>NC_051097.1:441038-1843538 GCF_901709675.1 Syngnathus acus
GTGCGCGTGCGCGCGCGCGTGCGCGCGCGCGCGCGCGCGCGTGTGTGTGTGTGTGTGTGTGTGTGTGTGTGTGCGCGTGCGCGCGTGCGTGCGGGTGGGGCGTCCATTACTCCTGTGTATGTTGACTATGAATTTATAGTTCAGGAGAAAACCTTGACTTGCAGCATTGAGTATACCTTTAAAGACTTAAACCAGTGGTTCCCAAACTTTTGCAGGCTGGCGCCCCCTTTGCCTCCCCAGTGAATTCCTTTAAGGTTTGTCTTTTATTGCAGGATGCTTGTTCTCCATGTGTTGAAGCAGTTTTGAATGCTTCATTGCCTGGTTAGTTAGCCTGTCGCCACATATTAGCTTTGCGGGCTCGACTGGGGAAACATGTCACGTGACCGGGACGAGTGTCTTGACCTGAATTAATTGATCGTTGATAATTATTTATTTTTTCTGTGCGGCTTGGCGGCCCGGTACCAAGTGACCCACGGACCGGTACCGGTCCGCGGCCCGGTGGTTGGGGACCACTGCCCTAACCAGCTCAACACAACACAACACAACACGGCGCGTTCTGGCGAGTCCCCAATTTCATGTTGACTTGAACTCAAGATGATGTTGACCTCCAGAATGCGGTTTTTATTATAAGATAAAATTCTGAACATTACAAGCTTGAAATTACAAACCTGAGCTTTTGCTTTTGTAGTCTATGCTGTCGGATCTGACTGGGCCAGAGCGGCGTGTTGTGTACAAATCGACTGCCGCCCCTCTACCGCCCCCCTACCGCCCCTTTCTTCCTCACCGCCCCCCCAGATCTTTCCACCGCCCCCAGGGGGGCGGTACCGCCCACTTTGGGAACCACTGACTTAAACAGTCAAAGAGCTACAAGAATGAAAACACAGGGGAGACTCTCTGAAGCAGTTAATAATCAGTAATACCATATCTGACACATCGAGTAGCCTGTGATGAAAGGCTGCGGTCATGTTTTCTCAAGGTTATACTGCAGAAATAGAGCCCCTATTGTATTTTTAGTCAGGTTTTGTATTAACTCTTAAAAACGTGTAGCGTAGGAGTAGTGTAGGCCTGGTTTTATTTTTTCATCAGCTCAAAATTACTAGTACAGTCAGCAGCAAATATGCCATATTACTGAAAATGGGCAGCCGTTTTGGATCTCAAAGATGTTTTGTATTCCCATTGTAGAGGTTATGGCAAGGTCGCTGTTGGTGTTTCTATTACACTGACATATCTTCATGTCTGTGTGACTCAAAATCTGGAATGGAAATTCTAGTGTCAGTTGATGACTGCTCACAGTAATCAATAAGTCGCTACTGTTTGAGTGATCAGCGGCTGGGTGGCTACATTTCATTGAAGGAAAATCAAAATGTATTTAATTTAGTGTTAGTGATTGTGAGCCCGTCGCTCATAGTGTAGGGGTACACACGTTTGACTTGTGTGCAGGCAGCGAGGGATTGATTCCCGCTCAGTGGTGGTGTGCATGAGAGTGCGATTGGTTGTCCGTCTCTATATGCCTTTCGCCAGATGTCAGCTGGGGTATGCTCCAGCACCCCCCGCAACCATGAGCAGGATGGGTGGTGTTGAAAATGGATGGATGCTGGTGAACTCAACCAGCACGGTTATGAGGGTTTTGGCATATCATTTTGCACATATTTGAGGACAAGCAACAGCATTGTTCTGACTTATAAACAATCCAGAACCAAAATGATAAAGGAATGAATTTTGGGGGCTTTGTGAAGGGCTTCGCATCCCCTAAATAAACAGTCCGTGTTGCACATGGCTTTCCTGCCTCGTTCGTGACAAGCTGGCTGTCGTGCTTCCCGCGCTTGTCCACAGTGACGCACATTGCTCAGAGGCACGCCCCACGCTATCAGCGTGTATTTAAACGCCGTTCTCCCGTCACTTATGAACCTGCGAAGTAACGCATTCGCGAAAGGTAAAACCTGAAGTGGCGAGGTGTGTGTGTGTGTTGTGTGTTGTGTGTTGTGTGTGTGTGTGTGTGTGGGTGGGTGCGGGTGGGTGCGGGTGGGTGTGGGTGGGTGCGGGTGTGTGTGCGCGCGCGCATGCATTGGATTTTTGTTTTTCAGGACTCAAAGAAAAAAGGCTGAATTTAGGTGATTTCATTTTAAATTAAAATGTTCAACCTTAAATAAGAGGGCAACACAACTATGAGAAGTCAAATGAAGTTAAGTTAAAGTCCCAATGATCGTCACACACACATCTGGGTGTGGTGAAATTTGTCCTCTGCATTTAACCCATCCCCGTGTGATTTTGATCCATCCCCTGGGGGAGAGGGGAGCAGTGAGCAGCAGCGGTCCCGCGCTCAGGAATCATTTGGTGATCTAACCCCCCAATTCCAACCCTTAATGCTGAGTGCCAAGCAGGGAGGCAATGGGTCCCATTTTTATAGTCTTGAGTATGACCCGGCCAGGGTTTGAACCCACAACCTTCCAGTCTCAGGACGGACACTCTACCACTAGGCCACTGAGGTGGTTGACAACTTAAACAACTTAAATAACTTTTTAACAAAATGTGCTTAGGGCTAGGAATTACTACGTACATAGTATTTCATACCAGTCTCTCAATAATTATTGATTTTTTTTTGCCTGTTTCAAATTGGAAAACAATTAAATAGAATGAAAATAAAATTAAAAACAATTAAATTGGATAAAGATTTAAATTAAATGAAACAAAGCTATCAAGCTATCAGAAAAAATACCATTCAAAATATCTGGTAGTAAAACATGTTTTTGTGCTCAACATTTCCTCTTGGATGCTTTTAATTCTGGCGTGAATGTAACGGCATGCTATAGCCTCTGTCTATAGCATGCAAAATGACACAGTCAGGGTTTTTAATCAATACTAGGAGTGCAACGGTACGCGGCAAAATATTGGGCAGTTCGGTCTGCTCTGCTCGCGACCATTACCCCTAATGGACTGCGGGATTTCGGTACTTCATTTTACGTGGATGCATTTACAGGGCACCACGTACAATATATCCTTTTTTGAGTATTTTATATGGGAAAAACACACCGTCTCCCTGCTCTTTGTTTGCTTCTACAAAGGTCACACACAAACAGGAAGTGAAGGACGCCAGGGGATTTGACTTTTGGCTCGAGAGAGTCCTATTGTCAAAGTGTTTGCCATGCCTGATTACCTTAAATATTTACATGCCACATTTGTTAGCCAGATGTCAGCATATCATATTTCCTGCTTGTTAGTTTAGTTTAGAGTTTATGGCAATATAGTTTCACTAACTTGATGGCAGACAAGAGATAGACAAGCTTGAAAGGGCACGGCAAACCTTTCATATGCATATTCCAGACCCCTTATACTCACGAAGTTCCCGGGCTTCGACATTTCACCTCAATTATTGTATGGGCAGTGCACAGTGATTAAGAATCACACACTTTTTGGGAATTAAAAAAAAAAAAAATCTCCTTTTATTTTTCTTATTTATCAATCCTATCTGTCTATCATACCTTGACCCATCATATCTGTATAGCTTGTCCTGTATTTCGTACCCATGAGAGTATGGACCACGTTTTTCAGATACCAAGTTCTGATAGTATCATGATGCATACATTTTTTTATATTAAACTAATGATGGATAGATTAGATATAAAGATTCTAACCATAACATTTTCCTGCAAAATAGTGTGACATTTTTTCAATGATCAGCAGAAAAAATTATTTACCTACTGTTATGAAGTACCGTATTTTCTGGACTATAAGCCGCTACTTTTTGCACAAGTTTATAGTCTGGAAAATATGGTATTAAAAAAGACAAAATTCCACAATTCCAAGATGAGGCAAACTAGTGTAGGTACTGTGAAGGTACAGGTTTTCCTCATAGATCCGGCTGGTATGCGTAAAAAATTATCACAATCAAATTACCACAATTTCTGGACTATAAGCCGCGCTTGATTATAAGACGCACCAGCTAAAATTAAGAGAAAATCTTGTTTTGTTCATATATAAGACGCACAGGACTATAAACCGCAGGTGTTTTAATGTTTATCATTTGTAAGAGAATATAGACAAAGAGGGTTGTCGGGAAAGTGATGGTTCTTTGGGGACGCATACCTTTTATAAACATAATGTTTATTGACAGAGCTCTGCAAACTAAGCGACGATCATGATAAACTTATTGTACAGGGAACACTAGCAACACACATAATAATTAAAATGGGATCACTTACAGGGGTAAAATTAGCAGTGATACAAGCTACACGTAAAGTTCTGGAAAAGACCGGAAAAAAATACTGCAAAGGGTGACGCAACAAGATGTCATCAACAACAGCCCAGTGCCCTCTAGTGGTTGTAGGAAACCTCTACAGTACATGCAGCTGCAGCTCTATTTCCTTCGTTAAGAGCCAAATCGAAATTGGTGTTTGTGTACAAAAGCTTTTTTTCTCCATTAATGTCCGTCTTGATCTTGTTCTGTCTCGTTTGTGTCAATTGTGCAGCACTATTTGCCTGGCGGATGGACATGCGATCAACACACCATTCTTCTCCTCAGTGACCGTGTGTCTGGTCACGTATCCCTCCGTCAAGCAAAGCGGTGCTGCACAACCGCGGTCCTCAACCTTTTTACTAGCGAGTGTATACGTGTATTAGACATCACAAAAATCACGAAAAATCTATAGATACGCCGCACCGGACTACAAGCCGCAGGATTCAAAGTTTGTGCAAAACGTAGCAATTTATAGTTCGGAAAATATGGTAAATTGCATAATCTTGACATTGAACAACATTTTTCCAGCACTTACTCTTATAGTCCTACATGAAAGATTGACCGCTGGCTTTAAAGTCTGTGACATTCAGCACATCAAAAATCAATATTTTTACTCCCACATGAATGGAGATGGATATCCACCCCAGCTCACAAACAAGCAACCACTACCCCACCCCCTACCTTCATCTCCAAAAGTGTGGCACAACACACTGTGCTGTGGCTGCTGTGAAAACCAGTGAGGGTATGTATCCCAAGTAGGTCATGTGAAAACGTTGAAGACGTCAAATAAAGCCAAGTAAGAATAATTCCAAGTGAGTCCAGGTTTTTTTGTGGCTTTCTTAAAGAGTCTTAAAAGGCATTGAATCCCTGAATCTAAGAAAGGTCTTCATTGGCTTCAAAGTATCTTAAAGGACATGTATCATGGAAAATTATTTTGCTTTTAAAATCATTTTCTTGTGTATCTGGAGTATCCAGGTGTGTAGAAAAGTGTTATACCGTATTGGCCCGAATATAAGACGAGTTTTTTTGCATTGAAATAAGACTGAAAAAGTGGGGGTCATCTTATATTCAGGGTCTTGACATTATACCTGTACAGAAGGCTGTAACATTGTTTGCATGCTGTGCTGTTCTATGTGCATGTTTGTGTTGGCAGCGGCTCTGCCTTGTGTTCCCGCTCCGCATGTCACGTGACTCTATGGGGTGACGCGGCATTCTCCGCGCATGAGCAGGGCAGTCCGGAAGAGAGCAGTTCACGGTATGGTGGTGTAGAAGTTCGCTAGTTATAGTCGAAGCGAAGTAAAGCCGAGTTCATGACCAAAAAGTAAGCCCTATATCTTTGTTGTCGTATAATAAGTATATTTGTTTGTATTTGTTGCCTTCGTGTCAGTTCGGGTCCTTGTATGGCACTCGGAGCGGATTCGCGGACGAGAGACACTTCCCGTTGCCGCCATTCCTGTTCCTCATTTCGATCACTAGAGGTCTCCCCAGACCATCCGATTGCCCACATTACATTGAGATAAGCATAATGTGGCCACTTGTAGCATTAGAATTCAACCATGTACGTTGGCAACAACTTTATTATACTGTATTTTCTTTAGGGTCATTTGAAACATGTTTGTGCTATATTTGGAATATTTAGTTTGGGATTGTTTCTTTTACCCTTATTCTTATTATTCGTTATTGCAGACTCCGCCATTCTATAAACCTTTAATTCTGCAGCTCAATAAACCTGTCCATCCATCCATCTACCTTTTGGCCATTCCCTGTGTCCAGCGTCATTTGCGGCCTCCTGTATTCTAACCGATACACCATCTTGTACACTATATACATCCAAGATCTAGCGTATAACCCTCCCCAACATTGTGGTCCTTCGAGCCGGATATAGTGTTCAGGATGGAGCAAGATCAAGAAAGACACCTGGATGTGAGGCCAAAACGTCGGACGCACCCCCCAGCTTGGATGCAGGACTTCGAGGTGGACTACGTGGGATATGAGCACAGCGGCCAACCACGGTGGGACTCGTTTACACCGACCCCAACAGGCAGACCGTCATACCCACAGAAGGGACTAGTCCAGACGATCTCCTTGCATGCACCTCAACTTCACCCGGAGAGCTTCGAGGATGCTGCTCAGTATAGAGCCCCTCAGCTAGCCTCAAGCTTCACCCGGAGGAGGAATGCGGATGATAGAACCTTCTCTGCACCTGTCCAGTCATACCAACAACAGCCAACCCAGCACCCGATGTACCACCCGAACCGCCAAACCTTACCAGATGAGAATGCGGTTCTGCGTGATACTCACGAAGCCATCCATGCCGGACTGAAGGAGCTAAATAAAGCCCGTAGTGACCTTCAGCAGCTGATTGACGTGGCCCACTCTCTAACAATAGGCACGAGTCAAGTGAACATCCCTCTACCAGCATGTTCCAGTCCCACCCCACCTGATGGGGCCGTCACCACGAGCAACAGCTCGACATTCACTGAGTCAGAGGAAGAGGAGGATTGGCCTGATCCCCCGCCATGGCCTGAACCCGAGGAAGCTCTAAACGCCGACCTCAGTGCCTTTAATCTGGGAGCTCATCAGTTACCTCCTTACCTGACTCCAGCGAAGACCAAGCCTCTACACTACAGGCCTCAGCCACAACCAGCCCAATTCCGTCATCCACAGTTCATTCCTTCTAGCCGTGAGTCCTCCCATGTTCCTCCTGTACCGCCATGTAACTTCCCTTTACCTCTAAGAGCATCCCCAACTGGTCCATCACATCTTCAAGTGCCACACTCTCACAGAACCACCCCTTACATGCAACCTCCATTCCCAGAGCCAGTGTACAGAGGACCCCAACCGACCATTCCCAAGTTCACTTTCCCGGACCCTAGTGAGTTTGCCCGGCTGCGTATAGCATTAGAGAACCTCCTCCCCTCCAATGCTACAGAACTCTTCAAGTATCAGGTACTAGTAGACCATCTTAAGTTAGAGGAGGCCAAACTGATATCTGACGCCTATCTAAACTCCCCAACCCCCTACACGGACACCATGACAGCTCTCTATGACAAATATGGTCAACCTCATCAGCTTGCCCTAAAGAAGATATCCAGCGTCCTGGATGGCCCAGAGGTCAGGCGGGGTGATCCAATGGCGTTCCAGAAATTTGCCCTTCAAGTTCAATCACTGGTGGGTCTCCTCCAGACCTTGGGCCACGAAGGAGAAATTGAACTAAGTTGTGGCTCTCACGTAGCTCGCCTACTGAGTAAGCTTCCTCCTGAACAGCGGGCCGATTTCCGCCGTTCCCAGCCCACTCGATCTGGAGCCACATCCACCTTGAGGGACCTGTCAGAGTGGCTTCGCCACGAGTCATGGTGTCAGGACTTTGACGATCCTACCAGTAGCCGGAGCTCCAAGGAGAAGCAGAGCACTAAATGGAACATTCGTCCTGTGGCTAAGCAAACAACAGTCCTGCATAGTAGTCAGGAGCCCTCAGTGAAACTAATTAAAGAGAAACCTGTCAAAGGGAAAGACAAATCCAAGGTATACTGTGCCTATTGTGAGAGTACAGACCACTACCTCAGCCAGTGTAGTGGTGTAGCCCAGCTCACCAAAGACGAGCTGAAAAGGTGGATCCAGGAGCACAAGCGGTGTTGGCGCTGTGCCCGTCAACACTTCGCCGCTCAGTGCAACCTCAAGAAACCCTGTAACCTTTGTCAAGGCAAGCACCTTCTCGCTCTCCACGAGATTAACATAAGACCTGAGAAAGTTAAGGATGACTCACCTCCAAAGGCTGAAAGCTGCCTGACTACCTGTGCCTCCGAGTCCTTCTACCTTGACCGACCACATGTGGGGAACCGAGTCATGTTGAAGGTGGTGCGAGTACACGTGCACTATGGTAGTCAGAAGTTAGACACCTTTGCTATACTGGATGATGGGTCTGAGAGGACTATGCTGCTCCCCACCGCTGCTAAGTCACTAGCCCTTAACGGCGCTCCCGAAGACCTCCCACTGCGCACAGTGCGCTCGGACATCCAAGTTTTGCATGGCCATACAGTGTCATTCCGGGTCTCCTCCCCCACCAACCCTAATGTCATGTTTAAGATCACTGATGCCTTTACAGCCAGCCATCTTAATCTAGCCCCACATAGCTACCCAGTTAGCCACCTACAGAGGAAGTTCAAGCACCTGCGTGGAATCCCTATTCCTACCTTCCGAGAAGTAAAGCCCTTGCTTCTCATAGGTTCAGACCAGCCCCACCTCATAACCCCCATCGAGCCTGTCAGGCTTGGTCCTCATGGTAGCCCAGCAGCTGTCCACACTAGACTGGGGTGGACCTTGCAGGGCCCGTGTCAGTCGACGGGGCGGCCGGCTCACCCAGCTCAATGCCTGTTCACCTCTGTTCCACCACCCATGGATGATCTCTACAGGCATGTGGAGAGACTCTGGCAAGTGGATACAGTCCCCTACAGGCCAGAGAGGGAAGTGACACGATCCAAGCAGGATCAGCAAGCCATAGCCCTGCTGGAGACGAAGACAGTACGTACCGAGGTGAGTGGCATCCTTAGATACGCTACTCCCCTGTTACGCCATGCGGCTATGCCCCTATTGCAAGCACCTAAAGAATCAGTTATGGCCCTGTTGCGCAGCACTGAGAGACGCCTCCTTAAGAACCCTGAGCAGGGACAAGCATACCAAGCAGAGATGCGGAAACTCATCGAGTCAGGCGCAGTGCAGGAAGTTAGCGAGGACACCTCATCAACGGAGAGCTGGTTTATCCCCCATCACCTCGTGACCCATAATGGGAAGAACCGCCTCGTCTTTAACTGTTCTCATCAATTTTTGGGCCAGTCCCTTAATCAGTTCCTCCTACCAGGCCCAACTCTAGGTGCCTCCCTGCTAGCGGTCCTATTGAGGTTCCGAGAATGTCCCATTGCAGTCAGTGGGGACATTAAAGGGATGTTCCACCAGGTCCGTCTCCTCCCTGAGGATCGCCCCCTTCTGAGATTCTTATGGAGAGACCTAGAGGTAGAACAACCACCCAAGATCTTTGAATGGCAGGTCCTCCCCTTTGGGACCACCTGTAGCCCATGTTGTGCGACATACGCCCTGCAAAGCCATGTCAAGGATCCCAGTAAGTCAAACGATGACATGAGGTTCTCCGTGGAGCACTGTTTCTATGTCGACAACTACCTGCAGAGTGTGGCTACACCCAGCGAAGCAAAGGGTCGGGTGGACCGGCTCAGGGAGCTCCTCGCCTCGGGCGGCTTTGAATTGCGACAGTGGGCTTGCAACGACCCAAATGTTCTCAGCCACCTACCTTCAGAGCTCAGATCCACCAGTCTAGACCTGTGGTTAGCCCAAGATAAGTCCAACCCGTTTGAGTCGACCCTGGGCCTCAGCTGGAACTGGCAGGCAGACTCCCTAGGCTACAAGCAGCGGCTAGTCCCTTACGATGTACCAACCTTGAGGAACATTTATAGAATCCTAGCCTCACAGTACGATCCATTGGGATACCTGCTGCCATTCTCCACTCGCGCCAAGCTCATCCTAAGACAGCTGTGGGACAAGCAGCGAGGTTGGGACGATCCTAACCTCCCTCCTGACCTGCTACAGGCTTGGGCCTGTTGGGAGGCGGAGCTCAAGCATCTGCCGGACATTACCATGCCACGTCCGTATGCGCCTGCTGATAGCCCCCGCGAAGGGACCACTCGGCAAGTGCACATCTTTGGTGACGCCTCAGAAAAGGCCTACGGGGCTGTAGCCTTCCTCCGAACCGAAGACAACCAGGGTAAGGTACATTTATCCTTTGTTCTGGCTCGCTCCCGCATAGCCCCTAAGCGTGTGCATTCTGTACCTCGCCTTGAGCTGTGTGCGGCTCTTGTAGCAGCGCAGTTGGCTTCCACCCTTAAGAAAGAGCTTGCTCTCCCAGTACACAGCACAGTATTGTGGTCTGACTCTACCACTGTACTCACCTGGCTACATTCACAATCCTGTCGATACAAGGTGTTTGTAGGGTCAAGAGTAGCTGAGATCCAGAAGCTTACGGAAGGCTTTGTTTGGCGCTATGTAGACTCAGACAACAACCCTGCCGACGACCTGACAAGAGGGAAGACATTGATATCCCTGTTGGAGCCCAATCGATGGTCACAAGGACCCGCCTTCCTTCTACAGGGTCCAACCACCTGGCCAGAAATGCCACACTGTATTCCACCTGATGATGCCGCTGAATTAAGGAAAGGTACTTTCTGTGGGTCCACCGTCACCTCACCTGACATTGCCATTCTACAAAACAAGACACGCAACACCTGGCAGGAACTCATGGACGCTACTGCAAGGGAGCTTCATGGCCTGGCCCCTTCGGTTTACTCACCTACCGCTGAAGAATACCGACAAGCTGAGGTACTCATCCTTCAACGAGCCCAGAAGCAATCCTTTCCAGACGATTGTGCTCAGCTGTCAGCAGGGAAGCCCGTGAAAACTTCGAGTCGACTCCTTACTTTAGCGCCAGTCATCGACGCCTCCATCGACCTAATCAGAGTAGGAGGCCGGTTACGCCGTCTAGAGGGCCAGAACGAGGTCACCCCACACCCTATCGTCCTCGACGCCTCACACCCTGTGACCCGCCTGCTCATAAAGAAATATGACCAGGACCTTAAACACCCGGGGCCAGAGCGAGTCTTTGCAGAGCTGCGGAGGACCTATTGGATCATTCACGGCCGTGAAGCAGTTCGTCGCTATCAACGTTCCTGTGCAGATTGTCAGCGCTGGCGGGCCAAGCCTTCCATACCTAAAATGGCTGACCTCCCAACCGCACGCCTCCAGTTGCATAAACCTGCCTTCCACGCCACTGGCATGGACTGTTTCGGTCCCATGTTAGTAAAGGTTGGACGACGCCATGAGAAACGCTGGGGTCTCATCTTCAAGTGCCTGACCACCAGAGCGGTACATCTGGACCTCATACGAAATATGGACACTGATGCTTTCCTGATGGCTTTGAGGCGATTCATTGCCAGAAGAGGAACCCCCTCGGAACTGTGGTCAGACCACGGGACCAATTTCAAAGGAGGAGAGAAAGAGCTTCGGGAAGCCTTCACAAGTATGTGTCCAACCCTACAAAGTCAACTCGCTCAACGTAAGATCAAATTCAACTTCAACCCCCCAGCAGCCCCTCACTTTGGTGGTGTATGGGAGAGAGAAGTACGAGCAGTCAAGTCTGCACTCCGCACCTGTCTAGGTACTGAGCCTATCCATGAGGACGTCCTCTCCACCGTCCTGTTGGAAGTGGAGGCCATTCTCAACTCAAAACCTTTGGGCTATGTGTCCGCTGACCTGTCTGACGTCGACCCCGTGACCCCCAATAGCCTCCTACTGGGGCGGCCTGATGGATCACTCCCCCAAATTGTCTACCCGAAGAGCGAAATCCTGAGCCAAAGGCGCTGGCGGCACTCCCAAGTCCTTGCCGACCAGTTTTGGTCAAGATTTATCAGGGATTACCTGCCGGGATTGCAAACAAGACACAAATGGCAAGCCTCCCCCCCCGACCTCCTGGAGAAGTCAGTGGTCATGATCACAGAGCCACAGTTACCCCGTGCCATGTGGCCTATTGGTCCTGTGACGAAGATCCATCGCAGTGACGATGGCCACATAAGGTCAGCTGATGTCGACATTAAAGGGCATGTGTACACCAGACCAGTAGCTCGACTGGTGGTGCTACCAGCCCTCCCATCGGAAGTGACTCAAGACTCTCATAAAGACTGATGAGCCTTCATTTGAAACAAATGTGCCCTGCACATTTGGGGGCGGCTGTACAGAAGGCTGTAACATTGTTTGCATGCTGTGCTGTTCTATGTGCATGTTTGTGTTGGCAGCGGCTCTGCCTTGTGTTCCCGCTCCGCATGTCACGTGACTCTATGGGGTGACGCGGCATTCTCCGCGCATGAGCAGGGCAGTCCGGAAGAGAGCAGTTCACGGTATGGTGGTGTAGAAGTTCGCTAGTTATAGTCGAAGCGAAGTAAAGCCGAGTTCATGACCAAAAAGTAAGCCCTATATCTTTGTTGTCGTATAATAAGTATATTTGTTTGTATTTGTTGCCTTCGTGTCAGTTCGGGTCCTTGTATGGCACTCGGAGCGGATTCGCGGACGAGAGACACTTCCCGTTGCCGCCATTCCTGTTCCTCATTTCGATCACTAGAGGTCTCCCCAGACCATCCGATTGCCCACATTACATTGAGATAAGCATAATGTGGCCACTTGTAGCATTAGAATTCAACCATGTACGTTGGCAACAACTTTATTATACTGTATTTTCTTTAGGGTCATTTGAAACATGTTTGTGCTATATTTGGAATATTTAGTTTGGGATTGTTTCTTTTACCCTTATTCTTATTATTCGTTATTGCAGACTCCGCCATTCTATAAACCTTTAATTCTGCAGCTCAATAAACCTGTCCATCCATCCATCTACCTTTTGGCCATTCCCTGTGTCCAGCGTCATTTGCGGCCTCCTGTATTCTAACCGATACACCATCTTGTACACTATATACATCCAAGATCTAGCGTATAACCCTCCCCAACAATACCCATTTTCACTTGTGCGCAGCAGTAAGTTAAAGGTTGCTGGTATCGACTGAGTATGTTGCTGTGATCGTGTTGTCCGATCGGGATTTGCTTCGTGTGCGCGCCGTTTGATTGACAGCTCCGGCACGCTCATAATCGACTGAGTATGTTGCTGTGATCGTGTGCGTCTTTGACACAAAGTGAGTATATACATTTCATTGTTACTATTGTCCACTGTTGTGCCTTTTGTCCGATCGCGGTTTGCTTCGTGTGTGCGCCGTTTGATTGACAGCTCCGGCGCGCTCCTTTGAGTTTGCCTCGCATCGTACGAGTGGCCGTTACGCAGCGGCACGGCGACTAACGGTCGCCAGCAAATGTATTTTATTGTCTCGATCGATGACTTATGTTTGGTGTGTTGCCGAGTGTATTTCATTTATGGTTATTTATTATTATTTTTTGCCAATAATTCAGTACAGCAATCAAAACTGAACCACGTCTTCCCTCCTGTGTTCTGACCGACACCCGGGGGCTAAAAGAGCATAACTATCCGAGCCGACCCCCTATACCAGGGGTCGGCAACCTTTTTTACTCAAAGAGCCATTTGGGACCGCCCCCCAATGAAAAGAAAGCACCCGGAGCCACAACCCATTTTGACATCATTATATATATTATGCATGTATATATTATGCTATGTACAAAAAACTATTGCATTTATGAAAATGAAATCAACGAACTGCTGCAGAGAACACAGAATTTTATTTCTGCATGTAACAAAAAGCATTTTACACTTGGTTGATGCTTAATTTCAAATAAAATACCCGGTGTCTATTTGAGTCCTCGTATTTAAGAAATAAAAATCCAAACTTACCCAACCCACTGAACAAAAAATGCAAACAGCCTGCAGTCACCTGTCCTCTTATTTATGAGATAAAAATCCAAACTTATCCAAATATTATCCACCAGCACTGAACAAACAATGCAAACCAAAAAAATGCGCAGTCTGCTTCTGTCCCATTGCGTGTACTGGAGTGTGCAGCCACTTGTCCTCCTGAATTAAAAAAAACGACTACTTCACTTAATATATAGTTATCACGCTGGTAGTGTGCTGGAAAAACGCCGGCTGCCAGACGTGAGGGACGCCAGGAATTTGAATGTCGCACATCGGCGGATGTGACGCATATTTAGGGCGGTAAAAATATTAAAAACGTTTAATTTTAATGTTACAAGTTTACCATAATCTTCAAATTCAGAATTATATTTTAAAATGAACAAACTAAAATAACATTTAATTTTTATAAAATACTCATTATTTTCCAAAGTCACAGGGAGCCACAACAGAAGGATGAAAGAGCCACATGTGGCTCCGGAGCCATGGGTTGCCGACCTATGCCCTATACAGTCCTCAGGCTCCCCAACAATAGCGGTAGCAGTTTGCATTATTTTATTACAATGTTTTTCCTTATTCAGATTTGTTTCAAGACTACAGTTACAGTTAGACTTCACTTTAATGGTTAATGCAGTTATTGAAATGTTGTTGTTTTATCACAGTAGATTGGTTTATTTACATTTCAAAAACCAGAAGCCATTCATTTACAAATGTAATTGCACTTTAGTTTACATATTTAAATGTTCAGATGTTAAGATGTGATAGACAGTTTTTGCATGATATGAATGAGGAAAAAATAACATGCTTTTTCTCTTGAATATATTGTTATAATCATTTGTTTCAAATGTTATCATTTTCTGTATAGAAATTAAATTTGGTGTTCAAAAAGTCTTTTTTCAAACTTGAGTCTTGAAAAAGAGGGGGTCGTCTTATAATCGGGGCCGTCTTATATTCGGGCCAATACGGTATATCCCTCCAGGTGCTGCAGTAGTTGTACCAGATTAATTGCATCGAAGGTGCTGTATTATTCTTGAGTAACACAATGTGTTTAACGCATTTGTTAGCTTCTCGCTTGCGCAAGCATTAGCTCACTTCGTAGCTTGACTGCAGGGCTTGTTTACAAGACGTTCATAAATATTGTGAGTGGATTTATTTTATTACGTGTCATGTATGGTTGTATGGACAATTCTTCTGTCGTTGAAATCTTTCAACAAATAAAAAGTTTGTGGTGCAAGTAAGCTACCTTGTTTAAAAAAAGTAAAAAAAAAAAGTACCGTTTTTTTTCATGTATAATGCGCCCCCATGTATAATACGCACCCTAAAAATGGCATGTCGATGCTGGAAAAAACCTGTACCCATGTATAATACGCACCCAAATTTTGACTCCTACTTAAGTCCGTGAACGTAAAATTATTTCAGAAAAAAGATCATCTTTGGGAACAACCGGTTGTTATTCTGCCGGTCAGTATCACTGCGCATGCGCTAGCAAACTCGATAGCGAAGAAATGTTTCGGATTTGTGTAGGGTACATTGTGACAGCAAACGAGCAGGTGATCGAGCAAGCGTCTGATACGAGAGCATTGTGTTCGTATGGAGCGTGTTTGAAGTGAACAGCAGAGAAGAAAGGAACAAGGCAAAGTGTTGTGAAATAAAATATTACCTGTAATACGCATTTAGGTAGAGAACTGAACTCTCGCTCTTTATATAGCTGACGTGTCAAAAAAAAAAAAAGAAAAAATTATACCCATGTATAATGCGCACCCCAGATTTTAGGACAATAAATTAGTTAAATTCTGCGCATTATACATGGCAAAAAACGGTAAACACTACCTTGGCTAAAAAAAAACAACTAAAAATGTCGACCGGAAAGGGAGGCACACATATTGCGGCCTGGGGGTGTGAAGTATCTCATTTGCATTTAAAGAGACCGCACCAAAACGGCTTGCTCTGAGCCGCACCTCAGAACAAGTAGAAGAGGGACTTGTGATGGTATCAAAACGAGGAATTCAATCAAAAGCGTCATTGTTCCACTTTATATAGACCACAACTAAATGACTAAAACGTAAAACAGTAGAATTTATTACCGTGATATTTGGGCTTTAAATCAGTCAAAATCTTTGAACATTTTTACAACCAAAGGATTTTATGATTGTAGTCTCAAAATAAACTAACATTCAAATAATTTACCTAATCACGCTTGTGGTAACATTGTGCAATTGCGATATTGGAACCAACAAATCAGTATTTTTGCTGGTACTCTTAAGAGCAGATGTACATCATTCACGTACTGTAGCAACTTTGGACAGCATGTGATATTGGTAACATTGGCAAGTTGGTCTTTCGAGTGTAGAAGTAGTGTAATAGTCATTTCAGATGGATTTAAAAAATCTTGAATTAACTTGTCTGTCACCACGGTAACAGACTCAAATACCCCCAGGAAATACTGACACTAAAATATTATCAAGACACATCGGTGTCGGACTCAAGGCCAGGGGACCAGATATGGCACGCCAAATCATTTTATTAGGGCCCGTGAAGACTTGTGCAACGACATTGTGTCAATACAAAAACTGCAAAATGTCTTCACTTTTAGAGATGTTGATAGCAATTTTTATTACCATTCATCTTTTTAAAAAAGTTTTTACTTGTCTCTGATTTCAAAAATAGGTATTCATCAGTTTGTTGTGTAGCCTTTACTGCAGGGGTCACCAACCTTTCTTAAATCGAGAGCTACTTCCTCGGTCATGAGTTTCCTCCGCAGGTGTCCGAGCTCTCCTTTAGGGTTTGATACATAGTTTATTTAGAGTAGCAACGTGTATGTTGTTAGACTTCAGCAGTTTCCGATTGTCTAGTGAGGTCGTGAAGGCAGCGGGGGGGAGCGATCCAGGGCACTTGCTTGGAGCACACACACACACATATGTTGAGCTCTTGTTTTGTGAAATAACGAGCCGGTTACCAAACCCACGTCTTGCCTGGTACTTTGGTAATGCTACAATCTAATTATATACGTAGATCTGTGGAATAATTGGAGCCGCAACTGACGACGAAGCTGACGTCAGCGGCGCACGTAGGTCCGGAGTCAACAGCTGTTTTTTTGTTTTTTTTATTGACACAGAGGATGAATATTCCGATGAATTTAATGATTTGGAATGACACGGATAGTTCGTTAAAATTATTGTTTATAATACATTTATTTGATATATCTAGTCCAGGGGTCACCAACCTTTCTTAAACCGAGAGCTACTTCCTGGGTACTGATTAAGGCAAAGGGCTACCAGTTTGACACACACTTCTGAAATAGCCAATTTGCTCAATTTGGCTTTCACTATGTGTTATTAATGTCATTTCCAGTTCACATGTAAGTGTAATTTTAACAAGAATAGCAAAAATACAGTCAAACCTTGTTTTTTGCCCACAATCTGTTCCAGAAGGCGGTTTGAGAAGCGAATCGGTCGAATTCCGAATCTATTTTTCCCATTACAAATAATGGAAAATTTTTTAATCTGTTTCAAGACAAAATCCCCCGCCTTTTTTAAGCATTTTTTCATTTGCGCATATTTGTCCGATCGCGCGACTGCGCAACCGTAGCGCGTCGCCGACCGCGCAACTGCACCGCGCTGGTCGCATTATTGTGACAGAGCCGTCACTGAAATTTAGAAAATGTTTTTAAAGTCCTGATGTACTTTCCAAAATTTAAGTGGACCTCATTGCGCAGGGAGCTTAATTTGGTCCGATCGCGCAACCGCGGCGCGCCGGGCGCTCACTGTTGCATTGCTTTAAGAGCGTCTTTGTGTTTTAGGATGGCTTTACTGCTCCCACTTGCTTTCTTTGGATGCATGATTAGGGGTTAATACAATCCTCAAAGTAACGAAAATACAATAACAACGGAGTCAGTCGGCATCCGGGCCGCGCGGTCGGGTTTTCTCGGGTCCTCCCGGCTCATCTCGCGAGGTTCGACCTCCCAATTTTGTTTGACAACCGAAGCAAAACATCTCTAAGTTTTTGTTCGAATTCCGATTTGTTCGAGAACCAGGACGTTCGAAAACCGAGGTTTGACTGTAAAATAAATAGATGCAGCTCACTGACAAGTGCTGCTATTTGAGCTAACAGTCCTGCGGGTGACTCATGCGGTCTTCACGGGCAACCTGGTGCCCGCGGGCACCGTGTTGGTGACCCCTGCTTTACTGTATATACCGTAATTTTCGGACTATAAGTCGCGTTTTTTTTCATAGTTTGGGTGGGGGGGCGACTTATAATGAGGAGCGACTTATATGTGAATTTTTTCAAAGATTTTCAAAAAAAAAAAAGTGAAACCGCTATGTAGCAAGGGATTACTGTAATTGTCGGACTATAAGTCGCGTTTTTTTTCATAGTTTGGGTGGGGGGGCGACTTATAATAAGGAGCGACTCATATGTGTTTTTTTTCAAAAATTTTCAAAAATGTAAGTATATTAAGTAAGTAATAAAAAGTAAGTAATAAAAAGTTAAACCGCGATAAACGAACCGCGATGTAGCAAGGGATTACTGTAATTTGAATTTCAAGTGACGTCAGCAGCGCGATGCGGCGTGGCGCGGCGGTTGTTTACATAAAGGACAAAGATTGATCACGGGATGACGAAGATGACGAAGGGCCCCACGTACTACCGGCATCATTAGCGGCTTTGTTTCTAAGTGACACGGCGGACGAAGAGTTTGAAGGATTTAAGGATTTGGAGTCACACAGAAGGTTTGAAAAACTATTATGGCTTTTACCCACGCCCGGTCCTACTCTCCGGAGCTCTCTTTCACCTCCGTGGATTGAAGTCGGGGGCCGGCGCTCGGCCGGGTGGCTGTCCAGGGACGGTGGATGGGGCACGGACATGGCTTTTACGCACGCCCGGTCCTACTCTACCGAGCTCTCTTTCACCTCCGTGGATGGAAGTCGAGGGCCGGCGCTCGGCCGGGTGGCTGTCCGGGGACGGTGGATGGGGCTCGGTCATGCCTTTTATGCACGCCCGGTCCTATTCTATGGAGCTCTCTTCCACTTCCGTGGCTGGAAGTCCACGCCGCCACACGCCTGGAAGTTTGTTTTGTTAAATAAAGAGCCGTTTACCAAACCCACGTCTTTCCTTGAACTTTGTTAACACTACAATATAGTTATATAGTAGATCTGTGGAATAACGACGAGGCTGACGTCAGGGCGCACGCGCGGCGTTGTTGACGAAGGACGAGGAATTTGATCGATGGATTTAATGATTTAGAGTGCACAGATGGTTTGATAATACTATTGCTTATATAATAGTTATTTGATATCTAATTTATATATCGTTATATGGGCCTGTGGAATATTTTGAAGTGCAAGCGGCGTCAGCTGCGCGCACCCATTGTTGACAAAGGACGATCGATGGATTTAATGATTTGGAGTGACACAGACGGTTTTATTGACGTGTTATTTATGTAATAGTTTTTTGAATAACTCTGAATTTTACGTCAGGGCTGTTCTCAGCTCTTCGTTTGTGTTTATGTCACGTTAGCATACCTATCCTTTAGCCTGTTGTTGCTCGTTCATGTCTGTTCTTGGTGTTGGATTTTGTCGAATAAATTGCCCCCCAAAATGCGACTTATACTCCGGAGCGACTTATATGTTTTTTTTCACTTTTTTGGGCTTTTTATGGCTAATGCGACCTATATTTTGGAGCGACTTTTAGTCCGAAAATTACGGTACTAATATGACGTTCATACATTTATTTGGGTTGACATAATGGCCCTCCAAAAGAAACTATGACTACGATGTGGCTCGCGACTAAAATGAGTTTGACACTTCTAATCTAGAATAAAAAACTAACAAACTGCCAAACTTATGAGCCTGAAATATGAGCTGTAGTTAAGTGTGTATAGATTAGTAGGGCGATTATGTTTTTGATTTGAAAGAAAAACCTGTGCTTGTTTGTTTACACAAAGTGTCCCCCCCACCCTGTCAGTCAGTGCTGCCGAGGGACTCGCACACGCGTGCACAAACACACGCACAAACATCCATGCACATTTCAGGCCTAGGGCAAAAAAAAAGATAAACACAGTAAAATATTGTCGTGAAATCCCATAAGCCCTCTGTTCATGTCAGTAAAGCTGGAAGCATTTTCTTCTGAGCTGCACACCATGTGATGGAAAAACAGACGTCACTACAGCAATTCAGCTTTGCTGAGAAGAGGATTGTGTTTAGTTGTGTAAGAGGAGAGAAGGTCTGAAACCCGATGCTGTAAAACAATTTAAGAAACTTATTCCATTTCAACAAAATGTTGAAATGGAGTAAGTTTCTTAAAGTAGTAAGTTTGCCCTAGTTCTGTCAACGCAAAATAAGAATTTTGCGCTGACAGAAATAGGGCACTGTATACCGTATTTTCCGCACTATAAGACGCTTCGGGTTAAAAGACGCAGACTCAATTCTGGGGATTTTTCTGTATTTAATCCACACATACGTCACACCGCATTATAGGGCCCATGTATGCCATGACTTACGGTAAACAAAAAAATGTCACGGGAGAAAGACAGTAAGTTCGGTTGTAGTTTATTCTACTATATAATCATGTACTGTATTGTACTCACAGTTAATCGATATTAATACGCGAATCCGTCAAAATCCTCATCTTCTGTATCCAAATCAAAAAGGTCGCCATTAAACTATGCCAAGTTCGCTCTTGTCATTATCTCGCCGTTGTCACGTTGCTCTTCCGCAATGTTCCTGGCTTTCCAGAAAGCTCTGACTGTGCCTTGTAAGCATGTCTCTGTTTTTCATTTTAGAGGGTCTTAAGGCTGTTTGCTTTGCACAAACGATAGTATTTATTTAGCACTGGCGGCGGAGGTACCTACTCTGTTACGTAGTCCTCTGATTGTTTTTTTTTGCCCCGATCTTCGTAAAACGTAGTGTCCTCTGATTGGTTCATCGGGTCTACATATTATGCCTGTATATTACATCTCTGTGTGGCTTTCGCCACACAAAACAACTTTACAAATTTGCACAAACGATAGTATTTATTTATCAATGGCGGCGGAGGTATGTACTCTACGTATTACGTACAGCTCTGATTGTTTTTTTGACCCGATCTACGTAAAATGTAATGTCCTCTGATTGGTTCATCGGGTCTACATATTACGTCTGTATATTACAGAAACCACACGAACCAACTTTACAGACTTTGAAATTCGGTCCACACAAAAGGCGCACATTATTGAAGGCATACCTTCATTTTATGAGAAAATTAAAGGCTTTTAAGTATGCCTATACGGTAATTCAATGTCTAAGTGTACAAAAGAAGTGAGTGAATGTGCAGCGATTAGAAATTGGACCGATAAAACAGGATGGAATGTCAAAAAAACAACAGAAAAATCTGTACTTTTTTTACTTTTTAAATAAACGGATTGTGTAAACATTCACTTATTGCAAGCTACTTAAGCCCAGAGACAAAGAGAAATGATCAAATGTCCACAATCTCATCTCCACATTGTATGGCAGAAATCTCCTGTGACTGTCCACCCTGTTCATTGTTTCTATCACTGAAACTCTGAGAGGCCTGCTGACTTGGCCAAAATGACATGTACGGGTTCTGACAATAAGATTTTTGTTCTTGAGCAGTCCTGAATTACAAAGTGACTCTGTCAATGGTGCAAGAGGTGATGAGACACAACTTCAAAGAGAAAATCTCATGAAAAATGTGAATTCACCAGAAGGAGTGAGTGAGTAAATGTTATCTGAACACAGGTCAATTATAATTTGTAAGGATTATTGCCTTCTTCTATTAATATTTGACTGCCGCTTTAAATTGTATTAGGTGTCATTTATTGTGATTGCAATTCTCTATTATTCCATTTAAAACCCTTTAGGGTGTAACCTGTGTTTTTTTTTGTTAGGTTTACAAAGTGTGGCTATAAAAGAATCCTTCTAAATTAGTAAAACATGTGCACTGGCAAGTGGATAGACATGTAGAGGCTTGCAAATACTGTATATAAAAAGGATGTCAGACAGTTTTCCATGACGACAACAGGAAATTGAGCTGGCTAAAATAAGCAGACAGCTGCCATTACATCAAGTTGACCCTGAACTACTGTAAATAGAAGAAGAAGAATGCCTTTATTGTCATTTTACAACTGGTATATAACAAAATAAAGACATTCCACCGGTGGGAAGTGTGGCTCCCACCAGGGAGTGGCTGCCATGCAAGGCACTGCCAGGTGGCACTGGGAGCAAATTAGTGCTCAAGGAAACTTGAGGGGTGAGGACTGGACCCACAACCTTCAAGTTGGGAGACAATCACTACCACTGAGCCACACGGCCTTGTACCATAATTTTCGGACTATAAGTCGCGGGTTTTTTTTCATAGTTTGGGTGGGGGGGGCGACTTATACTGAGGAGCGACTTATATGTGAATTTTTTCAAAGATTCTCAAAAAAAAAAGAAAAAAAAAAAGTGAAACCACGATAAACGAACCGCGATGTAGCAAGGGATTACTGTAATTTGAATTTCAAGTGACAGCAGCGTGGCGCGGCGCGGTGGTTGTTTACAAAAAGGACAAAGATTGATCACGGGATGACGAAGGGCCCCACGTACTACTGGCATCATGGGCGGCTTTGTTTGTAAGTGACACGGAGGACGAAGAGTTTGAAGGATTTAATGATTTGGAGTGACACAGAAGGTTTGAAAAACTATTATGGCTTTTACGCACGCCCGGTCCTACTCTACGGAGCTCTCTTTAACCTCTGTGGATGGAAGTCTGGGGCCGGCGCTCGGTCGGGTGGCTGTCTGGGGACGGTGGATGGGGCTCGGACATGGCTTTTACGCACGCCCGGTTCTACTCTACGGAGCTCTCTTTCACCTCCGTGGATGGAAGTCGGGGGCCGGTGCTCGGCCGGGTGGCTGTCCGGGGACGGTGGATGGGGCTCGGACATGGCTTTTACGCACGCCTGGTCCTATTCTATGGAGCTCTCTTCCACCTCCGTGGCTGGAAGTGCCACCTCCGGGGATGGAAGTCCACGCCGCCACACGCCTGGAAGTCGACGCCGGTGCTTGGGGCCGTGTGGCGGTTAACTATTTGTTATAGTTATTGGATATATTTTATTTCATGTAGCAACTTGTATATGTTTTTATTGAACTCTTGTTTTGTTAAATAAAGAGCCGTTTACCAAACCCACGTCTTTCCTTATACTTTGTTAACGCTACAATATAGTTATATACTAGATCTGTGGGATAACGACGAGGCTGACGTCAGGGCGCACGCGCGGCGTTGTTGACAAAGGATGAGGAATTTGATCGATAGATTTAATGATTTAGAGTGACACAGGTGGTTTGATAATATTATTGCTTATATAATAGTTATTTGATAGATAATTTATATATCGTTATATGGGCCTGTGGAATATTTTGAAGTGCAAGCGCCGTCAGCGGCGCGCACCCATTGTTGACAAAGGACGATCAATGGATTTAATGATTTGGAGTGACACAGGTGGTTTTATAAACGTGTTATTTATGTAATAGTTTTTTGAATAACTCTGAATGTTACGTCAGGCCCGTTCTCAGCTCTTCGTTTGTGTTTATGTCACGTTAGCATACCTATCGTTTACCCTGTTGTTGCTCGTTCATGTCTGTTCTTGGTATTGGATTTTGTCGAATAAATTTCCCCCAAAATGCGACTTATACTCCGGAGCGACTTATATATGTTTTTTTTTCACGTTATTGTGCATTTTATGGCTAATGCGACCTATATTCCGGAGCGACTTTTAGTCCGAAAAATACGGTATATATATACTTAATCGATATAATATACATACTTGCCCTACTTTTATTTCAAAATTTACTATAACTTGGAATAACTTGTTCCAGAGTTACAATCGGCATCATAAAAGAATATTAGTAAATTGGTAAATTTATTATTATTAAATATTAACTGTATATACAATGTCTTGAAAGTAAAAATATACTTTTTAATTGCATGTGTACAGTTAGTTGCATCTCTGGAATGTCTGTGATCATGAGCCAAATACAGCAACCACATAAAACTGCCCATTTCCAAAATTGGCAAAACTGGCATCCCACTTAAGTCACACAGGTGTATTAATGTAATATGTACTGTATGTATGCTGTACGCACACGCACACACAGACATCCAGTGTGTGCGTGCGTGTGCGCTGTGTGTGTGTGTGTTTGTGTGTGTGTGCGCGCACGCACGTTTAAATTATTTTATAAAAGAATTATTCCATCCATCTTAACCATCAACCTGCATGGCAACAGTGAACAATCTCTTGCTGCAAAGAATACCTTTGGATCTTTGACTGCAATGGGAATAAAGGGAATAAAGGGGAGGGCCATAAAAGAGGTTTCATCTTGAGGTCACAGAAGTTGTCTCAGGGACCCAATTTTACGTTACTCACTCAAAGGAACAATTCTTTCTCAATTTCTCTCCCTCACACTTTTTCTTAGTTTCTTCTTTTTTTCTTCTTCAGGAACCTTTTGAAGATGGGTTTGCCAATGGTGATGAGCTGACCCCAGCTGAGGAAGCTGCAGCAAAGGAAGCTGCTGAATCTAAAGGAGTTGTCAAATTTGGCTGGATTAAAGGAGTTTTGGTTTGTTGTCTTACATATCTTATACATATCAGGCAGGGGGAGTGGGAGGATTTTAATCAACCAATTGAACCACAAATTAGTATAGATTAATAAGAACAATAAGAACAAAGTCAGTCAAAAGCCAAAGAAAAAAAAATACACCAGAATCAATTTTAGGGGGAAAAAAGTGACGCAATGCCACCATTAGGTAATCTGGAGCCCTGTTATAGAGGCATGACAAACATTTTAGTGAAGAATATGCCTTTAAGTTAACACCCCAACTATTCACAGTTGTCACAATTGATGTTGTGACACCATTATACATGTTGTCATCACTCAAACTGTCAGTTCAAACAGTAGAACTGTGGCTGTATGTACAGTGTCCGCCAAAATGATCTGACACATTTGTAGCTTTAATAAAATGCAAATAAATTAAAGAAACAAAAAAGTTTTTTTCTTTTCGAAAAGTACCGTATTTTCCGCCCTAAAAGGCGCACCGGGTTATAAGGCGCACCTTCAATGAACGGCCCATTTTAAAACTTTGTCCATATATAAGGCGCACCGGATTATAAGGCGCATAAAATAGAAGCTATACTGCATCAAACTGAGGTTGACTAGGGTTGCGGTATGCATCCACTAGCCAATAACCAACGAGCCCTCTGTAAACAATCGCGTTTCTCAAACGATCTCCTATAAAATGATCAGAACTGACTAAAGTTCGATCTAACGCATTGGTACTACTTACCTATGTTTCCCTTCCATATCGATCCGTAGATTTACTCGAAACATTAACAGAGCAGCCTATTTTGACATGAAATAGCCTGGTACGTATAGCAGCTATCGCAATAGCATTAGCCATCCGCAAAGTCTCACGAGCCTCAGCTCGCAATCTCCCATGAGCCTCAGCAAAGTGTAAACAATCGCGTTTCTCAAACGATCTCCTATAAAATGATCGGAACTGACTAAAGTTCGATCTAACGCATTGGTACTACTTACCTATGTTTCCCTTCCATATCGATCCGTAGATTTACTCGAAACATTAACAGAGCAGCCTATTTTGACATGAAATAGCCTGGTACGTATAGCAGCTATCGCAATAGCATTAGCCATCCGCAAAGTCTCACGAGCCTCAGCTCGCAATCTCCCATGAGCCTCAGCAAAGTGTAAACAATCGCATTTCTCAAACGATCTCCTATAAAATGATCGGAACTGACTAAAGTTCGATCTAACGCATTGGTACTACTTACCTATGTTTCCCTTCCATATCGATCCGTAGATTTACTCGAAACATTAACAGAGCAGCCTATTTTGACATGAAATAGCCTGGTACGTATAGCAGCTATCGCAATAGCATTAGCCATCCGCAAAGTCTCACGAGCCTCAGCTCGCAATCTCCCATGAGCCTCAGCAAAGTGTAAACAATCGCGTTTCTCAAACGATCTCCTATAAAATGATCGGAACTGACTAAAGTTCGATCTAACGCATTGGTACTACTTACCTATGTTTCCCTTCCATATCGATCCGTAGATTTACTCGAAACATTAACAGAGCAGCCTATTTTTAAATGAAATAGCCTCGCGGGTACAGCAGCTATTCGGTGACGCCCCCTGACTACAGTTGCCGTAATGTTGGGAAGCGATGCGACCTTGTAATTTACTAGTCGTACTAAAACGTACTGAAACATTTTGGCAGAGCACTGTGTACAACCAGTATGGATCAACAAATTCATCAATTGATCCATATATAAGGCGCACTGGCCTATAAGGCGCACTGTCGGCTTTTGAGAAAATTTTAGGTTTTTAGGTGCGCCTTTTAGGGCGGAAAATACGGTACATATAATGCCGTTTTGTTTCGTTTCATTTCCGTTTCGTTTTCGAATAATGTTATTTCGTTTTGTTTCAGTTGCTAACATGAATTGGACCGGTGAGCATCGCGCTTTCATTGTTGAAACGTTTATCAAGAACGAATCTGTAACTGCAACACAAAGAGCGTTCCGTTTGCGCTTCAGACTTTGTAGACATGATCCCGTACCTGCTCGAAAAACGATCTTGTTATGGGTTACTAACTTCAGAGCCAGTGGATCAGCATTGAAACGAAAAAGACAAAAATTGCTGCTATTCCCCATGAAATGATCCGAGTTATGGACAACTTTCGTGAACGCCTTCGACAGTGTGTGGACAATAACGGCTCCCATTTGACTGATTTAAATTCTAAAACCAAATGAAACAAAATAGCATAATATGTTCTTTTCAAAAAAAAAAAATATATATATATCCATCCATCCATTTTCTGAACCGCTTAGTCTCCACGGGGGTCGCGGGTATGCCGGAGCCTATCCCAGCCGTCATCGGGCAGTAGGCGGGGGACACCCTGAACCGGTTGCCAGCCAATCGCAGGGCACACAGAGACAAACAACCATTTGCACTCGCACGCACACCTAGGGACAATTTGGAGTCTTCAATCGGCCTACCAAGCATGTTTTTGGGATGTGGGAGGAAACCGGAGTGCCCAGAGAAAACCCACGTGGGCCCGGGGAGAACATGCAAGCTCCACACAGGGAGGGCCGGAGGTGGAATCGAACCCGCACCCTCCTAACTGAGGCGGACGTGCGGCGCCACCGAGCCGCATATATATATATATATATATATATATACACGCACACACACACACACACACACTGCTCAAAAAAATTAAAGGAACAGCTTTTTATCAGGGTATGGCATGAATTCAATTAGACTTTTCTGATAAGGTTTTGGTCAGGTACGTGGCAGAGGGGGTTGTCAATCAGTTTCAGCTGCATTGGTGTTGATGGAATTAACAACAGGTGCACTAGAGGGGCAACAACGAGGTGGTCCCCAAAACAGGACTGGTTTTGCAGGTGGAGGCCATTTCAAGTTCCTCCCTCTTGATCTTTTTTAACAGTTTTTCCACAAGTGTTGGCTTTAGCTAGAGTCATTATCACGACTAGGAGCATGAGGCGATTTCTTAACCCTCCTGAAGTTGCGCAGAAGATTTTATGTCTCTCCCAGTACAATCTCCAGAGCATGGAGGAGATTCCAGGAGACAGGCAATTACTCTAGGAGAGCTGGACAGGGCCATAGACGGTCCTCATTCCATCAGCAGGACCGATATCTGCTGCTTTGTGCAAGGAGGAACAGGTTGAGCACTGCCCGAGCCCTACAGAATGACCTCCAGCAGGCGACTGGTGTGAATGTTTCTGCCCGAACAGTCAGAAACAGACTTCACAAGGGTGGCCTCAGGGCATGACATCCTGTAGTGTGCCCTGTGCTCATTGCTCAGCACCGTGGAGCTCGATTGGCATTTGCCATAGAATACCAGGATTGGCAAGTCCGCCACTGGCGCCCTGTGCTTTTCACAGATGAGAGCAGGTTTACCCTGAGCACCTGTGATAGACGTGAAAGGGTCTGGAGAAGCCAAGGAGAGCGCTATGCTGCCTGCAACATCATTCAGCATGACCGGTTCGGTGGTGGGTCAGTGATGGTCTGGGTAGGCATTTCCATGGAGGGACGAACAGACCACTACAGGCTAGAGAACGGCAGTCTGACTACCATTAGGTATCAGGATGAAATCCTTGCACCATGCCGCGACATTGTCAAACATGCATACAAGCTCGTGGGGGCCACACAAGATATTGAAAATAATTTTGAGTTGCAGAAATTGAATTTAGGCAAAATGGACAAGCCTGCCATATGATTTTTTCACTTTGATTTTTGGGGTGTGTATATACTGAGCCCTCTGAAGGCTGAAAACTTTTATTTTCATCAAAAGATGTGGCATCCTTTTGTTCCTGAGACATTAAACTGTCCATATCAGTATAGATATCCCCCCCAAAAAATTCACCATTGAAATCTGATGTGTTTTCAGTGTTCCTTTAATTATGTATATATATATATTTATTATTATTTATTTATTTACTTTTCTTTACTTTGTGTTTTTTTAAACCCAAAAATGTGTCAGATCATTTTGCCGGACCCTGTATATGCATTTTACTGTTGTGAACAGATGTGTCCTGCACATTTTATCCTAAGTAACAATGACAAAAATGCAATTTGAGTCATCCATCCATTTCGAGGACTGTATTTTCCGCACCATAAGGCGCACTTAAAAGCCTTTAATTTTCTCAAAAACTGAAGGAGTGCCTTTTTTTATGCTTTTAAATGATTTGTCCCTTATTTTTTTCCCCCAGGTCCGCTGTATGTTGAACATATGGGGTGTGATGCTCTTCATTCGTATGTCCTGGATTGTGGGTCAGGCTGGAATTGGTGAGATCACATTGACATGGAACGAATGGGTTAATTTCATTTTGAGGTGATGTCTTAGCTTCTTTTATGATGGTCAACCACAGGGGTCAGGTTGTGCCAACAGCAGTCTAAGCAGGGAAGTCTGGGCTTCCCCAGCCATTTAGTACAGCCCTTCGGGCGAGGTGTTTCCAGATGAGCTGAGAAACCGTCGCATCAGCGTCTCCTAGCTATTATTTAGGGCCTCGTTCCTGTGGGGTATGCCAGGGCCGGAACACTTCAGCAAAGCCCAGGAGTCGTTCAGGAAACATCCAGGAGGAGGCATCCAATCAGATGTCTGAGCCTTTTTATCTGGCTCTTTTTGAGCAACAGCAAGAAGCAACGGCAGCTACTCTGAGCCTCTCTCAGATGACTAAGCTTAGTGTTGCACCAAGTAGCTGCACTATACTGTGATATTTAGCTGGCAAAAATGACTCGATACTATCATTTTGTCCGTCCGTACTTGGAAAAATAAAATGCAGTGCTAGCACTTCATCTCTGTGTTAGAAGCGGCTGGTTCCCAACATGTTGGTATCCAAGTCACACATGTACAGATACAAATGCTTCCTCTAAGAAACTTTGAATGCAATTACCGTAATTTTCGGACTATAAGTCGCACCGGAGTATAAGTCGCACCAGCCATAAAATGCCCAAAAAAGTGAAAAAAAACATATAAGTCGCTCCGGAGTATAAGTCGCATTTTGGGGGGCAATTTATTCGACAAAATCCAACACCAAGAACAGTCATGAACGAGCAACAACAGGCTAAACGATAGCTATGCTAACGTGACATAAACACAAACTAAGAGCTGAGAACGGCCCTGACGTAAAATTCAGAGTTATTCAAAAAACTATTACATAAATAACACGTTAATAAAACCATCTGCGTCACTCCAATTCATTAAATCCATCAATCGTCCTTTGTCAACAATGCGTGCGCGCCGCTGACGGCTCTTGCACTTAAAAATATTCCACAGGCCCATATAACGATATATAAATTATATATCAAATAACTATTATATAAGCAATAATGTTATCAAACCATCTGTGCACTCTAAATCATTAAATCCATCGATCAAATTCCTCGTCCTTTGTCAACATCGCCGCGCGTGCGCCCTGACGTCAGCCTCGTCGTTATTCCACAGATCTACTATATAACTATATTGTAGCGTTAACAAAGTTCAAGGAAAGACGTGGGTTTGGTAAACGGCTCTTTATTTAACAAAACAAACTTACAGGCGTGTGGCGGCGTGGACTTCCAGCCACGGAAGTGAAACAGAGCTCCATAGAATAAGACCGGGCGTGCGTAAAAGCCATGACCGAGGCCCATCCACCGTCCTCGGACAGCCACCCGGCTGAGAGAAAGCTGGACGAGTCGATCTTTGTCCTTTATGTAAACAACCGTCGCGCTGCTGACGCGCGACGTCGCGTCGCGCTGCTGCCGTCAGCAGCGCGACGTCGCGCGTTACTTGTCCAGCTTTCTTTCACTTTCGTGGATTGAAGTCGGGCGCCGGCGCTCGGCCGGGTGGCTGTCCAGGGACGGTGGATGGGGCTCGGACAATGCTTTTACGCACGCCCGGTCCTACTCTACCGAGCTGTCTTTCAGCTCCGTGGATGGAAGTCGAGGGCCGGCGCTCAGCCGGGTGGCTGTCCGAGGACGGTGGATGGGCCTCGGTCATGGCTTTTACGCACGCCCGGTCTTATTCTATGGAGCTCTGTTTCACTTCCGTGGCTGTAAGTCCACGCCGCCACACGCCTGTAAGTTTGTTTTGTTAAATAAGGAGCCGTTTACCAAACCCACGTCTTTCCTTGAACTTTGTTAACGCTACAATATAGTTATATAGTAGATCTGTGGAATAACGACGAGGCTGACGTCAGGGCGCACGCGCGGCGATGTTGACAAAGGACGAGGAATTTGATCGATGGATTTAATGATTTAGAGTGCACAGATGGTTTGATAACATTATTGCTTATATAATAGTTATTTGATATAGAATTTATTTATCGTTATATGGGCCTGTGGAATATTTTTAAGTGCAAGAGCCGTCAGCGGCGCGCACGCATTGTTGACAAAGGACGATTGATGGATTTAATGAATTGGAGTGACGCAGATGGTTTCGCGCTGCTGTCGTCACTTGAAATTCAAATTACAGTAATCCCTTGCTACATTGCGGTTCGTTTATCGCGGTTTCATTTTTTTTTTTTTGAAATTTTTTGAAAAAAAAAACACACATAAGTCGCTCCTGAGTATAAGTCGACCCCCACCCAAACTATGAAAAATACCGCGACTTATAGTCCGAAAATTACGGTAGTTGGGTCTCGACCTATGAAGGAATTACTCGCGTCAAACCTGGAAACAAGTTGATTCTGTATTAAAGCAGGTCGAAAACTTGTGACATGTGCTTTTAAAGCAGTCATTTTATCGTGTTCCTACAATATTTTTGGTTGCGGTTATTGTACCGTCAATATCGAATATTGGCCCATGCCTCCTCCAGAACAAGAGGGTCAAACTTTCTCAAGAGTACCTGTATACGTATATACTACAGCTAGCTATACAAGTTTGAATTTTAAGAATCATCTACTGCAGGGGTCACCAACCTTTCTTAAACCGAGAGCTACTTCCTGGGTACTGATTAAGGCAAAGGGCTACTAGTCTGACACACACTTATGAAATAGCCAATTTGCTCAATTTGGCTTTCACTATGTGTTATTGTCATTTCCAGTTCACATATCTGATTTTAACAAGAATAGCAAAAGTACAGTCAAACCTTGTTTTTTGACCACAATCCGTTCCAGAAGGCGGTTCGAGAAGCGAATCGGTCGAATTCCGAATCTATTTTTCCAATTACAAATAATGAAATTTTTTTAATCTGTTTCAAGACAAAAAATCCAGTCTTTTTTAAGCATTTTTTCATTTGCTCATATTTGTCCAATCGCGCAACTGCACCGCACCGCTGAACGCGCAACCGTAGCGCGTCGCCCACCGCGCAACTGCACCGCGCTGGTCGCATTATTGTGACAGAGCCGTCGCTGAAATTTAGAAAATATTTTTAAAGTCCTGATGTACTTTCCAAAATTTAAGTAGACCTAAATGCGCAGGGATCTTAATTTTGTCCGATCGCGCAACTGCAGCGCACCGCCGAACGCGCAACAGTAGCGCGTCGCCGACCGCGCAACTGCACCGCGCTGGTTGCATTATTGTGACAGAGCCGTCGCTGAAATTTAGAAAACATTTTTAAAGTCCTAATGTACTTTCCAAAATTTAAGTGGACCTCAGTGCGCAAGGAGCTTAATTTGGTCCGATCGTGCAACCGCAGCGTGCCGGGCGCTCACTGTCGCATTGCTTTAGAAGCGTCTTTGTGTTTTAGGATGGCTTTACTGCTCCCACTTGCTTCCTTTGGAGGAATGATTAGAGTTGATGCAATCCTCAGAGTAACGAGAACGTAATAACGAACGGAGTCAGTTGGCATGCGGGTATTCTCGGCTCATGTCCAATCGCGCAACTGCAGCGCACCGCTGAACGCGCAACCGTAGCGCGTCGCCCACCGCGCAACTGCACCGCGCTGGTCGCATTATTGTGACAGAGCCGTCGCTAAAATTTAGAAAATATTTTTAAAGTCCTGATGTACTTTCCAAAATTTAAGTGGACCTCAGTGCGCAGAGAGCTTAATTTGGTCCGATCGCGCAACCGCAGCGCGCCGGGCGCTCACTGTCGCATTGCTTTAAGAGTGTCTTTGTGTTTTAGGATGGCTTTACTGCTCCCACTTGCTTTCTTTGGAGGCATGATTAGGGGTTAATATAATCCTCAAAGTAACGAGAATACAATAACAATGGAGTCAGTCGGCATCCGGGCCGCGCGGTCGGGTTTTCTAAGGTCCTCCCGGCTCATCTCGCGAGGTTCGACCTCCGAATTTTGTTCGACAACCGAAGCAAAAAAATCTTGAATTTTTGGTTCGAATTCCGATTTGTTCGAGAACCAGGACGTTCGAAAACTGAGGTTTGACTGTAAAATAAATAGATGCAGCTCACTGACAAGTGCCGCTATTTGAGCTAATTTTAGAACAGTCCTGTGGGCGACTCATGCGGTCCTCACGGGCGACCTGGTGCCCGGGGGCACCGTGTTGGTGACCCCTGATCTACTGCATATTAGTTGAAGCGACATAAGCTTAGTAACTGTTGTAGCGTAGTGGCCTGCTCAGTGACACGTGGCAGGCTTTAACTAAGTAGCTTGTCTCAATAACCACATTTTAATTCTCACACAGATCTCTTGGTTTTGGGGCAGCTTTGATGAAGCAATTCTAAAGATAACACTTTGTCCTTTGCAGCTCTATCTTGCTTAATTGTTGCCATGGCCAGTGTAGTGACAACAATCACTGGACTCTCCACTTCTGCAATTGCAACCAATGGGTTTGTACGAGGAGGTATGTTGAATTTTTTAAATTCCAGTCAACCGTATCTACGGTATTTTTCAGTAATTAGAAAAGCCATTATTTGAATAAATTGTTTTGATGATGACAAAAAGTCGTTCAACACGACTTTTTGTCAGACCGATACCAGTACTCAGTTCTTTAGTCAACGTCATCAATATCAAGCACCGATACCACTCGTACTTTTGAAACATGTAGTCATTTTCCCCTCTAAACACCAACAACCGTTTGATTTTTATGGCTGCTTTATTACAATGTTACAAAACAGCTCGGATTGCTCTTGATTTGGAAAGGGGGAAGTTCGTGGAAGCATCTCATCCACACAGTCACTCGCAGGTCAAAGAGCGTGACCGAACACAATAGTAGAACAAGTTCATTTTATTTACTTTATTCTCTCTTCTATCCAAGTCACATAGCATCAAAATGACATGCTCAATCCACCTGATATTGCCATCTGTGTATTGCTTCTCTTTCAATAAAATGTCAACAGAATTCGATGTGTGTAGAGAATTCTCGGTGATGGATGGTAAACGGACCCCTTTGGCTGCCCAACAGCATGCCTGACCTAAATGAACGTAACAAAGGACCCGTTCAGATGCCAAAACACGCCTTTCCAAAAAAAAAAAAAAAAAAAAAAAGACTTTTGACAGTATACAACACGCTATCAGGGTATTATAATTTTTTTTTTATCTTTGTTTTTATTTTCACTTATACTTTTTTTTTTTTAATCTTGGCAGTTTCGGTCCTCCATGGTCTTTAACCTCCTGTGGGGTTAAGATCAAGGGATGTTGTTAATATGTCAACTGTGCGCTTATGAAGCCTTTTGAAACTCAATGATTAAGGCAGTGGTTCTTAACCTGGGTTCTATCGAACCCTAGGGGTTCGGTGAGTCGGTCTCAGGGGTTCGGCAGAGCCTTCACCAGGACCTGATTTATAAATTCGTGATAACGCATATCTGAACTGGTCTCACAAAGGCAACAGCAGAAGTCACACTGATTTGCAGGTTTGTAATTTGTTGTGAGTTCATGCATTGTGTTGGTTTTGTCCTTTGAGCAAGGTGATGTTCATGCACGGCTAATTTTATGCACCAGTATAAAACATCTATGTCTTGAATTTGAAAAAAATATAAGTATATTTTATTTTTCACTGATGAGGGGTTCAGTGAGTGCGCAGATGAAACTGGTGGGGTTCGGTACCTCCAACAAGTTTGAGAACCACTGGATTAAGGGCTATATGAATATACTAACTACAGCTGAGGTGGGAGAGTCTGTCCATAGGACAACAATCAGTCGTGCACTGCACAAATCTGGCCTTTATGGAAGAGTGGCAAGAAGAAAGCCATTTCTCAAAGATATCCATAAAAAGTCCCGTTTAAAGTTTGCCACAAGCCACCTGGGAGACACACCAAACATGTGGACGAAGGTGCTCTGGTCAGATGAAACCAAAATCGAACTTTTTGGCCACAATGCAAAACGATATGTTTGGCGTAAAAGCAACACAGCTTGGTAGATTTGCAGTGGTCTGATACTCCTTCCATTTCAATATACCGTTTTTTTCCATGTATAATGCGCCCCCATGTATAATACGCATCCTAAAAATAGCATGTTGATGCTGGAAAAAAGCCTGTACCCATGTATAATACGCACCCAAATTTTGACTCCTACTTAAGTCCGTAAACGTAAAATTATTTCAGAAAAAAGATCATCTTTGGGAACAACCGGATGTTATTCTGCCGGTCAGTATCACTGCGCATGCGCTAGCAAACTCAATAGCGAAGAAATGTTTCGGATTTGTGTAGGGTACATTGTGACAACAAACGAGCAGGTGATCGAGCAAGCGTCTGAAACGAGAGCATTGTGTTCGTATGTAGCGTGTTTGAAGTGAACAGCAGAGAAGAAAGCGCATCTGTAATGGCAGCCTCCGTATGATATCCGGATAAAAAAAAAGAAAAAAGAAAAAAAGGAAAAAAATAAATAAATTGTACCCATGTATAATGCGCACCCCAGATTTTAGGACAATAAATTAGTTAAATTTTGCGCATTATACATGGAAAAAAACGGAAATTGCTTGCACAGTGCTCCTTGAGATGTTTAAAGCTTGGGAAATCTTTTTGTATCCAAATCCGGCTTTAAACTTCTCCACAACAGTATCTCGGACCTGCCTGGTGTGTTCCTTTGTCTTCATGGTTCTCTCTGCGCTTTAAACAGAACCCTGAGACTATCAAAGAGCAGGTGCATTTATACGGAGACTTGATTACACACAGTTGCATTCTATTTATCATCATCAGTCATTTAGGACAACATCGGATCATTCAAAGATCCTCACTGAACTTCTGGAGTGAGTTTGCTACATTGAAAATAAAGGGGCCGAATAATATTGCACGCCCCACTTTTCAGTTTTTTATTTGTTAAAAAAGTTTAAATTATCCAATAAATTTCGTTCCACTTCACGATTGTGTCCCACTTGTTGTTGATTCTTGACAAAAAATTAAAATTTTATATCTTTGTTTGAAGCCTGAAATGTGGCGAAATGTTCAAAGGTTCAAGGGGGCCGAATACTTTCGCCAGGCACTGTATATGTATATGCAAATAAGTCAAGTTTATTTATTCACAGACAAGTCTCAAAGGGCTTCACATGGGCTAAGTTGACAGTTATTCTCAACATCCCTTGATCTTAACTCACAAGGGGCCAAGGAAAAACTCACAAAACCCCAACTTGGGAAAAATGAGAAACCTTGAGAAGGGACCAAAGATGGTAGGATCCCCCTTCCGGGATGATTAAGTGGCAATGGGTGCAGAGTGGGCAACATTGAACACACAATATAAAACAATCCAAAGAAAAAGTAGATGTCCATATTCAAAATGAAGAGCTGCAGGAAGGTGCCCTCAATTGTCATGGCAGTGTCTGCAAGGGGGGTTATTCACCTCAGATCCCTCGAATTCGGTTCCATTTCCTTTTTTTAAGCGTTGACTATGACCGTGTCTGACTTTGATATGTTTCTTACATTTCTAGGCGGAGCGTACTACTTGATTTCAAGGAGTCTGGGCCCAGAATTTGGAGGTTCTATTGGTCTAATTTTTGCCTTTGCCAATGCTGTGGCTGTGGCCATGTATGTGGTGGGATTTGCTGAGACAGTTGTGGAACTGCTTGCTGTAAGCCCATTTGCTGTTGATGTGTTTCAAGGTTGATGAGAGAAACAGACAGGAAAACATTTCCATCACTTCTGCAAACATCAAACACAGAGAAATTACAGTTTTAACCTATTAATACACAAGTAATTAATTGCATCCGTAAGTATCCTACATCAATGGATACTCAGAAGATCTCATATAATGTATCTGTAAACACTATCTAATGTTCTGGGAATGACTGTGTTGACTAGTGTTTAATCAAAACTTGCAGTACTGTGTATGAAACTAGGCAAGTTGCTTAGTTTTCCTAAATCCAAGTTGAGGTCCAGTAATGTCTCACATAACTCAACTGAACTGGGTGATGACTCTACACTTTTGGTACTTTAAAATTTACCAGCACAAGAAAAGTTGAATTGAATCGACAAACAATGTCGTTATTTAAATTGAAAGAATAATTGAATTTCAATTATTTTCAATGAAAAACGTTTTTATTCTTGGTCAAAAAGAAAAATGAATGAGCAGACAAATGATACTGAGCCTGGCGATCACATACCCACACTGTATCCACGCAGCACCACATCGAAGCAAAATGTTAGAAATCCATATTCAATGTTACATTACTGTTTGAATCAGGGGTCACCAACTCCGGTCCTCAAGGGCGCCAATCCAGCCGGTTTTAGGTGCAGCCCTACAACAACACACCTGATTCAAATGATCAGCTCATCAGCAAGCTCTATTAAGGCTGATAGCGATCCTGATTATTTGAATCAGGTGTGTTGTTGTAGGGCTGCACCTAAAACAGGCTGGATTGGCGCCCTTGAGGACCGGAGTTGGTGACCCCTGGTACCAACTGCTAATAGTTCGCCAGTATCAGTGAAATTAATGGATTTTCAAATGGGTTGCCCACAAGTGACTCAGATATGCAGACATGGAAAGGAAAACAATAAATAAATGAAAAAACGAATACATACATTTTAATTTTTCTCATCTTTTAGGGTGTGGATGCCCTCATGACGGATGAAATCAATGATATCAGAATTATAGGTACCATTACTGTTATCCTTCTCCTGGGCATATCTGTTGCAGGCATGGAATGGGAGGCAAAGGTATGATAAGTCTTGTACAATATTTAATACTTGGAAAGCCTACAATAACTCTGTAGACCCTTAAGAGATATGGTTTACATTTTAACAAAAAAACATTTTTTTAAACAAATATAATATATATAATTGTTGATTTTCCTCCTTTTAGGCCCAGATCTTCTTGCTGTTTGTACTCATCACTGCAATCATCAACTACTTCATTGGAACTTTTATTACTGTTCAGTCAAAGAAATCTCTCGGCTTCTTTGGCTACGATGGTATGACATTTTATTTTTGTATGAAACTACTGACAGACAAATGGTGAAATATACTCTATGTACAGAGATTGAGTTTTTTATAAGGTCAGTATTACCCCTATTGTCAATCTACTGTGATATGAGGGGCTGATTGTCCACTTGTTGCTGGGCCCCACTGCTGATTCATGATTCTGTGATGGACATGTTAATTATGTGTCTAACTGAGCACATACAATTTTAGGCTTTTGTAACAACAGTCTTGTTTGTGTTTTCTTAGGTTCTATCATGTGGGAAAACATGGGTCCTGACTTCAGGAAAGAAACTTTCTTTTCTGTTTTTGCAATCTTTTTCCCTGCAGCTACTGGTATTTTAGCCGGTGCCAACATTTCTGGAGACCTTGCAGTAAGTTAACAGTTTTCACATTTTGTTAATGAGTACTGTATTTTTTGCATCATAAGGCGCTTCGTGTTAAAAGGCACAGACTCAATAACAGGGGCCCACACATACAGCACACTGCATTATTGGGCGCCTGCATGCTAAATCATACGGTATACAAAAAAAATGGGAACAACAGCAAAACTGTGAGTTTGCTTTTAATTAGGCCTTCACACTTAGCCTATTTTCCGCACAATAAGGCGCTTCGAGTTAAAAAGTGCAGACTCAATTCCGGGGTCTATTTTGTATTTAATCTACACATAGGGCAGACCGCAATATAGGGCGCATGGATGCCATGACTTAAGGTAAACAAAAAACGTCACAGGAGCAAGACAATGAGACATGTTTAACCATGTACTGTCTACTGTACTCACATTATTATTAATCGATATTCATACGCAAGTAAAAGGCAATTAGAATTATCAACAATGTTGGCTATTGTGAACATACAAATAATTTATTAAATTACAAACATTAAAATTTATGGATTTGGTAGATTTCAAGACCGCACAAATTATTTATGAAGCTAAAAAAAATTACTCCCTAATAATATACAAAAATGGTTCATAGAAAGAGAAAGTGTTTACACTCTAAGAAGGGGAGGGAATCTTTTACAACCTAAGGTGCGCACCACCCTGAAAAGCATGTGCATATCTGTCAAGGGGGTAAAGCTATGGAATAAGTTACCTGTAACGATCAAAGAAAGTAAACACATTGCCCAATTGAAAGAACACTTTAAAAATGTTACACTAGAAAATTATAGTACCGTAATTTTCGGACTATAAGTCGCTCCGGAGTACAAGTCGCATTAGCCATAAAATGCCCAAAAATGTGAAAAAAAACATATATAAGTCGCTCCGGAGTATAAGTCGCATTTGGGGGGGGCAATTTATTCGACAAAATCCAACACCAAGAACAGTCATGAACGAGCAACAACAGGCTAAACGATAGGTATGCTAACGTGACATAAACACAAACGAAGAGCTGAGAACGGCCCTGATGTAAAATTCAGAGTTATTCAAAAAACTATTACATAAATAACACGTTAATAAAACCATCTGTGTCACTCCAATTCATTAAATCCATCGATCGTCCTTTGTCAACAATGCGTGCGCGCCGCTGACGGCGCTTGCACTTCAAAATATTCCACAGGCCCATATAACGATATATAAATTAGATATCAAATAACTATTATATAAGCAATAATGTTATCAAACCATCTGTGTCACTCCAAATCATTAAATCCATTGATCGTCCTTTGTCAACAATGGGTGCGCGCAGCTGACGGCGCTTACTAGATGCTAGATCTGTCGCCAGCTTCTGCTCTTCGGACATCGAGCTTTTGACTGTTAACTGCAGACCCTTCTACCTGCCCAGAGAGTTTACTGTTGTTAGCATCACGGCTGTGTACGTGCCTCCTAGCGCTAACACTAAAGAGGCCATGAGGGTTCTCTATCGGACGATCAGTGAGCTGCAATCCACGCACACAGAGGGGGTTTTCATCATTGCTGGGGACTTCAACCAGGCTAGCATGAAGACTATTCTCCCTCATTTTTACCAACACGTGGATTTTCCAACTCGGGGAGAGAACACTCTGGACTTGGTTTACACCAATATAAAGGATGCATTCAGAGCAGCCCCCCGCCCCCACCTCGGCTCTTCAGACCACCTATCTGTTATGCTAACCCCTGCATACAGGCCCCTGCTGATCAGAGCAAAACCCACAGTGAAGCAGGTGAGGGTGTGGTCTGAGGGGGCCATGGAGGCACTCCAGGACTGCTTTGAGTGCTCTGACTGGGACATGTTCAAATCAGCAGCAACATATGACAATCAGATCAACATTGATGAGTACGCCATGACTGTGTCAGCCTACATCAACAAATGCTCCGAGGACGTCAGCACCACTAAGAACATCATCACCCGAGCCAACCAACGACCCTGGATGACTGAGGATGTACGTCATATGCTACGAGCACGGAACTCAGCCTTCAAGTCTGGCGACAAGGAGGCACTGAGGGCAGCGAGAGCCAACTTGAACCGTGCCATCAGGCTAGCGAAGCGAAGCCACAGTCGGAAAATTCAGGATTTTTTCCACGACGGCAATAACACCAGGAGTATGTGGCAAGGCATACGGGCGATCACGGACTACAACTCACCCTCCCCCCCGGTGGGTGAGGTTGATGCTGACTTCCTAAATGGTCTAAATAACTTCTTTGGGCGTTTTGAGGCACTAAACAGCACTCCGGCAGTTAAAACTGTTCCCCACCAGGAAGAGGAGGTCCTCTGCCTTGACTCAGCCGACGTGTGGAAGACTCTGAGAAGAGTCAACCCACGTAAGGCCCCAGGCCCCGACAACATACCTGGGCGGGTGTTCAAGGAATGTGCAGGCCAGCTGGCTGGTGTCATCACAGACATTTTTAACATCTCGCTGGACCAAGCCAAAGTGCCAGTGTGCTTCAAGGCTGCCTCCATCATTCCGGTGCCGAAGAAACCTCAAATCACCTCATGGAATGACTACAGACCTGTGGCACTGACTCCCATCATGATGAAGTGCTTCGAAAGGCTGCTCAAAGATCACATCGTCTCCAGACTCCCCCCAACATTCGATCCGTTCCAGTTTGCCTACCGGCAGAACCGCTCCACTGAGGATGCCATCTCCTCCGTTCTTCACCTGAGCCTGGCTCACCTGGAGGAGAGGAACACCCACGTGCGGTTGCTGTTCCTGGACTTCAGCTCAGCGTTTAACACCATCATTCCACAACATCTGGTGGAAAAACTGGAACACCTGGGCTTCAGCACCCCCCTTCGGAACTGGCTGCTAGACTTCCTCACCAACAGACCTCAGTCAGTCCGGGTCGGACAGAACACCTCCGATGTCATCACCCTCAGCACAGGCTCCCCTCAGGGCTGCGTCCTGAGCCCCCTGCTGTTCACCCTGATGACACACGACTGCGCCCCCAGGTTCACCACCAATCACATCGTGAAGTTTGCAGACGACACAACGGTGGTGGGCCTCATCAGGGACAACAACGACCTGGACTACAGAGAGGAGGTGGAGCAGTTGGTGGGCTGGTGCAGAGAAAATAGCCTGATCCTGAATGTGGAGAAGACGAAGGAGATCATCGTCGACTTCAGGAAGAACCAGCCTCACCACGCTCCACTGATCATCAACAGCTCAGCTGTGGAGGTGGTCAGCAGCACTAAATTCCTGGGAGTCCACATCACAGACGACCTCACCTGGACTGTGAACACCACAACACTGGTCAAGAGGGCACAGAAGCGCTTGTACTTCCTGCGGAGGATGAGGAGAGCCCACCTGCCCCCACCCATCATGAGGACGTTCTACCGAAGCACCATAGAGAGCATTCTGACAAGCTGTCTCTCGGTGTGGTGTGGAGGTTGCAGCGCCTCCGATTGGAAGAACCTGAGGAGAGTGGTGAGGACAGCAGAGAGGATCATCGGGGCTCCTCTTCCCTCCATTCAGGACTTGTCATCCCAGCGCTGCGTGTCCCGAGCCCGAAATATTATCAGTGACCCATCACACCCCCACCATGGACTGTTCTCCCTGCTGCCCTCTGGGAAGAGGTTTCGCAGCATCCGCTGCAGGTCCACCAGGTTCTGCAATAGTTTTTTCCCTGCTGTCGTCAGACTGTTGAACATTCAAACGTAGCACTCCTCTGCACACTTGTAAATACTGTTTTTGTCTCCTGCACTGTTCACATACTTTATCACTGCTGCACCTTGTACTTTATAATTATCTTATTTCATATTTTTATATAGAATGTCACTTTTTTTTAACCAGCCGAAATACCTCTACATTGCTGAAAGCCGTATGCAACGAAATTTCGTTTTGTACACACCTAGTGTTGACAAAATGACAATAAAGTTCTGTCTAAGTCTAAGTCTAAGTTACACTTCAAAATATTCCACAGGCTCATATAACGAAATATAAATTAGATATCAAATAACTATTATATAAGCAATAGTATTATCAAGCCATCTGTGCACTCTAAATCATTAAATCCATCGATCAAATTCCTCGTCCTTCGTCAACAACGCCGCGCGTGCGCCCTGACGTCAGCCTCGTCGTTATTCCACAGATCTACTATATAACTATATTGTAGTGTTAACAAAGTTCAAGGAAAGACGTGGGTTTGGTAAACGGCTCTTTATTTAACAAAACAAACTTCCAGGCGTGTGGCGGCGTGGACTTCCAGCCACGGAAGTGGAAGAGAGCTCCATAGAATAGGACCGGGCGTGCGTAAAAGCCATGACCGAGCCCCATCCACCGTCCCCGGACAGCCACCCGGCCGAGCGCCGGCCCTCGACTTCCATCCACGGAGGTGAAAGAGAGCTCGGTAGAGTAGGACCGGGCGTGCGTAAAAGCCATGTCCGAGCCCCATCCACCGTCCCTGGACAGCCACCCGGCCGAGCGCCGGCCCCCGACTTCAATCCACGGAGGTGAAAGAGAGCTCCGGAGAGTAGGACCGTGCGTGGGTAAAAGCCATAATAGTTTTTCAAACCTTCTGTGTCACTCCAAATCCTTAAATCCTTCAAACTCTTCGTCCGCCGTGTCACTTAGAAACAAAGCCGCTAATGATGCCGGTAGTACGTGGGGCCCTTCGTCATCTTCGTCATCCCGTGATCAATCTTTGTCCTTTATGTAAACAACCGCCGCGCCACGCCGCGTCGTGCTGCTGACGTCACTTGAAATTCAAATTACAGTAATCCCTTGCTACATCGCGGTTCGTTTATCGCGGTTTCACTTTTTTTTTTTGGGAAGGTTTTTGAAAAAAAACACAAGTCGCTCCTTATTATAAGTCGCCCCCCCACCCAAACTATGAAAAAAAAACGCGACTTATAGTCCGAAGATTACGGTAATTGAAATCTTCTGCCTGTCTGTTTTCAGCTATATAGTCCATCTCTTATTTATTTTTCTTTCCAGAATATTATTGTATAAACTGCTTTTCATTTCTAAAATTATCTTCCTCCGATAAATCAGGTTTCTGTACTTCGAAAAAAACTAATTAGCAACCATGTTGAGAAGGTTGATGTATAAAAGGGGTAGGAAAAAACAAGCAATAGCTTCTTCCTTCTCCTTTTTTGAACATGTTGATTTATGTGCCTTATTGGCATAACATGAAATTATGTGAAAATGTGAAAAAAATGATTTTGTGTTTGGTCGATCTTGTGTTCAAAAATAAATTTCACTTCACTTCAAATCCGTCCACGTCCTCATCGTCTGTATCCAAATTAAACAGTTGGGCAAGTTCGCCATTAAACATGCCAAGTTCTCTCTTGTCATTGTCTCGTCGTTGTCACGTTGCTCTTCTGCAATGATCCTGGCTTTCCAGAAAGCTCTAATTGTGCCTTGTAAGCATGTCTCTTTGTTTATGCCATTTTAGAGGATCCTAATACTGTTTTCTTTGCACAAACGATTGTCTTTATTTATCAATGGCGGTGGAGGTACGTACGTAGGAAACGCCACAAAAAACAACTCTACAGATTTGCACAAACTAGTATTTATTCATCAATGGCGGCGGAGGTACGTACTTTTCACAAACGATAGTATTAAGGGTGTATTCAGACCAGAAAAGTCCTTTAGTCCGCTTGTTTGGTCCGAACCAAAAGCAGACTTAATTTTTTCCGTTTGGTGCGGTTCCTATTCAGACTGTACACTTTGCAAATGAAGTGTACACATCCACGCTGTGCTCCCATTGGACAGCAATGACCAGGGCGGCACACAGAGCACAGACTCGGAAATGGAGGAAAACATGCGAGTCCTACGCTGCTCTGCATATTTGTACTGTTGGTGGGGATCTTTGCTGTTTGTATTCACACCTGAAGCAAACCGCACCAGAGTTCGTTTGGAAGCGAACCGAGACCACTTGAAAAAGTGGGTCTCGGTCCGTTTCTTTAATCCGCACCAGGATTCATTTGCGAGGACTCACACCTCCACAATTCTAAACCCGTCTAATCGAACCCTGGTCTTTTTAAAGCGGACAAAACAGTCAGGTCTGAATACACACTTATTTACCAATGGCGGCGGAGGTACGTACTCCTCTACGCGTTACGTCCGCCCCAATCTACGTAAAACGTAATGTCCTTTGATTGGTTCATCAGGTGCCTGTATATTACGTCTCTCTGTGGCGGACGCCACACAAAACAACTTTTCAAATTTGCACAAATGATAGTATTTATTTACCAATGGCGGCGGAGGTATGTACTCCTCTCCGTGTTACGTCCAGTCCTCTGATTGTTTTGATTGTTTTCAATTCACCCCTTCACCCCCACTTCCACAGTGTGGCGGCCATCTTGGAGTGACCCAGAAGTGCCCTAGAATGAACACGAAGTGACCCAGAAGTGCCCCTAAACAAACAGGAAGTGCCCCAAAATGAACAGGAAGTGCCCCAACATGAACAGGAAGTGAACTGGAAGTGCCGCAATTTTAAAAGGAAGTGAACTGGAAGTGCCCCAAATCAAACCAGAAGTGACCTAAATTCAACCGGAAGTGCCCCAAATAAACCGGAAGTGGCCTAAATTAACCGGAAGTTACTACATTTAAACTGGAAGTGCCCCAAATAAACCGAAATTACCCATAATTGAACCGGAAGTGCCCCCAAACAAACCAGAAGTTTCATAAATATCGTTTTCCCTTCTAATTCCTCAGTTTTGCCACCGATTCAACCTGTTTCAACGTTTAACTCTGCAGCTTATCCCTACCTATTCCACAACTTCTCACTTACCAAAAATTCAAAACTTTCAGCTTTAAAATTCACGTCAGATTTTACAAAATTTGGTTTTTCTCTTCTATTTCCTACATTATTTGACCGATTCAACACTTTCCAACTTTCAACATCATTCTGTAGCATTCCCCAAACCGGAAGTGCCCCAATTTTAAAAGGAAGTGAACTGGGAGCGCCCCAAATCAAACCAGAAGTGACCTAAATAAACCGGAAGTGCCTCAAATAAACCGAAAGTGGCCTAAATTAACCGGAAGTGACTTAATTTGAAACGGAAGTGGCCCCAAACAAAGCGGAAGTGCCCCAAATAAACCGAAAATACCCTTATTTGAACCGGAAGTGCCCCCAAACAAATCAGAAGTGCCATAAATATCGTTTTCCCTTCTAATCCCTCCATTTTGCCACCGATTCCACCCGTTTCAATGTCTAACTCTGCAACTTATGCCTGCCTATTCCACTTCTCACTTACCAAAAATTCAAAACTTTCAACTTTAAAATTCAAGTCAAACTATACAAAATTTAGTTTTTACCTTCTAATTCCTACATTACTTGACCGATTCAACCCTTTCCAACTTTCAACATCATTCTGTAGCATTCCCCAAGCATTTATTCAGTTTCTTTGCCTTCACACGCAATTTCTCTAGAAATTGCAAATTCTATTTCTTCTCTTTTATTCCTCACCCTTTTTTGACACGCGACTACTTCCACATAACTCATCTGATTCACCCCATTCAAATTTCAACATATTCGAAATATTCACACGAGGGGAGCTTGCATTTCTTTCATTCGAAAACTTTTCGTAAAATTTGTAAATTTCCGGCAAAATTTTCCCCATTCATTCTTAATGGCACATTCAACATTTCACATTTACATCGTTCCAGTTTTAAATTCACATCATTCAGCACATTCAAATCACATTGGGGAGGATTTCCAACATTCCCAAAATTGCCAAGTTAAATAATTTCACCTTTTCTCATGAACAATTTGCAAATGTCCGTTTTTCCCTACTAATTTCTACATTACTGACCAATTCAACCAGTTCCATCTTTAAACTATTCATCTTATGCCTACCCATACCAAAACATCTCAATTATCAAATAGACCAAATTTTGAAATTTAAAAATTATGCAAATTTTGTTTTTTGCTTCTAATTTCTACATTCTTGACCGATTTAAGCCGTTCCAACTGTAAAATGTTCATCTAGGCTTCTTTCTCTCCTACCCTTTTTCTCCCTTATCGTTTTTCGCCTCACCGTTTTTCTTGCCTACCGTTTTTCTCGCCTACAGTTTTTCGCTTACTGTTTTTCTGGCTTACCGTTTTTGTTGCCTACCGTTTTTCTGGCTTACCGTTTTTCTCGCCTACTGTTTTTACGCTTACCATTTTTCTTGCTTATCTTTTTCTCGCTTACCATTCTTCTTGCATACGATATTTCTCGCTTAGCCTTCCAATTTTTTGACGCTCAACTTGTTACACATTGTTCAACCGATTCACCTCATTCAAACTTTCACATATTCCAAATATTCACGCGGCTGCTTCCGTTTTAGCAAAATTCGCAAATTTCCGGCGAAAATTTCCGGCGAGAATTTCCCCATTTATTCTTATTGGCACATTCATACCGTTTTTCACGCTTACCGTTTTTCGCGCTTATTGTTTTTCGCGCTTATCGTTTTTCACGGTTACCATTTTTCACGCTTACCGTTTTTTTGCCCTTAATGTTTTTCGCGTTCACCATTTTCGCGCTTACTGTTTTTCGCGCTTATCGTTTTTTGCACTTACTGTTTTTCGCATTTACCGTTTTTCGTGCTTGTTGTTTTTCATGCTTACTGTTTTTCGCGCCTACAGTTCTTCTCGCTTACCGTTTTTCTCTCCTATCGTTTCTCACTTCCAAATTTGAGTCCATGGTCCTCAGTCGGAAAAGGGTGGAATGCCCTCTCCGGGTCGAGGATGAGATCCTGCCCCAAGCGGAGGAGTTCAGGTATCTTGGGGTCTTGTTCACGAGTGAAGGCAGGATGGAGCGTGAGATCGGTGCAGCATCGGCTGTAATGAAGACTCTGTACTGGTCCGTCGTGGTGAAGAGAGAAGTGAGCCAAAAGGCAAAGCCGGTTGATCTACGCTCCGACCCTCACCTATGGTCACGAGCTATAGGTTGGGACCGAAAGAACAAGATCCCGGATACAAGCGGCCGAAATGAGTTTCCTCCGCAGGTGTCCGAGCTCTCGTTTAGGGTTTGATACATAGTTTATTTAGAGTAGCAACGTGTATGTTGTTAGACTTCAGCAGTTTCCAATTGTCTAGAAGAGGTCGTGAAGGCAGCGGGGGGGAGCGATCTAGGGCGCTTGCTTGGAGCACACACACATATGTTGAGCTCTTGTTTTGTGAAATAACGAGCCGGTTACCAAACCCACGTCTTGCCTGGTACTTTGGTAACGCTACAATCTAGTTATATACGTAGATCTGTGGAATAATTGGAGCCGCAACTGACGACGAAGCTGACGTTAGGGGCGCACATAGGTCCGGAGTCAACAGCTGTTTTTTTTTTTTTATTGACACAGAGGATGAATATTCCGATGGATTTAATGATTTGGAGTGACACGGATAGTTCGTTAAAATAGTTGTTTATCATACATTTATTTGATATATCTAGTCCAGGGATCACCAACCTTTCTTAAACCGAGAGCTACTTCCTGGGTACTGATTAAGGCAAAGGGCTACCAGTTTGACACACACTTCTGAAATAGCCAATTTGCTCAATTTGGCTTCCACTATGTGTTATTATTGTCATTTCCAGTTCACATGTAAGTGTAATTTTAACAAGAATAGCAAAAATACAGTCAAACCTTGTTGCCGACAATCCGTTCCAGAAGGCGGTTCGAGAAGCGAATCGGTCGAATTCCGAATCTATTTTTCCCCATTACAAAATTGTTTTAATCTGTTTCAAGACAGAAAAACCCCGCCTTTTTTAAGCATTTTTTCATTTGCGCATATTTGTCCGATCACGCAACTGCAGCGCACCGCCGACCGCGCAACTGCACCGCGCTGGTCGCATTACTGTGACAGAGCCGTTGCTAAAATTTAGAAAATATTTTTAAAGTCCTGATGTACTTTACAAAATGTAAGTGGACCTCAGTGCGCAGGGAGGTTAATTTGGTCCGACCGCGCAACCGCAGTGCGCCGGGCGCTTACTGTCGCATTGCTTTAAGAGCGTCTTTGTGTTTTAGGATGGCTTTACTGCTCCCACTTGCTTTCTCTGGAGGCATGATTAGGGTTTAATACAAGCCTCAAAGTAACAAAAATACAATAACAACGGAGGCAGTCGGCATCCGGGCCGCGCGGTCGGGTTTTCTAGGGTCCTCCCGGCTCATCTCGCGAGGTTCAACCTCCGAATTTTGTTCGACAACCGAAGCAAAAAAATCGCGAATTTTTTGTTCGAATTCCGATTTGTTCGAGAACCAGGACGTTCGAAAACCGAGGTTTGACTGTAAAATAAATAGATGCAGCTCACTGACAAGTGCCGCTATTTGAGCGAATTTTAGAACAGTCTTGCGGGCGACTCATGCGGTCCTCACGGGCGACCTGGTGCCCGCGGGCACCGTGTTGGTGACCCCTGATCTAGTGTGACGTCAGCGGCGCACAGATTTCCGGAGTCAACAGCTGTGTTTTTTTTTGTTTTTTCTAAGTGACACAAGACGAAGATTCCGATGGATTTAATTATTTGGAGTGACACGGATGGTTCGATAGAATTGTTTATATTATTGTTATTTGATATATAGTTTATATATTTTTATGGGCCTGTGGAATAATTTGATCTGCAACTGACGACCGCACACGCGGCGTTGTTTACAGAAAGCTCAGTGTCCTAGTGGTAGTGTCCACCCTGAGACTGGAAGGTTGTGGGTTCAAACCCCGGCCTGGTCATACCAAAGACTATATAAATGAGACCCATTGCCTCCCTGCTTGGCACTCAGCATTAAGGGTTGGAATTGGGGGGTTAGATCACCAAATGATTCCCGAGCGCGGCACCGCTGCTGCTCACTGCTCCCCTCTCCCCCAGGAGATGGATCAAAATCACACGGGGATGGCCTGTGGAATGATTTGAAGTTCAGCCGCCGTCAGCGGCGCGCACCCGGCATTGTTGACATAAAGGACGATCGATGGATTTAATGATTTGGAGTGACACAGATGGTTTGATAAAGGTGTTATTTATGTTATAGTTATTTGGATAACTATCAATGTTACGTCAGGCCTGTTCTCAGCTCTTCGTTTGTGTTTATGTCACGTTAGCATACCATATCGTTTAGCCTGTTGTTGCTGGTTTATGTCTGTTCTTGGTGTAGGATTTTGTCAAATAAATCTCCCCCAAAATGCGACTTAAACTCCGGTGCAACTTTTATGTTTTTTTGCTCTTTATTGTGCATTTTATGGCTGATGCGACTTGTACTCCGGAGCGACTTTTAGTCCGAAAAATTCGTTATTTCTCGCTTACCGTTTTTCTCAACATTTTCAGCCCATTCCCAGTAATTGTATCATTTGATATTATTCCATAGCATTCCCCGAGTTTTATTCAACTTCTTCGCCTTCACATGCAATTTGTCTAGAAATGGCATTTAGTTGCTTTTAAAATGATGGCAATTTTGGAGTGACAGACATCCTTCTGCATGGTTCGATGGCTGATATTTTCTTTGTCTCTGTAATTGGAATGTTCATGTATTTCATTTTCATGGATGCTTGCAGGACCCACAACTGGCCATACCCAGAGGAACAATGCTTGCCATATTAATCACTGGAATAGTTTATCTGGGAGTTGCTGTTTCTACAGGTAGAGTACTTAGTTCTTTGTATGTCCTTATACGTGTTTATATTTATATAAATATAGTTCTATTTAGTTTTTTCTCAAGAATATCCCATTGTTTGTGAGTCCTTTATGAGCATTTGACACTTGCCATCCCAGGTTCCTGTATTGTGAGAGATGCCAATGGAAATGACACAGTCACCTCTCAGTTCCTAATGAATTGCACAGATGCTTCTTGCAAATTTGGCTATGACTTTTCTGCTTGTAAGAGAGACAAAGATAGCTGTCGCTATGGTCTACACCATGATTATCAGGTATGTTGAGTTTTCAAATCTTTACTCTGTCTTTTACACTGACTCTATTATGTGTAAATAGCAAACATGTTTTCATTGTTTGTACAGGTTATGAGCATGGTTTCGGGTTTTGGACCTATCATTACAGCAGGAATTTTCTCTGCCACCCTGTCCTCAGCACTAGCATCGTTGGTCAGTGCACCCAAAGTATTTCAGGTGAGACCAGCTTAAAATAGGTAAGACTTTCACTAATTGAACATATGCCTCACACCTTGGTAGATTTGAGCACCTTACTCAAAGGCACCTTAACCATGAATGGCGGTACGTCAGGGGTGGTATGTCGCGCTCTCATTTCACCACCCATAACATATCATTACTTAGGAAAATTAATAGGTGAGGGGCCAGACAATGCACGGCTCAGAGGACCTCTTATGATGGATAAAATATATGGACCTAGTTTTCCCTCGCCCGGACGCGGGTCACCGGGGCCCCCCTCTGGAGCCAGGCCTGGAGGTGGGGCTCGAAGGCTAGCGCCTGGTGGCCGGGCCTTCGTCCATGGAGCCCGGCCGGTCACAGCCCGAAAGGGAAACGTGGGTCCCCCTTCCCATGGGCTCACCACCTGTAGGAGGGGCCAAAGGGGTCGGGTGCAAAGCGAGCTGGGCGGAGGCCGAGTGTGAAGCGGTCATGATGAGGGTCAGCACTTCCAAATCCGAGTCCATGGTGCTCGGTCGGAAAAGGGTGGAATGCCCTCTCCGGATCGGGGATGAGATCCTGCCCCAAGTGGAAAAGTTTAAGTATCTTGGGATCTGGTTCACGAGTGAGGGCAGGATGGAGCGCGAGATTGACAGGCGGATCGGTGCAGCGTCGGCAGTAATGTGGACTCAGTACCGGTCCGTCGTGGTGAAAAGAGAGCTGAGCCAAAAGGCAAAGCTCTCAATTTACCGGTCGATCTACGCTCCTACCCTCACCTATGGTCACAAGCTATGGGTCATGACCGAAAGAACAAGATCCCGGATACAAGCGGCCGAAATGAGTTTCCTCCGCAGGGTGTCCGGGCTCTCCCTTAGAGATAAGGTGAGAAGCTCAGTCATCCGGGAGAGATTTGGAGTATAGCCGCTGCTCCTCCACATTGAGAGGAGCCAGATGAGGTAGCTCGGGCATCTCATCAGGATGCCTCCTGGACTCCTCCCTGGGGAGGTGCTCCAGGCATGTCCCACCGGTAGAAGACCCCGTGGACGACCCAGGACACGCTGGAGAGACTGTCTCACAGCTGGCCTGGGAATGCCTTGGGATCCCCCGGGATGAGCTGGATGAAGTGGCTGGGGAGAGGGAAGTCTGGGCGTCCCTCCTAAAGCTGCTGTCCCCGCGACCCGACCCCGGATAAGCGGAAGTGGGTGGATGGATGGATGGATGGATGGATGGATGGATGGATGGATGGATGGATGGATGGATGGATGGATGGATGGATGGATGGATGGATGGATGGATGGATGGATGGAAAATGAATACAGACACATTGGTCACACAACCAGAGTGCGGATGACCCCCCAAAAATATCTAAAGCAATTTTAATTATGATTAGGCTTGTAAGAAACATGTCCTCTACATATTAACAATATGATTCTTTTTTTTGCAGGCTTTATGTAAAGACAACATTTACCCAGGCCTCGGAATGTTTGCGAAAGGTTATGGCAAGAACAATGAGCCTCTCCGAGGCTACATCCTGACCTTTGTGATCGCTCTTGTTTTCATCCTAATTGGTAAGGTAGCTAGCTACACTGCTTGATAATATGGCGATAGAATGGAAAATAATTTGTTTTCTAAAAGTATTATGCTTACAAATGTTTTAAATGTTTATTGTGATGACATTGACTTAAATGTGAACCAAGTCCGAATTGTTTTTGGAACCCTCAGGGATGAGAATTTTCCGCGGATCTGCGGATTTCCGTGTTTTTTTCCGTCGAAAGTATCATTTTCGTGAATCGTGCAAATCCGTTGAGAAAATGTTGTTTATATATGGGGGGGGGGGGCCACGGCGACTTGCGAGCATTCGCCCGCCCGCCTCGACGTCATCTTTCGGAAATCGGCTTGCCTCTGTAAACCTAACTGACAGCACTGATGCAACAACATCCGCCTTATTTTCGGCAGGATTTTGGCGCTACTTTCGTCACATCATATCTCCTTAGTTATGCGGAGAACTAAGTGTTTTTACACCGCCACGATGTGAATTTGCGATTGGGTTTTCTTCACTTGTAGACGAGTTATTTAGTTAGATAGATCTAGGGATATATATACATACCGTAATTTTCGGACTATAAGTCGCTCCGGAGTATAAGTCGCACCAGCCATAAAATGCCCAAAAATGTGAAAAAAACATATATAAGTCGCTCCGGAGTATAAGTCGCATTTTGGGGGGCAATTTATTCGACAAAATCCAACACCAAGAACAGACATGAACGAGCAACAACAGGCTAAACGATACGGTATGCTAACGTGACAAACACAAACGAGGAGCTGAGAACGGGCCTGACGTAACATTCAGTTATTTAAAAAAACTATCACATAAATAACACGTTTATAAAACCATCTGTGTCACTCCAATTCATTAAATTCATCGATCGTCCTTTGTCAACAATGCCGTGTGCCGCGCCGCAGTTCAAAATATTCCACAGGCCCATACAACGATATATAAACTATATTTTAAATAACTATCACATAAACAACAATATTATCAAACCGTTTGTGTCACTCCAAATCATTAAATCCATCGATCAAATTTCTCGTCTTTTATCGATCGTCCTTTGTCAACAATGCCGTGTGCCGCGCCGCAGTTCAAAATATTCCACAGGCCCATACAACGATATATAAACTATATTTTAAATAACTATCACATAAACAACAATATTATCAAACCGTTTGTGTCACTCCAAATCATTAAATCCATCGATCAAATTTCTCGTCTTTTATCGATCGTCCTTTGTCAACAATGCCGTGTGCCGCGCCGCAGTTCAAATTATTCCACAGGCCCATACAACGATATATAAACTATATTTTAAATCAAAGTCAAGTCAAAGTCAAAGTCTGCTTTATTGTCAACCTCTTCACATGCCAAGACACACAAAGAAATCGAAATTACGTTTCCACTATCCCACGGTGACGAGACATAGTACACGACATACATACAAGCAAACAACACAAAATAAAAACAAGAAGGCACAAACAATGAATAATAAGAGTGATGAATAAATAATAAATAAACAATAAATAAACAAATAACACAATAAATAAATAAATAAATAAGAGGAGCAAAACGGAGCAAGTGTGCATACAGCAGACAGTCAGAATATAGCGCAAAAGTACAGGACGCTACGCAGAAGGGGGGAGAGAGTTCAGGATCCTAACAGCCTGGAGTACGAAGCTGTTGGTGAGTCTGGTGGTGCGGGAGCGCAGGCTCCTGTACCTCTTCCCAGAGGGCAGAAGATCGAACAAAGAGTGAGCGGGGTGACTCGCATCACTCACAATCGTGGTCGCCTTGCGGGTGAGATGGGAGGTGTAAATGTCCTTCAAGGAGGGGAGTGAAGCACCAATAATCTTACCAGCCGTGTTCTCTATACGCTGGAGGGCCTTCATGTTGTAGTCAGTGCAGCTACCACCCCAAACCCACCCTAAATAACTATCACATAAACAACAATATTATCAAACCATTTGTGTCACTCCAAATCAATAAATCCATCGATCAAATTTCTCGTCCTTTATGTCATCCTGGTGACAGAGGACATGTCCAGAGGATATGGCGCTTTAAAGTGTTAATTACTTTATTTGATTTTTTCTCTCCATTTTTCATGTTTTGAATATGTTCAAGATAGATATCAAAGCATGTGAAGTGATCAACTATACTAAAAATAACATGTGAAGTGGTCAACTATACTTGTAAGTAAGTGACGTGTTAATGATCAAGTAAAAATTCGTGAAAAAAACATATATAAGTCGCTCCTGAGTATAAGTCGCCCCCCCCACCCAAACTATGAAAAAAAACGCGACTTATAGTCCGAAAATTACGGTAATTATTTTCATTAACTAATGAAAGTTCCCCTTGGATATATAGTAGATGATCACCATGTTATAGCAAGACTACAACGACAGGAGATGGTGGAGTAGTGTTTTGGGCTTAAATATGGACAAGTGAAGTGGTAGACCTTTTTAGCATTGTGTATTGAACATGCGGAGTTTGTGACCGTTAAGTTCTCGCTATGTTATAAAAAAGAGTCTTTGAGAAAGTGTCTTATTGATGCTACATAATGTGAACATTGCAATACTGTGTTTAAGAATGTGAACAACTGGTCATCTATGTTTTGTTTCGTTGCAGCTGAACTGAACGTAATTGCCCCCATCATCTCTAACTTTTTCTTGGCCTCCTATGCATTGATCAACTTTTCGGTGTTCCATGCCTCATTGGCTAACTCCCCGGGTAAGTTATAAGATAAGTAAACTACTTTAAATGTGATCTATTGTAATATGCAGTATCAAAGCTGTTATGGTAGAAATCTCTTAAACATTTCCTTTGTGTGAAAATCAATGTATTTCTCCTAAAAGGCATTGAGAGCACATTCTAAAATAATGATTACTTCTCTACTGACTGGAAGGTTTACAGATTAAGCTAAAGAAGATGAAAATTATTTGGGGATGTGCAAAGGAGGAACAGTGGATATTAGCACATGAATGTTGGAAATGGTAGTAGGAGGCAAAGAGAACATTTATTGATATGGTGAAGGAAGATTTGCAGATAATTGAAGTTTGAGCAGAAAATGTTGAGAACAACGAGAGATGCACATCATTTTCAAATACATTGTAGACACATCTATCCATCCACCCATTTTCAACACCGCTTATCTTGTTCAGTGTCGTATATATGTAGAGACGAACAACCAATCGCACTCACATGCACACCACCACTGAGCGGGAATCAATCCCACGCTGCCTGCACACAAATCAAGCGTCTGTCACCCACACACTATCAGTTACTTGTATAGGCACACACACTTCAATAAACAACTCATTTTAAATTTAGTGTGTTTACTAGTGAGTAAGATAGTGACAATTTAATAGCATAAACACACTTATTTTGAAATGGAATTCACTAAAGGTAGGTTTCACGGACGTGGTGATAAAGCGTGTAAATGTGCTATAACAGGAAAGATGATGGTGACGTTCATTTATTCATAAATCACAGGTGTCAAACTCAAGGCCCTGGGTCCAGATCCAGCCCGCGACATTATTTTGTGTGGCCTGTGAAGTCAAGTCATGTGTCGACTTCAATTTTCTTGCATATTGTCTTGACTTTTAACAACACTGCGTAACTAGATAATGTAAGATTTGTTTTGTTACCAATCCCCCCTTTAAAATAAATAAAAAAATCAGTTGAAAAAATATGTACTGGCTTGTGATTTCAATAGTAGTTATCCATCTTTTTTTTTGTTTATATGTGATAATATGAGGCAATCATACATGGGTTCACAGTCAAAACGGCCCTACGAGAAAACTAATATACCGTATTTTTCGGACGATAAGTCGCGTTTTTTTCCATAGTTTGGGTAGGGGGGGCGACTTATACTCAGGAGCGACTTAAATGTGAAATTATTCACAAATTTTCAAAATTCTAAAATCCGCGATGTCGTGAAACCGCGATAAACGAACCGCTATGTAGCAAGGGATTACTGTAATCTGAACTGCGGCGCATATGCGGCGATGTTTTACATAAAGGACAAAGGATTCGATCACGGGATTTTAATGACTTGGAGTGACACATGGTTTGATAAGATTCTTGTTTATAATTATATGGTCCTGTGGAATATTTTGAAGTGCAACCGCCATCAGCGGCGCGCACCCGGCATTGTTGACATAAAGGACGATCGATGGATTTAATGATTTGGAGTGACACAGATGGTTTGATAAAGGTGTTATTTATGTTATAGTTATTTGGATAACTGTCATTGTTACGTCAGGCCCGTTCTCAGCTCTTCGTTTGTGTCTATATCACGTTAGCGTACCTGTGTTTAGCCTGTTGTTGCTCGTTCATGTCTGTTCTTGGTGTTGGATTTTGTCGAATAAATTTCCCCCAAAATGCGATTTATACTCCGGAGCAACTTATATATGTTTTTTTCACTTTATTGTGCATTTTATGGATAATGCGACGTATATTCCGGAGCGACATTTAGTCCGAAAAATACAGTAATTTGAGCTCATTCTTTTCAAAATAAGATTTACTTTGAAATAAGTTCATCTCATCTAAAAAATAAATATATACATGTACATACATACATATCGTAATTTTCAGACTAAAAGTCGCTCCGGAATATAGGTCGCATTAGCCATAAAATGCACAATAACGTGAAAAAAAACAAATATAAGTCGCTCCGGAGCATAAGTCGCATTTTGAGGGGAAATTTATTCGACAAAATCCAACACCAAGAACGGGACATGAACGAGCAACAACAGGCTAAACGATAGGTATGCTAACGTGACAGAAACACAAACGGAGAGCTGAGAACGGGCGTGACGTAACATTCAGAGTTATTAAAAAAACCTATTACATAAATAACACGTTTATAAAACCATCTGTCACTCCAATTCATTAAATCCATCGATCGTCCTTTGTCAACAATGGGTGCGCGCCGCTGACGGCGCTTGCGCTTTAAAATATTCCACAGGCCCATATAACGATATATAAATTAGATATCAAATAACTATTATATAAGCAATCATATTATCAAACCATCTGTGTCACTCCAAATCATTAAATCCATCGATCAAATTCCTCGTCCTTTGTCAACAACGTGCGCCCTAACGTCAGCCTCGTCGTTATTCCACAGATCTAGTATATAACTATATTGTAGCGTTAACAAAGTACAAGGAAAGACGTGGGTTTGGTAAACGGCTCTTTATTTAACAAAACAAACTTCCAGGCGTGTGGCGGCGTGGACTTCCAGCCACGGAGGTGGAAGAGAGATCCATAGAATAGGACCGGGCGTGCGTAAAAGCCATGACCGAGCCCCATCCACCGTCCCCGGACAGCCACCCGGGGGAGCGCCGGCCCCCGACTTCTATCCACTGAGGTGAAAGAGAGCTCCGTAGAGTAGGACTGGGCGTGCGTAAAAGCCATAATAGTTTTTCAAACCTTCTGTGTCACTCCAAATCCTTAAATCCTTCAAACTCTTCGTCCTCCGTGTCACTTACAAACAAAGCCGCTAATGATGCCGGTAGTACGTGGGGCCCTTCGTCATCCCGTGATCAATCTTTGTCCTTTTTGTAAACAACCGCCGCGCCACGCCGCGTCGCGCTGCTGACGTCACTTGAAATTCAAATTACAGTAATCCCTTGCTACATCGCGGTTCGTTAATCGCGGTTTCACTTTACAGATCCTGAAGTTTTGAAAATATTTGAAAAAAAACATAAGTATTATTATAAGTCGCCCCCCCACCCAAATTATGAAAGAAAACGTGACTTATAGTCCGAAAATTACGGTACATACATACATACATACATACACACACACACACACACACACACACTCACACACACACATTTTTCCCTCGCTATATTGCAATTCAGCTTTGCTGTTTCATGGATTCTTTTATTAATTAATTTATTTATTTAGCTGTGTAAGAAAGGTAAACCACAAATGGAGTCCACTAATGTAGTGCTTTTATCTACGCCATATGGTGCTCAATGCACTTTACAGATCCTCATATTCAGCCATTCACACACCCATCCATACTCACAATGTGCTCTGCAGAAGCTCGTGCTTGAACTGTTTCTATCTGTACTGCATGACTCACTGATGCACCATGACCTGTTTGGAGCACCAACAGCGCGCACCAGCACTGATTTTGGTGCACTCTGAATTATTGAACAGCAGTTTTGAAGAAAGTTCTGTTCAGAAACTTAAAGAATTTTTCAAATGGGGCCATTGAGTCATTCAGTCTAAGCCAGATAGTAAACAGTTGCATTCAGAAATTGGGAAGAAATCAGTTAGACACCAACCGCAGGACAAGGATGATGAAAACTTGGCAAATAACTTTTTACAATACTTTGTTTTAAAACATCTTACCTTAAAGCATTTTGCGCCCAAGATAATAGATTTTTCATTGTATATATTAAATTCTATGCTCTTTTTCTCCTTTAACCCCAGAGCGCTAGCTGTGCTCCAGGTACAGATTCCCTGTCTTGCATTTAATTCTACCGAGCAGATTATGTATTTACCAGCACATAAATGGTACATGGCTCAATCTGAGGCTAATATTGAGAAATATTGAGAAAATAGACCAACCTTTACTGCCTCACAAGATTTTACCACCTTTCCAAAAACTATTTGTATGTAAAATCTTAGCCTCGTCATTACCAAAATCACTTAGGGGATTGTTACATAATACTGTAGCGAATGAAGTGACATGGTCAATGTACCCTTTATGTGTTGTGGTTGTAGCCTTAGTCATTCTATAACAACGCAGCATCACTGTGTCCCATCACTAAAAGTCTATTTCTTCAATTTTTGTGTTACCCCTAGGCTGAGTGAGTAATTATGGTCTTAAATAGCAGGTGTAACTTTCTGAGCTCATGTATAACAGACTGATACCCTTCATTCTTTAACCCAAGTACATACAACATCAAGATACTCTCTTTCCATGCTCTTTGTAACTTGTTTACAGTTCATGGTCATAATTCATTAAAGAAAAGAAAAAACGTTTTTTTCTTGGTGGTGTATTTGACAAACCTACTCAAGTTTGACTTCTAATAATTCGTTTAATCATTTTAACACAAGAGTTTTGCGGAGGTTTACATGCGGATATACCAGTAATATTTTAGCATTTTGTTTTCTGTCTTTGTTCTGAATTGTGACGTGACTTTGTGGCATTGATATCACAGGGTGGCGTCCCAGCTTCAAATACTACAACATGTGGGTTTCGCTTGCGGGAGCTGTACTGTGCTGCGTGGTAATGTTTGTCATCAACTGGTGGGCTGCTCTCTTCACCAACGTCATTGTTCTGGGACTCTATATTTATGTCAGCTATAAAAAGCCTGGTAAGTATGTCATCTTAAATTTTCTTAAAATCCATGATCCGAATCACTTTCCCTCAGGAGGGTCGCAGGCGTACCGGAGCCTATCCCAGCTGAGTAGGCGAGGGACACCCAGAACTCGTTGCCAGCCAATCATAGGGTACACATAGACAAACAAGCATTCACACTCACCTAAAGTCAATCTAGAGTGCCCAATTACCCTACCATTCATGTATTTGGGATGTGGGAGGAAAGCCGAGAACCCGGTGGAAACCCATGGGGAGAACATGCAAACTCTACACAGGAAGGCCAGAGACGGAATCTAACCCTGCACTTTTGAACTGTGAGGCGACATGCTAACTAGCCTTCCACTGTGCCCCTGTCATCATTAAACGAATAGTTTTCATATTTTTTTATAGCAAAAAGATTCACAGGACATGGAGGAAAATGTCAGGTTTTTTTTAGTTTGATAAATGATTCACCGTCATTTTGACAGCAATAACCTCAACCAAATATTTCCTTTAGATGTACTAGATCAGATGTGATCAGGATACATTTTGGTTAATTCTTTACTAATTAGATTAGCAAGATTCCTGGGATGACTGGCGAAGGAGTTATTAAAGCCAAAGGTTCACTTACTAGTACTTTTCCCTCCTCCCTGTCGTATGACTAGTGAGAGATTTTGCTAAGCTCAAAACAACAATATGAAAATATATACTGCAATTGTTTGAATGGTATCAATATAGGCAGTGTTTATTTTATGATATGAATTAAAATCAAACCACAGTTTATGATCAATTTATGCAGAAATCTAAGCAATTCCGATTGGTTCACTTCCTCGCACTGTGCTCCACTTGGAGGAGTGGTACTCTAATCAGTGTCATTCTGTTTTAGTCTGCCAGTGAGTGAAGGTCTCCCACTCTGACTCCACCTGAAAGTCTCAACAAGTCATTTATTCATTTATTTATAATAGTACGTAAAGGGGCTCTGAGTAATGAATGGCTCAATCTGCTAACAAGTTACTAATGTTACATATTGCTCACATATGGCAGACAATACATTCCGTTGCACTAATAATGCTGGTGAAAATGTGGGTGTACCCTCCCTACTTCCCAAAGTCAGCTGAGATAGACTCCAGCACACCCACAACCCTCGTGAAGATAAGCAGTTTGGATAATGGATCATTATAATGACTCTACCGCAGCTATTCAGAATCCTGACATTGCAAAATGTTATGATGAGCATTATGGCCTTGATCTTTACTGATACCAATCACCAAAAAGAATTGCAATTCCTGACACAATACTGGACAGTCACGCTGCAGTGCCCTTGCAACCTCTACAAATGCAATGCAGGCCTAACAACTTGGACCACACCTGTGTGTACACAGTTTGACATGCAGCTACACATACATACAAGGCTTTCTTATTGCCCATCACGCCACATGGGACAGATTGCCTGTGGCTCAGCGAGGTGACCCACAAACACACTTCCTAACTCCAATGCGCGTTTCTGCATGCATGCTCTCTCCTGTCCAGATGTGAACTGGGGCTCATCGACCCAGGCTTTGACCTACCATCAGGCTCTCACCCACACTTTACACCTCAGTGGAGTAGAAGACCACATTAAGAATTTCAGGTATAAAAGATAAGTAAGCGCGCATTAACAGATCATTGGATTGGATCATCTCTGTTGTATGGTTAAATCAAATTAACATCTGAAGCTGAATGGTCATTCTACAATTCCCAGTTCAGATGAGAGCTAACAAGCACTATGAAAGGCAGAATAATTAGTGTGGCTTCAGGGTTCATTCACATGTCCTCTCATCACCTATTTGTAATCCTAAAGAGATTAACATATTTGCTTTGATTGTGCTAATCTACTTTAGATACCCACCCCCACTCATCCACCACCCCTCATGTCCCACTCCAAGGCTAGACCACAGTAAAATGGGGGGGAGCAATGATGCACATTTTTGCTTATTTTTGTATGTAGACCCCAGTGTCTGGTGATGACTGGTTACCCTAACTCCCGTCCAGCGCTTTTGGACTTGGTCCACAGCTTTACTAAGAATGTGGGTCTGATGATCTGTGGTCATATTCGAACGGTGAGCAAATAATTCCTTATGGCATTAAATTTCCTACACATACTAGTATCTATCACATGGTATATTTGTGACGCATTTACAACATTAATCGATACACTTGAAAAAAAAATAGAAAATGCATTTAAGAATGTTTCAGATTATGTTAGCATTACACACAGTCAATCACTAAGTATTTCGTATAAATAGTATCATTGTTATTTTTTTGTCTTTGCTACCTCACAGGGTTATAGAAGGCCAAACTTTAAAGATCTGGCAACAGACCAGTCTCGGTATCAGCGCTGGCTGCTCAAGAATGAAACAAAGGCTTTCTACACACCAGTGTTCGCAGAAGACATGAGGCAGGGAAGTCAGTACCTCCTCCAGGTAGTAACACATGGCAACTAAATTACTCAGCAACAAACGATTTTGTGGCAAAGTGAGATGTAGTTTTACAAATGTGTATTTACGACAGTTAACTAAGTCTGAAAGTTTTATAAAAAGTTAATATTTATAATAGCATCTCTTCGTAAGATATATTTTTTTCTGTAATTTGGGTAATATGAGTATTTCAAATTTATATAATATTTTTACCTTATATTGATTATGGGCATGCTGGACACATGTTTAACTCAATGTTGACAACTTACTTCCAAAATGTAACATATTTCTAGCTACTTGCATTTAAAAGTAATGTTTCTTTACAATATTACTGTCTATGTTGAGTCTTGATTTTCTCAAGTTTAAGTTTTATTATTACTTTTCAATAAAATTTATTTAATAATGATTTTATTTAATCATAATTTTGACACTTTAATAGAAAATTCCTGGCTGGTAAAGTTAACTTGTGATGAGGATCTAACTTGTTATATACTTTGGGCTATAATGTTAAATTTTTGACTCTATGATGGGAGATCATTTCCTTTTATTTATATGTGTATCAATGAGATTGCTCTTTTTGAATATAAACATTAGAGCTGATATTTGGTCCAATAAAACTGATATTTGGTCCAGTAAATAATCCAAGACTACACCATTAACAAATCATCATATATACATACAAATTAAACCACATGACGGGAATTGATAATTCGTCTAACAATACGGATGGAAATGTGGATAGATAATGTGTGATAAAGGCTAACTATGTATGGAAAAAGAGATTTGAAGAGAGTCATCTTTTTTTCTTTTTGCCAAACACAAAAAGTTGTCATTTTCTTTACTACATGGTGACAAAGGTAAATTGAGGAAGAGGAGCTCATTAGACTTTTCTTAAAGGGGCGTAATATAGTTTTCCCGATTGGAGTTGCCAGATTAATCACCATTTTACGAAATGCGATTGATGGCACAAAATTCCATTAAATAATATCTTAAAAGCTGTATTAAAAGCCACATTTTGCTACTGTGTGCTTTCCTTTAGAGCAGTGGTCCCCAACCTTTTTTGCGCCACGGACCGGTTACGTGTCAGAAATATTTTCGCGGACCGGCCTTTACATAAATAAATACATTTATAATAAATATATAAATACGATGAAATAAAATGATACGACTGGCATAAAAACAAATATAAACCACATAAAAATAAAACTCACCATTACGTTGAATTAGTGGGAGCACTGAGCTTGTTTCTCAGAAACGAGCCGGTCCCATCGAGGCGTAATTGGAGACAATGTCCTTCTTGTTCACGTTTCTGTTCTTTAAAATAATTCCAAAGGTTTGTCTTTTAATGCGGGATGCTTGGTCTCCATGTGCCGAAGTAGTTTTGAAGGCTTCATTGCCTCGTTAGCTAGCCTGTCGCCACATATTGTGCGTACTGGGCTTGGCGCGTCAAAGACACCTGTGGCGATAAATCCATATTTTAAGTAGGACTCCTTAAATTTTCTTTTAAATGCTAGCTTTCCTTTTCTTAGAAGTCGTAGCCTCTTCTTCTTCCGTCTCCTTAGTGGGCTTTTTTCCCTTTCCGAAGAAGCTTTCCAAACATCTCTGTTTCTTGCTCATTTTTGCTAGCTTCGCGGGCTCTACTGGGGTGACATGTCACGTGACCGGGACGAACGTCTTGACCGAATTAACCTGTCAAGAGACACACATGCACCGACGGATGTAATTAGGAAATAATCGCCAGATTTTTTTATATTTTTCAAAATAAATTCTTACTCATTTTTGCTAACTTTGCGGGCTCGACTGGGGAAACATGTCACGTGACCGGGACGAGCGTCTTGACCTGAATTAATTGATCGACGATAAAAAAAAACTTTTTTTTTTTCTGTGCGGCTTGGCGGCCCGGGACCAAGTGACCCACGGACCGGTAACGGTCCGCGGCCCGGTGGTTGGGGACCGCTGCTTTAGAGTAGTGATCATTAAGTGGTGATCCGGGCAGAATCAGCCCCGCCGGACTGTGCAATCTGGCCTGTGACGATGATCAAGGAGAAAATATCCTGTGCTCCTTACTAAAATAACAGAAAACAACTGAGACTATAAAGGCTAAAATGCCTTCAGTTTTGTTCTAAAATGGATAAAATGCCGTATTTTTTCGGACTAAAAGTCGCTCCGGAATATAGGTCACATTAGCCATAAAATGCACAATAACGTGAAAAAAAACATATATAAGTCGCTCCGGAGTATAAGTCGCATTTTGGGGGAAACTTATTCGACAAAATCCAACACCAATAACAGAGATGAACGAGCAACAACAGGCTAAACGATAGGTATGCTAACGTGACACAAACACAAACAAAGAGCTGAGAATGGGCATGGTAACATTCAGAGTTATTCAAATAACTATTACATAAATAACACGTTTATAAAACCATCTGTGTCACTCCAATTCATTAAATCCATCGATCGTCCTTTATGTCAACAATGCCGGCCGGGTGCGCGCCGCTGACGGCGGTTGCACTTCAAAATATTCCACAGGCCCATATAACGATATATAAATTATTTATCAAATAACTATTATATAAGCAATAATATTATCAAACCATCTGTGTCACTCCAAATCATTAAATCCATCGATCGTCCTTTGTCAACAATGCCGGCCGGGTGCGCGCCGCTGACGGCGCTTGCATTTCAAAATATTCCACAGGCCCATATAACGATATATAAATTATGTATCAAATAACTATTATATAAGCAATAATGTTATAAAACCATCTGTGTCACTCCAAATCATTAAATCCATCGATCAAATTCCTCGTCCTTTGCCAACGCCACGCGTGCGCCCTGACGTCAGCATCGTCGTTATTCCACAGATCTAGTATATAACTATATTGTAGCGTTAACAAAGTACAAGGAAAGACGTGGGTTTGGTAAACAGCTCTTTATTTAACAAAACAATAGTTCAACGATCCAACAACTACTGAACTGTAACGATAAAACCATATACAAGTTGCTACACGGAATAAAATATATCAAATTACTATAACATAAATAGTTCACTGCCACGCGGCCCCAAGCACCGGCGTCGACTTCCATCCCCGGAGGTGGCACTTCCAGCCACGGAGGTGGAAGAGAGCTCCATAGAATAGGACCGGGCGTGCGTAAAAGCCATGTCCGAACCCCATCCACTGTCCCCGGACAGCCACACGGCTGAGCGCTGGCCCCCGACTTCCATCCACGGAGGTGAAAGAGAGCTCCGTAGAGTAGGACCGGGCGTGCGTAAAAGCCATGTCCGAGCCCCATCCACCGTCCCCGGACAGCCACCTGGCCGAGCGCCGGCCCCCGACTTCCATCCACGGAGGTGCAAGAGAGCTCCGTAGAGTAGGACCGGGCGTGCGTAAAAGCCATAATAGTTTTTGAAACCTTCTGTGTCACTCCAAATCATTAAATCCTTATCCTCCGTGTCACTTACAAACAAAGCCGCTAATGATGCCGGTAGTACGTGGGGCCCTTCGTCATCTTCCTCATCTCGTGATCGAATCTTTGTCCTTTATGTAAACAACCGCCGCAACGCTGACGTCACTTGAAATTCAAATTACAATAATCCCTTGCTACATCGCGGTTCGTTTATCGCGGTTTCACTTTTTTTTTTTTTTTTTAAATTTTGAAAATTTGTGAAAAAATTCACATATAAGTCGCTCCTCAGTATAAGTCGCCCCCCCACCCAAACTACGGAAATAAACGCGATTTATAGTCCGAAAAATACGGTATACCGTATTTTCCGGACTATAAGTCGCTTCAGAGTACAAGTTGCACCAGCCATGAAATACATAATAAAGAAGGAAAAGACATAAGTCTCACTGGATTGTAAGTCGCATTTTTGGGGGAAATGTATTGGATAAAATCCAACACCAAGAACAGACATGTCATCTTGAAAGGCAATTTTAAATAAAAATAGAATAGAGGCGACAACAGGCTGGATAATTGTACGGTATGCTAACATTACATGACACATAAACAATGAACTGAGAACGTGCCTGGTATGTTAACGTAACATATTAAGAGTTATTCAGATAGCATAAATAACATGCTAACAAGTTTACCAAACCATCCGTGTCATTTCAAATCACTAAATCCAATGAAAATTTCATCCTCTTCGTCACTTTTAAACAACTCCGCTAACTCCGGAAATAGAGGATGCAGCGCTTCCTCGTCTACGTCGCTTACGTCAGACTCATCATCAGTTGCAGTTCCCATTACTCCACAGGCATAGAGCGCCCTCTTGCGGTTTAGTATGAAAATAACATGTGAAATTATATAATAATGTGTTAATAATTTCACACATAAGTCGCTCCAGAGTATAAATTGCACCCCCTATGAAAACTATGAAAAAATGCGACTTATAGTCCAGAAAATACGGTAAATAATAAATATAAAATAATTGTCATGCCAAACTTAGATTTTCATTCATTTTTATTTGAGTGTCTGGCCCCCTAGGTCCAATAAAATTTGTGTCCTCTGTCAAATATAGTTGGTGACCTCTGCTTTAGAGGGTTGTTTTGACTCTAAAACTCTGAAACCAAATCCTTTTTTTTTTATCTTTATTTTTAAGATATCAACAGATACAGTCAAAGGGAGATTTAACAACGGTATTTTTAAATATTTAAAAAGGCAACACTCCAAGGATAAATCTTGTGTACTGAAATGGCATAATGCTACTATTGTTGATTAAACTAGATATTTATTTCCCCTTAAGGCTGCAGGTTTAGGCCGTCTAAAACCCAACACTCTTGTGCTTGGTTTCAAAAATGATTGGAGAGACGGTGACATGATGAATGTGGAGACGTACATCAGTATGATTCAGTAAGTTTGAACCATTTTAATTTTTATATAATTAATGATCCCTCAGCCAAATATGTTTGAGTGTTATCTCAATGTATCCTTCAACAAAAGTTTTCTTTCTTAAAAGTTAGATTCATACTTCTCATATTTAGCCCTCGTAATCAATTTGAGATCAATGATTTGATTGCCTGTTTTGTTTTGTGTTCTTTCTCTCAGTGATGCCTTTGACTTTCAGTATGGTGCTGTTATTTTGAGATTGAAAGAAGGATTGGATGTGTCGCATATCCATGGACAAGGTATGAGATTGTATCAAACTGTTTTTCTTCACGGTACAAATTGTGTAATAGACCTCTTTAGAGTTTGTAAACAATGTGCTGTCATTTTTGGGGTGTGTGGCTTAGCTAGATGCAAAAAAATCCAGCATGCTCGCTTGAAAATCTGGTGTTTAGATTTATAAATAATGTTTATACCATTTTTACTTCGCGGATTTTTGTTTTTTGTGCGTGGTTCTGGAATGCATCCCCTGTGCAAAACGAGGGATCACTGTACTCTACTCTCTTATCATATTACATGGGTCGCGCATCAATTTACAGGATGCTGACATTTCTCGCTGCCATCTTCTATTCAGTCACTCTGCTTGTTCAGTCAGCTTGTTCACGCTCATGTTATATTTTTAAAGGGAGTTTAAATTAATTAAATTTTAATTTAACTCGTTTCGTACAGATGATTTGCTATCGTCCCAAGAAAAGTCCTCTGGGATGAAAGATGTGATTGTGTCCATTGACACCAGCAAAGATTCTGATGGGGATTCATCCAAGCCGTCTTCCAAAGCTACAAGTATCCAAAACAGTCCAGCTTTACAAAAAGGTAAGAGAATCCATGGGAATGTGACCGTACTTGTTTCATGAAGGATGTTTACTTTTGCAGGAGCGTGATGATGTCTTAATGGAAATGGTTTTCAATTAGAATTGATTTCATATGTTTAAGCAAAGGTGCAGCGATTAATCAATTGTCAAAGTGGTCTAATTATTTTGGATAATTGAGTAACTGTTTGGATACCATTTTCATTTAAAAGTTCTCCAAATAATTGAAATGTTATCTTCTAAACCAAAAATATTCTCCAATTTATGTAGTCCTCCATGATACCAGATTGATGATCTTGATGTGTAGTAAAAATAAAATGTTTGGTTTTACTTTGGAAAACAATAATCAACATTTTTGTTTATTTTTAAAAAAAAATGATATAAAGCAATAACTGAATTATAATTGTTTTCTGAACTATTAATTTGAAATAATGTTCTGTTTTTGAGTAAAGTGGTGGTAATTAAAACATTTTATTTTCCTATCCGATTTACTGAGTAATCGACATATTAGTCGATTATTAAAGTACTGTATTTTTCGGACTATAAGTTGCGGGGTTTTTCATAGTTTGGGTGGGGGGGCGACTTATACTCAGGAGCGACTTATGTGAAATTATTCACAAATTTTCAAAATTCAAAAATCCGCGATGTAGTGAAACCGCGATAAACGAACTGCGATGTAGCAAGGGATTACTGTAATTTGAACTGCAACTGACGTGCGCAGCGCACACGCGGTGTTTACATAAAGGACAAAGGATTCAATTATGTGATTTATGACTTGGAGTGACAGATTGTTTGATAAAATTGTTGTTTATAATTATATGGGCCTGTGGAATAATTTGAACTGCATTTGACGACAAGTCCGACGTCACACGCGGCGTTTTTTACATAAAGGACGAAGATTTTGATAGATGGATTTAATGATTTGGAGTGACACAGATGGTTTGATAATATTGTTGGTTATATAATAGGAATTTGATATATACTTTATTTATCATTATATGGGCCTGTGGAATAATTTGAACTGCAACTGACGACGAGTCCGGCGGCGTGGCGCACACACGGCATTGTTTACATAAAGGACGATCGACGGATTTAATGATTTGCAGTGACACAGATGGTTTGATAATATTGTTGTTTATATAATAGTTATTTGATATATAATTTATGTATCGTTATATAGGCCTGTGGAATAATTTGAACTGCAACTGACGACGAGTCCGGCAGCGCGGCGCACACGCATACATTGTTTACATAAAGGACGATCGATGGATTTAATGATTTGGAGTGACACAGATGGTTTGATATAGGTGTTATTTATGTTATAGTCATTTGGATAACTGTTAATGTTATGTCAGGCCCGTTCTCAGCTCTTCGTTTGTGTTTGTTAGCAAACCGTATCGTTTAGCCTGTTGTTGCTCGTTCATGTCTGTTTTTGGTGTTGGATTTTGTCAAATACATTTCCCCCAAAATGCGACTGATACTCCGGTGCGACTTATATATATGTTTTTTTTTTCACTTTATTGTGCATTTTATGGCTGATGCGACGTATATTCCCGAGCGACTTTTAGTCCGAAAAATACGGTAATCATTTGTTGCAGCCCTACATACAAGTGAGGGTTAGGATTAGTGGTTAGTGTTTCTTAACACTGTCGTCTGTCGTTTTTGTCATGTCCAATTTTTATATTATCTATCTGTTTATTTATTTATTCATTAATTTATACTGCTGGCAACTGAATTTCCCTGCGGGAATCAATAAACTATTCATCCATCATCCATCCATCCAACCGTCAGTGTTGTCAGTCCTTTTTACCCATTCTTAAATATGAATTTGTAGCAATTAGCATTGTATTTGTTTATTCATAGCTGTACTAATGAGTATCCTGTTGAAGTTTGTTTGTGTGTTTTTCTGACTCAGAGATTGAGGGGTTTTTGGTCAACCGTTATGAGGTTGTAGGTAAGGTAGTAAGGTAGCTCAAAAATCCCTGTCAGTCATAAAAAAAGTGGTTTATACTAGAGTTTTCACAAGATTAGACTCAATGTTTTATTCACACATCTTCCAAATGACTGATCGGAATAATACATGACATTCTACATAAAAGGACACTGTAACGTTGTTTATTATTTATTACTTATTTCCCTAATTTTTACCCCTAAATAAGTGTTTTTATTGTTTATTGACATCTCTGAGACAATTTTGGTCTTCAGCCACAAGAACTCTTATGGGAATCAAATTGTAATTGTAAGTTAAGTTTTTCTCTCCTTTTGTCTTATATTTCCCAGATGATGAAGATGATGGCAAATCTACATTCCAGCCCCTGTTGAAAAAAGGCAGGATATCCACTTAAATAAGTGGCATTATGTTTTTCTTTCGCAGCATAACGCTTTGTTTTCTACACTTCTCTTGTTCATCCTTTGTACTAACAAAACCTTTCCTTAAACTACCTTTTTAAATCCATTAGTTAACATACAACAGTGGTACCTTGATAGTTGTACTAGGTTCATCTTGTTTTTTGTTTTTCAATTACTTCACTGGTTCTTCTATATCAAACAATTTGTTTTAGGTTCATTTACCTGACATGTTTCGGCGGGTTCTTCCGCCGTCAAGACGCGTCACAATCACATCAGTGACACTCTGATGAAAGCGGAAGAACCCGCCGAAACATGTCAGGTAAATGAACCTAAAACAAATTGTTTGATATAGAAGAACCAGTGAAGTAAGTAAGTGGTACCTTGACTTACAAGTTTAATGTGTTCCATGATAAAAGGCGTAACTCTATTGACTCATATCAGATAAACTTTTAAAGTACCGTATTTTCCGCCCTAAAAGGCGCACCGGATTATAAGGCGCACCTTCAATGAACGGCCCATTTTAAAACTTTGTCCATATATAAGGCGCACCGGATTATAAGGCGCATAAAATAGAAGCTATACTGCAACAAACTGAGGTTGACTAGGGTTGCGGTATGCATCCACTAGCCAATAACCAACGAGCCCTCTGTAAACAATCGCGTTTCTAAAACGATCTCCTATAAAATGATCGGAACTGACTAAAGTTCGATCTAACGCATTGGTACTACTTACCTATGTTTCCCTTCCATATCGATCCGTAGATTTACTCGAAACATTAACAGAGCAACCTATTTTGACATGAAATAGCCTGGTACGTATAGCAGCTATCGTTATAGCATTAGCCATCCGCAAAGTCCCACGAGCCTCAGCTCGCAATCTCCCATGAGCCTCAGCAAAGTGTAAACAATCGCGTTTCTCAAACGATCTCCTATAAAATGATCGGAACTGACTAAAGTTTGATCTAACGCATTGGTACTACTTACCTATGTTTCCCTTCCATATCGATCCGTAAATTTACTCGAAACATTAACAGAGCAGCCTATTTTGACATGAAATAGCCTGGTACGTATAGCAGCTATCGTTATAGCATTAGCCATCCGCAAAGTCCCACGAGCCTCAGCTCGCAATCTCCCATGAGCCTCAGCAAAGTGTAAACAATCGCGTTTCTCAAACGATCTCCTATAAAATGATCAGAACTGACTAAAGTTCGATCTAACGCATTGGTACTACTTACCTATGTTTCCCTTCCATATTGATCCGTAGATTTACTCGAAACATTAACAGAGCAGCCTATTTTGACATGAAATAGCCTGGTACGTATAGCAGCTATCGTTATAGCATTAGCCATCCGCAAAGTCCCATGAGCCTCAGCTCGCAATCTCCCATGAGCCTCAGCAAAGTGTAAACAATCGCGTTTCTCAAACGATCTCCTATAAAATGATCGGAACTGATTAAAGTTCGATCTAACGCATTGGTACTACTTACCTATGTTTCCCTTCCATATCGATCCGTAGATTTACTCGAAACATTAACAGAGCAGCCTATTTTGACATGAAATAGCCTGGTACGTATAGCAGCTATCGTTATAGCATTAGCCATCCGCAAAGTCCCATGAGCCTCAGCTCGCAATCTCCCATGAGCCTCAGCAAAGTGTAAACAATCGCGTTTCTCAAACGATCTCCTATAAAATGATCGGAACTGACTGAAGTTCGATCTAACACATTGGTACTGCTTACCTATGTTTCCCTTCCATATCAATCCGTAAATTTACTCGAAACATTAACGGAGCAGCCTATTTTTAAATGAAATAGCCTCGCGGGTACAACAGCTATTCGGTGACGCCCCCTGACTACAGTTGCCGTAATGTTGGGAAGCGATGCGACCTTGTAATTTACTAGTCGTACTAAAACGTACTGAAACATTTTGGCAGAGCACTGTGTACAACCAGTATGGATCAACAAATTCATCAATTGATCCATATATAAGGCGCACTGGACTATAAGGCCTTTGAGAAAATTTTAGGTTTTTAGGTGCGCCTTATAGTCCGGAAAATACGGTAATTGAAACTCTATTCCAGTTCCCACCACATTTCTTGTTACATTCGAAAAACGGATGGATGGATGGATATTTTACATAAAGGTTAATTAACTGTATTGTGAAAAATATCGATACCAAAAAAGAAATAATTACTGTAAAACGGGAGTCCAAACGCTTAAGATTAAGCTCTGCCTTTAAATGGGGTGAGGCCGAGTGGGCAACTCTCTGTGGTCCTGTGAAATTTTGGCCACTAAGATATCTGCTTCCGAATGTTCTCATATTTGTGTTTGACTGTTCTTAATGTCCAGTAAACATTTGGAAGTACATTGATTAATGTTACGTTTTGAGGGCACTAATAAGTCGAGTTATCATAGTACAGTCGATAGGATAAATACTAGGTACCAGACTGGCCTGCCATTAGCGAAAATAAATAAAACAATTCTGTGAATATATAAATCCTTAGGTGTCGAAGTGCGAGGTGTAGACTGTATGTGTGATGGTCGGGCTCTACTGTCTGTCACAATTGTTTGTTGTTTAGGTACTAGTATATTTTTTCTTTTCCTGCTATTCAAGTTCAAGACTATTTGCTTAACCGTGCTGTGTGTTCTAGTGCCTAAAACCTAACCCAATTCTCTGTGCCAACATTGTTTCCTCCAAATAGCTTGCGTCTGCTGCTTCTCTTCTCTGCAATTGCCACATTGTCTGTCAGGTGTCTAGCCAACTTGACTAGCCAAGGATGCTTCAAAGCTGGAAAGCTGTTTTCTGTTGTTGATTGTTTATATTTTCTCAGCATTGATGCAATATCAGGGCCCGTGTTTCTAAAGATTCTGAAAATCACCAGAGTGCTCCTAACTCAACCTAAAAAATCCTAGCAAGGAGTCTTAGCTCGGAAGTGTTTTAAGAACATTCTCAGTTGTGCACACTAGACATTTAATTTTGTTTGGGTTGGGTTGAAAATCAGCCGTAAATGACAATATAAAATCGACTGTACTCTAAAAGAGTTTTTTTGTTTTGTTAGTTTGTTTCCTTGTGCTGTTGTGTACATGCATGTGACTGGCAACCCTCCCTGCAGATAAGAAGAACATGAGTGTGCCATTGAATGTATCTGATCAGAGATTGTTGGAGGCCAGCCAGCAGTTCCAGAAGAAACAAGGGAAGGGCACAGTTGATGTCTGGTGGTTGTTTGATGATGGAGGTGAGGCTTTAAAAGAATGATATATACAGTATATTGGGCTTGATTCCCAAATATGATTGTACTATAAATGATTGATTCCCAAATATGATTGGACTATCAATTTTTAGACTGTTAAAGAAAATCACTGTCGTGGTACATTCATTCAGCTGATTTTGGTAGGCAGCATGGGTCCAGTTCCCATTCAGTGACGGTGTGAATGTACGCGTAAAAAGGGTTCACCAAAGCCTGGGGCACACGACAAGATTTATGACAATAGTTTTGAACGTACCATGTCTGCTGTGCAGTCACACGGCAAGCCTGAACACATCACACATGAAGGGATTTCATTCACAAGTATTGCCACATTGGACGGGAAATCTCACAAAGCCACCCGAGATTAAACGTAAATAAACACAGTGGACAAAGAAGTGACAATTCTTTAGCAGAAAAAAATTTTTTAGCTGAAAAAAGTGCCATAAAAAGAAAAAGCCTTTGTCAAAGGAGTGGAGACACTGCAAACACAGACTTTCTGTTGCGCAATGATTGTTTTCATTTTGGATTCAGCGCCGCCTTTGTCACCGTGCTTTCTGATTGGCTGCAAGTCACTGTTAACTGGCCTGTTTGTCCTCGGGGGACGCCACACAATTCTAGGGGTCTGCAGCTCTTCAATAACGAACATTACCTATCACAATAAATGAGTGCGACCAGTGTTCCCTCTAATTTTTCAAGTGTCTGTGCAAACACACAAGCTCCCTGTGCACACTGTGGACCACTGTGTGCAACACCAGATTAAATTAATGAATACATAAATAAATAAGTAAATAAATATTGTCAATGAGAACTTTAACTTGCTCGGGGTCGGATTTTGTTTTGTGTGACAGCTCGTTCCTTTTCTGTCGATCTTTTACGCTCTCTCGCAATAATGTACCGATCCCCTGTCCCATCTTGAGTCTTTGTACAATTCCAACAGCTTTCAAATAACATTTCTGCTGAATGTGACGCTTGAGGTAGTCCAACTTCCATTCCTTCCATATTTTTCCCTCCGTAAACTCACCCGCCACTTTGGCTTCACTGCATGTTTTGCAGAGGAGCCCGTTCTCATTCGAAAAAGAGAAAGTCTCACCCAGTTTCACCGTTTCCTCTTGTAGTTGCACACACTCCAACAGCCATCCAATCTTAAAAGAACTGCCGCATCTCTTATTTATTTTGGCTTGGTGAGTGGATGTGTCGCTGCTCATTCGTTTCACCATGATTAGCTAATTTAGCATTTGCATCGCTTGACTCCGCCGCACTGCTAGCTAACCTGCGCGGCACGGATGGGCAGGACTCGTATGTGTCATACATATATGTAGCGTAAGTGAACCATATCATATCATTGACTGGACACCTGTCAATTACTGATTTACACTATAAATAGGCACAGAAAGAAAATTATTCATCCACTTAATTAGATTAGATTACGTCTAACATTAGATATTAATCAATCAGTTTATGCAGAATTTTATTTTGTGCGCAGTATAGTGTTTCTGGTGCGCAAAGACTGTGCGACCAGTGCCCAATTGCGCAGCTGCGCAACTTAGAGGGAACACTGAGTGCGACCCAATTCAAGTATTCAAGCAGTATTCACGTATGTATTTATTTAGTTTTTAACATTTGTTCTGTTTCATTTTTTTATGAAGGTTTGACTCTACTTATTCCCTATCTGTTAACCAACAAGAAGCGATGGAAGGATTGTAAGATTCGTGTTTTTATTGGTGGCAAGATAAACAGGATTGACCATGACCGCAGAGCGTAAGTACTGCTCAGTCCTTTCCAAATTTTCCAAGTTTGGAGTAAAATAATGTTGGAAATTAAATGACTTTTGCATATACTGTACATACGAACGCGTACAAGTGAGTGAATATTATAGTGTGTAGAGTATAGTATAGAATAGTGAATGAATAGTATAGTATTCTGTATATGCTTGTGTATATACTAAGGATGGGAAGATGAACCAATAAGTACACGAAAATGCGAGGCCACAATGCAAACGCATCGGTGGAGCAGTTGCAAGTTTCGTACAAAATCAAGATACAATTTTTATGCCACTGCATTGATACAGTAGGATCCATTGAATTAGTATTTGTTCTATGTCATCTTTTATAAAAGTAATATGTCCATCAATTTGAGTAAGGTACAGCCAGGGCTGTGGACTCGGTCGGATTTTTGCACCGAGTCCGAGTCCGGCTGTCCATTTTTTCTGTTAATTCATGTGACTGCTTAGTCTTTATTCAAGGCTAATTTAGATCAAAATCTAAATAATTACAACAGTTTTGTGATGGCTTTGTCTTTATTAAACATATAAACGAATACAATAAACAGATAATTTCAAGTTTTAATCATTAATTACACCATTATAGCTCAGACATTTATCTAAACACAAATAATTAGTGACGACCCCACAACTATCGAAACACATCAATGATATAAGCTGGGTGACATAATCGTCCTTGACATTGGTACATAATGTAAACATTAGCCTAAGTACAACTCAACGTGGCCGCATTGATCGTAACTTACGCTCCGTTTCCCCCCCAAATCTAGAGGCAAAACATTGTTCTCTCGCTGCTCCCGGGTTCTTCCATCTTGGCTGCGCGCGGGGCATTGTGGGTCTTGTACGTGCACGCACGCAACAACTAAATTTGTCTTCATAACAAGCAAGCAGGGCTGTGGAGAGTATTCCTACGCGCATTCTCAGCAGCATGATGAAAATAAAATCGAACGTATTTTTTTTATTGTCGGACTCGGTGGACTCGGTCAAAATCAGCACCGAGTCCGAGTCCGGCAAAAATGACCGAGTCCGACGAGCCAGAGTCCCCGAGTCCACAGCCCTGCAGTCACCGGTTACACCTCAACACTGCTGCAGTAGTCATTGCATAGCATTGGGGCACATTCTGCAGTTTGCATTTGTTTAGTCGCTAGTCCCATGACAAGGCTCCCCTTGATATACCGTATTTTCCGGACTATAAGTCGCTCCAGAGTACAAGTCACACCAGCCATAAAATGCATAATAAAAAAGGAAAAGACATATAAGTCACATTTTTGGGGGAAATTTATTTGATAAAATCCAACACCAAGAACAGACATGTAATCTTGAAAGGCAATTTAAAAAAAAAAAAAAAGAATAGAAGCGAAAACAGGCTGAAAAAAGCGCACCAGTCCAAAAGGCCCTACTGGTTTTCGAAATAGCTTGAACGGCGCACGGCGGCGACTGGGGAAACAACCGCACTCGGGCGGCAATTCACACAACCCTGAACCGCACTCGGGCGGCAACTCACACAACCCTGAACCGCACTCGGGCGGCAACTCACACAACCCTGAACCGCACTCGGGCGGCAACTCACACAACCCTGAACCGCACTCGGGCGGCAACTCACACAACCCTGAACCGCACTCGGGCGGCAACTCACACAACCCTGGACCGCACTCGGGCGGCAACTCACACAACCCTGGACCGCACTCGGGCGGCAACTCACACAACCCTGGACCGCACTCGAGCGGCAACTCACACAAACCTGAACCGCACTCGGGCGGCAACTCACACACCGCACTCGGGCGGCCACTCACACAAAACCGCACTCGGCGGAAACTCGGGGAACGGAACCGTGCTCGGCGGAAACTTGAAAAGTCAGAGCCGCAATCGGCGGCAGTTTGCGGTCCGGACCGCAATCAGCGGCAATTGGAAGGCGGAGCTGTGTGCAGCGGCAAGAGTCAGCACGCGCTGCAGCAGTGGGGATGGGGCCATGGACGAACGCGGGTCCGGCGCAGCTGGCTTGAATCTGGCGACGCCCGCGGGTCCTGCAACGCTGAGGTGGAGCCCGATGGCGACCGCGAGTCTGATGACGCCGGGAGGCACTCCGATGGCGGCCGCGAGTCCGGCGTCGCGGGAGCGAAGTCTGATGGCGGCCGCGGAGCCGATGGCGCCGGAAGGCACTCCGATGGCGGCCGCGGGTCCGGCGTCGCGGCAGCGAAGTCCGATGGCGGCTGCGAAGCCTATGGCGCTGGAACCTGCTCGGACGATGGACATGGATCGGGCGTCGCAGTGGGAGCTGATGGTGGAGGGAGGTCCAAGCGCTGGTCGCTGTGATGGTCGGAGCATTCTGTCACGGATCGGAGTGTGGAAAATGGAGCAGGGCGACCAAGTGCAGCTTGGACCAGGGTTTATTGACGAACTCAAAATACAGACTTGGTAAACTAACATAACTTACTGACCAAATCAATAACAGGAACCGAACAGAGACGTGAGACGAGACGGACAGGGTGGCATTCCCATGACAGCAGCAAATGAATGCAGGCAATGCAGGGGAGTGACCGACAGACAGGACTTAATATACAAGACAGGTAACGAGAGGCAGGTGAGAATGATCGCACTGATCATGGGCACACAGGAGGGGTGGGGCGAGCACACAGACACTGACATACTATGGACATGATCACACAGGATGGGAGGGGCGACGCGAACAGAAACTATGGCAACCTAGACACATAGCAAAACTGGGGACGAGACATGACAGAACCCGAACAGAAACCATGGCAACCTAGACACCTAACAAAACTGGGGACGAGACATGACAATTTATAGTCCGGAAAATATGGTATGTAAAGCACTTTGTGCCTGGCAAGCCAGAATGCATGCTGTCCCAGCGATTGGGTCTGGTGGGGGCGCTCTATTCACTGTGACTCGGCTCAAAATGAACTGACAAAATTTGTTTACTTGCTGTGACCTATGCTACTCTTTAAATTAAATTAAAGAAAGCTTATGACCATAAAAAAACGAGTGGGGTTGCTGGAGCAAGAAGCCAAAGCGTATCACTTTCATACAGAAAGGGAGTTGGACTTTACCTCATTGACTGGGTTGACATTCCCTTGAGCACAGCACCATCTAGTGCAGGGTTCGGCAACCCAAAATGTTCAAAGAGCCATATTGGTCCAAAAAAACAAAAAACATACCTGTCTGGAGCCGCAAAAATCTCAAAGCCTTTTATAATGCAACATAGACTGTCAATACATAAGTTGTATGCCTACTATTAAAATAATTTAAAGAAAAATAGTGGTGTCAATTTGATTATTTCTTCTTGCGGCCCATTAGAGTTCACGTACCTGCATAGCAGAGCTGTCTGTTCGATATCGGTCACATCACACAACTCATCCATCACAGGCAATTGAGAAAGGATCTGCTGATCGGTGATATTGTTTGTGCGGAGAGGCATGTCTTTAATTTTCTGAATGATCTCGGTTTTGTTTTTGAAGTTCAAAAATAGGCACTGATATTTTTAATGAATTAATCCTTCATGTACTCACCATCAATGGTTTTCCGCACTTTATTATCTCCGGGACTGCATCAAGACTTACAGCAGTAGTAGAGTTTGGAGATGCAATCCACTTCTTGAAACTGATTTTTCGGCCCTCAAATTTCTCCACCAACACTGCAATTGCACCTTTCCTCTCAGTTCCAACTGGGTGATCGGCAGCAAATTAAGCATGCTTTAGCTGAAAATGTCGCTCCAAATTGCTCTTATTTGACAACTTCTCATTGCAAATCAAACATGCAGGCAAAGTCAAGTCAAAGTCAAAGTCCCAATGATCGTCACACACACATCTGGGTGTGGTGAAATTTGTCCTCTGCATTTAACCCATAATGCTTCAGCATTGGCAATGAAAGCAAATAGTTCAGTCCATTCTTTCTTAAAGCCTCTGTTCTCATCAGCAATCTTTCTCTTTTTGCCTTTTGAATCCATGGCCCATCACTCACTCACCTGTTTGTTTACAACTCGCCTGTGCTGTGTCGCAGGCTATGATGCAATTTTGCTATTTGCCGTCATTCTTAAATTCAGTATTTTTAATATATTTACTACATACATTTTTACAGCACCAGTATGGTTGTGTCATGATTACCATCTAAAAACCATATTTTAAAAAAACAACAACAATAAAAAAACATATTTTTCCATTTTCACGCATTTTTGCAAAAATTCCAGGGAGCCGGTTGGGGGGTGCTAAAGAGCCGCATGCAGCTCTGGAGCCGCGGGTTGCGGACCCCTGATCTAGTGGATGCATAAGCGCAGTTTGATGCAGCATAGCTTCTATTTTATGCGCCTTCTAATCCAGTGCGCTCTATATATGAAAAATTCAATGATGGTGCGCCTTATAATCCAGTGCACTTTATAATCCAGTGCGCTTTATAGTGCGAAAAATACGGTAACTAGAAACACATCAAGTCGTTAAAAGCCCAGCCACCAATGTCACTGGAAGCATTGGTTTCAAGAGAAGATGTGGATTTTTTTTCCTTGACATTGCGTCCACCTAAATTTTGTGCCGATGCATGAAAGAAAAAAGTTGGGGCATCAAAGAAAAAAGTAGGGTATATACAGGGATGAGAATTTTCCGCGGATCCGCAGATTTCCGTGTTTTTTTCCGTCAAAAGTATCATTTTTGTGAATCGTGTAAATCCGTTGAGAAGTATATTTTATTAATATATATATTAATATAGATAAATATTTTATACACTGCTCAAAAAAGTTAAAGGAACACTTTGAAAACACCTCAGATTTCAATGGTGAAAAAAACATGTTGGATATCTATACTGATATGGACAGTTTAATGTCTCAGGAACAAAAGGATGCTCCATCTTTTGATGGAAATAAAAGTTTTCAGCCTACAGCGGGCTCAGTATATAGACACCCCAAAAATCTAAGTGAAAAAATTATGGCAGGCTCGTCCATTTTGCCTAAATTCAATTTCTGCAACTCAAAATTATTTTCAATATCTTGTGTGGCCCCCCCGAGCTTGTATGCATGCTTGACAACGTCGCGGCATGCTCCTAATGAGACGACGAATAGTGTCTTGTGAGATGTCCTCCCAGATCTGTCTAAGGGCATCAGTGAGCTCCTGTAAATTCTGAGGAGCAACCTGGCGGCATCTGATGGACTGAAACATTATGTCTCAGAGGTGTTCTATCGGGTTTGGATCAGGTGATCGTGAGGGCCATTCAATTGTGTCAATTCCTTCATCCTCCAGATACCGTCTGCATACTCTTGCCACATGAGGCCAGGCATTGTTGTGGATCAGGAGGAACCCAGGACCTACTGCACCAGCGTAGGGTCTGACCATGGGTGCAAGGATTTCATCCCGATACCTAATGGCAGTCAGACTGCCGTTCTCTAACCTGTAGAGGTCTGGTTGTCCCTCCATGGAAATGCCTCCCCAGACCATCACTGACCCACCACCGAACCGGTCATGCTGAATGATGTTGCAGGCAGCATAGCGCTCTCCTTGGCTTCTCCAGATCCTTTCACGTCTATCACAGGTGCTCAGAATAAACCTGCTCTCATCTGTGAAAAGCACAGGGCGCCAGGACTTGCCAATTCTGGTGTTCTATGGCAAATGCCAATCGAGCTCCACGGTGCTGAGCAATGAGCACAGGGCACATTAGCACAGGACGCCATGCCCTGAGGCCACCCTCGTGAAGTCTGTTTCTGACTGTTTGGGCAGGGACATTCACACCAGTAGCCTGCTGGAGGTCATTCTGTAGGGCTCGGGCAGTGCTCAACCTGTTCCTCCTTGCACAAAGCAGCAGATATCGGTCCTGCTGATGGAATGAGGACCGTCTACGGCCCAGCTGGCCGGGGAAACATTAGCCTCGACGACTCGCGAGCATCTTTAGGCACATCTTAAAACAAAATTAGTTAAACTGTGAGTTCGGCTTGCCTCTGTAAACCTAACACACTGGCAGCAGTGATGCGCAACATCCGCCTTATTTTCGGCAGCATTTTGGCGCTACTTTCGTCACATCATTTCCACTTCTTAACTTACACGGAGAACAGTTTTTACACCGCCACAATGTGAATTTGCGATTGGGTTGTCATCACTGGTAGACGAGTTATTTAGTCAAATGGGATCAAGAACTGCTTCAGATGGGCATGGCTCGAGAGCAGCGTCATCGTACAACTCGGAACACAGTCCGTAACCACGTGCCTTACGGAACATATCCGTAAAGTAGATGTCCCGGGGAATGTTTTGTGTATTCTCTGTCAAGATATGATCAGCTATGGAGGTCGCGGCGCTAGCAACATTAAGGAGCACATCAAAACAAAAAAACACAAAGCTACGTTTTTACATTTACAAGCATGTGGGTTTAGAAAGTAACATGATGTTACATGTCAGCTAATGTTAGGCTATTGTCATGATATCGTTAAAGAATAAATCTTCAATGAATATATATATATATATATATATATATATATATATTTGTGTGTGTGTATATATATATATATATATATATATATATATATATACACATCTATATATGTGTGTGTGTGTGTCTGTGTGTGTGTGTGTGTGTGTGTGTGTGTATACATATATATATATATATATATATAGTATATATATATATATATATATATATATATATATATATATATATATATATATATATATATATATACATACACACACACACACACACAGTGGAGCCTCGGTTTTCAAACGTCCCGGTTCTCGAACAAATCGGTATTCGAACAAATAATTCGAGATTTCTTTGCTTCGGATGTCGGACGAAATTCAGTTGTCGAACCTCGCGAGATGAGCCGAGAATACCCGCATGCCAACTGACTCCGTTCGTTATTACGTTCTCGTTACTCTGAGGATTGCATCAACTCTAATCATGCCTCCAAAGGAAGCAAGTGGGAGCAGTAAAGCCATCCTAAAACACAAAGACGCTTCTAAAGCAATGCGACAGTGAGCGCCCGGCACGCTGCGGTTGCACGATCGGACCAAATTAAGCTCCTTGCGCACTGAGGTCCACTTAAATTTTGGAAAGTACATTAGGACTTTAAAAATATTTTCTAAATTTTAGCGACCGCTCTGTCACAATAATGCGACCAGCGCGGTGCAGTTGCGCGGTCACTTCCACAGCATCTGCCTCAGAAAACTTCTCGGCATCAGGTGGCAAGACAGGATCCCCGACACTGAGGTCCTAACACGTGCTGACCTGCCCAGCATCCACACCATCCTGATGCAGTCTCAGCTTTGCTAGGCAGGCCATCTAGCTCGCATGCCAGATGAACGTCTCCCCAAGAAACTACTGTTTGGTGAGCTACAGCAAGGAAAATGCTCCCAAGGTAGCCAGAAGAAGCGTTTCAATGATTCGCTGAGAGCCTCACTGAAAGCTTTCAACATCGACCATGGCACATGGGAGCAGGCAGCCCAAGACAGAGGAAAATGGCGATTAGCTGTACAGAAGGGTGCCAAACCATGCGAGGCCAACAGGATCACTGTTGCTGAAGACCGAAGGCAGGCCAGGAAGAAAAGAGCCAACAACCCTGAAACAGCTGCCACCATTCCCTGTCCTTACTGCCTAAGACTGTTTTGGGCGCAGATTGGCCTCACCAGCCATCTGCGGACCCACCAAAAAAATAAAAAAATTTAGGATGACTTAGATGGTCCTCGTTGTATCGACGAACAAGATACATACATAGCAATACAGACGCATGGAATGGTTTTGTTTGTTCTATACGGCCTTCTGCAGTGTGAAAGGACCTTCATTCTACTTCCATTCATTTCAATGGAAAAAAACGCTTAGTTTTGCCTTTGTGAGCCAAAGTTCCACTTGAGCTATATAGTTTTTTTCAAGATGAATTATGAGTTAAATACTTAAATCATACCACATGAGTAATTTCTTGCTTTTTCTTTCCCCCACAATTCATCGGTGCTAATTTATTTTGTATTTCCTGTGCAGAATGGCAACTCTGCTGAGCAAATTCAGGATAGACTTCTCAGACATCACTGTGCTGGGAGACATAAACACCAAGCCCAAAAAGGAGCAGTAAGTCTTTCTCATCAAGTGTTATGTGTTTTTTGTAATTCAACAGTTGTTGGTATAATTATATTGTCCACTTGGATGACAAGTAATCTTGATTATAATTATCTAAACTCAAACATTTTCTGTATTTTTTGATCAAAAATCTAAATACAAAACACATTTTGGCTGTGAATATTTTTTGTATTATTACTTTATTTAACAGACACTTGAGGTGGCGATAATGATGCTGTAATTTTGATAATAGCTTGAATTTACTCGACTCAAGTTATGCTACATACTGTAGGGAAAATGTGCTCTCAAAAGCTGCATTTTTTGTTTCTTTTCCGGCAGTACAGTTTATCAAAATTAAAATTATGTCCCACTCTACAATGTATTTTGTTTTTAGCCTTTTCTTTTTTCCAGTACTTTTTGTAAGATGAAAGGATGATTTTGTTATCCCTAGCTGGTATTGTAGCTTAAAGCATGATCGTATTCTCCTGTTCAGCATTGCTGCCTTTGATGAGACGATTGAGCCCTATCGGTTGAAAGAAGACGACATGGAGCAGGAGGCAGCTGAACGTTTGAAAAACAGCGAACCATGGCGGATCACAGACAATGAGCTGGAGCTTTATCGTGCCAAGGTCTGTAACGCATATTATTGTTTATTTATTTGTTTATCTATTTTAATTTAATTTGGCCTTTCTGACCAGCTTATGCAGTATGTACAAACCGGATTCGTTTGAAGTTGGGAAATTGTGTAAAATGTCATTAAAAACAAAATACAATGATTTGAAAATCCTTTTCAACCTATATTCAATTGAATACACTACAAAGACAACATATCAAACTCATAAACTTTATTTAATTTTTCAAATAATAATTAACTTAGAATTTCATGGCTGCAACACGTGCAGTAGAAGTTGGGAAAGGGCATGTTTACCACTTCGTTATATCACCTTCCCTTTTAATAACACTCAATAAGCGTTTTGGAAGAGAGAAGACTAATTCTCTTAGCTTCTCATCTGGAATTCTTTCCCATTCTTGTTTGATGAACCGCTTCAGTTGTTCAACAGTCCGGGGTCTTCCCTGTCGTATTTTACGCTTCATAATGCGCCACATATTTTCATTGGGAGACAGGTTTGGACTGCAAGCGGGCCAGGGGAGAACCTGGACTCTTTTACTTCGAAGCCACGCTGTTGTAACACGTGCAGAATGTGGCTTGGCATTATCTTGCTGAAATAAGCAGCGGCGTCCATGAAAAAGACGTCGCTTGGATGGCAGCATATGTTGCTCCAAAATCTGTATGTACTTTTCAGCATTTATGTTGCCTTCACAGAAATCGAAGTCACCCATGCCATGGGAACTAATGCACCCCCATACCATCACAAATGCTGGCTTTTGAACTTTGCGTTAACAGTCTGGATGGTCCCGCTTCCTCTTTGGTCCAGAGGACACGACGTCCAGTGTTTCCAAAAATAATTTGAAAAGTGGACTCATCAGACCACAAAACACTTTTCCATTGTGCATCAGTCCATTTTACATGAGAACCCGGCGGCGTTTCTGGATGTTGTTCATAAACGGCTTTTGCTTTCACTTCCATGGTTCTTTTGCTTTGCATGGTAGAGTTTTAACCCGCACTTACTGATGTAGTGACGAACTGTATTTACTGACAGTGGTTTTCTGAAGTTTTCCTGAGCCCATTTGGTGATATCCTTTACACATTCATGTCGGTTTTGAAGGCAGTGCCGTCTGAGAGATCGAAGGTCACGGTCGTTCAGTCTTGGTTTCCGACCGTGGCGCTTACGTGCAGTGATTTCACCAGATTCTCTGAACCTTTTGATGCTATTATGGACCGTAGATGTTGAAATCCCTAAATTCCTTGCAATTTTGCTTTGAGAAATGTTCTTAAACTGTTCAACTATTTTCTCACGCCAAGCCCCATCCTTGCTTGTGAATGACTGAGCATGTTTGGGGAAGCTCCTTTTATACCCAATCGTGGTACCCACCTGTTCCCAATTAGCCTGATCACATGTGGGATGTTCCAAATAGGTGTTTGATGAGCTTTTCTCAGCTTTCTCAGTATTTTTTGCCACCTTTCCCAACTTCTACTGGACGTGTTGCAGCCATAAAATTCTAAGTTAATTATTATTTGGCAAAAAACAATTAAGTTTACCAGTTTGAACATTAAATATGTTGTCTTTGTAGTGTATTCAATTGAATATGGGTTGAGAAGGATTTTCAAATCGTTGCAGTTTGTTTTTATTTACATTTACACAATTTCCCAACTTCAACCGAATTCGGTTTGTATTTAATACTGACCACAAAACAGTTTGTCACGTGTGGAATGGAGCAGGGTGATCAAATACAGTTTGGACCAGGGTTTATTCATGGGAAAATGGTGGTGGAGGACAGGCTGAGGGGAACAAACACAGGCAGTCGAACATGGCAACGGACGGGCAGCAGAAATGGATGGGAACCAGACGTGTGGAAAACGCAGACAGAGTGAGCAGGGTAAACAGGATAAATAGGACGATCCGACAGGGAGTAACGCGCAGACAGGACTTAAATACAAGACAGGTAACAAGGGGCAGATGACAGTGATTACAATGATTACGGGTAGGACACAGGAGGGGAGGGGCGAGAGCACAGACGCAGGACAGAGACGCGAACGGACACCATGACAACGAAACACGCAATGTGACACACAAGGGTAGCAGAAGGCTTGGAGAGGTTCTACTCCACGGGGCAGAGATGTGATACAGTTCAGTGAGATTTTAGACAGACAACCCCCCCCATATATTTTTTTATTGACAGAATATTCCATTTTACAATAAAATAACATTTTCTTTGTCATTAAAGAACAACTAAGGAGAATTAAAGAATACATTTATACAAACAATCAGAGTCAGAAAATTCGATAGTGAAATCTCTCTCCATAGATTTTGCTCTATAATTCAAAGTGACATTAAAACCCCAGTAGCAATTTTGCCGGCTAAAACAACACACATAGATAAGCAGGACGGAAACTCTGTCAGGTTTACAGCATCAACGATTGGCGAGTCATTTACATTTACATTATCATGACATTATCGTCGGCTCTCTCCACCCCAAACGGAGCGCTCCTCAAAAGCGAAGGCACTGTCTGTCTATGCCAATTCTGTATGTGCAGATGGCCTGCCTGAAATGTATGTATTTTGATTCATTTTTCTGAACGATCGTCAGCCCCCCGTAGTATTTCAAAATGTCATCTTGGCAACTTTTTGCACTGTTGGAATTTGAACTAACAACGGAAAAAAGATGCCATATTGCAGAGGTTGAAATTTTTGGGGGCGGACCAATGCGCTTGAATCATGAGCCACCCAACTGGCCTTGGGCTGTCACGTGACTAATATGACAACAACAATTATTTCTGCCTATTATTGGTTTTAAATAGCTATAGTAACATTGTGGAAAACACATCCACGCATTACAAGATTTGTGAAGAGGAGTGGTCCAAAATTCATCCTAATACGTATGTGTGCACATGGGATCTGCATACTACAGGTAACGTTCAGTTGAGATTATTGCTGCCAAAGAAACTTCAATCCAAGTTTTCACTTGCGTTTTGTGCATGTTTACGTTATTCTCCATAACAAGGGAAAATATCCAATTCTTTGTGTTTTTTTTTTTACCATACTCTGTTTACTCTTTTGATTAAGAAAATATTAAACCTTTTGTGAGCAGTTCATGCAGAACTTCCAAAGGGTTCACATTGACATTTTTCCTTCTACTCTACCTGTGTCACACTGCCGAAACTGTCAGACTCAAGTGCACACCACATGGAGTAATACAGTATGTGTGAAACTGTATGTACGGCTCAGAAACCACTGCTTGTGTGAAAAAAAATTTTTCTTTGTTTTTTAAAACGTAATTTGTGGGTGTTAAGTATGGACTGGTTGACAATAAGCTGTTTGTGGTGCAGTTCTTTATGTACATGTAATTTGTTAAAGGTTTGATTGAACATATTTGACGTTTGTTTTTCCAGACTAATCGTCAGATCAGACTCAATGAGCTACTTAAGGAACACTCCAACACAGCCAACCTCATTGTCATGTAAGCCACCTCTGCTTGAGTGTTTGTACTTGTATGGGTAAAATATATGGGTAAATTAGAACTGCAAATCGCCTATCCCACTGCGTTGCTTACAATTGCGAGTGATTTTTATTACAAATGCAGCTTTTTTTTTTTAATTTGCAGTGGTTTTCAAAAGCAAACTGAATGTATCTTTTGTTTTCTTCAGGAGCCTGCCATTGGCCAGAAAGGGTGCAGTGTCTAGTGCCCTATACATGGCCTGGCTGGAGGTGTTGTCTAAGGACTTGCCACCCATCCTTTTGGTGCGTGGCAACCACCAGAGTGTTCTAACTTTCTACTCTTAAAAGCAACAAAAATAACACGAGGAATGATTCTTACATCCACCTACTCTACTGTGTCTGTTTGACATAGTCTGCTCGACTGTGTCGGTTAGACAAACATAATGACAAACTGTGCAAAAATTGAGTTAAAAAAATAAAGTGACATGATTAAAATACAGAATGGATTGTGCTGAGGAAAAACACATAGAATTCAAGTGGTGAGTGTAGGGTGCTTTTTAAAATTTACCAACTCTTTTTTTTTTTTTTGTTCCTGAAATGTATTTTCTCCCATCTGATTCACATACGGGAATGTCAGTTTCTCGAAACGGTTCTACAAAAAAAAAAATTATTGCATCATCTTCAATTTGGTGTGACATGGAATGGTCGAACTTGTTATTACAATGACTCGACCCGTTAATGTTAATGTTTGTGAAGCCTCAATATTTAATTACCTTGCTGCTTTACTTAAGTTCTTGGAGAGAAGCACATAGAATGCTTTGCAACACCTTTTTAAAGCCTTATGGATGTGCCTTCCATTTAATCACATTAATCTCTAGTTAGATGACAATGTTACTTATTATATGAAATAGTAGTTCATTTTATTGATTTTTTTCAAATACGAGTCCTTCTTAGTGGAGTGAATTGCATGAATAGAAGGTGTCTATTCGTTCTACTAACTCTTCCCACTTTGTTGTGTTGGGCTGTTGTTATTCTCTGCATTAACGTTTGAGTCTTCCTTTTAAAATATTGTAATATTTCTAATGCCTCAACTACTCTGCAAAAGACACGATTAGGCTTTTAAACAAATGCCTAAAGCATTGATAGAATGGTCTTGAGTTGAAGATTTAATTTGTGGCTGTCATTTTTCATTTGCTGCAGTGTGTCACATTAACAGTAGCCTATTGCAGCTCATGTAGGTTCACAGGTTAGCCTATTGCAGCATATGTAGGTTCACAGATTAACCAAATGGTTTCATTCAACAAAATGTTTGTTCCTTGTATTTTTCCCCTGAACACGTCACTATCGAACAAGCTAGTAAACTTTGCCTTAAAACCAGAACTAATGATTCAAGTTTTTGTAAGCCATACTTGTTTGTTCAACTTCTTGTTTTCAGCACAATCAAATAGACAACCACAACTACTGTATGTATGTATTTACGCGTATGTATGTAATCGCCGTCCGCCCATAATGGTCTCTTGAATCGTTTAATGTAGCTCAGCTCTGCAAGTAGCAGGTTCTGTGGTGACTCAACATATAACACATCCAGCAATCATACCGTTTAGATTTACTATTGTACTCAGGCCCCTCACATCCTCTTTATCTTGTTTGTCTTAAGGATGTATGATGAACTGCTAGTCTTATCCATAGTGACCTTTTTTTCAAACTTGAAAGATTTACAGTTCTGAATCATGTAAAATTGAAATTTGAAAAACCTATACCACTATGCATTTTCACGTGTCACATATGTAATAAAAGTCCATCTCTCAATTTGAAAGGTCCACTCGCTTCACTTCATTTCGTGTAGGACACAACGCATGCATTACATTAAAAAAAATTAGATCAACTGAAGAGTTACGAACATTTTTTAAAGAGAGCTAGATCTTGGGTACTGATTATTGTGAAGGGCTACTTGTTTGATATACAGTGGTACCTCTACTTACGAAAGCCTATACCAGGGGTGGCCAACCAGTCAGAGACTAAGAGCCACATTTTTTACTGTGTCATCGCAAAGAGCCACATCACCCCCCCCCACACACACACACACACACAAGCGTTACTGTCTCTGAGTGGTTTGTAAATTTTTGGAAAAACTGCATCTGCTTTTCTGCCTGACTTTTCAAAGTGACCAACCTGTGCTTGCGAAGCTCAGTCCCTTTTGGAAATTCCTGGTCGATATTAGGATGGACTGAGCTGAAGTGACGCTGAAGATTTGAAGCTTTGAAATGCGCTAATGATGCCTGACATATAAGGCAAAATGGTTTGCCATTACGTTCAACAAAAAAATATAAACTCTCCCACTCTGTTAAAAACGTCCTGTGTTCTTCATATTTTCGTTTGGCTGTGCTTTTTTCCCTGCCATTTTGAGAGCGAACTTGAAACAAATTATTTACAACTCAAATGATCGCGCGCATTTGTCATCATTTAGAGTACGTCATTCTTCTTCTTCTTTTCAACTCAAACCGATTCAACTGGTCAGCGCGCCACCTAGGGGGGATAAATGGCAGCGCCAGCCAAGCATTTTGCCGCTTGTCATGTGAAATCTCCTGAAGAGCCGCATGCGGCTCGCGAGCCGCGGGTTGGCCACCGCTGGCCTATACTATAGGCCCTGTACAGTAATCCCTCGTTTATCGCGGATAATTGGTTCCAAGACCACCCGTGATATGTGAAAATCCGCAAAGTATTGTCACCTTTTTTTAACATACATACATTGTTTGTGTATCCATAAGTGTATATTAAACCATATAAGTGCATATGAGAACATTAAAAAAAAAAATCAAACATGTAAATACGATACTATTAATACGTAGTATAAATGACATGCAGAAAATAACGTATGAATAATATAAATATGATACGTGTTTGTGCGTGTGTGTGCGCGTGACACGTCAGGGATGAGAATTTTCCACGGATCCGCAGATTTCCGTGTTTTTTTCCATCGAAAGTATCATTTTCATGAATCGTGTAAATCCGTGTAGAAAATTATTTTTTTCAACGTTAGCCTCGGCGACTCGCGAGCATTCCCCCGCCCACCGTGACGGCATCTTTAGGCACATCTCAAGACAAAATTAGTTAAGATGTGAGTACGGAAATCGGCTTGCCTCTGTCAACCTAACTCACTGGCAGCAGTGATGCGACAACATCCGCCTTATTTTCAGCAGCATTTTGGCACTACTTTCGTCACATCATTTCCACTTCTTAACTTACGCGGAGAACTAAGTGTTTTTACACCACCACAATGTGAATTTGCAATTGGGTTTTCATCACTTGTAGACGAGTTCGCAAGGGAAGGCTCCTGACGTCCCAAAAAGAGAACCCCGACCCAGAGCAGGAGGTCGGGCGGGTGGGGGGCAACCTCAGACGCGCGTTAATACCAGTCCGATAAGTCTGAGTCATCGGACGAACACGTCGACCAAGCACCGTCATCAGGTGGCACCACCGCCCATTCCCCCTCCTCAGCTGTGGCATCGAGAGACGTTGGCCTGGGGGCCGGCACAGGAACCATATGTCTCTCTTCTGGACGACTTTGAATGGGATGCCGGTCAGATTGCAACGCCTTGCCTGTGGAACCAGGTTGCGGACGTGGCAACAGCAGTCGAGGACGAGACTGAACCGGAGACTGCGGCTGACGACGAGACCGGGCCGACGGCTGCAGGCTACGGGTTGAAGAAGCCGAGGGCCGAGAGGCAAGGGCATGGGCTGGAGGTGAAGAGCGGGTCTGGAGCAGGGGCGAGAGGCAAGGGCATGGGCTGGAGATGAAGAACGGGTCTGGAGCAGGGGCTTGCGACAGGTGGTAGGGGCAAGCAAACCGTTCCCAAACGGTTCCCTGCTAGGCGGGTGCTCTTGGCTCTCTTCGGGCAAGAGGCCACCCAGTGGCCCTCACCCCCGCAGTATAGGCATAGCCTAGCTCTGAGCCGTCTATGACACTCCTCTGGCGAGAGTGAGGTGCGTGCAATCTCCATGGGCTTTGGCCAGCTGGGCTGGGTAGGAGTAGTGTTCATGGTGCGCTGGCTGACTTAGACAAGATCCTGGGCAAACGACAAGTGAGACGGGACGACAGTGGCTGCCCATGACACCCGAGGTGTCGGGCTGGTGTCACGGCAGCGGAGGTGCGGTGTCGACTTAACCTTCTCGCGCCATCTTGACCGGATCCGTCGATCTACCCGTGCGGCCAGGTCTATGGTATCTTCAAGAGTCCGAGGGCGCTCGTAGGACACCATCTCATCCTTGATGTAATTTGCGAGTCCGTGGAGGAAGGTGCCGCTGAGAGCCGGGGTTGTCCAGTCGCTCCGACGCGCCACCGTCTGGAACTTAATGGAGTACTGCGCCACGGATCTGTTGCCTTGGTGCAGCGTGATAAGTTCCTCGGAGGTGTCTTCCGAGGCTGAGCCCAAGTCGAACATGCGCAGGATTTCAGCTGCGAAGACGTCGAACGACAAGCAGGCGGGTCCCTGCCGCTCATATTCCGCCGTCTCCCACAGCCACGCCTCGCCCGTAAGGTGAGTGAGTACAAACCCCACCTTGGCTGGTTCCGTGGCGAACGTGACGGGCTGGAGGTCGAACAAGACGCGGCAGTTTGTCAAACAGGCCCGGACGTACTTGGGGTCACCGTCGAACCTGTCAAGGTTGCTCCGGATTGTCGCATAATGGTCAGTTCGTTCTGTCAGGAACAGAGACAGGGCGACCAAATGCAGCACGAACCTTTATTGAACGGGGAAAGGGGAAGTGGAACGCTGGACTGCCGGTATGGCTGGTGTGACTGAGCAGAAGAGCGCAGTGCGGAGTCGGAAGCAGGCAGGTGGTTGAAGCAGGCGGCGATCAGAACGTGGTCAAGGACAGGTGAGTAGTCAGGACAGGCAGAGAGCAAGGCGAGTCGGGTCAGAACACGAGCGAAGTCGACAACGGGAATCGTTCGGGCAGGGTACCGTGAGTGAGCAGTGAGCGGTGGAGTCATGGGCAGGGCAAGTGGACAAACTGACAACCAATGGCTAAATTCACTGAGTTTAAATAGAGCGAGCCCAACGAGCCGTGGCAGGTGCTGGTGATTAGCTTGATTGGGGGGCGTGGCTGGAAGTCCAGTGACGCAGGCACGTGACAGATATTACGAGCAATTTTTATTACCATTCAATTTTTTAACATATTTTAACGGTTTTTACTACTCTCTGGTTTCAAAACTAATCATTCATCAGTTTGTTGTTTACCCTATACTCTATACCAGTGGTCCCCATCCACCGGGCCGCGGACCGGTACCGGTCCGTGGGTCACTTTGTACCGGGCCGCCAAGCCACACAGAAAAAAAAATAATAATTGTTTTAATCGACGATCAATTAATTCGCTCGTCCCGGTCACGTGACATGTTTCCCCAGTCGAGCCTGCAAAGCTAGCAAAAATGAGTAAGTATTTATTTTGAAAAATATAAAAAAATCGGCGATTCTCTCCCAATTACATCCGTCGGTTCAGGTCAAGACGCTCGTCTCAGTCACGTGACATGTCACCTCAGTTGAGCCCGCGAAGCAAGCAAAAATGAGCAAGAAACAGAGATGTTTGGAAAGCTTCTTCGGAAAGGGAAAAAAGCCCAATGAGGAGACGGAAGAAGAAGAGGCTACGACTTCTAAGAAAAGGAAAGCTGCATTTAAAAGACTGTGACGCGCCAAGCCCACTCTGCATAATATGTGGCGACAGGCAATGAAGCCCTCAAAACTGCTTCGGCACATGGAGACCAAGCATCCTGCATTAAAAGACAAACCTTAACCACGGGTGTCATTGTCTCCGATTACGCCTAGATGGGACCGGCTCGTTTCTGAGAAACAAGCTCAGTACTCCCACTAATTCAATGTAATGGTGAGTTTTATTTTAATGTCGTTTATACTTGTTTTTATGCCAGTCGTATCATTTTATTTCATCGTATTCATATATTTATTATAAATGTATTATTTATTTATATAAATGTATTATTTAGTTATATAAATCTATTATTTATTTATATAAAGGCCGGTCCGCGAAAATATTTCTGACACGTAACCGGTCCGTGGCGCAAAAAAGGTTGGGGATCACTGCTCTATACAATTTAAGGCGTTGGGAGTCATAATGGCCCTCCGAAGGAAACTACTACAATGCGGCCCGTGACAAAAATGTGTTTGACAGTCCTGTTGTAGAGTATATTTCCTAAGATGTAATTAAAAGTGAAGACAATTTGCAATTCTAGTAATGACACGAAATGATGTGGCGGGCCGTATCTGGCCCCCGGGTCTTGAGTTTGACACCTACGCACTAGAGCAGGGGTGGGCAAACCTTTTGACTTGCGGGCCGAACTGGGTTCTAAATTTGGACCGGAGGGCCGAACCAGGAGCAGATGGATGTAGTGTTTGTGTGAAGTAATATAAACGACCTGTAAAGGTCATTGCATAAAAGGTTTTGGCCTTTAGTAGGTAGTAAAGCATGGATATTCAAAAAAGGTTTTTTGAAAACAAATGCATTTATTAACAGCCTTAAAAAAATAAAAAACAATTCACTAAAAAACTGCTATCAGTGATTCTCATAAAATACGACACTGTTATTATGAATAACAGTCTCCATCACTTCAGTGCCTGCAGGTCAGATTAATGAAAGATGTTTATCTTATGAGATCACATCAAACGGCAAACATTCTGACCAAATATATCATCTTGAAGAATCGGTGAAAGCATACATCCAAATAAAGTAATCAAAACGGCAACACGGTTTACAGGTTAAGATTAGTCGCAAACAAGTGGTGCATCAATGTCCTTGAGCATCCTGCATCGTTTGAAAATGAGAATGGTCACTAGTTTCAATCCCTGCTATTTGTACAAATCATATTCAAAATACATTTTTTTACAACAAACTTGAGAGCCTCCCCTTCATTTTCAGTGGGAACAGTGTTGTTGGTCTCCCTTTTTTGCTAGTGCGTCATAGTCTGGAGTAAAATATGTTGTGGCAATTCTTAGGAGAGATCCGAGGTGTTGGTCCGTTTACCTAGATCTGTGACGGGTTGATGTTGATGTTCATGTGGCTGAACGCTAGGAATTCACTGGGAAGCCAAAGGGGGCGCCAGCCTGCAAAAGTTTGGGAACCACTGCTTTAGAGTAAAACTATCTGAAATCTCAGCGCGCGAATTACAAGAATGCTGTCGTCACAGCCCACGCTCTAAATTCGGCACTGATACAAATAGAGCGCGAGTGCGCCATGTCCGTACTACTGAGTACGTACACGCACTTGTGAGTGTGCACCGAGCTTTCTGACACGGCTTCCGGTAGTAAATGCGCAGGCGAGCGGTTCCCCATCTACTGGGGAAACGCAGTCATTGCAGGCAAAATGACCCAAAAAAATGTTTAATAATACAATTTATTCAGGGTTGGCGGGCCGGATTAAACGGTCCCGTGGGCCGGATGTGGCCCGCGGGCCGTAGTTTGCCCATTCCTGCACTAGAGTGTCGGAGGAAGTAATCAGTGCTGTGCGAGAAAAAATATCTGAACACGCAAACATACTTTGAACACCGAACACATAACAAAGAAATGATGTGCATTAATTACTATATAGAATACATACGATTTGATATTTCCACGGTATACATTGGAAATGAAGTAAAAATATATATATATACACGGACAATTGAATCAGCATTCACATGCTCTGATGAAAGTAGGGCTAGAGGCAAGCTTTCACCGCAGCAGGAGCACTGAACGATAAAAAGGAGGGGGGGGGGGTGTTAGGGAAAGGGACTGACTGGGTTGTGGTTGCGGCAAGATTAGATGCGGATGGTGCAGCGAGAATGCGCAGCAATCCGCAAGAGACCCATCTCACCTTGTGAGGGTAGCGAGGGAGGGAAACAAAAAGCCTTGTTTTGCATTTTTGCTGATGCGTGATTTTGTTACTCCTTCGTATGAACAATGGATACGCTCAGAGTGGGTCGTCGACCTGATGTGGTAAGATACGAACCACTGAGTTTGCTGAATGATGTTGACATCCAGTCAGGATTGGTGTGCGTGGAAATACGGTATTATGCATTTACCATTCTACCAACACTACGTTGTGACTGTTTGACATTTATGTCATCCACGTAGCCTTGACATATGCATGCCCGCATAATGCGTAATTTGATATGCAGCCTTGAGTAAAACTCAATTCGTCGTTTAGTTGACGCTTGCAAAACGTCTCATTTTGTATGTGGATGCTGTGTGCTAGTGTGGTGCTGTTGTTGCCATATTAATATTCAGTGTGATAACGTTGTTTGAAATGTCCCATCTTTTCAACACATGACATCATCTTCTTCAGATGTCAAGCTACGGGTAGTCTCCTCTCAATGCCGCGGATATGCATGAATAAACTGGGAATTTTGTCAAATAAATCTTCGGTTTATTCAGATTGGGCGTTGAAAAAAATGTTGAATTCTTCATGTTCATGCCATATTTTCAAGACTTGCAGACTTATTTGAACATGCTCCAAAATTGACATTGAGTGTACGTACTACGTACATGTATGTATGTATGTATGTATGTATGTATGTATGTATGTATGTATGTATGGTTGTATGTATGTATGTATGTATGTTTCCATTCATCCCATATCGATCTATGAAGAGACAATTAGAGCAATGAATCTGTCAACACTAAAATATGTTATCATGTCTATTTGTTCCGGTGATACCATACATGCAATTCCATGATTTTCATACAATCGCTACTACAAGGCAGTGGTGCGACCAGCTACCTATGTTGTATGTCTTAGAGACGGTGGCACTAACAAAAAGACAGGAGGCAGAGCTGGAGGTGGCACAGATGAAAATGTTGTGATTCTCTTTGGGAATGACGAGGATGGACAGGATTAGAAATGAACATATCAGAAGGACACCTCAGGTGGTTTGTTTGGAGACAAAATCAGAGAGGTGAGATTGAGATGGTTTGGACATGTGCTGAAGTGGGATCCGGGTTAAATAGGGAGAAGGATGCTGAAGATGAAGCCACAAGCACACTTGTGGTGCGAGAGGAAAACTGACTGCTTTATTCCTGTAGTGAGTGACATTGATATAATATGTAGTATTATTTATGGTAGACAGAAATTGTTTTTTGCGTCTCTCAAGCAAATCATTGCAACGCAAAGTGGGGAGTTATCGGTCACTCTCCTGTGTCCGCTGTCACTATTTCTCAAGCGATTTACGGCAAAATAAGGTGGCAGGTTGCCGTCTGTTGCTGTCACTCTCACTCCTGTATTCCTCCCCTAGAATGTTTCTTCACGCTCAGTCACAAGCTGTAACATTACCCGCAACAACACCAAAAAGTTTAAAGTATAAGTATAGTTTAAAATGAAATGGTTCTATTGGCCTGTGTCTTCCAAAAGCTCCATTTGCCCTGCCTCAAAATGTGGACAAAGGCTATAATGCACCGAAAATGTCAGTGTAACCCTAACCCTGCAAGAGCGCTATCACACGGAAATGTTGCCCATTAGGACACCCTGTAAAACTAACAATAGAGTAAGATGTTCAAGTCATTTTTCTGTTGAGAAACAGAGCTCTTTTAAACACTGAACATTTTCTTTGTCTGTGTGCGATTAATATAGAATATACAGCAGCATCCAATCAACAAATAACCACTTGAGTTTCAAAGGACAGAAGCGTTTCAATGAAAGGGAAAACAAATGTTTGTAGCTCAGTACCAATGGTACAGAGGTACACCACTGTGCACCACAGTGTTTATCCCCTGAGAAAATACTCTCAATGCACGATTAAAGAAAGAGCTCCCTCAAAATGCCCACTGACCTGAAGTTAATCACTATATCTCTACTGAATGAGTGACATCAATGAGATAAAAAGTCTCTTTATTGTACTGACGGAGTTACTGGTTTCACTCCACCACAAACCACCAATCTATCATAATTCATTAAGAAAGCCTGAAAAATAAAGCCTGTAATGACCTTAGAAGTGTTAGCCAACCTGTACCGCTCTCATTGCATCACAATGTTTGCGTGCAACATGGAAAAAGGACCGATCTTCGGCTATAGAAATTAGCTCCAGGGACATGGGATGTCACCTCTGGCAGGGAAGGCGCCTGAGCTTTTTTTCAAACCAGAGAGGTTCCAACTAGAATATACAGTGGGGCAAAAAAAGTATTTAGTCAGCCACCAAATCCTGAAAATCACATTTGGCCAATAACCAAAGTTCATATTTCAATTTTCCAGATTTGTGTTTTTATTTTTTCTCTCATAGTTGAAGTGTACCTATGATGAAAATTAGAGGCATCTCTCATCTTGTAAGTGGGAGAACTTGCACAATTGGTGGCTGACTAAATACCTTTTTTGCCCCACTGTAAATATAGCTTGCCTTTCCATACAACTTGGTCTCTGGTACCAGTGTTTTCACCAGGGAGCGAAAACAAACTCCAGCCGAATCGGCCACTACTGGTTAATTAAAGGCCATATACATGTGTGACAATGACAATAAAGATCTATTCTATTCTATATCATAGAAATGTGTCTTTAAACGTGTCTTAAATGTTTCTACTGAGGTAGCAGTTCTAATATCCATTGGTAGGGCATTCCAAAGCTCTGGAGCCCGAATAGAAGATGCTCGAGACCAGGTATGGGCAAACTACGGCCCGCGGGCCACATCCGGCCCACGGGACCGTTTAATCCGGCCCGCCAACCCTGAATAAATTGTATTATTAAACATTTTTTTTGGTCATTTTGCCTGCAATGACTGCGTTTCCCCAGTAGATGGGGAACCGCTCACCTGCGCATTTACTACCGGAGGCCGTGTCAGAAAGCTCGGTGCACACTCACAAGTGCGTGTACGTACTCAGTAATACGGACATGGCGCACTCGCGCTCTATTTGTATCAGTGCCGAATTTAGAGCGTGGGCTGTGACGACAGCATTCTTGTAATTTGCGCGCTGAGCTTTCAGATACAGTTTTACACTAAAGCCACCCACAAACCTTCCCCTGGAATCCTTCCATTAAAATGAGTCGCCCAAGGAAAAGCAAGCTGGACACTGAGTGCCGAGTGTTTAAAAAAGAGTGGCCAATTTGGCTCAACGTACGCGACGTGACGTTCAGCCACATGAACATCAACATCAACCCGTCACAGATCTAGGTAAACGGACCAACACCTCTGATCTCTCCTAAGAATTGCCACAACATATTTTACTCCAGACTATGACGCACTAGCAAAAAAGGGAGACCAACAACACTGTTCCCACTGAAAATGAAGGGGAGGCTCTCAAGTTTGTTGTAAAAAAATGCATTTTGAATATGATTTGTACAAATAGCAGGGATTGAAACTAGTGACCATTCTCATTTTCAAACAATGCAGGATGCTCAAGGACATTGATGCACCACTTGTTTGCAACTAATCTTAACCTGTAAAGTTCTTAAGGCTTACTTTAAGGAAGTGTTTCCCGTTTCCTCACCTCTGTTACCAGGTGTTTGTGAGTTAAAACTCTGCTCTGATTTTCAGATACCCCTCACCGTGTTGCCGTTTTGATTACTTTATTTGGATGTATGCTTTCACCGATTCTTCAAGATGATATATTTGGTCAGAATGTTTGCCGTTTGATGTGATCTCATAAGATAAACATCTTTCATTAATCTGACCTGCAGGCACTGAAGTGATGGAGACTGTTATTCATAATAACAGTGTCGTATTTTATGACAATCACTGATAGCAGTTTTTTAGTGAATTGTTTTTTATTTTTTTAATGCTGTTAATAAATGCATTTGTTTTCAAAAAACTTTTTTTGAATATCCGTGCTTTACTACCTACTAAAGGCCAAAACCTTTTATGCAATGACCTTTACAGGTCGTTTATATTACTTCACACAAGCACTACATCCATCTGCTCCTGGTTCGGCCCTCCGGTCCAAATTTAGAACCCAGTTCGGCCCGCAAGTCAAAAGGTTTGCCCACCCCTGCTCTAGACCCTGCAGACATTTTCTTGGCCCTCGGTGTCACTAAAAGACTAGCGTTCTGCGAACGAAGGTTACAAGACGGAACATAAGGAACAACTAAGTCGACGAGATATGAAGGCGCTAAGCCATGCAATGATTTATAGGTTAATAGAAGAACCTTGAAGTCACATCTTAAATGGACCGGGAGCCAATGTAAGTTGACTAATATTGGGGTAATGTGATAAACTTTTCTTGTCCGTGAGAGCAGCCTTGCAGCAGCATTTTGCACTGTCGACTTTTGATGCTGGACTTAGGAAGACCAGAGAATAATGCATTACAGTAGTCCAGGTGCGACGTGATGAACGCATATATAATAGTTTCTGCATCACCGGTAAAGAGGATCGGATGAATCTTAGCAATATTACGAAGGTGAAAAAACGCAATTCTGGTTGTATTCTTAATGTGCTTTTGAAAGGAGAGCGTTTGGTCAAATATTACCCTGAGATTAGTTACAGTATCGCTCTGAGTGATAGTACGGTTATCTATAGTTATAGTGGTTTCCTTAAATAAGTGTTGATAACGAGCTGGACCAATTATCAACATCTCAGTTTTATCTGGGTTAAGACGAAGGAAGTTGAGAGACATCCATTGCTTGATCTCCGCAAGGCATACCTCAAGATTACAGCAGTCCCGCGGATCTGTCATCGATAACGGCATATATAATTGGGTGTCCTCCGCGTAACATTGAAAACTAATATTATATTTACGTATTATGTTCCCAAGCGGAATCATATAAATATTAAATAGAATTGGTCCAAGTACCGATCCCTGTGGGACACCACACGTAACATTATAGAGCTCAGAGGACGTATGGCCATGGACCACTCGGTGCGTCCTGTCTGATAGATAGGAATAGAACCAGTCTAGTGCTGACCCTGAAAGACCAACACAACTTTTCAGACGCTCTAATAAAATATCGAAGTCTACAGTGTCGAAGGCAGCACTAAGATCGAGTAGTAACAATACCGATGAAGTGTTTGAATCCATAGCTATAAGGAGATCATTAGTCACTTTAGCAAGTGCTGTCAGTGGAATGATTAGCTCTAAAACCAGACTGAAAGGATTCATATCGATTATTGGCGACCAATAAGTAATCAATAAGCTGCTGCGCTACTACTTTTTCAAGAAGTTTTGCTATGAATGGGAGGTTTGAAACTGGCCTATAATTACTGAGACAGTCCGGGTCAAGATTTGGTCGCTTAAGTAACGGTTTAATGATAGCGGTTTTAAAGGCTATTGGCACTATCCCAGAGGAGACAGACAGATTAATTATATTTAAGACGGACGGTCCTGAAATTTGAAATAATTCTTTAAATAGTTTGGCTGGGAGCGGGTCGAGTAAACATGTTGTTTGTTTAGCCGCACTAACCAATTGTGTAAGCCTTTCAAGGGACACGGTTTTAAAATTTGAGAGGGTTATTGCATGATCGTCAGCGCCGATAATCGGCGGTCTCGACTGAGCGATTGGAATGGTCATCTTGATCTCATCCCTATTGGATTCAATCTTTCGAGCGAAAAATTTCATGAACTCGTCAGCTGAATGGAAGGAGCTATCGGGGGTCAGCTGGCATAGTGTTAGCTTTGCCACTGTATCAAATAGGTATTTAGGATTGTTTTTATTGAGATTAATGACTTGCGAAAAATAACGAGTTTTTACTAAGATAAGCGCATCTTTATATTTCAGGAGGCTGTCACGCCATGCCTGATGGAAAACCTCAAGTTTGGTTAAATGCCATTTGCGCTCATGTTTTCTACATCATTGCTTAAGCGTATGTGTTTCATCTGTGAACCACAGAGTAGGCAATCTACGGCGAGTTTTCAGACGTAGCGGTGCCACAGAGTCGATGGCATTTAACAATGTCGCATTGAATTCATTTGTAAGATTATCAATAGAGGCGATATATGCGGGAAATATGGCAGTTGCCGGCGACAGTAACTCAGATAGCGCAGTTGCAGTCATGGAGTTAATATTACGGCTGCTATAATTCTGATTGCTCTCTTGTCTTTGACAAAGAACTAAAATTTCAAATTTTATTAAGTAATGATCAGACAAAACAGTAGTGTATGGCAGTACTGTTATATTTGAGGTTGCCAGTCCTCGGGATAATACCAGATCTAAGGTATTTCCATTCTTATGTGTTGCTGTCTGTACGGCTTGCGTAAAACCAAACGTATTAGTTAAAGTCTGAAACACCGAAGTAAGTGGCTCTGACGGTAAATTCATGTGGATATTGAAATCGCCCGTGATTATTATATTATCCGCATTTGTCACTAGATCAGCCACGAATTCTGAAAATTCATCCAGGAAGCCAGAGTAAGCCCTGGGTGGACGGTAAATAACAGCAAGATAAAATGACGGTAAAGCGGTGGATCGGACAGTAAGAATTTCAAATGTTTTAAATACATTAATCGAACGAGGCCTAAATCTAAGATCGGAGTTTGAGATGAGGGCGACACCCCCACCCTTTTTTCGAGGACGCGCCACATGCGAGCTCACAAAATTTGGAGGCGAGGCCTCATTAAGCGGCAGCAGTTCATTAGGTTTTAACCAGGTCTCGCAAAGACCAAAAACGTTTAGATTATGTTCCGTGATGAGGTCATTAACGAGAACTGCTTTCGTATGAAGCAATCTAATATTCATAAAACCGAGTTTAAGTGTAATCGGTCGATCAGGGTTCGTATCTATCAAAGGATTTTTAAACGAAATGCGAGTAAGATTGTGTTCTCTAGGCCTGACATCACCTCTCAAATGTTTATTAGCGCGGTGGGACGATACAACCGTGGGAATTTGATAGTAAATATTTGGTACACGTTATATTATCTGAAACGGGCACCATTTCATCAGCGATACCGGTCGGGGTGGAGTGACTGGATTTGTCTACTACCTCAGTAGAAAGTGTGTTCACGTGTACTGTAGCACTATTCAAACTGTGATGCTCTAGTCTACACAAGGAGCTATGTGCATGCTGGAAGTCTAGCCTAGCGCTAGTTAACTTTAACTTAACAGACTCCAAACCCATCCTAACAGGTGGTCTAGTCACCTGTGCCCCGGCCTGCTCTAAAGTGACCTGTCATGAGTGGCTCAAACGGTAATCTATATTCCTATATAGAAAGAGTGAAGGCCCCTTCACGGTTAGGATGAAGGCCGTCCTTCCTCAGCAGGTCGGGGCGGCCCCAGAAGGAGGACCAGTTATCTATAAAATACACTCCCTGCTTTTTACAGAACCCAGCCATCCATCGATTAAGGGAGACTAATCTACTAACGCTCTCATCAGTGCCTCTCCCAGGCAGGGGGCCAGAGACAAATACTCGATGCCAACTCATCTTTCTGGCGAGATCACAAGTCCTCGCTCTGTTTTTCTTTGGGATCTCTGATTGCCTCATCCTAACATCATTGGCGCCGATGTGTATCACTATGTCCGAGTAGCTAGTGTTGTTGGAACTACGCTGTTGACTAGGCCTATTGTGAGTCAGCTCCCTAAGATTAGCTTCTATGTCTGCCCCCAGGAATACACATTACCGTGGCTGGATTTTTAAGCGTGATATTTCAGGTAATGGAGTCACCTATGACCAAGGTGCGAGGGCCAGTAGACCGAGATGACTTTGGACGGCCATGTATCTTACCTGGCTCATCGTGATTAGCAAGCCACTTGGGGCTAGTGCTAACTGGGCTAGCGGGCTGACTGCAGTCCGCGTCTTTTGTCCGCCCCATCTACTGTTAGCACACTATTCTGCTCTAGCTGGCGGACACGCAGGGACAACCTCTCTCAGAGAAGGGTGCAGTTGGTGCACGAAGCCGTACAAACCTCTTGATCCGCAGCCATACTTTATGTGTCTGATGATCGACGGTAGACAAACGGCCACGAAACCTCCGCTGAGAGCCAGACAGTAATGTGGAAGAAATGGCAGGGATGGTCTGTCCGCGTGTCCAATGATCGACGATCGAGAGCCAAACAGTGACGTGGTCGAAATGGCAGCGTCAATCCTTGCCGCGACTTTCAACAAAAGTAAACTCCCAAAAGTGGAGTAAAAAACGTAAAAAGCAAGGAAAAACTCAAACCTCGTCACCAGATTAGACCACGGATAGGTAATGGGAAATGTGACTGCATCTCAACCAAAACCCCGAGTTTTCTGACCCGACACGTGGTTTCATGAGGCGATGTGGAGTTGTTCTTTATTTGCAAGATCTTGGGTTGTTTAATGGCGGTCAGTACACGAGGCACTCCAGCAGATAAAACAACAGCCCCCACCCTCCAGGTCAGAAGGTTTTATACTGTCCGCCCGTAGTGACAAAGAAAGGAAAAGGTGGGAAAGGAAAATGCGGGAAAGGAAAAAGCGGGAAGGGAGAAGGCGGGGAGGTAAAAACATGTCCTAACGTTCTGTTATCACCTGGCCATTTGAAAAAGTATATGAGTTTGTCTCACCTAATAAAATATGTACACATTGCTGTTGCTCTCTCCTCACACTTCAAATAGTTTTTCTTGTTCTGTGGTTTTTGTTTGTGCTTCAAAACGTTTTTATCGATTCTTTTTTTGGCACAAATCTGCTTTCATATATGTTGGTCTGATCGTATTGTTTCCAACCCATTCATAATCAAACGGAATATCACATGGATAAGTTGACATGGGAAACATCACAAGTATGGTAAATTGCTTCCCGGAACTCAGATAATATGCATAAACTATGGTAAGACTAATTTACGCCACCTCCCCACCAAGGCAGGGGAGGGGGGTACTAACAGAGGGATGACACTTCATAGTCTAGTGAGAAGAGCAACAGCCTTCATAGTGTAGCATTTTGGCATTACCAGTACCGCTATTACCAAACCTAGGTTTTTCCATTTCTTTCTTATATTTTTTTAAATGTTTGCAATTCCATGCAGTCGTTTGCGAGAAGCAAAGGAGCCATTGTGTTTCATTTGCTTATTGACAACTTGGGCGCAAATCACCCCTACAGAAACATACGACACTGACAGACAGTTGCAATCTTTACAAAAATGTTGAATCATGAAAATACAAATGTTGTTGAAGTAATGTTTCCCTAGTTGATTTGTCCACATATGTATTCTTGATTCAGGAATTCCACTGTACACACCAATACACCACAAAAATAATGTTTCGATCACTCCCACATGGCTTTTTGGTAAAGATCTTAATTTGTCCTCATGATTTTTTTTCTCTTCTAGGAAACAACCATGGAGATTAATGGCGAAAACTAAAGGAGTCATTTTAAGATGACACTCACAGGACCACCTGACTTATTGGTATCAAGTGTGCATCAAGACATAAAAATTACCCCCATTTCTTCACTCGCCAAATCCTTGCAACGCTACAAAGAATGTAGTTCTTTAAATTGCAGCACACTGGAAGAAATTAAGAGCAAGGATAATAAGCAGCGCTGCCGTGTCTTTGAAACTACCTTGCTGGAGTACCCAAAACATTATAAATACGCAATGAATTCCCCACACAAAAAGACTGAGAGGCATGGCGCTAATCCAGATATTGTCTGGAATGCCCTGGGTCACCATCAAAGGTACCGCTTTTCAGCTCCAGATATTTTCAACATTCGGTTAACATCTCAACCAATGGATGCAAGTGTGAACAGTGAGCCTGCCATCATCCCTGAGCAAAAACGAAGAGCTCGGTCAAAAAGCGCACCTCGAGTCCAAACTAATCTCACCCCTATATCATTTGAGTCCTCACCCTCCAGGAGGAAGGGAAGGGAGTCCCGATGCACCATAGGAGAATCTCATTGGAGACCTGACATATCCCCACGTAAAGAGTCCTCCTATGCAGCAAACAGAGCTCATTTATTTGGACTTCAGCCTCAAATGAGTGGTAACAATATATTTTCAGCCCATTATTTATCGAATACTTACGAGGAGGCTACACTGGATAAACCAGCAACCAGCCCTCATGTCAGATGTCGGGTAGACATTAAACCAAATGATTCAGCATTATATCATAAAGGACAGAAACACCTTACACCTCAAATGGACATTCAATGTCAAAGGCACCACAATTGGGTAAGTAGGAGCCTGACTGTGCCCCGCCATTTCTCCTATTCAAGAGCACCAACGTCCACTGATTCATTGGTTACAGAGAGTCAGCAAGCTTCTCAAAATTCCTACAGTTTGCCAAATAAGTACAAACACCAAATGGTTCCTTTCGAAGGGATGGAATCCACTGGATATGAAATGGAAAACACAAGTCACTCCAGTCCTAACATGCCAATCCCAGTGTTTTATGAAGAGGATCCTGGTAGATATGTTACCACAGTTCCCCCTCAGCCAAGTTCTTATTTTCATGATCAACGTATGAAAGGACAAACCTCCAAAGTGCAATATGTACATGATCAAAGAGGTCGAATGGTGCATGCTATGGGTACAAGGTCTTATAACAATGAAATTGAGCATTATCCATACACTTTACAGGCAGGGTATCCACAATTATTTAAAGCAAATGAGCCAGGGCCATATATCATACAACCACAGCCAACAAGAATCTTTTATGGAAATGATCCAAGGTCTTATCAAATTCAGTCTGCTCCTCCAAGGTTCTATTATTCACGTGACACGCATGCCATGCCACCACAGCACCATATACCAGCAAGGGCCCATTATGCAGACAACCAAAAAAATGTGAGGATTATTCAGGCACACGCAGATGACTGGTACAGTTCATATGGTCCTGGATATTCCTCTATTCCAGTAAATGATGTGTCCCAAGTCACTCCAACCAGGATCCAACAAGAGACTGTATTAATGCCTTGTTATTCAAACCCTTCTGCAGAACCTCAAAGAATTGGCACAGATTCTAAATCCTACTCAAGATCATTGGACGATATCCTCACCTCATATGTAGAAAGGGAACAACCCCCTTCTGTTCAGCGGCATCAGAGCTATAATGACCTTGATCCAAGGAAACCGATAGGAGGCTTGGATGACAAGCCACAGCCAGTGGTAGTCAATCTCTCCACTTCACCAAGACGTTATGCAGCTTTGTCCATGTCTGATAACTCTTTGATTGACCAAAGCCCTTCATCAACATCAAAAAACACAACTAGTAAACAGTGGTTAGTAACTCCAGAGATTACAATTACGGATAATGACTTTCGTACTGGGAATCTTAGGAAAGCTGAAGGAAAGTCTGCCAGCTGGGATATTCTGGACTCTCGAGGCACTGAAGGTGAGCATGACATTAAAGCCTCGACCAAAGAAAAGCCACATGACAATTCTCTTCAGCAGAGCCTTGAACAACTTGATGAGCTGCTGGCTGATCTTGTGACTGACTACAAACCACCAAGTCGAAGGGCGAGTCAGGACATACTAGATCAGCTGAAGAAGCTAATTGACGAGGAAGAAGCAGTATCTCTGTCGAGGAAGAACTTGGATACTGTTGCTCAACAACCACCTCCTCTTGACAAGCAACCAACTTCAATAAGATTAAATCCTGATTCATTTCAAGATCTAGATGGGGCAAGTGATGCAATGAAGGGTCCAAATGAGTGCTCTCCAGATCAGAGTCCAGATGAGGATGATACAATGATGTGTTCAAACAATAAATGCCGGAGAACAGAAACTCTGTTTCATGCTTGCCTTTACTTTAAATCTTGCCACAGCTGCTACACTTATTACTGCTCTCGCAACTGCCGCAGAGAAGACTGGGACATTCATAAAGAGAGTTGTGTATATGGTAGAATTGGCAGCTCATGTCGACATATCATCAAACATTGTCGTGAGACTATTGAAGTCCACAAAGCCTTCTCCCGTCTTGCCAAAGTTGGTTATCTTTCTCGAGGTAGGGGCGTACTCTTCCTTGGTTTCCCTAACACTGTGTCTTCCAGTAACTTTTTACAAGCAGGCCTGGATAGTCTGCCTATGTCACCCACATACTTGTCGCTAAGAGAGCTTGAAAGTTTCAAAGACAACCTTGGTGAGTACTGTAAAGAGTTGCAAGAAGCTGGAAAAGAATACGACCCAAATGAATGTTTCATATTGAATGTATCAATTGCTGTCGGTGAACAGCTGCCAGATGGGCCTTCACCAAGGACCCAAGCTCCAGCAGTCAGAAAATATGCAAAGGTTGCTCTTGCTTCTTTCAGCCCTGACAGAAAGATCCACAAGAAACAGGGTGAGATGGAAACCCTGATCTTAACTCCACCACCAGGAACAACAGATATTGACAAAGCTGGAGAAGAAGGCAGGAAGGCCAGAGAAATATGCTTTATCAATATACAACGAGAGTTAAGGATTCGAGGCGTATTCTTACGCCATGAATACCCACAAGTGTATCAACAGCTCTGTGAGTTTGTGGAAAATAACCTCCGATTCACCCCTACCACCATTTATCCAATTGATAAGAGGACGGGGAAGCAGTTTATGTGCATGATTATGGCCGCCTCTGAGCCAAGAACATTGGACTGGGTAGGAACTCCACATCTTCTTGATGACATCATTTAAATGCATATATGTGTATGGAGTACACAAATTATACATTACTGTACTTTTAGTTACTTTTTTTTGTCAGCCTATTTTTTTTAACAGAATATTGTACAGCATATTATTTTTAACATACAGAACAGTTTTTAGCCAATGTAAGTGTATGTATCTTTATATGGGCTGCTATGTATCTTTATATGGGCTGGTTACTGTTACATTTACATTTTTCCTTCACATTTAATGTTCCAATATTTAATAATGTAGGGAAAATATTGATTATTGTGTTCTTGACGTCAAAGGAAATTCTATGCAAAGCTGATTTCTCTAATTATGACATTTTGTACACATACAAGCATGCACACACACAAACACATGTACACACACACTTACACACACACACACTCACAGACTGACACTGCTGATTATAATACATTGGATGCAGTATCAGTAATTCAACAAAAGTGTACGGTATAAAATGATTCACCACCTGGCTAATGAGAGAAATATTCATTCCAAAGGAAATATATTATATTAGTATATTTTATATTATATTATAGTATATTATATTATATTATCCTCACAAGGGTCACAGGCATTCTAGAGCCTATCCCATATGTCTTTGGGTGGTAGGCAGGGCACATCCTGAACTGATTGCAAGCCAATTGCAGGGTACACAAATAACTATTCACACTCACAATCACACATACGGACAATTTGGAGTAATCAATTGGCATACCCTAAATGTTTTTGTAATGGGTGAAGAAACTGGAGGACCTGGAGGAAACCCACGCAGTCATGGGGAGACCATGCAAAAGCTGGAATCGAACCCTGTACCTCTGAACTGTGAGGTAGACAGTGCTCCATCATGTCACCTTGTAGAAGACAAAACAAAAATCCTAAACTTTTAATATTTTTGTAGGTACTTTAAAGGTGAAATGTAGAAAGTTTGTTCAATGGGATTTTTTAGCATTGTAAGGATAAACAGTTTAAAGTTCGAATGATTTGAATTAGTCAAAAGATGTAGAAATAGAGGAAGAATTATGTTCTAAAAATTTATTTTTGTGGGTATTTTAAATGTGAAAATGTTTAATTTTTTGGTGAGTGGGAATTATTATCTATGTCATTAGGAAAGTGTGTGGCCTGTTGGTTGACTTGCCACCAGACTTGGTTGATTGAGCTTGGCCTTTCACTCAAATCATATTTACAAAAAATGTAAGTACCCTATCTTGTTTGTTGCGTGAAGAATGTTCTCCTGTGTTGTATTTATTTTATTTTGGTTTGCTTTGCTTTTTGTTTTACTGAAGCAATACTGCTGGACATGATGGCTATCTTTGCAATGAAAGATTCTAATATTTAAAATTTTTACTGTTAACATTTTAACAGTAAGAATAATTACCTATTTCAACAACAAGACTTGTCGTAATAATTGCAATGTCCTCACGTGACACATGAAAGCGTAACAGGAATAATTGTTATTAGAACAAAGTGACACAGATGTTCCATAATAGATACTGTATGTGCTACATTAAATATTCAGTGTTCAGTGGCATTTTTAGGCTGTGTTTATTGTGTGTGATTTATGCTTTCAGTTTTACATTGTAAACCATGACACTGTTCCTTTGTTGCATGAGTTTATTATGAAATGAACATATTTTAATGGTGACACCTTAGGCTATGTTCACTCTGCAGCAGCCACAGCTTTCTGTTGAATTGTCTTAAACTCCACAATAGTATGGCATTAATTTTGCATGCAAACGAAGTTGTCATGTGGGAAACATATTTCTTAGACTTTTTCCCCAGGTGAATCTTGACTTTTTCTAACGAGGGAAAATGTGTGAAGCATTAGGTCACCCAAAATCAACCAGAATCAACCAGATTCCTGAGATTGCATTTAAATAATTGATGTGGATGAGAACTGATGGCCGAAAGGAAGTCGGAAGTATTGCACTGTAATTCCTACTGCGTTGCATGTGCACACTTTCTAAAGTCATTTTCATATTTTTTTTTTTATTTTGTACTATGTACTATGCAATGCTGTTATTTCCCTTTCTGTATCACAATGAGTTGGTAAGTCAACAAATGCAAACGTGCAAACACCATTCCATCCTCAATTATACAAACCGTTTTGTCCTCACAAGGGTCGCAGGTGTACTGGAGCCTATTCCACCTGACTTTGGGAAGTAGACAGACTTTGGGAACTGTTTGGCAGTCAATCAAAGGGCATACATAGACCAAACAAACAACCGTTCACACTCATAATAAAACCTGAGGGCAATTTAGAATATGATAGTCAATTATTAACCAAGCTACCCTGCGTCTTTTTGGAAAGTGGGAGGAAATTTGAGTACCCAAAGAAAACCCATGCAGGCTCGAGGAGAATATACAAACTCCAGCCTGGGTTCAAACCTACTGCCTCTACACTGTGAGGTGGCCATGCTAACTATGCTACCACAGTAAAAGTGAAATGTGACTCTTGCCCGGTCTCTTGCAGTCAATCTTTCCACGTACCTGTGTACCGTCACTACCAATTGAAAATAATTAATTTGTCATCCAAATTGAAGCAGCAGTTAACACCCAACAGAGCACTCTTGGGTATATATATTATATAGTTATAATAACATGAGCAATTTAACAGTCTTATCCATACACAATGACATAGACAAGTTCAGTGACACAAATATTTACTGAGAATAAATATATTTTTGAGAAAGAAAATGGCTTTTGCAGAGGAACTGTAGTGTTTTGCCATTTGTACAAATTGTTTTGAGAAATGCACTGACTGTTTTGCAAGTTTCAATTCTGATTTGAGAAATGTACCAAAGTCACTGAGAAAAACCGCAGTATTGTTTTGTGTACAGCTTTGTAACAGCTGCAGCTGTTGTGAAATTGTTGTATAAATAAAGCGGAGTTGAGTAATTTGAAATTTTCAGCAAAATGAACACACCTGAAAAATTTCATGAATATTTCAAATATGGGGAAACCTCAAAAATGATTAATTTGTTTCAAGAATTAAAAAAAAAAAAAATACAGCTGCAAACAGTGACAAATGGGATCTCCATTGAGAGTTCAAATAAGTCAGGGGGTGCACCAGTCACCAGTCTGTATAGGTATAGTGCTTGAAGGACATCTGAGTAGTGTGTATTCATGATTTGTAATTATCTACTTCCAGGAGTCTCACTAATAGAGCTGGACAGTATGTTGTTTTCATACTGATCAATACCAAAATAGATTTCAAACTATTGATACATAAGAACCTACAGAAAAGAGGCTGAATTGGGGTAAATTAATTTTAACATAGAATATTTAACTTTCAATATGTCAAACAGGACAGGGCAGCCAATTGCAGCAAGATGCAGACTTTATTGTTGAGAGAGGAAGGGTACATGGAGTGCTGGAGGTCTGGCTGGTCAGGTGTGGCTGGGTTGCAGGGATGCGGCTGGTGGGCACGGATGGCAGCGCCACAACGGGTCATCTCCCATAGCGTGACTGGCAGGGTGGTGACTGAAACCAACCTAGGGAGGAACGCAACTGATCAAGAGCGCAGCATGACAGAGCGTAGGTGGGATTCGTAGTCTGTACCAAGGTGGTGGACCTGCGTGAAGCTGGCCCCCCACCCCACGCAAAATTTAAGCAAAATAGTCAGTTTCGTTTGTGCTGGTTTGTGCAGCAAAAATTTTCGTTTGTGCTGCTATGGTTTTTTAGTTATGAACGATTCTTTTATAGGTCATCCAGAGTTCACCCAGCCCCCCATCTGCTCAAAATGGACCCAAAACGGTACCGTTCATTTGTGCTTCGTTAGTGCTGGTTTGTGCAGCAAAAATTTTCGTTTGTGCTGCTTCCGTTTCGGAGATATTACACATTTATTTTATAGCGATGACGTCACCTAGCCCCCCACTTCCCTCCAAATGGACCCAAAATGGTACCGTTCGTTTGTGCTTCGTTTGTGCAGGTTTGTGCAGCAAAAATTTTCGTTTGTGCTGCTTCCGTTTCGGAGATATTACACATTTATTTTATAGCGATGACGTCACCCAGCCCCCCACCTCGCTCCAAATGGACCCAAAATGGTACCGTTCGTTTGTGCAGGTTTGTGCAGCAAAAATCTTCGTTTGTGCTGCTATGGTTTTTTAGTTATGAACGATTCTTTTATAGGTCATCCAGAGTTCACCCAGCCCCCCATCTGCTCAAAATGGACCCAAAACGGTACCGTTCGTTTGTGCTTCGTTAGTGCTGGTTTGTGCAGCAAAAATTTTCGTTTGTGCTGCTTCCGTTTCGGAGATATTACACATTTATTTTATAGCGATGACGTCACCTAGCCCCCCACTTCGCTCCAAATGGACCCAAAATGGTACCGTTCGTTTGTGCTTCGTTTGTGCAGGTTTGTGCAGCAAAAATTTTCGTTTGTGCTGCTTCCGTTTCGGAGATATTACACATTTATTTTATAGCGATGACGTCAGGTAGCCCCGCCCCCCTGTTTACTTCCAAATTGACCCAAAATAGTGCCGTTCGTTTGTGTTTCGTTTGTGCTGGTTTGTGCTGCAAAAATGGTACCGATTGTGCCGCAAAAAAATTTGTTGACGTTCAGTGAATCATTCAATTTGTCATTTATTTAATACTAATTTATTTTCTAGAGATGTCAAATCCTTGCTCCATGGATCGTTAATTAACCATTTGTTTGTGCCATTGCAATTTTTCATTATTAAAATCATGCATCTTCATTAACCCCCTGTCATGTATTTTATTCTTTTTCACTTGACATCATGATAACTCCTTAATTCTTACACATGTATTATCCAACTAATTACCATGCCAAGTGACCTCTGCAGGCCGGTAAGACATATCGCAACAGGGTGGCGAAAAACAAAGACGTGCAACTTTTTCAAGCGACAAATACACAACTATCTCCGAAGATTTAATAACAGTGAGTGACAGAAAGTGTCTTTTTCTGGGAAGTGACCATCGACCAATGTAAGTAAAAACTTTGTGAGGGCAGGATGGAACCACATGTATGGCGAGCATCACAGGCAAATAAATCGATGGACTTCGGAGACCCTGAGCCACGCCACCTGCCAAATTTGGCCACCCTGCGCAAGGCAAAGCAAGAGAAAAATGATTTGGCATTAGGTGACAAAAATCCAATTTTATCATTGCAGATGTTGAAATACAGTGCACCTCACAGTGACAGCATCAAAGACATTGGACTTGACAAGTTTTTCTGTCACTATTGGAGTCAAACACAAATGCATGTGTACAAGAGCTTAAAGAAATCCCACCCTGTTAGGGTTTGCAGAATATCTTCATCGTATGATTATGTTGGAATGTAACCTGTAATAATTTACCTAGCCTGTCCTGTCTTACCAAAAGTAGTAGACCAAAGTGCTAAGCTCTTTTCACCTGATTGACTAGCTGCAGAGGAAGCAATCAGAGTTGCTTTGTTTCCACAAAATCGTAAAAGGCCCCCTGCTATGCTTTGATCAGCAGGGGAGCGTCTTCACCCCATCCTGGGTCCTCACACCCCCACTTTCAACCCCACTGTGTTTCTTCTCAATAAATATGCACCCGATGAGGCCTGACGTCAGACTTCATTCGACCATCGCTGTAAGCACAGCGACGAGTGAACTCTCCGCCTGCAGGTGTCTGAAACGACTAACTTGTCTCCAGTGTGGTTCTTGCAAAATAAGTTAGAGTGAACACTACCCTAACATTTTGGTGCCGAAACCCGGGACCCTCATACCCGCCATCTGGCTGACGGAGGACGACGCGCTGTACACCGTCGACGGGCCAGCGTCCATTAGGAGGACCTGGTAAAGAAAGACCTGGGAAGGAAATTCTTCGCTGGGCCAGCGTCTTAGGTCTGCCTTCGTCTGACAGAGGTGGATTGACGGGACCCGGCAGTGCAACGAACCAGGGGACAAGTAAGTTAACGCCCTAAAGTTGTGTGATTGTGTTGTTGTGAAACGCGTAAAAGGTAGAGGTGCACGGAATATAGCTTGGGTTCGAGTCCCAGGGGAAGTAACAGACTAAGAAAAGCAGAGCTTCTTTTTCGTTCATCGAAGAAGTGCGTAGATTCTTCTTTGTCTGTTCTTCCAAGCTGAGGGATCTGGCTTGGGTTAGAGTCCCAGTGGAAGGAACGTGCTAAGAAACACGGAGCTTCTTTTTTGTTAATCAAAGAAGGGTGTAGATATTTCTTTGTACGTTTCTCCGGCCAAAGAACAGCTTGGGTTCAAGTCCCAGTGGAAGGAACGGGCTAAGAAAGAACAGAGTTTCTTTTTCCTAATTGAAGAAGGGCGTAGATTCTTTTTTCTGTCCGTTCCTCCAAGCTGTGTTGGAGGGTTTTACACCCATCCTGGATAGGCCTAAAAATAAAAAGCGCTGGTGTTTGTGTGGTTGAGAGTGCGACTGGTAGGATAAATTGACCGCAAAGAGAATTTGGCGGAAGGTCAATTTAAACCTGCATTGAGGATCCTCAAAGAAAATAAAAATAAAAAAAATTGTATAAACCTAAAATACCAAATTAAGATGGGAAACAAAACCGGTAAATCCCTAGCTCTTGAAGGAGATGAGAAGTACATGGCGAGTAAATTTCTTAATTGTATGCAATACATGCCAAAGTGGAAGAAAAAGTATGGAGTAGAAGGGAAGTTGAAAGTTGAAGTGTGGAAGATAGTGGTTGATGTTTTGGAGGAGAGTGTGACTAGGAAGTCAAAGGGACTGAAAAAGAAAAGTAAAGAGAAAGAATTGATTTGTGCTAGAATGTGGTTGAATGCTTCACAAGAGAAAAGAGAACAAATTCAGGAGACAAAACCTGGAAAGATAAAAAGTGATGAGACCGCCATTCAATTAAGATTTGAAAAAGAATTCTGGGTGCACAGTGGCACCCCATTCGATGATGCGGCTGAGAGTGCTTATCAGCAACGTCTTAAAAACGCGCTCATCACTGTTTCCCCCCCCGACTTCGGCAACTGGGTGAGGAAACATTTGGTGGAAGTAGATATTGCAAGTGTGACAACAACTACGCAATGGGCCAAAAGTTCTGATGTATTTCATCTAGGCGATGATGATGATGTTGACCTAGATGAAGATACAACAGTCTTCTTTCATGGGTCCCAGCAGGCCAGAGGAAGAGGTAGAGGCCAACAAGGTCGCAGGCCGCAATATAATTCAAAACCCCCATCAGATTCTGACAACTGTTGGGACTGTGGGAGACGGGGACACTTCGCAAGAGAGTGTCGTCAGGCAAAACGACACCTATCAAAGGGTGGAGGAAGGGGCAGAGGAAAAGCCAAATTGTCAGCGTGACTAGATTCCTCCCCTGTGATCTCTTGTGCTCCTACAGAGGAGAAATAACAGATGTCCATATGAAAGCAAGACATGTCATTGTCAGATTATTAGAACGTTTTTAGATTGTTAGAGCTCCTGTCCATGCAAGGAGTATGACAATGCTGTTGTATGCCCAATGACAAATGACCAGAGATCAAATTGTGTATGTACACTAAAGTTAAAATTTGCAAATCTAGTGGTAAATGAATGCAACTGGCTTCTAGAAGATAAATAAAACTTAGAATGTGCTGTCCTCGTGTGCGTGGGAGGGACCAGCTCATGATCGACCACAGGAAATGGCCAGCCTGTGACGAATCATTGGTGCTGGGATCTACCTTACGCGCGCGAGAGCTGTGCATGCGTGTTAAAATTATGAAAATTGGCTAAACTTTTAGTGCACAGAAATTTGCTAGACTGTGGTCTATCCAATTTGCACCGCAGAACAGAAACGCTTTTGAAAGATAAAAATGAGAGGAAAAGAGAGAAATCTGTTTGCGAGCAGAAACGATCCACACTAGTGCATTGTAAGTAAGAAACGACAGGAACATGCTTTCAGGAATTGGAAGAATCAAAATTGTGAAGGAAAACTTCTGATTGATTTGCCAGCAGTTTTTTTTTTGCGTGTTGAGTTTTTTTGGATTGTGGATTGTTCTATCAAGAACCTTGAGATGGAAACGGTATGTGAATGTGTGTGGTGAGCTTGGATTGTATTGGGACCGATGTGATAGAAAGTCTCCTTCTTGGAGACTGGTGTGAGATGCAAAGAGCATTGATGACTGATTGCCTGATGAAGGGAAAATACAGGTTGAATGGTTGGCGTTGTGGACACTTCTATCCAAATTAGTAGAGCGACTTTGAAGAAAGAGTGATTTTGAGTACGTTAAATGCTAAGGAAGAAATAAATATATAAAGGGAACAATCAAAGTGGGTATGCAATTGTGAAATTGCCATACCAGATCGCTGAAGCAGAGGAGCTTCCATACAGCAGGTCGGCGCAGGCTGCTGAGCTAATTGCACTAACAAGAGCTTGTGAATTGGCGGAAGATAAGGAAGTCACTGTATACACAGACAGTCAGTATGCGTTTTCTACTCTGTTCTATTTTGCAAACAATGGGAGCGCAGGGGGTTGACAACATCAACTGGTAAGCCAGTTACCCACGCCTCCTTGTTGAAAGACTTGTTGCAGGCCATTCATTTACCTGCTAAACTGGCTGTGTGTAAATGTGCTGCTCACACCACAGGCACAGACGAAGCCTCGAATGGAAACAGACTAGCGGACAGAATTGCTAAAGAAGCGGCAGCAGGGAAACATGGCCATGAATTTTTTTTTAATAGATTCAGAGGACACGCAACTCATAGATAAGACTATACTGACAGATATGCAGGGCAATGCTCCAATGGTGGAAAAAACGAATGTGGACGACAAAAGGAGCAATAGCGGACACAGATAATATCCTCCGCGTCGATGACAAACCTGTTTTGCCTAAGTCACTCTTTAAAGCAGCGGCAATTGCGACGCATGGGCCTTGCCATGTGTCGACAGGGGGGATGAGGTCCATCATACATCAACAATTCACTACCTTTGGTTTGGATGTTTACTTAAAAAAAATTTTTGTAAAGCATGTCCCGTTTGTGTGAAACATAATCCACAAGGAAACATGAGACCTAAGAGAGGCTCATTTCCAAAACCGTCTTACCCATTTCAAATCATGCACATGGATTTTATTGAGCTCACACAAAGTGGACCTCACAAATACTGCCTAGTGATGATTGATGCATTTTTCCAAATGGGTGGAAATAGTTCCGTCTAAACGTGCGGATGCCTTAACAGTGGCAAAAGCCATTTGCAAAGCCATCATACCGACTCATGGCATCCCCCAAACCATTTACAGTGACAATGGTCCACAAGATGAAGAACAGTCTTTGGCAGACTGCATGATTAGAACCGCTCAGACTGACAGAGGTGTCAAATGCAAATGTACTGCCGCCTGATCTTTCATCCTCACAGGTCGACAACAGCGTCAAGCCAGGAGGACTGGGGTCTACATCAAAGTCATCAAAAGAAAGAGCTGGCCAGCCCACGGTGGGAGGGGACCATTTCCAAGTCCTGCTTGACTACCCCCACCGCAGTAAAGATAGCTGAACGGCCACTGGATTCACCTCAGCCACTGCAAGTTGCAGAGAGTGCTGGACCCCTAATTCGGAGTGGTGGGGAAGGCTAACTTCAAAGGAGTCCTATCGTTTAGGGTGGGACGTCTCAATGTTGGTGAAGAAAACAACGATCCCCACTCCGCTAGGCGAGGGGATGTCCCCGGTGTCTCTGCCATCCTAGTAGCAACGGGGGCTCCATATGCCAGATGGATCCTCTGCTTGCGTTGTGGTTGGAGCGTGCTATGGTCTATGGACTCAACCTGAACAGACCAAGTGACAAGGTTGTACCGTGGAAAACGATGGTCACGACGATGAGAACTTGAGGACTGGTCATGGGACCCCAGAAACCCATACGAAACAACACTTGGTACCGCTACGTCAAATTCACTGTGAGATCGCACACACAGGAGGGCTGCTATGTGTGTTCCAAACTCCCGCCGTCCTCCACACAAGTTCACTTGGAGGCCAGAGCAATGAATGTCACTGAAGCCGAAATGCATGGCATCCATGGGAGGAGTTGGATATCAACACCGTGCTGTCACAGTCAGTGATGCCGACCCGTCCCGCCCTGGACTTGCGGAAGGTACCTGTGATCAGCTTTTTCTGGACAAATCTCAATGTGACTGTTTAAAGGACGAACACTGCCGCAGGTGGCCCTTCACAGACCGGCCACCTGGAGTGAACTATACGTGTTACGTCCAAGGAAGTGAGGACCCACAAATGCATTGACAGAGACTGCTCTCCAGGAGGGAACTGGATGGGAGCTTTGGACATCGCCACTGAGTGTCAGGATAAGAGAGCCATTTCAGGTGTGAGGGCTCTCCGACCAACATGGCTGCACCATCAAACGGAACATACTTCATACAGAATGGCTGTGTGCTTTGTGGTCACAAGGGTTTATCCGATGCTGCCCGCCAACTGGACAGGAGTGTGGCACCAGGTGGGTGACAGACCACACCTACAGGATACAACATCGTCAGCTGACGACAGCACACAACTCTTCTGGACGTCGACGCAGGGCGATTACAACCTTTGACCCCATGACCCTGTCTGGGGTGCGAATGTTCCGACGACCATAAAATATGGCCTGTCGGAAACAAAGTGGTTCATGCGCTTTTTCCCTTGGATCGGAGTGGAAAACAATCTCTCTTCATCGAGACACTGACTATCGTTTTCAATCCTTTGTGAACCTCTCACTGCAAGTCGATGATGGACAAACATAGAGAGATCCAGGCTATTAGACTAATGGTCTTGCAAAACAGGATGGTTCTGGACTTGTTGACGGCAGCACAAGGTGGTGTGTGCCACATCATTGGGACTTCCTGTTGCACATACATTCCAGGAGATAACGACACGCACATCAAGGAAGCCATGAACTCACTGAGGAATTTACAGCAGGCCATGTCGGAGGATAACATCCCACATCAATGGGATTTCTTTTCATGGCTATTCTCTGGCGCGTGGTGGCAGTTGCTGTTGAAACTTGTGACTCCTGTGCTTGCTGTGCTGGTATTGTTGTGCTTGTTTACGACCTGTGTTATCCCGTGTTTGAAGTCTGCTGTGACAAGGTTTGTGTCTTCTACCGTGGCACAAGTGCATATACAACTTCTTAGAGATGACGGATGTGATGACTGTGATGTGCTGCGAGACGTGGATTGCGTAGATGCTGTTTAGCTCAGCATTCTTTTACAGAAACTTGATGATTTGACCATCGAAAATGCCTTGCAAGTGATGGGTACAATGATGTACTGTTTCTGTGTTTTTCTTTTTTTATTGATAACATTCTGGTCGCCTAAGGCAGAGGGGCCGTGTAACTCTTTTCCTGCATTTAATCTGGCCGCAGGTTTTTCAGTTGCACACAAAATTTGGACTGGAGCATTGAGGGAAATGCCTCGTCTTCACTGGAAATTATTGCTGTCATTGTATTTTCTTTCTTATGTTTGATTGATCGGGTTTGACATACTCATATGATAAAACAGGGGGGATATGTTAGGGTTTGCAGAATATCTTCATCGTATGATTATGTTGGAATGTAACCTGTAATAATTTACCTAGCCTGTCCTGTCTTACCAAAAGTAGTAGACCAAAAGTGCTAAGCTCTTTTCACCTGATTGACTAGCTGCAGAGGAAGCAATCAGAGTTGCTTTGTTTCCACAAAGTCGTAAAAGGCCCCCTGCTATGCTTTGATCAGCAGGGGAGCGTCTTCACCCCATCCTGGGTCCTCACACCCCCACTTTCAACCCCACTGTGTTTCTTCTCAATAAATATGCACCCGATGAGGCCTGACGTCAGACTTCATTCGACCATCGCTGTAAGCACAGCGACGAGTGAACTCTCCGCCTGCAGGTGTCTGAAACGACTAACTTGTCTCCAGTGTGGTTCTTGCAAAATAAGTTAGAGTGAACACTACCCTAACACACCCAATATTATGTGTTGATGCAACTGGCTCAATAGTTAAAAAACTGATGAGGCCGAATGGCATGTCTGGCCATATCTTCCTGTATCAGGGTGTTATGACAGGGCATACCAGCTCCAGTGTCCCAGTCGTGCAGATGCTGTCAGAGAAGCATGATGTTAATGCTATCACACAGTGGCTGAAGGAATGGATCCATGCAGGTGCATCTGTTCCTAAAGAAGCAGTGAGTGACTTTTCTCTGGCGATTCTTGGAGCTCTAGTCAAAGCTTTTACCCCTCATCCTGATCTGAAGAGCTACATCAATGAGTGCTTTAACATTTCACGTGGGAATCAACCTGGACATCTACCCCCATGTTTTGTCAGGGTAGATGTAGCACACTGCATTAAGATGATCTGCCGATGGGACTGCCTGAAAAACAAAAGACCTCGTGTTAAGGATTTCTTTGTTAGGTCAATAGCACAGCTTCTTAAGTCACAATGTTTGCAACATGCAAAAGAACTTCTTCGTGCTATCACCATTGTGGCACTGAGTGAGACAGAGGGTAATGACAATTCTGGAGCCCCTATCCCATCAGAAAAGTGCAAGAAATACTTGAGAGCGCAAATCGCAGAGGAATTTGTCCCCATTTCAGATGAGGAAGTTGAGGGACAAGAACCAGGTGATTCATTAAATCAGCACATCCAGACTAATGTCCGAGAGTGGGTGACAGAAATATGTGAGGAGAGCAGGTCACTTGCCATGGCTGATGGGGATAGAGACAACATCCACTTCCTCCCTGAGATTATTCCCCAAATAACAAGACTTGGAAGTTACTTGCCACTCTGGACAGCAATAATGGTCCCTCTCTTCAAAAGCGCCAGCATCACTGCAAGTTCCGCAGCTGTTGAAGCAGAGTTCAAAAACATAAAAAAAGGCCTTTTCAAGCATGAAAGCCTACCCATTCGTGTGGACCGGTTTGTTGCTCGTCATCTTTCCTTCATTGAGGGAAACATGCGGATTTGCTCTGTAAAACAAAAAAGTGATGTGTGTGATGCCACGACCGTCAGAGAGCCTGACAATGTCTGCAGTACTTCTCAAACTGAAGTAGTAAACAAAAGGGGAGAAAAATCTCATCCTGGAGTGGAGCCAGATGCATCTACTGACAGTGCAGTTGAAAACTGGAGAGGTTTAGCGGTCCCACCGAAAAAAAGAAAGATAACTTCATATCTCTCTCCTTGTCCTGAATGGCTGCATATTGACACACAAGTGGGCTGGAAAAAAGTCAAGGTACCATTGTTGAAAAACGGGAACCATCAACAGCCTGTTAAACTTCGCACATCAAAAGTGTTTGTGCTCAATACTTGTGCATTTGATTCTGTCTTGCAATGCTTATGCTGTTCTTTCTGTGAAAGTTTTTCATTTGAAAAGACTGTTCTGAACTATGAACGTGGGAACCAATTCCTCCACCTGGTGAAAACCATCACAACACAGAGTGTGAACCCACAGGTATACTCACAGAGGGCAGAACTGCTGGGGGAAATATTCAAACCTGTCCTCCTGACCTCTGGTGCTCTCCAAATTGATGCACAATGCCACATCTCCACTGTAATTGAGAGCGCAATGAGGAATATCCCAAGTGTTTATTTGATAAAACAATGCTCCTCACAGTACTGCAGTTTAAGCCAACAAGTAACAAGGCAAGTTTCACTTGTTTGTCCAAACGTTGCTGTCCTGCAGACCTGTGGCATGGCTTCTCTTCAGACTGCTGCTGAAGAGGGACTCAGCCTTCCTGACTCTCTCTGCCTCAGGCCAATTGAAAATCCTTCCCATTGTCCGTCTTCATTCAAAACACAGGACAACAATACAGGCAAGGCTCTGTGTTCAGGTAATGTTACGCACAGCTACAATCTGGGAGAGTTTGTGTGGATTGACACTGACCTTGGTAGCAGTTGCAAGGAAGTTGCCTTGCTTGAATTTCCCTCCAGTCTGGAGCTAAAAGAGAAGACCTTTACTTTGAGAGCAGTCATTGGCTTTGAACCAGGACTGACCCAGGATTCTCTCGGGCATTATGTGGCATACTGCAGGAGGACTGCATATGCCTGGGAGATCTATAATGACCTGGGAAGTGGAGTGAAAGCAGCATCAGTAAATACTAAGATCTACCCACATGCTGTTCTACACAGTGCAGTGATGCATTGTTTGAATTGTTGGAAAAAAATGTTGATAATGTTCCCTTTGACAAAGAAAGTTTTTTTTTCACGTTTTCAAGTTTCTTTTTCTGGCTGTCATCAACTTCACATACATGTATTAATTGTTGCATTAATTAATGTTTTGGAGCAGACATAGACTCATCAGGTATTTAGATTGCGGTGAACCTTTTGCATGTCAGATGTAATTGAAAAAAATGATCACATAGGCTTATTGAAAACAAGGAAATTAATCAATGAGCACGATACAAACATAATTACAGAAATATCCTCGTACTAAAAGCCATTCCCCGCAGTGAAAGTTTTCTGTAAGATAAAAAGAAAAGAAAAAAAAGGCTAAGAACATGTTTACCTTGTATTCGTCCTGCATCAGGAGCATTCCAGTCCAGGAGCTTGAAATTCGCGACAAAATACAGTGACGTGGGCTGGGTGACGTCTTTGCTATGAATTAAATGTGTAATATCTGCAAAACCGTAGCATCACAAACGAAACTTTTTGCAGCACAAACCAGCACAAACGACCGGCACTATTTTGGGTCAATTTGGAAGTAAACAGGGGGGCGGGGCTACCTGACGTCATCGCTATAAAATAAATGTGTAATATCTACGAAACGGAAGCAGCACAAACGAAATTTTTTGCTGCACAAACCTGCACAAACGAAGCACAAACGAACGGTACCATTTTGGGTCCATTTGGAGCGAAGTGGGGGGCTAGGTGACGTCATCGCTATAAAATAAATGTGTAATATCTCCGAAACGGAAGCAGCACAAACGAAAATTTTTGCTGCACAAACCAGCACTAACGAAGCACAAACGAACGGTACCGTTTTGGGTCCATTTCGAGCAGATGGGGGGCTGGGTGAACTCTGGATGACCTATAAAAGAATCGTTCATAACTAAAAAACCATAGCAGCACAAACGAAAATGTTTGCTGCACAAACGAAGCACAAACGAACGGTACCATTTTGGGTCCATTTGGAGCGAGGTGGGGGGCTGGGTGACGTCATCGCTATAAAATAAATGTGTAATATCTCCGAAACGGAAGCAGCACAAACGAAAATTTTTGCTGCACAAACCTGCACAAACGAAGCACAAACGAACGGTACCATTTTGGGTCCATTTGGAGCGAAGTGGGGGGCTAGGTGACGTCATCGCTATAAAATAAATGTGTAATATCTCCGAAACGGAAGCAGCACAAACGAAAATTTTTGCTGCACAAACCAGCACTAACGAAGCACAAACGAACGGTACCATTTTGGGTTCATTTTGAGCAGATGGGGGGCTGGGTGAACTCTGGATGACCTATAAAAGAATCGTTCATAACTAAAAAACCATAGCAGCACAAACGAAAATTTTTGCTGCACAAACCAGCACAAACGAAGCACAAACGAAACAGACTATTTTACTTAAATTTTGCGTGGGGTGGGGGGCCAGCTTCACGCAGGTCTCACTGACGCATACATATCTGTGATGATGCGTCCCCGCCCCTGCAGCTGCAGGTTCAGCACATCGAGGTGGCTTGAGATGTCACACAGAAGCTCACACAGAAACTTTTGCTCCCGGAGCTCTGCTGTGTCCTTTCCTTTGCTTTCCAGAAACTGGTATATTTCTTCACGCAGTTCGAAAAATCTGTTCAGCACTTTTCCGCGGCTTAGCCATCTCACCTCTGTGTGATACGGCACATCTGTGTATTCTGAATAGCCAATAGTATCGAATCTAGGCAGCGCCATCTTGAAAATTACAGGTGCATTCTGGGAAAAGATGAACACGGATTCTACTTATATGGGCATGAGGCGGAGTCATGAACGGACGTATGGGCGCCAAAGCAACAGCAGAGCATTATGGGATTTGTAGTACAAGCGATGAATGCGGTGTTACAGCGCTGCCGCCGTATAATACCGGCGGGCCAGCTCTAATATTAATTTGAAATTTCCTCGCGGGACAAATATAATTACACTGCGGGCCAAATTTGGCCCGCGGGCCAGAGTTTGACATCTATGCTGTAGAGCGACTACTCTTTGCGCACACTCTGCCACTCCCACCTACTACCAGTGGATGTCTAATTACCCTTTAATCTAGTACAGCCAAAAGAAAAGCATGTTCCCTGGTGTCACACGCGCCTCCCTTGATATGAATGAATGAATGAATGAATGAATGAATGAATGAATGAATGAATGAATGAATGAATGAATGAATCTTTATTTCGAACATGATTTAAAGAATAAAAACAAACAACAAAAAACAAACAACAATATATATCACTGTTCGAAAAGGAGTAGGAAGAAGCCTAGGCTTATCATATGCTACCCCAGGGGTCACCAACACGGTGCCCGCGGGCACCAGGTCGCCCGTGAGGACCGCATGAGTCGCCCGCAGGACTGTTCTAAAATTAGCTCAAATAGCAGCACTGGTCAATAAGCTGCATCTATTTATTTTACAGTCAAACCTCGGTTTTCGAGCGTCCTGGTTCTCAAACAAATCGGAATTGGAACAAAAAATTCAAGATTTTTTTGCTTCGGTTGTCGAACAAAATTCGGAGGTCGAACCTTGCGAAATGAGCCGGGAGGACCCGAGAAAACCCGACCGTGCGACCCGGATGCCGACTGACTCCGTTGTTATTGTATTTTCGTTACTTTGAGGCTTGTATTAACCCCTAATCATGCCTCCAAAAAAAGCAAGTGGAAGCAGCAGGGCTGTGGACTCGGACTCGGGGACACAGACTCGGTCGGACTCGGTCATTTTTGCCGGACTCGGACTCGGTGCTGATTTTGACCGAGTCCACCGAGTCCGACAATAAAAAAAATACGTTCAATTTTATTTTCATCATGCTGCTGAGCAGAGGCGTAGCCAGGAATTTTTCCAGTAGGGGCGCACGCCCACAGGAAAAAAAATCGAACATCACCCACGCCGTTCGCTGATCGCTAAAACAACATCCGGGTCCGGGAGGCAAACGGTGAATGGATAATATCGCGCACATAGAATAGCGCAAGCACATTCGCGCAAGACCGAAAGAAAAAAACGGCATGAAAATGAAGAATCGAAAAAGCTCGATTTTTTTCAACCGGGGCGCAGGGAGTCTTAACCGGGGCGCCGCCCCGGCTCGCCCCGGCTTGGCTACGCCTCTGCTGCTGAGAATGCGCGTAGGAATACTGTCCACAGCCCTGCTACGGTTATTTAATGTTTTGGTTGCCCTGGTTACAGAGGCGTTGCTACACTAAAGGGAGGGGAGATTGTGTCTGTAGCAACGCTGATTAGCTAAAGAATGTAGTGTGGTGTAAATTAGCACTCAACCAGCTGTTCGTCTCCTATTGTTGGCTGACTCGTCCGCGAGTGAGATCAGATAGCTTGAATTGCCCGCAGGACTGTTCTAAAATTAGCTCAAATAGCGGCACTTGTCAGTGAGCTGCATCTATTTATTTTACAGTCAAACCTCGGTTTTCAAATGTCCCGGTTCTCGAACAAATCGATTTTTATTTGCTTCGGTAGTCGAACAAAATTCGGAGGTCGAACCTCGCGAGATGAGCCGGGAGGACCGGAGAAAACCCGACCGCGCGGCCCGGATGCCGACTGACTCCGTTGTTATTGTATTTTCATTACTCTGAGGATTGTATTAATCCCCTAATCATGCCTCCAAAGAAAGCAAGTGGGAGTAAAGCCATCCTAAAACACAAAGAAGCTCTTAAACCAATGCGACAGTGAGCGCCCGGCGCGCTGCGGTTACGCGATCGGACCAAATTAAGCTCCCTGCGCACTGAGGTCCACTTAGATTTTGGAAAGTACATCAGGACTTTAAAAATAATTTCTAAATTTCAGCGACGGCTCTGTCACAATAATGCGACCAGCGCGGTGCAGTTGCACGGTCGGCGACGCGCTACGGTTGCGCGTTCGGCGGTGCGCTCTAATATTACTCCTAAAGATTTTATCTCATAAACTTGTTCAATATTGACATTATCTATTGTTACTTGAACCTGTGTTTCTAGTTTACGGTTTCCAAATACCATCAGTTTGGTTTTGTCTACATTCAATGATCATTTATTAATGTCAAACCATATTTTTAGTTTGGACAATTCAATTGTAATGGTCTTCAATAGTATCTTTAAGTTATTACCAGAACAGAAGATGTTGGTGTCGTCCGCAAAAATAATACGTTTAAAGATAGTTGACGCCTTACAAATATCATTTATGTACAGAATAAATAATATCGAGCCCAACACTGACCCCTGTGGGACTCCACAGGTAATGTCTAGGCATGATGATATATGATTACCCATCTCAACAAACTGTTGTCTGTTAGTAATGCTACTTTTTAACCAGCTCAATACTACACCTCTCATCCCATATCTTCCCATTTTATACAATAATATGTTATGGTCAATGGTATCAAAAGCTTTTTCGAATCAATAAATCATCCTACCGCATATTCCTTATTGTCAGGACAGTTAGTTATTTCTTCCGTCAAATCCATTAGTGCCATAGTTGTTGATCTATTTGTTCTAAATCCATATTGGCTGTCAGTTAACAAGTTGTGTATCTCAGTGAAGCTATCCAGTCTCACAATGAAAAGCTTCTCCAAGATTTTAGAGAATTGACATAATAGAGAAACAGGTCTATAATTTGTAAAGAGATGTTTATCTCCTGTTTCATACAGTGGGATAACCTTAGCCGTTTTCATTTTGCTTTGGAAGGTTTTAAAGGACAAATTACAGATGTATGTCAGAGGATTTACCACTCCATCAACAACTTCCTTAATTAAGGCCATATCAACATCATTCCCATCTGTAGATGTTTTATTTTTGGATGATTTTATAATATCTAAAACTTCTTTCTCATCAACTGGTCTCAAGAACATTGAACTTGGATTAATTTCAATACCATCTCCTCCTGCTCTTGCCTGCTCTATCGACGGGTCACTGATACCTTCAGCCAATTTCGGTCCTACATTCATGAAAAATGCATTCAGATCATTGACCGCATCTTCCATATTGTTTATGGTCTTGTCATTATCCATGAAACGTTCAGGATACTTTGTGTTAGCAGCTCCTTTCCGGATAATACTGTTTAAAACCTTCCATATCCCTTTACTTTTATTTCTATTTTTTTCCATTAACTTGCTGGAGTAATCCTTCTTGCACCTCCTCATAATTTGCGTCATCTTATTTTTATACCTTTTGTACTTAATTTCTGTCTCTATGGTTCTATGCTTTATAAATTCTCGATACATAGAATGTATATAAATACATACATACATACATACATACATACATACATACATAAAATCTGCACCCTTCTCGGAGTTAATCCAAGTCTCAGAAATAGCTACAATATTGAATTGCTTCTTAAAATGGTGTAAGTACTCCTTAATATGTTGAAAATTGGCATAAAGGCTTCTGCTATTAAAATGGATAATTGACGGTCCTTGATTTACATTGATTTTGGCATTAAATTGGTCATCTGTGTAATAACCACAATTGCTGTTTACATTCTTAAGAAGTTGCTATCAGGGTCAATGTTATATTCAAATCCATGCATGTCATGTTCTGTGAGTTCAACTATATCCGAAGAGTCTAATGCCATTTCAGTCTACAGTCATTTCCACAGGTTCATAATAGACAGCATTGTTACCTTGTGTAGTTGTCTGATTGTCACTGATACTTGTTCAATTCTTCTATACTTCTGACGACCATCCCTCTGGATTCCTCTGGCATTCCATTCAGCTTTATATAGACTTTGCAGTTTGCTGTCCATGTGGATTGGATCTTTCTGTTCTTTCGTAAAAAGCGAGCTTTCTTGGCAATATCCGCATTCTTTTTGGTAAAGTGCTCATTCAGGTAAACGTCGGATCCTCTCAGCATTTTCTTTTGTTTAACAGTGCCGTTTTATGTTTTCGGTTTGCAAATCTCAGTATTACAGCAGGTTTGTCGCTTGTCCTTCTCTGCGGGAGTGGGTGACAGGCCTCTATGCTACGCCCGTCCAGTTCTATGCCCTTGGACAGGAAAAAGGTTGTCACCTGTTGTTCCGCGCTGGTTGAGTCGGCCTGGTTGGTCTCATCGAAACCCCCACCGCCCGGGCAAATGACAGGGGTTTAATCGCAAGTCCAGTGACAAATATGTCGTTCATTCTTGTGTACTGCTCGAGGTCCGACACTCGATTTTCCAAATGTGCAATTGTTTTCTCCTCATTGAGTTGTTGTCGTAGCGTTCTAACTTCTTCAACCAAGTTGAGAATTGTTTTCTGCTCCAGTCTGACGGCCTCCATCTCCGCAGTCAGAAAATCGAGCGCTTCCTTCAGCTCTTTTTCCACTTTCGTCGGCATGGTAAAAAGGTGGTAAAAAGAGTGTCCAACAGAGTTTCAACACTGGCTCAGAGGCGCCGTGATGGCAGCGCGTCCAAGCTAGGCGGAAAATACTGCTCCATGCGTATTTTCCTTTCACTCTTGAGATCCTTGTTTTTGTTAATTCCTCTCCACGTTCGTTTCTTTGGCTGGAGCCCACTGCGTTGATATGGTTTAGGTTAGGTAAAAATGGTGATCATTAGGAATACTTCAGGCAGCAACACTTACCCACCCGGGTCCAACAAGTGGACCCGCTGCGGTGATTAGGCACGAGGATGGATAGGCTGCTGTTTAGTCCTGTAGTGTCCTCTTTGAGATGAAACTCCGGATCCAAGATTTTCCTTTCACTCTTGAGATCCTTGGTTTTGTTAATCCCTTTCCACGTTCGTTTCTTTGGCTCTTGAAAGCTGCTGCGTGGCAAGCGTTAGCTGCGTGGCCCTCAAATAAATACTGCAGCATAAAATGTGTTTTAATAAGTTTAAACACGTTTAAAACCCACTTACAGGTTCACTACTTGTCTCTTGATCATATCATATACATCAGATGTACCACCTTGTGGATCTTTGTCTTTTACACTTGACTCCTGAGACGTCTCCCCGTTCTCGTTAGCCTCTTGTGTACTTCTGTCCTCCCTAGGGTGTCTCCATCTGCCCTCATCGTTTGGTTCTATGGTAACCGTCTGTGTCTGTTTCTCCGCATTTTCTTTGTACATAACTTTGACAAGTCTGTGTTTCTGAACCTCCTCAGTGTCTGGGTGGTAAACCAAGTATGCAGGGCTGTTTTTGTCATAGCCTACAAAAAGACCTACGTCACACCTTAAGTCGAGTTTGCCCTTGTTTTGTTTGTAGGTATAACACTCAGACCCAAATTTTTGCATTTTGGACAAGTCTAGTGTTTTACCTGTTAACATCTGGTAAGGGATTTTCCCTGTACGCTTGTTAAAACATCTGTTTCTCACTATGGCTGCCTGTTTGAACTGCATAGTTCCATAGACATTTAGGTAGACTAAGTTCAACTAGCACGCATCTGCCCATCTCAAAAAGTGTACGCCAGCCCCTTTCAGCAGTCCCGTTTTGGTGGGGTGAGTATGGCGCTGATGTCTTATGTCTGATACAGTTCTTCCTCAACAGAGTTTGAAACTCTCTGCACATGAATTCTGTTCCATTGTCTGACCTTATACACTTTACTTTTCCATAAGGTGCTGTATCCGCTGCCTGCATAGTATGGTTTTTTGCTTTAAGAAAGTATACAAACACTGCGTTTGGATAGTCATCTGTGAATGACTGCACATATTTGTAACCATCAATAGAATCATTAGCAATTGGACTTGCTAGGTCTGTATGCACCATTTGTAAAGGAGCCTCTGCTCTCGTATCAGGGTTTCTATTTCGGGTTTGTGCAAACTTCCCCTGGATACATACTTTACACTCTCGATTTGGCTTTACAATAGCTCCCTTAATTTTCATACCATTCACCACATTCTGTAGTTTGAGGACATCCTCGTAGTTGCAGTGGCCTAATATTTCGTGCCATGTCTGCATGTCATGACAAGTATTACATTGGTCAACATCATCACTCTCAGTGTGTAGATAATACAACTTGCCGTATACATAGATGTTGAATTTTGTACCGTCTTTATATAAGAGCACGCTCTGTCCTTGCTTGAAAATGACTGTTGCTCCACAGGCAGTGACTGACTTGACGGAAAAGATGTCTTGCGGGTAGGAGGGTATGAACAACGCATCCCTCAGCGTTGTCCTGCATGGTCGTCCTGTGTTGTCCACCAGGATCACCTCTGCAATCCCCTTGTGCTGAGCAACACCTCTGCACAAGGTGCCATCTGCCAGCTCAACACAGTGCATACCCGGCTTGAATGAGTCATCAAAACTTTTAAACTTGGATATAGCCGTGACAATATGGGAAGTAGCTCCAGTGTCGACCATCATCCCTTTCTTCGTGATAATGCACGCTGGGTGCTGGTCTCTCCCGATGTCCGCGTCCTTGATCCTAAAGGCGTAGTCTGCTTCTTCCGATCCTGATCCGTTGCTGCTCTCAGCTGCGACTTTCCTGGCACCATCTTGCTTCTCCTTACGTCTATATGTCGTGTCGTTGTGGGTGTCTTTCTTGCAATGGCCGCACCAAGTCTTTCGTCGACATGCTTTCACCCGGTGACCCTTCATGCCACACTTGAAACATAATATGTTGACATCTTCATTTCTCCTGTCCTGTGCACTTGGCTTTGCGGGTCCCCGCCCAGCTCGTGAAACAGCGTGCATCACATTGTCGCTGGTCTCTGCTGTAATTAGGTTCTCTGTAGCTTCATAACTACGCAGCTTCGTTTTGAAATCGACCAACATTATCGTCTCTTCATGATGGGCTATATTTATTGCAAATGGTTTGAATTGTTCAGGCAGTCCCCTCAAAACCATAGCAATTAGCAGGCCATCTCCAAACGTTCCGCAGCGCCGTAATGGTGGCCTCCGCCCTGATGATGTAGTTCGTTACCGTCTCTCTGCTCGATTTCTGGAACAAAGTCAGCGTGGTGTACAAGTTGATAATGCAGGCCTTCCCCTTCCCGGCATAATCCTCTCGCAAAATCTTCCAAGCTATTCTTCCATTGTCCGGTGCATCGCTCATAATTAATATAAGGCTTTTGTCATCCAAAAACTGTGTTAACTCAGCTTAATCATCGGCGTTCTTTTTGCCATCGGATGCTCTCTCTTCTTCGCTGTTTGGTTCTTCCAGAATAGTTTCTTCAATCTTAATAAGTGCCAATGTCCAAGCATTTTGGTCTCCCACAGCTCGTACTTCGTTTCATCTCCATCGAACATGAGTCGAGGCAGCCTACTTGCCCCTTAAGCCTCCATGATGCTCCCTGTTAGCAGTTAGCACGCAGTCCGTCGCGATTTTCTCTCGGCTTAAAACACTCTTCTCCGAGTTGCTCCTGGGCCCATAACCTGTTGAGCTTCGCGCTGTTGTACTGCATGTGACTCGAAGAAAGAGTGCATTGGAGACAAAGAAGCTCCTCTTAGCCGCTTTTTTTATTAGGAACTATATACACCCTCTCTCGAGGTTTCTTCCAACTCTCTATTTGACACACTTGCGCCCCCCCAATGTCAAACAAATCACTGCATCTGAGTACACAAACATGAACATCTTGATCTTAACAGGATTTTTTCAATATAAATATTATTTATTGCACCCTGTGGTAGGTGGCACGGTGACGCACTGGTTAGCACGTCCGCCTCACAGTTCGGAGGGTGAGGGTTTGATTCCACCTCCGGCCCTCCCTGTGTGGAGTTCGCATGCTACCTCAGTGCCTGCATGGGTTTTCTCCGCGTCCTCCAATTTCCTCCCACATCCCAAAAACATGCTTGGTTGGCCGATTGAGCACTCCAAATTGCCCATGGGTGTGCGCGCGAGTACGGATGGTTGTTCATCTCTGTGCGCCCTATGATTGGCTGGCAACTGGCCCAGGGTGTTCCCCGCCTACTGCCCAATGACGGCTGGGACAGGGTCCAGCACGCCTGAGCCCCTGGGGACAAGCGGTACAGATAATGGATGGATGGGTGGACGGCACCCTGTGGTATCCCAACTCCTCGCAGATAGATGAGTCTTTGGTCATCTTCCACAGTGAGTCGCGATGAAACCTCTGTGGGAATTGGACGAGGATTTGCCTCGTTCGGTTTTCTTCCTTTCGGCCAGACAATGAGTGGAGTCTACAATGTGGTTGATGTTTGGTGCCCACAAAGGGGAGATTTTGATCAACACGTTGCCATCTTGCCAGAAGTCCCGATCTGATTCTGAACATCCAACGCAATTCTTATCATTGGGAAATTGTTTCTACACAATGCCAAGTTTTGAAGTTTCACCAAGTTTGTTTCATTCTCATATACCCTTAGACTCATGAAAAATAGAAATCTTTTTTATCTTGTTTGTATAATTGATAAATACACGTTACATGAAACGCCCCCAAACTGGTACCGACACCAGGATTAAACTCAGACTCATAATAAAAACATGTACAAGGAACAAGGCAGAATGTGACAAGTGTCCATTTCATGTTTATTTAGGATATTAGTTCACTCGTTTGTAATTTTTTCACTTTAGTAACTGCTGTTAAAATTACCCCGCGAGCATTTTGACGTCTAATAGACGTCTATTAGTGTGGAATAGATTTGGATAATACAGATAGCATACTAAAACGGTAGGAAACAAGCAGTGGGATCAGATATTTTGGCTCATCAAACTTAAAAGGAGATGAAATTTGGCCAAGTAAAATTTTTAAATTGGGAATAAGACATTTGGACCCAATTGAATTCAGTCAAAAGGGGGCTAGGTTGCTCAATGTACCTAATCAATACAATAGTTATTAGTTAATTACATCTCAGTAGACATTATGTTGTCAGAGCGTTGTGTCCATTAAAAGGAGAGTTAAAAGTGCTGTAAGAAGTTTTGACCTTTAAATTAATTATGCATAAAAAGCGACAGTTAACAACATGACAAAGTAAAACATCAGACAAAGTAAAAAGCCAGAGGAATTAATCTGACTATTCTTTCCTAGCTTTTTGATAAGAATAATTGATTAAAATAGTTTTTTGGGAGCCATCTGATGCTGCATGCTCCCCCATAACACAGACCCATACTTAGCCTCTTGAGTAGAAATATTTATTGATAATTGTATTGAAACTTGGATTGATGTATTTACGAAAGATTTAATTGGCGAGACTGTCCAAACGGGTAGAATTATTTTTAGGATTCAATGTTTGCTTGCTCACTTACATACTAAATTTGCTTGTTGTGGGATGAGAGTTGAGCTGTAAGGGCGAATGAATGGACATCAGACAAAGTAAAAAGCCAGAGGAATTAATCTGACTATTCTTTCCTAGCTTTTTGATAAGAATAATTGATTAAAATAGTTTTTTGGGAGCCATCTGATGCTGCATGCTCCCCCATAACACAGACCCATACTTAGCCTCTTGAGTAGAAATATTTATTGATAATTGTATTGAAACTTGGATTGATGTATTTACGAAAGATTTAATTGGCGAGACTGTCCAAACGGGTAGAATTATTTTTAGGATTCAATGTTTGCTTGCTCACTTACATACTAAATTTGCTTGTTGTGGGATGAGAGTTGAGCTGTATACATAGATGTTGCCTCGTGTGTCTGTGAGTGTGCGTGCGCAATATGATTGGCCAATATCGACGCTCAGAACAGCACTTGCCCGCTGAAGGCCACTCCCCCTTCCCACGAGCTGCCCCTGTGCCTCTCCGCCGACAGCGTGAGGAGGGCGCTTGCCGCTATCAACATCCGTAAGGCGGCGGGCCCGGACAACATCCCGGGTCGAGCGCTGAAGGACTGCGCTGGTGAGCTGACGGGTGTCTTCACGGACATCTTTAACACTTCCCTGCAGCAGGCCATCGTCCCGTTGTGTTTCAAAGCTGCCACCATCGTACCTGTGCCGAAGAAACCTGCTCCGTCCTGCTTCAATGACTACCGCCCCGTGGCACTTACGCCCATCATCATGAAGTGCTTTGAGCGGCTTGTCATGGAGCACATCCGATCCATTCTCCCCCCCACCATTGACCCCTTCCAGTTTGCGTACCGAGCCAAACGGTCCTCTGAGGATGCCATCTGCTCTGCCCTCCACTCGGCCCTCACCCACCTGGAGGGGAGGGACTCGTATGTGAGGTTGCTGTTTGTGGACTTCAGTTCTGCCTTCAACACCATTGTGCCACAACGTCTCATCAGCAAACTTGACAAGCTGGGCCTCAGTACCTGCCTCTGCAACTGGCTACTGGACTTCCTCTGTCAGAGGCCACAGGTGGTACGTGTTGGCGACAAAATCTCCGCCAGCATCACGCTGAGCACAGGGGCCACCCAAGGCTGCGTGCTCAGTCCGCTGCTCTTCACCCTCCTGACGCATGACTGCACTGCCACCTACAGCGACAACCGCATAGTGAAGTTTGCTGACGACACGACTCTGGTGGGTCTCATCACCAATGGAGACGAGACTCAATACAGGCTGGAGGTTGACCTTCTGACCACGTGGTGCAGGGACAACAACCTCCTGCTGAACGTCGACAAGACCAAGGAGATTGTTGTTGACTTCCGGAAGGGTCACGCCCAACACCTGCCGCTGACCATCGACGGTGCTGTGGTGGAGAGAGTGAGCAGCGCCAGGTTCCTGGGGGTGCACATCAGTGAGGATCTCTCCTGGTCCACCAACACCGCATCACTGGCGAAGAAGGCCCAGCGCCGCCTGTACTTCCTTCGGAAACTCAGGCGAGCGGGCGCTCCTCCGGCCGTCATGACTACATTTTACCGCGGCACCATTGAGAGCGTCCTCTCCAGCTGTATTGCTGTTTGGGGTGGCAGCTGCACTGACTACGACTTGAAGGCCCTGCAGCGCATAGTGAAAACGGCTGGTAAGACTATTGATGCTTCTCTCCCCTCCTTGAAGGACATTTACACCTCCCATCTCACCCGCAAGGCGACCAAGATTGTGAGTGATGTGAGTCACCCCGCTCACTCTTTGTTTGATCTTCTGCCCTCTGGGAGGCGGTACAGGAGCCTGCGCTCCCGCACCACCAGACTCTCCAACAGCTTCATCCTCCAGGCTGTTAGGATCCTGAACTCGCTCCCCCTTTCTGCGTAGCGTCCTGTTCTTTACTGTCTGCTGTAAGCACACTGGCTCGGTTTTGCTCCTCTTATTTATTGGGTTATTGGTTTATTATTTATTCATCGCTCATTTTATTTATTTATTATTTATTATTTATTGTTTGTGCCTTCTTGTTTTTATTTTGTGTCGTCTACTTGTATGTCTCGTCACCGTGGGATAGGGGAAACGGAATTTCGGTTTCTTTGTGTGTCTTGACATATGAAGGGATTGACAATAAAGCTGACTTTGACTTTGACTTTGACAATATACGATAGTTTGGAGTTGGGGTGTTGTGATCACGATAGAGCAGTGGTCCCCAACCACCGGGCCGCGGCCCGGTACCGGTCCGTGGGTCACTTGGTACCGGGCCGCCAAGCCGCACAGAATTTTTTTTTTTATCGACGATCAATTAATTCAGGTCAAGACACTCGTCCCGGTCACGTGACATGTTTCCCCAGTCGAGCCCGCAAAGCTAATATGTGGCGACAGGCTAACTAACCAGGCAGTGAAGCATTCAAAACTGCTTCAACACATGGAGACCAAGCATCCTGCAATAAAAGACAAACCTTAAATCACTTCGGGTGTCATTGTCTCCGATTACGTCTAGATGGGACCGGCTCGTTCTGAGAAACAAACTCAGTGCTCCCACGAATTCAACGTAATGGATAATGATATTATAAATGTATTATTTATTTATTTATATAAATGTATTATTTATTTATATAAATGCCGGTCCGCGAAAATATTTCTGACATGTAACCGGTCCGTGGCGCAAAAAAGGTTGGGGACCACTGCGATAGAGGATAAAATTCCTCTCACCTGAAAGTATAGTACAGATTGGAATACCTAGGATTTGATGATTGATCAGGGGCACCATTGACGACAAAATGGTTCAGTGTGGAAGGCCCGTTTCAGTCCTATGACCGGACACGACAGGATCAGCTAGTCCAGCTACGATCAGTATGATACTGTGCCGGCACGCTTTGTTGGTCCCTTTTGATCCCTGATGACACAATTTAACACATTGCGTGAACGTGTCAAATGGGGGAGAGTGAGTGTAAATGAGTAAGTAGAATCAATTTGTAAATTGTGAGATCCAATGTTTTTTCAAATGTACTTGTTTTTGAAGGCTCAACAGGGCATGTAAGAATTCAACATACAGTGACGGAAGGAGCAGAAGAAGGATCTCGAAAGGAAGGGAGTGAACAAGAGGCAACAACCTGGAATGGATACATTGCGTGGTAACAATTTAGGGATGATAAGGTTTACCTTTTTTTTTTTTAAGATGAACCGCAAACGGTGATGAATCATACAGCTACAAGATAAGCAACAAATATTTAGAAGGTCATTTAATGTAGGAGATAAATAGACCAATTACAGGGAATAGAGAATATGTTTGATAAAAGGGTAAATTGTTAATAAATTATTTTAGGCCCGATTTATTTGCATAATGAATATTAAATATTATGAATATTAAAAGAAATTGAGCAGTTGAACCATTTTGGGAAAATGATGAATGATTTGAACATGAATTGAATTGGACATGAGACATAGATAACTGAAAGATACACTGAATTTGAATTGGGTTCAAGCACTCCCTCCCGCATTGATGTGTGTGCATATGTCTGTTAATGCCCAAACTGGGCACACCTCTTCTGAGTTGCAGAAAGGTCGCTGTTTTCCTGGACCAATTTCGACCCTTCCAGTTGCTGATCCAGATTGTGGTTTGCTGAGCACACTGCAGCGGACCCACATGGGACCACCGAGATCCAAATAACCCCAACTGTCTGGCTGAAAGCCCTGAAGAGAAAGTGGACAGAGCCTCGATGAACTGGACCCTTTGCAGTGGTGGAGCGCACATCGCATGCCGTCCAGCTGGCCGGCAAAGGAGACACGTGGTATCATCTCTCCCAGTGTGGCCCTGTAAAGGATTCCTGCAAAGATCCAGATCCGCCATCGACAGCGTCCCCACCCCTAATTGAAAAAGAGGCAGAATAATCCTCTTCCCCTTGGTGGCCAGGTAGTCTACCCTGAGCCACTGAAGACAAAGACTGCACAGCAGACGTTTTCAGGTTCCTTCCGGACGAAGCAGAGCTGCAAAAGGGGTAAGAACTGTGCTTACCCTCCACCAGTGGGCGTGCCAAGCCCCCAACGGCTGAACTGTTACCAGCAAGTGTTATCTCGGACTGACGATAGTGATAACATTTTGGTCGCCTAAGGCAAAGGGACCGTGTGAGCCATTATAACATCTTGCCGCAGGTTTTTCACTCACACACTCAAGTGAAACAGAATTGAGGGAAGACCTCCTCCTCACGGCAGTTTTATGCTGACATTGTTTGAAGTTTTTTGATACTCTCATACCTACAGCCACCACTCTTCCCCCAACCCCGACATAAGCACGTGTATCATCTGTGTTCGTTTTTACATGGTTTATTTTACATCAGGGGTGTCCAAACTTTTTGCAAGGAGGGCCAGATTTAATAAAGTGAAGGGGCCCGGGGGCCAATCGTTTTTTCAGACATTTTTTAACGACAAAAATTTCATGCAAATACACACTGTTATAAAACAAATTTCATTGTCACAATTGTCTTTATTTTTCAAATGACAAAATAACCAAATATAAGCCATTCAGGCAGATGTGAACAACTCTAAAAACACAAATTCTGCCTTTCATTCATATCTGAAGAGTCAGATAACATTGAACAAACTGTTTGAAATACCTTACATGAGTTTAAAATTATTTTTGCCTCGTGAACATTTTAAACAGGAGTTATAAGTAATCCAAATGTGTCTGTTATTATTAAAACTTAAAACAAGTGAGTTTTGCTCTTGTCATTTACAATATCTTTCAGAAAGTAATAGTTTGTGTCATGTCTACAGGTTTATAACATCAACAGTATTAACATCGCCACTTCGTAATATTTAATATTAAGTCATATTTAATTTTTATTTAATTTTGACTCACATGACCCGCGTGAAGAATCGCTGTTGTGATGCCATTTCAGCTTGGAGCTGCTTCACTTTATCAGCGTGGTCACTCCCTGTTAGCTTGTCGTATGTGTCAGCATGTTTAGTCTACTAGTGTCTCTTTAAGTTGAAATCCTTAAACAAGGCAACCGTCTCTTTAGAAATTAGACAAACACAATTGCCTTGATTTTCAGCGAAGAAGTATTGTAATTCCCATTTCTCTTGAAAGCGACGGCCCTCAATGTCAACTGTCCTCGTTTTCTTTGCAATCGCCATGGCAGAAATGAGCGGCGAGGGGTGGTGCTGCCACCCTTTGGTAATAGGAGGAATTACAGGTTCAAATTTCATTTTTTTTTTTTATATATTCAGTTTGACAGTGCAGGCGGTCCATAAATAATACATTATAAGACCGAAGCTGCGGGCCATATGAAATCTGATCGGGGGCCGGATTTGGCCCGCGGGCCGGACTTTGGACATACCTGTTTTACATGGTTGTTGTGTTCCTTGCATTCGGTCTTTGTGTAACCGACTGATTACTACTGTAATTGAGAGCCGCGATTTAGATTGACCTGCCGCCTATCAGATGATCCAATATTCCCGTGTTCATAACGCAGTTTGTTAGTTTGTCCTAGCCTTTTGGTTGACCTCTGTTGAGGTCAAAAGGGGGCCTGAAGAGGGAGCAACAGCAATGTCTGAATACTCTTATTAATTTATACAAACATAGTTGCTCCATCAGAGAACAGACACGACACACACAGCTTGGTAACTTTTCCATTACACATAAGGCAGAGCTCATTAACGTCATGACACATTGATACAAAATATTTAGTAGATAAGACATTCTTATGAGGATATGTTTTTCCTTTTTTTCCCCTCCCTTTTCTTCCCTTCCATATTCTTGCTTGTGGAGAGTATAAAACCTTCTGATCTGGAGTCTGGGTTGTTGTTTTCACCTGCTGAAGTGCATTGTGTACTGACTGCCGTGAGACAACCCAAGATCTTGCAAATAAAGAACGAACTATTACTCCACATCTTTGTTTTCCTTGCTCAACGACGGACATCTTGAACAAAACGCAACACTACCCAGACGTCTCGGCTAAAACACGTCTAAAAATGGTCTGAAAGTGTAATAAATATAGACGTCTATGCCGTAGATGTCTATAGTATAGACGTCTATTAGACGTCTACGGAGCTATAGACGTTTACGGGATAGACGTCTATTAGACGTCTATATGTTAAGTTTTTTTAGACGTCTACGGGACAGACGTCTATTAGACGTCTACATGTGAACGTTTTTTAGACGTCTACGGGATAGACGTCTATTAGACGTCTATTAGACGTCTATTAGACGTCTATTAGACGTCTATTAGACGTCTATATGTGAAAGTTTTTTAGACGTCTACGGGATGGGCGTCTATTAGACGTCTATATGTGAAAGTTTTTTTAGACGTTTGAGTAAACGTTCGAATGATGGCTAATAGCTATTAGTGCGATTAGCGCTAATCGCGCTAATAGCTAGTGATCATTTGAACATCTAGATGTCTATTCAACATGGAGGTTCTCCAATACCTGTGATCCTTACCTTTGTGTAGTTCCAGGATGTTGTGAAAATGCATTTGATAAGTGATGGTCCAGGGTGTGAAAATTTACATTTTTTAATATAAAAATAGGTTTCAGTTACAGTCATACTTATGTTAGCTGCGGATATAAATACACCTTTTGATGTTAAAATTAACCAAAACAATAATTGAATCTAAATAAAAACATTTTTTCAAACATTATCCAACCATCACAAATATAAATTAATTAATTAAAGATTAAAGTCCCAATGATCGTCACACACACACCTGGGTGCGGTGAAATTTGTCCTCTGCATTTAACCCATCCCCGTGTGATTTTAATCCATCCCCTGGGGGAGAGGGGAGCAGTGAGCAGCAGCGGTGCCGCGCTCGGGAATCAGTTGGTGATTTAACCCCCCAACTCCAACCCTTAATGCTGAGTGCCAAGCAGGGAGGCAATGGGTCCCATTTTTATAGTCTTTGGTATGACCCGGCCGGGGTTTGAACCCACAACCTTCCAGTCTCAGGGCGGACACTCTACCACTAGGCCACTGAGCTGGTAAATGTGCAATGTTTTTAAATCATATGTGTAAAAATGTAAAAATATACATACAATATTAAAAAATGGGGGCTGTTTTAATAGAACAAAACTACTAAGTTACAATATATATATATTTTTTTTATGTAGGACAAATAAACAAAACAACCAGCTCGGCGAAACACAAGGGGGAAACAATATAAACGTCACTCTCTTGTGGGGTTTTGATAGCCCCCTTTGCTACTCAGCGCTGGAGCCTGTTTTAAAGCCATTGCGGTCCTTGTTTCATCATCCGTGGCCTCTGTGCATGTCGCCAACAGCTTCTACAAAGATGAACTCGATGGACATCAGGCACCATCCATTGTAGACCTTGGGATTACTCTGTAAAAAAAAATATGAATATGGGAAAAAAAAAACTACCTGTAAAATAATTTTTCCTTGATGTATGTCAGTTGCACATTTCGACCATAAAGCAATCGCACAGGAACGTTTTTTTTTTTATTTACCAGCGCTATCAGAGCAGTCTTCTTGTGCGCCCTCTTTGCACGGGTTTCACCACCACGCATATTGTCATTTGTGTAAAATGTACAACAGAAAAAAAATGTCAACATTGAGAGCAGCCACCATATCGTAAGCCTTCACTGTTGTCTTTTCTAATCTACAGTACAGATGTCAAACTAATAATACCTGTCCATGGTCTTGGAAACATGCAGGTCTTCAAATCAGCCCCTCCCAACACAAGACTGCTTTGCAATCTGTATACAAGGCATTATGAAGTGTCTCAGAAGAGTGGAATTAAGAGTAGACAAAATTGAATTGAGGACTTTTTTTCTTGTAAATCAAGCAAAAAAGTAACTGAAAAGTCAGTAACTTTGACAGCACAGCAATTAAACCAAACGGAACCCTACAGGTTCCATTTGTAAGGTATCAAGACTGAAGTGGGGATCACAACATCCAAAATTTTGACTAACCAATTCCAAGCTTAGTCATTCTGTCATTCATTCTTGCATCCTGTTTGTCATTTATTTCCTCGAAAATCAAGTCAAAGGTCTCCAGATCAATCATGGGCAACCGTCCACTCTCCGCGTCATATTATGAATGAGAGTTGAGGGTCCTCAGCCCATGGATTGCCAGAAGGGGTTCCACGATGACCTTCAGAAACTCAGAGAATGTAGACAAATAGAAATAAAATACTCACTTAAATTACTGCAGCTATGACCTCTTTAAATGACTAATGCCTACCAAAAAAACCTCTTACTTTTCCCTGTGATGGGCATTTCACACTCACTTCCTAGCTGTTAAAGAATGAAGCAAGTGTTAGCTGCAAGATTCAAATGAACCATTTTCCAATGATAAACTTTGCCCTGTTTGAAAAAAAAAAAAGATGGCATTCTGTCTGTGCCTTTGAATGTGGTGCAATTTAATTTGGCTGTTGTACATGTCCAATCACGTTATTTTAAAATAGTACTGATAAAATTGCTTGTTCTACAAGTTGTTATCCAAATAATGAAAATGTACAGGGTAAACCTGGGTTTTATTTTGCACTTTGACATTTGAAAGTCAAGGCAATGACATGTCATAAATGCAAGTTCCATATTGAAGATTGCAATTACGACATACGCTTTTTGCATATGCTCGACAGTGGCTAAGCATACATAAGTATATTCAAACCACCAATAACAGATCAATTTCCAAAGATAACGCAAGGCAGTTGTGATTACTTCTACAATCAAGAAAAAGTCAAAAATCAATTTGTACCTTGTGGAGTCCGGTCAGTTTTTAATACAGATGCTCCTCTTTTCTCCAGGCTTGGAGTCTGAAAAAGAGGGTATAGGGAAAAAGAAAATGTCTGATTTGACAATTCACCCATTAACCGCTGTTAACCGCTGTTAATCACACGACACAACGCAATTTTAACATTTGAAGTGATTTGCCTTGGAGTTCCAAGCCCTGTTGAGTGCAAAACAAAGTTAGGTGCACATTTTAATGACATCAGAAGATAAAAACCTACCTTTTCACGTGCCACTCCTTGAGCTCAATCTGGAGTCTCAAATCACAACATGGGTAAAAAGGGAAATTACATCTTTGCCATGCCATCAGAAAATCTCAAATTTGTGATCTATACTTACTGTTTGATCTTGTTTTTGTTTTATAATAGCCATGGCGATTTTTGAAAGCGAGCTGCTGACATCTGCAAAACAATGCCATTATTTACATTAGTTTTGAATTCACATATGAATTGTAAATGCATACGGCAAAACCTCTTGTCAAAAATAACATGTCATTTTTAAATATAGGCAGTTATATGCCTTATATGTACAGTTATAAACTTTCAAAAAAATTTTATTCACTTGAGATTTTTTTTACTTAAGAAAACCACTACATACACTATGCATCGACATGAAACAAAATTTTCGGAATTTGAAGGAAATTCACTTAAGCTACCATCAACGTTTAGCGACCATTAACGTTTGTGTCAGCTCTTCTCTTCAGAAAACAATTAGTCAGGTAGAAAAAACGAAGGACTAGCAGGCAAGCTACAACTTAAGTCCAAGCTTGAAATCGATTGATAATGAAATGGACAAACTTTGCAGGACAAAACAACAGCTCTTACTGAAAAACCTCGAAGACTCACCTGATACCAGCCTTCCTATGTGTCTTTTTTTGATTTTATCTTTAGAAGCAACAGGCTCAAACCCATAGGCCACTTTACTTGCGCTGCACACTTCTTCTTGTTGATTTCTTTTTACGGTGGCGCACAATTTGATTGATTGATTGATTGATTGATTGATTGATTGATTGATTGATTGATTGATTGATTGAACTTTATTCATCCCACAGCGGGGAAATTCACTCGTCACAGCAGCGCATATGAGTGCAAGAATAATACGAGTGCAAGAATAAAACAAGTGCCAGAATTACAAATTAGGGTAAATAACAGACAAGGACAAACACAGGTGCTGCTAGTAGAGACGAAACACATTCATTTTATCAGGTTTATGCACCTGTCTGCCCCTAGCGTTTCGAACGAAGCAATACAACATTGCAATCCCATCCAATTACAGACCTGCGTGAAGCTGGCCCCCCACCCCACGCAAAATTTAAGGAAAATAGTCTGTTTCGTTTGTGCTTTCAACATCTGCAATGAGAAAATTGGATTTTTGTCACGTAATGCCAAATCATTTTTCTCTTGCTTTGCCTTGCGCAGGGTGGCCAAATTTGGCAGGTGGCTTGGCTCAGAGTCTCCGAAGTCCATCAGTTTATTTGCCTGTGATGCTCGCCATACATGTGGTTCCATCCTGCCCTCACAAAGTTCCTTGGCTTCCTGCACACGCAACTGTCCAGATAGAAACCGCTTTGAGCTACCAGTGAGTAGGGAGTCATCACTGTTCTTAATGAAACAGTTCAATATTATTGGGCTGTTAATTTCTGGCTCTCCGCCACAATTAATGTTGAGAAGGCCATGACACTCCTTGCAGTATCCTCTGATTTCGATATAATTATTTGAGACCAATGGATAGACCTTGGCTCTTTTAAAAACAAATGTGCAAGGAATTTTGACTGTTTTCCAGATTTGTTCATTTATGATGTGGGTCCAGGTGCCAGGCTTCAAAATTGTATATTCTCTTTTTTGGGTTCGACAGTTCTTATCTTTGTATTCAGCCTTTTCCGGAATAAATTCCATCCACTTGTCAAAAGGAATATGAAGCTGAAATGACCGTTCAGGGCCTGATTCCGAGCTTGCTTCACTGCTAGTTTCAGGATCAGTTTCATCATGACTGATTCCCAGAGCTGACCAGATATTGTGTCTGTTTGTTTTTACAAAGGTGTACAGAGCCTTTGCAGACATCTTCTTTTCCAACTGCTCACTCAGATCTGTCCACACAGTAGCGCTTGGAGTGGCTATGTTACCATTTTCAAGTATGGCCTCTCAAATCTTCGGAGATAGTTGTGCATTTGTCGCTTGAAAATGTTGCACGTCTTTGTTTTTCGCCACCCTGTTGCGATATGTCTTACCGGCCTGCAGAGGTCACTTTGCATGGTAATTAGTTGGATAATAAATGTGTAAGAATTGAGGAGTTATCAGGATGTCAAGTGAAAAATTGTTAGAATAAAATACATGACAGGGGGTTAATGAAGATGCATGATTTTAATAATGAAAAATTGCAATGGCACAAACAAATGGTTAATTAACGATCCATGGAGCAAGGATTTGACATCTCTAGAAAATAAATTAGTATTAAATAAATGACAAATTGAATGATTCACTGAACGCCAACAAATTTTTTTTGCGGCACAAACAATCGGTACCATTTTGGGTCCTTTTGGAGTTAAATGGGGGCTGAGTGACGTCATCGCTATAAATTAAATGTGTAATATCTACGAAACCGTAGCAGCACAAACGAAACTTTTTGCAGCACAAACCAGCACAAACGAAGCACAAACAAACGGCACTATTTTGGGTCCATTTGGAAGTAAATAGGGGGGCGGGGCTACGTGACGTCATCGCTATAAAATAAATGTGTAATATCTACGAAACCGTATTAGCACAAACGAAATTTTTTGCTGCACAAACCAGCACAAACGAAGCACAAACGAACGGTACCATTTCGGGTCCATTTGGGGTAAAATGGGGGGCTGGGTGACGTCATCGCTATAAAATAAATGTGTAATATCTACGAAACCGAAGCAGCACAAACGAAGGTTTTTGCGGCACAAACCAGCACTAACGAAGCACAAACGAACGGTACCATTTTGGGTTCATTTTGAGCAGATGAACTCTGGATGACCTATAAAATAATCTTTCATAACTAAAAAACTATAGCAGCACAAACGAAAATGGAATAACCTAATATAGACTTCTATATCATGTTACAGAAATAACCACACTTTACAGGGATCATTGGTTGTTTAAAACAAAGCAATACAAATTATGTACATTATTTATACAACTTATAGCTGGTTTAGGGTTTAATATTTCATATTTGATGGTGGGGACAAGCGGTATAGAAAATGGATGGATGGATGGATTTAATTTGGTCTTAGGTTACAGAAATAACCACACTTCACACGGATCAATGGTTGTTTAAAACAAAGCAATACAACTTCTGTAGATTTATACAATTTACAGCTGGTTTAGGGTTTAAAATTTCGTATTTGATGGATTTAATTTTTGTTCGTCAGGACTGTCTCAGAAAATTTGAATATTGTGATAAAATTCTTTATTTTCTGTCATGCAATTAAAAAAACAAAAATGTCATACATTCTGGATTCATTGCAAATTAACTGAAATATTGCAAGCCTTTTATTATTTTAATATTGCTGATTATGGCATACAGTTTAAGAAAACTCAAATATCCTATCTCAAAATATTAGAATATTTTCTCAGACCAAGTAAAAAAAAAAATTTAAAACAGCAAAACAAAATCAAACATTTGAAAATGTCCATTAATGCACTCAGTACTTGGTTGGGAATCCGATTGCACGGATTACTGCAACCAATGCGGCGTGGCATGGAGGCAATCAGCCTGTGGCATTGCTGAGGTGTTATGGATGCCCAGGATGCTTCAATAGCGGCCTTGAGCTCATTTGCATTGTTGGGTCTGGTGTCTTTCAGCTTCTTCTTCACAATACCCCACAAATTCTCAAATGGGGTTCAGGTCAGGGGAATTGGCAGGCCAATCGAGGACAGTAATGCCATTGTCAGTACACAATTTAGTGGTGGTTTTGGCACTGTGGGCAGGTGACAGATCATGCTGGAAAAGGAAATCATCATCTCCATAGAGCTTTTCAGCAGACGGAAGCATGTAGTGCTCTAAAATCTGCATTTACTCTGGACTTGATGAAACACAATGGACCAACACCAGCAGCTGACATGGCTTCCCAAACCATCGCTGACTTTGGGAACTTCACACTGGATTTCAAGCAACTAGGATTTTGCTCCTCTCCAGCCTTTTCTTCAGAGTCTGGCGCCTTGACTTCCAAATGAAATACAAACCTTGCTTTCGTCTGAAAAGAGGACTTTGGTCCAGTGCTTCTTTTCCATAGCCCAAGTCAGACGCTTCTTCCGTTGTCTTGAGTTCAGAAGTATGGGAATACGGCTATTGTAGGCCATTTCCCGGACACGTCTGTGAACAGTGGCTTTTGATACCTGGACTCCAGCTTCAGTCATCTCTGCGGTCATCTCTCTTGGTTGTGCAGCATTTCCTGCCACATTTCCCCCTTCCAACAGACTTTTGGTGGATGTGCTTTGAAACTGCACACTGTTGAACAGCTTGCTCTTTGAGAAATTTCTTTTTGTCTTACCCTCCTGATGGAGAGTGTCAATGAGGGTCCTCTGGACAGCAGTCAGATCAGCAGTCTTCCCCATACTTGTGATTTAGTTTACCGAACCAAGCTGAGTGTTTTTCAAGGCCCTTGCAGGTGTTTCGAGTTAATTAGACCATTCAAGTGATTAGTTGAATACCCTACTAGTATACTTTTTCATGATATTCTAATATTTTGTGATAGGATATTTGAGTTTTCTTAAGTTGTATGCCATAATGAGCAATATTAAAATAATAAAAGGCTTGCAATATTTCAGTTGATTTGTAATGAATCCAGAATGTATGATGTTGGATTTTGTCCACAATTTAGGGAGCGCGCTATCTGCGCCTCACGGCAAAAGCCATTGCCAATCACCTGTTATCCAATTTACTCACTGTTTGATTTCTTCAGATTTAGGAAAATGCTAAGACACTGAAGCAGAAATTAGACTTACACAGGTTGGTTGAGTTCAATCACAATTCTTGTTAAGAAAGCTCTGTTTTCAGGAAAGTACAATACAGCGCTGGGCCTTTCGTGCGACCATGCTCAAGGGCAGAAAGTCTCCATTCAGAAAAGGCAACGTTCAAGGTTCTTTGGTCAGCTTATATTCAGTTGCACATGCCAGTGTGGGCCGAGTTTGATGGGTGATGAGTCAGGGGGTGTGGCAAGTTCGCAGGAGATTTTGATTCCATGGGAGTGGAAGCTGGTTCGGTGAGAGCTGGTTCCGTGGGGGTGGGTGCTGATTATGGGCGATTCGGTGTGTGTGGGGGCTGTTGTCTTCTATCCCGTCTTTCGGCCTTGGTGATCATCTTTGGCCGAGTTCTTGGCTGTCTCCCTCTGGCACCAGCTGGTTTTATCTCCAAGTGACCTTCCTGTAAACATTCTGCTCCATTCTTGCACATACACTGTCGCACCTCATCCATTCATCATTCTTTCAATTTTGTCATTTTGTACGAAATTATGTGAGCTTTTGGCTGTGACATCATCAATCTATTAATGTTCCCGGACTATGCAAAGTTTGTTCTCACCACTTACCATGTTTTTGTTTGTTTGTTCTTTTGATACTCCATGTCTTTGCTTACGTCATTATATTGTTAGTTTAATCATGCTTCCAACCGTATCTTTTCTTTGTTAGGCAAAATATCTCCCTCTGTGCAGAACGTTCAGTAGTAATCGAAAAGCTGGCGTCTAGCATTAGGCAACATATGATGTTTAATCAAAACACAAGATATAATCAAGTACTGAACATTCTAGACCAGTGGTCCCCAACCTTTTTTGCGCCACGGACCGGTTACATGTCAGAAATATTTTCGCGGACCGGCATTTATATAAATAAATAATACATTTATAGAAATAAATAAATAATACATTTATAATAAATATATAAATACGATGAAATAAAATGATACGACTGACATAAAAACAAGTACAAATGACAAAAATAAAACTCACCATTACGTTGAATTAGTGGGAGCACTGAGTTTGTTTCTCAGAAACGAGCCGGTCCCATCTAGACGTAATCGGAGACAATGACACCCGAAGTGATTAAGGTTTGTCTTTTATTGCAGGATGCTTGTTCTCCATGTGTTGAAGCAGTTTTGAATGCTTCATTGCCTGGTTAGTTAGCCTGTCGCCACATATTAGCTTTGCGGGCTCGACTGGGGAAACATGTCACGTGACCGGGACGAGTGTCTTGACCTGAATTAATTGATCGTCGATAATTTTTCTTTTTTTCTGTGCGGCTTGGCGGCCCGGTACCAAGTGACCCACGGACCGGTACCGGTCCGCGGCCCGGTGGTTGGGGACCACTGTTCTAGACGACCCTGGCCGTGTCCATGATTTAGAAAAAACATCAGGCATGCATTACACAGTTCCTTAAGGGTCATTAAGCTATTTAGGCAATATATCAAAAACATTTATTTCAAAGTGCTCAGAAATATACGTATATCAGATCATAAAGTTATAAAAACCTTTGTCATTACCACCTATCAAAAATGTCTCGTTATGTCTTCTTTATTGATTTGGTGTGTAGGTATAATTATATGCTTAAAATGTTTCTTTTATTGATTTAATATGTGAATATACTTGTCTGCTTATGTACTTTATTCAATGAGGTTTGAGCATATCTGTTTTTGTAGCTAGGCAGGACTTTTTGTATTTCGACCCCATTCCTTCAATGACATTTTTGGTTTTTTAATTGTATTACAGAAAATAAAGAACTTTATCACAATATTCTAATTTTCTGAGACAGTCCTGTATGTGTGCTCTGCGATTGGCTGGCAACCAGTTCTGGTTGTCCCCTGCCTACTGCCTGATGACTGCTAGGCTCCAACACGCCCGCCACCCCCTTGGGGACAAGCAGTATAGAAAATGGATGGATGGATTTAATTTTGCCATCTGGTTTAGGTTATTACATAGCCCTAATATCAGGTTACAGAAATAACCACACTTCACACGGATCAATGGTTGTTTAAAACAAAGCTTCACAACTTCTGTACATTATTTATACAACTAACAGAATGGTTTTGGGTTGGATATTTTATATCTGATGGATTTAATTTTGTCGTATATTTTAGGTTATTCCATAGCCCCAATAACACTTTACATGGATCAATGGTTGTTTAAAACAAAGCAACACAACTTGTTTTGGGTTTAATATGATCATATTTGATGGATTTAATTTTGTCATCTATTTTAGGTTATTCCATAGACCTAAAATCAGGTCACAGAAATAACCACCCTTCACACGGATCAATGGTTGTTTAAAATAAAGCAACACAACGTCTGTAGATTATGTATACAATTTACAGAATGATTTTGGGTTTAATATTTCATATTTGATGACTTAATTTTGTCTTCTATTTTAGGTGTAGACCTAAAATAGACGTCTATTTTAGGTTATTCTATAGACCTAAAATAGACGTCAAAATTAAGTTTGTGTAGCCCAAAAGTAAACATCTAAATTAGGTCTACATATAGACCTAATATAGACGTCGATCAGGTTACAGAAATAACCACACTTCACCCTGATCAATGGTCGTTTAAAACAAAGCAATGCAACCTCTGTTCATTAATTATGCAACCTACAGCTCGTTTAGGGTTTAATATTTTATATTTAATGTATTGAAATTTGTCATCTATTTTAGGTCTACATATAGACCTAATTTAGATGTCTATTTTAGGTCCATATATATATAGACCTAATTTAGACGTCTATTTTAGGTCTATAAAATAAGCTAAAATAGACGTCTATATCAGGTTACAGAAATAACCAATTCATATGTACAGATCAATATCCTTGTTAAACACAAATCCAAACAACTTCTGTACATTTATACAACTTACAGCTGGTTCAGTCTTTAAAATTTCGAAATATGATCATATGTGATGTTTTTAATTTAGACGTCTATTTTAGATCTATACCGAGACCAATTGTAGACGTCTAAATTAGGTCTATACATAGACCAGACGTCTAATAGACACCTATGGCTGACAGGGAAAGATATCAATGAATCACACATTACATGCATAGGGCTATGCACATTTTCCGCCAAAATTCGTGCGTACGCACGTTAGTTAACAATGGCGAATGAAACTGCGACAGCGAAAAAAAGGCTATATTTGCGTGCTCTCTATCAAACAAAACATGGTACGGGTTTCTTCGTGCCCCCCCCCCCCCCACACACACACACACACGCACTCTCCCTGGTTAGTGTTTCTGTATGTTTTGTCTTGAATGAAGGTCTTTAAAAAAATTCTGACATCCACTCCAATTCAAAAGGCAGCAGTAATCCACTAAAAGTTGTTTGCCAACAAAGAAGAAAAAGACGACGGAGAAGAAAAAGACGTCGACGACGAAGAAGAAGACGACGACGAAGAAGACGAATAAAACGACGACGAAGAAGATAATCCTAATAAAAATAAAGAGTTGTCGACCCACATGTTTGGAGCCGACCATTCAATGTAAAACTACGTGACTGGAAAGTACCGGATGCGTAGATTCTGCCCCCCCCCCCCCCCCCCCCACACACACACGCGCGCGCACTGTCCCTGGTTCATGTTTCTGTATGTTTTGTCTTGAATGAAGGTCTTTAAATAAATTCTGACATCCACTCCAAATCAGAAGGTAGCAGTAATCCACTAAAAGTTGTTTGCCAACAAAGAAGAAAAAGACGATGAAGAAGAAAAAGACGACGAAGAAGAAGACGACGAAGAAAACGACGACGACGAAGAAGAAGACGACGAAGAAGATAATCATAATAAAAATAAAGAGTCGTCGACCCACATGTTTGGAGACGGCCATTCAATGTAAAACTACGTGACTGGAAAGTACCGGATGCGTAGATTCTGTTCAGAATGGCCTACCACACTTTTCAACAGGAGTATTTACAGATTCCGCTTGTGACGAGGGCATATACTACAGCATGTGTCCTTACAACCGCAGCAGTGGTAAGATAAATACTCCTGACTGTTGGCTTGTAGCAAAGATTACATTCACTTCGCTTTATTCGCACTTCATTCCTATAACAGCTATTATCTATAGTATCACTTTTCTGCGTTATCATTCACATATTGTAGGCTAACGCGTGTATAGTAAAGTCAAGTCAAGTTTATTTGTATAGCCCTAAATCACAAGCAGTCTCAAAGGGCTTCACATAGACAAAAATCGACAATTATTATATTATTTCTATGTATAAGAAACGCCACCCACCCTTTGAAGCGCAAAACCTGCACTTAATGCGAAATATGAATACGAATTTAATTGCACACCCTTTTTCATCGCTACAAATAATTTCTGTGTTTGCATTCTTGCCTTATTGAGCAATAATATGTAAACGTTCACACACGGAGCAAAAATTACAGATTTTTTTTGTGATGTATGATAATAATTTCTTTCTTACTTACTAACTCACTTACTTACTTATTAGTAGTGATTATTTTACAGCAACCGGCAACTCTCCTGCTAACGTTATTTTGTTGTGAACAGCGATTTTACCGTGATTACAGTCGTCACGAATATGTTATTTTAGTCACTAAAAATTTGTGTGACGTGTTAGCCTGGCAAGCCAGACCAATGCTACAGCGAAGCGGGGCAAACCTGAGTAAACAGACAGTTCGAATAGACCAATCAGCGAAGAGCAGTCTTCTATTGAAATACAGTAATCGTTTATCGCGGCTTCAGTACATTGCGGATTTTTTCCCAAATTAAAAAAAAAATCAAAAATTTACAAATTCAAAATAAACCTTCTCAATTGAGGAATCATGGCACGAAAGTTGCCCACACGCCACCAGAAGGCAGGGAGTGTCCACACAATTGCAGTACGTACACTTGTATCTTTTTATAAAAAAAAGTTATAATAATTAGAGTTCTAAAAACATATTTACAGTATTGTACCTTGTTATAAAAAAATGTTATAACAATAAAAGGGTTCTAAAAACATATTTTCAGTATGTACACTTGTACCTTGTTATAAAAAAGTTATGATAAGTGTTCTAAAAACACATTTACAGTATGTATACCTTAGTTACATCTACACACACGCGCGCGCACACACACACACACACACACACACATTTATATTTAGATTATTTATACATTATTTTGTCATTTATACTACGTATTAATATAGTATTTACATGTTTGAAACTATTATTTAATGTTCTGATGATAAGATATGCACTAATGTGGTTTACCGTTTTTTTCCATGTATAATGCGCCCCCATGTATAATACGCACCCTAAAAATGGCATGTCGATGCTGGAAAAAAGCCTGTACCCATGTATAATACGCACCCAAATTTTGACTCCTACTTAAGTCCGTAAACGTAAAATTATTTCAGAAAAAATATCATCTTTGGGAACAACCGGTTGTTATTCTGCCGGTCAGTATCACTGCGCATGCGCTAGCAAACTCGATAGCGAAGAAATGTTTCGGATTTGTGTAGGGTACATTGTGACAGCAAACGAGCAGGTGATCGAGCAAGCGTCTGATACGAGAGCATTGTGTTCGTATGGAGCGTGTTTGAAGTGAACAGCAGAGAAGAAAGGAACAAGGCAAAGTGTTGTGAAATAAAATATTACCTGTAATACGCATTTAGGTAGAAAACTGAACTCTCGCTCTTTATATAGCTGACGTGTCAAAAAAAAAAAAAAAAAATGTACCCATGTATAATGCGCACCCCAGATTTTAGGACAATAAATTAGTTAAATTTTGCGCATTGTACATGGAAAGAAACGGTAATATACACTTATTGATACGCAAAATATTTATGTACCGTATTTGCCCGAATATAAGACGATGTTTTTTGCATTGAAGTAAGACTAAAAAAGTGGGGGTCGTCTTACAGGGATGAGAATCTTCCGCGGATCCGCGGATTTCCATTTTTTTTCCCGTCAGGAGTAGCATTTTTGTAAATCGTGTAGATCCGTTGAGAAAATTGTTTTTACATGGGGGGCTGGCAGATGATTAGCAAAAGTTTTAGCCAGCATGACGAAGGTTTTAGAGAAAAAAGACGAGGATCGTGCCAGGGAAATAGACAAGTCGAACGGGATCAGGAACTGCTTCAGTGGCCCCCAATATGGGCCTGTGGCCTCTGCAGCCCCCAATGGGGGCCGCAGTGGGCCGGGGGCCACTTGCGGCCCCTGGCTCCCTGCGGCAAGTGGGGGGGGGGCACTTCGGCCCCCCACAGTGGGGCATTCGGCCCTCAGACCCCGGCTACTTTTCGGTGTTTTTTTTCATTTGCCGTTCTCATCTCTGGTCTTACATTGGGGGTCTAAACATTATACCCATTCATTTGTGCGCAGCGGTAAGTTAAAGGTTGCTGGTATCAACTGAGTATGTTGCTGTGATCGTGTGCGTCTTTGACACAAAGTGAGTATATACATTTCATTGTTGCTACTGTCCACTGTTGTGCCGTTTGTCCGATCCCGTTTCCCTCCGGCGTGCTCCTCTGAGTTTGCCTCGCATAGTACGAGCAGCGTACACACATGACTACAGCCGTTACGCAGCGGCACGGCGACTAACGGTCACCAGCAAATTTATTTTGTTGTCTCGATGATTTATGTTTGGTGTGTTGCCGAGAGTATTTCATTTATGGTTATTTAGTATAGCAGAACCGTTAGGCGCAGTTAGTTATGTAATGTGTGCCGTCTCCTAGTGTTGTGTGACGTCAGAAGTTGAGCGTTGACTTACGTGCTGTATTTCTGTCTGTTGCAGAACCACACACACACACACACACACACACACACACACACACACACACACACACACACACACACACACACACACACACACACACACACACACACACACACACACACACAACACACCACACCACACACACACGCCCTTCACATGCTTCATACAATAATCACACACATACAAGAATCACATTCACACACCCAAAGACTTACCTATGTACACTACACACACCTGCTCTCACATCCTTACGACCAAACTGTGCCTATAGAGGCTTTGCAGCTGACGTCATCAAGCTACCCACATTAGCTTGGCGGCCATCTTGGCGGTCAACTTTTCAGTGCCGGTTAACGACTCACACACGCTTTCTTGTTATATGAGCTTAAAAATGCCGGATACCTGCTGTGCTGTTGGATGTAGCAATAGACGAGGCGATAAACCAAATCTTAGCTTCTATAGATTTCCGGCGAACATGAAAAAACGTGATAAATGGATCGCGGATATTCGTCGTGAACGATGGAAACCTACGATTTACACAAGGATATGCAATGAGGACTTCATATCAGGTATGTAAACAAACTATTCACCCCTGATTTGTTTCACAAAATGTGAAATAATACAATATGGGATGATACAAATATGATTGTTGAAAATGCTGGGTGCATTTTTAGAAAGGCAGCAAGAGCAGCAAGGCAGGGAATGGGATGATTTCTTCAGTTCACCCCCCCGTTTTTATTTTGTTTATTTTTTCATGATGCTTCATCTGATTGGCTTGAAAACGTTATCAATGTAAATATTGAACTTCATATTGGAATTGAACAATTAATTCTCGAGTGAATGCATTAGGAAATTTCCCCAAAAATTATTATGAACCTTGTGAAACAATTTTTTTTTAATGTAGCATTTTTTAACAAGAGGGTTTTTGTTACTTCATTTGGCACAAGGTAAAATCTACATTGGTAAAGTTTTCAAGCCATTGGCACAAGGTTAAAATTTTTATTGGTTAAGTTTTCAAGCCAATCAGATGTGGCATCATGCAAAAATAAACAAAAAATAAAAATGGTAGCAACTTGAACAGACAGGTACAGTATCTGAATGATTTCACTCTATTCAGTTTTTTAATATGTCAAGTTATGAAATGCCATTACAAAACAAATCGACGAGGTAATTATAAATATCTGGATATGAGCGTTCAGGCAGGTCGGCTGTTGCAAAATGCTCGGGCGATTTTAGCATGCTTCTCGGTAAAAGGTACGGATCCGTTGTGCCAACAAGGTTCAACTTCTCTCTGTAACGTTTCTTGGAGTCTTCATCCAAATGCCTAACTTCGTTGGATAGCAAATCAGCCATAATTCGTTAGAAATCGGTGAAAACGTAGCGCAGAAATCAGACAATCCATACAAACACGTAGGAACGAGCCGACGAGTTGACCGCCAAGATGGCGGCATAACACAAAATCACGTGATAAAACCACGTGACTGCAAAGCCTCTATACCCTTTTGCCAGTTTGCCTACCGTCTTTTTCCATGTATAATGCGCAAAATGTAACTAATTTATTGTCCTAAAATCTGGGGTGCGCATTATACATGGGTACAACAATTTTTGAAGAAAATCTCCCTCGAAATAAAACTTGAAATCACCTTTCTTCTTGTTTGTTGTCAATCGCGCATCGCATTCAGCCATCCTGCCCAACACACTTAGTCAGTAAAATTCATAATTGACGACACATCGTTTGATGCGTTGGTGCAATCCTTGATGGTGTGTTATTGTCAAATACTGTTCGTTTTTTAATCTCCATCGCAGACCGGATATCATACGGAGGCCGCCATGACAGTATGCGCAGAACGGATGCGCAAGACACGTCAGCTATATAAAGAGCGAGACTTCAGTTCTCTACCTATTAGTTTCAATTCACAGTTTAATTAGCAGTTTCAATCAGCAAATAACAAAATGCATATTACAGGTAAGATTTTATTTCACAACACTTTGCCTTGTTCCTTTCTTCTCTGCTGTTCACTTCAAACACGCTCCATACGAACACAATGCTCTCGTATCAGACGCTTGCTCGATCACCTGCTCGTTTGCTGTCACTATGTACCCTACACAAATCCGAAACATTTGTTGCGGCTCCGAGTCATGACGAGGGGCAAGTTTTGGTTTCCAAGGGTGTTTTTATTCCTCTTCAACTTCTCTCCCATACAGAGCCGCCTTTTTCACATGTCCGCACGTCACTTTCCTCTCTTTTCATTTTAACCTAACTGATCGCGGTGGTGCCTTTCTGGGCAGTCGGAGAAATCAACGCCAACAAAAAAAATACATCCAGCCTAGTTAAGAAATCACCAGAAAGATCACCATGACAATTGTGAACACACAGAAAGATAATAAATAACTGGAACATCACTCAAATATTGGTGATCCCGTTGAGAGTCTCACATATTTCTTCGCTATCGAGTTTGCTAGCGCATGCGCAGTGATACTGACCGGCAGAATAACATCCGGTTGTTCCCAAAGATGATCTTTTTTCTGAAATAATTTTACGTTTACGGACCTAAGTAGGAGTCAAAATTTGGGTGCGTAGTATACATGGGTACAGGCTTTTTTCCAGCATCGACATGCCATTTTTAGGCTGCGTATTATACATGGAAAATTACGGTATATCCCCCTATGAGCGACAGTGCCTGTTACTTTTTTGCCAATAATTCAGTAAAGCAATCAAAACTGAACCACGTCTTCCCTCCTGTGTTCTGACCGACACCCGGGGGCGAAAAAAGCATAACCATCCGAGGCATGCGGCTCTTTGCCGGGTTTCATGCGGCTCCTGCCGGGTTTCATGCGGCTCCTTTACGTTCGCTTCGCTTCGGGGGGGGGCGTGGCGGTGGGCGGTGGGTGGTAATGGGACGTCAAACGCTGCGTCTTCGCTTCGGGGGGGATGGGATGTGGCTCTTTGCGGTACACAGTAAAAAAATCTGGCTCTTAGTCTCTGACTGGTTGGCCACCCCTGCCCTATACAGTCCTCAGGCTCCCCAACAATAGTGGTAGCAGTTTGCATTATTTTATTGCAATGTTTTTCCTTATTCAGATTTGTTTCAAGACTACAGTTATAGTCACTTCACTTTAATGGTTAATGCAGTTATTGAAATGTTGTTATTTGTCACAGTAGATTGGTTTATTTACATTTCAAAAACCAGAAGCCATTCATTTACAAATGTGATTGCACTTTAGTTTACATATTTAAATGTTCATATATTGAAATGTGATAGACAGGTTTTGCATGATTTGAATGAGGCAAAAAACATGCTTTTTCTTTCGAATATATTGTTATAATCATTTGTTTCAGATATAATCATTTTCTGTATAAAAGATTAATTTGGTGTTCAAAAAGTATTTTTTTCAAACTTGAGTCTTGAAAAAGAGGGGGTCGTCCTATAATCAGGGTCGTCTTATATTTGGGACAATACGGTATGATAAAAATGAGAGGGTGACACTACTTCTTGGTTTTGGAACCAATTATCCGCGATAAATGAGGGATTACTGTAAATGCTTCCACTGTCGTCGGCTGCTGGGGTTTTAATGACTCTGTGTCGTTATTCAAAATTGAGTTTAATGCTGAGTAACAAACTACCATCTCTCTCGCGCGTGTATTTTGTGATGTTGCACACAAAGAATACGTCACACCAAGTAAACAAATTTGGTTTGTCAGTTTAAATGTTTGTGCCAAGCCACAGACTGCCAGACTTGTGACATGTAGGCTGCGTGTTACTGACTGAGTGTTTGTAGTTATTCAAAACTGAGTTTAATGCTGAGTAACAAACTACCATCTTTCTTGCGCACGTATTTTGTAAATGCTTCCACTGTCGTCGGCTGCTGGGGTTTTAATGACTCTGTGTAGTTATTCAAAATTGAGTTTAATGCTAAGTAACATACTACCATCTCTTTCGCGCGTGTGTTTTGTGATTTTGGACAAAAAGGATACGTCACACCAAGTAAACAAATTTGATTTGTCAGTTCAAACGTTTGTGCCAAGCCGCGGACTGCCAGGTTTGTGACATGTCAACTAGATTCCATATTAACTGGGTCCCGATTCCAGCTGTCGCCGTCAGGGAAAAGTCAGTCCAGTCATGCAGATTCATGGCAAGTTCGATCGGTGACTGATCATCATTGGCCGATATTTATGAAAATGGCCATGATCAGTATATTTCATCAAAACCCTCCATAGTCAATCATTACGGCCAACTGTGTGCTTACAACAGATGTCAATCATGCATAAAGTCGACTCCTTAATTAACTTTGAGCCAAAGTGCACATCAAAATGGACTTTCACTAACAATGCCCAATACACTACGGTTATATACGATGTGAGTATTTCATACACATATTTGAGTTACGGTTTGTTGGGGGAAAAAAAACACTGATATAAATGTTAACATATCATGCAAAATCAATTTTTTTTACCTTTTACATACATTTTAATGTGCACTTCGAGTCTCCAGGATTGAAGAAAAGTTTAATCTAATCCCTTCAAATGCTTCAAAGATACTTTTGCAATCTGTTTGGGGGATATTATTTAATCTGTTCAATTTTATCTACCGTTTTTTTCCATATATAATGCGCAAAATTTAACTAATTTATTGTCCTAAAATCTGGGGTGCGCATTATACATGGGTAAATTTCTTTTTTAATTTTTCTTTTTTTTTTTTTTCCTTTTTTTTTTTTTTTTTTGTGAAGAAAATCATGGTACAACAATTTTTGAAGAAAATCTTGTCACGGATGGTTCTTTACAACGTCACTTTCCTCTCTTTTCATTTTAACCTAACTGATCGCGGTGGTGCCTTTCTGGGCAGTCGGAGAAATCAACGCCAACAAAAAAAATACATCCAGCCTAGTTAAGAAATCACCAGAAAGATCACCATGACAATTGTGAATAATAAATAAATAATTATATATATTATATATATTATTATTATAATAGTAAATAATTGTGATAAATAACTGGAACATCACTCAAATATTGGTGATCCCGTTGAGAGTCTCACATATTTCTTCGCTATCGAGTTTGCTATTGCATGCGCAGTGATACTGACCGGCAGAATAACATCCGGTTGTTCCCAAAGATGATCTTTTTTCTGAAATAATTTTATGTTTACGGACTTAAGTAACCCGGCCGGGTCATACCAAAGACTATAAAAATGGGACCCATTGCCTCCCTGCTTGGCACTCAGCATTAAGGGTTGGAATTGGGGGGTTAGATCACCAAATGATTCCCGAGCGCGGCGCCGCTGCTGCTCACTGCTCCCCTCTCCCCCAGGGGATGGATCAAAATCACACGGGGATGGGTCAAATGCACAGGACAAATTTCACCACACCCAGACGCGTGTGTGACGATCATTGGGACTTTAAAAAAAAAATTTAAAAAATAAAAATAAAATTGGGTGCGTATTATACATGGGTACAGGCTTTTTTCCAGCATCGACATGCCATTTTTAGGGTGCGTATTATACATGGGGGCGCATTATACATGGAAAAAAACGGTATTCCCTATTATCGTATTTTCCGGACAATAAGTCGCAGTTTTTTTAGTTTGGCCGGTGGTGCGACTTATATACTCAGGAGCGACTTATATGTGAAATTAACTAATTATTACTTGATCATGAACACATTACTTACTTACTAGTATTATTATCACTTCAGATGTTATTTTCAGACTAAACCGCATGAGAGCGCTCTTGTCCTGTGGAATAGTTACCGTCACCGTCCATTAAGATGGAGGAAACGGAATTTCGGTTTCTTTGTGTGTCTTGACATATGAAGGGATTGACAATAAAGCTGACTTTGACTTTGACTTTGAGTTAGAACTGGAACTGACGATGAGTCTGAATGGAGTTGTTTAATAGTGACACAGAAGAAGAAGATTTCCATGGATTTAATAATTTGGAGTGACATGGAAGATAGAGCAAAAATTATTCGGTCTTGAAGTTCTCTCGATTGAAAATTCAAAAATATAGTAAAAAAATCAGGAGACAGGGACCTGCTGAAGACGGTGCAGAGGGACCTGAAGAAGAGGCTCAGGGAGGGGAAGAGCAACTACAGGAGGAGGATGGAAGACCAACTGCAGCGGGACGACGTCAGCAGGGTCTGGAGGAGCCTGAACACCATCTCAGGACGTAGCAACTCCAGACCTGCGCTGGACAGGGATCAGGAGTGGGTGAATGACCTGAACCGGTTCTTCAACCGGTTTGAACAACCATCCACTCCTTCCCCCACCCACCCAGCCCTGCTGCAACTTCCCCCGACTGGAGCCCCTTCTGCTCCGAGGACTCTCACCTCAACCCCGCCCCCTGCTACTCCCCCTCCTAAACCCCACAGCCCACTCTCAACTCCACCGAACCCACCAACCACCCCCCCTGCAACCGCCGGCGCAAAGGCCCCCCCTCGCCGGTGAACATCCAGGGAACGGACATAGAGATTGTGGACTCTTACAAGTACTTGGGTGTTCACCTGAACAATAAACTGGACTGGACTGTTAACACTCAGGCCCTATACAAGAAGGGCCAAAGCAGACTCCACCTGCTGCGCAGACTGAGGTCCTTCGGAGTGAGGGACGGCCTCCTGAGGACCTTCTACGACTCTGTGGTGGCGTCCGCCATTTTTTATGGGGTGGTCTGCTGGAGCAGCGGCATCACTGCAGCGGAGAAGAAGAGACTGGACAAGGTGGTGAAGAAAGCCGGCTCTGTCCTGGGCTGCAGTCTGGACCGGGTGGAGGTGGTGGGGGAGAGGAGGATGGTGGCTAAGCTGTCGTCCATCATGGACAATGTCTCCCACCCTCTTCATGAGACTGTCAGAGCCCTGGAGAGCTCCATCAGTGACCGGCTTCGTCACCCACGATGCACCACCGAGAGGCATCGCAGGTCCTTCCTCCCTGCTGCCATCAGACTGTACAACCAGGCCGATCATTGTAGCTAACGGACAATAATAACATGCAATAATTTAATTATATATATCTTTTACTTTTTTAAATCTTTTACCCCCTTCCCCGCATGCGTGTGTGTGTGTGTGTGTGTGTGTGTGTGTGTGTGTGTGTGTGTGTGTGTGTGTGTGTGTGTGTGTGTGTGTGTGTGTGTGTGTGTGTGTGTGTGTGTGTGTGTGTGTGTGTGTGTGTGTGTGTGTGTGTGTGTGTGTGTGTGTGTGTGTGTGTGTGTGTGTGTGTGTGTGTGTGTGTGTGTGTGTGTGTGTGTGTGTGTGTGTGTGTGTATATGTTAAGTGTACTGCTGCTAACAGGAGTTTCCCCATTGAGGGAATAATAAAGGATTATCTAATCTAATCTAATCTAAAAGGGTAAGAGGCTAGAGGTCTAAAATGCTGTTTGGTGGAAAAGTCGAGTGATCAGTTCTCCTTGTTACCAAAAATCCGAATTCTGTTTAAAAGAACAGGCTGGCCTAAAGAAGGGAGATGACGACGCCCTAAAAATGGCTCCTCTCTCCTGCACCGAGGTCTGCATCTCGTAGCCTGTCTTTAATCTTAAAATTTGACTAAGTACAATTCGAAGACTCTAGAAATCCATTTTAACGGACCTTGGGTGAATCTCAGAAAGAATGAAATCTATCTTTGTCTAATCGTTCTCGACCCACGGGCCTGCAGGGGCAAACCCCTGACGGGGAGAGCCCACCGGGCGAGAGAGAGCGCCGCTCTTTGTCAGAACGAACCTTTTATACCAGTTCAGCCCGTGGGTCCTATGCCAGCTTGGTCACGTACCAGTTTTTTTCCATGATGTCATCTATTGTCCTCAGATGACCCAAATGCTTCTAGAATAGACTGCACCTGCATCTCGGCCGATCTCAACCGGATTCAACCAGATGAGGTGACCATGTTCTCAGGGATGTAACCATTTTTTCAGGGATGCTTCATCCTGTTTCCGACTTCCAAATTTTCCGATGCTCAATTTAGCATGCGATATCCGTCAACTTGTGTCAGCGTGACATTTGCAATCGGCCCTCTCTTTACTTGTGTTCCATCAATCAGCACTACCCCCTCCCTCGTCCCTCTCGATACATTCATGTGTAAATGGCACATCAATGTTACATACATGTTTGATATTGATTAAACATCGTGACAATAATAACACATACTTTCACAATAGTCAACTTAACACATAATCATAACTATGATTGTGGATTGTCCTAGTTAGCAGATTAAAACACTCAAGCAGCTTCAAAACGTATTTTGACAAGCTGGTGACCTCTAGGTCAAGCTCAAGCGTGGGATCGCAGTCTTCCACCAACAGTATCTGTCAAGCCCTTGTCCTTACTCAAATCTTAATACAGGGGTCACCAACCTTTCTTAAACTGAGAGCTACTTCCTGGGTACTGATTAAGGCAAAGGGCTACCAGTTTGACACACACTTCTGAAATAGCCAATTGGCTAAATTTGGCTTTCACTGTGTGTTATTATTGTCATTTCCAGTTCACATGTAAGTGTGATTTTAACAAGAATCGCAAAAATACAGTCAAACCTTGGTTTTTGACCACAATCCGTTCCAGAAGGTGGTTTGAGAAGCGAATCGGTCGAATTCCGAATCTATTTTTCCCATTACAAATAATGGAAACATTTTTAATCCGTTTCAAGATAAAAAAAAAAAACGCCTTTTATAAGCTTTTTTTTCATTTGGGCATATTTGTCGGATCGCGCAACTGCAGCGCACCGCTGAACACGCAACCGTAGCGCGTCGCCCACCGCGCAACTGCACCGCGCTGGTCGCATTATTGTGACAGGGCCGTCGCTGAAATTTAGAAAATATTTTTAAAGTCCTGATGTACTTTCCAAAATTTAAGTGGACCTAAATGAGCAGGGAGCTTAATTTTGTCTGATCGCGCAACTGCAGCGCACCACCGAACGCGCTACTGTTGTAGCGCGTCGCCGACCGTGCAACTGCACCGCGCTGGTCGCATTATTGTGACAGAGCCGTCGCTGAAATTTAGAAAATATTTTTAAAGTCCTGATGTACTTTCCAAAATTTAAGTGGACCTCAGTGCGCAGGGAGCTTAATTTGGTCCGATCGCGCAACCGCAGCGCGCCGGGCGCTCACTGTCGCATTGCTTTAAGAGCGTATTTGTGTTTTGGATGGCTTTACTGCTTCGGACTTCCACTTGCTTTTTTTGGAGGCATGATTAGGGGTTAATACAAGCCTCAAAGTAACGAAAATACAATAACAACGGAGTCAGTCGGCATCCGGGTCGCACGGTCGGGTTTTCTCGGGTCCTCCCGGCTCATCTCGCAAGGTTCGACCTCCGAATTTTGTTCGACAACCGAAGCAAAAAAATCTTGAATTTTTTGTTCCAATTCCGATTTGTTTGAGAACCAGGACGCTCGTAAACCGAGGTTTGACTGTAAAATAAATAGATGCAGCTTACTGACCAGTGCTGCTATTTGAGCTAATTTTAGAACAGTCCTGCGGGCGACTCATGCGGTCCTCACGGGCGACCTGGTGCCCGCGGGCACCGTGTTGGTGACCCCTGTCTTAATACATTCATGTGTAAATGAAACATCAGTGCTATGATGCTGCTCAAGTTGCTACTAACTATATAATATGGCAAAGCAGAATAAAATAAAGTATATTGCAGCTTACTCTAACTGTGATTATCATGTCTCATTCTCATCACCTAACAATGAGCACGGGCTTCTCTAGTTAGCAAATTAAAATACTCAAACGGTTTCAAAATATATTATAGCAAAACAAAATAATATAAAATATTATTCAATATTTAATATAATATTTTATAACAATCCAAAATTGTGTGTTGCTGTGTTTCAGAACAAGTCTTCATCTACTCGATGACTTTTTAAACTATTAATTTACTACGTTAGGTCAATCTGACTTTGGCACCATCTTCTGGTGAAATTTGGAACGTGAATGGAGGTTGACTGGCTCAACCAACAAACTCCCCTTTACCAGTTTAACAATAGTTAATTTTGAAGAACTAACTTTTAAGTAACCCTTACTCAGGCCCCCTCCTTCAGGTCTTCCATGTCAAGCTTTGTCACCATCTTCTGGTGAAATTTGGAATTTCATCTGAGCCAATTCGTCTGGGCCAAATCCAATACACATTCACGCAACATCTTGTACCATCCTATCCTCCATATAACTTGACACAGAGGATGAAGATTTCCATGAATTTAATCATTTGGAGTGACACTGATGGTTCGATAAACTTGTTATTTATGTTATAGTTATTTGAAATATAGTTTATATAGTTATATAGGCCTGTGGAAGAATTGGAACCGCAACTGACGATGACTCTGACGTCAGTGCCGCGTCCACTGATTTACGGAGTCAGAGGAGTTGTTTATGAGTGACACAGAGGACGAAGATTTTGATGGATTTAATCATTTGGAGTGACATGGATGGTTCAATAAATTACAGTTTTTTCCGTGTATAATACGCAAAATTTAACTAATTTATTGTCCTAAAATCTGGGGTGCGCATTATACATGGGTACAATTTTTTTTTAATTTTAATTTTTTTTAAATTTTTTTAAATTTTTTTTTTTAAGAAAATCATGGTACAACAAAACCAACAACAGGACTGACCGACAAAGACGTGGAACAAAAAGACAGGGTGACATTACCAAAGACAGGAACAGACACCAAACAGACATCATGACAGTAACACATGCAATGATCCGACGGTGAGCGAGGGGCATACAGGACTTAAATACAAAACACGTTACAAGAACAATAGTGTGTTTGTACTGTGCTCTGGTCATTTCGTCAAAGAAGGGATAATAGTCCTCTTCTCTTCTTGACTGACAATGAATGTGATAGTTTAATACAATCAGCAAATAACAAAATGCGTATTACAGGTAATATTTTATTTCACAACACTTTGCCTTGTTCCTTTCGTCTCTGCTGTTCACTTCAAACACGCTCCATACGAACGCAATGCTCTCGTATCAGACGCTTGCTCGATCACCTGCTCGTTTGCTGTCACAATGTACCCTACACAAATCCGAAACATTTGTTGCGGCTCCGAGTCACGACGAGGGGCAAGTTTTGGTTTCCAAGGGTGTTTTTATTCCTCTTCAACGTCTCTCCCATACAGAGCCGCCTTTTTCACATGTCCGCACGTCACTTTCCTCTCTTTTCATCTGATCGCGGTGGTGCCTTTACGGGCAGTCGGAGAAATCAACGCCAACAAAAAAATATACATCCAGCCTAGTTAAGACCATACCAAAGACTATAAAAATGGGACCCATTGCCTCCCTGCGTGTGTGACGATCATTGGGACTTAAAAAAAAAAAAAAATTTAAAAAATAAAATTTAAAAATAAAAATAAAATTGGGTGCGTATTATACATGGGTACAGGCTTTTTTCCAGCATCAACATGCCATTTTTAGGGTGCGTATTATACATTGGGGCGCATTATACACGGAAAAAAACGGTAGTTATTTATGTTATAGTTATTTGATATATAGTTGATATATAGTTATATATAGTTATATAGGCCTGTGGAATAATTGGAACCGCAACTGACGATGACTCTGATGTCAACGCCGCATGTACTCGACCCCGCCCCCTTTTCTTGTCTTCCGGGTTAGAGCAACGCTGGCGTCTGGACTGTTGACTGCCGCTTCTACCCCGAACCGTGTCCGCTATTTGTTTGTCCCCTGTCTGTTTTGTGTTTCCCGTTTTAAGTGTGCCCGTTTTTTTGTTTTATTTTTCTCGCCTTTTCTCCTGCCCACCGCGTATCTCTGGAGCTCTGCTCGCACCTCTCTGATCCCGCTCCCTCTGACTACGAGCTACGCTAGCCAGCTAGCCAACCCACAACCGGACCCTCCTACCTCCCGGCTCTGAGCCTGTAGCTGCTTGCTCTTGGCTCGGCAAACGGCTCCAACCCAACTTGCTGGCCACTTGGCCGGCGTCCTCGGGGGGAGCACCTGCTCGCTGCGAGCTCGCCGGTCGTGGCTCGGCTGTGTGCCGCCATGACACACTGGGGCGTGCCGTTTGCACGGGTACAGTCGGGATTGACAAACACCACCGCCCACTCCACCAACATCACGACTCGGTCCACTGCTGCTTCCAAGCATTTCACTGCCTACCAACTTCTAGTTAACCAGCTACTAGCCATTTCTACCATTTTTTCTGGATTATTCCCTGCTGCTGTGACGTCGCATCTCCTGCATGAACTATCACTTCTGCTACTCCCGGCTTCCATTCCACTAACTTCTCGTCCATTTGTCTACACTGCTGCTGATCTTCATCATTTCAACAATAATCACCGTCTCCCTGCTGCTGCTGCCTCAGCTGCCAGCAAGGCTGGGATCCTCCGCCGTCGCCGCTACATCCACCGTAGCTCCGGACTATCTTTTAAACGCCATTTCCCTGATGGCTCACCCATCCCCTCTTTCTGGACTAACTCTCGCCCCCCCGTCACCCCCACCTTCCGTACTGTCAACTTCAACAATCTCCACTCCCCCACCCCCGCTCCTTCATCCATCTCCGTCGCACTGCTGAACTGTCGCTCCCTCTCCAACAAATCACTAGTTATTTTCGAACTAATATTGGACAATAATTTGGATCTGCTCCTTCTCTGTGAAACATGGCAACAGCCCCTGGACTATTTTTCTCTCAACCAAGCCACTCCGTCTAATTACAGCTACATCGCCAAACCCCGCCTCTCTGGGCGAGGAGGTGGTATTGCTGTCCTCCATAAGCGGTCCCTATCCATCACTGAATTGGACCTCAACCTCCCATCTATTTCATCCTTTGAATATCTCGCCTTTTCCCTCCCCAACTCTACTACTGCTGTTCTTATCTACCGCCCCCCCAAGTCTCATCCGTCTTTTCTCTCTGAACTCTCTGAACTTCTCACCATCGTATCCTCAGTCTCCTATCGCCTCCTATTAATCGGTGACTTCAACATCCATATCGACCAGCCAACTGCTCCACTGACGTCTGACTTCATCTCCCTTCTGGACTGCTTTCATCTCACCCAGCACATCAACTTCCCCACCCACACCAAAGGCCACACCCTGGATGTATGTATGGATATAGTATGCTCCTCCTTTCCACTCACATCCAACCCCCGTCCTCTCACCTTTCCACTGTCAGATCATCTCTGCATCCTCTTCTCTGCCCCTCTACCCTCGCCTCATAAATCCACAAAACGCACCATCTCCTACCGCAACATCAACCGACCAAGATTGTGAGTGATGTGAGTCACCCCGCTCACTCTTTGTTTGTACTTCTGCCCTCTGGGAGGCGGTACAGGAGCCTGCGCTCCCGCACCACCAGACTTTCCAACAGCTTCGTACTCCAGGCTGTTAGGATCCTGAACTCGCTCCCCCTTTCAGCGTAGCGTCCTGTTCTTGCTGTATGCGCACTGGCTCGGTTTTGCCCCTCTTATTTAATGGGTTATTGGTCTGTTATTTATTCATCGCTCGTTTTACTTTGTTTATTATTTATTATTTATGGTTTGTGCCTTCTTGTTTTTGTTTGTGTCGCCTACTTGTATGTCTCGTCACCGTGGGATGGAGAAAACGGAATTTCGGTTTCTTTGTGTGTCTTGACATATGAAGGGATTGACAATAAAGCTGACTTTGACTTTTTTTTTGACTTTGAAGACTGTAAACCCAATCACGCTTTGCCAGCTCTTATCCTCTGCTCTTCCTTCCGACCCCACTTCTTCCTCCCCTGATGACCTTGCCACCACGCTCAACAACATTCTTTCTGACTCCCTTGATTCCCTAGCCCCCTGGAAAACTTCCTCTGTTACATTCACTAACTCTGCCCCTTGGTACACACCGGAACTCCGCACCATGAAACAAACTGGCCGTCAACTCGAACGCCTCTACAAAAGAACCCGCCTCACCGTCCATGCTGAAACCTTTAAACAACACATCTCCTCCTATCGTGATGCTCTTCTTGCTGCCAAATCTGCTTACTTCTCATCTCTCATTAATAACACCAACCGAAACCCCCGCATACTGTTCTCCACCGTCAACAAATTGCTCCAGCCACCGGTCACCAAGCCACCCTCCTCACCCGCCCTCTGTAACTCCTTCCTTGTCAACTTCAACAACAAAATCGCCCAAATCAACAGTTCTCTGACCGACACCATCAATAACTCCTCCTCCCCCACTTCCCCTGCCCTCCTGCCCCCCCTCCCTGACCTCCCGCCCTTCCCCTCTCTCACTGCCTTCTCCCTTGTCAACTCCTCCACTATCCTAGACATCATTACCTCATCCAAGACAACCACCTGCTCTCTCGACCCTCTTCCAACGACCTTAACTAAGGCCTGCCTCCCTGTCCTCCTCCCCCACCTCACCACCCTTTTTAATCAGTCTTTATCCCTCGGCCACTTTCCCACTGTCTATAAACTTGCAGCCATCACCCCCATCCTCAAAAAGCCCACCTTGGACCCACTCAACCTCTCCAACTACCGTCGCATCTCCAACCTTTCATTCCTTTCCAAAACCCTTGAACGCATTGTCTCCGCCCAACTCCACACCCATCTCCAGTCCAACAACCTCTATGAACCCTTCCAGTCCGGATTCCGCCCACTTCACAGCACTGAAACAGCTCTAGTCAAAGTCACCAACGATCTCCTCATTTCTGCAGACTCTGGTGCCCTCAACATCCTACTACTACTTGACCTTAGCGCAGCCTTTGACACTGTGAACCATTCCATCCTCCTCCAAAGGCTGCGCCAACTAGGTGTTGAGGGCACTGCACTCGACTGGCTCACCTCCTACCTCACCAACAGAAACCAGTTCATCTCTCTCTCCGGTCACACATCCATCCTCTCCCCAGTTACACAAGGGGTCCCCCAAGGCTCAGTTCTTGGCCCCCTCCTATTCATCTGTTACCTCTTTCCCCTTGGTACTGTCATCCGCAAACTCAATCTGGACTTCCACTGCTACGCTGATGACACCCAGATCTACACACGTACGACACCAACCCGTAACCATTCCCTCACTCATTTTGAAACCTGCATCTCTACAATAAAAGCATGGCTGACCCACAACTTTCTCAAACTCAACAGTGACAAAACAGAGCTCCTTCTCATAGGCACTAAATCCTCCCTTAACAAAACTGGATCCATCACACTCACCATTGACTCCTCAAACATCACTCCCTCCCCTCTGGCACGCAATCTTGGCGTTATTTTTGACCCCACACTGTCCTTTCAACCTCATGTTAGCTCAGTTGTCAAGACCTCCTACTTCCACCTCCGACGCATCGCTAAAATCCGGCACTGCCTTTCTCTCCCTGCCGCTGAATCTCTCATCCACGCCTTCATCTCATCCCGGCTTGATTACTGCAACTCCCTTCTCACTGGAATCACTGCTCACTCACTCCATAGACTTCAACTAGTCCAAAACTCTGCTGCCCGCCTCCTTACCCACACCCGGTCCCGTGAACACATCACTCCTGTTCTCCACTCTCTTCACTGGCTCCCCATGAAGGAGCGTATCATTAAAAAGATTAAAGATTAAAGTCCCAACGATCGTCACACACACCTGGGTGTGGTGAAATTTGTCCTCTGCATTTAACCCATCCCCGTGTGATTTTAATCCATCCCCTGGGGGAGAGGGGAGCAGTGAGCAGCAGCGGTGCCGCGCTCGGGAATCAGTTGGTGATCTAACCGCCCAATTCCAACCCTTAATGCTGAGTGCCAAGCAGGGAGGCAATGGGTCCCATTTTTATAGTCTTTGGTATGACCCGGCCGGGGTTTGAACCCACAACCTTCCAGTCTCAGGGCGGACACTCTACCACTAGGCCACTGAGCTGGTATCATCTTCAAGATACTCCTCCTCACCTTCAAAGCCCTTCACCACGTGGCTCCCACTTACCTATCCGACCTCCTTGTCCCCTACTGCCCCAACCGTCCCCTCCGATCCTCCAATACTTCACGTCTGACAGTCCCAAAATCCAAACTCAAATCCTTCGGTGACAGAGCCTTTTCCTGCACATCACCCCGACTCTGGAACTCTCTCCCCCAGTCTGTCTGTGACTCACCCACACTCCCCATATTTAAGTCCCGTCTAAAAACTTACCTCTTCTCCCAAGCTCATGGCCTCCCCTACCCATAACTGGTTTCCTCTTCTTAAGTTTACCCGATTGTTTCCTCCCCGTCCCCCTCCAGGAGGATACATGAGGATGTCTTTGCCTTGTTCCCTGTAAGCGTCTTTGGGTGTTTGAAAAGCGCTATACAAATTTAATGAATTATTATTATTATTATTACTTCCGGAGTCAGAAGCGGCGTTGTTTACACAGAGGACAAATACGTCAATGGATTTAATGATTTGGAGTGACACGGACGGTTCGATAAATTTGTTATTTGTTCTAGTTATTTGTTATATAGGCCTGTGGAATAATTGGAACCGCAACTGACGATGACGTCAGCGTTCAGGAATCAGCAGCGGCGTTTACACAGAGGACAAAGATTTCGATAGATTTAGTGAGTTGGAGTAACACAGATGGTTTGATAAACTTGTTATTTATGTTATAGGTATTTGAATAACTATTAATGCTGCATCAGGCACGTTCTCAGTTCCTCGTTTGTGTTTATGTAACGTTAGCATAACATATCATTTAGCCTGTTGTTGCCTGTTCTTGGTGTTGTCCATCCATCCATCCATCCATCCATTTTTGTCGCCACTGGGGTCGCTGGCGTGCTGGAGCCTATCTCAGCTGTTATCGGGCAGTAGGCGGGGGACACCCTGAACTGGTTGCCAGCCAATCCCAGGGCACACACTCATACCTAAGGGCAATTTAGAGTGCTCATGCTACCAAGCATGTTTTTGGGACGTAGGAGGAAACCAGAGTGCCCGGAGAAAACCCACGCGGGCACGGGGAGAACATGCAAAATCCACACAGGGAGGGCCGGAGGTGGAATCGAAGCCACCGAACTGTGAGGCGGACGTGATAACCAGTGCGTCACGAGCCGCCCTCTTGGTGTTGTATTTTGTCAAATAAAGTTCCCCCCAAAATGCGACTTATACTCCAGTGCGACTTATATGTGGGTTTTTTTCCTTTTTTATTATGCATTGTATGGCTGGTGCGACTTGTACTCCGGAGCGACTTATAGTCTGGAAAATACGGTACGTATTTTGAACAATTACGTCACAGTCTTTGGAGCGAGACTGCTAAACAAGGTAATGGGTGTGGCCAAACGGCTTCGCATATCCTTCAGTGAGTCTGAACAGTGATAGCATACCATTGTAATACGTTCATCTGAAGTCATGGTTCTGCAGGTTCGTCGTCTTCACTGGCCTCTCATTCTGGGTCAGATTCTGGCTCCAACATGTACGGATGGTTGGATGGACAAGTCTTCTGCTGTTGACATCTTTTAATCAATCAAAAAGTTTGCGGCACAAGTAAATGCGACCTCTGCTAAAAAAAACTCCAAGTATGTCTGACCAAAGTGGAGCCGCACTGGTTACGGCCTGGAGGGGGCGGGGTGTGAGGTATCTCATTTGCATTTAAAGAGACCGCACTAACAACTTGCTCTCAGATGATTCTTAGAACAGGGGTAAAGGAGAGACCTGTGTTTAGGGACAGAATTGATAACACTAAGACGGTTCGGTCATGGACCCCAATTTTTTTCGGCACATTTTACATGGAAGATATTGCAGAAATTTTAGTGTGAAAAGACAAGAGGCAGGTTCTACTTTTGTCTACGCAACGGTGTGTCGTTTACTCTTTTTCTCCTTCCATGTTCCTCAATAACATGGCGCTTCAAAACTCCCGTCAACCCATTGTCCATCTCTCTTAAAGGGACCGTAGCAATAACTTAAAGGTTGTACATTAGCACAATGGAACCAACCCACCGGAAGTAAGCAGGGGCAGGTGAAGACTTCTTATAATTTTTAATATTCATATCGTATTAATTCTCACCCAGAACAATGATGTCATTCCCCAAATGCAAACACGTGTATCTTATTACTTGTTTCCCTCCTGCAATTTCCCGATACACTCGTATGCATTGTTCTGAATTATTTCCCCCCTTTCCAGGACTTTCTAAATAACGTGCTTTCAGGGATAACGTGATTCCCAAAATCTGCACCCCAAAGTCCGCGTAAAATCAAGGTTTACCTGTTTTTAATTGCCTATCCTTGACTGATGAAGGCGTGAGGGATCAAGTCTGAAGTTCATTGATGTCATGTTTTTTTTTTTCTTCCAGCAACTCGAGATCATCACACCTTTTCAACTATACTTCAATCCAGATTTGATCCTAAGGAATTACCAAGTGAGTAAGCAAACTTGAGTGTCAATCTTGGTTTAATATCAGGAAACATAAAATGTGAAACTAGCCTCAAATGTTAGTTACTGTCTTTCCGCAGCTAATAAAATGTTGGGTCAGTGTTGTCACAATGCCAAAATTTTTACTTACTTCGATACTATAACTGCATATCTCAATACCGGTACCAAAACAATACCATGGCAAAAACATACTACATCGGTAAAAATCAACGGAATAGTAGCTGACAGCTAAGCATCTTAAATTTTATTTTATTTGCATTAAAAAAATACAATAAAAATGCTCATTTGAGTCTTTCACTCCTCCGTGAGTCGTCACCTTACCGTGGTGGAGGGGTTTGCGTGTCCCAATGATCCTAGGAGCCATGTTGTCTGGGGCTTCATGCCCTTGGTAGGGTCACCCATGGCAAAAGGGTCCTAGGTGAGGGGCCAGACAAAGCACGGCTCAAAAAGCCTCTGATGATGAAAAAGATATATGGACTCAGATTTCCCTCGCCCGGACATGGATCACCGGGGCCCCCCACTGGAGACAGGCCTGGAGGTGGGGCTCGAAGGCGAGCGTCTGGTCGCCGGGCCTTCGCCCATGGGGCCCGGCCGGGCACAGCCCGAAAAGGAAACGTGGGTCCCCCTTTCCATGGGCTCACCACCTGTGGGAGGGGCTAAAGGGGTCGGGTGCATTGTGAGCTGGGCAGCGGCCAAAGGCAGGGACCTTGGCGGTCTGATCCCCGGCTGCAGAAGCTGGCTCTTGGGACATGGAAAGTCACCTCTCTGGCTGGAAAGGAGCCTGAGCTGGTGTGCGAGGCAGAAAAGTTCCTGTGAGTGTCAGTTTCAGTTCAATTTAAATTTCAAAGGTTAGATGTTGTATAGTTCTTGTCACACGCTTATCTTAAAACACTGTGTACAGCTGTTGCTCATACCCTTTTGAAGGTGGAGGTAGAATGTCCAAAATGGAGGCAAGCAGGCATGCAGGCCGAGGGAGAGAGGCAATGGCAGGCAGGCAAAGGTGGTAGGCCAAGCAAGGAAAGGGGGGAGGGGGAATGGCAGGCAGGCAAACAGGTGGCACACAGGTACAAATCCAAATTGTTTGTAATCCAACTAAGGTTTCAACATAAAGGGTTCCAAGAAGTAAACTAAAGATTCAAGAGTTCAAGATTCAAGAGTTTTTTATTCGCCATGTTTGAGCGTGCCAAACAAGGAATTTGACTTCGGTAAATCACAGCCTCTGTTCAACATTTAGGTGACTAACAACACTCAGGACATGTGAAAAATGGCAAATATAAAGTTTGTTTTCTAAATGCCAAGTTTCAAGTTCCAAAAATTACAAGCTTGGAGCAGACTAGAAGTAGCTTGAAACGGCCTTTTAGCGGGAAAAAACAACCGTCTTTTTCCATGTATAATGCGCAAAATGTAACTAATTTATTGTCCTAAAATCTGGGGTGCGCATTATACATGGGTACAACAATTTTTGAAGAAAATCTCCCTCGAAATAAAACTTGAAATCACCTTTCTTCTTGTTTGTTGTCAATCGCGCATCGCATTCAGCCATCCTGCCCAACACAGTCAGTAAAATTCATAATTTACGACATCGTTTGATGCGATGGTGCAATCCTTGAGGGTGTGTTATTGTCAAATATTGTTTGTTTTTTAATCTCCATCGCAGACCGGATATCATACGGAGGCCGCCATGACAGTATGCGCAGAACGGATGCGCAAGACACGTCAATCGCGCATCGCATTCAGCCATCCTGCCCAACACACTTAGTAGTCAGTAAAATTCATAATTGACGACACATCGTTTGATGCGATGGTGCAATCCTTGATGGTGTGTTATTGTCAAATATTGTTTGTTTTTTAATCTCCATCGCAGACCGGATATCATACTGATTGATTTGACGGCTGCGTGTGGACCAAGGCGGAAGTAATCTGGGGAGAGGACGCTGGCGCTGATTGTTCGCCGCTTCTCCACCAGAATTAGTTTCGTTTTAGTGTTTTTATTTATTTATTTTTTTAGCCATTATTAAAGTTTAGTTTTTAGCTTCTAGTTTTAGTGTGCAGTGCGCCTGGACCGCGGCGAACCTCCACAGAGCCGGCTGCCTACTACGGCGCGCCCACCCCACCACCACCCGCCAAGGCATCCTGGCTAGCCTAGCCAATGGCTAACACTCAAGTTCAGTGTTCTCCAACCGGCACTATGTTAACTTACTCCATCCCCCGCTTGCTGGAGCTGAGTAATCACACCATTCCAGGGTGTGTCTCAGTCATCAAACAACTCGGACTTCTCCGCAGACCACGTTACATCCACAGAAGTACCCGTCGTAACTTTGTTTTCTCCCAACCCGTCCATAACACTGTACCATTCATCTGCTCCTCCTCCGCCCGACACCCCGTCGCATGTACAACACGTCATCAGATACCTGGCGCACTTGGATCTTATTGTAGCAACCATGCGGGACTGCAGTACTCCAGGTGGCCTGGAAAACATGGTGCGGACTTCACTCCTACACGGAGCGGACTCCGACACAAGACGGACACCGGGTTGCCGGGAAAACACGGAGTGTTAATTTCTCCAGCACGGGACGGACACCAACACGGAGTGGATTTCACTCCAACACAGAGTGGACTGCACTGCATGTGGCACCGAAAACGTGGAGTGGATTTCTCTCTACTTCGCCCCCTACCTAAACACAGCCCCACAGCCACAATCAAAATGGATCTCCTCAACATCCAAGCACTCACCCGTAAATCATCATTTATTCACGACCTCATCCTGGACAAAGGCTTAGACATAATGTGCCTGACTGAGACCTGGCAACCACCCGATGTCTATCAATCCCTCAATGAAGCCTGTCCCTCTGGTTATAAATACATAACTAAACCTCGCAGCACTGGCCGTGGCGGTGGCCTGGCTGTACTCCACCGTCTTGATCTAGAGCTGTCCCCCCTCCCTCTACCTGATCACTCCTCATTCGAATCCCTTGCCAAACTCCTCTTTCATTCCAGAACTACACGATCTACTCACTACCCTCTGTACCTCCACTTCCTCTAATCTAATCATATTAGGTAATGTTAACATCCATGTCGACACCCCCTCCCGCCCCCCTGCCTCTGACCTGTTGCAACTATTGGACTGTTTACACCTCACCCAACATGTAAATGTCCCTACACATGACAAAGGGCATACACTTGACCTTGTCATCTCCTCATCGGCCATAAGCAACCTGCAAGTTCATGAGGTCGGTGTGTCTGACCACAAACTTATTCAAATGGAACTTACTTTCCCACACCCCCACTCCAAACCCAAGCGGCAAATCTCATTCAGAAATTTCAAAAACATCAACCAAGACACTATAGCACAGGACCTCCAGCTTCTCTCCTCCTCCTCTGCAACCTTTACATCAGTCAGCAAGGCAGTGGACCATTACAATAACTCTTTGGCCAAACTTCTAAGTATCCACGCCCCCCAAAAAACCAAAACAATCACTTTTTCACGCTCAGCCCCCTGGTACACCAGTGAGCTGCGTCTGATGAAGTCAACTGGACGCATCCTGGAGCGGCGTCTTAAAGCCTCAGGACTGACCGTGCACAAACAGGCCTACAAAGAACATCAGAAGGCCTACTCAAAAGCCCTTGGGACTGCACGTGCCCAGTTCTATTCCAATATCATAAACAATACCCCTGGAAATTCAAAACAGCTCTTTTCAACCATCAACCACTTTCTCAAACCCCAACCCACCACTCCAACAGAATCCTCAGAGGTAGTGTCCAATAACTTGATGACCTTCTTTACCGCTAAGGTTGACAACATCCGCACCCAGCTCCTCTCCTCTTCTTGCCCCACCACTTCACCTCCTCCCCCCTTCCTTCCACCCGGGACAGTCCAGCCTCTCCGCTGCTTTTCCCCTATCTTGCAGTCGGAGGTAGAAGACATCATCAAAAAGATGAAACCCTCCACATGTGCCCTGGACCCTTTCCCCACAGCCCTCATTAAACAACAAACCTCTGCCATTAGTCCCCTAATAACCAATGTCATCAACCTCTCACTCCAGTCTGGCTCTGTACCCCCTGCATTGAAGACTGCCATTATTACCCCCCTGCTCAAAAAACCCTCACTTGACCCGGACAACCTTGCCAACTACAGACCAATATCTAACCTCCCTCCCGTTCCTCTCCAAGGTTCTGGAAAAAGTGGTAGCTGCCCAACTTCACACTCATCTCACCCGCAATAACATCGCTGAGAAATTTCAATCCGGGTTTCGCTCTGGCCACAGCACTGAACAGCACTTGTTAGGGTCACCAACGACCTTCTCATGGCTGCCGATGCAGGCTCCCCGTCACTTCTCATCCTGTTGGATCTGTCCGCTGCATTTGACACTGTCCACCACAATATCCTCCTTAACCAACTTCACTCCACTGGATTCTCTGGCACTGCTCTAACCTGGCTTCAGTCCTACCTCTCGAACCGGACCGAGTACGTTTCCCTGGGGGGGGAAAATCCGACACTCACACTGTCACCTCCGGTGTCCCCCAGGGATCTGTACTCGGTCCTACCCTCTTCACTCTCTACATACTACCCCTCGGCAATATAATCAGGAAGTTCGGCATCTCATATCATTGTTATGCGGACGACACCCAGCTATACCTCAAACTTGACCCCCCGCCTTCCATAACCCAGCCTTCTCCATCTCCCTCATCCATCCTCTCCCTGTGTCTGGAGGAGATAAAGGCGTGGATGAATCTCAGCTTCCTGCAAGTTAACAGTGACAAAACCCAAGCCATGTTAATTGGCACTCCCCATCAGATCCATACCTGCCCAATAACAAGCATCTTATTCGCCGGTCTCACTATTCCCCTCTCAGCCACTGTCACCAACCTGGGTGTGAAACTGGACCCTCAACTCAACCTTGAGTCACACATAAAACACATCTGCAAAACCTCCTTCTTCCACCTCAGAAATATTTCCAAACTCCGCCCCACACTTACCCTGACGGATGCTGAGAAACTTGTCCACGCCTTTGTCTCCTCAAGGCTAGACTATTGTAACGCACTCCTCATCGGGATCCCTAGCAAGAGCCTCCAGAGGCTTCAGTACATTCAAAACAGCGCTGCTAGGATCCTGATGAGGGTGCGGAAAAGCAATCACATCACACCCATCGTCCGTTCTCTGCACTGGCTCCCCATCAAATTCCGAATTGATTATAAGATCGCCCTCCTCACTCACCATTGTATCCTCGGACATGCTCCCCCATACCTCAAAGAACTCCTTGCCCCAAAACCTGCCACCCGAAGCCTCCGCTCATCCAATTCACACCTTCTCCACGTTCCGAAAACCAAGCTGCGCACCATGGGCGACCGGGCCTTCTGCCATACAGCCCCTACACTGTGGAACTCCCTCCCCGACCACCTAAGAGCACCCCAATCCACTGACTCTTTCAAAACTGGACTTAAAACTCACCTCTTTACTTTAGCATTTCCGTAATTTCTCTCATATCTTGGTTGTCGTCCAGTTGTTTTAAACTTGTCCTTGTTTTGTTTTCTTGTTTTTTATCTGCCATGTAGCACTTTGAGATTCCCCCGAATGTAAAGTGCGTTATAAATATAATTTATTATTATTATTATTATTATGTGAAAAATGGCAAATATAAAGTTTGTTTTCTAAATTCCAAGTTTCAAGTTCCAAAAATTACAAGCTTGGAGCAGACTAGAAGTAGCTTGAAACGGCCTTTTAGCGGGAAAAAACAACCGTCTTTTTCCATGTATAATGCGCAAAATGTAACTAATTTATTGTCCTAAAATCTGGGGTGCGCATTTTACATGGGTACAACAATTTTTGAAGAAAATCTCCCTCGAAATAAAACTTGAAATCACCTTTTTTCTTGTTTGTTGTCAATCGCGCATCGCATTCAGCCATCCTGTTCAACACACTTAGTCAGTAAAATTCATAATTTACGACATCGTTTGATGCGATGGTGCAATCCTTGATGGTGTGTTATTGTCAAATACTGTTTGTTTTTTAATCTCCATCGCAGACCGGATATCATACGGAGGCCGCCATGACAGTATGCGCAGAACGGATGCGCAAGACACGTCAATCGCGCATCGCATTCAGCCATCCTGCCCAACACACTTAGTAGTCAGTAAAATTCATAATTGACGACACATCGTTTGACGCGATGGTGCAATCCTTGATGGTGTGTTATTGTCAAATATTGTTTGTTTTTTAATCTCCATCGCAGACCGGATATCATACGGAGGCAGTATCACTGCGCATGCACACTATGGATCCGATGCGCAGAACGGATGCGCAAGACACGTCAGCTATTTAATGAGCGAGAGTTCAGTTTAATTAGCAGTTTCATCAAATTGGTTAAGAGAGAACACATTGTGTGAGCAAACTCTTCAGCTTCAGGAACCAGGCAATGGCTCTTCTGAGTTTATTCCAAGTGGAGAAGTAATTCAGCAACACACTAGTTGGATCATGGTGACTAGCTAACGTGGCATGTACTTGAACTTCTCTTCTCAACTCTGAGTCATCTGGAGGAATAGCAAGGTCGACAGGTACGTTGGGCCAGTGCTGGGTTAAGTCTTTCAAGAATTTGGGACCATTGATCCAGTTGTTGCTTTTCAGAAAGTCTGCAGTGTTTAATCCGCGTGACGCATAGTCTGCTGGGTTCAATTTTCCAGGAATGTGTTTCCACTGTGATACATCAGACCTGCTTCTGATTGCATTTACACGATTCGCAACGAACGTGTGAAATCGTCTATTGTCATTCTGTATGTATTTTAACACAGTCGTACTGTCTGTCCAAAACACGGATGGTTCCAGGTCCATTTTTAATTCATCTACAAGCATCCGTTCTACACGAACTGCCAGCACTGCAGCAGTCAGCTCCAGATGTGGGGTTGTCATAAATTTCCACGGTGCCACTCTTGATTTCCCCTTCACAAACTTCACATGTACCTGCTCCTTACTGCTGACCAACCTCAGATACGTCACCATGCCATATTCTACTTCACTTGCATCGCAAAAGTGGTGCAATTGTGCATGTTCAACTTTTCCAAAGTTCTTTGGTTTGAAACTGCGGGTAATGTTGAAGGCTGTGAGAGTCCTAAGGCTATGCAGCCAACGTTTCCAGGATTGTGCATGAGTGTTCGGTATGTCTTCGTCCCAGGTAAGGTTCAGCCTGCAAAGTTCCTGCAGCAGATGTTTTGCTGGAAAAGTCACTGGGGCAAGAAATCCTAGCGGGTCATAGATTGAACTAACCGTGGACAGGATGCCTCGCCTGGTGCATGGTTGTCCAGGTCTAGGTCCAAGTCCTTCACTCCCTTAGCCATTTCGCATTCAGGAATGTGGACCAGGACGTTTCGGCTGTTACTGGACCACTTGGTGAGATTGAAACCTCCTGCTGCGCACAGAGCTTTCAACTCCTTGCACAGTTGAATGGCATCGGTCTCTGTATCCACGGACTTCAGCAAATCATCAACATAAAAGTTGAGGACTGTGTTCACTGCTTCAGCTGAAAAGCTGCCTTTGTTATCCTCCGCTGTCCTCTTTAAGGCATAACTGGCACAACTGGCTGATGATGTTGCTCCGAAGATATGCACTGTCATCCTGTATTCCATGAGAGACTGAGACATGTTTCCATCCTCCCACCACAAGAAGCGCAAAAAGTCAACATGCTCTGGTGGTATCTTCACCTGATAATACATCTTCTCTACATCTGCCAGTATGGCTACATTCCCATGACAGAAACGTAGCAGGACACCAATTAAGGAGTTTGTAAGATTTGGGCCCTTCAAGAGTTCATTGTTGAGAGATGTTCCTTGGTAAAATGCGGAGCAATCAAAAACCACTCGCAAGTTTCCTTTTTTGGGATGACGTACTCTATGGTGGGGTATGTACCAGCCTTTGCCATTCTGTATTGACTCTTCCTGTTTGGGTACGAGTTCAGCATGTCCACATTTCAACATGGTGTTCATGAACAATGCGTATTCTTCCCTAAAAATAGTGTTCCTTCCAAACTTGCGCTTCAAAGGCTCAGCCCGCTGCTCTGCCATCATACGGTTGTTGGGCATTCTGGGATGTCCTTTAGATGGCAGCGGCAATTGATAGTGTCCATCTTGTACTTTGAGGTGTTCATTATGTTTAGAAATCTCAGATCCTCTTTCTTCCTTTTCATATGCACTCTCCGGAAAGTCATGGTTGAGTTGCTGCACCAGAAGGTCACGTACAATTTCCACAGAAATCCGATTGGTATAAACATATGGCTTGCCTTGCTTACTCAGACTGTGCTCATCATGGAGGAGACCACTGACAACCCAGCCCAGCAGGGTTTTGGTTGCAAAAGGCCCATTGCCGTTGCTATTAATCACACTCCATGGCTCCATGAGTTTGGGCACATTTGTTCCAATCAAGAGATCGATGTCAGCATCAATGGTAGGCAGAAATACATCCTTCAAGTGTGGCCATTTCTTCAAATCCTTCTGCTTTGGTATGTGGTCTTTGCTGACTGGAATTTATTTCTGTGTGTAAACATCGGGCAATCCATAGAAACATTTCCCTTCCAGACTGCTTACTTCTAAGCCGCTGACGACGATGCTGGTGGGTTTTTCTTGACCCATAGTTCGCAAAAGGATCCTGTGATTTCTTCCTCTTGTATTTAGTCGTCGTCGGTGACTCTCAGTGCGAAATGTAATAATAATAATAATAATAATTCATTAAATTTGTATAGCGCTTTTCAAAAACCCAAAGACGCTTACAGGTAACAAGGCAAAGACATACATGAGGGGAGGGGGACGGGGAAGAAACAATCGGATAAAATTAAGAAGAGGAAACCAGTTATGGGTAGGGGAGGTCATGAGCTTGGGAGAAGAGGTAAGTTTTTAAACGGGACTTAAATATGGGGAGTGTGGGTGAGTCACAGACAGACTGAGGGAGAGAGTTCCAGAGTCGGGGTGATGTGCAGGAGAAGGCTCTGTCACCGAAGGATTTGAGTTTAGATTTTGGGACTGTCAGACGTGAAGTATTGGAGGATCGGAGGGGACGGTTGGGGCAGTAGGGGACAAGGAGGTCGGATAGGTAAGTGGGAGCCAGGTGGTGAAGGGCTTTGAAGGTGAGGAGGAGTATCTTGAAAATGATATGCTCCTTAATGGGGAGCCAGTGAAGAGAGCGGAGAACAGGAGTGATGTGTTCACGGGACCGGGTGTGGGTAAGGAGGCGGGCAGCAGAGTTTTGGACTAGTTGAAGTCTATGGAGTGAGTGAGCAGTGATTCCAGTGAGAAGGGAGTTGCAGTAGTCAAGCCGGGATGAGATGAAGGCGTGGATGAGAGATTCAGCGGCAGGGAGAGAAAGGCAGTGCCGGATTTTGGCGATGCGTCGGAGGTGGAAGTAGGAGGTCTTGACAACTGAGCTAACATGAGGTTGAAAGGACAGTGTGGGGTCAAAAATAACGCCAAGGTTGCGTGCCAGAGGGGAGGGAGTGATGTTTGATGAGTCAATGGTGAGTGTGATGGATCCAGTTTTATTAAGGGAGGATTTAGTGCCTATGAGGGGAGCTCTGTTTTGTCACTGTTGAGTTTGAGAAAGTTGTGGGTCAGCCATGCTTTTATTGTAGAGATGCAGGTTTCAAAATGGGTGAGGGAAGGGTTACGGGTTGGTGTCGTACGTATATAGATCTGGGTGTCATCAGCGTAGCAGTGGAAGTCCAGATTGAGTTTGCGGATGACAGTACCAAGGGGAAAGAGGTAACAGATGAATAGGAGGGGGCCATGAACTGAGCCTTGGGGGACCCCTTGTGTAACTGGGGAGAGGATGGATGTGTGACCGGAGAGAGAGATGAACTGGTTTCTGTTGGTGAGGTAGGAGGTGAGCCAGTCGAGTGCAGTGCCCTCAACACCTAGTTGGCGCAGCCTTTGGAGTAGGATGGAATGGTTCACAGTGTCAAAGGCTGCGCTAAGGTCAAGTAGTAGTAGGATGTTGAGGGCACCAGAGTCTGCAGAAATGAGGAGATCGTTGGTGACTTTAACTAGAGCTGTTTCAGTGCTGTGAAGTGGGCGGAATCTGGACTGGAAGGGTTCATAGAGGTTGTTGGACTGGAATGTGGCGGAGCTGCCTGGATCAAGGAATGCATATGTCTGGACAACATGGTTGGACTTACTCAGCTTCACTTGAACGGGTACAATAGCTAATGTGCAGTGATCGTCACTAGATCCAATGCTTCCATTTTCCAGTGAGACCAATCCACTATTTATTGCCATTTCAGATCCACTGGGGTTCCCCTTGTGGTCTGTGATTCCATCATCTGTCCTTTGAATATGCAGTATGTCTGGATGCCTTTTAGAACACACAGAACAAGTAAGGCGCCGTTTACAATCTTTGCTCAAGTGGCCCTTTACCAAAACGGCCAAAATAGACACCTTTTCTCTTCAATATTTCAACACGTTCTTCATGTGTCTTAGAGAGCAACTCTTTACATGAAGTCAATGAATGCGTTTCATTACAAATTGCACAACTGCTTGTAACAGGAGACTTGTTATTAGCAGATTGTTGCTTGGGGACATCATTTTTGGCAGAGGCGGAAGTATTTGCCACAGCAGTTACAAAACTACCTTTGCTTTTAAATGGAAGCTTGGAATCTGATGTGGGTTTAGGTTGCAAGAACTTCTTTGTGGAAAGTGGCTGTTGGATGTCACCAAAGAGGATCTTGCATGATCCTGGCATGTCTTTCAATAAAGATAACTAGGTCAGAAAAAGTAGCCTTGGTTTGTCTCTGCGCCATGATGTCAAATGCTCTTGACCGCCATCTTTCCCTCAACTTAATAGGAAGCTTTGAGACAAGAAGCCTGAGGTTAGAGGGTAGACTAAGCTTGCAGACTTCGAGACAGGTTGCAGCATGCTCGAAGGAAGAGTGCATAACTGTACAATGCCTTTCCGTCTTCTGCCTTAATGGTGCTCCAGTTCATGGCTTTCTCCATGTACGCATTAGTGAGCTTTATCTTGTCACCATAATGGTACTCCAGCAATCGTTTAGCCTCTGCATACCCATCACCAGCACTCATATGCAAACAGCTTCTCACCAGTTCTTTTGATTGGCCAGAAGTGTTTTGCTCCAGGTAATACAAGCGGTCTTGATTACTTATGGCCTTATTTTCAATTCCATGCACGAATGCTTGCATAAAAGGCCTAAAGTTCAAAGGTTCCCCATCAAAAACAGGTATATCCCTCGTGGGAAACAACGATAACCGCTGTTGCTGCATAAAGAGGTTTGCAATGTCACTTAAACCGCTATTTGTAATTGGCTGTGCAGAGTGTGAGGTTAGATTAGCTGCTGCAGTCATGAGGGCAGGGGTGGCTACTACCACAGTGGGAGCAGAGGTAACTGCTACTATATTGGGAGTGGAAGCAGCAGCTGTAGGAATGGAAGGGGCTGCTACACCGGCTGTTATGGAGGTGTCAGCTGTAGTCTGAGGTTGCTTAGAAGGTAATTGGTAGGGGAATTGGGTTTGTCTTTGTGCTGTAAGCATTTGAAGAGGAGTCTTGGGGACAGTATGTATATTTGCATATTCAATTGAAATCTCCGGTTCTATATAAGTTTCCTTTACATTTTTTCCATGTGCCTCCAGGTAAGAAGTCATGCTATCCATGGGTTCTGATCGACAAACAGAGCCTCCTTTTATTCCTATTTGTTTTTCATAATTCTCCAAAACTTTCACTTTTGCGTTTGATGCAGCAATGTCAATTTCAATGGCGCTCTGTGCTATTTCACCTTGCAGTTGCAGCCTTTGCAGCTCAAGAGCGTGTTTTTTCTTAAGCCCAGCAGCACGTTTCAGAAGAGCTGCCTTTTCTGCTTCAACCTTTACACGAGCTGATGACAGTGATGATGCCCCTGATTTAGAAGAACTCCCTGACTTTCTGGATGTATTAGAAGCACTGTCCATAGGGGTGATAACAGGTAATGTCTGAAACAGACTGCCTTTGAATGTCTGTGCATTTTCAAGAAAATATAAGAAATACTTCTTTTTTGGTTCATACCATTGGACATGATCATCTTGCCTTTCATAACCAGCCAACATGTCTTGCACCAACACATGAGCTTTGTCAAATTCATCCAGTGCATCAATAAGATCTTTAATGCCTTTGTCCATATCAGCAACGCTGGCATTATCCATAAATTGCTTTAACTCATTTTGTTTTCTTGTGCAAAAACTCAGTTTTCCCTTTCGGGTTGCAATGTGCTGCCTCAACAGCTGTTCAGCCATGATTTGCACATTAACATCATCTGTGTGAGAATCAGCAACTTCAACTTCAGGTGACTCAGACCGAGAGATCTTCAAACAATTTCGATTATAGTGATGATAACACCGGAAATTCCATTTCAATGCAAGGACGTGTTCCAAAATCCAGTATATCCAAGTGTGTGGCTACACACAATTCAAATAAATCCACATTCCACTGTCAAACAAATCCTATTTCAAGTTGAGTTTCCATGTTTTAAGCACTTCATGATAGTTTTTTACTTAATGTGAGTGTCAGTTTCAGTTCAGTTTAAATTTCAAAGGTTAGATGTTGTATAGTTCTTGTCACACGCTTATCTTAAAACACTGTGTACAGCTGTTGCTCATACCCTTTTGAAGGTGGAGGTAGAATCTCCAAAATGGAGGCAAGCAGGCATGCAGGCCGCGGGAGAGAGGCAATGGCAGGCAGGCAAAGGCGGTAGGCCAAGCAAGGAAAGGGAGGAGGGGGAATGGCAGGCAGGCAAACAGGTGGCACACAGGTACAAATCCAAATTGTTTGTAATCCAACTAAGGTTTCAACATAAAGGGTTCCAAGAAGTAAACTAAAGTTTGTTTTCTAAATTCCAAGTTTCAAGTTCCAAAAATTACAAGCTTGGAGCAGACTAGAAGTAGCTTGAAACGGCCTTTTAGCGGTAAAAAACTATGTCACTACTATCTTCCTTCTTTGTCTAACTGAGACTGACTACCAAGTGGGAGCAGCCTATTTCCCTGATCAGGTGACTGATCAGGTGACCAAAGGCTTTGTCAAATAAAAGTCCATGGCCCAAGGCCAGCGAATCTTAAACAAAAATAAGAATTTAAGCTAAGGAAACTAAATTGGCTCCAACAGTTCCGACTAGACATAGTCGGACTTGCCTCCACACACAGTTTGGGTTCTGGTACAAGCCTTCTCGAGAGGGCCTGGACTCTCTTTCACTTTGTAGTTGCCCACGGTGAGAGGCGTCGAGCAGGTGTGGGTATAGTACTTATTGCCCCCCAGCTGGGCGCCTGCACATTGGGGTTCGCCCCGGTGAACAAGAGGGTAGCCTCCCTCCGCCTTCGGGTGGGGGCACGGGTCCTGACTGTTGTTTGTGTCTATGCACCAAACAGCAGCTCAGAGTACCCACCCTTTTTGGAGTCGCATTTGAGAAGTGCTGGAGAGCGCTCCTTCTGGGGACTCCATCATTGTACTGGGTGACTTCAATGCTCACGTGGGCAATGACAGTGAGACCTGGAAGGGCGTGATTGAGAGGAACGGCCCCCCCGATCTGAACCCGAGCGGTGTTCTATTGGAATTCTGTGCTCGACACGGATTGTCAATAATGAACACCATGTTCAAGCATAAGGGTGTCCATGTGTGCACTTGGCACCAGGACACCCTAGGCCGCAGTTTGATGATCGACTTTGTAGTCGTGTCATCGGATTTGCGGCCGCATGTTTTGGACACTCGGGTGAAGAGAGGGGCGGAGCTGTCAACCGATCACCACCTGGTGGTGGGTTGGCTCCGATGGTGGGGGAAGATGCCGGGCCGACCTGGCAGGCCCAAACGTACTGTGAGGGTCTGCTGGGAACGTCTGGCAGAATCCCCTGTCAGGAAGAGCTTCAACTCCCACCTCCGGCAGAGCTTTTCCCACGTCCTGGAGGAGGTGGCGGACATTGAGTCCGAGCGGAACATGTTCCGCGCCTCCATTGTTGAGGCAGCCGACCGGAGCTGTGGCCGTAAGGTCGTTGGTGCCTGTCGTGGCGGCAATCCCTGAAACCGCTGATAGACACCGGTGGTAAGGGATGCCGTCAAGCTGAAGAAGGAGTCCTATCAGGCCGTTTTGGCCTGCGGGACTCCGGAGGCTGCTGACAGGTACCGGATGGTCAAGCAGAACGCGGCTTCGGCGGTTGCTGACGCAAAAACCCAGGCATGGGAGGAGTTTGGCGAGGCCATGGAGAGTGACTTCCGGACGGCTTTGAGGAAATTCTGGTCCACCATCCGGCGTCTCAGGAGGGGGAAGCAGTGCACCGTCAACACTGTTTACAGTGGAGATGGCGTGCTGCTGACCTCGACTCGGGATGTCGTGAGTCAGTGGGGAGAATACTTCGAAGACCTCCTCAATTCCACTTACACGCCTTCCATTGTGGAAGCAGGGCCTGGAGACTCCGAGGCGGACTCTCCAATCTCTGGGGTTCAAGTCACTGAGGTAGTTAAAAAACTACTCGGTGGCAAGGCCCCAGGGGTGGATGAGATCCGCCCAGAGTTCTTAAACGCTCTGGATGTTGTGGGGCTGTCATGGCTGACACGCCTCTACAACATTGCGTGGACATCGGATTGGCAGACCGGGGTGGTGGTTCCCCTCTTTAAGAAGGGGAACCGGAGGGTGTGTTCCATTTACAGGGGAATCACACTCCTCAGCCTCCCTGGTAAGGTCTATTCAGGGGTGCTGGAGGGGAGGGTCCGTCGGGAGGTCAAACCTCGGATTCAGTGTGACTTTCGTCCTGGCCGTGGAACAGTGGACCAGCTCTACACTCTCGGCAGGATCCTCGAGGGGGCATGGGAGTTCGTTCAACCAGTCCACATGTGTTTTGTGGACTTGGAGAATGCGTTCGACCGTGTCCCTCGGGAGGTTCTGTGGAGGGTGCTTTAGAGATGCACCGATCCGACTTTTTCAGTTTCGATACCGATACCGATGCCGTGGCTTTGCGTATTGGTCGATACCCGATACCGATCCGATATTATGGTTGACTTAACAAGCTACATACCTCTACATGTGGAACAGAAAAGACTAAAGGCAATGGCATCAGGCATGACTACACAGTTCATTCCTAAGACAAAATGTAACAAGATAAAGCAGATTAATGCAATGAACTATTTATTTGTAACAAAAATTGTGCAACAGCAGCAATAAAGTGTATCAGCATTTAAATTCAAGTAAATTAGGATACAAACTTCTTAAAAAAAAAAAAAATACAAATGTTGCAGCTGAAACTGCACTGGGCAAATATAGAAAGGGTGATCAAGCACACAGTAACCAAATATTAAAATAAATAGTAAACATGTAAACATTAGGTGCCGTTCCACACCACCAGTTGATGCTCTAAATCAGCGGTGGCCAACCCGCGGCTCGCGAGCCGCATGCGGCTCTTTGCCGGGTTTCATGCGGCTCTTTTACGTTCGCTTCGGGGGGGGAGGGGTTGTGTTAATGGGACGTCAAACGCTGCGCGTTCGCTTCGCTTCGGGGGGGGGGGGGGGGGTTTGGTAATGGCACGTCAAACGCTGCGTGTTCGCTTCGGGGGGGTTGTGGCTCTTTGCGGTACACAGTAAAAAATGTGGCTCTTAGTCTCTGACTGGTTGGCCACCCCTGCTCTAAATGCTCATTTAAGCAGCAATGAGAAGTGCTCCCTGAAAACAAGCTCTGCTTAGTACTTAGTACTAGTACTATAACTGGCAGTACTACCACCACCCCTGGCAACATTAGCTTTGCAGACATTACAAACTGCCAGCGAGCTAGTTGGCGTGTTCAGTTTAAAGTACCTCCACACAGCTGACTCTTTCGTTCGCTCCATGTTTGCGTTTGTTTAGAAAACTCTCGTGGCATGCGGCACACGTGCTGCTGACGTATGACGTAGCCCGCGTCCCGCGGCACACGTGCTGCTGACGTATGACGTAGCCCGCCCCGCGTCCCAATAGATTAAGGAAAGGATCGTCTCACAGATCGGCTGCATTTTCCGATACCCGATCTATCAATTTTGTTGATATCGGGGCCGATATCCGATCCAGATATCGGATCGGTGCATCTCTAGGGTGCTTCGGGAGTACGGGGTGCCGAGCCAACTGATAAGGGCGGTTCGGTCCTTGTATCACCGATTCCAGAGTTTGGTCCGCGTTTCCGGCAGTAAGTCAGATTCGTTCCCAGTGAGGGTTGGACTCCGCCAAAGCTGCCCTTTGTCACCGATTCTGCTCATCATTTTTATGGACAGAATTTCTAGGCGCAGCCGAGGCGTTGAGGGTGTTTGGTTTGGGGACCTCAGCATAGCGTCTCTGCTTTTTGCAGACGACGTGGTGCTGTTGACTTCTTCAAGCCGTGATCTCCAGCTCTCACTGGAGCAGTTCGCAGCCGAGTGTGAAGCGGTCGAGATGAGGGTCAGCACCTCCAAATCGGAGTCCATGGTCCTCGGTCGGAAAAGTGTGGAATGCCCTCTCCGGATCGGGGATGAGATCCTGCCCCAAGTGGAGGAGTTCAAGTATCTTGGGGTCTTGTTCACGAGTGAGGGCAGGATGGAGCGCAAGATCAACAGGCGGATTGGTGCAGCGTCTGCAGTAATGCGGACTCTGTACCAGTCCGTCGTGGTGAAGAGAGAGCTGAGCCAAAAGGCAAAGCTCTCAATTTACCGGTCGATTTACGCTCCTACCCTCACCTATGGTCACAATCTATGGGTCGTGACCGAAAGAACGAGATCCCGGATACAAGCGGCCGAAATGAGTTTCCTCCGCAGGGTGTCCGGGCTCTCCCTTAGAGATAAGGTGAGAAGTTCGGTCATCCGGGAGAGACTCTGAGTAGAGGCGCTGCTCCTCCACGTTGAGAGGAGCCAGATGAGGTGGCTCGGGCATCTCATCAGGATGCCTCCTGGACGCCTCCCTGGGGAGGTGTTCCGGGCATGTCCCACCGGTAGAAGACCCCGTGGACGACCCAGGATGCGCTGGAGAGACTCTGTCTCTCGGCTGGGCTGGGAACGCTTTGGGATCCCCCGGGATGAGCTGAATGAAGTGGCTGGGGAGAGGGAAGTCTGGGAGTCCCTCCTAAAGCTGCTGCCCCCGCGACCCGACCCTGGGTAAGCGGAAGAAAATGGATGGATGGATGGAATCTTTCACACCATAGAAAATACATTTTTAATATTTTGAAACAGTAAAACAATTCATCGTGAAATCTTTAAAAAAATGTGCACATTACTGATCATTTTGTGTATGTACATTACTGTATAAAAATATTATTACTTCAGCATTTGGGCAGTATAAACTCTCTTTGAATATTTAAGATCTGACATCCCAACCATTTATTGTAAGATAAGTGACCATGCAGATGGACCAGTGATGGTAATGAAGTAAAATAGCAATGTGATTTCATACACATAATTTTTCTTGTATGTCAGCTTTTATTGCTTGTCAGACAGCCCTCATTATTTAGATATTTGTAGTTTTTGGCATTTAACGCACTGATAAAGGATTTTGCTGTTTGAGTTTGAAATGTCTTTGAATTTGGGCTGCTCAATTATTCAAATTTTAATCATGATTACGATCTTGGCTCCAGACGATCTCAAAATGTATATAATCAAGGACAAACGATTATTTGGTGTTCCCATTCTGAGACGTGCATGCGCAACTCGCCCCTGCGTGTGTGTCTAGTGGAGATCCAGGCCGTATTTAACAGGCAGTATTGTTCATTGAACAAAAGTTCATATTTTGTACAAACGTGAACTGAACAACACGTTCAACTCGAAGCAACTTGATTGGCGGAGGAAAAGAACTAGAAACTTTTCATCTTTCCAAAGTGTCTGTCGCTATGAGGCAGCCATTAAAGCTATTCACTGCCTCACAAAATGCCTCCAGTGATGCTTGTGAAGGTCTCACCAAATCTTGGATCAACAGCGTCATGTCGTCCTTTAGTGAAATAAGTTTTTTATCCAGTTCAGCAACAAGTGAACTCATGGATAGAGCATCCGGGGAGACTACTGAAGAGACATTAGCTTCGGAGCTACTCGCAGCCATTTTAGCTTGTTTGCTAGCATTCAAAGCCATACTTGCCTGGGTGTCCGGACAAGTCAATGTGGCGTGTACTTTGGGCTTGGAACCCTTAGAAATAGGGTGAGAAGCTTGATCAACCAGGAGAGAACTCAAAAACGAACAGCTGCTTGTGCATGTTAAGAGGAGCCAGATGAGGTGGCTCGGCCATCTGACTAAGATGGTGTGGTGTTACGGGCAGGAGCCCCTGGGGACAGCCCCAGACGAGTGAGAGAGGCTGTCTTCTGGCTGGCTTGGGAACTTCTTGGGATCCCCCAGGGTGGCTGGGGAAGAGGTGGCTGGGGAAAGGTCTGGCAGCACCGAACACGGTCAGCAGCAGGCAGGCAGTGAGCTACTTCACTGTGTGGCCAGCTGGGCGACGTGGCTGGGAGGTCCTCCTGGCTGCTTCACCAGCAGTGGCTGGCTAACGCAGTTGGTTGGTGGTGAGTTCTGAGCTGTCTGGCTGCGACACAGAGCCCCATGTTTGGCTGGAAAGAATCTGAAATCGTTCTGCTAATCTTGTCCTTTTAGATGTCGGAAGCCAATCCTGCCCTTCAGGGCATAGGGGCTACCGACAGCAGTGTCTCTTTGCCTGTCTATGAGCTGTAACAACTATAGCATCGCAAAGTGTCTTAAAACTGTGACCAATCTTCACCCAAATTTCTTCTATTGTCCACTTCAACACGTAAAGTTATTTTTAAAAATGATCACCACTAGTGATGGGTCCATGCAGCGTCGTGTATCGTTTCGACACATTGCCAAACTGTATTGACACTGTGTTGATACTGTGTCGTTGACTGCTGACACCCGCTGGACCTTAAAAATACTACAGGCAACCTAGTTGACAGACACGACTGACACTGATTTGATGACCTAGTATATACATTAATTAATTTAAGTAATTACATTTTATATTGTAATGTTTCACACATTCATTTATACTGAAAATATAGTTTATTTTTTAGTTACAGTCAATCAATAATGTGAACATGTATCTAACATGAAAATCTAAGTGAACGTGTTGTGAAAGAGGATGCTTGTGCACTGAGATTTGTTTTTTTACTAATTTTTATTTAACAATAAGTTTTCCAATGTTTTGAAATTGAGCCTGTTGCGCTTTTTGGACACAATTTCTCCCGCCGTTGAAAACACACACTCACACGGCACAGATGAGGCTGGAGTACAGTGTAGTGGGTCTTTTGATTGTCCCAGTATCTGACTTGAGGCTGCTCCATAATTCTTGATGACTTCGAGGATGAACCGCAAAAGATCAGATATTGTTTCAGCAGATCCATCCCGTTGACAGTGCGCTTCCTTTAACAGAGCTAAAATGCACTTCCTTGACAGACTACAATGCTGCTCGTTCGGTCACGTGGCTTTTTAAAAGCGATACGCGCACCGACACGGGGCTTCGCTCTATGAGCTGGACACATGCGCCGACGCATCGGTGTTGCCGGACTCATCACTAATAACCACAATAGTTTTGAATTCATGGGACGCCTGGTACATCCTCGTCTTCTGTCCCTGTCATTGACTTGGCAAGTCATCACTGAATTTGTTATATTTGTTATATATATATATATACTGAAAAGTAGCCGGGGTCTGGGGGCCGCATACCCCACTGGGGGGGGCCGAAGGCCCCCACCCCCCACTTGCCGCAGGGGGCCAGGGGCCGCAGTGGGCCAGGGTCCACAGGCCCCCATTGGGGGCTGCAGGGGCCACAGGACCCTATTGGGGGCCACAGGGCCCACAGTCCCCCATTGGGGGCCGCAGGGGGCCAGGGGCAACGCCCCGGAGGGGCAAAGCTCCCTGGAAACTCCTGGATTTTGGCAGTATAGCAACCCCAAAACCATTAATTTCATCACTCAATTTCAACAGTTTTGTAAAAAAAATATTCCTGCTTGGTGGGATACCAAGGTGAATATACAGTGCCTTGCGAACGTATTCGGCCCCCTTGAACCTTTCAACATTTCGCCACATTTCAGGCTTCAAACATAAAGATATAAAATTTTAATTTTTTGTCAAGAATCAACAAGTGGGACACAATCGTGAAGTGGAACGAAATTTATTGGATAATTTAAACTTTTTTAACAAATAAAAAACTAAAAAGTGGGGCGTGCAATATTATTCGGCCCCTTTACTTTCAGTGCAGCAAACTCACTCCAGAAGGTCAGTGAGGATCTTTGAATGATCCAATGTTGTCCTAAATGACTGATGATGATAAATAGAATGCACCTGTGTATAATCAAGTCTCCGTATAAATGCACCTGCTCTTTGATAGTCTCAGGGTTCTGTTTAAAGCGCAGAGAGAACCATGAAGACAAAGGAACACACCAGGCAGGTCCGAGATACTGTTGTGGAGAAGTTTTAAAGCCGGATTTGGATACAAAAAGATTTCCCAAGCTTTAAACATCTCAAGGAGCACTGTGCAAGCAATTATATTGAAATGGAAGGAGTATCAGACCACTGCAAATCTACCAAGACCCGGCCGTCCCTCCAAACTTTCATCTCAAACAAGGAGAAGACTGATCAGAGATGCAGCCAAGAGGCCCATGATCACTCTGGATGAACTGCAGATAACTACAACTGAGGTGGGAGAGTCTGTCCATAGGACAACAATCAGTCGTGCACTGCACAAATCTGGCCTTTATGGAAGAGTGGCAAGAAGAAAGCCATTTCTCAAAGATATCCAAAAAAAGTCTCGTTTAAAGTTCGCCACAAGCCACCTGGGAGACACACCAAACATGTGGAAGAAGGTGCTCTGGTCAGATGAAACCAAAATCAAACTTTTTGGCCACAATGCAAAACGATATGTTTGGCGTAAACGCAACACAGCTCATCACCCTGAACACACCATCCCCACTGTCAAACATGGTGGTGGCAGCATCATGGTTTGGGCCTGCTTTTCTTCAGCAGGGACAGGGAAGATGGCTAAAATTGATGGGAAGATGGATGGAGCCAAATACAGGACCATTCTGGAAGAAAACCTGTTGGAGTCTGCAAAAGACCTGAGACTGGGACGGAGATTTATCTTCCAACAGGACAATGATCCAAAACATAAAGCCAACTCTACAATGGAATGGTTCACAAATAGACGTATCCAGGTGTTAGAATGGCCAAGTCAAAGTCCAGACCTGAATCCAATCGAGAATCTGTGGAAAGAGCTGAAGACTGCTGTTCACAAACGCTCTCCATCCAACCTCACTGAGCTCGAGCTGTTTTGCAAGGAAGAATGGGCAAGAATTCCAGTCTCTCGATGTGCAAAACTGATAGAGACATACCCCAAGCGACTTGCAGCTGTAATTGCAGCAAAAGGTGGCGCTACAAAGTATTAGCGCAAGGGGGCCGAATAATATTGCACGCCCCACTTTTCAGTTTTTTATTTGTTAAAAAAGTTTAAATTATCCAATAAATTTTGTTCCACTTCACGATTGTGTCCCACTTGTTGATTCTTGACAAAAAATTAAACTTTTATATCTTCATGTTTGAAGCCTGAAATGTCGCGAAATGTTGAAAGGTTCAAGGGGGCCGAATACTTTCGCAAGGCACTGTATATATATATATATATGTATATATATATATATATATATATATATATATATATATGTATATATATATATATATATATATATATGTATATATGTATATATATGTATATATATATATATATATGTATGTATATATATGTATATATATGTATATATATGTATATATATATATATATGTATATATATGTATATATATATATATATGTATATATATATATGTATATATATATATATGTATATATATATATATGTATATATATATATATGTATATATATATATATGTATATATATGTATATGTATATATATGTATATGTATATATGTATATATATATATATGTGTGTATTAGGGGTGTAACGATTCATCGATTAATCGATATAATGCTCTACGATTTATTGGCATCGATGCTAAACGTAAACATCGATTTATATCGCCGTGTTTGACCTCGGACATTAGACGCGACTTTATTTTGAAATCCAGTTCATTGTTGCTTGCTTCCTCTTTCCGGGAGCAGTACGCGGCGTGCTGTGTTGTGAGCAGAGCAGGCACGTGAAAGGGGAGCCGACAACTACACGGCTCCTGGGCTGGTGCTATGGGTAGTGTCCAAGAAGACGAGGAAATTCGCTCCCCTTTGGGCTTCAAGTCATTCGTTTGGAAGCACTTTGGATTCCAAAGAAAAGATGGCTCAACGGACAATTAAAATTATTGTAAATAAATAGTTCAGTAATGCACTTTAAAGTTAATGGTATTACAAAAAAAGTTCAGTGTTAAAATAAGCACTTTGTATACTACAATACTCTTGTAATTTCCTAAATAAAGAGTTTGCAGTACCTTGTTGATTTTGCGTATGAATTGTTATAAATCAGGATATTGTTCTATATTTTTTATTTAAAAAAATAAATAAAAATAAAAATATCGATCGTGGAGCACTATATCGTGATGTATCGTGAATGAATCACAGCAGGCTTTAAGATATCGGCAATAATCGTATCGTGGTCCTTTGTATCGATATGATATCGTATCGTGACAAAACCCGCGATTTACACCCCTAGTGTGTGTATATATATATATATATATATATATATATGTGTGTGTGTATATATATATATATATATATATACTGTATATGTGTGTAAAAGGTCGCATCGCTTTCAGCATTACGGCAACTGTGGTCAGGGGAGTCACCGAAGTAAGCCACTACTGGTTGATCGCATGACGTTAAAAAAAAAGAAAGAAAATTGTATAGGCTAGAATCCATCCCATCGCTTGATTGACATACATGTAAGCCTGTTGGGAGGCAATCACAGTGAACCGCACATGCGCAATAGACAGTGACCACACACCCTCACCGCAGCAGTTTGGCTGCGCATACCCAAACCTGGCACCAAAGCTCATCAATGCACATGCTCGCTTTTTTCTTTTAAACTACAGAAAGTTTATGACCATCAAAAATGAGTGGGGTTGCTGGACTAAGTAAGAAGCCAAACCGTATGACTTTCATACGGAAAGGGAGTTGGACCTTTTTTTACCTCATTGACATTCCCTTTAGCACAGCTCCATCAAGTGGATGCATTCCACAAACCTAGTCAACCCCAGTTTGATGCAGTAGCTTCTAATCTATGTGCCTTTTAGTCCGCCCTATATATGAGAAAATTCTAAAATAAAAAATTCAATGAAGGTGCGCTTTATAATCCAGTGCGCCTTGTAGTGCAGAAAATACTCTATCAGTCAGTCAGTCAGTCAGTCAGTCAGTCAGTCAGTCAGTCAATTATATTATACTGTTTACCAACTCTAAAGACTTGAAAAAATTCTCACTTGAAAAACTCTGTGAAATGTTCACAATGTGTTGTGGGTGCTGCATAATCTCATTTTTCTTCCTTTTTTTTATAGGTATGGCGACTAATAACAAACTTTCTTTTTTTTGGTCCGGTTGGCTTCAATTTTCTGTTCAATATGATATTTTTGTATCCTTCTCAATTTTCAGTCCAACTCCATTCAGATGCATAATATCCATTTTCTGAATCATCTTCGCTAAGGTTGCGGGCATAATGGAGCCTATCCCAGCAAGAGGTAGATACACCTTGAACTGGTCATGAGCCAATCACACATACTTAGGGTTGGGCATCAATTAGAAGTGAAACCGCAGGCAAAAAGATTAAGAAATAATAATAAGAAGAATAGGCTTATTTTACGTTTTTCAATTTACAATTTTTAAATGAGAAACAGGAGATGGCCCGTTCCTGTTCAATGGAGACTGCAAAACCGCCTACTTGTAAACAGAAGAAGCATAGCTTATTACACATAAATATCTGAGGCGTGTGTGTATGTGTGTGTGTCTTGAAATGACATGTTTGTGTCAAAAAGAAATGCACGTGACCCATTAACACACATTCCACACTGCACATAGAATTGAATATTTACAAATGATAAGTCATGATAAATGCACACAACAATAAAATACACGTGAAATTTGCGTACTATATACAGTATTTGTGGATTTGAAAAACGTGGAAATCACAAATATGTGTGCATCTGAAAAATGTGAAACCACAGACTGACGAAAAATGAGAAAAGAATAATATGTGTGCTCGATGCGCAATACACACGTCTATTAACGAAGTAGGAAATTTGTGCAATCATCAAGCTCGTGGTCAATTGGCTTACTATGCGTGTCTTAGGAAACAGGAGTACACAGAGGAAACTCAGGAAAGCACGGAGAAACTTAAAAAACATGCAGGAATGCGACCCCTGAGGACTAGAGTTTGACACCTATGGTACACTGTTTAAAGCACTGTGAAGCTGCGGGAATGAGTGAGAGGAAAACAAAGGTCGAGCGCGTTGTAGCGCATATTTAGTCAATGACATGTACACATAACAGTATATATTTTATCACTTATTGTTTGACATTTTAGGGCAGGGGTCTCAAACTCCAGTCCTCGGGGGCCGCATTCCCTCGTTAAAACACACCTGATTCAAATGATCAGTTCATCCTCACGTTCTGCAGGAGCCTGATAATTGAATCAGGTGTGTTTAACGAGGGAAACTTGGAAAATATGTAGGAATGCGGCCCCCGAGGACTGGAGTTTGAGACCCCTGTTTTAGGGGAATTGAGCTTCCCTTGCAATCTTAGAGCGATCACCTCGGTCTTCCACTAATATTGCTCACTTGAAAATTGGGTGGGTTCAAATGAGGAGGCGCTCTGTCTGAGTTCTTTAACACATCTAAAAGTAAAAAAACATCCCTAAATAAAAGATGCAGGGCGGCTCGGTGGCGCACTGGTTAGCACGTCCACCTCACATTCAGAGGTTGCGCTTCCTGTGTGGAGTTTGCATGTTCTCCCCGTGCCTGCGAGGGTCTTCTCCGGGTACTCCCGTTTCCTCCCACGTCCCAAAAACATGCTTGGTAGTCCGATTGAGCACTTCAAACTGTAGATTGATAGTTGTTTGTCTTTGTGTGCCCTGGGATTGGCTGGCAACCAGTTCAGGGTGTCCACCGCCTGCTGCCCAATGACTTCTGGGATAAGCTCCAGCATGCCCGTGACATCCGTGGGGACAAGCGGTACTGATGGATGGATGGATGGATGGATGGATGGATGGATGGATAAAAGATGAAATTCTGAAATTCTTTTCTGAAACCCAAATATTTCCAACAAAAAACTCAGAAATTTACCTTACAGTTTACTGTAGGGGACTGTTTAATTTGTATTTGGTGCCAGACTTCAAATTTGAATGTAAACAAAGAATTTTTCTATCACCGGCATTTGGTGTTCTCTCTCTGTGCCGTTGTAAACAGTCTGCCAAATAACAGTTGCACACAAAAAGTGACAATATTCTCTGAAAAGTGTCACGGCCAAAACGCTGAAAACAGTCCAAAATATGTTAACTTGATACAAAACCAACACAAAATAATTACTACAATTAACGGAGGGAGTAAGCCATCACTCTTATTATTCATTGTTGGTGCCTTCTTGTTTTTATTTTGTGTTGTTTACTTGTATGTATATCGTGTACTATGTCTTGTCACCGTGGGATAGTGGAAACGTAATTTCAATTTCTTTGTGTGTCTTGGCATGTGAAGAGATTGACAATAAAGCAGACTTTGACTTTGACTTTGATCACCAACCTTGCAATTTTTTTCTGCATCATTTGAGATTGTTAAGAAATGTCATCCACTTCCTTAACAATTTGTTTTTAGATACAGATACTGTCGTATGCTGGAGGAGGGTTCTTTCAGGGGGCGAACAGGTGACTTTGTTTTCATGTTCCTCTTTGGTGGATTTCTGATGACTGTATCCTTTTCATTGAAGTTTGGACGGGCAACCTTTTTCTACAGGTCAATTCAGTTTATTTTACAAATGTAAATGTGCTTATTTTTATTTGTAGCTTGTTTATCTTTATGTTAACCATTAATGACTTTCAAAACGTAATCACCAAGTGGTACTGTATTTCTAAAATAAAGCTCTTATTACCGTATTTTCACGTTCAAAAGGCGCACTGTAATAAAAGGCGCAGTCTCAGTTGTGTGCCATGACTGTGTTTAACACACATAGGGCGCAACGGCTCATAGGGCGCGCGTTTTATATATACAATCCACGCCCACACTTAGCCCTTTAACGTTCTCATGGCGCTCTCAACTATGTCCGCCTTACAACAAACACACCCACCCACACACACACACACACACACACACACACACACACACACACGCACACACGGTGCCAGCAGACATGTTAGCTTTACTTGTTTTACATGTTTACTTTGAACAGCCGGTTCACACCAATGTCCAGCGGTTGGAGTTCCTTTGTCGTGCCTCCCGGAATGACAGTAAGCTCGGCGTTCATTGCTTCAATTGCTTTTTTACATCGGCTGTGACGACAGCACACACACACACACACACACACACACACACACACACACGAGGCGCACTGCAAATCCACGCCCACTCTTCCCCCGTAAACGTTCTCATGGCAACAACAACAACAACACACACACACAAGCATACAAGTGTGCGTATTTTAAAGTGAAGCGGGAGCAAAACTGAGTTTGGTATTCACATATTCATTTATTACTGGTATTGGTCATCATTAAACCCATCGAAGTCCTCATCCTCTGTTTCCGAGTTGAACAGCAGCGCTAAATCTCCAACTGACATGCCAGGTTCACTTTCTTCACTGTCAGTCACTTTCCGTGCCGTGTGGCTCCTCGGATATGATGCCGGCTTTTACGAAAGCTCGAACAACAGTGCCAGCAGACATGTTAGCAAGCTCGGCGATCATTTGCTTCACTTGTTTTTTCACATCAGCTGTGAGATGGGCACGCATAGAGTCACAGATCAACAGCGATGGTGATGCATGGAAAAAACCACCTGGTCCCCTTACATATGTTTGTGTGTATATGTATAGATACCGTATTTTTCGGACTATAAGTCGCAGTTTTTTCCATACTTTGGGTGGGGGGGCGACTTATACGCAGGAGCGACTTATATGTGAATTTTTTCACAAATTTTTACTTGATCATTAACACGTTACTTACTAGTTAGTTGATCACTTCACAGTTGATCAAAGAGCGATCCAGGGCGCTTGTGTGTGTTGGCTCACATGTTGAGCTCTTAATTTGTGAAATAAAGAGCCGGTTATCAAACCCATGTCTTGCCTGGTACTTTGGTAACGCTACAATATAGTTATATACGTAGATCTGTGGAATAATTGGAGCTGCCAACTGAGAACGAGGCTGACGTCAGCGCGCACGTAGGTCCAGAATCGACAGCTGTTTTTTTTTTGTTTTTTTGACAGAGAGTATGACTATTCCGGAGGATTTAATGATTTGGAGTGACACGGATGGTTCGTTAAAATTGTTGTTTCTATTACATTTATTTGATATATCTAGTCTGACGTCAGCGGCTCACGTAGTTCCGGTGTCAACAGATGTGTTTTTTTCTTTTTTTAAGTGACACGGAAGATGAAGATTCTGATGAATTTATTGATTTGGAGTGACACGGATGGTTCGATAAAATTGTTGTTTATATTACATTTATTTGATATATCTCGTCTGACGTCCGTGGCGCACTTAGTCTTTTCGGCGGCGTCAACAGCTGTTTTGGGTTTTTTTTTTCTTCAAGTGACACGATTTATTGATTTGGAGTGACATGGATGGTTCGATAAAATTGTTGTTTATATTATTGTTATTTCATACATGGTTTATATATTGTTATATGGGCCTCTAGAAAAATTTGAACTGCAACGCGCCGCTGACGTCGGACTTGTTTACATAAAGGAGGACCAACTCGATCGATGGATTTAATGATTTGGAGTGACACAGTTGGTTTGATAAAGGTGTTATTTATGTTATAGTTATTTGAATAACTGTTATTGTTACATCAGGCCCGTTCTCAGCTTCTCGTTTGTGTTTATGTCACGTTAGCATACCGTATAGTTTAGCCTGTTGTTGCTCGTTCATGTCTGTTCTTGGTGTTGGATTTTGTCGAATAAATTTCCTCCAAAATGCGATTTATACTCCGGAGCGACTTATATGTTTTTTTTCACTTTATTGTGCATTTTATGGCTGATGCGATGTATATTCCGGAGCGACTTTTAGTTCGAAAAATACGGTAATAATGAGACAGAGGACGACAGCGAGTGCTCAAGTGTGTGACTGTATTGAACCGACGCCCGTGCGTCATGACGTAACACAACACAGCAGTACCGCTGGGGTATACCATTGTATGTGGGGGCGGGGGTTTTTCCACTCCCTCTAACACAGTGCTTCTCAAATAGTGGGGGGGCGCGGTGCGATACCAAGGGGCCAAGGGGGGCGCGTGTGACACCAGGGAACATGCTTTTCTTTTGGCTGTACTATGTAGATTAAAGGGTAATTAGAAATCTACTGCAGTAGGTGGGAGTGGCGGTATCACTGGAAAAGTGTGTGCAAGGAGTAGTCGCTCGACAGTGTAGAGCGCACAGCACAGAGCAGGCAATAAAAAGTGCAGTGGGACACCATGGAAAAATGTTGAACAGTGTTGAAAAGAACGGCGGAGAGAGACGGAGATAAGAGAATTAAGAGTCACAAAAAAGCTAAGACAAGGAAATATGACTCGAAGCGTACGTAGCGCTCGGCTTCAGTGCGACTACGATGGGAGGACAAGGAAAGACCGATGTGTTTATAATAATAATTCATTAAATTTGTATAGCGCTTTTCAAAAACCCAAAGACGCTTACATGGGAACAAGGCAAAGACATACATGAGGGGAGGGGGACGGGGAAGAAACAATCGGATAAAATAAGAAGAGGAAACCAGTTATGGTAGGGGAGGGTCATGAGCTTGAGAGAAGAGTTACGTTTTAGACGGGACTTAAATTATGGGGAGTGTGGGGTGAGTCACAGACGACTGAGGGGAGAGAGTTCCAGAGTCGGTGATGTGCAGGAGAAGCTCGGTCACCGAAGGATTTGAGTTTAGATTTTGGGACTGTCAGACGTGAAGTATTGGAGGATACGGAGGGGACGGTTGGGGCAGTAGGGGACAGGAGGTCGGATAGGTAAGTGGGAGCCAGGTGGTGAAGGCTTTTAAGGTGAGGAGGAGTATCTTGAAGATGATACGCTCCTTAATGGGAGCCAGTGAAGAGAGTGGAGAACAGGAGTGATGTGTTCACGGGACCGGGTGTGGGTAAGGAGGCGCAGCAGAGTTTTGGACTAGTTGAAGTCTATGGAGTGAGTGAGCAGTGATTCCAGTGAGAAGTTAAGTTAAAAGTTAAAGTCAAGCCAGGATGAGATGAAGGCGTGATGAGGGATTCAGCGGCAGGGAGAGAGAGGCAGTGCCGGATTTGGCGATGCGTCGGAGGGTGTAAGTAGGAGGTCTTGACAACTGAGCTAACATGAGGGTGGAAGGACAGTGTGGGGTCAAAATAACACCAAGGTTTGCGTGCCAGAGGGGAGGAGTGATGTTTGAGGAGTCAATGGTGAGTGTGATGGATCCAGTTTTATTAAGGAGGATTTAGTGCCTATGAGGAGGGCTCTGTTTTGTCACTGTTGAGTTTGAGAAAGTTGTGGTCAGCCCATGTTTTTATGTCGAGATGCAGGTTTCAAAGTGGGTGAGGAAGGGTTACGGTTGTTTGGTACGTATATAGATCTGGGTGTCATCAGCGTAGCAGTGGAAGTCAGATTGAGTTTGCGGATGACAGTACCAAGGGGAAAGAGGTAACAGATGATAGGAGGGGGCCAAGAACTGAGCCTGGAGGACCCCTTATGTAACTGGGAGAGGATAGATGTGTGACCGGAGAGAGAGATGAACTGGTTTCTGTTGGTGAGATAGGAGGTGAGCCAGTCGAGTGCAGTTTACTGTGCCTTACAATGTTGGCAGCGGACAGTATGAAGCCAAATAAATTAAGGCGGCACTTATAAAGTCATTGCACCCCAATCATGCTGATAAGATGCTTGAGGTTTTTCAGTGAAAACTGGCTGAATATTGCCAACAATCAACTTTGTGAATGCTACTTCAGTCAATCAGCAGCACTGTAAGCATCGTATAAAGCAGCGTACCAAATTGCTCAGTGCAAGAAGAAAAAACACACCATTGCAGAAGAGCTGATACAACCTGCAGCCGTGGATATGGTCTCCGTCATGCTGCGTCATTTTGAGCACAAATTGTTTATTCATTTTTGTTTTGTAGGTTAAAATGTTTTATATATTGTGCTCCTGAGTTAATGTTGCTGATTACTTTGAATTGATTGCTGTATTTAAATTAATATATGTATGTTTATGATTATTCTATTGTATTTTTTCAGCATAAAATGGCAGTTGGTCAAGATGTTGATAGTTTGAATAATTATAGTTTATTTTTTATTTTAAGAAAAGTGATGCACTTGAATCTGTTCTGTTACGGACTAAAAAACAACTCGTTATTAATAAAGTTATTCTATTTGTAAATTGATCCTTCTTTTTTATTTATTTTTTGTTTGCTTTAATGTTAATAACATGGAGGGGGGGCGCGAAATGTTTTCTTCTCCCTAGGGGGGGCATCACAGAAAATTATTGAGAAGCACTGCTCTAACATCTCCCCTTTTATACATACATTGCTTCAAGCTCCCGCAAAAATATAAGAAACAAAACTGTGGTGCAGACTAAATTTAAATTCATTCATACTGCAAATCCACGCCCACAATTCTCCCTCTAACGTTCTCATGGCGCTTTTTAATACGTCCGCCTTACAACAACAACACACATAGGGAGCACTGCATGATAGGGCGCGCTGCACATTTTGAAGAAAATCTAAGACTTATCCGCGCCTAATAAACGTGAAAATACGGTATATACCTTACCTAGGATAGCTGTTCCAGATGGCTTCTTAGCTCATCTAGCTTTGAACCCTGCTGTTTATAGTCCGGTGTGCGTTATCTATGGATTTTTCTTGATTTTTATGATGTACAAGGATTATATTCAGGTGCGTATTATATTCCAAAAATCACGGTACTTGAGTACATTACAAAGACAAGATATTTTATCTTCAAACTGATAAACTTTTGCTGTTTGCAAATAATCATTAACTTAGAATTTTATGACTTTACAATGACTAAATGACAATGGTTTCATGTCATTGTATATAAACACAATGTGATTATGATCTCCCATACCAATATTAGGTATGAAATAGTTCAATGTTTTGGCACATGCTAATTGCAGTCTTCACACTAACCATGGTTAAAAAAACAATATATTTTTTCAGCTTCCTGAATATTATTTCAGATATTTGGAACTTTTGTGAGTTTGGTGTTCCTGGGCCAAGCTTTCACAATAATGTTGGTGTACATATGGAGTCGACGAAATCCAAATGTTCGAATGAATTTCTTTGGCCTTTTGAATTTCCAGGCACCCTTCCTGCCTTGGGTGCTGATGGGATTTTCACTTCTGCTGGGCAATTCCATCATTATAGATCTTTTAGGTAAAATATTTATAACAATCATCTGCAATACACTGTGTGGTGAATGATGTCTCTTAATAATTGTCTTTCAATGTCTTTTGCCTTTCTCAGGTATCGCAGTTGGTCATGTATACTTCTTCTTGGAAGACGTCTTCCCTAACCAGCCTGGAGGTGGAAGATGGCTGAAGACTCCATCGATCATGTGAGCTGCTAAAACCTTTAAACCATTTAAGCACCAGAAATTGTTCTATTTTTGTGGGCACTGACTGCTTCGCACATTGGGCTTATACACACAACCAACGTTGAGTGACTTATCTTCTTTTAAGTTAGTCTTTTGGTGTTTACTGGCGGTTTGCAATCTACAACTCCGGCAACTTGAAACAGGAGCAAATAAGTAAATAGCTCTGATTGGCTATTGTCACAAATGAGACCACCTCCTTCTGCTTTGAGTATGATGGCAGTTTGCAGCTGTAGCCTTGCATTACAGCCATTGTAAAATGAGAAAGTGTTCTCAATTGGCTTACCTGGTAAAACATTGAATAATAAAAAATACAATAAAATAAAAATACTGTATGCTTATTGCAACCAGGCACATGCTTGATCAAGAAATATGCACACACTGATCACTGTAATCAACTGAAATTTATCAGTAATCACGATCACGATCAGGCCTAGTAGATTCAAGTAAATATGACAGTGAAGTGGCAAAACAAAACTCTACAGATCACTCTCTGAAAAACTTTACACTTTAATGTGATTGATAACTTCCCATGGGCTCACCACCTGTGGGAGGGACCAAAGAGGTCGGGTGCAAAGTGAGCTGGGCGGCGGCCAAAGGCGGGGACATGGAATGTCACCTCTTTGGCAGGAAAGGAGCCCGAGCTGGTGTGCAAGGCAAAAAAGTTCCAATTAGACATAGTCGGACTTGCCTCCACACACAGTTTGGCTTCTGATATAAATCCTCTTGGGAGGGGCTGGACTCTTTTCCACTCTGGAGTTGCCCACGGTGAGAGGTGTCGAGCAGGTGTGGGCATACTCATTGCCCCCCGGGTGGGCGCTTGCACATTGGGGTTCACCCCGGTGAACGAGAGGGTAGTCTCCCTCCGCCTTCGGGTGGGGGGGACGGGTCCTGACTGTTGTTTTTTGTCTTTGCACCAACCGGCAGCTCAGAGCACCCACCCTTTTTGGAGTCCTTGGAAGAAGTGCTGGAGAGCGCTCCCTCTGGGGACTCCATCGTTCTACTGGGTGACTTCAATGCTCACGTGGGCAATGACAGTGAGACCTGGAAGGGCGTGATTGAGAGGAACGGCCCCCCCCGATCTGAACTCGAGCGGTGTTCTATTGGAATTCTGTGCTCGACACGGATTGTCAATAATGAACACCATGTTCAAGCATAAGGGTGTCCATGTGTGCACTTGGCACCAGGACACCCTAGGCCGCAGTTCGACAATCGACTTTGTAGTTGTGTCCTCGGATTTGCGGCCGCATGTTTCGGACACTCGGGTGAAGAAAGGGCCGGTGCTGTCAACTGATCACTTGGTGGTGTGTTGGCTCCGATGGTGGGGGAAGATGCTGGTCCGACCTGGCAGACCCAAACGTATTGTGAGGGTGTGCTGGGAACGTCTGGCAGAATCCCCTGTCAGAAAGAGCTTCAACTCCCACCTCCGGCAGAGCTTTCCCGGGAAGTGGAGGACATTGAGTCTGAGTGGACCATGTTCCGTGCCGCCATCGTTGAGGCAGCCAACCGTAGCTGTAGCCGTAAGGTGGTCGGTGCCTGTCGTGGCGGCAACCCCCGAACCCGCTGGTGGACACCGATGGTAAGGGATGCCGTCATGCTGAAGGAGTCCTATCAGGCCGTCTTGGCCTGTCGGACTCCGAAGGCAGCCAAGCGGACACACCTCTACAACATTGCGTGGACATCAGGGACAGTGCCTCTGGATCGGAAGACTGGGGTGGTCGTCCCCCTTTTTAAGAAGAGGGACCGGAGGGTGTGTTCCAACTACAGAGGAATCACACTCCTCAGCCTCCCTAGTAAGGTCTATTCAGGGGTGCTGGAGAGGATGGTTCATCGGGAGGTCAAATCTCGGATTCAGGAGGAGCAGTGTGGTTTTCGTCCTGGCCGTGGACCAGCTCTACACCCTCGGCAGGGTCCTCGGGGGTGCACGGGAGTTCGCTCAATCAGTCCACATGTGTTTTGTGGACCTGGAGAAGGCGTTTGACCGTGTCCCTCGGGGAGTTCTGTGGGGGGTGCTTCGGGAGTACAGGGTGCCAAACCAACTGATAAGGGCGGTACGGTCCTTGTACCATCGATGCCAGAGTTTGGTCCGCATTTCCGGCAGTGTGTCGGATATGTTCCCAGTGAGGGTTGGACTCCGCCAAGGCTGCCCTTTTTCACCGATTCTGTTCATAACTTTTACGGACAGAATTTCTAGGCGCAGCCGAGGCATTGAAGATGTCCGGTTTGGTGACCTCGGTATTGCATCTCTGCTTTTTGCAGACAATGTGGTGCTGTTGGCTTCTTCAAGCCATGATCTCCAGCTCTCACTGGAATGGTTTGCAGCCGAGTGTGAAGCGGTCGGGCTGAAAGGCAACACCTCCAAATCTGAGACCATGGTCCTCAGTCGGAAAAGGGTGGAATGCCCTCTGCGGATCGGGGATGAGATCCTGCCCCAAGTGAAGGAGTTCAAGTATCTTGGCGTCTTGTCCACGAGCGAGGGCAGGATGGAGCATGAGATCAACAAGTGGATCGGTGCAGTGTCTGCTGTGATGCGGACTCTGTACCGGTCCATTGTGGTTAATTTCAATCGATTTTAATTTTAATCGAATTTAAATGGTCGATTTACGCTCCTACCCTCAGCTATGGTCACGATCTATGGGTCGTGACCAAAAGGACAAGATCCTGGATACAAGGGGCTGAAATGAGTTTCCTCTGCAGGGTGTCCGGGCTCTCCTTTAGAGATAGGGTGAGAAGCTCGGTCATCCGGGAGGGACTCGGAGTCAAGCCGCTGCTCCTCCACGTTGAGAGGAGCCAGATGAGGTGGCTCAGGCATCTCATCAGGATGCTTCCTGGATGCCTCCCCGGGGGGTGTTCCGGGCATGTCCCACTGGCAGGAGACCCTGGAGACGACCCAGGACACGCTGGAGAGACTATGTCTCTTGGCTGGCCTGGGAACGCCTTTGGATCCCCGGGGTGAGCTGGACGAAGTGGCTGGGCAGAGGGAAGTCTGGGCATCCCTCCTAAAGCTGCTGCCCCTGCGACCTGACCCCGGATAAGCGGCAGATGGATGTGATTAATAAAATAAACTTTGAGTCCAGAATAATGCTTTATATGTATATCTTTATCTCCTAACCTAACCCCACACTACTAGAAAGATGCTGTTTGACACACCTGACGATGATGCCAATTACAATCCATTGCCTGAGGATCGCCCAGGAGGGTTTGCTTGGGGAGAGGGACCACCACATTTTGGAGGTTAACGATAATTCGGTTTTGTTCTTTCAGTATCTTTCAAAAATGTTCCACCAGAGTGATGACGTTGTACTGATAAGATTTTTTGATTCATGGGCGGATAATGCAACAACAACAAAAAGAGAGAGAAATCCAATGATTATTTTTGTTTAGTTTTTCACTGTGGATTTAAATTATCCTAACAATTTCCAATGCCAGTCTCTCTCTGGAAAGTCATGTTTTCTTTTTCTTCTCTGTTAGTAGTGGACAAATGAGGTCATGGTTGCAATTATTTTTACAATAAGGGTTAAGTCAAAAAGCTGAACTGTTTACTAATCTGTTCAACACAGTAAATTTCAAACTTAGGGTTGACTGTCTTTGATGCTATCATTTTATTATTTGGTTTTCATTCGCACAGTACTGTGCAATTTGTCATGTCTGTAGTTGTTTTTCTTTTTTAAATTAAATATTACTTGTTGGTTGAACAATGCAAAATCTGGTCATTATAACATCATCGTCACTCTTCATCTATCATATACATTTAGATATGATAGACAAGTGCATTAACAAAATATCTGATTAAAAAATAATTCTGACTATTGCTCAACCAATGAACAGAAATAATCACAGGCAAAGATCGATTAGCATGCAGCTGCAGTGGGGTGAGGGGTTTAATATTGCATTCCCTTGATGAACACTGGAGCTTTAATTGATATTTATATTTATATGTTAAGTTTATAACCGTTAACAACTAGGCTAAACTAGGTCATCAAAATATCACAAAAACATACTCAAGTGCTGAGAAAGTAAACAAAAAACATTTCTGAAATTTCTGTTCAGTAATTATCTTTCTGTATTAACAGAACCTTTTGCCTATAAATTCTGTACTTGTGACCCTCTATTTCAATTATTATTTTTTAAGGAACATGGCTGTAATTGATTGGCCAATTAATTTTAAAAATATATCTAATAAAACAACTTTTTGTGGATGCCATATCATGCTAAAATCTTTTTTTTTTTTTTAGCTTTTTAAAATGCTAATTTCTCACCAAAAACACACCCCAAAGTAGTGTTTTCCAGGGCTGTGGACTCGGTCGGATTTTTGCACCGAGTCCGAGTCCGGCCTCTTGACCACGAGTTCGAGTCCGGCTGTCCATTTTTTCTGTTAATTCATGTGACTGCTTAGTCTTTATGCACATGAAGGACTGGAAAATAACGCAAATCAAGAAAACGTAACCGATCTAAGCAGATCGTGAACCCGCAAGTTTGTTAGCAGACTGCTAACAGCTGATTTACCGGAGAACAGCTGATTGAGCTGTCAAAGAAAGCTGCGACCAACGTGAGCAATATGGGGCCGAAAAAAAACCTAACCATGTCCACGGAGGAGGTCGAGGACATAAAAAGGTCACTTGACTTCCTTTCGGAATGCAGCAGAAAAACATCTTGGCACTGGTGGAAGAGGTAAAGACGCTCCGTATGCTCAATGCTGAGAAGGACAAGCGGCTTGCCTACCTTGAAAGTCGGGTAGCGGACATCGAGCAATACACAAGAATAAATGACATTGTCATCACGGGAATAGCAATCAAACCGATACCTTATGCAAGGGCAGTGACGGCAAGTAACGATGGCTGTGAGCAACATGCAAGCTCAGCCGAGCAACAGGTAGCTGAGTTTCTGCAAACTAAAGGAATAACTATGGACTCCAACCAGGTCGAAGCATGTCATCCACTGCCCAGACGAAACAGTAACGACAAGCCTGCAGTCATTCTGAAATTTGTCAACAGGAAGCACAAAGTTGCACTTCTAAAGCAGGGTAAGTTGCTCAAAGGTACAGACATCTACATAAATGAACATTTGACAAAGACCAATGCGGATATTGCAAAGAAAGCACGTCACTTGAGAAGAATGAAAAAAAATACAGAGTACATGGACCAGAAATTGCAAGATATACATCAAGCTTAATGGATCACCAGAAGAGGCCAAGATACTGATGGTGAGGAGTATTGAGGAACTGGAAAAGCTCGAATAAGTATCCTCAACTGGAGTGGACTTGGAACTGAATGGAGGTAACAACACAAAACACAAACATAATGCTCAGGGACCTACATCAAGCAACAATGGACAGGTAACACAGTGGATACAAGAACATGAACAACTCCAACTAACGTTTGATTACAGTGAAAGCAGCACTCTGGACATAGATCAGGACATCGACCCAGACAATAATTTCTTCTCCACCACAAACAACACATGTTATTATTACAGCAATGATCAGTACAATACGGACATCTTAACAAAAGATAAGCTATCTATTATCCATTTCAATAGCCGGAGTCTATATAAAAATTTTAGTAGCATTCGGGATTACTTAAACACATTCAAACAATCATTTAATATAATAACTATTTCTGAGACCTGGATTACGACTGAGAAGGGAATGCACTTTGAGATGGAAGGCTATGAATTCATATGCAACAACAGACAGAGCAAAGCTGGGGGTGGTGTTGCAATCTATGTTGATTTGAATATGAAATTCAAGATTGTAGAGGCTATGACACAGGTGGTGGACAATCTTCTTGAATGTCTCACGATACAGATTTGTGTTGAAAAGAAAAAAGACATTATTATAAGCTGTGTCTATAGAGCTCCTGGTTCTAGCATTGAGACATTCACAGAATGGATAGAAAGTGTGATTATACAAAAAGGCAACAAAAATATTTTTATTTGCGAGGATTATAACATTGATCTATTTAATCCAAATAAGCAACAAAATATTGATGATTTTTTTAATTTAATGCATAGCCTGAGTCTCTTTCCTACAATCACTAGACCCACGAGAGTAACATCACAGAGTGCTACTCTGATAGATAACATATTCACCAATATAATAGAAAACAGGACAACAAGCGGGCTATTAATTACTGATATTACTGACCACCTTCCAGTGTTTACAGTATATGACAATAATTTCAAATCTGAAATTGGGGTGTATAAACAACAAAGAAGAATTAGGACAGATGAGACCATTGCTACTCTAAAACATGAATTAATGGAACAGAACTGGGATGCAATATATAAAGAAAAAGATGTAAATAATGCATACCATAAATTGATGACTATATTCACTTCATTATATAATAAGCATTGTCCAATCAAGGAATATAATAAAAAAACTAAATATAAGGACAGTCCATGGTTGACGAAAGTCTTAAGAAATGCCTGTAAAAAGAAGAATTTACTCTATAGGAACTTCATAAAACAGAGAACAGAAGGCGCTGAAGATAAATATAAGAGATATAAGAATAAATTAACTAATATTATAAGATTAAGTAAGAAAGAATATTATAAGAATAAATTAGAGGATAACAAAAATAATATTAAGGGGATATGGACTCTCCTAAACCACATTATTAGAGAAGGTACCGAACAACATAAATTACCTAAATATTTTGTTATAAATGATACTGAAAATTATAATATGGAAGAAGTGGCAAACAGTTTTAATCAGTTCTTTGTAAATGTTGGGCCTCAAATAGCAAAAAACATACCGATTCCAGCGCCAGATGTAGGCAACAGAGATAAATTAATAGAAAGGAATCCTCACTCAATGTTTTTGAAGGCAGTTGATGAAAATGAAATCATTAACATTGTAAAACAATGCAAAAATAAAACATCTACCGACTGCAATGGGATTGATATGATGTTAGTTAAGCAAATCATTGAGGGGATTTCAAAGCCACTTGTGTACATCTGTAACTTGTCATTTTTAACTGGTACATTCCCAAAGAAGATGAAAATTGCTAAGGTCATTCCTCTTTATAAAACTGGGAGCAAACACAACTTTACAAACTACAGACCTATCGCAATATTGCCACAACTCTCAAAAATATTGGAAAAGCTTTTTAACAGTAGAATGGATGGATTTTTGGAAAAACATAAACTATTTGCAGAGAACCAATATGGTTTTAGAGTAAACAGATCAACAGCACAGGCATTAATGGAATCAATCGAGGAAATCACAGATGCAATAGACAACAAACAACATGCAGTAGGAGTTTTCATTGACCTCAAAAAAGCTTTTGACACAATTAATCATAATATACTATTCAATAAATTGGAAAAATATGGGATAAGGGGATTAGTATTAGACTGGATAAAGGATTATCTGCGAGAACGGCAACAGTATGTAAAGTTGGGTAATCACTGTTCTGGATATCTGGAAATAGCTTGTGGTGTTCCACAAGGGTCAGTTTTAGGCCCTAAATTATTTATTTTGTATATAAATGACATGTGCAAAGTCTCTAAAGAACTAAAACTCGTCAATTTTGCAGATGACACAAATATCTTTTGTTCAGGTGATGACATCCAACAAGTGGAATCAATGCTGAATGAGGAAATGAAAAAAATAAAAATGTGGTTCGACTGGAACAAATTATCATTAAATGTAAGTAAGACCAAGTTTATGGTATTTGGCAAAGCGAATATAAAGATACGAATAGAAATAGATGGAAATGAAATTGAAAGGGTGCAGGAAAACAAATTTCTTGGGGTTATAATAGATGACAGGCTTAGTTGGAAGCCACACATCAAAAACGTAAAGTCTAAAATTTCAAGAAGCATGGCAGTCATATACAAAGCAAAAGAATTACTGGATTATCATTCACTTCGTACACTTTATTGTTCTCTAGTCTTGCCCTATTTGCATTACTGTGCTGAGGTTTGGGGGAATACTTATAAAACTTCACTACAGCCACTTATCATTCAGCAGAAAAGAGCAATAAGGACTATTCATAAAGTCAACTACTTGGAACACACAAATCCACTTTTCATACAATCCAAACTATTGAAATTCACTGACATAGTATCTTATCAAACAGCAATCATCATGTATAGGGCAAAAGCCAAACAACTACCAGATAATATCCAAAACTTATTTAGGCATCGGGAGGGAGGTTATAAGTTAAGAGGGAATCACAACTTCAAAATCTTAAACATAAGGACAACCTTAAAAAGTTTCTGTATAACTATAACCGGGGTCAAACTATGGAACAATCTAAGTGAGGAACTCAAGCAAAGTCCAAATATCCACCAGTTTAAAAAAATGTACAAAAATATGTTGTTTAGCGGGTACAAAGGCTAAGAGTGCCAAAGGGCTACACACAAGTAAAAATGAAACAGAACAATAAGTGTGAAAGTTTGTCTACTTGTTTTATATTGTAGAATTACAGTATAGTATGTTGAATCGTTGGTTTAATGGATGAAGTGAGAAAGGGGTAGGAATCTAAAAAGCTATGCTTCCTCCTACTCCTTTTCGAGCATTCTTTATTTTTTTTATTTACTTATGTATTATTATTATTAATTCATTAATTTATTTATTTCTATTTGTTGGTTTATTTTTTGTTTGTTTGTTGTATGGACTTATGTGGCACTTTAGAGTGTTGTTTTGTTTTTTGTTTTTCTTTTTTGTTTTGGATGTTCGAAATAAAGTTATCGAAATAAAAAAAAAAAGTTTTTATTCAAGGCTAATTTTGATCAAAATCTAAATAATTACAACAGTTTTGTGATGGCTTTGTCTTTATTAAACATATAAACGAATACAATAAACAGATACTTTCAAGTTTTAATCATTAATTACACCATTATAGCGCAGACATTTATCTAAACACAAATAATTAGTGATGACCCCACAACTATCGAAACACATCAATGATATAAGCTGGGTGACATAATCGTCCTTGACATTGGTACATAATGTAAACATTAGCCTAAGTGCAACTCAACGTGGCCGCATTGATCGTAACTTACGCTCCGTTTCCCCCCCAAATCTAGAGGCAAAACATTGTTCTCTCGCTACTCCCGGGTTCTTCCATCTTGGCTGCGCGCGGGGCATTGTGGGTCTTGTACGTGCACGCACGCAGGCACGCAGGCAGGCGGGCGCGCACGCAACAACTAAATTTGTCTTCATAACAAGCAAGCAGGGCTGTGGACAGTATTCCTACGCGCATTCTCAGCAGCATGATGAAAATAAAATTCAATAACGTCACTGAGGCATATTTTAACGAACTCCACTTCATTGTATGGCTTTTTAGCCCGTGCAATGTTCCAAGCCAGTTAAAACAATGCAAGTGTGACAGTCTCTGAGTGCTTCGTAATTTTTTTGAAAAACTGTACCAATTTTCTGCCTGACTTTTCAAAGTCTCCAAACTTGTGCTTGCGAAATTCAGTCCCTTTTGCAAAGTCCTTATCGATATTGGCATGAAGTGAGCTGAAGTGGCGCTGACCATTTGAAGCTTTTAAATGCGCCAATGACGTCCGACATATCAGGCAGAATGGCTTGCCATAGCGTTCAACAAAAAACAACTTTAACTCTGTTAAAAACGTCCTGTGTTCATCGTCATATATTCGTTTAGCTGTGCATTTTTTCCTTGCCATTTTGGCAAGCGTCTTGTCAGCTTTTCTGGACCTAATGGGCCCCCGTAGTCACAGCCGGCGGCGCTCAATGCTGTCAAGTTCTTTTTCAAACTTGATCGTAAGCAGGGCTGTGGACAGTATTCCTACGCGCATTCTCAGCAGCATGATGAAAATAAAATTGAACGTATTTTTTTTATTGTCGGACTCGGCGGACTCGGCCAAAATCAGCACCGAGTCCGGCAAAAATGACCGAGTCCCCGAGTCCGAGTCCTCAGCCCTGGTTCCTTCATTTACTCATTTGGAGCATTTCTCTTCATTCCTTCATTCAGTTGGGTCCTGACTTGTTGATGTCACCAAAGTGAGGTGGTACCCCTGTCCCTGCCCCTGCAGCTTAAACCCACCCAGTTTCTCAGACCAGATGACCCTGAAATTTGAGTAAACATAAAGCTGTTGTGATTGTGATGCATCAAATAAATTATAAAATCTTTCCACGTACCTTCTGCTGTGGGCTCAAGTACGAGTCGTTGTTGTGAAAATTATTTTTTTCCGATGTAATTTTGAGATGCCCTACTTTGTAAGCAGAATTAAATGCTTCTTGAGTGTACTGACGAATGTTCGCGCACAGGAGAGGTGTTTTAGTGAACCAGGCAGTTAGAAAAAATAGCTACCAAAATAATAAATTAGATCGCCATTGTGTCAAATATAATATATAATCATATACATATATGGCTATACTCACATGTGGAAAGTGGAAAATTGTTTAAATATAAAGTATTGTGATACAGCTTTAAAAGGACATTTGTTGTGAAGGTAGTCCATATTTAACTTTTTTGATTTGCCACAAGACCAATCAATACACGCACGCAAAATAGCTCAGTAATTTTCAGGAGTCAGTTTCCACCATTAAGCGTAATGACAATATCAACAGTGCTGGACCCTTGGTTCAAGATGTTGGGATGCAGGGATGTCAAACTCATTTTTTTCGCAGGCCGCATTGTAGTCATAGCTTCTTTCAGAGGGGCATTATGACTGTCAACCCAAATAAATGTATGAGCACCTCATATTATATACAGTAAGAGCTACAAAACAAACTGACAAATAACTCGTTTTCAAATCAGACGAGTAAACCCTGGTCAAATATTTAAAAAAAAGATATTGTTAAAAGTGAAGACAATTTACAATTCTAGTAATGACATGAATTTGATGCACAATTTGTCTTCGCGGGCCACTAAAATGATGTGGCGGGCCGTATCTGGCCCCCGGGCCTTGAGTTTGATACCTGTGCTTTAGTGCATCAAAAGCCTGAAAACGAAGTGTGCAACAGAAATGCCACACACTGAGTCGGCACAAATGGAAGACGTCATAGCTGGACCTTCAACTCCATCCACCTGCTCCCAGTTCAGATGACAGCCTGCTGGACAGCAAAGCCAATTCTAATGCTATCATCGAGGAACAAACATACCTATCTGAGGTGAACACACCAAGATCACAGGTGGGGGAGGACTGTGTTGCATAATGTTGTCTTTGTACATAATATCGTCTGTATTCTTTATTCACTTGTTGGCTGCCATAGATTAAAAAAATGTGTATTTCACTCCTGCAACAAACTTTTGATTGTTTTCCCAATTACCTTTGGTTCCTTGAAAAAATGGAGGAACATATAAAATGTGTTCTAATTCCTACACCTTCCACCCCCATCTGGATGTAAATACCCTAAAAAAGATCAGGGTCTGCAATTAAAACACATTTCAATTGTTTCATTTCTAATCCATTGTGGAGCTTCACAAAGCGGTGATGCTGAAATTTGTGTGAATATCCTAATATGTATGAACCCGAATGTATACCGTATATTAAGTAAGTAAGTAAGAATTTGGGGTGTTCTCTTTTTTTTTTTTTTTAGATCAAGGAGGATAACTATCTTGTTCAACCACTCCCCTCACTCTACAGCGAACGACAACAGAGCGAATAATCAACCCCCTTTAGGCATACAGATCCACCATGACTAGCACTAAAAAAAAACACAATAAAAACTTGAACTTAAAAAAACAAGGGCTGGGTTTTTTTTACTCTGAAGAGCGTCAGAAATATTTGACGCGTCTCACAGTTAATAGTCAGCCTTAGATATTGGTTTATTTATCTTCGATAAAATATGTAGGACAGAAATGATATACTCTACATCAATGTACGATATAATAATCGTTTCTCTTTGTGAAAGTCATCTCGCACAGCTTCCGTTGCTTGTCGGTGCTGCAGAACTGACGTCACACTTGAGGGGAAAAAGACGACGCAAACAGCAGCTGATCATTCTTCGACGACCTTCTGTACCGGACGACTATACCGCTACTTCTTTGTACGCTCTTTAAACAACAGAAACAGGTAGGAAATATGCTCGGTGAATTTTAGGTTTAGTATTTATTTTATTGGATGCAGGTTAACTGCGTACACGAAATATGTCATTCTTAATCTTTATATCCCTCGAGCGCTAGCTTGGCAGCTAACTCAGGCAACCGATTTCAAGTGGTTCAATATTACTAAAATATTTACTCGGTGTAAATCAGTGACATCACATGGTCGTTTTGTCAAATGGCCTGGTAATTTAAGCAACCGGGTTTAAAGTACCTCTCCACTGTTTAAAGAATAACGTGACACCATTCGACCTGGTATATAAACATCTAAGGTCATATACGTCAAACTCACAATATTGTTTTTGCATCTGTCTGTAATAAGATAAGATTAGCCGTTTTACTGCAATATGTCTGCCTTAGACGTTCATGACGTTTTAACCTGTCTGTATGACACGATATTATAATGCAGCGTTTGCACTTTACAATTTGGAGCAATTTCATCAAATAATTTAACGTTTGACGTCAAGTTATCGTGAAGAACTTGTGGGTTCGTTGGAACTACTGAGCATGAGCTTGTCGGCCATTTCGTATGGGGAACCGCCCAGCAGAGGTGCAGTGCTACAAATGGCTGAAATCCTGCATTGATGTTCGCCGCTGTTAATGATTGATAAATTTTCCCCGCATAAGGCTTCCGAATTGTGTACTGAGTACCCAAACGGAAATGTGCTAGAAAATAAGTATAAAATGGCGCCGTTGACCGTTTTTTTCCTCGTACCTTAACCAAAAGGTCCCAAAAGGGCAATTCAAGAGAATGACCACTAGAGGTGGTCAGTGCTTCATCAGAATGTCCATCCATCCATCCCTTTTCTCAACCGCTTAGTCCCCACCGGGGTCGCGGGTGTGCTGGAGCCTATCCCAGCCGTCAACGAGCAGTAGGCAGGGGCCACCCTGAACCGGTTGCCAGCCAATCGCAGGGCACACAGAGACAAACAACCATTTGCACTCGCATTCACACCTAGAGACAATTTGGAGTGCTCAATCGGCCTACCAAGCATGTTTTTGGGATGTGGGAGGAAACCGGAGTGCCCGGAGAAAACCCACGCGGGCCCGGGGAGAACATGCAAACTCCACACAGGGAGGGCCGGAGGTGGAATCGAACCTGCACCCTCCTAACTGTGAGGCGGACGTGCTACCCAGTGCACCACCGAGCTGCCCTCATCAGAATGTACAATTCCTAATTTAGTTGCTTTCATTTTGTCACGTTTTAAGGTCAAGTTAGTCTAATCTATCTATCTATCAATCCATCCATCTATTCATCCACCCTATCCATCCCATCCATCCTTCCACCCCATCCATCCATCCATCCATCCATCCATCCATCCATCCATCCATCCATCCATCCAGCCAAGCAAGGGGTCACCAAGTCTGGTCCTCAAGGATGACAATGCAGCTTTTTTTAGATGCATCCCCCTCTGCAACACACATGATTCAAATCAGAATATTATCAGGCTTAATAGAGCTAGCTGATGAGCTGATCATTTGAATCAGGTGTGTTGTAGTAGGTCTGCACCGAAAACAGGCTGGATTGATGCCCTTGAGGAACCAGAGTTTGTAACCCCAGATCTAAGCTATCTATCTAAGCTATCTTGCCCTGTACCAAGGCATGTCTATCACCAAATTTTGACTTGACCATAGAAAGCAAAGTCATCAAATTCCAGCGAGAGCCAAGCTTTAACATCTGAAGTAAATTTGATGACTTTGCAAATTCTCTGACAAAGGCAAGGCAGATAATGGATGTCTGCGGACTCTGGGGCCAGTGTGGTCAGCAAGTAAATAGCTGCTAAAAACACAAAAAAGCAAGTGAACAAACCCTATGCTCTAGATACAGTTAGAAACAATGGATATATAAACTAAAACTTGGAGCATGACCCTACACTAATTTTTGCATGGTAGCACTGATGCTACCAACATTTCCAGTTGGTTGCACCAGCACAGGATTTGGTCACACCTTGTTGCATGAGTGATCCAAGTGATCAACCCGCTTATGCACGCACATAATAAATTCGTTTTCGCGTCTTAACCTAACAATCCTTTTATAGTTTGAGTCTCAATTGGCTGCATGCCTATTAGGGGCGTAACGGCACAGACAACCCACCGTGTGGTCCGTACCTCGGTTTTTGCGCCACCTTTTTGTGCGTACAGAGAATACTTTTTTCTTCCATTGAAATATTGCTTTATTTTGCAGCATGTTTTTTCCATCTACATAATATAAACATAAAATAACAGAATTTACAATTTTACGACACTTAGGGCACCCTGTTTTGGAATCACTGTTGTGTGGTCTGTACAGTGTAAAACATGAAACATGCATGTACTAATTTTTGCTGTCCTCTTCGAGACAAAATGGAAACAACTGGTGTTAAAGTTCTGGAGACTGCTGAAGACATCCAAGAGCGCCGGCAGCAAGTGCTGGATCGCTACAGGCGCTTCAAAGACCTGTCCATTATGCGGCGTCAGAAGCTGGAAGACTCTTACCGCTTTCAGTTCTTCCGCCGTGATGCAGATGAGCTGGAAAAGTGGATCCAGGAGAAGTTGCAAATTGCCTCTGATGAGAACTACAAGGACCCCTCTAACCTGCAGGTGTGTATTGTTTTTATTACAGCCTTACCGCACTAGTGTTAGGCAAGGCCAGGCAGCTTCATTTAAATAGCACATTTCATACACAATATTAAAGTCAAATATTTCAAATTATTGACAAACAAAACTAAAGACATTTCCAAACAAAGTATAGGAACAAAAAGTAAATTGCTTAAAAATTTTGCCAAATTGATTTTAAAACTGCTTCATAAGACCTCAATCACAGGGATGGGGGGAAAAAAAAGCATAGTTCTTAACTAGATTTAAAAGCACTCACACTTGGCGCTGACTTCTTGTCTGTTGGCGTTTTCAAATTGCATGTAGCCTAACAGCTAAATGCACACACACACACACACACACACACACACACACCAGCTCAGTGGCCTAGTGGTAGAGTGTCCGCCCTGAGACTGGAAGGTTGTGGGTTCAAACCCCGGCCGAGTCATACCAAAGACTATAAAAATGGGACCCATTGCCTCCCTGCTTGGCACTCAGCATTAAGGGTTGGAATTGGGGGGTTAGATCACCAAAGGGTTCCCGAGCGCGGCACCGCTGCTGCTCACTGCTCCCCTCTCCCCCAGGGGATGGATCAAAATCACACGGGGATGGGTTAAATGCAGAGGACAAATTTCACCACACCCAGATGTGTGTGTGACGATCATTGGGACTTTAACTTTAACTTATATTCCATTAGAATTTCTTGAATGTGTTCAGAACCTAAACCTCCATTTATAAATCAGTACCAGAATTGACCAAATTTGGTCTGAATGTAGAGTTTTGGATTTGATGTTTATTTTTCAGCATTTAATAAACTCATTGAATATTTAACATGTGACATCCCAAACACAAATCCAATGGCAAGCTTGTCGATTGAAGGATAGTGATTTTTTTTTTTTTAAATAAATACGTACTGGCTGGTGGGAACACAGTGGAATACTTGGTTGTATGAATACAGTTTTTTGTTTTTCAAACCTTTCCTTAGGGTAAGCTGCAGAAACATCAAGCCTTTGAGGCTGAAGTTCAAGCCAATGCTGGAGCCATAATCAAATTGAATGAGACTGGAAACCTGATGATCAACGAAGGCCATTTTGCCGCTGAGACCATTAGAGTAAGACCTGATGATGTAATAGCTCTTAGGTACTGTGCATATACACTGTGATCAAAATGGTTTGGGTGAGTCGACTTATTGGGCTGGGATAGTGGTGGTTATTGTGCTGGGTGGGTTTGCGTTCTTGTGTTCTTTTAATACGTGAATCTTACTCAGTCCTACACGCCTTACCGGACACAACAGAGACCACTATTTTCAAGTATTAAAATGGCTGACTATCTACTGGTAGGTGTTCAATTGGTGTGAATACAGAATTTCTTTTGAATGCTGTGGATCTTTTATCTTTTGCTCACATTTGGTGAAATTGTCGGTAAAGAGTTAAATTAACTAATTATGCATGTCCTATTTTGTGCATTTTGTTATTCATCATTGAATATTTTCGTAATCCTCTTTAAACACTCAACTAGACTCGACTTGAGGAACTCCGACGCCTATGGGATCTTCTGCTGCTGAGAACCAAGGAGAAGGGAATGCATCTGCTGCAGGCCCAAAAACTAGTCCAATACATCCGTGAGTGTGAAGACACCCTGGGCTGGATCAGTGATAAGGTACGTACCATTTCATGAGATGTCTCTTTTAATCGTGGCGGAGTATGTGGTTGTGGCTTTAATTTTCTTTTTTGCTGGTGAAATATGTTTACACAACGAATTGTTTTCCTTCTTAGAAGAACTTGTTGTCGTTCTACTTCAGAACAGCAGACAAGGGTCAGTAGTTAGTTTGAGTCGGGTGATGCGCACCTTGCTTTTTAGTGCTCTGCTGGGTGACCAATCCTGCTTAAGTTGTGTTAATGGGACGTCAAACGCTGCGCGTTCGCTTCGCTTCGGGGGGGGGTTGGTAATGGGACGTCAAACGCTGCGTGTTCGCTTCGGGGGGGTTGTGGCTCTTTGCGGTACACAGTAAAAAAATGTGGCTCTTAGTCTCTGACTGGTTGGCCACCCCTGCTCTAAATGCTCATTTAAGCAGCAATGAGAAGTGCTCCCTGAAAACAAGCTCTACTTAGTACTAGTACTATAACTGGCAGTACTACCACCACCCCTGGCAACATTAGCTTTGCAGACATTACAAACTGCCGTCGAGCTAGTTGGCGTGTTCAGTTTAAAGTACCTCCACACAGCTGACTCTTTCGTTCGCTCCATGTTTGCGTTTGTTTAGAAAAGTCTCGTGGCATGCGGCACACGTGCTGCTGACGTATGACGTAGCCCGCGTCCCGCGGCACACGTGCTGCTGACGTATGACGTAGCCCGCGTCCCAATAGATTAAGGAAAGGATCGGCTCACAGATCGGCTGCATTTTCCGATACCCGATCTATCAATTTTGTTGATATCGGGGCCGATATCCGATCCAGATATCGGATCGGTGCATCTCTAGTTTGAACAATGAACCGCATTTTTCAGGGACTGAACATGCACAAAAACTCAACAAACCTTGCATATTCATCGGACTTGGCGAAAATATTGATATCCCAACAGCCAGGGGTGCAAGGGCCCAGCTTGCAGCTTTTTTTTGTGAAAGTACCAGAATACAATATATAGTTCCATTTCTTTGCTTCACAGGAAGCTATAGCGACATCTGAGGAGCTAGGCCAGGACCTTGAACATGTGGAGCTTCTGCAGAAAAAGTTTGAGGAATTTCAGACAGACTTGGCAGCTCATGAGGAACGAGTGAATGAAGTGAACCAGTTGGCAACCAAGCTGAGACAAGAAGACCATCCTGAAGTAGAGCTAATCATTTCCAAGCAGGATGAGGTCAATGCTGCCTGGCAGCGACTGAAGGGCCTGGCCCAGCAAAGACAAGGGAAGCTGTTTGGAGCTGCTGAGGTTCAGCGTTTTAACAGGTAAACAACGATGATTTAGAGTCATGTTTGAAACTGTCATTTTCAATATGAATTCCTATGTGTTTGGTGGTTATGGAGGGCTCTGACTCTCTTTAACTTTTTATTATGAACCTGCTTACTGAATTTGAATAGGGATGTGGATGAGACCATCAGCTGGATTAAGGAGAAGGAGCAACTTATGGCCTCTGATGACTTTGGACGTGATCTGGCCAGTGTACAGGCTCTTCTGCGTAAACATGAGGGTCTAGAGAGAGACCTCGCTGCACTAAAAGATAAGGCAAGAATGTTTAATTCATTCAAATTGGTCAGACAAATATTACCGTATTTTCCGCCCTAAAAGGCGCACCTAAAAACCTAAAATTTTCTCAAAAGCCAACAGTGCGCCTTATAGGCCAGTGCGCCTTATATATGGATCAATTGATGAATTTGTTGATCCATACTGGTTGTACACAGTGCTCTGCCAAAATGTTTCAGTACGTTTTAGTACGACTAGTAAATTACAAGGTCGCATTGCTTCCCAACATTACGGCAACTGTAGTCAGGGGGCGTCACCGAATAGCTGTTGTACCCACGAGGCTATTTCATTTAAAAATAGGCTGCTCTGTTAATGTTTCGAGTAAATCTACGGATCGATATGGAAGGGAAACATAGGTAAGTAGTACCAATGCGTTAGATCGAACTTTAGTCAGTTCCGATCATTTTATAGGAGATCGTTTGAGAAACGCGATTGTTTACACTTTGCTGAGGCTCATGGGAGATTACGAGCTGAGGCTCGTGAGACTTTGCGGATGGCTAATGCTATTGCGATAGCTGCTATACGTACCAGGCTATTTCATGTCAAAATAGGCTGCTCTGTTAATGTTTCGAGTAAATCTACGTATCGATATGGAAGGGAAACATAGGTAAGTAGTACCAATGCGTTAGATCGAACTTTAGTCAGTTCCGATCATTTTATAGGAGATCGTTTGAGAAACGCGATTGTTTACACTTTGCTGAGGCTCATGGGAGATTGCGAGCTGAGGCTCGTGGGACTTTGTGGATGGCTAATGCTATTGCGATAGCTGCTATACGTACCAGGCTATTTCATGTCAAAATAGGCTGCTCTGTTAATGTTTCGAGTAAATCTACGGATCGATATGGAAGGGAAACATGGGTAAGTAGTACCAATGCGTTAGATCGAACTTTAGTCAGTTCTGATCATTTTATAGGAGATCGTTTGAGAAACGCGATTGTTTACACTTTGCTGAGGCTCATGGGAGATTGCGAGCTGAGGCTCGTGAGACTTTGCGGATGGCTAATGCTATTGCGATAGCTGCTATACGTACCAGGCTATTTCATGTCAAAATAGGCTGCTCTGTTAATGTTTCGAGTAAATCTACGGATCGATATGGAAGGGAAACATAGGTAAGTAGTACCAATGCGTTAGATCAGTGGTCCCCAACCTTTTTTGCACCACGGACCGGTTACGTGTCAGAAATATTTTCGCGGACCGGCCTTTATATAAATAAATATATTTATATATTTATTATTTAAATATTTATATATATAAATGGGAGGCGGCTCGGTGGCGCGCTGGCTAGCACGTCCGCCTCACAGTAAGGAGGGTGCGGGTTCGATTCCACCTCCGGCCCTCCCTGTGTGGAGTTTGCATGTTCTCCCCGTGTCCGCGTGGGTTTTCTCCGGGCACTCCGGTTTCCTCCCACATCCCCAAAAACATGCTTGGTAGGCCGATTGAGCGCTCCAAATTGCCCCTAGGTGTGAGTGCGTGTGCGGATGGTTGTTTGTCTCTGTGTGCCCTGCGATTGGCTGGCAACCGGTTCAGGGTGTCCCCCGCCTACTGCCCGATGACAGCTGGGATAGGCTCCGGCGAGCCCGCGACCCCCGTGGGGATAAAGCGGTACAGAAAATGGATGGATGGATATATATAAATAGGATGAAATAAAATGATACGACTGGCATAAAAACAAATATAAACCACATAAAAATAAAACGTTGAATTCGTGGGAGCACCGAGCTCTTTTCTCAGAAATGAGCCGTTCCCATCTAGGCGTAATCGGAGACAATGACACCCGAAGTGGTTACGGTTTGTCTTTAAATGCAGGATGCTTGGTCTCCATGTGCCGAAGCAGGTTTGAAGGCTTCATTGCCTCGTTAGCTAGCCTTTCGCCACATATGCGGAGTGAACTTGGCACGTCAGAGTCACCTGTGGCGATAAATCCATATTTTAAGTAGGACTCCAGAAATGTTCTTTAAATGCAGCTTTCCTTTTCTTAGAAGTCGTAGCCTCTTCTTCTTCAGTGTCCTCATTGGACGTTTTTCCCTTTCCGAAGAAGCTTTCCAAACTTCTCTGTTTCTTGCTCATTTTTGCTTGCCTCGCGGGCTTGACTGTGGTGACATGTCACGTGACCGAGACGAGCGCCCTGTGTCAAGAGTCCTTATTTTTCAGATGCACTGACAGATGTAATTGGGAGAGATTCGCCAAATGTTTTATATTTTTCGAAATAAATTCTTACTCATTTTTGCTAGCTTTGCGGGCTCGACTGGGGAAACATGTCACGTGACCGGGACGAGCGTCTTAATCTGAATGAATTGATCGTCAATGAAAAAAAAAAAAAAAACATTTTTTTTTTTCCTGTGCGGCTCCGCGGCCCGGTACCAAGTGACCCACGGACCGGTACCGGTCCGCGGCCCGGTGGTTGGGGACCACTGCGTTAGATCGAACTTTAGTCAGTTCCGATCATTTTATAGGAGATCGTTTGAGAAACGCGATTGTTTACACTTTGCTGAGGCTCATGGGAGATTGCGAGCTGAGGCTCGTGAGACTTTGCGGATGGCTAATGCTATTGCGATAGCTGCTATACGTACCAGGCTATTTCATGTCAAAATAGGCTGCTCTGTTAATGTTTCGAGTAAATCTACGGATCGATATGGAAGGGAAACATAGGTAAGTAGTACCAATGCGTTAGATCGAACTTTAGTCAGTTCCCATCATTTTATAGGAGATCGTTTGAGAAACGCGATTGTTTACACTTTGCTGAGGCTCATGGGAGATTGCGAGCTGAGGCTCGTGAGACTTTGCGGATGGCTAATGCTATTGCGATAGCTGCTATACGTACCAGGCTATTTCATGTCAAAATAGGCTGCTCTGTTAATGTTTCGAGTAAATCTACGGATCGATATGGAAGGGAAACATAGGTAAGTAGTACCAATGCGTTAGATCGAACTTTAGTCAGTTCTGATCATTTTATAGGAGATCGTTTGAGAAACGCGATTGTTTACAGAGGGCTCGTTGGTTATTGGCTAGTGGATGCATACCGCAACCCTAGTCAACCTCAGTTTGATGCAGTATAGCTTCTATTTTATGCGCCTTATAATCCGGTGCGCCTTATATATGGACAAAGTTTTAAAATGGGCCGTTCATTGAAGGTGCGCCTTATAACCCGGTGCGCCTTTTAGGGCGGAAAATACGGTACTTATTTGTGACTTCTTTGTGTTTTGTGTTTGTCAGGTCAACACACTAGGTGCTGATGCAGAGCATCTGCAGCAAACACATCCCCAAAATGCCTCCCAGATCCACCTAAAGAAAGATGAACTCATCACAAACTGGGAGCGCATTCGCAGTCTGGCTGCTGAGCGTCATGCCCGTCTTAATGATGCGAACAGGTATATTACCACCAGGGCATTGCTGCAATTGTTTGTATGCAAAGTCAGGCATTAAAGGGACGGTAAATCAAAGATGGTTCATTTTTCACCAACTAACCTAGTTTTTTTTAAATGAGGAAAATGAAAAAAAAGTGAGCATTTTCTATTTTATCCATTCATTTTGCAGAAATAATGAAAAAACAAATGCCTTTAAAAATGCCCAATATTAATGAGGAACAGGGTCACACACCCCTCCCCTCCATGTCTTGGTTGATGATGTCATGGAAGCAAGCAATGACAATTTCCCCATTGGAAATCATTGCCCAGATGATCGCTTAAAATGTCCCAAAACAGCTATCAATTGGCACCAAAATTCACATGGACATCTCTACTTAGGACTACTTCAACATATCACAAGCATTAGCCTCTCCGTGGCTGATTAAAGAACAATAAATGAGCAGCCTCTCTGCAGCTGAAGTGCCCAGTCACATCTCCCTCTATTTCCTTTCACCAGTCACTGACATAGTAAGCGTGATGCATTCTGAGACGCTTTATGTAAGCTGAATCGTTCATATGTCGTTATATAATCACTTGAAATTGGAAATGGTTCATTTGACTTACATTTACCCTTGAGTCCACATATGGGGGGGGTACCACCTTGAGTCCACATATGGGGTACCACCTCCGCCGCCTATCTGAAAAGGAGGTGCTTTAAACCAGTGATCCCCAACCTTTTTTGCGCCACGGACCGGTTACGTGTCAGAAATATTTTCGCGGACCGGCCTTTATATAAATAAATAATACATTTATATAACTAAATAATACATTTATATAAATAAATAATACATTTATAATAAATATATGAATACGATGAAACAAAATGATACGACTGGCATAAAAACAAGTATAAACGACATTAAAATAAAACTCACCATTACATTGAATTAGTGGGAGCACTGAGCTTGTTTCTCAGAAACGAGCCGGTCCCATCTAGGCGTAATCGGAGACAATGACACCCGAAGTGGTTAAGGTTTGTCTTTTAATGCAGGATGCTTGGTCTCCATGTGCCGAAGCAGTTTTGAGGGCTTTATTGCCTGTCGCCACATATTATGCAGAGTGGGCTTGGCGCGTCATAGTCTTTTAAATGCAGCTTTCCTTTTCTTAGAAGTCGTAGCCTCTTCTTCTTCCGTCTCCTCATTGGGCTTTTTTCCCTTTCCGAAGAAGCTTTCCAAACATCTCTGTTCCTTGCTCATTTTTGCTTGCTTCGCGGGCTCAACTGAGGTGACATGTCACGTGACCGAGACGAGCGTCTTGACCTGAACCAACGGATGTAATTGGGAGAGAATCGCCAATTTTTTTATATTTTTCAAAATAAATACTTACCGTAATTTTCGGACTATAAGTCGCGGTTTTTTTCATAGTTTGGGTGGGGGGGCGACTTATACTCAGGAGCGACTTATATACATATATATGTTTTTTTTCACTTTTTTGGGCATTTTATGGCTGGTGCGACTTATACTCCGGTGCGACTTATAGTCCGAAAATTACGGTACTCATTTTTGCTAGCTTTGCGGGCTCGACTGGGGAAACATGTCACGTGACCGGGACGAGCGTCTTGACCTGAATTAATTGATCGTCGATTAAAACATTTTTTTTTTTTTTTTCTGTGTGGCTTGGCGGCCCGGTACCAAGTGACCCACGGACCGGTACCGGTCCGCGGCCCGGTGGTTGGGGACCACTGCTTTAAACCACTACACTCAAGCTGAAGGGTTGGTCTCCTCGCTACAAGTCCGGTCTCCCAATCTTTCCAACAAGTCGACTTCTGGGCTTTGTGACGCGGTCCGGGGCGAGTCTTTTGGCTGAGCCACGAGCCGGCTGACACTTTTAGTGTTTTTGTAAATTTCCATCTTTAGAAACTCGGTTTCTTTAAGTTCTCGCTCGCGTTCTACAGTAGACCAAGGGTGTGTTCAATGACCACTCACAGAGTCGGAATTTTTTTCAGAGGCAATTGCAGTACTGACAGTATTTTTTAACTAAAGTCAAAGTCCCAATGATCGTCACACACACATCTGGGTGTGGTGAAATTTGTCCTCTGCATTTAACCCATCCCCGTGTGATTTTAATCCATCCCCTGGGGGAGAGGGGAGCAGTGAGCAGCAGCGGTGCCGCGCTCGGGAATCATTTGGTGATCTAACCCCCCAATTCCAACCCTTAATGCTGAGTGCCAAGCAGGGAGGCAATGGGTCCCATTTTTATAGTCTTTGGTATGACCCGGCCGGGGTTTGAACCCACAACCTTCCAGTCTCAGGGCGGACACTCTACCACTAGGCCACTGAGCTACCGTATTTTTTGGACTAGAAGTCGCTCCGGAGTACAAGTCGCACCAGCCATAAAATGCACAATAGAGGAAAAAAACATATATAAGTCGCACCGGAGTTTAAGTCGCATTTTGGTGGAAGTTTATTTGACAAAATCCAACACCAAGAACACACATGAACCAGCAACAACAGGCTAAACGATACGGTATGCTAACGTGACATAAACACGAACGAGGAGCTGAGAACGGGCCTGATGTAACATTAACAGTTATTCAAATAACTATAACATAAATAACACCTTTATCAAACCATCTGTGTCACTCCAAATCATTAAATCCATCGATCGTCCTTTAAGTGTGTGCGCCGCGCCGCCGGACTCGTCGTCAGTTGCAGTTCAAATTATTCCACAGGCCCATATAATGATATACCGTTTTTTCCATGTATAATGCGCCCCCATGTATAATACGCACCCTAAAAATGGCATGTTGATGCTGGAAAAAAGCCTGTACCCATGTATAATACGCACCCAAATTTTGACTCCTACTTAAGTCCGTAAACGTAAAATTATTTCAGAAAAAAGATCATCTTTGGGAACAACCGGATGTTATTCTGCCGGTCAGTATCACTGCGCATGCGCTAGCAAACTCAATAGCGAAGAAATGTTTCGGATTTGTGTAGGGTACATTGTGACAGCAAACGAGCAGGTGATCGAGCAAGCGTCTGATACGAGAGCATTGTGTTCGTATGGAGCGTGTTTGAAGTGAACAGCAGAGAAGAAAGCGCATCTGTAATGGCGGCCTCCGTATGCTATCCGGATTAAAAAAAATATAAAAAAATTGTACCCATGTATAATGCGCACCCCAGATTTTAGGACAATAAATTAGTTAAATTTTGCGCATTATACATGGGAAAAGACCGTTTTTTTCCGTGTATAATACGCAAAATTTAACTAATTTATTGTCCTAAAATCTGGGGTGCGCATTATACATGGGTACAATTTTTTTTAAATTTTTTTTTTTAATTTAATTTTTTTTTTTTTTTTTTTTTTTTTTAAGAAAATCATGGTACTGGTACGAGTATTGATTTATGTATTGTTCTCTTCTTGTCATGTTGTGAAAGAATGTGGGTTGAATAAATACCGAAAGAACAATAGTGTGTTTGTACTGTGCTCTGGTCATTTCGTCAAAGAAGGGATAATAGTCCTCTTCTCTTCTTGACTGACAATGAATGTGATAGTTTAATACAATCAGCAAATAACAAAATGCGTATTACAGGTAATATTTTATTTCACAACACTTTGCCTTGTTCCTTTCGTCTCTGCTGTTCACTTCAAACACGCTCCATACGAACGCAATGCTCTCGTATCAGACGCTTGCTCGATCACCTGCTCGTTTGCTGTCACAATGTACCCTACACAAATCCGAAGCATTTGTTGCGGCTCCGAGTCACGACGAGGGGCAAGTTTTGGTTTCCAAAGGTGTTTTTATTCCTCTTCAACGTCTCTCCCATACAGAGCCGCCTTTTTCACGTCCGCACGTCACTTTCCTCTCTTTTCATCTGATCGCGGTGGTGCCTTTACGGGCAGTCGGAGAAATCAACGCCAAAAAAAAAAATACATCCAGCCTAGTTAAGACCATACCAAAGACTATAAAAATGGGACCCATTGCCTCCCTGCGTGTGTGACGATCATTGGGACTTTAAAAAAAACAAAAAAAAACAAAAAAAAAAAAAAACAAAAAAAAAAAAATTGGGTGCGTATTATACATGGGTACAGGCTTTTTTCCAGCATCAACATGCCATTGTTAGGGTGCGTATTATACATGGGGGCGTATTATACACGGAAAAAAACGGTATATCAAATAACTATCATATAAACAGCAATGTTATCAAACCATCTGTGTCACTCCAAATCATTAAATCCATTGAGGATGTGGGTGAGAGGAGGACGTTGATTAAGCTGAAATCCATCATGGACAATACCTCTCAACCCCTCAATGACACTGTGCGGTCCCTGAGCAGCTCCTTTAGCAGCAGACTATTATACCCACGGTGTAGGAAGGAACGGTTCCGCAGGTCCTTCATTCCCTCTGCTGTCAGACTTTACAACATGCGTGGCACCTGATAAAAATGGTTTCGTCTCTACTAGCGGCACTTGTCTTTGTCTGTTATTTATCCTTTTTGAAATTTTGGCACTTGTTTTCTTGCCTCGTATGCGCTGCTGTGACAAGTAAATTTCCCCGCTGTGGGATGAATAAAGTTCTATCATCATCATCATCAACGATCGAATTCGTCCTTTATGTAACCAACGCCGCGTGTCGTCTTTTGCAGTTCAAATTATTCCACAGGCCCATGTAATTATAAACAACAATTTTATCAAACTATCTCTGTAACTCCACGTCATTAAATCCATCGATCGAATCCTTCGTCCTTTATGTAAACAACGCCGCGTGTGCGCAGCGCCGCTGACGTCGGACTAGTCGTCAGTTGCAGTTCAAATTACAGTAATCCCTCGCTACATCGCGGTTCGTTTATCACGGTTTCACTACATCGCGGATTTGTTTTTCCAAATTAAAAAAAAAAAAATTCAAAATAAAACTTTTGAATTGAGGAATTATGGCACAAATGTTCACCACTCGTCAGCAGAAGACGGGGAGTGCCCACACAATTGCAGTGGATACACTTGTACCTTTTTATAAAAAAATTGTTATATTAATAAGAGTTCTAAAAACACATTTAAGAGTGTTATAACTTGTTGTAGAAAAATCGTTATAATAACAGTTCTAAAAACATATTTACAGTATGTACACTTGTACCTTGTTCTTAAAATTGTTATAATAATAAAAGCTGTTCTAAAAAGATATTTACAATATGTGTTAAGAATTCTCCATGTTATTTATGTTATTCAGCCGTGCTTTGATTTGAGGTAGGGTGCTTTATTTTGAAGGCCGTTTTCAGATGCTACCATTTCAAATCATTAAATCTCCTGACTCTGGAAGTCAATGAATGGAACTCATTGTCAGTGAGGCTCCAATTATTCCACAGCCATAGTGCGCCCTCATGCGGTTTAAAGTGAAGATAACATGTGAAGTGATCAACTATACTCGTAAGTAAGTAATGTGTTAATGATCAAGTAAGAATCTGTGAAAATTTCACATAAGTCGCTCCTGAGTATAAATAGCCCCCCCACCCCCACCCAAACTGAAAAAAAACGCGATTTATAGTCTGAAAAATACGGTAATTGAACGCCAGCCATTTTCTGAGCAGCCAACCCCTTCGCTGCCAGCTGGGGAATTTTGACCTATGTTTCAAGACCCACAGAATATAGTCTGCTATGATGATGAGAGAAAAAAAACACCATGGGAAAGATTAGTCTTATCTTTCTTCAAAAAAGTTTGTCTCTACCTTTTTCCATTCTTGAGAAATTGGAAGGAGAACATAGGGTGATTTCACCAAAAACACAATTTTCAAACTAAAAAGCTGAAAAAAAACAGCTTTTTGTGAAATGACTGAATATTCTTTACTTTAGTAACACCTCAAACGTGTGAAACATTTGCTTCTATAGAAACAACAAAAACACTTTTACATTTATCAGTCTTATTTATCTCCAGGTTGCAACGTTTCACTGCAGACTTCAGAGATCTTACAAGCTGGGTAACAGAGATGAAGGCCCTAATCAATGCTGATGAACTTGCTAATGATGTAGCTGGAGCCGAGGCCCTGCTAGACCGCCATCAAGAGCATAAAGTAAAACACCCTTATTACATATTTGCTTTGAAATATGGTCATGTTTTCTGTTAACTTGTAACAGTAAATTTCAATGTATGCTGATGTAATCTCCTTGTTTCACAGGGAGAGATTGATGCCCATGAAGATAGTTTTAGAGCCACTGATGAAGCTGGTCAGATTTTGTTTAATGCAGGACATTATGCCTGTGAGGAAGTCAAGGAAAAGGTAAGCTGTTATATGTACATGCATAACTTTATCATTGCCACTGACTGGTATTTCACATTGAATACCTGAGCCCCTGTGCTTCAAATGGATTTGTATCCATCTCACTTGAATACATTAAGCTCATAGTATTTTGTCAACTGCTACAGAGTTTATATCCCATATATAAACAACAAGTGCAATCTCAGCATGAACCAAAATTGCTATATCTTTATCCTCTTTGGATTTTTCTAGTCTCAAGATTGCATTGGCAGCATAATGATTTATGCAGCAAGTATGGACTCAATTTGTAGTCATAGAAAAATATACTATACTTAAAAACAACTCAGACCACTCAAAATTGTCTGGTGTGATTGTGAGTGTGTTTGTCTATTTGTGCCCTGCTTTTGGCTGGCCACCAGTTCAGGGTGTTGTACCCTGCCGACCACCCTAAGACGGCTGGGATAGGCTGCAGCACTCATGGCCGGGACCCTTGTGAGGATAAGCGGTTCAGAAGATGAAAGGATAAATGAATTTAATGAATGAACTTTTCCCTTAAATCAAATACTTCTGGCACTTCTGGTATACTGCAATGTAGCATATACCTGGGGTCTAGCAAGTGGACCTAGTGATCTCCACAACATGGCTCGTCACTGTCCCGTCTTTTCCGTACTATTAGCCAGACGTGATTATAAACCACACCAGCTAAAATCAGTAGAAAATCTTTTTTTCCATATATAAGCTGTACCAGACTATAAAACGCAGATGTGTTAATGTTTAATTACCATTTGTAAGAGAATATAAACAGAGTATTGTAAAGAGATGGTTCTTTGGCGATGCATACCTTATATTAACATGAAGTTTATTGACAGAAATGAAGAAACTCTGCAAACATACAAATGTGTTCAAATCTCAGCAACGACCATAATAAACTTAATGTGCAGGGAATACTAGCAACACACTAATAATAAATAAAATGGGACCACTTACAGGGGTAAAGTAAAGTTGGCAATACGATACAAGCTTCCAGAGAAGTCATGACCCGGAAACAAAATACAATAATCCCTCGTTTATTGCGGATAATTGCTTCCAAGACCATCCGCGACAGGTGAAAGTCCGTGAAGTAGGAACTATATGTTTTAACTAGAAAATGCACTTTCTGGAGAAATTGCATGTGAAGGCGAAGAAGCTGAATAAATATTTGGGGATTGCTATGTTTAAAGTTGGAACGGGTTCAATCAGTTCAAAAATGTAGAAATTAGAAGTGAAAAACGAAATTTAGCAACATTTTGTGAAATTTTGCGGAAATGTTAAACGTTTGTTGAAAGTCTTCCCCAATGTGATTTGATTGTGCTAAATGATGTGAATTTAGAACCAGAATGACGTAAACGTGAAATGTTGAATGTGCCATTAAGAATGAATGGGGAACAATGTGCTGTAAATTTGTGAAGATTTTGTGAAAACGGAATATTTTTGGAATGAAATGAATGCAAGCACCCCTCATGGGAATTTTTGGAATATGTTGAAATTGAAATGGAGTGAATCAGATGATTTATGTGGAAGTAGTAGAACGTCAAAGTTCGAGAAATAAAATATAATAACTAGAAAATGCAATTTGTGAAGGCGAAGACTTTAAATAACTTCTTGGAGAATGCTGCCGAATGATGAACGAACGAGTTGAATTCCTTGAGAAATGTGTGTGAGTGTGTGTGTTTCTGAATGTGATTTGAATGTGCTGAATGTTGTGGAATAGGTAGGCAAAAGATGAACAGTTGAAAGTTAGAACGGGTTGAATCGGTTGAAAAATGTAGAAATTGGAGTAGAAAAATGAAATTTTGGAGAATTTGGTTGAATTTCAAATTTGAAAATTTGGAATTTTTGGTAAGTGGGAAGTTGTGGAATAGAGGCTTTGCAGTCACGTGGTTTTATCACGTGAGTTTGTGTTATGCCGCCATCTTGGCGGTCAACTTGTCAGCTCGTTCCTACGTGTTTGTATGGGTTGTCTGATTTCTGCGCTACGTTTTCACCGATTTCTTCCGAATTATGGCTGATTTGCTATCCAACGAAGTTAGGCATTTGGATGAAGACTCCAAGAAACGTTACAGAGAGAAGTTGAACCTTGTTGGCACAACGGATCCGTACCTTTTACCGAGAAGCATGCTAAAATCGCCCGAGCATTTTGCAACAGCCGACCTGCCTGAACGCTCATATCCAGATATTTATAATTACCTCGTCGATTTGTTTTGTAATGGCATTTCATAACTTGACATATTAAAAAAAACTGAATAGAGTGAAATCATTCAGATACTGTACCTGTCTGTTCAAGTTGCTACCATTTTTATTTTTTGTTTATTTTTGCATGATGCCACATCTGATTGGCTTGAAAACTTAACCAATAAAAATTTTAACCTTGTGCCAATGGCTTGAAAACTTTACCAATGTAGATTTTACCTTGTGCCAAACGAAGTAACAAAAACCCTCTTGTTAAAAAATGCTACATTAAAAAAAAATTGTTTCACAAGGTTCATAATAATTTTTGGGGAAATTTCCTAATGCATTCACTCGAGAATTAATTGTTCAATTCCAATATGAAGTTCAATATTTACATTGATAACGTTTTCAAGCCAATCAGATGAAGCATCATGAAAAAATAAACACAAAATAAAAACGGGGGGGTGAACTGAAGAAATCATCCCATTCCCTGCCTTGCTGCCTTTCTAAAAATGCACCCAGCATTTTCAACAATCATATTTGTATCATCCCATATTGTATTATTTCACATTTTGTGAAACAAATCAGGGGTGAATAGTTTGTTTACATACCTGATATGAAGTCCTCATTGCATATCCTTGTGTAAATCGTAGGTTTCCATCGTTCACGACGAATATCCGCGATCCATTTATCACGTTTTTTCATGTTCGCCGGAAATCTATAGAAGCTAAGATTTGATTTATCGCCTCGTCTATTGCTACATCCAACAGCACAGCAGGTATCCGGCATTTTTAAGCTCAAATAGCAGCAGATATAACAAGAAAGCGTGTGTGAGTCGTAGACCGGCACTGAAAAGTTGACCGCCATGATGGCCGCCAAGCTAATGTGGGTAGCTTGATGACGTCAGCTGCAAAGCCTCTATTGGTAGAAAAAAGATGAACAGTTGAAAATTGGAATGGGTTGAATCGGTTGAAAAATGTAGAAGTTAGAGTAGAAAAATTTGGAGAATTTGGTTGAATTTGGAATTTTCGGTAAGTGGGAAGTTGTGGAATAGGTAGATAAAAGATGAACAGTTGGAATGGGTTGAATCGGTTGAAAAATGTAGAAAAATGAAATTTTGGAGAATTTGGTTGAATTTCAAATTTGGAATTTTTGGTAAGTGGGAAGTTGTGGAATAGGTAGGCATGAGATGAACAGTTGAAAGTTGGAATGGTTGAATCAGTGGAAAAATGTCGAAATTAAAGGTGAAAAACAAAATGTGAAATTTTGTGAAATTTTAAACGTGAAAACGTGAAATTTTTTAATTTGGCAATTTTGGGAATGTCGGGAATCTTTCCGAATGTGATTCTGATTTGCTGAATGATGTGAATTTCAAACTGTAACGACGTAAATGTGAAATGTTGAATGTGCCATTAAGAATGAATGGGGAAAGATTTGTCATAAATTTGCGAATTTTGCAAAAACGGGAAGTTTTCGGAACGAGAAAAATGGAAGCGCTCATCTCGTGAATATTTGGAATACGTCAAAAGTGGAATGGAGTGAATCGGTTGAATTATGTGGAAAATGAAGGACAAAAAAATTGAGAAAAAAATCTAATAATAAAGTGAATGGTGTGGAATAACGTGTGAAGGCCATCGACTTCACATAATAATAATAAAGTGAATGGTGTAGAATAACATATGTGTGAAGGGCATCGCCTTCACACAATAAAGTAAATGGAGTAGAATAACATAAGTGTGAAGGCCTTCGCCTTTACACTAATAAAGTGAATGGTGTAGAATAGGGGTGTCCAAACTTTTTGCAAGGAGGGCCATATATAGTAACGTGAAGGGGCCCGGGGGCCAATATTTGTTGTCGCATCTCTCCCGGGGGTGGGGGGGGGGTGCTAGTGGGACGTCCAACGCTGCGCGTTCCCTTCTCTTCCGGGGGGTGCTAGTGGGACGTCCAACGCTGCGCGTTCCCTTCTCTTCCGGGGGGGGGCTAATCGGACGTCAAGCGCAGCGCGTTCGCTTCTCTCCCGGGGGGGGCTGATCGGACGTCAGGCGCAGCGCGTTCGCTTCTCTCCCGGGGGGGGCTAGTGTGACGTCAAATCAAACGCTGCGCGTTCGCTTCTCTTCCGGGGGGGGGGGGGGCCAATCGGACGTCAAGCGCTTTGTGTGGCGGGCTCCATCTAGTGTGGAAACTGAGAAGTGCTCAAGCTGTTGTGCGGGCCACATTCAATTATGTTTTCAGAATTTGCTGCGGGCCAATAAAGACTGGGCCGTAGTTTGGACACCCCTAGTGTAGAATAACGTGTGAAGGCCATCGCCTTCACACAATAATAAAGGACAGGAATAACAATAGTGTGAAGGTGAAGACCTTCACACTAATAATAATAATAATAAAGGACAGGAATAACAATAGTGTGAAGGTGAAGACCTTCACACTAATAATAATAAAGGACAGGAATAACAATAGTGTGAAGGTCTTCACCTTCGCACTCATAATAAAGAACAGGAATAACAATAGTGTGAAGGTCTTCACCTTCGCACTAATAATACAGGACAGGAATAACAATAGTGTGAAGGTATTCACCCTCACACTAATAATAATAATAATAGTAATAATAATAATAAAGGACAGGAATAACAATAGTGTGAAGGTCTTCACCTTCACACTAATAATAATAATAAAGGACAGGAATAACAAAAGTGTGAAGGTCTTCACCTTCACACTAACAATAATAAAGGACAGAAATGACAACAGTGTGAAGGTCTTCACCTTCACACTAATAATAATAAAGCACAGGAATAACAATAGTGTGAAGGTCTTCACCTTCACACTAATAATAAAGGACAGGAATAACAATAGTGTGAAGGTCTTCAACATCACACTAATAATAAATAGTGAATGGTGTAGAATTTTATTATTCATATGTGTGAAGGCGTATAAAGTACAATGTGTGAAGGCCATCGCCAATGTGAGTCACCCCGCTCACTCTTTGTTTGATCTTCTGCCCTCTGGGAAGAGGTACAGGAGCCTGCGCTCCCGCACCACCAGACTCACCAACAGCTTCATACTCCAGGCTGTTAGGATCCTGAACTCTCTCCCCCCTTCTGCGTAGCGTCCTGTACTTTTGCGCTCTATTCTGACTGTCTGCTGTATGCACACTTGCTCCATTTTTGCTCCTCTTATTTATTATGTTATTTGTTTATTTATTCATCACTCTTATTTATTCATTGTTTGTGCCTTCTTGGTTTTATTTTTTTGTGTTGTTTCCTTGTATGTATATTGTGTACTATGGCTTGTCACCGTGGGATAGTGGGAACGTAATTTCGATTTCTTTGTGTGTCTTGGCATGTGAAGAAATTGACAATAAAGCAGACTTTGACTTTGAATAACAGTTGTGTGAAGGTTTCACCTCACACTAATAATAATAATAAAGCACAATAACATATGTGAGAAGGCCATCGCCTTCACACAATAATAATAATAATAATAGTAATAATAATTCATTAAATTTGTATATCGCTTTTCAAAAACCCAAAGACGCTTACAGGGAACAAGGCAAAGACATACATAAGGGGAGGGGGACGGGGAGGAAACAATCGGATAAACTTAAGAAGAGGAAACCAGTTATGGGTAGGGAAGGTCATGAGTTTGGGAGAAGAGGTACGTTTTTAGACAGGACTTAAATATGGGGAGTGTGGGTGAGTCACAGACAGACTGAGGGAGAGAGTTCCAGAGTCGGGGTGATGTGCAGGAGAAGGCTCTGTCACCGAAGGATTTGAGTTTGGATTTTGGGACTGTCAGACGTGAAGTATTGGAGGATCGGAGGGGACGGTTGGGGCAGTAGGGGACAAGGAGGTCGGATAGGTAAGTGGGAGCCAGGTGGTGAAGGGCTTTGAAGGTGAGGAGGAGTATCTTGAAGATGATACGCTCCTTCATGGGGAGCCAGTGAAGAGAGTGGAGAACAGGAGTGATGTGTTCACGGGACCGGGTGTGGGTAAGGAGGCGGGCAGCAGAGTTTTGGACTAGTTGAAGTCTATGGAGTGAGTGAGCAGTGATTCCAGTGAGAAGGGAGTTGCAGTAGTCAAGCCGGAATGAGATGAAGGCGTGGATGAGCGATTCAGCGGCAGGGAGAGAAAGGCAGTGCCGGATTTTGGCGATGCGTCGGAGGTGGAAGTAGGATGTCTTGACAACTGAGCTAACATGAGGTTGAAAGGACAGTGTGGGGTCAAAAATAACGCCAAGGTTGCGTGCCAGAGGGGAGGGAGTGATGTTTGAGGAGTCAATGGTGAGTGTGATGGATCCAGTTTTATTAAGGGAGGATTTAGTGCCTATGAGGAGGAGCTCTGTTTTGTCACTGTTGAGTTTGAGAAAGTTGTGGGTCAGCCATGCTTTTATTGTAGAGATGCAGGTTTCAAAATGGGTGAGGGAAGGGTTACGGGTTGGTGTCGTACGTATATAGATCTGGGTGTCATCAGCGTAGCAGTGGAAGTCCAGATTGAGTTTGCGGATGACAGTACCAAGGGGAAAGAGGTAACAAATGAATAGGAGGGGGCCAAGAACTGAGCCTTGGGGGACCCCTTGTGTAACTGGGGAGAGGATGGATGTGTGACCGGAGAGAGAGATGAACTGGTTTCTGTTGGTGAGGTAGGAGGTGAGCCAGCCGAGTGCAGTGCCCTCAACACCTAGTTGGCGCAGCCTTTGGAGGAGGATGGAATGGTTCACAGTGTCAAAGGCTGCGCTAAGGTCAAGTAGTAGTAGGATGTTGAGGGCACCAGAGTCTGCAGAAATGAGGAGATCGTTGGTGACTTTAACTAGAGCTGTTTCAGTGCTGTGAAGTGGGCGGAATCCGGACTGGAAGGGTTCATAGAGGTTGTTGGACTGGAGATGGGTGTGGAGTTGGGCGGAGACAATGCGTTCAAGGGTTTTGGAAAGGAATGAAAGGTTGGAGATGGGACGGTAGTTGGAGAGGTTGAGTGGGTCCAAGGTGGGCTTTTTGAGGATGGGGGTGATGGCTGCAAGTTTATAGACAGTGGGAAAGTGGCCAAGGGATAGAGACTGATTAAAAAGGGTGGTGAGGTGGGGGAGGAGGACAGGGAGGCAGGCCTTAGTTAAGGTCGTTGGAAGAGGGTCGAGAGAGCAGGTGGTTGTCTTGGATGAGGTAATGATGTCTAGGATAGTGGAGGAGTCGACAGGGGAGAAGGCAGTGAGAGAGGGGAAGGGCGGGAGGTCAGGAAGGGGGGGGCAGGAGGACAGGGGAGGTGGGGGAGGAGGAGTTATTGATGGTGTCGGTCAGAGAACTGTTGATTTGGGCGATTTTGTTGTTAAAGTTGGCAAGGAAGGAGTTACAGAGGGCGGGTGAGGAGGGTGGCTTGGTGACCGGTGGCTGGAGCAATTTGTTGACGGTGGAGAACAGTATGCGGGGGTTTCGGTTGGTGTTATTAATGAGAGATGAGAAGTAAGCAGATTTGGCAGCAAGAAGAGCATCACGATAAGAGGAGATGTGTTGTTTAAAGGTTTCGGCATGGACGGTGAGGCGGGTTCTTTTGTCGAGGCGTTCGAGTTGACGGCCAGTTTGTTTCATGGTGCGGAGTTCCGGTGTGTACCAAGGGGCAGAGTTAGTGAATCTAACAGAGGAAGTTTTCCAGGGGGCTAGGGAATCAAGGGAGTCAGAAAGGATGTTGTTGAGCGTGGTGGCAAGGTCATCAGGGGAGGAAGAAGTGGGGTCGGAGGGAAGAGCAGAGGATAAGAGCTGGCAAAGCGTGATTGGGTTTACAGTCTTGATGTTGCGGTAGGAGATGGTGCGTTTTGTGGATTTATGAGGCGAGGGTAGAGGGGCGGAGAAGAGGATGCAGAGATGATCTGACAGTGGAAAGGTGAGAGGACAGGGGTTGGATGTGAGTGGAAAGGAGGAGCATACTATATCCAGCGTTGTGGCCTTTGGTGTGGGTGGGGAAGTTGATGTGCTGGGTGAGATGAAAGCAGTCCAGAAGGGAGATGAAGTCAGACGTCAGTGGAGCAGTTGGCTGGTCGATGTGGATGTTGAAGTCACCGATTAGTAGGAGGCGATAGGAGACTGAGGATACGATGGTGAGAAGTTCAGAAAGTTCAGAAAGAAAAGACGGATGTGACTTGGGGGGGGCGGTAGATAAGAACAGCAGTAGTAGAGTTGGGGAGGGAAAAAGCGAGATATTCAAAGGATGAAATAGATGGGAGGTTGAGGTCCAATTCAGTGATGGATAGGGACCGCTTATGGAGGACAGCAATACCACCTCCTCGCCCAGAGAGGCGGGGTTTGGCGATGTAGCTGTAGTTAGACGGAGTGGCTTGGTTGAGAGTAAAATAGTCCAGGGGCTGTTGCCATGTTTCACAGAGAAGGAGCAGATCCAAATTATTGTCCAATAGTAGTTCGAAAATAACTAGTGATTTGTTGGAGAGGGAGCGACAGTTCAGCAGTGCGAGGGAGATGGATGAAGGAGCGGGGGTGGGGGAGCGGAGATTGTTGAAGTTGACAGTACGGAAGGTGGGGGTGACGGGGGGGCGAGAGTTAGTCCAGAAAGAGGGGATGGGTGAGCCATCAGGGAAATGTCGGTTAAAAGATTGTCCGGAGCTACGGTGGATGTAGCGGCGACGGCGGAGGATCCCAGCCTTGCTGGCAGCTGAGGCAGCAGCAGCAGGGAGACGGTGATTATTGTTGAAATGATGAAGATCAGCAGCAGTGTAGACAAATGGACGAGAAGTTAGTGGAATGGAAGCCTGGAGTAGCAGAAGTGATAGTTCATGCAGGAGATGAGACGTGACAGCAGCTGGGAATAATCCAGGTAAAATGGTAGAAATAGCTAGTAGCTGGTTAACTAGAGGTTGGTAGGCAGTGAAATGCATGGAAGCAGCAGTGGACCGAGTCGTGATGTTGGTGGAGTGGGTGGTGGTGTTGGTCAATCCCGACTGTACCCGTGCAAACAGCACGCCCCAGTGTGTCATGGCGGCACCCAGCCGAGCCACGACCGGCGAGCTCGCAGCGAGCGGGTGCTCCCCCCGAGGACGCCGGCCAAGTGGCCAGCAAGTTGGGTTGGAGCCGTTTTCCGAGCTAAGAGCAAGCAGCTACAGGCTCAGAGCCGGGAGGTAGGAGGGTCCGGTGGTGGGTTGGCTAGCTGGCTAGTGTAGCTCGTAGTCAGAGGGAGCGGGATCGGAGAGGTGCGCGCAGAGCTCCAGAGATACGCGGTGGGCAGGAGAAAAGGCGAGAAAAATAAAAGAAAAAAACGGGCACACTTAAAACGGGAAACACGAAACAAACAGGGGACAAACAAATAGCGGACACGGTTCGGGGTAGAAGCGGCAGTCAACAGTCCAGACGCCAGCGTTGCTCTAACCCGGAAGACAAGAAAAGGGGGCGTGTGACTCAAAGAAAACTCGCAAATCTTCAATCAAACCACAATATAACTCAATATAACACAATATAATAATAAAGCACAATAACATACGTGTGAAGGCCATCGCCTTCACACAATAATTAAGCTCAATAACGTGTGAAGGTCTTCGCCTTCACACAATAACATGTGTGAAGGCCTTCACCGTCACACTAATAATAAAGTGAATGGTGTAGAATAACGTGTTATATATTAGCTTTGCGGGCTCGACTGGGGAAACATGTCACGTGACCGGGACGAGTGTCTTGACCTGAATTAATTGATCGTCAATAAAAAAAATATTCTGTGCGGCTTGGCGGCCCGGTACCAAGTGACCCACGGACCGGTACCGGTCCGCGGCCCGGTGGTTGGGGACCACTGCCCTAACCAGCTCAACACAACACAACACGGCGCGTTCTGGCGAGTCCCCAATTTCATGTTGACTTGAACTCAAGATGATGTTGACCGCCAGAATGCGGTTTTTATTATAAGATAAAATTCTGAACATTACAAGCTTGAAATTACAAACCTGAGCTTTTGCTTTTGTAGTCTATGCTGTCGGATCTGACTGGGCCAGAGCGGCGTGTTGTGTACAAATCGACTGCCGCCCCCCTACCGCCCCCCCTACCGCCTTCGCCTTCACACTAATAAAGTACAACTATAACGTGTGAAAGCCATCGCCTTCACACAATAATAAAGCACAATAACATACGTGTGAAGGCCATCGCCTTCACACAATAATTAAGCTCAATAACATGTGTGAAGGTCTTCGCCTTCACACAATAACATATGTGTGAAGGCCTTCACCTTCACACTAATAATAGTGAATGGTGTAGAATAACATGTGTGAAGGCCATCGCCTTCACACAATAATAAAGTGAATGGTGTAGAATAATAAACGAATAAAGGACAGGAATAATAATAGTGTGAAGGCCTTCGCCTTCACACTAATTAAGTAAATTGTGTAGAATAACATAAGTGTGAAGGCCTTTGCCTTCACACTAATTAGAAATTTAAACATTGTTTTATTAAAATTTTCATCATGTGGTGTTTCCTGTTGGCCACTAGAGGACACGGATATATTGCAAGTCAATTAGAAGAGTGGTTTGTCCTTGCCATACAATGCAACATCATGCATAGCAAAACCAAAGTGAGTCATGGTTGCGTATGAATCTCCTGTTGCTTTGTGGTCCAGTAACCGTCCCCAATACTTTTACGTGACATCAACATTTCCCATTTCCTTAATAACCATTGCCACACTGTTCTGTGCATGTATTGTACCTTTTAAAGCAGTGATTCTTAACCTTGTTGGAGGTACCAAATCACACCAGTTTCATATGCGCATTCACCGAACCCCTCTTTAGTGAAAAATATCTTTTTTTTTTTTCAAATTCAAGACAGATGTACTGGTGCACAAAATGAGCCGTGCATGAACATCACCTTGTTCAAAGAATAAAACCAACATAATACATGAACCTCACAACAAATGACATACCAGCAAATTAGTGTGACTTCTGCTGTTGCGTTTGCGAGACCAGTTCAGATAGGCGTCATCATGAATTTACACATTCAGTCGACATAAAAGGGATTGTTTTAGCACAAGAATGGTCTCAGCCCAGGGTAAAAAGGTGATGTTTTAGCACAAGAATGGTCTCAGCCCAGGGTATGCCATACCCTTTTTAAGTCGGCTATGTAATGGATTAATGATAATTATCAAAAAACATATTCCACCTTTCAAATCTCTCGTGCAGCTGTGGCTCAATTGGTAGAGTGGGTGGTCTGACGACCAAAGTATATCAATGATTCTCAGCTCAGACTGCCCACGGTTGAAGTGTCCTTGAGGCTGAATCGTAACTATTTTGAGAAATTGTTCTCTTAACTTGTTAAACCATAAACATATTTTGCATTTTATTTCAAATGTTTACAGCTGGGCATCCTTACTGAAGAGAAGGAGGCTCTGTTGGAATTGTGGGAGCTTCGCAGGCAGCAGTATGAGCAGTGTATGGACCTACAACTATTTTACAGGGATACAGAGCAAGTAGACAACTGGATGAGCAAACAAGAGGTAACCTAACTTAACGCAGCAATCCCTCCCTGCAAGTGTGCGTTTACTTTTACTAGGTGTCTTGGGTTGTGACACAGATCAAGCCTTTTTCCCTTTTTATTCTTATCTGCAGTCATAGTAATCATAAACTTTAATTGATGTGAAACCTGAAGTAATCTCATCTATTTGCCTTAATAAACCAGTACCCAATCTCTCCATTTCAAAAACCTTAGTGAGTACATTTCTGCCGCTAACAGGATATTGCAAAATTTTTTGTTTTTGTTTTAGCATTAAACAGTACCAAGCATACCAGTCATCTGCTCAGTCAAAAATATTTTGCAATAGATATTAATGCGAATTAAATTGGGCAACCTAATTGATGGAGGTGGCCATAAGTTTTCATCACTGTACCCGGGGGGCCACTTAGAAGCATGGGCTGACAAAAAATGTAAATATTGACAAAACACGGTAGCACCCAAATAGGTAATATTTGCATATACTGTCGTTGAAGATCATTGAAATGCATTTAAAAAATGGTGGGGGTAGTGAGGGGTTGTAAACCGGAAAGGAAATCTTTAAAAAAAATCCGATAGAAAAAATCAAAGCTGATAAATAACATATGTTTTTCTGTTTTCCTTGAAAAATGGGGCCTGGTTACTCTGGTTTTTTATTTGTTAAAAAAGTTTAAATTATCCAATAAATTTCGTTCCACTTCACGATTGTGTCCCACTTGTTGATTCTTGACAAAAAATTACAATTTTATATCTTTATGTTTGAAGCCTGAAATGTGGCGAAATGTTGAAAGGTTCAAGGGGGCCGAATACTTTCGCAAGGCACTGTAACTAGATTGTAGCGTTAACAAAGTACAAGGAAAGACGTGGGTTTGGTAAACGGCTCTTTATTTAACAAAACAAACTTCCAGGCGTGTGGCGGCGTGGACTTCCAGCCACGGAGGTGGAAGAGAGATCCATAGAATAGGACCGGGGGTGCGTAAAAGCCATGACCGAGCCCCATCCCCCGTCCCCGGACAGCCACCCGGCCGAGCGCCGGCCCCCGACTTCTATCCACGGAGGTGAAAGAGAGCTCCGTAGAGTAGGACCGAGCGTGCGTAAAAGCCATGTCCGAGCCCCATCCACCGTCCCAGGACAGCCACCCGGCCGAGCGCCGGCCCCCGACTTCTATCCACGGAGGTGAAAGAGAGCTCCGTACAGTAGGACCGGGCGTGCGTAAAAGCCATAATAGTTTTTCAAACCTTCTGTGTCACTCCAAATCCTTAAATCCTTCAAACTCTTCGTCCTCCGTGTCACTTAGAAACAAAGCCGCTAATTATATATGCGGGAAATATTGCAGTTGCCGGCGACAGTAACTCAGCGCAGTTGCAGTCATGGAGTTAATATTACGGCTGCTATAATTCTGATTGCTCTCTTCTTTGACAAAGAAGTAAAATTTCAAATTTTATTAAGTAATGACCAGACAAAACAGTAGTGTATGGCAGTCCTGTTATATTTGAGGTAGCCAGTCCTCGGGATAATACCAGATCTAAGGTATTTCCATTCTTATGCGTTGCTGCCTGTACGGCTTGCGTAAAACCAAACGTATCAGTTAAAGTCTGAAACGCCGATGTCTTGTCTCTCATGTCTTTGTAGTCTGTGATCAGTATTAAGATAGAATAGGTCACGTGACTAGAATCAGGAAGTATGGGCATGTTTCAGCGCAGTGTTGAAAGAGAACGCTGCTTGTTCTATTCTCTCCTGCAAAACTACTACCAACATTTTGTGTTATACAAGGCATCGTTGTTTCACCCTTTCCCTTGTTATTAAACCTGGAGTCAACCTTCAACCTGGCCTTCAGAGTCTTGATGAGTGAAAGTGGTTGAGCTTACTGTCTTCGGATATTCAACATATTTGGAGGGCAGGATAGTGAAACAACGTCTTCATCGCAGAAGGTAACAAAGTTAAACGCCAAACTCAGACTATGGATGGACAAAAAGAACAGTCACTGAAGTCTAGATCTTACAAATCATGTTCTACAAAAGCGTCCTCTGGCAATGCTGCTGCCATGGCCCACGCCGCAGCAGAGGCAGCGAAAGTACTCCTTTCCTTCACAGATAAAGAAATTATTCTGAAAATGGAAAAGGCACAATTAGAGGCACGCATGGAGATGGAGAAGGCACAATTAGTGGCACGCATGGAGAAGCTCTCATTAGAGAAAAACGTGGCTGAGGCCAAAGCAGAGGGTCTAGAAGCAGCGGCTCGCATCAACGGTAGTGAGCGAGGTAGCAGGAAGATTCAACTCGATGAGAATCCCTTTAACCCACTAGAATGGACCAGAGAATATGTCGCTCAGCAGTCCAAGGAGCATTCAATCGCCGCGCGGGAAGAATACGCTCCTACCGAAACTGACCCGCTAAACATATTATCCAACCCGCTTCCGCATCTTCTCACTCAGGATGACACTAACCAGCTATACACAGAGCCCCCAGCGCCACCACGTGTACTCTCCCAGGATGAGCCTGTTCAGCTACGTACTCAGCTGACCTTGGCATCATAACCATTTTCTCAAGACGAGCCTGGACAGCGATTCACAGAGCCAACAATGGCACCACATCTACACTCTCACGACGAGGCAAGATGGCTACACGTAGAGTCTGCATCAGCACCTTATCTTCCCTCGCAAGGTGACGATTCATATCTACGTGCAAATACCGTGCCAGGTAACCCTATTACAGCTCCACGGCCCATATCAGAGAATGGGCCGTGCCAACCTCACCTATACATTAGCGAACAGACTACCAGCTCATTGGCCACAACAACATGCCCCTATCACATCTCTTATTCCAAGAGATACACAGGGCCATCAGGGCACATATACAGCTACACCCAGATACCGGGGTCCATCACGTCCAACCGTGCCCAACTACACACCCCAAAGCAACCAGCACGACCAATCAGGTATCAACGACGTCAGATATTTCGCTCATCGCGAGCTGGTCACTACAAGCATGACTCAATTCAACGACAAGCCTGCGAGCTACAGAGCTTGGCGACTGTCCATTCAAAACGCAGTGAGAGGACTCCATCTCACTCCCAGCGAGGAGATGGATCTACTGGTCAAGTGGCTCGGGAAAGTGTCGGGAGAGCATGCAAAGCGTATCAGGGATGTCAATGCCAATCACCCCCAACGAGGACTCCAGATGGCATGGGACAGACTGGACGCATGCCACGGAGCCCCTGAAGTAGTCGAAGAGGCTCTCTTCCAACGCATCAACAATTTCCCAAAAATCACCAACAAAGACTGTGCAAAGCTCCATGAGCTCAGTGACCTCTTGATGGAATTAAGAGCAGCCAAGGCGGACGGAACCCTTCCAGGCCTTCAGTACCTAGACACAGCCAGAGCAATAAGTCCCCTGGTTCAAAGGCCGCCCTTCAGCCTGCAAGAGAAGTGGCGGACGAACGGATTCAGCTACAAACAACGTCATGGAGTTTCATTCCCCCCCTTTGGAATTTTCGTGGACTTCATCTTCCATCAGGCTAAAATCATGAATGCTTCAAGGCCATTCGCCAAGCCAGAGCGTTCCTGAAAGAGCACAGAATCTGCTTTAAATGTTGCACGTCTACTAAGCACATGGCCCAGGACTGCAAGTATACAGCCACATGTATTGAACGCGGGAGTGAGAAACATAACTCTGCACTTCACCCTGGACCAGTATCGCAGACCAAGGACCCCTACTACAGAGCATGGCGGGGAGCTAGCCCCTACAGCTCCTTCGGAGGTCACAAGCAATTGCACCGATGTCTGCGGTGGCGATCAGAGCGACAGATAATGCTCTAAAATCTGCCTTGTCAGGATCTACCCTGTCAACCATCGTGAGAAAGCGACAAAGGCCTACGCAATCATCGATGAACACAGCAACAGATCCTTGGCTCGTTCTGAGTTCTTCGACACCTTCAATGTCCAAGGACCCCATTCTCCATACTCTCTCCGCACATGCTCTGGAGTGACAGAAACCATGGGGAGAAGAGCTCCGGGCTACCAAATCGAATCCATGGACGGCAAAGTTAGGCTTCTCCTACCAAGTCTTGTAGAATGCAATGACATCCCAAACAACAGATCCAAGATACCAACTCCGAATGCTGCATCCAACCACCCTCACCTGAAATCAATCGCTCATCTCATCCCAGAACTTGAACAGAGCACTCCCATAATGCTTCTCCTTGGGCGAGACATCATCACGGCCCATAAAGTCCGCAAGCAGGTGAACGGTCCAAGAGATGCTCCATTCGCCCAGAAACTCGACCTTGGATGGGTGATCATCGGAAATGTGTGTTTGGCAGGGGTTCACAAGCCTGACACCATAAATGCCCTGTATACAAGGACTACAGCGCAGAAACGCCCCTCCATCTTCGAACCCTGCCCGAACGTCTTTCAAGTGAAAGAGAGGTAGTCAATTCCAAGGCACCGATCATCCTAAGCTACAGTCGACAGAGAAACTTACCTGCAACGGAGAAACCGACCAGCTGGGTTCTACAGTGTTTCAACAAACAAAGGATGATAATAAGGTGGCTCCCTCCAGTGACGACCTCTCGTTCCTGAACATCATGGAAAGGAAACCAGCGATGAAACAGCATTTCCTCACCTTCATGGAGAAGGTCTTTCGGAACAAACACGCAGAAGTGGCCCCTCCTCTGAAGGAGGACAAATAGCAGTGGCAGCACGTGTCTACAGAACTGAATCCTGCAGATATCGCCACCAGGTCCGTTACTGCTGCACGTCTCTCAGACTCCAGCTGGCTGTCTGGACCTGCATTCCTGAAACAGCCCCTTAAGGTCCAGCCTGAAGAAGACTTCTTCGAGCTGGTAAATCCTTCATCAGATCCAGACATCCGTCCCCTAGTGTCGACTATGAGCACAACCATGTCGAGCAAACAACTCTGGTCTCAGCGCTTCTCCAAGTTTTCAAGTTGGACATCGTTGACCCACGCCATAGCTCGCCTAACCCATGTTGCTCGTTTTCAGAAGAATTCTACAACCGAAGCCAGTGGCTGCAAAAGTTGGCATCACTGCCACGCAACAATCTCAATCAACGAACTCTCTCAGTCTAAAAGAACCATCATCCGGGCTGTTCAAGAGGAGATCTATCCTCACGAGTACGCCTGTCTGCGAAAGAAGGAGAAACTTTCTAAAGACAGCCCTCTCAAAACCTTAGATTCCTTTGTTGACGCTGATGGTCTGCTGAGGGTCGGAGGTCGTGTCAGAGAAGCGCAGCTCCAGCAAGAGGAGAAAACCCCTCTCATCATACCTGGCAAACATCACATAGCAACGCTCTTGGTTCGACACCACCGTGAGAAGACCAAACATCAGGGACGAGTGTTCACTGAGGGCGCTGTGTGGGCCGCCGGTTTCTGGATAATTGGCGGCAAAAGGCGTGTGAGCAGCCTGATCCACGGGTGTGTCACATGTCGCAAACTGCGTGGCACCCCCCCAAACACAGAAGATGGCCGACCTTCCGGCAGACCGCCTCTACCGAACCTCCATTCACGAACGTGGGCATCAATGTGTTCGGACCATGGACCATACAATCACGCCGTACGAGAGGTGGCCTCGCTCACAGTAAGCGGTGGGCAGTGTTATTTTCGTGCATGAGTGTACGAGACATCCACATCGAAGTCATTGAGTCCTTAGACACCTCCAGCTTCATCAACGCCCTCCGGCGTTCCCTTGCCGTCAAGGGCCCTGTGAAGCTCATCCGTTCTGATTGAGGAATCAACTTTGTCGGCGCTTGTAAGGAGTTGAAGATCCCCTCGAACGTCGACAACGCTTCGGTCGAGAAGTTCCTCCTGGACCAAGGATGTGCATGGAAGTTCAACGTTCCACACGCCTCTCACATGGGCGGTTCGTGGGAGAGGATGATTGGAGTAGCACGAAAGATCCTGCACTCAATGTTCCTCCAGCTTGGAACTTCGAGATTCAGCCACGAAGCACTCTCCACACTGATGGCGGAGGTCGCTGCGATCATCAACGCCAGGCCTCTGATTCCAGTGTCTACTGACCCGGACGATCCTTTCATTCTTACTCCAGCAACCCTCCTCACCCAGAAGGTGAGTGTACCTTCAGCCCCAGTCGGTGACTGGATCAAAGACCTCCACAAGTCCCAGTGACGCCAAGTCCAATATCTGGCCCAAACGTTCTGGGATAGATGGAAGAAGCAATACCTCGCATCACTTCAGCCGCGACAGAAGTGGCAGGCTCCCACCCCAGACATCCAGCCTGGGAGCATTGTCCTTCTCAAAGACAATCAGCTCGTGAGAAACGAGTGGCCTCTGGGACTGATTACTCAGGTCTTCCCCAGCAACGATGGCATGGTACTTAAAGTCGAGGTCAAGGTGTCCAAGACGGGCGGGACAAAACTGTACCAGCGTCCCATCTCCGAGATGGTCCTCCTTCTTGCCCCTGATAAGAAACAGTAAGAACTGTATAATGGACCTTTAAGGTTGTGGCAAAATGCCAGACTCTGATGTCTTTGTATTCTGTGATCAGTGTTAAGATAGAATAGGTCACGTGACTAGAATCAGGAAGTAAGGGCATGTTTCAGCACAGTGTTGAAAGAGAATGCTGCTTGTTTTATTCTCTCCTGCAGTTCGGCAAAACTACTACCTACATTTTGTGTTATACAAGGCATCGTTGTTTCACCCTTTCCTTTGTTATTAAACCTGGAGTACACCTTCAACCTGGCCTTCAGAGTCTTGATGAGTGAAAGTGGTTGAGCTTACTGTCTTCGGATATTCAACATATTTGGAGGGCAAGATAGCCCAAGTAAGTGTCTCTCACGGTAAATTCATGTGGATATTGAAATCGCCCATGATTATTATATTATCCGCATTTGTCACTAGATCAGCCACGAATTCTGAAAATTCATCCAGGAAGCCAGAGTAAGCCCCGGGTGGGCGGTAAATAACAGCAAGATAAAAGCCGTGGATCTGACAGAGAGAACTTTAAATGTTTTAAATACGTTAATCGAACGAGGCCTAAATCTAAGATCGGAATTTGAGATGAGGGCGACACCCCCACCCTTTTTTCGAGGACGCGCCACATGCGAGCTCACAAAATTTGGAAGCGAGGCCTCATTAAGCGGCAGCAGTTCATTAGGTTTTAACCAGGTCTCGCAAAGACCAAAAACGTTTAGATTATGTTCTGTGATTAGGTCATTAACGAGAACTGCTTTCGTATGAAGCGATCTAATATTCATAAAACCGAGTTTAAGTGTAATCGGTCGATCAGCGTTCGTATCTATCGAAGGATTTTTAAACGAAATGGGAGTAAGATTGTGTTCTCTAGGCCTGACATCACCTCTCAAATGTTTATTAGCGCAGTGGGACGATCATCATCGATACGACCGTAGGAATTTGATAGGAAATATTTAGTACACATGGCACCGTTTCATCAGCGATACCGGTCGGGGTGGAGTGATTTGGATTTGTCTACTATCTCAGTAGAAAGTGTGTTCACGTGTACTGTAGCACTATTCAAACTGTGACGCTCTAGTCTCCACAAGAAGCTTTGTGCGTGCTGGAAGTCTAGCCTAGCGCGAGTTAACTTTAACTTAACAGACTCCAAACCCATCCTAACAGGTGGTCTAGTCACCTGTGCCCTGGCCTGCTCTGAAGTGACCTGTCATGAGTGGCTTAAACAGTAATCTATATTACACTCCCTGCTTTTTACAGAACCCATCGATTAAGGGAGACTAATCTACTAAAAACCTCATCAGTGCCTCTCCCAGGCAGGGGGCCAGAGACAAATACTCGATGCTGACTCATCTTTCTGGCGAGATCACAAGTCCTCGCTATCTTTTTCTTTGTGATCTCTGATTGCCTCATCCTAACATCATTGGCGCCGACGTGTATCACTATGTCCGAGTAGCTAGTGTTGTTGGAACTACGCTGTTGACTAGGCCTATTGCGAGTCAGCTCCCTAAGATTAGCTTCTATGTTGGGTGCTCTGCCCCCAGGAATACACATTACCGTGGCTGGATTTTTAAGCGTGATATTTCGGGTAATGGAGTCACCTATGACCAAGGTGCGAGGGCCAGTAGACCGAGATGACTTTGGACGGCTTTGCGTCTTACCTGGCTCATCGCGATTAGATGCTAACTGGGCTAGCAGGCTGACTACAGTTCGCGTCTGTGTCCGCCACATCTACTGTTATCGCACTATTCTGGTCTAGCTTGCGGACACGTCCCTCTAGCAGGGACAACCTCTCTAAGAGAAGGGTGCAGTTGGTGCACGAAGCCGTACAAACCTCTTGATCCGCAGCCATACTTACGTGTCCGATGATCGACGGTAGACAAACGGCCACGAAGCCTCCGCTGACAGCGACGTGGACGAAATGGCAGGGCTGGTCTGTCCGCGACGTTCAACAGTAGTAAACGAGGAAAAACTAGAGAAGAATATACAAATGTAGAATTGTAGATCATCTCTCTAGTGACGCTGCGGCGCTGTACGTCTACGTCTCTTGTTTGCGCATTTTTGTCCGATCGCGCAACTCAGCGCACCGCCGAACGCACAACCGTAGCGTGCCGGGCGCTCACTGTCACATTGCTTTAAGAGCGTATTTGTGTTTTAGGATGGCTTTACTGCTCCCACTTGCTTTCTTTGGATGCATGATTAGGGGTTAATACATTCCTCAAAGTAACGAAAATACAATAACAACAAACGGAGTCAGTCGGCATCCGTGCCGCGCGGTTGGGTTTTCTCGGGTCCTCTCGGCTCATCTCGTGAGGTTCGACCTCCGAATTTTTGTTCGTCAACCAAGGAAAAAATATCGAATTTTTCGTTTGAATTCCGATTTGTTAGAGAACCGGGACGTTCGAAAACCGAGGTTTGACTGTATATATAATGTTATTTTTATATATATATATATATATATATATATATATATTTGGATTCATTACAAATCAACTGAAATATTGCAAGCCTTTTATTATTTTAATATTGCTGATTATGGCATACAGCTTAAGAAAACTCAATTATCCTATCTCAAAATATTAGAATATCATGAAAAAGTATACTAGTAGGTAGGGTATTCAACTAATCACTCGAATCGTCTAATTAACTCGAAACACCTGCAAGGGTTTCCTGAACCTTAGGCCTGATTGGTGGGGGCTCTCTCCTTTCTGCGTCTGCGTTTGTCTTGAGCAGCATGGTGGAGGTCAATGTTATATTGAGCGGCACCGTCACGGACAACGTTTCTCCACGTCGTCCTGTCTGTGGCCTTTTCTTCCCAAGTTTTAAGGTTTATGTGGCACTTCTTCAGGTTTATCAATATATATACACTGCTCAAAAAAATTAAAGGAACACTTTGAAAACACATCAGATTTCAATGGTGAAATTCTTTTGGGGGCGATATCCGTACTGGTATGGACAGTTTAATGTCTCAGGAACAAAATGATCTTTTGATGGAAATAAAAGTTTTCAGCCTACAGAGGGCTCAGTATACAGACACCCCAAAAATCAAAGTGAAAAAATGATATGGCAGGCTCGTCCTTTTTGCCTAAATTCAATTTCTGCAACTCAAAATTATTTTCAATATCTTGTGTGGCCCCCACGAGCTTGTATGCATGCTTGACAACGTCGCAGCATGCTCCTAATGAGACTACGGATGGTGTCTTGTGAGATGTCCTCCCAGATCTGTCTAAGGGCATCAGTGAGCTCCTGTAAAGTCTGACAGGCCGGGCATTGTTGTGGATCAGGAGGAACCCAGGACCTACTGCACCAGCGTAGGGTCTGACCATGGGTGCAAGGATTTTATCCCAATACCTAATGGCAGTCAGACCGCCGTTCTCTAGCCTGTAGAGGTCTGTTCGTCCCTCCATGGAAATGCCTCCCCAGACCATCACTGACCCACCACCAAACCGGTCATGCTGAATGATGTTGCAGGCAGCATAGCGCTCTCCTTGGCTTCTCCAGACCCTTTCACGTACATCACATGTGCTCAGGGTAAACCTGCTCTCATCTGTGAAAAGCACAGGGCGCCAGTGGCGGACTTGCCAATTCTGGTGTTCTATGGCAAATGCCAATCGAGCTCCACGGTGCTGAGCAATGAGCACAGGGCACACGACAGGACCTGAGGCCACCCTCGTGAAGTCTGTTTCTGACTGTTTGGGCAGAGACATTCACACCAGTAGCCTGCTGGAGGTCATTCTGTAGGGCACGGACAGTACTCAACCTGTTCCTCGTTGCACAAAGCAGCAGATATCGGTCCTGCTGATGGGATGAGGACCGTTTACGGCCCTGTCCAGCTCTCCTAGAGTAACTGCCTGTCTCCTGGAATCTCCTCCATGCTCTGGAGATTGTACTGGGAGACACATCAAATCTTCTTGCATCAGCACGCATGGATGTGACATCCTGGAGCAGTTGGACAATCTGCGCAACTTCAGGAGGGTTAAGAAATCGCCTCATGCTCCTAGTCGTGATAATCACTCTAGCTAAAGCTAACACTTGTGGAAAAACAGTTAAAAAAAGATCAAGAGGGAGGAACTTGAAATGGCCTCCACCTGCAAAATCAGTCCTGTTTTGGGGCCCATCTCGTTGTTGCCCCTCTAGTGCACCTGTTGTTAATTCCATCAACACCAATGCAGCTGAAACTGATTAACAACCCCCTCTGCCACGTACCTGACCAAAACCTTATCAGAAAAGTTTAATTGAATTCATGCCATATCCTGATAAAAAAACTGTTCCTTTAATTTTTTTTGAGCTGTGTGTGTGTGTGTGTATATATATACACGTATATGTATATATATATATACACGTTATATATATATATATACACGTGTATATATATATATATATATATATATATATATAGTAAACAATTTAAAAAAATACAAGTGAATCAATGGGTGCTCAATCGCTAGTATGTGGGGATCCACCGTAGAAGAGAAAACATGCCCCGCCTCCATTAAGTTGACCATGCGTGACCTGAAAATGATGTAAAACTGATGTTTTCCGTTTTCTACTCTGTATCTTGAATGTTTAGGCTTTTCTCTTGAATGAAGATCTTGGTGACTCCCTGGATAGTGTAGAGGCACTGCTTAAGAAGCACGAAGACTTTGAAAAGTCTCTCAGCGCTCAAGAAGAGAAGATTACTGTAAGTTCACACATTTTTTCAAAAGGAAATATTCATAATAAAGTGTTCATTTACAGCAGTGGTTCCCAAACTTTTGCAGGCTGGCGCCCCCTTTGGCTCCCCAGTGAATTCCTAGCGCCCCCCCCAAGGCACATATGGAAACAAACACCTCTTTCTTGATATTTGGTTTGCTGCTGTGGTCCCCAACCTTTTTTGCTCCACGGACCGGTTACATGTCAGAAATATTTTCGCGGACCAGCATTTATATAAATAAATAATACATTTATATAAATAAATAATACATTTATAATATCATTACCATTACGTTGAATTAGTGGGAGCACTGAGTTTGTTTCTCAGAAACAGAAAAATTCTGAACATTACAAGCTTGAAATTACAAACCTGAGCTTTTGCTTTTGTAGTCTATGCTGTCGGATCTGACTGGGCCAGAGCGGCGTGTTGTGTACAAATCGACTGCCGCCCCCCTACCGCCCCTTTCTTCCTCACCGCCCCCCCCAGATCTTTCCACCGCCCCCAGGGGGGCGGTACCGCCCACTTTGGGAACCACTGATTTACAGTATGCATACAGTATGATTTTTCCCATCCTTGCAGAGCACAGATCTATTTTTCAGGTTCAAAACTTGCTGGCCCACAATTTTAAAATCTTGCTGTGTAAACCAGGCTTTACTTATAAAGCTTTTGTGACACAAATCCTGGAAGTTTTCAGACACGCACTTGTTGATAATTATTTTATTCTGTTTTACTCTCTTTCTACATCCTAAGGCTTTAGATGAATTTGCAACAAAACTTATCCAGAACAACCATTATGCTTGTGAAGATGTGGCTACCCGCAGAGATGCGGTGAGGACAATAGTTTTTTTCATCTTTTTTTTTTTTTTTAAATAGTTGATATGACAACAATGATTTGACTTTGTCTGAATATTTTAGCTTCTCAGTCGTCGAAATGCCCTACACGGGCGAGCTCAGTCTCGACGTTCCGCTTTGGAGGATTCTTTCCATCTACAACAATTTTTCAGGGATTCTGATGAGCTGAAGAGCTGGATCAATGAGAAGATGAAGACAGCTAGTGATGAAGCTTACAAGGTAACAACTGAAAGTTGACTTTAAAATTCAAGCAGGAAGCGTTGTTAATGGTGACTAATGGTGAGAATAGAAAAAGGGTGTACAGCTAAAACAAGTTTTTTCTTGACTGTTTAACATGTAATCAGACTACCGTAATTTTCGGACTAAAAGTCGCTCCGGAGTACAAGTCGCATCAGCCATAAAATGCCCAAAAAAGTGAAAAAAAACATATATAAGTTGCTCCGGAGTATAAGTTGCATTTTGGGGGGCAATTTACTCGACAAAATCCAACACCAAGAACAGACATGAACGAGCAACAACAGGCTAGACGATAGGTATGCTAACGTGACACAAACTGAGAACGGGCCTGACGTAACATTCAGAGTTATTGAAAAAAACTATTACATAAATAACACGTTTATAAAACCATCTGTGTCACTCCAATTCATTAAATCCATCGATCGTCCTTTGTCAACAATGGGTGACGGCGCTTGCACTTCAAAATATTCCACAGGCCCATATAACGATATATAAATTAGATATCAAATAACTATTATATAAGCAATAATATTATCAAACCATGTGTGCACTCTAAATCATTAAATCCATCGATCAAATTCCTCGTCCTTTGTCAACAATGCCGCGCGTGCGCTCTGACGTCAGCCTCGTCGTTATTCCACAGATCTAGTATATAACTAGATTGTAGCGTTAACAAAGTACAAGGAAAGACGTGGGTTTGGTAAACGGCTCTTTATTTAACAAAACAAACTTCCAGGCATGTGGCGGCGTGGACTTCCAGCCACGGAGGTGGAAGAGAGATCCATAGAATAGGACCGGGCGTGCGTAAAAGCCATGACCGAGCCCCATCCACCGTCCCCGGACAGCCACCCGGCCGAGCGCCGGCCCTCGACTTCCATCCACGGAGGTGAAAGAGAGCTCCGTAGAGTAGGACCGGGCGTGCGTAAAAGCCATGTCCGAGCCCCATCCACCGTCCCAGGACAGCCACCCGGCCGAGCGCCGGCCCCCGACGTCTATCCACGGAGGTGAAAGAGAGCTCCGTAGAGTAGGACCGGGCGTGCGTAAAAGCCATAATAGTTTTTCAAACCTTCTGTGTCACTCCAAATCCTTAAATCCTTCAAAGTCTTCGTCCTCCGTGTCACTTAGAAACAAAGCCGCTAATGATGCTGGTAGTACGTGGGGCCCTTCGTCATCCCGTGATCAATCTTTGTCCTTTTTGTAAACAACCGCCGCACCACGCCGCGTCGCGGTGCTGACGTCACTTGAAATTCAAATTACAGTAATCCCTTGCTACATCGCGGTTCGTTTATCGCGGTTTCACTTTTTGAAAAAAAAACACGACTTATAGTCCGAAAATTACGGTAAACCTTTCCTGTTTTAGGTCAGAGTGGGTATATAAGACATACTGATCACATGAGCACAAAATAAGCTTCTAGAAAAGGCTGCCACTCACAATGGCGCCACAAAAGAAAACCAATTAGTGCGACAAGCTGCAAGTCATCAAAGGCAAAGTAACAGACAATACGCTGTAATAACAAAGGGGAAAAAACTATGCAGATCAGCTGGTGAGAGGCCTAAATAATGTAAATGCTGTAAATGTCGTAAATGATCCCGAGGTCCGCCACACAGCCCTTCAATACCCAGAAGAACACAGCAAAGCACACAAAAAAGCCTCCGCAGTGTGAACCTTCGTAAAGGCAGTTAAGCAGGCGATTCGCAGATAACGGTGCGAGCCAATGGATCGTGGTTTAAAATTGTCAAAACATCACAAAACAGGCAAATTTCAAGATTCAAGAGTTTTTATTCGCCATGTTTGAGCGTGCCAAACAAGGAATTTGACTTCGGTAAAACACACCCTCTGTTCAACATATAGGTGACTAACAACACTCAGGACATGTGAATAATGGCAAAAACAGTGTAGACAAATTCAAAAGGTGTGAAGAGCAGGATGTTATTGCACAGTAATGCCTCTGAGACTCTATGAGTGGTGTGAGTTCATCAGAGCAACAGCCTGGGGGAAGAAGCTGTCTCGGTGTCTGCTGGTTTTGGCGTACCGAGCTCTATAACGCCGTCCGGAGGGGAGTAGTTCAAACAGACTGCAACCTGGGTGAGAAGGGTCTGTAGAGATGTTCCTTGCACGTTTCCTGGTCCTGGACAGGTACAAGTCTTGGATAGAAGGGAGGTTGATTCCAATGATCTTTTCTGCAGTCCTGATTGTCCGTTGCAGTCTGTGCTTGTCTTGTTTGGAGGCTGATCCAAACCAGACAGTGATGGAGGTGCAGAGGACAGACTGGATGATGGCAGTGTAGAAGGTCTTCAGAAGCTCTCGCGGCAGGTTGAACTTCTTGAGCTGTCTCAGGAAGTACAGCCTCTGCTGGGCCTTCTTCCGGACAGAGTCTATGTGGCCGGTCCATTTCAGGTCCCGAGAGATTGTGGTTCCCAGGAACTTGAAGGTGTCTGTGGAGAGAATAGTATTACTGCGGATAGTGAGGGGTAAAAGTGGTGAAGGGTCTCGCCTGAAATCCACTGTCATCTCCACGGTCTTGAGCGGGTTCAGCTCCAGATGGTTTTGGTTGCACCAGTGGACCAGCCGCTCCACCTCCTGTCTGTACGCAGTCTCATCACCGTCCTGGATCAGTCCGATGAGAGTGGTGTCGTCTGCATACTTCAGGAGCTTCACAGGAGAGTCATCTGAGGAGAAATCATTGGTGTAGAGAGAGAAGAGCAGTGGGGAGAGGACGCACCCCTGAGGGGCTCCAGTATTGGTGGTCCGGGTGTCAGATGTGATGCCCCCCAGCCTCACACGCTGTCTCCTGTTGGTCAGGAAGCTGGTGATCCACTGACAGGTGGGGGCAGGCACCGCAAGCTGGATGAGCTTCTGTTGGAGGATGTCAGGAGCGATGGTGTTGAACGCCGAGCTGAAGTCCACGAACAGGATCCTGGCGTACGTTCCTGGAGTGTCCAGGTGGTGCAGGATGTAGTGCAGTCCCATGTTGACCGCATCATCCACTGACCTGTTTGCCCGGTAGGCAAACTGGAGGGGGTCAAGCAGGGGGCCCGTGACCTCCTTCAGGTGGTTCAGCACTAACCTCTCGAAAGATTTCATGACCACAGATGTCAGTGCGACGGGTCTATAGTCATTCAAACCTGTGATGGCGGGCTTCTTGGCCACTGGAACGATGGTGGAGCTCTTGAAGCACGAGGGCACCTCACACAGCTCCAGAGAACGGTTGAAGATCCGTGCAAAGGTGGGCGCCAGCTGTTCAGCGCAGACTTTCAAGCAGGAAGGTGACACGCCGTCTGGGCCCGGTGCCAGGGTTTGTGAGCAGGGTTCTGGGCAGATGCAGATAGTGTGCCTTGTCACCACGGGGCAGACATGGTGAAGGTCGCACACATTCAGGTTCCGTCGAGCATGAGGGAGCGGATGTCGGTCACATGCAGGTTCCGACGAGCACGAGGGAGCGGATGTCTCACAGGAGTCGCTGCTGCGAGGCCAAGGCGTGGGAGCCGGACCCGGTCAACACAGGCTGGATGACCAGGACGGCTGTCACTGAGTTATGCCGGTCCTGACCGATGCGTGCAGCCATCCAGGTTGCGGCCGATCTGCACACGCCGAGGTGCGGTAGAAGGAACCGGCATCACTGAATGAACAGCCAAACCTGGGATGGCCCCGACCGTGGCCACACATCTTTGCAGGCCAACGCCACATCACAGACAGAAAGAAACGGAGGAAAGAACAAAAACAGGAGAAAAAAACTATGGGGGGCTGCCACTCACGACGACGCCATTAAAAAAAAAAATCTGCAGGCTGTAGCTCCCAAGTCCCTGCTCCAACTGACCTCAAGTTTGAGATTTTGTGTGGCACCAACACTATACACCAGGGGTGGCCAACCAGTCAGAGACTTAAGAGCCACATTTTTTACTGTGTCATCGCAAAGAGCCACATCATACACATGAGCACACATGAACACCCCCCCCCCACACACACACGCGCACACAAACACGCACACGCACGCACACACACACACACACACACCCCTCTGCTCAGCCAAATTTATTGTGTGACATTATTATGTCACGCGCCAACATGATAATGACAAATTGACTACAGTACTAAAACCACAGACCAAAGACCACATTTTCAACAATGAACATTGTGTGCATTGTCTCACACAGACAAACTCTCAGTTCAACAAATTCCACAAACAAAAACATAATAAGTTTTTTCACTTACTATGTGTGGCGGGACAGACCATTCGTTTGAGTTCGTCGTTTTCAGGAGACAAGATTTCAATAACGTCACTGAGGCATATTTTAACGAACTCCACTTCATTGTATGGCTTTTTAGCCCGTGCAATGTTCCAAGCCAGTTGAAACAATGCAAGTGTGACAGTCTCTGAGTGCTTCGTAATTGTTTTGAAAAACTGTACCTATTTTTCTGCCTGACTTTTCAAAGTCTCCAAACTTGTGCTTGCGAAATTCAGTCCCTTTTGCAAAGTCCTTATCGATATTGGCATGAAGTGAGCTGAAGTGGCGCTGACCATTTGAAGCTTTTAAATGCGCCAATGACGTCCGACATATCAGGCAGAATGGCTTGCCATAGCGTTCAACAAAAAACAACTTTAACTCTGTTAAAAACGTCCTGTGTTCATCGTCATATATTCGTTTAGCTGTGCATTTTTTCCTTGCCATTTTGGCAAGCGTCTTGTCAGCTTTTCTGGACCTAATGGGCCCCCGTAGTCACAGTCGCCATTCATTAAAAAGCCAGCAAAACCCACCTCACGCGCATGCGCGTTTGACCAAAATACCATATTGAACTCAAGCGAAGCAAATACGCACGAAAAATAAACAAATGTTGATATGAACGTAAAAGAGCCGCATGAAACTAGCCAAAGAGCCGCATGCGGCTCGCGAACCGCGGGTTGGCCACCGCTGCTATACACAATTTGAGCAAGTTTCATTAAAAAAAAATCTGCTTGAATAAAATGTGGTGGTGATAGAATGAAAAGACCGCAAATAGAAATAATTTTGAAAACTTTAGTCTGATTTCATATCTGAGTGAAGAAATGCGTTTTTGTCTGGTGTTTGAAAACTTGTGGTTTCAACTGTCTACTGTCATCTGTCGCCATGGTTTTGTCTGACAGGATCCCTCAAACCTACAAGGCAAGGTGCAGAAACACCAGGCTTTTGAAGCAGAGCTATCAGCTAACCAGAGCCGCATTGATGCTTTGCAAAAGTCTGGCCAAGCATTGCTTGATGGGAAACATTACGCATCCTCTGAGGTAGCCTGTCGTATGGAAGAGGTCAGCTCTCAGTGGAAGAAACTGCTGGAAGCCACCGAGCTGAAAGGTGTCACCTGAAAACCTCTCAGTGCTAAGAAGTGCAACAACCAATAAACTAGTATTGTATCAATGATACATTTTTCGTGTCTTAGGTATCAAGCTTCGCGAGGCCAACCAACAACAGCAGTTTAACAGGAATGTAGAGGACATTGAGCTGTGGCTGTATGAGGTTGAGGGTCACTTGACCTCAGAGGACTATGGGAAAGACCTTACCAGTGTTCAGAACCTACAGAAGAAACATGCACTTTTAGAGGCGGATGTCACTGCACACCAGGTTTGTAGTAATCACTAGATAACTGTCATATGGGTATTTCATGCTACGTCTTATGTTGTTTAACAGTAAGCATTCATACAGACTAATTTTTCAGGATCGAATTGATGGAATAATAATCCAGGCTCGACAGTTTCAAGAGGCTGGACACTTTGATGCTGACAACATTCAGAAGAAACAGGATGCTGTAGGCATTCGTTACCAATCCCTCCGTGAGCCAATGGCTGCACGCAAACAGAAATTGGCAGATTCTCTTCGTCTCCAACAACTTTTTAGAGATGTTGAAGATGAGGAGACTTGGATACGTGAGAAAGAGCCCATTGCTGCCTCTTCAAACCGAGGTAAAACTACTCAGCTATTGCATTTTATCACTCAAAATAAGCAAAATGGCAGTTGCAATAGGGATTTTGATAAAAACCCTACTGACTTTACATTAGGGATGCATGGAATACAAATTTTGGACCAAAAAAGTTCAATTAAAGCCATAGTCTTTCCAATGGGGAAATTGTGATCTCTTCCTTTCCTGACATATTCAGGCTGATTGTTAAATCAAGCAGACTCCACCCAAAAAGTGGGTGTCAGTGAGTGTACTGCCCTTTTGTTCCAAAATACCATTAAGTCTCTTCTAAGTCTTTTTTTCAGGGGGGAATTGTAGCACTGACATCATTTAATACAGTTCAATCATATACAGTGGGGCAAAAACGTATTTAGTCAGCCACCAACTGTGCAAGTTCTCCCACTTAAAAGATGAGATGGCTGTAATTCTCATCATAGGTGACAGCGGTCAAACGTTTTCTGTAAGTCTTCACAAGGTTTTCACACTCTGTTGCTGGTATTTTGGCCCATTCCTCCATGCAGGTCTCCTCTAGAGCAGTGATGTTTTGGGGCTGTCGCTGGGCAACACGTACTTTCAACTCCCTCCAAAGATTTTCTATGGGGTTGAGATCTGGAGACTGGCTAGGCCACTCCAAGACCTTGAAATGCTTCTTACGAAGCCTCTCCTTTGTTGCTCGGGCGATGTGCTTGGGATCATTGTCATGCTGAAAGACCCAGCCACGTTTAATCTTCAATGCCTTTGCTGATGGGAGGTTTCCACTCAAAATCTCACGATACATGGCCCATGTGATGATTTTGACCCTACGGGGTGAGATCTTGCGTGGCGCCCCAGATCGAGGGAGATAATCAGTAGTCTTGTATGGCTTCCATTTTCTAACAATTGCTCCCACAGTTGATTTCTTCACTCCAAGCTGCTTACCTATTGCGGATTCAGTCTTCCCAACTCGGTGCAGGTCGACAATTTTGTTTCTGGTGTCTTTTGACAGCTCTTTGGTCTTGACCATTGTGGAGTTTGGAGTGTGACTGAGGTTTTGGACACGTGTCTTTTATACTGACAACGAGTTCAAACATGTGCCACTAATACCGGTAACAAGTGGAGGACAGAGGAGCCTCTAAAACAGGGGTCTCAAACTCCAGTCCTCGGGGGCCGCATTCCGACATGTTTTCCAAGTTTCCCTCGTTAAACACACCTGATTAAATTATCAGGCTCCTGCAGAACGTGAGGATGAACTGATCATTTGAATCAGGTGTGTTTAACGAGGGAAACTTGGAAAACATGTAGGAATGCGGCCCCCGAGGACTGGAGTTTGAGACCCCTGCTCTAAAAGGAGATGTTACAAGTCTGTGAGCACCAGAAATCTTGCTTGTTTGTAGGTGACCAAATACTTATTTTACAGAGGAATTTACCAATTAATTTATTAAAAATCCTACAATGTGATTTCCTGGATTCTTTCCCCCATTCTGGCTCTCATACTTGAAGTGCACCTATGATGAAAATTACAGGCATCTCTCATCTTGTGAGTGGGAGAACTTCCACAATTGGTGGCTGGCTAAATCCCCCAAAGTAAGTGCCAATGTTGGGCCCTCGCGTTTACAAAAACAGTGATGGATGTTAGTGCTATTTCTTTTCATGCCAACAGGTGGAACACACGTGCCTTTGTTTTGTGCAGAAATTCACTGTTGCACTTTTCCAACCCACTATACATTAGTGGCATCTTCAATACGGGAAACTCAGTTTCTGTAGCACTTACAGACGTCACAAAAGTATAATCAAGGTCTGATTGAGGTTTTTTTCCCCAGGCAAAGATTTAATTGGTGTCCAGAACCTACTGAAGAAACACCAGGCTCTCCAGGCCGAGATCACTGGTCATGAGCCTCGTATAAAAGCGGTTACCTTGAAAGGAGAGGCCATGGTGGAAGAAGGTACTCATGTTCCGGTTTTGTTAAGTATTGTAGATTGTGTGATTTACAGTCCTCTTCATCTATATTCATGTTGGTACTTAGGACACTTTGCAGGTGAAGAAGTGAAAGTTAAACTCTCTGAGCTGCATGGACGCTGGGACATTCTGAAGGGTAAAGCCTCTCAGAGAAGACAGGATCTTGAGGACTCTCTACAGGCCCAACAATACTTTGCTGATGCCAATGAAGCAGAGTCTTGGATGTGGGAGAAAGAACCCATTGTGGGAAGTACAGACTATGGCAAAGATGAAGACTCCGCTGAGGTCTGTAAATGCAGTTGGGTGGGGGTAGGATCGTCGTGATTATGTTGTTCACTTTAGTGGTTCTTTATTTATTCTTAATTTTTAAACTGTCTTTACAGGCTCTTCTAAAAAAACACGAGGCCCTGATGTCTGACTTGAGTGCTTACGGAAGTAGCATCAAAGCACTAAATGAACAGGCAACGTCTTGCAGGGTAAAAATACAGTAACGCTAGTCTGCACAAGTGCAGTGATGTATGCGTGTCCTGAAGTAGCGTTGGTTAGGAAGTATCATTATGGATGACTTTGATATTTTGTTTTATATTCAGTCCAAATGTGTTTTGTGACATTTGAATGAGCAGCAGCAAGTGGCACCGACTGATGATGAGACTGGAAAGGAACTTGTCCTGGCCCTATATGATTACCAGGAGAAGAGCCCACGTGAAGTAACCATGAAGAAAGGTGATATTCTCACCCTTCTAAACAGCACCAATAAGGTAAATATAAGATGTATTAACTAGAATGACAGAATAACAATTGGCTAAAAACTAATGCTGCAGAGGCTATATAGCCCTGGTCATGTTGTGGTACTGGTACATTCCGGTACTGTCACATTGAAATTGGAGTTTATTATCTTTTTAAATCACGACAATAAATCTCTAAGATGAGAGGTTTTTTTTTGTCAGGCCCGATATGTGTGCGAAGTGGGGCTAAACAATTTTAGGAAAAGATTGAATTGCAATTGTAATGACAGATTTGGGAATTTTGTTTGAATTCTCAATTGTCTTTGTCAGATCACGTTTCAGTGCAATATTCAGTATGTAGAGTAACATTACATTCGACCTCAAACATTACTCTAATGAACCACAGTCACTATCGAGGTTGTGTGTGGGAGGCAGTGATTTTAAATGTTTTTGATTGAAATAGGTTTTGATTTCAGTAAATATTACCCATTTATGCTTCTAGTTCAACAAAAGACTATTTTTTTTTTTTTTTTGTTCTTTATGATAATCAAATGTTTTGAAACTTGTGTGTCAGTTTTTATGTACCGTACTTTCCGCACCGTAAGGCACACTTGAAAGCCTTTAATTTTCTCAAAAACCGAAAGTGTGCCTTTTAATAAGGTGCGAGGAGGCTGAAGAGGGGCAAGCGTGGGGGCGTCCGGGCCAGGCTGGCGGCCAACCCGGCTCGCCCGGCCGTGCCTTCCATTCTTCTGGTTTCTTTGTGTGTCTTGACATATGAAGAGATTGACAATAAAGCTGACTTTGACTTTGACTTTGACTTTTGTGTGGACAAGGCACAATTAGAGGTTTCTGGAAAACCGGGATCATTACAGAAGAGCAAAAAATGAGACAATGACGAGAGGAAACTTGGCATGTTTAATGGCGAACTTGCCCAACTGTTTAATTCGTATGCAGAATATGAGGACCTGGATGTATTTGCGTATAGCGTGAGGAGGACACTTGCTGCTATCAACACCCGTAAGGCAGCAGGCCCAGACAACATCCCAGGTCGAGCGCTGAAGGACTGCGCTGAGGAGCTTAAGGGTGACTTCACAGACATCTTTAACACTTCCTGCAGCAAGCCATCGTCCCATCATGTTTCAAGGCTGCCACCATCATACCTGTGCCGAAGAAAACTGCCCCATCCTGCTTCAATGACTACCGTCCCGTGGCACCGACACCCATCATCATGAAGTGCTTTGAGCGGCTTGTCATGACACACATCAGATCCATTCTCCCCCCCAACCTTGACCCCTTCCAGTTTGTATACCGAGCCAAACGGTCCTCTGAGGATGCAATCTGCTCTGCCCTCCACTCAGCCCTCACCCACCTAGAAAAAAGGGACTCGTATGTGAGATTGCTGTTTGTGGACTTCAGTTCTGCTTTCAACACCATTGTACCACAACGACTCATCAGCAAACTCGACAAACTGGGACTCAGTACCTACCTCTGCAACTGACTACTGGACTTCCTCTGTCAGAGGCCTCATTTAGTACATGTTGGCGACAATATCTCAAGCAGCATCACGCTGAGCACGGGTTCCCCCTAAGGCTGCGTGCTCAGTCCGCTGCTTTTCACCCTGCTGACGCATGACTGCACTGCAACTTACAGCAACAACCGCATAGTGAAATTTGCTGACGACACGACTCTGGTGGGTCTCATCATCAAGGGTGACGAGACTCAATACAGGTTGGAGGTCGACCCTCTGACCACGTGGTGCAGGGACAACAACCTCCTGCTGAACGTCAGCAAGACCAAGGAGATTGTTGTTGACGTCCGAAAGGGTCACACCCAACACCTGCCACTGACCATTGACGGTGCCGTGGTGGAGAGAGTGAGCAGCACCAGATTCCTTGGGGTGCACATCAGTGAAGATGTCTCCTGGACCACCAACACTGCATCACTGGCGAAGAAAGCTCAGCGCCGCCTGTACTTCCTGCGGAAACTCAGGCGAGCAAGTGCTCCACCAGCCATCATGACCACATTCTACCGAGGCACCATTGAGAGCGTCCTCTCCAGCTGTGTCGCTGTGTGGGGTGGAAGCTGCACTGAATACAACAGGAAGGCCCTGCAGCGCATAGTGAACACAGCTGGAAGGATTATTGGTGCTTCACTCCCCTCCCTGAAGGACATTTACACCTCCCATCTCACCCGCAAGGCGACCACGATTGTGAGTGATGTGAGTCACCCCGCTCGCACTTTGTTTGATCTACTGCCCTCTGGGAAGAGGTACAGAAGCCTGCGCTCCCGTACCACCAGACTCACCAACAGCTTCATACTCCAGGCTGTTAGGATCCTGAACTCTCTCCCCCCTCCACCCTCGGCTACATGACGTCCTGGCCTTTTGGGCCACGATGGCTGCCTCGCACTACTCCACTTGCACTACTCCTCCTGTACTTTTGTGCTATTATACCGACTGTCTGCTGTATGCACAATTGCACCATTTCCACCAAGTTGCTCTTATTTATTCATTGTATGTGCCTTCTTGTATGTTTAAGATCAGGGGATGCCTGAGAATATTTGTCATTTTTCAAACGTCCCGAGTGTTGTTAGTCACCTAAATGTTGAACAGAGGCTGTGATGTACCGAAGTCAAATTCCTTGTTTGGCATGCCCAAACATGGCGAATAAAAATTCTTGAATCTTCTTATTTTTACTTTTTGTATTGTTTACTTGAATGTGTAATATGTCTTGTCACCGTGGGATAGTAGGGAACGCAATTTCGATCTCTTTGTATGTCTTGACGTGAAGAAATTGACAATAAAGCAGACTTTGACTTTGTATGACAGGGGTGTCCAAACCTTTTGCAAGGAGGGCCAGATTTGATAAAGTGAAGGGGCCCAGGCGGCAATAGTTTTTTCGGACATTTTTTAACTACAAGAATTTCATGCAAATACACAGTTATAAAACAAATTTCATTGTCACAATTGTCTTTATTTGTCAAATGACAAACTATCCAAATATAAGCCACTCAGGCAGATGTGAACAACTCTAAAAACACAAATTCTACCTTTCATTCATCTCTGAAGAGTCAGATAAGATTGAACAAAAATTTTTAAAATTATTTTGCCTCATGAACATTTTAAACAGGAGTTATAAGTAATGCAAAGTTGTCTGTTATTATTAAAACTTAAAACAAGTGAATTTTGCTCTTGTCATTTACAATATCTTTCAGAAAGTAATATTTTGTCACGTCTACAGGTTCATAACATCAACAGTATTAACTGGCCACTTCGTAATAAGTAATATTTACTTTTGATTTAATTTTGAGTCACAGCCCCGCGTGAAGAATCGCTGTCGTGATGCCAGTTCAGCTTGGAGCTGCTTCACTTTATCAGCGCGGTCACTCCCTGTTAGCTTGTCGTATGGGTTGTTTAGTCTAATAGTGTCTCTTTAGGTTGAAATCCTTAAACAAGGCAACCGTCTCTTTACAAATTAGACAAACACAATTTCCTTGATTTTCAGTGAAGTATTGTAATTCACATCTCTCTCGTAGGCGACGGCCCTCAATGTCAACTTTCCTCATTTTCTTTGCAGCCGCCATGGCAGAAATGAGCGGAAAGGGGTTCGCAGCACAGATACAGACTGATATTATTAAAGTGGTGCTGCCACCTTTTGGCAAAAGGAGGAATTATAGTTTCAAGTTTTATGATTTTTTTTATTCAGTTTAACAGTGCAGGCGGGCCATAAATAATACATTATGATATACATAGACCGAAGCTGCGGGCTGTATGAAATCTGACCGGGGGCCGGATTTGGCCCGCGGGCCGGACTTTGGACACACCTGGCGTATGACTATCGATTAACAATAATGTGAGTACAGTACATGGTTAAATAGTAAAATAAAGTAAAACTGAACTCGTACAACTGAACTCAATTTATTTTGTTTTGTTTTTTACTGTAAGTCATGACATGCATGCGCCCTATAATGCGGTGCACCCCATGTGTGGATCAAATACAGAATAGCCCCCGAAATTAAGTCTGCACCTTAACCCAAAGGCCCTCATGGTGCGGAAAATATGGTAGGAAAAAAACGGATGTAATTGGGAGGTCTGTTCAGTAACCTTGAACTTATACCATCATTGTTGATGACTTGAAAATGATGATGACGTTTGTATTGATTATTTAGGCAAATCAGAGTAAAATATATTTTGCATTATCATTTGAAATACGATGTAAACCCTTGCGACTCAAGCTTGTCAGGGTTTAATAAATACATGTATTTATTTTTTGTCCCATAGGACTGGTGGAAAGTAGAGGTGAATGACCGCCAGGGATTTGTTCCAGCTGCCTATGTGAAGAAGCTGGATCCCAATCAGTCCTCTTCTCGAGAAAACCTGGATGAACATGGAAGCATTGGACTTCGCCAAGAACAAATTGAGAATCAGTAAGACCAAATATAGTAACATATTGATGCCTTTTCCGTTTTAGTACTTTGTCACACCTGATGTCCTTTTCTGTCTCTAACAACATAATCTTTGTACTGGTATTGCTCAGACTAATCACCAAAGAAGCCTGCAGCGTGTCTATACGCATGAAACAGGTTGAAGAGCTGTGAGTAGGAACGAATTGAATGGTCACACCCTCTGTGTTCAGTGTTACATTTTTATCATACCTGTTAGAGATGGGCATTCAACCAATTTTTTTTTTGGCAGTGAGCTTAAATTAATGACCAGCACAACAACTGGTTAAATTGTTAGTCGTGTTGCTCAATGGACCACCGTGACTTGAATCAGCGAGGTGTTGTTGAGCCCAAATGGGTGTAAATTTGCATTCGGGGCGGGCGGGGGAACTGGCCTTGTACATATTTCCCAGAATATGAGGAAAAACTTTACTAAATTGTAATTGCAAAACACTTGTATAGCACTTCATTTACACCGTTTGTTGCCCAAAACGTTTTAAAAAGCCAGACATTTAATGATTTGAAAATGTATTATTTTAAAAATGTATTAATATAATCAGTAGACAAATTACTGCTGTTAATCTCACATTGCATGCTGATCAACTGTAGAATCTGGGTTGGGTATTATTGCACAGGTTGGTGTTGCAAAATAGAGATAAATGAGGAACAAAGAGGAAGGCAAAGAACAAGACCACGCAACAATGCAACAACTTGTGTTTGTGTTGTCCTCGCTACATTAGAAGGAAGCAGGATTTCCTGAGCCTGCAAAATTATAAATCGATATCCGATATGCCACGCCCAATCAAACGAGGGAATGTATTGACTCAATTGTGCACACCACTTTGTTTGTGTGTGCACCAGTGACGTGCGGTGAGGTTCATGACTGGGGTGTCCCAGGCCTACATGCTGTACATATATTACTAATTTGATGAATGTCCCAGCCCTACCTGAGTATCTTAGCTTAGATATTCTTGAATTGTATTGCAGTAAACAGCAAATTGTAAATTGGATTTACAGTAAACTAAGTGAATTGCCCATCTCTAAGACTTCTGCAGCCCATTCTGTAATCATTATTTGGTTGTTGTTGGTCTTGTGCCATACATTTTATTTCCCTCAGTTTGGTTACTAAGGAAAGTACAGTGGAGCCTCGGTTTTCGAACGTCCCGGTTCTCGAACAAATCGGTATTCGAACAAAAAATTCGAGATTTTTTTGCTTCGGATGTCGGACGAAATTCGGTTGTCTAACCTCGCGAGATGAGCCGAGAGGACCCGCATGCCAACTGACTCCGTTCGTTATTACGTTCCCGTTACTCTGAGGATTGCATCAACTCTAATCATGCCTCCAAAGGAAGCAAGTGGGAGCAGTAAAGACATCCTAAAACACAAAGACGCTCCAAAAGCAATGCGACACTGAGCGCCCGGCGCGCTGCGGTTGCGCAATCGGACCAAATTAAGCTCCATAAGCACTGAGGTCCACTTAAATTTTGGAAAGTCCATAAGGACTTTAAATATATTTTCTAAATTTTAGCGACCGCTCTGTCACAATAATGCGACCAGCGCGGTGCAGTTGCGCGGTCGGCGGTGCGCTACGGTTGCGCGATCGGACAAAATTAAGCTCCCTGCGCACTGATGTCCACTTAAATTTTGGAAAGTACATCAGGACTTTCAAAATATTTTCTAATTTCAGCGACGGCTCTGTCACAATAATGCGACCAGCGCGGTGCAGTTGCGCGGTCGGCGACGCGCTACGGTTGGACGTTCGGCAGTGCGCTGCAGTTGCGCGATCGGACAGAAATGCGCAAATTAAATTTTTTTTTTCCATTATTTGTAATAGGAAAACATGACTCGGAATTCGAACGATTCACTTGTCGAACAGCCTTCTGGAACGGATTGTGGTCGAAAACCGAGGCTCCACTGTATACATTACTGCAGACTTCTTTCTGCAAATGGTTTTGAATCTTATCCAGACAACCAGAAATATTTGAATTTTCCTTCCTGCCCGTCCTCTACATCAACCTGGTAAAGATTAGGGCTATTTTTAGAATAGGTTATTCTGGTCGAAGTTAGTGCTGACACTTTGGAATATTTTTAGAATAGATTATTCTGTCGATTGTTTTATCAATTAAAACTCAGTTTTAAGTCTGAGATTTTTGTAAAAATCTGTACGTGTAAACCCAGTATAACTTGACAAAAACTGATGACAGTCTAGTTTTAGAAGAATTTTAATTTTTTGACTCTTCAATTCTATTTTAGCCAAATCTAATCTGCACCTTTTACCGTAAATTCTGGACTATAAACCGCACCAGCTAGAATCAGGGGAAAACCCTGTTTTGTTCATCTATAAAACGCACTGGACTATAAGCCGCAGGTGTTTTAATGTTTAATTTCCATATACAAGAGAATATTCACAAATCATACAATATTAACAAAATCGTGAAAAAAAATCCATAGATAAGACGCAGGGTTCAAAGCTTGTTTAAAAAGTAGCGGCTATAGTCCAGAAAATACAGTAGTCGTAGTAATACATCATTACAGACATGGAAGGCGTTTCAGACATGGAAAATGCTCTTATTGTTATCTACAACATATTTTACCAGCCATGTTATAAATCCTCACACAACCATTTAAATAGCCTCCAAACTGACGAAGCCCCTACCATAACAGATAATCTTGAATGTACCAATGAGAACATGTTCATTTTATTTGCCACTTAGTAGCAGTAACACTACACGTATTTCAGAAGTGATTATAATCACTTTTGAAATAACAGTTGAGAAAGCAGATCTCCAAAAAGCTTGTTAAAAAAACAAAGCATTTGTTGACATCGGCGTGAAAGCCGCTCTTCGCGAGGACAAAAAGGGTCCATTAATGTGCCCTATTATCTTTTGTCCACTCAAACAACTGTTGGTTTGAATGAGAACAATGCATCGCCACACATGGCCAACGCATTTTGCAGAATAACCGAATAATAGCAGTTAAGTAAATAACTCAATAGCAGAATAAACAATGCAGTACAATGGTGGACAGACGCTACTGATTCCAACATGGTACTGTGCATTAAACGGTATCGAGGCGGATTATTTTGGGAAATACAAGGATAAACACAAAACTGGGTGCACCAGATTGACCAAACTTTACATCATTGCTCCCTTTCCCCAACAAAGTTCTCAAAGTGAGACCTCCAGAGGTACACTTCAAAGTGCATTACAAATTAATGTATTATTACCATTGTAATAATATTGCTGTACCGACCAACTATCAAAAAGTCCAATTAAATATTTTTTCACGCGTGAATGTGATTATGAATGACAAACGCATTTATTAGTTTCAAGGAACACATTTTTTATCCTCTCAATTTACAATTCTCTCTCGGTCGTCCTCAGACAAGCTTCCATCGTAGAAGCTATACATTGCGCATTAATAATGACTGTGGGGCGCAGCTCCTCACAGCATCCCCAATCCAACCCTTAATGCTGAGTGTCAAGCAGGGAGGCATCGGGTTCCATTTTATAGTCTTTTGGTATGACTCGGCCGGGGATCGACCCACGACCTCCCAGTCTCAGGGCGGACACTCATACCACAAGGTCACTGAGCTGGTGACAATTAATTAATTGATTAATTGTGTTTTCAGTTCATTTGTTTATAGTTCTTCATTTTTATGCTCACCCAGCATGTTATTTTCAAGTGAAATATTTTATAGTAATTTTAAAATGTTAAAAACAATTTTTACAGAAAGGTTCTTCTAATCCTTTCTTTCCTGCAGATATGGAACACTATTAGATCTTGGGGAGAAACGCAAGAACATGTTGGAGAAAAGCTGCAAGAAGTTTATGCTGTTTCGGGAAGCAAATGAACTTCAGCAGTGGATCAATGAGAAGGAGAGTGCACTTACAAATGAAGAGGTGGGCTCAGACCTGGAGCAGGTGGAGGTCCTACAGAAGAAGTTTGATGATTTCCAGAAGGTATTGTTACTTTACTGTTCATAACAGATCAACACAGAAAGTAAATTAAAATACTCAGGGATGATCTTCCGCTGATCCGCGGATTTCCGTGTTTTTTTCCGTCGGGAGTATCATTTTCGTGAATCGTGTAGATCTGTTGAGAATATTTTTTTATATGGGGGGGGCGGCTGGCAGCAGTATTGCGACAACAGCCGCCTTATTTTCGGCAGCATTTTGGCGCTACTTTCGTCACATCATTTGCCTACTCATTTGCCTAATTAGCAAAAGTTTTAGCCAGCATGGCGAACGTTTTAGAGAAAAAAGACGAGGATCGTGCCAGGGAAATAGACAAGTCGAACGGGATCAGGAATTGCTTCAGATGGGCATGGCTCGAGAGCAGCATCATCTTACAACACGGAACACAAAGACGCTCTTAAAGCAGCGCGACAATGAGCGCCCGGCGCGCTGTGGTTGCGCGACCGGACTAAATTAAGCTCCCTGCGCACTGAGGTCCGCTTAGATTTTGGAAAGTACATCAGGACTTTATTTTCTAAATTTCAGCGACAGCTCTGTCACAATAATGCGATCAACGCGGTGCAGTTGCCCGGTCGGCGACGCGCTGCGTTTGCGCGTTCGGCGGTGCGCTGCAATCGCGTGATCGGACAAAATTAAGCTCCCTGCGCACTTAGGTCCACTTCAATTTTGGAAAGTACATCAGGAGTTTAAAAATATTTTCTAAATTTCAGCGACGGCTCTGTCACAATAATGCAACCAGTGCGGTGCAGTTACGCGGTTGGCGACGCGCTACGGTTGCGCATTCGACGGTGCGCTGCACACACGGACAAAAATGCGCAAATGAAAAAATGCTTAAACACTTGGAACAGATTAAAATTTTTCCATTATTTGTAATGGGAAAAATAGATTCGGAATTCAACCGATTCGCTTCTCGAACCGCCTTCTGGAACGGATTGTGGTCAAAAACCGAGGCTTGACTGTATTATATTCACCTTGGTAGCCCACCAAGCAGGAATATTTTTTTAACAAAACTGTTGAAATCAATGGTTTTGGGGTTGCCATACTGCCAAAATCCAGGAGTTTCCAGGGAGCTTTTCCCCCTTAGCCCCCTCCGGGGCGTTGCCCCTGGCCCCCTGCGGCCCCCAAAGGGGGCTTGTGGGCCCTGTGACCCCCAATGGGGGCCTGTGGCCCCCGGCCCACTGCGGCCCCCATTGGGGGGGCCTGCGGCCCCTGGCCCCCTGGGGCAAGTGGGGGGGGCATAGGCCCCCCTAGTGGGGCATGCGGCCCCCAGACCCCGGCTACTTTTCAGTGTTTTTTTTCATTTGCCGTTCTCATCCCTGAATACTAAAGTACAGTGGAGCCTCGATTTTCGACCACAATCCATTCCAGAAGGCTGTTCGAGAAGTGAATCGTTCGAATCCCGCATCATGTTTTCCCATTACAAATAATGGAAACAAATTTAATCCGTTCCAAGCAAAAAACCCGCCTTTTTTAAGCATTTTTTCATTTGCGCATTTTTGTCCAATCGCGCAAGTGCAGCCCACCGCCGAACGCGCAACCGTAGCACGTCGCCGACCGCGCAACTACACCGCGCTGGTCGCATTATTGTGACAGAGCCGTCGCTGAAATTTAGAAAATATTTTTAATGTCCTTATGTACCTTCCAAAATTTAAGTGGACCTCAGTGCGCAGGGAGCTTAATTTGGTCCGATCGCACAACCGCAGCACGTCGGGCGCTCACTGTCGCATTGCTTTAAGAGCGTCTTTGTGTTTTAGGATGGCTTTACTGCTCCCACTTGCTTCCTTTGGAGGCATGATTAGAGTTGATGCAATTCTCAGAGTAACGAGAATGTAATAACGAACGGAGTCAGTTTGCATGCGGGTCGTCTCGGGAGGTTCAACAACCGAAATTTCTTCCGACATCCGACGCAAAAAAATCCCGAAATTTTTGATTGAATACCGATTTGTTCGAGAACCGGGATGTTCGAAAACCGAGGCTCCACTGTACTTAATAAAAATTGTTTTACTAAGCAAGTTCACATTTTTTAAGTTTAACGTTAAACCGTCAACAATTTTGAGGAAGGAGCTTTTGATTTGATTGCAGATTACTGATTTCGGTATACCAGCGTAGCGCATGTTGTCTAGCAGTATGTTAGTCCTCCAGGAATCTGCAGAGAAAAAGTGTTGATTCTGCAGAGAACATTCCTGATTCTGTGCAGGGTAAATTTATATTCCGTGGCTTGAAAGTTGATTTTTCGTGGGCATTGAAAAAAAAAAAAAAAAGACCTAAAATGACCCATCATAAAGGAGATTATAGTCCATATCTTTTACAATTCAGGCTTTTTTGTTTTGTGTCTTTCCAGGACCTTAAGGCCAATGAGTCACGTCTGAGGGACATCAATAGGGTGGCCTCTGAGCTAGAATCTGAAGGCCTAATGACTGAGGAAATACCTGTGGTTCAAGTTCAGGTAAATTGCAGCTCCCTCTCTGATGTTGGATCAACTTTGCTCCTCAGTGTCTTTTAATATTTAGAGCATGTTTTTCATTTGCAGCAACAAGAAACATTTGGTGCAATGTCCGGCAAAGTTGTAAGCAAATTAACACTTGAATTCTGTATTTTGCTTGATATTTAAGAACCAATGACTGCAACAGTAAAACGTTTTTCTAACACACCCATGTCTTATGCTTTAATATAGGATGAAGCTGATTCAAAAACTGCATCTCCATGGAAGGTAAATATCCACAGTGGAGGCAGCACTTAACTAATTAATTAGACATTTTTCAAAGCAGAGTGCTTCATTGTCAGCCAACCAAAAACACTGGGGTCTGATGAAAAGGTGGAAAAAACACCTTTAAAAAAAAAAAAAAAAAATCTTGTCCAGCAGAGCATTGATTTTGACATTGCTTTTTGTGACTCCTCAAACTGTAAAACATGACAAAGGCTTTCTACAAATAACATTTCTCACTGATCACAGTTGTACTGGCTTGGTCTCGACCAGTGTTGAGCAAAAATTCAGAATCCGTCCTGTCTGAGACCATGATGAGACAAGAAAAATGGCTTAATTTTATTTTTCCCCGTTTTGAGACAATGTGGTAACGATTTTTATTTGCCTTACTAGTTGCTGCAAACGCTTCCACCTTCCCCACAGTTTCTCAGCTGAGACGTGTCCTTGTTAGTTATAGTTAATAATTTACCACTGCAAAAGGGAACGTCACATCATGTATTGGGACAACTCAAGCATCATTGATCAGAAGACCATACAAACAAAAAATGGATCAAAAAGGCAATATAAATCAGAAAACAGAGCATTGACACACTCAACAGGAACGAAATAACTATAACTACACTATCACACACTTTTTGCAAAGACCACAAGGCGACAGAGGATGTCACATGATCTGCTACATCCAGAAACATCAGATAATAAAAAGGACACGTCTCAGCTCTCAGCCGAGAGCCGTGGCCGAGCACAATGAAACTAGTAAGGGAAATAGAAAACGTTACCACATTGTCCTAAAAAAGGGCGGAAAAACCCTAGCTACCAAATCCTGGAAGGAGTAGCTTGAAATGGTTTGTGGTTATGTGAATTGGCACCACTGTCATGTAACAGTAGCAGGGAATGCAGAAATAAGATTTACTTGATTGTCTAATTTCACACTAGATGTATGGGCAGACCCAGCAGAGAGTTTATACAAGCCTATTGCATTTTCTAAAATGTCCTGTTTTAATCACAACCCAATTTTATAATGACCCAAGATTCACTGCTGTTGTTGGACACTTGCTTTAATATCCAAGATTTCAATATACCATGGTCCTTAGTGAATGCCATCAGCATGATAGTGCCAAAAAGTTGTCACTTGAAAATTTATCAAAACTATAGAGGAAAACTGACAAGAAAGCTATGTAGTTTACACAAAATATCTGAGCCCAGTTTATAAAAAATAATTTGAGTAAATGTGGTATGGTTTCCCTAACAATGTCCTCTAATTGCCTCTTTTCTGTTTCTGCAATGCATTGTTTTTTCCATAGAACATACGCTTGGCTGTTCAAACAACGGCTAACTTTAATACAATCAAGGTAAGAATTTCTTCCTTGATAACATTACGCCTTCCCACCATGTTGTCTAAATCCTCAGGCCTTGTTCAACTTCATACCGTATTTTTCGGGCTATAAGTCGCGTTTTTTTTCATAGTTTGGGTGGGGGGGGCGACTTATACTCAGGAGCGACTTGTATGTGAAATTATTCACAAATTTTCAAAATTCAAAAAACCGCGATGTAGCAAGGAATTACTGTAATTTAAACTGCAACTGACGTCAGCGGCGCGGCGCACACGCGGTGTTGTTTACATAAAGGACAAAGGATTTGATCACGGGATTTATTGACTTGGAGTGACAGAGATTGTTTGATAAAATTGTTGTTTATAATTATATGGGCCTGTGGAATAATTTCAACTGCAACTGACGACAAGTCCGACGTCAGCGGCGCAGCGCACACGCGGCGCTGTTTACATAAAGGACGAAGATTTTGATTGATGGATTTAATTATTTGGAGTGACACAGATGGTTTGATAATATTGTTGTTTATATAATAGGAATTTGATATATACTTTATATATCGTTATATGGGCCTGTGGAATAATTTGAACTGCAACTGATGAGTGCGACGTCAGCGGCGCGGCGCACACGCGGCGTTGATTCCATAAAGGACGATCGATGGATTTAATGATTTGCAGTGACACACATGGTTTGATAATATTGTTGTTTATATATATAATAGTTATTTGATGTTAGGTCTAAATACCATCAGACATTAAACCATACGCTGGAAGGAAGAGGAGAAAAGAACCGGAACAGGTTTACTCGCGAGGAGAACGATAGAGAGAGAAAACTCAGTTACAATCAACATCAATTCTGAGTTCTCACTTCACGTGCTCCTCTATTTAATGTTTTGGTTGCCCTGGTTACAGAGGCGTTGCTACACTAAAGGGAGGGGAGATAGTGTCTGTAGCAACGCTTATTAGCTAAGGAATGTAGTGTGGTGTGAATTAGCACTTCATTGTCGGCCCGTGACCCCCGCAGACTTTGTCCTCCTTCCTCACCAGCTGTCCTTCATGGTTGACTGACTCGTCCTCGAGTGGGATCAGATAACTTGACTTGCCGCTTTCCTGTGGTTCCTGTGGAACAATGCAACTAAACCTTTGCTAACTTTATCTACTTGGTAAATTAACACACAATAATAATGAGTGACTTGTCCTGTCCTAAACACTTAAACAAACATTGAGTAAATATGGGATAACTTGTATGCAACTACTTCAAACTGTATATAACACTTGAAACAAAGAAAAACTGTTCTGACCAACAACAATCTATGAACCAAACCTACAGTAAGATAAAAGGAATGAAGTTCTTTGAACCAAATAAGAACACTTCACCTATGCAAATAAGCTCTGCTCATTGTTGGTGAAGGCCTCTTACAGGAACAAAAACACACACATAACAAAAGGACAGGAAGGAGACATATGGCTGACAGGGATCAAAAGACATCCCTGTCACTAAAGAGGAAAAACCTAGATTAAAGGAAAGTCATGAAATGTAAAGACAAGGCCTCCAGGTCTGGCAGGCCAAGGCTTCACTTAAATTATTCCAACATTTGATATATAATTTATATATCGTTATATGGGCCTGTGGAATAATTTGAACTGCAACTGACGACGAGTCCGGTGGCGCGGCGCACACGCGGCATTGTTTACATAAAGGACGATCGATGGATTTAGTGATTTGGGGTGACACAGATGGTTTGATAAAGGTGTTATTTATGTTATAATTATTTGGATAACTGTTAATGTTACGTCAGGCCTGTTCTCAGCTCTTCGTTTGTGTTTGTCACGTTAGCATACCGTATCGTGTAGCCTGTCGTTCATGTCTGTTATTGGTGTTGGATTTTGTCGAATTAATTTCCCCCAAAACGCAATTTATATTCCGGTGCGACTTATATATGACTTTTAGTCCGAAAAATACGGTAATTATTTCAAGTTTTAGCCACAACACGTCTGGAATTTTAGCCATTATATTAGAATGGCTTAATATTATTATTTTCAACCCTTGAAGATCTTGAAAAAAAATAATGAAATGTGTGTGTCTATATACCGTATTTTCCGCACCATAAGGCGCTTCGGGTTAAAAGGCGCCAACTCAATTGCCGGTTCTATTTTGTATTTAATCCACACATAGTGCGCACAGCATTATAGGGCGCATGCATGCCATGACTTACGGTAATCAAAAAAACGTCACGGAAGCAAGACAGTGAGTTCGGTTGTACTTTATTCTACTGTTTAACCATGTACTCTACTGTACTCTCATTATTGTGAATCGATATTCTTACGCAAATCCGTCAGTCCTCATCTTCTGTGTCCAAATTAAACAGTTGGGCAAGTTCACCATTAAACATGCCAAGTTCCCTCTCATCATTGTCTTGTCGTTGTCACGTTGCTCTTCTGCAATGATCCTGGCTTTCCAGAAAGCTCTAATTGTGCCTCGTAAGCATGTCTCTTTGTCTATGCCATTTTAGAGGGTCCTAATGCTGTTTCCTTTGCACAAACGATAGTATTTATTTATCAATGGTGGCGGAGGTACATACTCCACATCGGTGGTCCCCAACCTTTTTTGCGCCACGGACCGGTTACATGTCAAATATTTTCGCGGACCAGCCTTTATATAAATAAATAATACATTTATATAAATAAATAAATAATACCTTTAGAATAAATATATAAATACGATGAAATAAAATGATACGACTGGCATGAAAACAAGTATAAACCACATAAAAATAAAACTCACCATTACGTTGAATTAGTGGGAACACTGAGCTTGTTTCTCAGAAACGAGCGGTGTTACAGGTTAACTTGCTCCCATGTTATCTTGCTCCCCGTCTCCAGTTGCGCTCGTTAGGGTAAAACGTTGTGCGCAATCTTGTGTTTCGTGACTGCAGATTCATCACAAGCGATATGGAACTTGCCTGACTGCAAAATTGTTCAACCCTGATCTGGTTGCCAGCCAATCGCAGGGCACACAGAGACAACCATTCGCACTCGCACTCACACCTCGGGACAATTTGGAGTGCTCAATCGGCCTACAAATCATGTTTTTGGGATGTGGGAGGAAACCGGAGTGCCCGGAGAAAACCCACGCGGACACGGGGAGAACATGCAAACTCCACGCAGGGAGGTCCGGAGGTGGAATCGAACCCACACCCTCCTAACTGTGAGGCGGACGTGCTACCCAGTGTGTCACCGAGCCGACAGTAATCCCTCGTTTACCGCGGATAATTGGTTCCAAAAACCACCCGCAATAAGTGAAATCCGCGAAATAGGGTCACCCGCTCATCAAACCATTTAAGTGCAGTTTATTAGAACATTAAATAATTGTTTCAAACATGAAAATAATACATTAAAAGTATAAATAACATACAGAATAATTTGTATAAATATTGAAAATATAAATATACGTGTGTGCGTGTAACATGTTAACAAGAAGTACTGGGCAGGCTAACGAATTAGCGGAAAGTTGCTAATTCGCGATCGTGCTAACGCGAAAACGGACCTCTAAAGGAATGTAAACCAACATTTGGAGCAATTCTACATTGACCTAAAGCCGGGGTCGGCAACACAAAATGTTCAAAGAGCCCCCCCAAAATATACCTGTCTGGAGCCGCAAAATCTAAAAGCTTTTTATAAGGCAACATAGACTGTCAATACATCAGCTGTATACCTACTATTAAAATAATTAAGTGGGCTAAAAATACAAAGCAACAAAGCGACGCAAAACATCGCCCCTGGATAGCTAGCGGACTTTGTTGTGCAGCAGGAGATCGACATATTTGCTGTCAACTTCATCTAGCAATTCACGGAGCTGCCGGTGGTTTAATGCTTTTGCAATTATTTTGTTCACAATATGGATGACAAGGTTCATTACCTCCATACACTCCGGTGGCAATGTTTACGTACACAGCGCCTCTTGGTGCAATATGCAATGGAATGCAAGCAAATTCCGATCCAATGCTTTCTGTCGTAAAGTAACAAACTTTTGCGACCCTCTCATACTCGATGTGCCGTCTGTAGTGACTGAAATCAGGTGGCCAGTGTGTATCTCTGTCATTTAAACACTGTAGCACAGCCTCGCAGATGTCCTTCCCCCCGTATTTGGTCTTTTAGTGGAATAAATTTCTTCTTGCGGCCCATTAGAGTTCACGTACCTGCATAGCAGACCTGCCTTTTCGATATCGGTCACGTCACACGACTCATCACAGGCAATTGAGAAAGCTGGAGCTGAATTGATGTCCTTGATTTGCTGATCGGTGATATTGTTTGCCATTCAAATGACCATTTCCTTCACTGTTTTTGCGGAGAGAGGCATGTCTTTAATTTCCGAATGATCTCGGTTTGGTTTTTGAAGTCCGAAAATAGGCACTCTGATATTTTAACGACGGAATCCTTCATGTACTCGCCATTGGTGAATGGTTTTCCGCGCTTTATTATCTCCTGGGCTGCAACAAAACTTGCAGCAGTAGTAGAGTTTGGAGATGCAATCCACTTCTTGAAACAGTTTTTTAGTTCCTCAAATTGCACCTTTCCTCTCAGTTCCAACTGGGTGATCGGCAGCAAATTTAGCATCCTTTAGCTGAAAATGTCGCTCCAATTTGCTCTTCTTGTGATTTGACAACTTCTCATTGCAAATCAAACATGCAGGCAATCCTTCGGCATTGGCAATGAAAGCAAATGGCTCACTCCGGTCTTTCTTAAATCCTCTGTTCTCATCAGCAATCTTTCTCTTTTTGCCTTTTGTATCCATGGCCCGTCACTCACACACCTGTTTGTTTACAACTCGCCTGTGCTGTCTCGCTTACTATGACGCAATTTTGCGCCATTCTGAAATTCAGTAGTTTTAATATATTTACAACTACATACATTTTCTACAGCATAAGAATGTTTGTGTCATGATTACCATCTAAAAACCATATTTAAAAAAACAAAACAAAACAAAAAACAACATCTTTTTCCATTTTCACGCATTTTTGCAAGACCTCCAGGGAGCCGCTAGGGGTGTGCTAAAGAGCCGCATGCGGCTCTGGAGCCGCGGGTAGCCGACCCCTGTCCTAAAGGTTAGACATATGTGATCGTTCATTTCTCTTTTTAGGAGACCCACTTACATCGTCAATGTCTGCTGTATCACTGTAACATGTATATACACGAACGTGAAACAAGAAGTGGTATCGCCTGGAAACGGCCTTCAAAATAAAGCACCCTACCTCAAATCAAAGCACTACTGAATAACATAACATGGAGAATTCTTAACACATACTGTAAATATGTTTTTAGAACAGCATTTATTATTATAATTTTTTTATACAAGGTACAAGTAAATATGTTTTTAGAAGTCTTTTATTATTATAACAATTTTTATCTTAATAGGTACAAGTGTACACACTGCAAATTGTGTGGGCACTCCCTGCCTTCTGCTGGCGTGTGGGCAACTTTCGTGCCATAATTCCCCAAATTAGAAGTTTTATTTTGAATTTTAATTTTTTTTTAATTTGGAAAAAAAATCCGCGATGTAGTGAAACTGCAATAAACCAACCGCGATATCTATATATATATATATTCCTCTCTCCCTCCCTCTCTGACTCTATCTCGCAAGATAGCTATCTACTTATTTATGTTCATTGACTCATGCTGTGGTTTTAGAGCGTATATTTTTTATTTTGATCATTATTATGATTATGCTGCTGTTAACTGTGATAACTATCTGGGATATGGAATTCTCATTGATTTTCATCCCTATTTTACTGCCCAGAGTGATTCACCCTCGTGCAAACATTTATCCCTCTACCTCTCCTTCTAATAGGTTAAATAGAAATATGTTCCATCTCAAGTGAGTATTATTCAGAAAAATAGCAGTTAAAAATCAATGGTTCTTAACCTTATTGGAGATACCGAACTCCACCGGTTTCATATGCGCATTCACCGAACCCCTCTTTAGTGAAAAAAATATTTTTTGCAAATTCAAGACATCAATGTTTATTACTGGTGCACTAAATGAGCCATGCATGAACATCACCTTGTTCAAAGAATATAACCAACACAATGCATGAACTCAAAACAAATTACATACCTGCAAATCTGTGTGATTTCTGCTGTTGCCTTTGCAAGACCAGTTCAGATATGTGTCGTGAACAATTTACAGAATAAATCACGTGTGTTCGGACCTTCGCAGTGGAGGCTCTGCTGAACCCTGAGACCGACTCACCGAACCCCTATGGTTCGATCGACCCCAGGTTAAGAACCATTGCTCTTAATGTTACTGCTTAATTCTTCAAGTCTAAAGGTTTTGAAGAAAATGTTATTCTCTCCCACCTGATACGGCTAAATCCTGCATCTGATGCACCAATTTGCCAGGAAGGATTTGTAAGTGGTTCATAATTTTATTCATTTGAAATTACAGGAATTGAATAACCAGTGGAAATCACTACAGCAGTTGGCTGAAGAAAGGAGCAACGTGTTGGGTAGTGCCCATGAAGTGCAGCGATTCCACAGGTGAGAACTGTGATTTTGATCGAGATATTGCATATGAATTTGTTGATTAAAGAGTATAATTTCCTATTTAGACACGATGATGAACATAGACTTTGACCTTTGCTATTTACTACCGGTATATTATTCTAACCAGTATAAAAGTGGATCTGGGAAAAAGTACTTCAAATTATTCTCTAAATTATTAGCATTTTATTTATCATCATTCTTTTCTATTTACCCATCAATCTCCATTTACCAGCTCAGTGGCCTTGTGGTACGAGTGTCCGCCCTGAGACTGGGAGGTCGTGGGTTCGATCCCCGGCCGAGTCATACCAAAAGACTCTAAAATGGAACCCGATGCCTCCCTGCTTGACACTCCGCATTAAGGGTTGGATTGGGGATGCTGTGAGGAGCTGCGCCGCACAGTCATTATTAGCAATGTATAGCTTCTACTATGGAAGCTCGTCTGAGGACGACCTAACTAATCAATCTCTCTGCATGACTTGTATGTTTGCCTCTTATGTGGGTAGGGTGCGAAATTGACTATTATTATTATTGAATTACTATTTTATTATTATTTTATTAGGCCTTCACCTTCACACTTGTTATTCTACACCATTAACTTTATTCTTCTATTTTATTCCTTGTACTTTTTTTACGTGCTACTACTTCTACATACTTCAATCGATTCGCCCCATTCCAATTTCAACATATTCCAAATATTCACGCGAGGGGCTCTTGCATATTTTCTTCATTCCAAAAATGTTCCATTTTCGCTAAATTTTCCCTAACCCTAACCCATTCAACATTTCACATTTACATCGTTCCCATTTGAAATTCACATCATTCATTCTGTAGCATTCCCCAAGTATTTATTCAGCTTCTTCGCCTTCACACGCAATTTCTCCAGAAATTGCAAATTCTAGTTTGTTTTTAATTTGCACCTTAGATACAAATGAGTCTACAAGTCTTCATTTATTGAACAGATCAATATCTTAGCGGTTACACTATTGATGAGATGCTTTGTAATGTCTTGTATTGGTTTTTCCACAGAGATGCTGATGAAACTAAAGAATGGATTGAGGAAAAAAAACAGGCTCTCAACACAGACAACTACGGTCACGATTTGGCGAGTGTTCAAGCTTTGCAGCGCAAGCATGAAGGCTTTGAGAGAGACCTGGCAGCCTTGGGTGACAAGGTTAGTTTGTCATTAAGAATATTTTAACCATTTTGTAAAGAAAATTGTCCCATTCAGTAAGAAATTCATAGACTTTTTCCAAATCTGTCAAGTATATATGTAAAATCGCCATCAGATTTATGACACATGACCGCACGGCATTTTTCCTCGCACGGAACAAAAGTGCGTGTGAGTATGTTCGTGAATCAGACTTAATTGTAAATGATTCCTCATGACTTTGATTCTGGTATTTTCCAAACGTGGCGCCTCACCACATCAAACAGTGATTGATTGTGGGTGATCCTCAAAGAATGCTCCATTTTGGGTCGGTCCTAGAGTTGGAAGCGAGCTGTTTTGTACAATTGTTGACACTTATTGACTGTCGTGACGTGACGCAAGAAAGCAAAAAAGTCCATTTCCGTGTGCTCACCCCCATGGTTACGTCAAACGCATTAGTTTGGCACAAATTAGCACATTCAGTACCTGCGTGAATTTGCATTGATTTAACAGCACATGTAATCACATTGTAAAAATAGTTAAATTCATGTTCAATTTGACCCAAGGGTATCTGTTTAATGCATCAATATTATTTGGGATTATTTAATCTATATATTGAACATGCAACGATTAATCGATTTACTGACCAGTAATCGTTTATCAAATTAATCAGTAGTTGTGAATTTTTGGGTTTCCTCCGGGCACTCCGGTTTCCTCACACATCCCAAAAACATGCTTGATAGGCCGATTGAGCACTCCAAATTGCCCCTAGGTGTGAGTGTGAGTGCGAGTGCGGATGGTTGTTCGTCTCTGTGCCCTGCGATCGGCTGGGAACCGGTTCAGGGTGTCCCCCGCCTACTGCCCAATGATCGCTGGGATGGGCTCCAGCACGCCCAGGGCATGTCAGCGGAATTGAGGAGGTCTTCGAAGTATTCTCCCCACCGACTCACGACGTCCCGAGTCGAGGTCAGCAGCACGCCATCTCCACTGTAAACGTTGTTGATGGTGCACTGCTTCCCCCTCCTGAGACGCCGGATGGTGGACCAGAATTTCCTCAAAGCTGTCCGGAGGTCATTCTCCATGGCCTCACCCAACTCCTCCCACGCCCAGGGGGGGGCGGGGCGGTGACCTGCGTCTGGGCGAGGGAAAACAAAGTCCATTTATTGTACACATCATAAGGGGTTCTTGTGAGCCGTACTTTGTCTGGCCCCTCACCTAGGACCCTTTTGCCATGGGTGACCCTGCCAGAGGCATGAAGCCCCAGACAACATGGCTCCTAGGATCATTAGGACACGCAAACCCCTCCACCACGATAAGGTGACAACTCACGGAGGAAAAGGGTGGAATGCCTTCTGAGATCCTGCCCCAAGTGGAGGAGTTCAAGTATCTTGGGGTCTTATTCACGAACGAAGGCAGGATGGAGCCTGCGATCGACAGGCGGATCGGTGCAGCTGTAATGCAGACTCTGTACCGATCCATCGTGGTGAAGAGAGAGCTGAGCCAACAGGCAAAGCTCTCAATTTACCGTTTTTTTCCATGTATAATGCGCAAAATTTAACTAATTTATTGTCCTAAAATCTGGGGTGCGCATTATACATGGGTACAATTTTTTTAAATTTCTTATTTTTTTTTTTTTTTTTTTTGTGAAGAAAATCATGGTACAACAATTTTTGAAGAAAATCTTGTCACGGATGGTTCTTTACAACGTCACTTTCCTCTCTTTTCATTTTAACCTAACTGATCGCGGTGGTGCCTTTCTGGGCAGTCGGAGAAATCAACGCCAACAAAAAAAATACATCCAGCCTAGTTAAGAAATCACCAGAAAGATCACCATGACAATTGTGAATAATAAATAAATAATTATTATATATATTATATATATTATTATTATAATAATAAATAATTGTGATAAATAACTGGAACATCACTCAAATATTGGTGATCCCGTTGAGAGTCTCACATATTTCTTCGCTATCGAGTTTGCTACTGCATGCGCAGTGATACTGACCGGCAGAATAACATCCGGTTGTTCCCAAAGATGATCTTTTTTCTGAAATAATTTTACGTTTACGGACTTAAGTAACCCGGCCGGGTCATACCAAAGACTATAAAAATGGGACCCATTGCCTCCCTGCTTGGCACTCAGCATTAAGGGTTGGAATTGGGGGGTTAGATCACCAAATGATTCCCGAGCGCGGCGCCGCTGCTGCTCACTGCTCCCCTCTCCCCGAGGGGATGGATCAAAATCACATGGGGATGGGTCAAATGCAGAGGACAAATTTCACCACACCCAGACGCGTGTGTGACAACCATTGGGACTTTAAAAAAAAAAAAAAAAGAAAAAAAAAAAAAAGTCAAAATTTGGGTGCGTATTATACATGGGTACAGGCTTTTTTCCAGCATCGACATGCCATTTTTAGGGTGCGTATTATACATGGGGGCGCATTATACATGGAAAAAAACGGTACCTGTTGGTCTACGCTCCTACCCTCACATCACCCTCGCATGCACACCCTAGGGCAATTTGGAGTGCTACCAAGCAATGTTCCCTCTAAGCTGCGCGCGTGCGCAATCGCGCACTGCCCGCACGTTCTCAGCGCACAAGAAATCTATCCAGCGCATAAACATCACCCCCCCCCCGAAGCGAAGCGAACAGGCAGCGTTGGACGCCCCATTAGCACCCCCCCCCCAAGCGAAACGAACACGCAGCGTTGTACGTCCCATTAGCACCCCCCCCCCCCCCCCCGAAGCGAAACTAACACGCAGCGTTGGACGTCCCATTATCACTGGTGCGACTTATACTCCGGTGCGACTTGTACTCCGAAAATTACGGTATATCTACAATATACAGACCTTCCATTTCAGCTAACTGCAGAGCTTGTCGGACATTTAAAGGACACATATCATGGGAAATTGACTTTACTGCTTTAAAACAATTTTCTTGTATATTTGGAGTCTCCAGGAGTGTAGAGAAGTGTAATATATCCCTCCAGGTGCTGTAGAGATAATTTTGATTGTTTTGGGTGGCTATTTTACTCTATTCAAATTTCTCTGTTTTCTATTACGTATTTTTATCTATTACATCACATCACTGTCTCTCTGATGAACTCACACAACTCATAGAGTCTCAGAGACATCACTAGGCAATAACATCCTACTCTTGCCACTTAAAATGTTGTTAGTAACCTGAATGTTGTTCGTCACTTAAATGTTGTACAGAGGCTGAGATCAACCGGAGTCAAATTCCTTGTTTGGCATGCACAAACTTGGCCAATAAAGCTGATTCTGATTCTGATCCGTTGGGGCGGTACAAAACAAACAAGGTAATGGGTGTTGCCAAACGGAAATCCGGGTAATAAACATAGCGCTGGGGTGTCAAACTCCTTTCCTCGCGGGCCGAATCCCGACATGTTTTCTAAGTTTCCCTCGTTAAATACACCTGATTCAAATGATCAGTTCATCCTCACGTTCTGCAGGAGCCTGATCAATTGAATCAGGTGTGTTTAACGAGGGAAACTCGGAAAACATGTAGGGATTCGGCCCCCGAGGACTGGAGTTTCGACACCCCTGAATGGCGGATTCGCGAATCCGCCATGTTCATTACGAATCCGCCATGTTCATTACGAATCCGCCATGTTTATTACTCTGAGAGACTTTTGTAGTCCAAACAACTCAAGGATGTCAAAGTGGCAAGATCAAAATGTTCCGTTGTTGGATGCATCGATCCATATAAATCATTGCATCATCCCCCAACATCAAAGAAGTGCCTGGTCAAATTTAGTTTTTCAAGCAGTGTTCCCGGGCGGTTCGGTGGCACACTAGTTAGCACGTCCGCCTCACAGTTAGGAGGGTGCCGGTTCAATTCCACCTCCGACCCTCCCTGTGTGAAGTTTGCATGTTCTCCTTCTGCCCACATGGGTTTTCTGCGGGCACTCCGGTTTCCTTCCACATCCCAAAAACATGTTTGGTAGGCCAATTGAGCACTCCAAATTGCCCAAAGGTGTGAGTGCGAGTGCGGATGGTTGTTCGTCTCTGTGTGCCCTGTGATCGGCTGGCAACCGGTTCAGGGCTAGGGTCGCCTACTGCCCGATGACTGCTGGGATAGGCTCCAGCATGCCCGCGACCCCCGTGGGGACAAGCGGTATAGAAAATGGTCTGTATGGAGAATGGTCTGTTGTCTTCTATATGGACTTAGCAATGCAGCCTTTCCACAGTCAGTGTGAATTAGGCGAAAGGCTCTTCCTTCTTTTATTTCACAGGTGAACTCCCTTGGAGAGACAGCGCAACGTCTAATACAGTCCCACCCAGAAGCAGTGGATGACATTCAGGAGAAGTGTACTGAGCTCAACACTGCCTGGAGCAGCCTAGTGGGACGCGCTGACCAGCGAAAAGACAAACTTGGAAATTCACATGATCTGCAACGCTTTTTATCTGATTTCAGGTGAGAAGAGCATTTTCTTTGTGTGTAATCGAAGTCTTTTGTGTTTTACTTTATCTATATTGATGAACTCCAGCTTAAAAAAAAAAAAAAAAAAAAAAAAAAAATCGCAAACATAACACTCAAAAAGCAAAACAAACAAACCTTTCAACATACAAATCGGAGCCTTGTGATTTTAAAGTGTCTACTTAGGAACCAATTTACGGCTTTTTTTTCTGCTCCGTCTCTGAGCTCTGCCATGATCGTGTACATCTGCTTGTGTGAGTTGCATACCAGATTTAGAGACTTGTACACGTGCAATGTCTATTAGGGTTGACGTCTGCGGGTCAGTTCGTCGGATGATTGGGCGACGAGCCCTTGTCCGACCACATTCTTGTTGGTCGAGCAATCAATGATGTCAGTTTTGACTTTGGATTAAAACACTATGCGTGCGGAAGGGGCAGAAAGGCTGTAAAATCAGTTATCATTTAAAATATGATTGAACAAATCTGATGTTTTTTTTCTTAAGTATAAGAATCAAAAACTCAGAAATTAGATCATTCACACCCCCGTTTTTTACTTCACAATTTTGAACTCTGGAATCGACAGGAAAAGAGCAGTGTTACCAAAATTTTGACTTCGATACTATACCTGCATAAAGTACCTCAATATCTCTACCAAAACGGTACATCAACAAAACTTTAAAAATCAGCAAAAGTTGCAGGAATAAAACTGACAGTCTTTTGAGTTGATGGAAATTTGACCTTGTTCTTGAAGTGATAATTTTCTGAAGTTCTATTGCACTCTTTATATACAGAGACCTCATGTCCTGGATTAATGGTATCCGTGGACTTGTTTCTTCTGAGGAGTTAGCCAAGGATGTGACTGGAGCTGAAGCTCTTCTTGAAAGGCATCAGGTGAATTAAACGTGATTGATTTTGTAAAGATTTCTTGAACGTAAAATGTTCCTTATTTTTGTCCCTTTGCTTCTCTTTATTTCTCCAGGAACATCGCACGGAGATAGATGCTCGTATTGGTACTTTCCAGGGCTTTGAGCAATTTGGACAGCAGCTGCTAGTGCAAGGCCATTATGCAAGTCCCGAGATCAAACAAAGACTCGAGGCTTTAGACTTGGAACGAGCTGACCTGGAAAAGGCCTGGGTACAGCGTCGCATGATGCTGGACCAGTGCCTGGAGTTCCAGGTAAATGTTGAAAAAAGATTGCTTGTTTATAAAACAAACACTTCTGTCACCACTACCGGCAGTTTAGTCTACATCATTTATTGACGATTTTCTGCATTTGACTTGCAGCTCTTTAGCAGGGACTGTGAACAGGCTGAGAACTGGATGGCAGCTCGTGAAGCCTTCCTTGCAAGCGATGACAAGGGAGACTCCCTTGATAGTGTTGAGGCACTAATCAAAAAGCATGAAGACTTTGATAAAGCTATTAATGTGCAGGTGAACTTTCACACACATTTTGTAACCTTTGTCAATGATTGTCTTTTGTCCTGTAAATCTGAAATTGTCTGGATCCACAGGAAGAGAAAATTGCTGCTCTGCAATCGTTTGCCAATCAACTAATTGGAGCTGACCATTATGCCAAACCTGAGATCTTCATTCGACGCAATGAAGTTCTTGACAGGTTGTACACCTTTAAAAAAAAAAAGATACTGCTACTTCTACTACTACTACTACCACTACCACTACTACCACTACTACTAATATATTGAATTTATATTGCGCTTTTCTACAGTATACTTAAAGCACTCAAGTAGATGCATTACTTGTACGCTCAAACATTCAAACTCTGGTCCTGGTAAACATGACTAGCCACAGCTACAGCTCGGATATGATTTCAGATCAGAAAAAAAAATCAATGTAAATAGATGTTACTTTGTAAACATGTTTCCCATTACATAAAAAGAAAAATCAACTTAGAATACCAATTATGGCTGTCTAGGTTTTGGGAACACAACTCAAAGCCGAAGTCTGCTTTATTGTCAATTTCTTCACATGCCAAGACACACAAAGAAATCGAAATAACGTTCCCACTATCCCACGGTGACAAAACATAGTACACAATATACATACAAGTAAACAACACAAAAAAAATAAGAACAAGAAGGCACAAACAATGAATAAATAAGAGTGATGAATAAATAATAAATAAACAAATAACACAATAAATAAGTTACTCTAAGTGCATTATAAGGAAGGCTGTCTTATTTTTTATCTGGACAGTGATTGATAAAGACCTCAAAGTACATTTAAGGTTCATCCTCTTCCTTTAGAATAAAGAGTTGACTTGCAAACTAGCCTATGTCTACAGCATTGAGAGAAAATAAGAAAAGACAGCAAAGAATCAGACGTTGGACTGCTTGCTGTTGCCATAATTGCCAGCCAGACACTCGTTGCTTGTAGCTAGCAGCCAGCAGCGCCGTGTGAAAGCACAAGACAAACTAAAAAAAAAACAATTCCTAACTCTAAAGAACTGATACTTTGAAAGGTGGCGTCGACTGAAGACCCAGATGATCGAAAAGCGTTCAAAGCTAGGTGAATCCCAAACCCTGCAGCAGTTCAGCCGAGATGTGGATGAAATAGAAGCTTGGATCAGTGAGAAACTGCAAACTGCGACTGACGAATCCTATAAGGACCCTACCAACATTCAGGTAAATTTTTAACCCCCCTACTGACACCATTTACTTAATTGGTTATCAAATACAGTGAGATTTGAAAATATTCACAGTGTTTCACTTTATCCATGTTATGTTACAGCCTCATTCCAAAATAGCAAAATTACCCCTCCCCTCAAAGTTCTACGCACACCACCCAATGCTCACCTAGAGCAGTGGTCCCCAACCTTTTTTGCTCCACGGACCGGCTACGCGTCAGAAATATTTTTGCGGACCGGCCTTTATATAAATAAATAATAAATCTATATAAATAAAGAATACATTTATAATAAATATATAAATACAATGTAATAAAATGATACGCCTGGCATAAAAACAAATATAACCCACATAAAAATAAAACTCACCATTACGTTGAATTATTGGGAGCACCGAGCTTGTTTCTCAGAAACGAGCCGGTCCCATCTAGGCGTAATCAGAGACAATGACACCCGAAGTGGTTAAGGTTTGTCTTTTAATGCAGGATGCTTGGTCTCCATGTGCTAAAGCAGTTTGAAGGCTTCATTGCCTCGTTAGCTAACCTGGCGCTACATATGCCGAGTGCGCTTGGCGCGTCAGAGTCACCTGTGTCAATAAATCCATATTTTAAGTCGGACTCCAGAAATGTTCTTTTAAATGTAGCTTTCTTTTTCTTAGAAGTGGTAGCCTCTTCTTCTTCAGTCTCCTCATTGTGCTTTTTTCCCTTTCCGAAGAAGCTTTCCAAAATTCTGTTTCTTGCTCATTTTTGCTTGCCTCGCGGGCTCGACTGGGGTAACATCTCACGTGACCGAGACAAGCATCTTGTGTCAAGAGACACAGCGACGAATGTAATTAGGAGAGGCTTGCCAAATTTTTTATATTTTTCAAAATACATTTTTACTTATTTTTGCTAGCTTTGCGGGCTCGACTGCGGAAACATGTCACGTGACCTGGACGACCGTCTCGACCAGAATTAATTGATCGTCGATTAAAATATATATTTTTCTTTTTCCTGTGCGGCTTGGCGGCCTGGTACCAAGTGGTCCTCGGACCGGGGGTTGGGGACCCCTGACCTAAAGCACGGGTGTCAAAGATCTGGCCGGCCACGTCATTTTATGCGGTCCCCAAAGGCAAATCATGTGTGTTTCTTATTTAAATACCAAAACAGTAAATTCTTATTAAATTATCTTTTAATAACAAGTACATATTGCAATCATTTTTTTTTTTTGCTCGCTCTGATTTTGGACTAAGTTTCAGTTTGAAGCCATTGTAAATGTTTGACTGCTGTTGTGGTGTCACTGCTCCGCCGGGCTGCTTAAGCTCAGTGCGATAGTGTGATATCTCCTCATATGCGCCTATGCATGTTAGACGTAGACGTGTTAGCTTTCTCTCCCACAGACAGTTTCATTGAACACAAACGACAAATAACTTTCATTCATTTAACAACGCGACCAAAATCCTGTCGTCTCAATCGTAAATCCAAAATATCTCCAGAACGACCGACCCGAATGTGGCTGGGGGTGCTGTTTGTTCGGGTTTGTCCGTGATTGGTGTCATATTGCGTATGAGGTTATGCTGCATTCAAGTGCTCCTCGTAATTATGATGAGTGCGGCCAAACTGAGGTTCAGGATAACAGAACGAGTAGTTGAACCAAAGTACTTTCAACTTTGAATTTCCAGTACGGTTCAAAACCGTTACTCTCCTAATATCTGTACCTTTTGTTGTAAGTGACCGAATAATTACCAATTCTCATGTTGTCCTGAATTTTCTCTAAAACATTTAAGCGTGACAAGGGACACAACACTATTTTCTTTCATAGATGTCAAATTGTATTTTATCATACATAATTCATCATTTGTCTATTCATAGCCAAACGCATTCTCCTATCTGACATTCTCTCCTAATGTCTTTTGCTTTCTTTATAGCTATCCAAGCTTCTGGTAAGTGCGAGTACTACTGTTAGTTCTGTTAGTTTACTAACTGCCATCTTCCTTTGTTCATATCATGTATAATAATAAACATAAACTCTTGTGCCAGATTTTTATAGAAATGTAGAAAAAGTAGCTTTTAGTTAAAAGCTGTGTGTGTGTGTGTGTGTGTGTGTGTGTGTGTGTGTGTGTGTGTGTGTGTGTGTGTGTGTGTGTGTGTGTGTGTGTGTGTGCGTGTGCGTGTGCGTGTGCGTGTGCGCGTGCGCGTGTGCGCGCGCACGCGCGCGTGCACGCGCGCGCTAGATATACACGCTCTGTCTGTCTGTGTTCATACCAGTTTTGTACACTTGGGCTCACATTTTTATATGTATAATTTTAGTAGACATACCGTATTTTTCGGACTACAAGCGTTTTTTTTGATAGTTTGGGTGGGGTGGCGACTTATACTCTGAAGCGACTTGTATGTGAAATTTTTCACAAATTTTTACTTGATCACACATTACTTACTAGTATAGTTGATCACTTCACATGTTATTTTCACTTTAAACCACATGAGGGCGCACTATGGCTGTGGAATAATTGGAGCCTCATGACAATGAGTTCCATTCACTGACTTCCGGAGTCAGGAGATTTAATGATTTGGAGTGACACAGATGGTTCGATAAACTTATTTATGTTACATATAGTTTATTTAGAGTAGCAACATGTATGTTGTTAGACTTCAGTAGTTTCCAATTTTCTAGCGAGGCCGTGACGGAAGCAGGGGGGGGACGGGAAGAGCGATCCAGGGCGCTTGCGTGTGTTGGCTCATATGTTGAGCTCTTGTTTTGTGAAATAAAGAGCTGGTTACCACACCCACGTTTTGCCTGGTACTTTGGTAACGCTACAATATAGTTATATACGTAGATCTGTGGAATAATTGGAGCCGCAACTGACGACGAGGCTGACGTCAGCGGCGCACGTAGGTTTGGAATCAACAGCTGTTTTTTTGGGGGGGGGTTTGACACGGAGGATGAATATTCCGAGGGATTTAATGATTTGGAGTGACACGGATGGTTCGTTAAAATTGTTGTTCATATTACATTTACTTGATATATCTAGTCTGACGTCAGCACCGCACGTAGTTCCGGTGTCAACAGCTGTGTGTGTGGTATTTGTTTTGACACAGAAGATGAATATTCCAATGGATTTAATTATTTAGAGTGTCACGGATGGTTCGTTAAAATTGTTCTTTAAATTACATTTATTTGATATATCTAGTCTGACATCAGCGGCATACTTGGTTCCTTCCGGCGTCAACAGCTGTGTTTTTTTTTTTAAGTGACACAAGACGAAGATTCCGATGGATTTAAAGATTTGGTGTGACGGATGGTTTGATAAAATTGTTTATATTATTGTTATTTGATATATAGTTGATATATTGTTATATCGGCCTGTGGAATAATTTGAACTGCAACTGACGACGAGTCCGACGTCAGCGGCGTGCCGCACAAGCAGCATTGTTTACAGAAAAGACGACAAATTCGATCGATGGATTTGATGATTTGGAGTGACACAGATGGTTTGATAAATGTGTTATTTATGTTAGTTATTTGAATAATGTTTTGAATAATGTTAATGTTACATCAGGCCGTTCTCAGCTCCTCGTTTGTGTTTATGTCACGTTAGCATACCGTGTTGTTAGCCTATTGTTGCTGGTTCATGTCTGTTCTTGGTGTTGGATTTTGTCAAATATATTTCCCCCAAAATGCGACTTAAACTCCGGTGCGACTTATATATGTTTTTTTCCTCTATATTGTGCATTTTATGGCTGATGGGACTTGTACTCCAGAGCGACTTTTAGTCCGAAAAATACGGTACCCACTCATAAAAAGTTGTTGATATTCTTACCTTTGGGTGAAACTTCTAAATCTAAAATGCACTATAACCTTTCCAGTCAAATTTAATCTGAATTCAATGTTTCTGTGCTTTTTGGATTACTCGCTGTTCTCTGACAAGAGCTGAAGAACATAATGCACGTGTTTCGAACAATCCATGATCCATTTATTGCTTTATTTAGAATAGTTTTTATAAACAGTCATCTTCACAGAGAAAAGACTGCACCGAACAGTTCAGCAAGAGGAAGACCCCACTCAGAGGCTTTAAACAGCATGTTTTCGGGTGGAAGTAACCACTGATCTTACGTCATTGTGTTATCGGCAGGTTCCACAGGGATACAAAGAGACCATTCAGTCGATGTTGGAGAACATCAAATTCTGCAAAAGTAATGAAAGACTGAATAGTAACCAATGTCTTTCAAAAGTTTAGGTCAAATTCACCCTTAAAAAATACATTTTAAGTTCATACGAAATTTCACTCATACACCAAATGTCCTCAACTTTTTGTGAGTACTTTATGTGACCAATTTGTCCTATATTGATATTAACCTGACATGCATACCTGACATGCACCTTCCCCCCCAATGACTGTAGAGTAAACATCAGAAGCACCAAGCATTTGAGGCGGAGCTTCATGCCAATGCTGACCGAATCCGTGGGGTCATAGATACTGGTGACACACTCATCCAGAGAGGTGCCTGTGCTGGCAGTGAGGATGCAGTCAAGGTATTTATTACTGTCTGTGTGCTTTCATCTAAATTGTGTTATATAATGGAACATTATGTATTGTTACCGTCTTGGCACTTTAAATAAAATGTTCATTAGCCCCCCAGTGGGGTAATTTGTATTTTTACAACAGCACTAGTGGTTACAGGAAACAAAAAACAAATAAGCATAGTGCTCCACGTGCTTAGTGCTTTGTAACTAGAATTTGCAATTTCTGGAGAAATTGCATGTGAAGGAGCAAAAGCTGGATAAATACTTGGGAAATGCTACAGAATGATGTTTAAAGTTGGAACGGGTTGAATCGATCAAATAATGTTGGAATTAGAAGGGGAAACCAAAATTTTGTAAAATTTGGCATGAATATTAAAGTGGAAAATTTGGAATTTTTGGTAAGTGGGGAGTTGTGGAATAGGTAGGCATAAAATGAATAGTTAAAAGTTGGAACGGGTCGAATCGGTTGAAAAATTGAGAAATTAGAAGGGAAAAACAAAATTTTGCGGAATCTTGCGTGAATTTTGAAAGTGAAAATGTGAATTTTTTTAATTGTGTGAAGTTTTGGAATAGGTAGGTATAAGATGAACAGTTTGAAGTTAGAACCAGGGCTGTGGACTCGGTCGGATTTTTGCACCGAGTCCGAGTCCGGCCTCTTGACCACGAGTCCGAGTCCGGGGCCGGCTGTCCATTTTTCTCTGTTAATTCATGTGACTGCTTAGTCTTTATTCAAGGCTAATTTAGATCAAAATCTAAATAATTACAACAGTTTTGTGATGGCTTTGTCTTTATTAAACATATAAACGAATACAATAAACCGATACTTTCAAGTTTTAATCATTAATTACACCATTATAGCTCAGACATTTATCTAAACACAAATAATTAGTGACGACCCCACAACTATCGAAACACATCAATGATATAAGCTGGGTGACATAATCGTCCTTGACATTGGTACATAATGTAAACATTAGCCTAAGTGCAACTCAACGTGGCCGCATTGATCGTAACTTACGCTGCGTTTCCCCCCCAAATCTAGAGGCAAAACATTGTTCTCTCGCTGCTCCCGGGTTCTTCCATCTTGGCTGCGCGCGGGGCATTGTGGGTCTTGTACGTGCACGCACGCAGGCAGGCAGGCGCGGGCGCGCACGCAACAACTAAATTTGTCTTCATAACAAGCAAGCAGGGCTGTGGACAGTATTCCTACGCGCATTCTCAGCAGCATGATGAAAATAAAATTCAATAACGTCACTGAGGCATATTTTAACGAACTCCACTTCATTGTATGGCTTTTTAGCCCGTGCAATGTTCCAAGCCAGTTGAAACAATGCAAGTGTGACAGTCTCTGAGTGCTTCGTAATTTATTTGAAAAACTGTACCTATTTTTCTGCCTGACTTTTCAAAGTCTCCAAACTTGTGCTTGCGAAATTCAGTCCCTTTTGCAAAGTCCTTATTGATATTGGCATGAAGTGAGCTGAAGTGGCGCTGACCATTTGAAGCTTTTAAATGCGCCAATGACGTCCGACATATCAGGCAGAATGGCTTGCCATAGCGTTCAACAAAAAACAACTTTAACTCTGTTAAAAACGTCCTGTGTTCATCGTCATATATTCGTTTAGCTGTGCATTTTTTCCTTGCCATTTTGGCAAGCGTCTTGTCAGCTTTTCTGGACCTAATGGGCCCCCGTAGTCACAGCCGGCGGCGCTCAATGCTGTCAAGTTCTTTTTCAAACTTGATCGTAAGCAGGGCTGTGGACAGTATTCCTACGCGCATTCTCAGCAGCATGATGAAAATAAAATTGAACGTATTTTTTTTATTGTCGGACTCGGCGGACTCGGCCAAAATCAGCACCGAGTCCGAGTCCGGCAAAAATGACAGAGTCCGACCGAGTCCCCGAGTCCGAGTCCACAGCCCTGGAACGGGTTGAATTGGTTGTAAAATGTAGAAATTAGAAGGGAAAAAGCAGATTTTTCAAAATGCTGCGCAAATTTTCCAAAAATGTGAAATTTATGAAACGTGGCAATCTTGGGAATGTTGACAATCCTCTCCAATGTGATTTGAATGAGCTGAATGATGTAAATTTCAAACGGGAACGATGTAAATGTGAAATGTTAATGTGCCATTAAGAATGAATGGGGGTAATTTTGCCTTAAATTTGCGAATTTTGCAAAAACAGAACATTTTGAGAATGGGGAAAAATGCAAGCACCCTTTGCAGGAATATTAGGAATACGTCAAAAGTGGAATGAAGTGAATCGGATGAATTATGTGGAAGTAGTAGCAGAACAAAAACGTGAGGAGAATTAAACAGAAGAAGAATATAGTGAATGGTGTAGAATAACATAAGTGTAAAAGCCTTCGCCTTCACGCTAATAACTATAGAGCACTGGGTTTTTATAGTAGCGCTTTTCTGTAATATACTCAAAGCGCTCACAAGTGGATGCATTATTTATATGTTCGCACAGTCTCACTCTGGTGGTGGTAACTAGTGACATACCTCTTGATATTTTAGGTTATTTGAGAGAATTTGTATGCGGGTTATTTGATTGTGAATCCAAGGTTTTGGATCCGCTCATTATCATCTGATCCTTAAAAACCAAGGTTGTTCAAAAAGTGTGACAAGGCTATCCCGAATTAAGATATTTATTTATGTCTGCATTTTATGTTGTCAGTCAGCAGTCTTCAAAAAGCTTTTTTTCTCTTTAGGTACGCCTTGGTGCCTTGGATGAGCAATGGCAGTTCCTTGTCAACAAATCTGCTGAAAAGAGCCAAAAACTCAAAGAAGCCAATAAACAACAGAACTTTAACACAGGCATCAAGGACTTTGACTTCTGGCTCTCTGAGGTGATTACCTCCATACCATAGGCTGTAGAAATGCTTTTACAGATTAGAAAATGACTGACACATTGTGCTTTTTAGGTGGAAGCACTTCTTGCTTCAGAGGACTATGGGAAAGATCTGGCCTCAGTCAACAACCTGCTGAAAAAACACCAGTTGTTGGAGGCTGATATTTCTGCTCATGAGGTTGGTTGTTGCATAGACAAGCAGGCATGGACATGTAGTAAATAAAGTGCAATAGATGATTACAAACTCTAGATGTACAATATAGGTTCATCATTAACTCTTTGAATGCCAAGCATTTTCAGAAAAAATAACCCCTAAAATCCCAGCCGATTTTGAGCATTCACTCGTTTTGTAAGGCCTGCAGAATATTGTCTGCTATGGCTATATATACACTGGTGCTACCAAATGAAAGATTGGACCTTCTTTAATTTGAAAAAGAAAGTGTGATTCTAACTTATACCGTTCTTTAGTTATCACCATTTGAAAATAGCTGGGTTTCACTCAAATCAGCAATCTCAGACAAAATAAGGAGAAAATTAGGTTTTTGTGCAAGATATTTTCTGCACAATTGCAACTCTGACTAATATTTTTTGGTTTAGTGACGTCTCAAACAGCTCAACAGCCCTTCCCTTCTATAAAACATGAAAAAAAAAAAGTTTTCGATGGCAAAAACATGTATTTACATATTTGATTACGTGCGCAAACAGCAACGTTTTCACATTTGAGATTCAAGAGTTTTTTTATTCGCCATGTTTGAGCGTGCCAAACAAGGAATTTGACTTCGGTAAATTTGATAACCTATTTACAAATTTTGGGCTATTTACAGAGATGTTTGTGTTGGTGCTCAAAATGCGTGTCCGTGTGTTGCTATTTTGAAGGGATGTATTCGTGCATCACTGTATCACTGCTGGGTATTTGGTCGCAAGTGTAGCATGTCGTGTCTCAAAGTGGCGCTTGATATTGGAGCGTTTCATTGATGCAATTTTGTCATTGCATATGAGGCACGTAGCAGAGCCTCCTCTCTCTACAAATGCGAATTCTACGGTCCACTCAATCAGAAATGTTCGGTAATCGTCATCTTTTTATCTCTTCGCCATCTTTCTTGCTTGGCTGGCACACACCAGCTAGCTAGCTGACATTTTAAATAAAGCGGATGGAATTTTACCTCTCACGACCCCGTAGGCACTGTATTGTCCAATAAAAATCACTCTTTTTTTTTTTTTTTTTTTTTTTTTTTTTGGTCTGACCTGGCGTCACCCTTCTGTACACCGAAGGGCAGTTGGAATTGGCTGATAGGACGCAACTGTGGATTTCAGCGGTAGAAAACAGATGGGATGGATTGTAAACGTGATCATATTTTTAACATTTTGATTTCAGTGGGTCTATTTTTACTTTGATAATATAACAAAATTATTTATGACTTCAATTGTATAAACAAATGTCAGATTTGTCCGCGAGCCATTCACAGTCACCAAAAGAGCCATATCTGGCTCGCGAGCCATAGGTTCCCGACCCTTGCTCTATAGACTTGATTTTAAGTGGAGAGGTGGCCGGGAGTCTTACATACCCATTAATAAAATAAAAGTAAGTTGACGGGAATACTCGATGGGATCCTGCGTCATTATAGTCAATGATGAGTATTCTTGCATACAAAGAATTAAAGTGACCTATAACATGTAGAACTTTAAAGAAAAAAGGGAGAGGGTAATTAGCTACCGTATTCTCTGCACCATAAGGCGCACTTAAAGAGCCTATAATTTTCTCTAAAAATTAAGGTGCGCCTTTTAATAAGGTGCACCTTTTGTGTGGACCAAATTCCAAATCTGTAAAGTTGTTTTGTGTGGCTTCTGCCACACAGAGACGTAATATACTGGCGTAATATGTAGACCCGATGAACCAATCAGAGAACATTACGTTTTACGTACGTAATATTTGGCAACACGTATTATTAGGAGCAAGCACCATACCATCAGTGAGACCGGTCAGAAACGAGTAACTAGACTTGTCTACTACCTCTGTAGAAAGTGTGTCACTGTTTGCTGTAGCACTATTCAAACTGTGACGCTCTAGTCTATACAAAGAGCTATGTTGTGCCGATACCAGAATTTCAGTAGATGATACAAATACCTGTGATTTTCCACGATTCTCGACACAAATTGGTAAAAAACAACAAAACAACAGAATGCTCTTACGTTTAAAATCACTAATCCATCTGCTATAGCCAAGAAGGCTTGTGCACGCACCCTCAACATGTGCCCAAACGTAATTTTGCATATTTGAGCCTTTGTCTGCGCACTTTGTCTATGTGTTTGACATTAAATATGTTTGGTAACCGTATCGCCCCAGCTGACTCAAGCCGAAATGATGGCACGTAGGCATATTCGGGTTAACGTATTTATAACGTAACGTGGCACAACAGTGATGGTAAACGGACGAATCTATAATTGCTCTGGTTGCATTCGCCTTGAATGCAAAATATTTCCAGACACGACTCTTTGAGCAACCTGGCTTCTCAACAAGCCGGCGTATTGGATTTCCACTCCCACTTGCTGAAGCCATTGTTATGAAAGATCGAAGGTTTTCTTGTTATTCAGTACACTGCCCCCTTCAGTTCCGGCAAGAATCGACACAGCTCGCAGAGTGAAAAGTTAAATATTCGGTTCTGACGGTACCACAAAAAGCTGGTACTGACGTATTTTTTGCGTGTTGGTATCAAATTGTTACCGGAAGTATCGGTTCTTTTGCAAGTCTAGCCTAGCGCTAGTTAACTTTAACATAACAGACTCCAAACCCATCCTATCAGGTGGCCTCGCCACCTGTGACCCAGCCTGCTCTAAAGTAGACAGTCATGAACAGCTCAAACAGTAATCTACAGTGCCTTGCGAAAGTATTCGGCCCCCTTGAACCTTTCAACATTTCGCCACATTTCAGGCTTCAAACATAAAGATATAAAATTTTAATTTTTTGTCAAGAATCAACAACAAGTGGGACACAATCGTGAAGTGGAACGAAATTTATTGGATAATTTAAACTTTTTTAACAAATAAAAAACTGAAAAGTGGGGCGTGCAATATTATTCGGCCCCTTTACTTTCAGTGCAGCAAACTCACTCCAGAAGTTCAGTGAGGATCTTTGAATGAGCCAATGTTGTCCTAAATGACTGATGATCATAAATAGAATGCACCTGTGTGTAATCAAGTCTCCGTATAAATGCACCTGCTCTTTGATAGTCTCAGGGTTCTCTTTAAAGCGCAGAGAGAACCATGAAGACAAAGGAACACACCAGGCAGGTCCGAGATACTGTTGTGGAGAAGTTTAAAGCCGGATTTGGATACAAAAAGATTTCCCAAGCTTTAAACATCTCAAGGAGCACTGTGCAAGCAATTATATTGAAATGGAAGGAGTATCAGACCACTGCAAATCTACCAAGACCCGGCCGTCCCTCCAAACTTTCATCTCAAACAAGGAGAAGACTGATCAGAGATGCAGCCAAGAGGCCCATGATCACTCTGGATGAACTGCAGATAACTACAGCTGAGGTGGGAGAGTCTGTCCATAGGACAACAATCAGTTGTGCACTGCACAAATCTGGCCTTTATGGAAGAGTGGCAAGAAGAAAGCCATTTCTCAAAGATATCCATAAAAAGTCTCGTTTAAAGTTTGCCACAAGCCACCTGGGAGACACACCAAACGTGGAAGAAGGTGCTCTGGTCAGATGAAACCAAAATCGAACTTTTTGGCCACAATGCAAAACGATATGTTTGGCGTAAAAGCAACACAGCTCATCACCCTGAACACACCATCCCCACTGTCAAACATTGTGGTGGCAGCATCATGGTTTGGGCCTGCTTTTCTTCAGCAGGGACAGGGAAGATGGCTAAAATTGATGGGAAGATGGATGGAGCCAAATACAGGACCATTCTGGAAGAAAACCTGTTGGAGTCTGCAAAAGACCTGAGACTGGGACGGAGATTTATCTTCCAACAGGACAATGATCCAAAACATAAAGCCAAATCTACAATGGAATGGTTCACAAATAGACGTATCCAGGTGTTAGAATGGCCAAGTCAAAGTCCAGACCTGAATCCAATCGAGAATCTGTGGAAAGAGCTGAAGACTGCTGTTCACAAACGCTCTCCATCCAACCTCACTGAGCTCGAGCTGTTTTGCAAGGAAGAATGGGCAAGAATTCCAGTCTCTCGATGTGCAAAACTGATAGAGACATACCCCAAGCGACTTGCAGCTGTAATTGCAGCAAAAGGTGGCGCTACAAAGTATTAGCGCAAGGGGGCCGAATAATATTGCACGCCCCACTTTTCAGTTTTTTATTTGTTAAAAAGTTTAAATTATCCAATAAATTTTGTTCCACTTCACGATTGTGTCCCACTTGTTGATTCTTGACAAAAAATTAAACTTTTATATCTTTATGTTTGAAGCCTGAAATGTCGCGAAATGTTGAAAGGTTCAAGGGGGCCGAATACTTTCGCAAGGCACTGTATGATCCAATTGTGTTTAACCAATTATTGCGCATTTTCTGTAAATCATCTAAACTTCATTTCAATTCTCAAATATCACTTGTGTTTTTCCCTCTAGGATATATTTAATTTTTTATCCAAACAATTAATGATTTATAAAGGATAATCATGAAATTTAACAAGGCTGCCCAAACCTTTGCACGCCACTGTAAATAAAAATGTTTTGCCCCAGTTTTTAGACTCCAGGACACGTACAGTGAAAGTGAAAAGTTGTAGTTTTGGTTTGTAGTTGAATTTTGATAGACCATTCTAGTAAATCAATATAAAATGTTCAGGTTTTTCAGTATTTTTAATTCAAGGTCTTGTACACGCCTAATGTCGATCTCTTATCAGGATCGTCTGAAGGATCTGAATGGGCAGGCTGACAGTCTGATGGTCAGCAATGCATTTGATACCTCTCAAGTGAAGGACAAGCGTGGTGCAGTCAATGGTCGTTTCATCAAAATACAGAACATGGCAGCCAGCCGCCATGGAAAACTCAACGAGTCTCACCGCCTGCATCAGTTCTTCAGGGACCTGGATGATGAGGAGTCTTGGATCAAGTAAGAGTGCCCACTTTTCACTTCAGTTGAGTTTTCTTTGTACCCCAATTATACAAAACACAGGTAGATCACTTGAATATTATTTAAACCCATTTACATTTCGTGTTTATATAAGGACTTTTGATCTAAGCATTAGCCTGAAAACTTATTTTCAGGAATGAGAATCTTCCGCGGATCCGCGGATTTCCGTGTTTTTTTCCGTCGGGAGTATCATTTTCGTGAATCGTGTAGATCTGTTGAGAAAATTTTTTTTATAAGGGGGGGGGGGGGGCTGCCAGCAGTATTGCGACAACAGCCGCCTTATTTTGGGCAGCATTTTGGCGCTACTTTCATCACATAATTTGCCTACTCATTTGCCTAATTAGCAAAGGTTTTAGCCAGCATGGTGAACGTTTTAGAGAAAAAAGACGTGGATCGTGCCAGGGAAGTAGACAAGTCGAACGGGATCAGGAACTGCTTCAGATGGGCATGGCTCGAGAGCAGCGTCATCTTCCAACTCGGAACACAAAGATGCTCTTAAAGCAATGCGACAGTGAGCGCCCGGCGCGCTGCGGTTGCGCGATCGGACTAAATTAAGCTCCGTGCGGACTGAGGTCCACTTAAATTTTGGAAAGTACATCAGGACTTTAAAAATATTTTCTAAATTTCAGCGACGGCTCTGTCACAATAATGCGATCAGCGCGGTGCAGTTGCGCGGTCGACGACGCGCTGCGGTTGCGCGTTTGGCAGTGCGCTGCAGTTGCGCGATCAGACAAAAATGTGCAAATGAAAAAATGCTTAAGAAAGTCTTGGAACGGATTAAAAAAAAATCCATTATTTGTAATGGGAAAAATAGATTCGGAATTCGACCGATTCGCTTCTCGAACCGCCTTCTGGAACGGATTGTGGTCGAAAACCGAGGCTTGACTTATTATATTCACCTTGGTAGCCCACCAAGCAGGAATATTTTTTTAACAAAACTGTTGAAATTGAGTGAATTGAAATTGATGAAATTAATGGTTTTGGGGTTGCTGTACTGCCAAAATCCAGGAGTTTCCAGGGAGCTTTTCCCCCTGAGCCCCCTCCGGGGCATTGCCCCTGGCCCCCTGCGGCCCCCAATGCGGGCCTGTGGGCCCTGTTGCCCCCAATAGGGGCCTGTGGCCCCTGCAACCCCCAATGGGGCACAGGCCCCTGGCCCACTGCTGCCCCCATTGGGGGGGGGCTGCGGCCCCTGGCCCCTTGCGGCAAGTTGGGGGGGGCATAGGCCCCCCCAATGAGGGGCCAAAGCATGCGGCCCCCAGACACCGGCTACTTTTCAGTGTTTTTTTTTCATTTGCCGTTCTCATTCCTGTATTTTAAAAAAGGCATCAAGTCAGGCTGCTACGCAAACGCACACCAATTCAAAGTAATTCTGATAATATGCTTACCTTTTCCATAATATGCTTTTGTGATGTCACTTGGAATTACTTGCAGTACCTATCAACCCATGTATAGCAGGAAACAACATTCCATGGGGTGACTAAAATAAGGAGGGGATATCAAATAATACCCATTAAACTCCGCAAACATGCCATGTCAGAAAAGCATTGTTATGACCTCGGTTAGGACCTAACATCTCTCTGGGTATTGAGTAATTGTTGCTTTACAGTAAATAACTTTTTATTTCTATACTTATAGAGGTCTATTTTTTTTTTTTAATAAGTTGAAATGTGAACCGTTTTAATCAAGTCAAATTGCTGTTTTAGGTTGTTTTTTTATTTGAAGATAACGTTGCATTGGCTCAGTGTATTAATATCCAAACCTTATATAGAGAGAAGAAATTGCTTGTAAGTTCAGAAGACTATGGCCGAGACTTGACTGGAGTACAAAATCTGAGGAAGAAACACAAGAGGCTTGAGGCTGAACTGGGAGCCCATGAGCCAGCCATTAAGGTAAGCAATATATGATGTATAAAGCCTAAGTAAAAATAGAATTCAGTTATTTGAAAATCCTTTTCAACCTATATTTAATCAAATACACTACAATGACCAGACTTAATGGGATGATTAATTGTGCAAAAAGTTAATATATTTTCTGTAGTGAATTTGATCACTTTATTTTTCATGTACAATTAACACCTTTAAAAATTAATTTTGCCACTTGCAGTAGACTGAAAATGATATCTGATGTGATGAGGGCTCAGGTTACAATCACGGCTCAGGTTACAATCACGGCTCACCCAACGTTCACGCGCTGAAAATAATGACGTTATCCATCCACTTCATTAAAGATAAAATATGAACTTTTTACTGCTGAAAGTTGCAAAATTACTCATAAGTATTGTTAGAATGTATACAGTGTACAGGATCAGGTCAGAATACAGGATGCAATGGATTGATGGATTGGGTATCTTTACTCAAGGTTTAGATGGTAATTCCAGATTTACAGGTGCACAGATTGATGGTCGATAATAAATAACGCATAATGGATATCAGAAATCCGATAACAGATGTCCTACAACCAAAATCCAATAACAGATGTCCTACAACAGAGTTTTTTGGTCATGAACTCCGCCGAACTTGCCTGTAACACTCACCACAGCGCAATAATATAATTTCTTAGAGGCTTTTATACAAGTATCCCATGATATTCAAACTGTAAATAGAGCCAGCTGTAGCTAGCACATCTTTTCATTAACCTACAGTGAAGCCTAACTACCCTACTGTATGCAGAGGGGATCTTAAATCTCAAATGATGCATCACTACCATCTACTGGCAGTTATGACGCATTATGACTTTTGGAGCAGTTGAAATATATAGGAGAATGCCGTCAGACCATTCAATACCTCTTCAAATAATTCAAAAAGAGAACAAATTCGGAAGCTTGTTCATGATTTTCATGAACAATTTTAATAATTCTTGGCATTTAGAGTTAACATCTGGTATTATTTTATTCATATTTGGTTAATGCAAGTTGTTCAGCTAGTTACCAATGTCATTTGGACACCCATTCTTAACCAAATCTGCATTCTCCCAGTCTGTGCTGGATACTGGAAAGAAGCTGTCTGATGACAACACCATTGGTCAGGAGGAGATACAGCAGAGACTGTCTCAGTTTGTAGATCACTGGAAAGAACTGAAAGACCTATCTGGAGCGAGGTAAAAGTAAAAATATGTTCAATTGCACACATGCAAGTACACAATGTACACAAACATGTTCTACATCCTAGGGGTCAGAGGCTGGAGGAATCGTTAGATTACCAACAATTTGTGGCAAACGTGGAAGAAGAAGAAGCATGGATTAACGAGAAATTAAATTTGGTTGGGGGTGAAGACTATGGAGACACGCTGGCTGCTGTGCAGGTGTTTTTCTAATTCACATTGTCAAAATGTATAAGTGAATGATATGTTTTTGAAGTGTCATGATGTGTCATTATTAGGGCTTGCTTAAAAAACATGAAGCATTTGAGACAGACTTCACTGTGCACAGAGACAGAGTCAGCGATGTTTGTGCTAATGGAGAAGATCTCATTAAGAAGGTAGTATTTGTTAAATGTCCAGTAAAGCAAGCTGCATTTTAAAACTGCTTTTAATTTGGATGCTCTTGTTTTCAACAGAACAACCATCACGTGGACAGTATCACTTGCAAGATGTCAGCTCTCCAAGGCAAAGTATCAGAGCTTGATAGGGCAGCTGCTCAGAGGAAGGCAAAGCTGGATGAGAACTCTGCCTTTCTGCAGTTCAACTGGAAGGCCGATGTGGTGGAGTCTTGGATTGGTAGGGAAGAAATACTTGATTATCACCTGGGTCATTGTTTTAATATATTTTTTAGTATCTTTCCTGCAGAAACATAACCGGGTGTTTCAAACATGGAGGCTAGCCCATAGCAATAGTGGGCAATTTATTTCTACAGGGGGCCGCCATGTGAAAAATCTGAAATGTGTTAGATAGCGCTTGGCTCCTTGACCACTACCCCCCTCCCCACTCCCCGCATTATGTTTTAAAATTACAGTATTTTCTGCACTACAAGGCACACTGGATTATTAGGCGCACCGTCATTGAATTTTATATTTTAGAAAATATTTCATATAGGGCGCACTGGATTAAAAGGCGCATAGAATAGAAGCTACTGCATCAAATCGGGGTTGATGAGGGTTGTGTTCCGCATCCATTAGATCAGTGGTTCCCAAACTTTTGCAGGCTGGCGCCCCCTTTGGCTCCCCAGTGAATTCCTAGCGCCCCCCCCAAGGCATTTATATAAATAAATAATACATTTGTATAAATAAATAAATAAATAAATAATACATTTATAATATCATTACCATTACGTTGAATTAGTGGGAGCACTGAGTTTGTTTCTCAGAAACGAGCCGGTCCCATCTAGACGTAATCGGAGACAATGACACCCGAAGTGATTTAAGGTTTGTCTTTTATTGCAGGATGCTTGGTCTCCATGTGTTGAAGCAGTTTTGAATGCTTCACTGCCTGGTTAGTTAGCCTTTCGCCACATATTAGCTTTGCGGGCTCGACTGGGGAAACATGTCACGTGACCGGGACGAGTGTCTTGACCTGAATTAATTGATCGTCGATAAAAAAAAAAAAATCTGTGCGGCTTGGCGGCCCGGTACCAAGTGACCCACGGACCGGTACCGGTCCACGGCCCGGTGGTTGGGGACCACTGCCCTAACCAGCTCAACACAACACAACACGGCGCGTTCTGGCGAGTCCCCAATTTCATGTTGACTTGAACTCAAGATGATGTTGACCGCCAGAATGCGGTTTTTATTATAAGATAAAATTCTGAACATTACAAGCTTGAAATTACAAACCTGAGCTTTTGCTTTTGTAGTCTATGCTGTCGGATCTGACTGGGCCAGAGCGGCGTGTTGTGTACAAATCGACTGCCGCCCCCCTACCGCCCCTTTCTTCCTCAGCGCCCCCCCCAGATCTTTCCACCGCCCCCAGGGGGGCGGTACCGCCCACTTTGGGAACCACTGCATTAGATGGAGCTCTGCTAAAGGGAATGTCAACCCAGTCAATGAGGTTAGCTTATTAGCTTTGGTGCCGGGCTTGTGTATGCGCAGCTGATCTTGCTACGGTGAGGGGGTGTGGTTCACTGTGATTGCCTCTCGATAGGCTTACCTGTATGTCAATCAAGCGATGGAATGGATTCTAGCCGATAGAAATTTTTTTGTTGTTTTTAAATGTCGCGACAGGCTTACCTGTATGTCAATCAAGCAATGGGGTGAAAGTGATAGTTTGGCTTCTTACTTGGTCCAGCAACCCCACTCATTTTTGATGGTCATGAACTTTCTTTAGTTTAAAAGAAAAAAGCGAGTGCGTGCATTGATGCGTTGATTAGCTTGTTAGCTTTAGTGCTGTGCTTGTGTATGCACAGCCAAACCTGCTGCGGTGGGGGGGGGGGGGTTCACTGTGATTGCCTCCCGACAGGCTAACCTGTATGTCAATCAAGCAATGGGATAAAAGTGATGAGGCGCTTCAGGTTAAAAGGCACAGACTCAACTGCCTGAGCTTTTCTGTACTTATTCTACACACAGAGTGCACCGCATTATTGGCGCATGCATACCATAACTTACGGTAAACAGGGAAGAAAAAGTCACGGAAGAAAGACAGTGAATTCGGTCGGATGACTTCAGTTGTACTTTATTCTACTATTTAACCATGTACTGTCCTGTACTCACATGATTGTTAATCGATATTCATGCGCAAACCTACCAAAGTCCTCATCTTCTGTATCCGAATCAAACAGTTGGGCAAGTTCCCTCTTGTCATCGGAGTCAAACTCGTCACGTTGCTCTTCGGCAATAATCCCAGCTTTCCAGAAATCTTGAATTGTGCCTTGTAAGCATGTCTCTGTCGATGCCATTTGAGAGAGTTTATTTATCAAAGGCGGCGGGGGGACACATTACATATTACTCTGATCGGTTTCCTGCCCTGATCTACGTAAATGTAATGTCCTCTGATTGGTTCAAAGTAAAACATCCTCCATCGCTTCAACAAAACAATGTAAGAGACAAATATCGGCAAAGAGAAACAGTCGCTATTGTTTTGAGTGAGCAAAGTGACAATACAGTCAAAGTAAAAAAAAAAAGTCAAAGTCTGCTTTATTGTCAATTTCTTCACATGCCAAGACACACAAAGAGATCGGAATAACGTTCCCACTATCCCACGGTGACAAGACATAGTACACAATATACATACAAGTAAACAACACAAAAAAAATAAAAACAAGAAGGCACAAACAATGAATAAATAAGAGTGATGAATAAATAAAAAATAAACAAATAACACAATAAATAAGAGGAGCAAAAATGGAGCAAGTGTGCATACAGCAGACAGTCTGAATATAGCGCAAAAGTACAGGACGCTACGCAGAAGGGGGGAGAGAGTTCAGGATCCTAACAGCCCAGAGAATGAAGCTGTCGGTGAGTCTGGTGGTACGGGAGCGCAGGCTCCTGTACCTCTTCCCAGAGGGCAGAAGCTCGAACAAAGAGTGAGCGGGGTGACTCACATCACTCACAATCGTGGTCGCCTTGCAGGTGAGATGGGAGGTGTAAATGTCCTTCAGGGAGGGGAGTGAAGCACCAATAATCTTACCAGCCGTGTTCACTATGCGCTGCAGGGCCTTCATGTTGTATTCAGTGCAGCTACCACCCCAGACAGCGATACAACTGGAGAGGACGCTCTCAATGGTGCCACGGTAGAATGTAGTCATGACGGCCGGAGGAGCACTTGCTCGCCTGAGTTTCCGCAGGAAGTACAGGCGGCGCTGAGCTTTCTTTGCCAGTGATGCGGTGTTGGCGGACCAGGAGAGGTCCTCACTGATGTGCACCCCCAGGAATCTGGTGCTGCTCACTCTCTCCACCACAGTACCGTCGATGGTCAGCGGCAGGTGTTGGGTGTGACCCTTCCGGAAGTCAACAACAATTTCCTTGGTCATGTTGACGTTCAGCAGGAGGTTGTTGTCCCTGCACCACGTGGTCAGAAGGTCAACCTCCAACCTGTACTGAGTCTCGTCGCCCTTGGTGATGAGACCCACCAGAGTCGTGTCGTCAGCAAACTTTACTATGCGGTTGTCGCTGTAGGTTGCAGTGCAGTCATGCGTCCGCAGGGTGAAGAGCAGCGGACTGAGCACGCAGCCTTGGGGGGCCCCCGTGCTCAGCGTGATGCTGGCGGAGATTTTGTCGCCAACACGTACCACCTGAGGCTTCTGACAGAGGAAGTCCAGTAGCCAGTTGCAGAGGTAGGTACTGAGGCCCAGCTTGTCGAGTTTGCAGATGAGTCGTTGTGGCACAATGGTGTTGAAGGCAGAACTGAAGTCCACAAACAGCAATCTCACGTACGAGTCCCTTCTCTCCAGGTGGGTGAGGGCCGAGTGGAGGGCAGAGCAGATGGCATCCTCAGAGGACCGTTTGGCTCGGTACGCAAACTGGAAGGGGTCTATGGTGGGGGGGGGAATGGATCTGATGTGCTCCATGACAAGCCGCTCAAAGCACTTCATGATGATGGGCGTCAGTACCACGGGGCGGTAGTCATTGAAGCAGGACGGAGCAGGTTTCCTCGGCACAGGTACGATGGTGGCAGCCTTGAAACACGAGGGGACGATGGCCTGCTGCAGGGAAATGTTAAAGATGTCCGTGAAGACACCTATCAGCTCCCCAGCGCAGTCCTTCAGCGCCCGACCTGGGATGTTGTCAGGGCCCACCGCCTTACGGGTGTTGATAGCGGCAAGCGTCCTCCTCACGCTGTCGGCAGAGAGGCACAGGGGCTGCTCGTGTGGAGGGGGAGTGGTCTTCAGCGGGCAAGTGCTGTTCTGAGCGTCGAAGCGAGCAAAGAAGCGGTTAAGATCGTTGAGCAGATGGACGTCGCCCTCACAGCTCCGCGGCGCGGGCTTGTAGTCCGTGATGGTCTGAATGCCCTGCCAAAGGCTCCGCGCGTCCCTGCTGTCCTTGAAGTGGGCGGTAATCTTGCAAGAGAACGCCCTTTTCGCTTCCTTGATGCCCTGGGACAGGTCGGCCCTCGCTGTCCTCAAGCCAGCCTCATCCCCCACTCTGAAGGCTGTGTCCCTGACCCTCAGCAGCCTGAGGACAGCCCCTGTCAGCCATGGCTTCCAGTTAGCCCGAGTGACGATGGATTTCGAGTGAGTCACATCATCAATGCACTTCGTGATGTAAGAAGAAACAGAGTCAGTATACTCCTCTATGTCTGTCCGATCGTTGCAAGTGGCCGCCCGCTTAAACATGTCCCAGTCAGTCGTGCCAAAGCAGTCACGAAGCGCATCAGAGGCACCCTCAGGCCACATCCGTACCCGCTTGCGAACCGGCATGGATGCTTTCACCATTTGTCTGTATGCGGGCAAAAGCATAACAGGGAGATGGTCAGAAAGTCCAAGATGGGGGAGGGGGGCGGCTTTGAAAGCCCCTTTATGTGTAGAGTAGACCAGGTCCAGGAAGCTGTCACCACGTGTTGGAAAATTAACATGCTGGTGAAGCCTCGGAAAAACAGACTTCAGGTTAGCATGATTAAAGTCCCCAGCGAAGATGGTGAAACCGTCAGGGTGCGCCGTCTGTTGTTCACTGACAGCCTGGTACAGTTCACTAAGAGCCGCGATCCTGTCGCCTTCGATGTTGGAAGGCGAGATGTATACCGCGACTAGCAGAATCGCAGTAAATTCCCTCGGCAGGTAAAAAGGACGGCACTTAATGATCACAAACTCCGCCAGTGGCGAGCAGTGCTTGCATACCACTACAGAGTCCCGGCACCATTCGTCACGGATGTAGACGCATATTCCACCTCCTCGCGATTTTCCCCCTCTTACAATGGCACGTGAACACGAGCACACAGCAGTTACGCACTGTCCGGTTCGTAGATCTCAGCAGGCGAATGTAATCCATCTTGTTGTCCAGCGATCGAACATTCGCCAGAAGAATGGAAGGCACGGGTTGGCCGCCAGCCTGGCCCGGACGCCTCCGCGCTTGCCCCTCTTCTGCTTCCTCGCACACCGCTTCCGACGCTTTCCATCCGGGGGAGGAATAGCAGGCGAGTCTGGCGACGTTTCAGGACGGAGCAGTCCGAGCTCCTTAATGTCCCCGCATCAAAGTCCAGAACACCACAAAACTCACTTTTGCCGATGTCGAGCAGAACCTGCCTGCTGTACTTGTAGCACGACTTAGTACGACGAGACAAACACATAAAACTGTCGGACAAACACTCATTAAACGAACAAAACACCGTACGGGCGGGACAGAGAGAAGTCGCTGCGTGTGCACCGCAGGAGAGATATTGCGCCCACATATTACTCTGGCGGCAGCCACACGACAACATTTATAGATATTGGAATTCGCTCCACACAAATGGTGCACCTTATAAAAAGGCGCGCCTCTGGTTTTTGAGAAAATTAAAGGCTTTTTAGTGCGCCTTATGGTGCGGAAAATACAGTATTCTATATTTTATATATATTGGTATTATTATTATAAATATTATTATCATTATTATTGTTATTATCCTTTTTATTAGTGTTATTGTATCCTTTTACAAACCGGATTCGGTTGAAGTTGGGAAATTGTGTAAAATGTAAATAAAAACAAAATAGTCATTTGAAAATCTTTTCAACCTATATTCAATTGAATACATTACAAAGACAACATATTTAATGCTCAAACTCATAAACTTTATTTTATTTTTCAAATAATAATTAACTTAGAATTTCATGGCTGCAACACGTGCAGTAGAAGTTGGGAAAGGGCATGTTTACCTCTTCGTTACATCACCTTTCCTTTTAATAACACTCAAACGTTTTGGAAGAGGGGAGACTAATTCTCTTCGCTTCTCATGTGGAATTCTTTCACATTCTTGCTTGATGAACAGCTTCAGTTGTTCAACAGTCCGGGGTCTTCCCTGTCGTATTCTACGCTTCATAATGCGCCACACATTTTCAATGGGAGACAGGTCTGGACTGCAAGCGGGCCAGGGGAGAACCTGGACTCTTTTACTTCGAAGCCACGCTGTTGTAACACGTCCAGAATGTGACTTGGCATTATCTTGCTGAAATAAGCAGCGGCGTCCATGAAAAAGATGTCGCTTGGATGGCAGCATATGTTGCTCCGATATCTGTATGTACTTTTCAGCATTTATGTTGCCTTCACAGAAATGTAAGTCACCCATGCCATGGGAACTAATGCACCCCCATACCATTACAGATGCTGGCTTTTGAACTTTACGTTGATAACAGTCCGGATGGTCCGCTTCCTCTTTGGTCCGGAGGACACGACGTCTAGTGTTTCCAAAAACAATTTGAAAAGTGGACTCATCAGACCACAAAACACTTTTCCGTTGTGCATCAGTCCATTTTACATGAGCTCGGGCCCAGAGAACCCGGCGGCATTTCTGGATGTTGTTCATAAATAGCTTTTGCTTTGCATGGTAGAGTTTTAACCCGCACTTACTGAACTGTATTTACTTACAGTGGTTTTCTGAAGTTTTCCTGAGCCCATTTGGTGATATCCTTTACACCAGGGGTGGGCAAACTTTTTGAGCTCGCGAGCTACTTTTGAAATGACCAAGTCACAAAGATCTATCCACTAAAAAATAATGTTATGTGTATATATATATATATATATATATATATATATATATGTCATCGTGAAAAAAAAGTCCTACTTCCATTCCCTATGAAAGTGATACTTCTTACTATGGCCAGCTGCCCCACTCATTTTCATACCCTTTCTTAAGTTTAAGAGAAAAAACTGGGTTCTGACAATTGGAGGGAACTCGCGAGCTCGCGTGTTTGTGTTGTGTTGTTAGCGCCGTTGTTTGTACACGCGTCAAGTGCGGAAAAAAATTAGAAAATAAATAAATAATAATAATAATAATATCACGCGATCGACCAATAGTGGCTTGGCGGTCGATCGCGATCGACGTATTGCGCACCCCTGCTTTACACACATGTCGGTTTGTAGGGCAGTGCCGTCTGAGGGATCGAAGATCATGGTCATTCAGTCTTGGTTTCCGGCCGTGGCGCTTACGTGCAGTGATTTCACCAGATTCTCTGAACCTTTTGTTGATATTATGGACCGTAGATGTTGAAATCCCTAAATTCGTTGCAATTTTGCTTTGAGAAATGTTCTTAAACTGTTCAACTGTTTTCTCACGCAGTTCTGGACAAAGTGGTGAACCTTGCCCCATCCTTGCTTGTGAATGACTGAGCATGTTTGGGGAGGCTCCTTTTATACACCCAATCATGGTACCCACCTGTTCCCAATTAGCCTGATCACATGTGGGATGTTCCAAATAGGTGTTTGATGAGCTTTTCTCAGCTTTCTCAGTATTTTTTGCCACCTTTCCCAACTTCTACTGGACGCGTTGCAGCCATGAAATTCTAAGTTAATCATTATTTGGCAAAAAACAATTAAGTTTATCAGTTTGAATGTTAAATATGTTGTCTTTGTAGTGTATTCAATTGAATATGGGTTGAGAAGGATTTTCAAATCGTTGTATTTTGTTTTAATTTACATTTTACACAATTTCCCAACTTCAACCGAATCAGGTTTGTATATGGCCTGTACATAGTGCCCATGGAACATGTCAGCTGATGAAATAGAATGAAGTACATTTTTACTTTTGGTTTCCCTACTACCAACATGTTCCAGTTAAAACTGTGGCCACTTTTATGACGTTGATGTACACCTTGGCTTGTGAACTTCAAGCATGTGATATTTGTTTATTTATTCAGGAGAGAAAGAGAACAGCCTTAAAACTGATGATTATGGCAGAGACCTGTCCTCTGTACAGACTCTACTCACCAAACAGGTACTTGTACCTTTCATGTACATCTGCACTGTTTCCTTCTCTTGTCTGATTTGTTCTGTGTTGATCTTTAGGAGACATTTGATGCTGGACTTCAAGCATTCCAGCAGGAGGGCATTACCAATATCACAGCTCTGAAAGACCAGTTGTTGGCTGCCAAGCATGTCCAAGCAAAAGCCATTGAAGCCCGTCATGCTGCTTTAATGAAGCGTTGGAACCAATTGCTGTCCAACTCGGAGGCTCGCAAGATGAAGCTTCTGGAGTCTCAAGAGCATTTTCGAAAGGTAAAGAGACCGCCAGAGGTTGTGTGTAGTTGGATTGTTTTTGTGGAAGATTTTGTTGTTTGTCTGTTGGATGTGTTGAGTGGTCATAGCTCTTTTTTTGTTTGTTCCCACCCAGGTTGAGGACTTGTTTCTTACATTTGCCAAAAAGGCATCAGCGTTTAACAGTTGGTTTGAGAATGCAGAGGAGGATCTGACAGACCCAGTGAGGTGCAATTCTCTGGAAGAGATTCGTGCACTGCGTGAAGCCCATGAGGCCTTCCGCTCCTCACTGACCTCAGCCCAGACAGATTTCAACCAGCTTGCTGAACTGGACCTGCAGATCAAGAATTACCAGGTGGTGTCCAACCCCTACACCTGGTTTACAATGGAGGCTTTAGAAGAAACTTGGAGAAACCTGCAGAAGATAATCAAGGTATTATAGATGTAAATTTAGTTACATTTAGATTGATATTGCACTTTTCTATACTCACAGCACTCACCGTGCATGCACTCTATACGAATTTCACACTCTGGTGGTGGTGGTAAACTGCATAAGTAGCCACAGCTGCCTTGGGGCAGGCTGCTGGCAGAACTTAAACATAATTCCTTGGCACAAAGATGGCACCAAAGCTGTTTCTACATTAAACCAGGCTTTGGCCTGAACACAAAAACGGCTCGTATATGGTTTGTTGTGAATTTAACGATGGATCTTCCCACCGTCAACAAATATTCAGATTTAAAAAATGTTGAGATTAAACTTGGGTTTTCTGCATGTTATTCAGTTTACATTTAATAAATAGTGAATTATTTGTCAAATTTGTCAAAATTAACAGGCTTTTTAGCCTTGTTTTTTACAAACCCGATATAAAAACACTCATTATGTTAGCTTTCTGTTATCATGAAATCAGGAGCGAGAACTGGAACTGCAGAAAGAGCAGCGAAGACAGGAGGAGAACGACAAGTTGCGTCAAGAGTTTGCGCAGCATGCAAATGCTTTCCACCAATGGTTGCAGGAGACCAGGTAAAATAATTTTTGAGCAATTCATTTTTTCTTAAAGTGGCTTAACATTGTGACTTGTGTTCTTTGTTTTAATCTGAATGGAACACGTTATTAGCAAAATGACAAGATTTGTCAAAAATGACTTTCTGTCAAAAATGTCCGGTTGGAATGACAATTTCAACCAGAGTACGCCAAGAGTTTTGAAAATTGAGTGATGGGTCCAGACAAATTTTAGCTTTTTTGTTGGGGGACAAGGGTGTGTTTTTTAAGGAACATTTTTATGTGTTATATATGTAGAAAATCTCAACCAAAGTGCCAGAGTCAAATGGTATCACTTGGTTATTTCTCAACATTTTCCTCAAACCTTTAATGTCTTCTCCTTCTCAAAAATAACCACTAATTGCTTGGCCATGGTGGACAAGATGTCATTGTTTTTGTCAATGGGATGTGGTGGTGGAAGCTGTCATGTGGTTTGACTGGCCCTGCCGGAGAGAGAATGACAGTTAAAAAAAAAAAAGCACATTTTCCTGAAATGACCGATGGCCATCAAGCCCCCATTTGCATGTACAGCACCATAAATGAAAATAAGGCTGACAAATAATGTGCTAAAATATGCAACTTCATTATCAATGCCCATTTACTGCACTCACTATTTGATATTTTGTTGATTTATCATCTCCCACTTTCTCTATCTCCCTGCTACAACTCGATGGAATCCTCACTGTTTGCTTGGGATTACAATGCATATCAGAACATATCTTCTGGATGGGTAAATATCAAAATTATATTTTTTTAAATGAAATTGTCATATGGTTGTGGGGAAAAAAAGTCTCAATTTTTTTTGAGCTCAAAAAAATTAAAGGAACAGTTTTTTATCAGGGTATGGCATGAATTCAATTAGACTTTTCTGATAAGGTTTTGGTCAGGTACGTGGCAGAGGGGGTTGTTAATCAGTTTCAGCTGCATTGGTGTTGATGGAATTAACAACAGGTGCACCAGAGAGGCAACAACGAGATGGTCCCCAAAACAGGACTGATTTTGCAGGTGGAGGCCATTTCAACTTCCTCCCTCTTGATCTTTTTTAACTGTTTTTCCACAAGTGTTGGCTTTAGCTAGAGTCATTATCACGACTGGGAGCATGAGGCGATTTCTTAATCCTCCTGAAGTTGCGCAGAATGTCCAACTCCTCCAGGATGGCACATCCATGCGTGCTGTTGCAAGAAGATTTGATGTGTCTCCCAGTACAATCTCCAGGGCATGGAGGAGATTCCAGGAGACAGGCAGTTACTCTAAGAGAGCTGGACAGGGCCGTAGACGGCCCTCATTCCATCAGCAGGACCGATATCTGCTGCTTTGTGCAAGGAGGAACAGGTTGAGCACTGCCCGAGCCCTACAGAATGACCTCCAGCAGGCTACTGGTGTGAATGTCTCTGCCCAAACAGTCAGAAACAGACTTCACGAGGGTGGCCTCAGGGCACGACGTCCTGTAGTGTTTCCTGTGCTCAGCACCGTGGAGCTCGATTGGCATTTGGAGCTCTCATTAGGAGCATGCCGCGACGTTGTCAAGCATGCATACAAGCTCGTGGGGGCCACACAAGATATTGAAAATAATTTTGAGTTGCAGAAATTGAATTTAGGCAAAAAGGATGAGCCTGCCATATCATTTTTTCACTTTGATTTTTGGGGTGTCTGTATCCCCCCCCCCAAAAAATCACCATTAAAATCTGATGTGTTTTCAAAGTGTTCCTTTAATTTTTTTGAGCAGTGTATATTTGAAACATGAAATGTGGCAAAAGTTCAAGGGGGAGTTATAGTTTTCTGAGGCATGGTATTGTTTATCTATGAAGAATTTTTTTTTTTGCTTCATTTGATAAACATAGCATGTCAGATTATCAGGTATTGTTTTATCTTTTTCTAAGGGATATCTATGAAGCAAAAAACGTGTCATGTCAGATTACCTTAATTGACTCTTGATTTGTGTTTAAATTCAATTAGGCCCCTGGATTGTATGTTGATGTCTGAAAAGGAGGTTGTTAAAAAATGTGAAATTACTGCACCTTCTTTTCCTTACTTTTGTGAATGCATTTTTTGTGTTAGGTCATGTATGGTGGAAGAGTCAGGTACTCTTGAATCTCAGCTGGAGGCCACTAAGGTAAACATTATATTCAATTAATCATGTCAAATTCCTATTGCTTGGAAGACCCATTATGCATTAATAGTGCAAAACAAATCAAATGTATAAGAAATGCAGGAAAGTGTGTGTATAAATCAATCAGAAGTGTCATTCACAGTCAGAGTTGTCGTAAACCCACCCCTGTGATATGTTGGACGTGTGCTCAGGATCATTTTGTAAAGGATGACGTTTGAAGTCAAGAGTGCTTCCGGAACAGGTTTTTTATCCAGGATGATTCTGTATATTACTGCATTCATCTTTCAGTCATGCCTGATGAAGTTGCTGCCACCACTAGACTGAAGGGGCGGCAGTATCGTCAGGTTCTATGGAGTGGTCTCTGAGTAGCTTGTATTTCCTCTGCCTTGGCTCCATAATCATCATAACGCATTCATTGCATTTGAAGAGATTATACAACATAATTTATTGCAAATTATTTTCTGGACGCCCAGCAGCTCCTCCTCCACGTACTCCACAAACAGTCACTATTATGAGCTGCTTTTTGGGGCATAGATACAAACAACAGTCAGGACTCATCCCCCCACCCAAAGGCAGTGGGTGGGTTCTTTCATCCACCAGACTGAGCCCCGGCAGCGTCAAATGGCTGGGTGGGGTGGGGGTGGGGGTGATAATTAGATCCACACCTGTTCAGGTTCGTTCTCTCCAGAGAGACAGCTCTAAAGTGGAAGATCATTCAATCTCTCAAGAAAGCTGCTTTTTGAGTCCAAGCCATGTTAGAAGGCGAACGTGACTATGTGGAGGTCAGAACCGTTCAAGAAGGCCTCTTGACTGCCTCATGCCTTGAGCCATGATGGGGCCACTTTCATCCACTCACACAGCACATGATCTGCTTGGCCCTGACTTCAGGTGTGGAGCCCATGGGAAAGGACAAGGGAGATGACCTGTACTCGAGTGAGGGAAAACGAGTTCCTATATTAGCCTGAAGGTTGAGCTGTAATTTGTCTGGACTCTCGAATGGGACTCCTTTGTCCTGAGTGATGCTTCCCAGATATAAAGTCTGACAACTTAGCTTCTAGGATTGAGACACCCATACCGCTTCACCGTTTTAATTTTGTGGGTCGATTTCCATTCTGTGTACATGCTAAATAAGGCACCAGAACATACGCATTCGTGTCAAATGTGTGCTTAATGAAAAACCTCTACTTTGTGCGTGCGTGCGTGCGTGCGCGTGCGTGCGCGTGTGTACCGTTTATGTAGCGTAAACACCAGGAAATTCGAGCCATGCGCAGCCAGCTAAAGAAGATTGAAGACTTGGGTGCAGCTATGGAGGAAGCCTTGATCTTGGACAACAAGTACACAGAGCACAGCACAGTGGGTCTGGCTCAGCAATGGGATCAGCTAGACCAGCTGGGAATGAGGATGCAGCATAACCTGGAGCAACAGATACAAGCAAGGTACAATACAACACGATATTTAACAATGCAGGGGTTCCTTGGTTTATGACGTCCTCAGGTTAGGCTGTTTTGTGTTTACTACAAACGTCTCATTTAATATTTTTTATAGTATTTATATTTTTTCGTATTTCATCACATATATAGAGCCTTTTTTCGGCCTCAGCGGTTTTGCATCGTAAGCATCGTAAAGGTGTCCTAAGATTCGTAACGCGCAAGGGAATTAGATTTAAAGCCTTTTTTCGACCTAAGCGGTTTTGTATCGTAAGCATCGTAAAGACGTCCTAAGATGCGTAACGCGTGTGGTGCGCGCAGCCGAATAATACACCGCGAGAGAGGCTGTGGACAGAGGAAGACAGCGTTACTCACATGGTATACGCCATTTTGGGCGGTTGCGTCCTCTCTCTCTTGCAACGCCCCTTCCAGTCTGCAAGCCAACCACAGGAATTGTTTTCTCTATTTTTATTACTGTACTGTTTCATTTCATTACTGTTCCGACTTATACCAAAATTTGGTTTACATCGCCCGCGTAGGAACAGATCGACGTTGAAAACCGAGGACCCCCTGTATTTTAATTTTCTGGCTACTAGCTTACCCCTGTATACTTCCAGGAACACTACTGGGGTGACCGAGGAGGCACTAAAGGAGTTCAGCATGATGTTTAAGTATGTAGGTTTGATTTGAGCTGAAGTTATCTGGATTCCCCAGCTAACCACGCATTCTTATCTACACTTGTCTTTAAGACACTTTGACAAGGAGAAGTCTGGACGTCTAAACCACCAGGAGTTCAAGTCATGCCTGCGTTCACTAGGTTATGACCTACCCATGGTTGAAGAGGGTGAACCTGATCCTGAATTTGAGGCAATACTCGACACTGTAGATCCAAACAGGTCTGTCACTTGTTAGAGATTTTATGCTGTGTTTACATGCATCTTGAGCAGCCCTCTCTCTGAACATGAGATTTCTCAAGTGTTTTTGCCTTTGATTTGTTGATCCAATTACAGCACTGTTTCGAAGACGGCATTGTAGTCTTGTAGACCCAATCACACTTTGCTAAGTTGTGTGGTATTGCACATTACACCTCATTGTGTTGAGCTCGAAGGGTTGCAAAAAAATTGTGTCGTCAATATTTGCTCAGAAAACTATTCATACTAATGCAATTATTTTGTTGTTTGGCTATTTCAATATATTGCAATTCTAAGAATTAACATTATTAATCATTAATTGTGAGGGATTTATGATTGCAGGGATGGTAATGTGTCATTACAAGAGTATATGGCCTTCATGATAAGCCGTGAGACAGAAAATGTTAAATCCAGTGAAGAGATTGAGAGCGCCTTCCGAGCTCTAAGCACTGAGAACAAACCCTACGTTACTAAAGAAGAGCTCTACCAGGTCAGATGTTTTCATCACTCTTTTGACAGCCTTGTGTGTGTAAACTGCCTCCAAGCTTTAATATACTTTTATTCCATCTTTTCAGAACCTGACCAAGGAGCAGGCAGACTATTGTCTCTCGCATATGAAGCCCTACCTTGATAATAAGGGCCGTGAGCTGCCATCATCATTTGACTTTGTTGAATTCACCCGCTCTCTCTTTGTGAACTAATCCTTTGCTCAGTAACCAACTATATACCACAACTATCAACAAAAATATTGATGAAACTGCATGGCTGACATTAGGAATGATCATTATCTACTGTGTGTGTGCATCTCTCTCTATCCTCAATGGCTCCTAATACTAGTCTGTCTCCATTTCAGTTTAATTATTGTAAGTGTAACAGCTTCACGACAGAGTGCTTTCAATAAATGTTGGTTTACAACTGGAAATCTTTGTGTAAAGAATTCAATTATCAGAAAAGGTTTAATGTTGCATTTCAACAGACACTTTACAATGCTAAATCCATGAATGTGTTCTAGCGGTCGGTCACTAACCAGAGCTTGTCACCAAGTGAGGATGGCAAAGCAGCGTGATCTGTAAATTAGGATGCACTGAATTTCAAAATTAAAAACCAGGTCACTACAGTTGATATGAAATTCCATCCATCTTCTTCTGCTCATCCGGGTTCGGGTCGCGGGGGCAGCAGCTTTAAGAGGGATTCCCTGACTTCCCTCTCCCCAGCCACTTCATCCAGCTCATCCCGGGGGATCCCAAGACGTTCCCAGGCCAGCTGAGAGACATAGAATCTCCAGTGCGTCCTGGGTCGTCAACGGAGTCTCCTACCGGTGGGACATGCCCGGAACACCTCCCCAGGGAGGCGTCCAGGAGGCATCCTGATGAGATGCCCGAGCCACCTCATCTGGCTCCTCTCACCGTGGAGGAGCAGCGACTCTACTCCGAGTCTCTCCCGGATGACTGAGCTTCTCACCCTATCTCTAAGGGAGAGCCCAGACATCCTGCGGAGGAAACTCATTTCGGCCGCTTGTATCCGGGATCTCGTTCTTTCGGTTACGACCCATAGCTCGTGACCATAGGTGAGGGTAGGAGCGTAAATCGACCGGTAAATTGAGAGCTTTGCCTTTTGGCTCAGCTCTCTCTTTACCACGACGGACCGGTACAGAGTCCGCATTACTGCCGACGCTGCACCGATCCGCCTGTCGATCTCGCGCTCCGTCCTCCCCTCACTCGTGAACAAGACCCCAAGATACTTGAACTCCTCCACTTGGGGCAGTATCTCATCCCCGATCAGGAGAGGGCATTCCACACATTTCCGACCGAGGACCATGGACTCGGATTTGGAGGTGCTGACCCTCATCCCAACCGCTTCACACTCGGCTGCGAACCGCTCCAGTGAGGGCTGGAGATCACGGCTTGAAGAAGCCAACAGCACCACGTCGTCTGCAAAAAGCAGAGACGCGATGCTGAGGTCCCCAAACCGGACACCCTCAACGCCTCGGCTGCGCCTAGAAATTCTGTCCATAAAAATGGTGAACAGAATCGGTGACAAAGGGCAGCCTTGGCGGAGTCCAACCCTCACTGGGAACGAATCCGACTTACTGCCGGAATGCAGACCAAACTCTGGCATCGGTTATACAGGGACCGAACCGCCCTTATCAGTTCGCTCGGCATCCCGTACTCCCGAAGCACCCTCCACAGAACTTCCCGAGGGACATGGTCGAACGCCTTCTCCAAGTCCACAAAACACATGTGGACTGGTTGAGCGGACTCCCATGACCCCTCTAGGATCCTGCCGAGGGTGTAGAGCTGGTCCACTGTTCCACGGCCAGGACAAAAGCCACACTGCTCCTCCAGTATCCGAGGTTCGACCTCCCGACGGACCCTCCTCTCCAGCACCCCTGAATAGACCTTACCAGGGAGGCTGAGGAGTGTGATTCCCCTGTAATTGGAACACATCCTCCGGTCCCCCTTCTTAAAGAGGGGAACCTGCCAATCCAGAGGCACCTTCCCCGATGTCCACGCAATGTTGTAGAGGCGTGTCAGCCATGACAGCCCCACAACATCCAGAGCCTTTAAGAACTCCGGGCGGATCTCATCCACCCCCGGGGCCTTGCCACCGAGGAGTTTTTTAACTACCTCAGTGATTTCGACCCCAGAGATTGGAGAGTCCGCCTCAGAGTCTCCAAGCCCTACTTCCACAATGGAAGGCATGTCAGTGGAATTGAGGAGGTCTTCGAAGTATTCTCCCCACCGACTCGCGATGTCCCGAGTCGAGGTCAGCAGCACGCCATCTCCACTGTACACAATGTTGACGGTGCACTGCTTCCCCCTCCTGAGACGCCGGATGGTGGACCATAATTTCCTCGAAGCCGTCCAGAAGTCATTCTCCATGGCCTCGCCAAACTCCTCCCACGCCCGGGTTTTTGCCTCAGCAACCGCCGAAGCCGCGTTCTGCTTGGCCATCCGGTACCTGTCAGCTGCCTCTGGAGTCCCGCAGGCCAAAACGGCCCGACAGGACTCCTTCTTCAGCTTGACTGCATCCCTTACCGCCGGTGTCCACCAGCGGGTTCGGGGATTGCCGCCACGACAGGCAGCAACGACTTTACGGCCACAGCTCCGGCCGGCTCCCTCAACAATGGAGGCGCGGAACATGGTCCACTCGGACTGAATGTCCCCCGCCTCCCCCGGGACGGAGGAAAAGCTCTGCCGGTCGTAGGAGTTGAAGCTCTTCCTGACAGGGGATTCTGCCAGACGTTCCCAGCAGACCCTCAGAGCGTTTGGGTCTGCCAGGTCGGACCGGCATCTTCCCCCACCATCGGAGCCAACCCACCACCAGGTGGTGATTAGTTGACAGCTCCGCCCCTCTCTTCACCCGAGTGTCCAGAACATGCGGCCGCAAATCCGATGACACGACTACAAAGTCGGTCATCGAACCGCGGCCTAGAGTGTCCTGGTGCCAAGTGCACACATGGACACCCTTATGCTTGAACATGGTGTTCATTATTGACAATCCGTGTCGAGCACAGAATTCCAATAATAGAACACCACTCGGGTTCAGATCGGGGGGGCCGTTCCTCCCAATCACGCCCTTCCAGGTCTCACTGTTATTGCCCACGTGAGCATTGACGTCACCCAGTAGAACAATGGAGTCCCCAGTAGGAGCGCTCTCCAGCACCTCCTCCACGGACACCAAAGGTGGGTACTCTGAGCTGCCGTTTGGTGCATAGACACAAACAACAGTCAGGACCCGTCCCCCCACCCGAAGGCGGAGGGAGGCTACCCTCTCGTTCACCGGGGTGAACTCCAATGTGCAGGCGCCCAGCTGGGGGGCAATAAGTATACCCACACCTGCTTGATGCCTCTCACCGTGGGCGACTCCAGAGTGGAAGAGAGTCCAGCCCCTCTTGAGAGGGCTTGTACTGGAACCCAAACTGTGTGTGGAGGCAAGTCCGACTATATCTAGTCGGAACTTTTCTGTCTCGCACTACAGCTCGGGCTCTTTTCCAGCCAGAGCGGTGACATTCCATGTCCCAAGAGCCAGCTTCTGCAGCCGGGGATCAGACTGCCAAAGTCCCTGCCTTTGGCCGCCGCCCAGCTCACAATGCACCCGACCCCTTTGGCCCCCTCCACAGGTGGTGAGCCCATGGAAAAGGGGACCCACGTTGCCTTTTCGGGCTAACCCGGCCGGGCCCCATGGGCGAAGGCCCGGCCACCAGACGCTCGCCTTTGAGGCCCACCTCTGGGCCTGGCTCCAGAGGGGGGCCCCGGTGACCCGCGTCCGGGCGAGGGAAATCTGAGTCCATATTTCTTTTTCGTCATAAAGGGCTTTTTGAGCCGTGCTTTGTCTGGCTCCTCACCTAGGACCCTTTTGCCATGGGTGACCCTACCAGGGGCATGAAGCCCCAGACAACATGGCTCCGAGGATCATTGGGATACGCAAACCCCTCCACCACGGTAAGGTGACGACTCACGAATATGAAATTCCAATATATATTAATTTCTCACCACGAATTATAACAAATTGCTAATAAATCTGATGACTGCTGGTTGTGTATTTCAACTGTGAAATTTATTTTTTATTTTTACTTACTATCCTGTTTAAATATTTTCCTAATTTACGGCACATTTTATAAGAACTGGTGCGTAAGGCCCCAGTGCACCTTTTTTAGTTTTTAACTGATATTTTTGTTTTATTTTAATTAAAGCTGTCAAGCGATTTACATATTTAATTGCGATGCAGACATTTTTTATTGAATTGGTTTCAATTAATAAAAAGTCACACAGCCCCTCAAAAGTCCGATCTAAGAATTCAAAATATGGGCAATATAAAAAATATAACATGCATATGAAATGTGAACAAGGATTCAGTCTGTAGCGCAACAAAGCATTTTTAAAGTTTGTTTTGAACTTAGCAATATAATGGTCTTGTTTCACCATATTAAGCCTGTTTCTGATTTCTCATGAAAGAATGAACAGACCACTCGCCATGATACTTTTATCTAAATTTTATTTTAAATCTCTGCATAACAAGCCAAGACTGTCACCAGTGTGGGGTGATTGATGTTTATGTTCCAGTCTCGGAAGATCTCGTGAGTTGTAATTTTTCTACGGCAACAGTAGATGAAGAGTACAAATTTTATTAGTTGAAAATGAGCATACACACACACACACACACGCACACAGACAGAGACACAGACAGAGACACAGACACACAGACAGACACACAGAGACAGACACACACAGACAGACAGACACAGACAGACACAGACACAGAGCCAGAGAGCGAGCGAGAATCCAAGTCTCCTATTGAAGCATATACTCACAAACGTATTGATTCTGTGAGTCAAAACGCACTTTGAGAACTATTTCATTGAAAGTCATGGAATCTGACTCAAGTAGAGAGGTCTGTAGTCATGGTTGCTCATGTAAGTAATCTTGAATATGTCATGGGTGAAAAGAATCAATTGAGAAAATCAGTAAATGGTAAGACACTTTCTCCAAGCGGTATGACATCATGTTTTGCTGTCCACCATCTGGTTTCGGCTCATCAAAATCACAGCATGACTTTCACAAACAAGCCACATATTAGGTTTGTGTGGTATTAAGAAGGCCACTGAAAAGAAGTTGTGTGAGCGGGAGCGAGAGGGATAAACATCAGACACGACAAAAACGACGACAAAAGCGAGGAAGAGAGTAAATCAGATTATTCAGATAGGTTAATAATTGATTAAATAGATCAAATAAACAGTATCATGACCATGAAAGAACCCCTAACTCCCGTGAGAAGTTAAGGCAGTGCTGTACAGCGGGTGGACGGGAAAGTCTTTGATGGACAGCATCCTGGCCAACACCCGCTGTTCTGCCACAGAACATGAGATGAGCCTTAATCTGGTTTCGGCTCAGTGCTTGATCAGGCAGCTCCGTGCCAACAACAGAATCTGCCTTCCTCACTAGTTTGTCCACGCGGGAGGCATCCCTCTTCTTGACAAAACACAAACTCCAGCCGTGTCGGCCACCACAGGTTAATTAAAGGCCATGGCATAAAAATATCTTTAATTGTGTCTTAAATGTTTCTACTGAGGTAGCAGTTCTGATATCAATCGGTAGGGCATTCCAGAAAATAAAAACAGAAAAAAAGTAATGCTCTACATCCCCGATATTATCAAGAAAATGCCATTTGAAAAAAACAAAAAAACAAAAAAAAAACATGCATGCATATACAGGACTGTCTCAGAAAATTTGAATATTGTGATAAGGTTTTTTTAATGCAATTAAAAAACTAAAAACATCATACATTCTGGATCCATTATTAATCAACTGAAATATTGCAGGCCTTTTATTATTTTGATATTGCTGATTATGGCATACAGCTTAAGAAAACTCAAATATCCTATCTCAAAATATTAGAATATCATGAATAAGTATACTAGTAGGGTATTCAACTAATCACTTGAATCGTCTAATTAACTCAGAACACCTGCAAAGGCTTCCTGAGCCTTGAAAAACACTCAGCTTGGTTCAGTAAACTAAATCACAAGTATGGGGAAGACTGCTGATCTGACTGCTGTCTAGAGGACCATCATTGACACCCTCCATCAGGAGGATAAGACACAAAAAGAAATTTCTCAAAGAGCAAGCTGTTCAAAGCACATCCACAAAACATCTGTTGGTAGGGGGAAATGTGGCAGGAAACGCTGCACAACTAAGAGAGATGACCGCAGCCTTAACAGCATTGTGAAGAAGAGTCGCTTCCAGAATTTGGGGGCGCTTCAAAGACAGTGGACTGAAGCTGGAGTCCTTGTATCAAAAGCCACTGTTCACAGACGTGTCTGGGAAATGGGCTACAATAGCCGTATTCCCATGGTCAAGCCACTTCTGAACTCAAGACAACGGAAGAAGCGTCTGACTTGGGCTATGGAAAAGAAGCACTGGACCAAAGTCCTCTTTTCAGACGAAAGCAAGGTTTGTATTTCATTTGGAAGTCAAGGCGCCAGACTCTGAAGAAAAGGCTGGAGAGGAGCAAAATCCTAGTTGCTTGAAATCCAGTGTGAAGTTCCCACAGTCAGCGATGGTTTGGGGAGCCATGTCAGCTGCTGGTGTTGGTCCACTGTGTTTCATCAAGTCCAGAGTAAATGCAGATTGTAGAGCACTACATGCTTCCGTCTGCTGAAAAGCTCTATGGAGATGATGATTTCATTTTCCAGCATGATCTGGCACCTTCCCACAATGCCAAAACCACCAGTGTACTGACCATGGCATTACTGTCCTCGATTGGCCTGCCAATTCCCCTGACCTGAACCCTATAGAGAATTTGTGGGGTATTGTGAAGCTGAAAGACACCAGACCCAACAACCACCAGACTCTCCAACAGCTTCGTACTCCAGGCTGTTAGGATCCTGAACTCGCTCCCCCTTTCAGCGTAGCGTCCTGTTCTTGCTGTCTGCTGTATGCACACTGGCTCGGTTTTGCCCCTCTTATTTAATGGGTTATTGGTCTATTATTTATTCATCGCTCATTTTATTTTATTTATTATTTATTATTTATGGTTTGTGCCTTCTTGTTTTTGTTTTGTGTCGCCTACTTGTATGTCTCGTCACCGTGGGATGGAGGAAACGGAATTTCGGTTTCTTTGTGTGTCTTGACATATGAAGGGATTGACAATAAAGCTGACTTTGACTTTGACAACTGAGCTAAAGGCCGCTATTGAAGCATCCTGGGCATCCATAACACTTCAGCAATGCCACAGGATGATTGCCTCCATGCCACGCCGCATTGATGCAGTAATCCGTGCAAAAGGATTCCCAACCAAGTACTGAGTGCATCAATGGACATTTTCAAATGTTTGATTTTGTTTTGCTGTTATAAATCTTTTTTTTTTTACTTGGTCTGAGGAAATATTCTAATATTTTGAGATATTTGAGTTTTCTTAAACTGTAAGCCATAATCAGCAATATTAAAATAATAAAAGGCTTGCAATATTTCAGTTGATTTGTAATGAATCCAGAATGTATGACGTTTTTTGTTTTTTTAATTGTATTACAGAAAATAAAGAACTTCATCACAATATTCTAATTTTCTGAGACAGTCCTGTAGTTTGCTCTGATGTAAGTGCTTGTCTGCGGTGTGTGGGAATCGAACTCATGGTGCCTGCACACAAGACCACTACACCATCAGGCATCCCACAGCTGGAAAAGTTTGAGATAAATTATATTGTTCACAGAAAAGCGGTAGCGTTTGAAAAGATATTCTGCTAGAAATGATCAAACGTCTAATCTGTGTCGGAAGACTCTCGCGACGTAAATTGTTTCGAATCGTTATGGCTTCGATGTCGATCGATTTTTGAATGAACAGCCAATCCATGATTAACTGATTTCTTTGTGTGGGAGGAGACAGGTTGAAACTCTGGGTCTCTTACAGTAAGCCTGCCAGCGAGCAGGTTATGTTCACAGAGTAAGTTATCGCAGTAACTGACCCAGAGTTTAAGTTACCTCACTTTCTGGGACGGATAACTCAGAGTTTCCCTCGTTTCAGGGTTAACTTACTCAGAGTTTTCACATAACCCGCTTTCTGGAATACCCCTCAATTGAGTTTGTCGTCTGTCCAGCAACACTCCAAGATATTTCCAGGTCTGCACTATCTCCACCCAGTCTCCATTGATAGTTACTGGCTCAGGACAAGGCCTGGGCCTCCTCAAGTACACCACCATTTTCCTGGACTTGGTGGTGTTTTAGGTGCAGGTGGTTGGAGCCACATCAGCCGGCGAAATGCCGGACCAGGCCCCTGTTCTCCTATTCCCGTCCATCTCTAATCCAGCCAACAATACCGGAGTTGTCTGCAAACCTTTGCACATGGCAGAACTCAGAGTTGGACTAGAAGTCAGAGGTGTACAGGGTGAATAGGGAGGGGAGAGAGCACCGCTCCTTGCGGTCCTCCCACGATGCTCCTCACCATGCCTGACGTACAGTCTCCCATCCGCACGTCCTGAGGTCTGCCCATCAGGTAGTCCATGAGCCATGCCCTCAGGTGTTCACGCCCATCACCAACATTTTGTCACTCAGGAGCACAGGCTGAATGTTGTATTTTCATGTAGATTTCCAATAAGACAGATAATGTATGTACTGCAGATTCTTTTGTTCAGACAAGTAAACATTTTAAGATGTTACCTGCGTGATCGTTTCGACTGTGTCTCCAGTGTTCCTCAGATGCAGGTAACATCTTAAATTTTTTACTTGTCTGAACAAAAGATTCATTGAACGATTCGTTTGAACGAATCTTTTGAGTGAACTGATTCTAAAGATTCAGTTTGCCTAAAAGAACTGGAATGCACATCACTCGTGCTAACCAGTGCGCTACCGAGCGGCCCCAACAAAGAACAAATTATTACATTATTATTATTAAACTATTATGTCTTTTTCTGTGACAGAGCAGAAACAAAACCTCAAAGGGTACTTAAAGGGTTCGTAACTTATGCATCCTGGGCATTTCTACCCACAATAACACAACCAGCAGGAATAAAATGTATCGGGAGCAAATTCTCTATATGTCACAGAGCGGGTCAATTTATGACCAAATTTATTATGACTTATTATCTTGTACAGGGGCCGGTATGCACCTGGTTGTTTTCAACAATCCGCCTTTGTTTCATAGAAGAAGACGACGAGGAAGAAGCCGAAGACATGGATACTAGACACTTTGTACAGTAGGTGGCGGTATGTGCCTGAGCCTCATTATGAATTTTGCATATTGCTGGAAGAAGAAGACATTGTCGCCATTCGGCAGAGCAACACGAAGATGGCGACGTTTGCGGCTAACTTGTCAACCCTTGGTGGATTCGCTTTTGAGAACTGTAAAAGGTAAGCAACGTTAGCTGTGAATTGACATGTCATAATACATAACGACAGACTATAAAAACAGTTAATCCTTTTTATACCTGTTCCCTATATTTCCTCGGGGATGATCTAGTTTTAGACAGGATGAGTCAGCCTTTTCATGTACGTTGTGTGCATGTTAAAAATGGCCAAACCAGCAATATAATGTGAAATTGCAGTAAACAGAATAAATGTAATAATGTTGGGGGGAACATAAACCTCTCTTCATGTGCAGGCAAAAGACTGTCAGTCTGCCACAAGCTTCATTTGTTCATACGCTTGCAAGTTGCCTCCAGTTTTTGGATGGGCGCAATATTAGCTGTTAGCTTAGAGAAAGCGAACAGCACGAAAGGAGTACTCTTTCGGTGAGATGTCCCTTTCTTTCTTGGCGAATCTACGTTTACAGACTGAACTGGCCTGTATAGTTCTCCTTCTGTCATTGAATTGTTCACTCCTGGAGATGCAACACATTCACTAACTTATCCATTGAGTCTTGGGAAAGGCAGGTAAATCACTGACTCGTTCGCAAGCGGGAAAGTCAGGCCGTTCAGTCGTTCACTCAGACTCATTCGTGAACGAGAGGTTTTGTCATAGCGCATCGGTTGCACTCAATTGAATTGCAAAAAGAACCAATGACATAAGGAAGTTATCCGTTCACAAACCACACTATTCACCAGTATAAGAGCGTGAGTGCTGGCCGGAGCACATTTACTGGACATGTGGGGTGGGGTTTGAGGGAGACTTATTTAACTTTAGCGTTTATTTAGGAGAGCAGTGATTATACTGTAAAAAATATATTTACATGCTTGTATATCATTCTTTTAATTTGCTGTTTTTTATTTTTTGTATTTTAGAAATGCATACATTCATTGTGTTCATTTAATTTCTAGAATGATTAGCTATATTTTTCTTGATCAGTGAAAAACATTTGAGCAACACTCCAGCATACAGTATGTTGTGCTTTTATAACTTTATATAATATAACTTTATAAGTAAATATTTTATGATATTACCTTTCACTTGCTTACACAAAGCAAAACAACTTGACTTGCTTTTTTGGTAAAGTGCTTTGACTTGCTTCTTCTATCCAAATGTATCATAAGTGGAAAAAATATTTTTAAGATATATATTTTTTATTTTATTTTGTAGAAATGGCTTCCTGGCATTAAAAGCGAATGAAGTTGGCTGTTATTTGCCTGCTGCTCGTAAAACTGGAACTACTATCTGCGGTGTGGTGTTCAAGGTAAGTGGATAAATGACTAAGAACAGGCACGCACACTTGCACGTGTGCTTTTGGTGCTATGTATTGGTGACCTCCAAGAATGCAATGACCTACGATTGAAGTTTGTGCATATTGAAGCACGCGCTCTTCGGTGCGACAGAGAAACCTGGCCAGAAATGTGCCCAGTACTAGTGACAGAGAAACCTCATGTCGCTAGTGCTGGGCACGAATGAGCCATAATTTGTTCACTTGTTTGATTTGGCATGGCATATTAATGGATTTATAATTTACGGATTTGAATGAGATTATGTGACTTCACCGAAACTGCTGTCCAATAATGCGCAGAGCCGCCGCAGACTACAATTTTATTGCACCCTCCCCAGTCACCTTATAGGCAGTTCAGAAAATAGATGATTAATAATAATTAAATACGGGATATGTAATTAATTAGTCTAATTAATCACATTTTAATCTCATGTTTGATAAAGGTCCCCGAATGAAGAATTTGCATTCTAGGACATTACAGAATTGTAGTGCATGACTACAGTTGGGTACATTTCACCTTTGAACTGGTTCTGTTAGATTCTCGCTCTCAATCACACCTATGGACAATTATTTTTCTCCAAAAACATGCATGAAATCACTAAACTTTGTACACTCATCAGCCATGGTAAAAATTCCGAATATTTTGAAGTCTTCACAAACGATGAAACAAAGTGGCTCTCTAGCGCCACCTGGAGTGGAAAAAAAAAAGATCCTGGTCCGTAGGCCTACAAAAATTGGTTGGGACGTGTAGCACCCCAAGACGTATAACAAAGTTATCTGCCGCCATCATCTAAATTGAACAGGAAAAGAGTTATGAATTTTTGAATGTCCAATGTTGTTCCATTTTTGCAGATTTACAGGGTCATACTTTTACACACTTGTTTTAGAAGATTCATCTGATTGGCCCTTACACTCTTCCTAGCAAATCATAAGAAGATCTGCTTAACCCGCTAGAAAAAAATACAATAAATAAAACCTTATCTGAGTGGCCTAAACACTCTTCCTAGCAAATCATAAGTAAAGTTGCTTAACCCTCTAGGGAAAACAATAATACATTTATTTTCTGTTGCGCTACAACTTGGGTGAAAAAGTTCATATTTGCCTTCAAGCCTGGACTCTTTTCAAATGTGTAAAATTTGGAGAAGACATTGTGTTTGCTTAAAAAAAAAAGAGCAGATTTTGATGGTCTAAACCAGGGGTTCTTAACCGGGGGTATCCATACCCCTTGGGGGTATGGGACCCAAATGCTGGGGGTATGGGACTCGATCTCTCGTAATCAGGTATTTTTTTAGTATCTCTCGTTATTTTCTTCTATTTTGTACCTATTATTGTTCACAGCAGGGCTGTGGACTCGGTTCGGACTCGGGGACTCGGTCGGACTCGGTCATTTTTGCCGGACTCGGACTCTGTGCTGATTTTGACCGAGTCTGACAATAAAAAAAAGAGGCAAGATGCAGCCAGAGAGTGTCAGGTTACAGTCAGCGCGGTAGGAGTTGGAAGAAGCAGTAAAAACTCCACCAAAGTTGTCGTAATGACACGTGATATATGTTATATCCTTACTATTTTCCAGGTTCTTAGATAGCAAGAATAGGTCGGACAACGACGTGAATGATAACTGCTTTATTCCTTACTCACAGTGCGTTCACAGGGCGTACCAGAACAACACAGAATGCCCATCCCACTTCCGGGGTTTTTCCTACTACGGAATTTGAGTTAGCCCAAAATACACAACATCTCTTCCCCTCTTACAATGAACGTGCTATATGCATGAACAACATAGTCTTATGCACCTATAACTTGACATCTTCGAGATCTATCAATAACTACCATTAAACAATTATCATATATGGTCCAGACAATTATGACAATAATATTCCCATGAAACCTTAACTTTGGGTGAGGGTGGACTACCTCGAATTATACCGAATTATAGCGAAAAACCGATGTCGTACGGCGTCAACACTGTTGTTTTCAATAAAAACATGAAGAACTCACGTTTGCGTCAGTCAATTTTAATTTTTATAAAGGATTATTCTCATTTGATGTCTTTAAATTCATCCGCGTTCTGCCATTGAAGCGGGGTGCATTCAAAGACCAGTCGTACAGACGGAAACGTTTTGTGATCAAATCTTTCATAACGAGAATGATTTGAGTGAATTGATTTGAATGAATAATTGAGAAGAAATTTCAGTTCTGAAGGCTCCTTTTGTCCCAAGCAAAGTGACAGATGGTGGGGAGGGGGGATAAAAATGGTAAAATCAATTCACTCAAATCATTCTCGTTATGAAAGATTTGATCACAAAACGTGTGTGGCTTTTTCTTAAATGAACACGTTTGACATTGCTATCGTGTCAGCTTTTAATTATATTGCGCTGTCATGTTAAAGCAAATTAATAAATGCAACAATATTAATTTGCTTTGAAAATACCTGAGTAATAAAATAAAATGGATGGATGGATGGATGAATGATGATCACAATTAAGTATAAAGTCTCCTTTGTAATATATGCTCCTTGTAGCCTGTACCCAAAAAGAGGAGTTTCTTTGCATCGAGGTTTATGCAAAGAGCTCACGTAATTATATTGTTGCGTTTTGGTGAAGTGAATGAGTGTTCCGTCTGTACGACTGGTCTTTGAATGCACCCCGCTTCAATGGCAGAACGCGGATGAATTTAAAGACATCAAATGAGAATAATCTTTTATAAAAATTAAAATTGACTGACGCAAACGTGAGTTCTTCATGTTTTTATTGAAAACAACATAGTGCTGACGCCGTACGACATAGGTTTTTCGCTTTCCAAATAAGGGGTCGTCACTAATTATTTGTGTTTAGATAAATGTCTGAGCTATAATGGTGTAATTAAAGATTAAAACTTGAAAGTATCTGTTTATTGTATTCGTTTATATGTTTAATAAAGACAAAGCCATCACAAAACTGTTGTAATTATTTAGATTTTGATCTAAATTAGCCTTGAATAAAGACTTAGCAGTCACATGAATTACCGTTTTTTTCCGTGTATAATGCGCAAAATTTAACTAATTTATTGTCCTAAAATCTGGGGTGCGCATTATACATGGGTACAAATTTTTTTTAATTTTCTTTTTTTTTTTTTTTAAGAAAATCATGGTACAACAAAACCAACAACAGGACTGACCGACAATAGTGTGTTTGTACTGTGCTCTGGTCATTTCGTCAAAGAAGGGATAATAGTCCTCTTCTCTTCTTGACTGACAATGAATGTGATAGTTTAATACAATCAGCAAATAACAAAATGCGTATTACAGGTAATATTTTATTTCACAACACTTTGCCTTGTTCCTTTCGTCTCTGCTGTTCACTTCAAACACGCTCCATACAAACGCAATGCTCTCGTATCAGACGCTTGCTCGATCACCTGCTCGTTTGCTGTCACAATGTACCCTACACAAATCCGAAACATTCGTTGCGGCTCCGAGTCACGACGAGGGGCAAGTTTTGGTTTCCAAGGGTGTTTTTATTCCTCTTCAACGTCTCTCCCATACAGAGCCGCCTTTTTCACATGTCCGCACGTCACTTTCCTCTCTTTTCATCTGATCGCGGTGGTGCCTTTACGGGCAGTCGGAGAAATCCACGCCAATAAAAAAAATACATCCAGCCTAGTTAAGACCATACCAAAGACTATAAAAATGGGACCCATATCCTCCCTGCGTGTGTGACGATCATTGGGACTTAAAAAAAAAAAAAAAAAAAAAAAAAATTGGGCGCGTATTATACATGGGTACAGGCTTTTTTCCAGCATCAACATGCCATTTTTAGGGTGCGTATTATACATGGGGGCGCATTATACATGGAAAAAAACGGTAATAGAAAAAATGGACAGCCGGACTCGGACTCGGACTCATGGTCAAGAGGCCGGACTCGGTGCAAAAATCCGACCGAGTCCACAGCCCTGGTTCACAGGTTTTTTTTTTTTTAGTTATGCTTATGTTCTTGTTCACTGTCGTTATGCTTGTAAGTAGTTAAAATCTGACAATCTCAAATGAACGTAAAAATCTGCAGACCTAACGATTAATCTGTAGAGTTGGCAGCACTGACGGCACAGGCAGTGGGTGTTGTGGCCATCAGCTGAGCTCTGGCAGGACCACAAGCAGCATAACTGACCACAACATCGCTGTAGCGTCAAAAAGCCGTCCGCCCCCTCACCCACAACATTCATATTCACGCCTCACTCCCACACCACAGCAGTTATTTTGTCCTGCATCACACTCACTACACCACAACACACCCATCCTCCCCGAAGGAAAATATTAACACAGAAGGAATAATAAGGCAAGTAAATATGAGGGAAAAAGCTCTTCTTTCTTCTTTCTTGCTCTTCTTTTTAGGGTTAGGGTTAATAATTATTTCAACAGTCAAGTGAAGGGGGTATGGTACCATATTGGACAATCCATTGGGGGTCTGGAATCATTCGAAGGTTAAGAACCCCTGGTCTAAACATTCATGAAAACATGAAATTTGGTGTATACATTGTAGTGTTTAGACCAGGGGTGGGCAAACTACGGCCCGCGGGCCACATCCGGCCCACGGGACCGTTTAATCCGGCCCGCCAACCCTGAATTAATTGTAGTATTAAACTTTTTTTTTTGTCATTTTGCCTGCAATGACTGCGTTTCCCCAGTAGATGGGGAACCGCTCGCCTGCGCATTTACTACCGGAAGCCGTGTCAGAAAGCTCGGTGCACACTCACAAGTGCGTGTACGTACGTACTCAGTAGTACGGACATGGCGCGCTCGCGGTCTATTTGTATCAGTCCCGAATTTAGAGCGTGGGCTGTGACGACAGCATTCTTGTAATTCGCTCGCTGAGCTTTCAGATACAGTTTGACGCTAAAGCCACCCACAAACCTTCCCCTGGAATCCTTCCATTAAAATGAGTGGCCCGAAGAAAAGAAGTGAGTGCCGAATGTTAAAAGAGTGGCCAATTTGGCTCGATGTACGCGACGTGACGTTCAGCCACATCAACCCGTCACAGATTGAGGTAAACGGATCTCTCCTAAGAATGGCCACAACAATTTTTACTCCAGACTATGATGCACTAGCAAAAAAGGGAGACCAACAACACTGTTCCCACTGAAAATGAAGGGGACGCTCTCAAGTTTGTTGTAAAAAAATGCATTTTGAATATGATTTGTACACATAGCAGGGATTGAAACTAGCGACCATTCTCATTTTCAAACAATGCAGGATGCTCAAGGACATTGATGCACCCACCACCTGTTTGCGACTAATCTTAACCTGTAAAGTTCTTAAGGCTTACTTTAAGGAAGTGTTTCCCGTTTCCTCACCTCTGTTACCAGGTGTTTGTGAGTTAAAACTCTGCTCTGATGTTCAGATACCCCTCACCGTGTTGCCGTTTTGATTACTTTATTTGGATGTATGCTTTCACCGATTCTTCAAGATGATATATTTGGTCAGAATGTTTGCTGTTTGATGTGATCTCATAAGATAAACATTTTTCATTAATCTGACCTGCAGGCTCTGAAGTGATGGAGACTGTTATTCATAATAATAGTGTCGTATTTTATGAGAATCACTGATAGCAGTTTTTTAGTGATTTTTTTTTTTAATGCTGTTAATAAATGCATTTGTTTTCAAAAAACTTGTTTGGAATATCCATGCTTTACTACCTACTAAAGGCCAAAATCTTTTATGCAATGACCTTTACAGGTCGCTTATATTACTTCACACAAACACTACGTCCATCTGCTCCTGGTTCGGCCCTCCGGTCCAAATTTAGAACCCAGTTCGGCCCGCGAGTCAAAAAGTTTGCCCACCCCTGGTTTAGACCTACTTTCCTATGCGGACTGATACATCTCAGCGCAGCCTATGTTGTCATGTGCATATGGCTATGTATTACACTTGTTTGGCCGTTCATTAGAAAGAAGTTATCAAATTGTATCGGGTCCAATTTCTATTGATCAAGTGCCTATCATGCTATATATTGATATGTAAATGAAACCACTCCAAGTTGACCTCTTGGAATTACACAAAAAATGAATGTACATCCCTGTTTATGCTACATACATATCCCCTGGCCCCCACCACCACCAGTGATGGATTAACAGAACTGAAAACTTTTGTCATTCACTTTTAAGGATGGCGTTGTCCTTGGAGCTGATACTCGAGCCACTGAGGGCATGGTAGTGGCAGACAAGAACTGCTCCAAGATACACTACATCTCACCTAATATTTAGTAAGTGATTGGGTTTAGACTTTAATGCTTTAACCCCTCACCATTCCTGTTTTGTGTGAAACATGAAATTCTGCAAAGTAGAAACGGTGTATATATATTTTGAACACATTGAAATGACATTTCGGGTGGCACGGTAGCGCACTGGTTAGCACGTCTGCCTCACAGTTAGGAGGGTGCGGGTTCAATTCCACCTCCGGCCCTCCCTGTGCATCTTCTCCCCATGCCCATGCGGGTTTTCTCCGGCCACTCCAAATTCCTCCTTGGTAGGCCAATTGAGCACTCCAAATTGCCTCTTAAGTGTGAGTGCGGATGGTTGTTCGTCTTTGTGCCCTGCGATCGGCTGGCAAAAAGTTCAGGGTGTCCCCCTGCCTGATGGCTGCTGGGATAGGCTCCAGCACGCCCGCGACCCCCATGGTGACAAGCGGTATAGAAGATGGATGGATGGATGAAATGACATTTCCAACATGTAGTGTTTCCAGTTGCCCGCTAGGGGGCATGTGTGTAATGCAAGTAAATTAGAAGTGTTTTTTCTTGTCAAGCATGAAAAGTGTCCACCTTCAGAAATACCACATTATGCTAACCTGGGGGACATCATGCATAACAAAACCAAAGTGAATCACGGTTGTGCATGAATCTCCTGTTGCATTGGGGTACAGTACACAATATTAAAGCGTTTAAACCCTCCCCAATACAAAACCTTTCCCATTCCCTTAACCGCTGTTCTGTGCATGTATTGTACCTTTACAGTAAATTAAAGAACAAACACGTGATATTGTCATGTGTCTCGACTCCTTCTGCACCGGTTGGTGCGTCTTGCCTCACGTGTGGCCGGCTGTTGTCAGAGGCACACCACGCGCTGAAACGTCGTTCTCACTTATAAACCCACGAAGTAACGCATTCGCAAAAGGTGACGCGCAAAGTGGCAAGGGAATACTGTATATCTTAAAATGTTATTTTTCAAATTCTCCAGGAGCTCAGTTTTTTTAAATGGTGTATCACATGGCCGGGCAAGTAGCCACAAGGTGACTCAATTATATCTGCGGGCTCAGTGAGCAGTTAACACACACAGCAGGAATGGTAAGGGCTTAAGAGACTAGGTTGAGTGTCATCATCTGAATCATTGCAATAATGGCTGCGTTTATGCAGAATTAATGACCCATCTTTGTTTTCTTGTGGGCAGTCAGCTAACTAAAAATGCCACAATAGCTCAGTTCACACTGCAGGTCTTAATGCTGGTGGAGAAAAAGAGATGACGTCCATCACAACATAATTATTAAGAAAGTACATTCCTGCTCATCGATATTGATACCCTTTCGTATTTTGCATACATTCATTTTTTGCATAAGTAGCCAGAAAGCTCTATTTTTGTTTTGTTCTTCTACAAAACATTTTCCCCAATGGATTGTGGTTTATCCAGGTACTCATTGGCAAAGTTTAGTCATTCCTTTTATATGCTTGCCTCAGGAATGGTGTCTGACGCCATGACACCCTGTTTGGTTCAGTATGCTACATATAGTACATGTTGAAAACATGATCCCAGACTTTTTCAGGTTGGCCTTCAGGTCTTTGGATGTTTGACGTGGTGTTTTTTTCAACCATTCCCACCAAACTTCAGTCATCAACTTTTTTCTTCTCTACACGTCCAGGCAGGTTCTTGACAATTCCCTGCTTGTCAAACTTCTTGATCACATTATGCACTGTTGAAAAAGGATACTCAGGACTTTGAAGATTAGGATTTCCGTTGCTGTCATTGGTTAACACAAATGTTTGGCAAGCTGCACCATTGCCCAATCATCTTAGAGTATTAAGTATTAAATTGTCCCTCTCATCCAGAGCACATCACAGTGGAGTGATCCCAGGTTGATACTGTGATGAACTCCAAAGAGGGATTCACATATCAATCTGACTCTTACAGGCTAGTGATCAGCCTCCTAGCACACAAAAACAGAAACATGATATTACCAGTGCAATTGACGGGTTTGTCGTGCAGAACATGACATTCAACGTTGTGGGGGGAGTGGGGTTGAGAGCTGTAGCTGACTTCAATTAAATTAGATAACTGGCTTTTTTTTAATGCTCCCGTGGTGAATGGTATGGTTGAAAAGTTGGACAACTGAAAGTTGACCAAGGTTTTTTTGAGTTGACTACAGCTCTACTTATCTGATCTTATACCACATATGAAAGTGACGGATTAAAAAAACAAACATGAAATTGAACCATTCAGACAAAATCTGTTACAGGTCACGTATGCGCAAAATAATCGGAATTGAGCTGCAGTGTGAACGTAGCCTAGGTCACAGTGACATCTAAATATGAGTGGCTTATTTTTTTGTCTTTTGTATTTCATCGTCTATTGCATGTCATAGTCGACAAACTGCATTGATGTCAAACTTGAACACAACCTGAAGTTATTTTGACCAATTTCATGCATCTAACGGGAAATGTATTTTGTTTTTATGGGGCCTTTAATGAGCATTTTTTCCCCCTTTACTGTCACATCTGAAATGAAACGTCAGCCTGTTGTCTAATGTTTCTTATGCAGTTGTTGTGGAGCAGGAACAGCTGCAGACACAGAAATGACCACTCAGATAATTTCCTCCAATCTGGAGCTACACGCCCTCTCCACAGGCCGACTGCCACGTGTGGCCACCGCTAACCGCATGTTCAAGCAAATGCTTTTCAGGTATCCGGCATGGGCTTTATCGTTACAGTAATCCCTCGTTTATCGCGGATAATTGGTTCCAAGACCACCCGCGATAGGTGAAAACCCGCGATGTACAGAAAATATATTGTTACAATATCCATACAAGACTTTTATGAATGTTTATTGTATTTTTAAAACTTTATTGTACTTTTAAGCACTTTTTTATATTTTTAAAGACTTTTGTAGACATTTTAAAGTCAAACTGATTTTCATAAACATTCTTTATTTAAATAAATAAGAAAATAAATAACAGTAAATATATTGCTACAATATCCGCACAAGACTTTTACGAACAATTATTGTAGTTTTATACACTTTATTGTTTTTTTAAACCCTTTTTTGTATTTTTTTAAACACTTGTAAAAAAAATTAAAGTCAAATTGACTTTCAGAAACATTATTATTACTTAAATAAATAAAAATAAACAATAGTAAATATATTATTACAATATCCACACAAGACTTTTATGAACCTTTTTGAAGCGTAAACGTGTTTGGCTCCTCTCTGCTCTTGCGTGCTGACGCGGCCCAGCGCGAGGGCATTATTACATTGCTCAGAGGCACGCCCCGCCCTATTAGTGCTCATTACCGGCCGCTCTCCGAAATCCTGGACGGCAGTGCTTTTTTTCCTACGTGCGCGGCAGTTAGCCGCGCACCCAGCGCTTGTCCTCAGTGCACACCCCGCGCTATCATGGCTCATGGCCATTGTCTCAACAGTTTCGGCACAGTGGTGCATTTTTCCTTCGTGCGTGGCTGTGTCACGTCTCCGCTCTTGCCCTGCTGGTTGGCTCACGCACCCTCCGCGCTATACCACTGAGGCGCGCGTCGCCAATATGGAACTGCTAATCATCAGTCCTCACCGTTTTGTCTGCTTTGACACGCACGCCTGACCCGCTGTAACGAGATACCCGCAAGGCGCGAGCTTGCTGACCGGCTCGCCATTTTAAAGTGCAGCCCAGCGCAAGAGCATCCACACAAGACTTTTATAATTTTATTTTTAAACACTTCATTATACTTTTAAACACTTTTATTTGTATATTGCAATACTTTCTTAAATAGCTTTAAAAAGCTTGCTATGCACTTCTGCTTCGATGACGCACAACCCGAGCTCGCTGACCGGCTCATCAGCTCTGCCGGCATTCCAGCCCTCCTTGTTTCCTTTAAACTTTCCCCAAATAAAGAGCCCGTGTTGTTTTTGGTTGTTGTTCTGCTGACACAAACAAAGTGATGGAGCAGGGGATGCGTAGCAGGAGATTGAGATAAAACCAATCAACATGTTCCCATTGGTCTCCTACCGGCCAATAGTGTGTTAAAGTTAAAGTCCCAATGATCGTCAAACACACCTCGGTTTTCGACCACAATCCGTTCCAGAAGGCGGTTCGGAATTCCAAATCTATTTTTCCCATTACAAATAATGGAAAAAAATTTGAATCCGTTCCAAGACGAAAAAAAACCCGCCTTTTTTAAGCATTTTTTCCTTTGCGAATTTTTGTCCGATCGCGCAACTGCAGTGCACTGATGAACGCGCAACTGTAGCGCGCCGCCGACTGCCCAACTGCACCGCGCTGGTCGCATTATTGTGACAGAGCCGTCGCTGAAATTTAGAAAATATTTTTAAAGTTCTGATGTACTTTCCAAAATTTAAGTGGACCTCAGTGCGCAGGGAGCTTAATTTGGTCCGATCGCGCAACTGCAGTGCGCCGGGCGCTCACTGTCGCATTGCTTTAAGAGCGTCTTTGTGTTTTAGGATGGCTTTACTGCTCCCACTTGCTTTCTTTGGAGGCATGATTAGGGGTTAATACAGTCATTCTCAAATAGTGGGGCCAGGGGGGCGCGGTGCGATACCAAGGTGGGACACCGGGAACATGCTTTTCTTTTGGCTGTACTAGATTAAAGGGTAATTAGACATCCCCTGCAGTAGGTGGGAGTGGCGGTATCACTGTAAGAGTGCGCAAGGAGTATTCGCTCTACAGAGTAGAGCGCACGGAACATACGCACACACAGCACAGACAGAGCAGGCGATAAAAAATGCAGTGGGACACCATGGAAAAATATTGAACAGGGTAGAAAAGAACGGCGGAGAGAGACGAAGATAAGAGAATTGAGAGTCACACGAAAGCTAAGACAAAGAAATATGACGAAGCGTACGTAGTGCTCGGCTTCAGTGCGACTACGATGGGGGACGAGGAAAGACCAGTGTGTTTACGGTGCCTTACAATGTTGGCAGCGGACAGTATAAAGCCAAATAAATGAAGGCGGCACTTATAAAGTCATTGCACCCCAGTCACACTGATAGATGCTTGAGGTTTTTCAGCGTAAAACGGGCTGAATATTGCCAACAATTATCCCACTTTGTGAATGCTACTTCAGTCAATCAGCAAGCACTGTAAGCATCATATAAAGCAGCGTACCAAATTGCTCAGTGCAAGAAAGTGATGCACATTGAATATGTTCTGTTATAGAATAAAAAACAATGTTATTCATAGTTATTCTTTATTGTAAGTTGATCTTTCTTTTTTATTTATATTTTGTTTTTCTTTAATGTTAATAACATGGAGGGGGCGCGAAATGTTTTCTTCTCCCTGGGGGGGGCATCACACAAAATTATTGAGAAGCACTGGGTTAATTCAATCCTCAAAGTAACGAAAATACAATAACAACGAACGGAGTCAGTCGGCATCCGGGCCGCGCGGTCGGGTTTTCTCGGGTCCTCTCGGCTCATCTCGCGAGGTTAGACCTCCGAATTTTTGTTTGACAACCGAAGCAAAAAAATCTCGAATTTTTCGTTCGAATTCCGATTTGTTCAAGAACCGGGACGTTCGAAAACCGAGGTTTGACAGTATTTGTTTTCATAAAAATCCACCATGCACCGAGGCCGCAATGGTGAACCGCGAAGTAGCGAGGGATTACTGTATACAGTGTACCAAACTCTCGTTAGAATCAAATACGGATGTTTTTGATCCTTTTTTTCAATTCAGATATCAGGGCTACATTGGTGCATCTCTGGTTCTTGGTGGAGTGGACTGTAACGGTCCTCATCTTTACAGCATCTACCCTCATGGCTCTACAGACAAGCTTCCATATGTCACCATGGGTCAGTTTCAACAACCACAACAGAAACATGAATATGTCCCCTTGTATAAATGCTGTTACTATTTCACTTGCCAATGAATTGTTAAAATGTGTGAAAGGCAGATATATTTAAGGAACTATGACCTACATTGATCCCTGAAATTGGGGCAAAAATTTGCAGTTGTTCGGTATCGGGTGAAAATGAGATTTTAACAACATTTTTGACTCATTCACCCCATGGATGGTTATATTTGTCAACAATTGTTTTTCTAACAGGTAAGCATAGTTGAGGGTCTCACCCAGTTTGTGTGCTTGATTGACATGATTAGGGGTATCACAAACGATTCTTTTTACAATTTATTATCCCATCCATTCCTTCTATTATTTAAGTACTTGCTGCCCAAAACAAAACAACAGCAGCCAGTGGTGAACGCCTAATTCACACTGACTGCGGAATGGATGTGTTGCTGTGTCTGTACGGAAGAACGTACGACTGCAATGCACATCCACTGCGGTGCGTTTGTGGTGCGTGTGCGGACAGCTGAACCGGCGAGATTACGGGAGTTCACGCGATAACTGTATAAAGAGAGCAAGCTGCTACCGCTTCAGCTGCGTTCTTGTTTGGCTTGAGATGTCCCCAAAATCCACACTGCCTGGGCAGTAGACTCCCAATTCTGCATTGTCAATATTGACAATAGGTTTATGAATCTGTCATTGAAAACAATTTGCCAAAGTGACATTTTCTTACGAGATGAGCCATCAGTAGCAGGTTTTATGGTTTTGTTGTAAGCAATAAGTGTTATGCTTCTCTCAATATACATAACGATTTTCTTTTTTGCCTGGCAGGCAGCACCCCTAAGCTTGTGGTGAAATTCTATCCCCTTATTCCAAAATGGTTCAACCACTAGTGTACCACACAGAACATGGACCATAGAAAGTGAAAGTGTGTTGCATCAGGAGATAAAGAATATGAGAGCCAAGCAGGTGAAAAGCGAAAGCTATAGCACCATTCTCAAGCAGGTTGATGATTTGGCTACGGTGTCTCGTCATTTTGAAGTTTGGGGTCCACAGGACTGTTACCCACCTACCTGGCTCCAAGAAGAAAATGGATGACAAATTGAGGAGATGGATAATATGAATAGTAACCAGTAACAACCACAGAAGAAGATGCATGTGAATTCAAAGGGCAATCAGTGTCAGAATGCAATATCCATTGTTGATTGGGCCAAAGCAATGGAGGACACCACTGTTGAAAGCAAACCCCAAAAAATGTGAGACTGGAATTTGCCATCGTGTATACTGTCAAACGGCAAAGCTTTTTGGAGAATGTCCTGAAGACAGATGAGACAAAACTGAGTTTTTAGCAAAGCACATCTCTTATGGTAAAGGAGATATGTCAGGCTGAAAGTGCTACAGAAACGGTGTAGCACCTTTTGAGCTCATTGATGCAAAGGGCAGCAGTCAGAATATTGTATACGAGTTTTTGAATTTTTTAAAAATCTTTTTTTGCTGTCAAAGAGCTGCTCCATATTTCCCCCCCATTCGTCAATAATGGATTAAAAATGAGTGGAAATCGGAATATTTACATCTTAAGTCAAATTCTGATTCATGTACACCCTGCAATGTTCTACTTGCAGCCCTAAACTTTCAGATTAGGGGCCACTGTGATTTTAATAAAGTGAGTCTGGAGCCCTGATTTTCATGTATAGGTTTCAATGTTTCTCAAACAGTATTGTAGTGCAATTTTAATGCTTTCTCTTGCCCTTCAACCATCCCCCTTTGGTTAACATCATATGTTCTTTTTACAAGGTTCTGGTTCCCTGGCTGCAATAGCAGTTTTCGAAGACCGATACAAACCTGATATGGAGGTAAGTCAAGCAATTGTTAATTACATCAAATAAAAAAGTACCTTAATTTTCAGACTATAAGTCGCTCCGGAGTACAAGTCGCATCAGCCGTAAAATGCCAAAAAAAGTGGAAAAAAACATATAAGTCGCTCCGGAGTATAAGTCGCATTTTGGGGGGCAATTTATTCGACAAAATCCAACACCAAGAACAGTCATGAACGAGCAACAACAGGCTAAACGATAGGTATGCTAACGTGACATAAACACAAACGAAGAGCTGAGAACGGCCCTGACGTAACATTCAGAGTTATTCAAAAAACTATTACATAAATAACACGTTAATAAAACCATCTGTGTCCCTCCAATTCATTAAATTCATCGATCGTCCTTTGTCAACAATGCGTGCGCGCCGCTGACGGCGCTTGCACTTCAAAATATTCCACAGGCCCATATAACGATATATAAATTATATATCAAATAACTATTATATAAGCAATAATGTTATCAAACCATCTGTGTCACTCCAAATCATTAAATCCATCGATCGTCCTTTGTCAACAATGGGTGCGCGCAGCTGACGGCGCTTGCACTTCAAAATATTCCACAGGCCCATATAACGATATATAAATTAGATATCAAATAACTATTATATCAGCAATAGTATTATCAAACCATCTGTGCACTCTAAATCATTAAATCCATCGATCAAATTCCTCGTCCTTTGTCAACAATGCCGCGCGTGTGCCCTGACGTCAGCCTCGTCGTTATTCCACAGATCTAGTATATCACTAGATTGTAGCAAAGTACAAGGAAAGACGTGGGTTTGGTAAACGGCTCTTTATTTAACAAAACAAACTTCCAGGCGTGTGGCGGCGTGGACTTCCAGCCACGGAGGTGGAAGAGAGATCCATAGAATAGGACTGGGCGTGCGTAAAAGCCATGACCGAGCCCCATCCACCGTCCCCGGACAGCCACCCGGCCGAGCGCCGGCCCTCGACTTCCATCCACGGAGGTGAAAGAGAGCTCCCTAGAGTAGGACCGGGCATGCGTAAAAGCCATGTCCGAGCCCCATCCACCGTCCCTGGACAGCCACCCGGCCGAGCGCCGGCCCCAGACTTCCATCCACGGAGGTGAAAGAGAGCTCCATAGAATAGGACCGGGCGTGCGTAAAAGCCATAATAGTTTTTCAAACCTTCTGTGTCACTCCAAATCCTTAAATCCTTCAAACTCTTCGTCCGCCGTGTCACTTAGAAACAAAGCCGCTAATGATGCCGGTCATCCCGTGATCAATCTTTGTCCTTTATGTAAACAACCGCCGCGTCACGCTGCTGACGTCACTTGAAATTCAAATTACAGTAATCCCTTGCTTCATCGCGGTTCGTTTATCGCGGTTTCACTTTTTTTTTTGGGGGGGGGGGAATCTTTGGAAAAAAAACACTTATTATAAGTCGCCCCCCCACCCAAACTATGAAAAAAACTGCGATTTATAGTCCGAAAATTACGGTAATCTACTTTTGTTGTGGGTGTTATTGGTCAAATGCATTCATTATGTAGGAAAAGGATGCCAAGGCACTCGTGCGTGATGCCATCGCTGCAGGAATATTCAATGATCTGGGTTCTGGCAGCAACATAGATCTGTGTGTGATCACCACTGATAAGGTGGATTACATCCGACCCCATGATGAGGCTAACAAGAAAGGTTCCAGGTCAGAACAGAATAAGCTTCGCTGTCATGTCATGTTTAAATGTTTGTGTGTTTTACAAAATCAACATAGTGTGATGGTGTCATTTATAAAAATACTGGGCAAACGCAAATTTTAATCGTGGAAATCGTATTTTTTTTACACAGATTTTTAAAAATGTATTTTTCTCAGCATGTCAGACACAAAAAAAGCCAGATATGCACAAGTAATTCATCCCAAATTTTATGTGCATCTGAATAAAAACTCAAAAAATGTTGACCAGTGTAAATAATGAAGTTGAAAACTTGTTTTTCTCTGAAATGATATAACACCCTGAAATACCATTTTCTATTTTTACTTGAATGGAAATGTTTTTGTATTATGTAAACAATTGGTTCATATGCTTACCCCCCAATAGAACTGGTGACTACAAGTACAAAAGGGGAACAACAGGTGTCTTGACCAAACTGGTGACGCCACTGAACCTGGATGTGATGGAGGAAAGTGTGCAAACCATGGATACTTCCTAGAGTATTTACCCATTGTATTTTTTGAAATTAAATGCTGTGGCTTAGTTGTCATTAAATGCATCTTTTTCCTGCTGTAATGACTTGATTGTTTTGAAATGATTGCAAGACCTCATGGTTCAATCAATTCATCCATATTTTGTTTCAAGCGTCTCACATTAAATGTTTATAAACAAAACATAAATGTATACATCTGGATCACAGTTAAAATATGTTTGTGTGGTTTCAATCAGTATGGACGATGTATTGTGGTTGAATGGATTTAATACAGGGCTGGTTGACAAACAACTAACCACAATTATGATAACATTTCTAAAAAGGAAATTTTTTCATCTACGTAAACTTACCAACATGCTCTCATGCCTATACTACACTTAAGAACACATCATTCTTTTTGTCAAGCACAAAATGATATTGCAAATAAGTGCCAGTCTCTTACATTTTCATTCTCGCTCATCACACCTTTGCTGCATTGCTCCTTTACACTTAAACCACATAGGTGTCACCCTTATCGATTATCATGTTTTGTCTTTTCTACTCTATTTGAACTAGTCCTGGGCTAACATGGGACCTTGGGTACCATAATTCTTGCCATGGAGTGGAAATGTGTGTTGGTATGACAGAAATTCCTGAACCCTTGAAAACCCATAGTATGACTTGAAAGAACGACCAGAAAGTGAATGAGTAACTAAGTAAAACAAAAATAAACTATAGCTAATATTAATTAAAAAAACAAATTAAAATAAATGTGGTCCATCCTACATGTGTTTGCCCTTTTAGGGGCAGTGTGGGCACTAATTACAAGATTACGACTAGATCCTTTCGGCATTTTGTTTCCCACAATGAATTTCCCCCTATCTTGGTAGAAACAATCAAAAATCAAATCATAAGATTTTGGCTGTAGCTACCCGAGCATATGCAGCAGATCATGCAGAAAAACACTAAAAACGATTAAAGTGTGAATGACAGAATGTGGGCACAGTTCTGGTTGTCTATGTATGTAATACATATATAGATAAAAATGTTTCAATTATATAGAATATATTTAGAACTAGAAAATGCAATTTCTGGAGAAATTGCGTGTGAAGGTGAAGAAACTGAATAACTTCTGGGGGAATGCTGCAGAAAGATGTTGGAATGAGTTGAATTACTTGAGAAATGTACAAACCGGATTCGGTTGAAGTTGGGAAATTGTGTAAAATGTAAATAAAAACAAAATACAATGATTTGAAAATCCTTTTCAGCCTATATTCAATTGAATACACGACAAAGACAACATATTTAATGCTCAAACTCATAAACTTTATTTTATTTTTCAAACAATAATTAACTTAGAATTTAATGGCTGCAACACGTGCAGTAGAAGTTGGGAAAGGGCATGTTTACCACTTCTTTACATCACCTTTTTTTGCCACCTTTCCCAACTTCTACTGGACATGAAATTCTAAGTTAATTATTATTTGGAAAAAACAATTAAGTTTATCAGTTTGAACATTGGATATGTTGTCTTTGTAGTGTATTCAATTGAATGTGTTGAGAAGGATTTTCAAATCAGTGTATTTTGTTTTTATTTACATTTTACACAATTTCCCAACTTCAACCGAATCCGGTTTGTAGAAATGAGAAGTGTAAAATGAAATTTTGGATAATTTGGGGTGAATTTCAAAATTGTAAATGTAGAATTTTTGGTAAGTGGGAAGTTGTAAAATAGGTAGGCAAAAGATGAACAGTTGAAAGTCCGAACGTGTTGAATCGTTTGAAAAATGTAGAAATTAGAGTTGAAAAACAACATTTTTGAGAATTTGGCGTGAACTTCAAAATTGAAAATTTGGAATTTTGGTAAGTTGAAAGTTGTGGAATACGTAGGCAAAAGATGAACAGTTGAAAGTTGGAACGGGTTGAATCGGATGAAAAATGTAGAAGTTAGAGCAAATGTTCAGTCCTCATAGAGAATGAATGGGAATTTTAAAAAGAAATTGCGCCTAAATGTTTTGAAATTTGGAGCGAAACGAAAACTACAGGTTCTAGAGCAGGGGTGGGCAAACTACGGCCCGCGGGCCACATCCGGCCCACGGGACCGTTTAATCCGGCCCGCCAACCCTGAATAAATTGTATTATTAAACTTTTTTTTTGTGGTCATTTTGCCTGCAATGACTGCGTTTCCCCAGTAGATGGGGAACCGCTCGCCTGCGCATTTACTACCGGAAGCCGTGTCAGAAAGCTCGGTGCACACTCACAAGTGCGTGTACGTACTCAGTAGTACGGACATGGAGCACTCGCGCTCTATTTGTATCAGTCCCGAATTTAGAGCGTGGGCTGTGACAACAGCATTCTTGTAATTCGCGCGCTGAGCTTTCAGATACAGTTTTACGCTAAAGCCACCCACAAACCTTCCCCTGGAATCCTTCTATTAAAATGAGCCGCCCAAGGAAAAGCAAGGTGGACACAGTGCCGAGTGTTTAAAAAAAGAGTGGCCAATTTGGCTCGACGTACGCGACGTGACGTTCAGCCACATGAACGTCAACATCAACCCGTCACAGATCGAGGTAAACGGACCAACACAACACTAAATCTCTCCTAAGAATTGCCACAACAAATTTTACTCCAGACTATGACGCACTAGCAAAAAAGGGAGACCAACAACACTGTTCCCACTGAAAATGAAGGGGAGGCTCTCAAGTTTGTTGTAAAAAAATGCATTTTGAATATGATTTGTACACATAGCAGGGATTGAAACTAGCGACCATTCTCATTTTCAAACAATGCAGGATGCTCAAGGACATTGATGCACCACCTGTTTGCGACTAATCTTAACCTGTAAAGTTCTTAATGCTTACTTTAAGGAAGTGTTTCCCGTTTCCTAACCTCTGTTACCAGGTGTTTGTGAGTTAAAACTCTGCTCTGATTTTCAGATACCCCTCACCGTGTTGCCGTTTTGATTACTTTATTTGGATGTATGCTTTCACCGATTCTTCAAGATGATATATTTGGTCAGAATGTTTGCCGTTTGATGTGATCTCATAAGATAAACATCTTTCATTAATCTGACCTGCAGGCACTGAAGTGATGGAGACTGTTATTCATAATAACAGTGTCGTATTTTATGAGAATCACTGTTAGCAGTTTTTTAGTGGATTATTATTTTTTTTTTTTAATGCTGTTAATAAATGCATTTGTTTTCAAAAAACTTGTTTGGAATATCCATGCTTTACTACCTACTAAAGGCCAAAATCTTTTATGCAATGACCTTTACAGGTCGCTTATATTACTTCACACAAACACTACGTCCATCTGCTCCTGGTTCGGCCCTCCGGTCCAAATTTAGAACCCAGTTCGGCCCGCGAGTCAAAAAGTTTGCCCACCCCTGTTCTAGAGGTTCACTTTGGAGTTCAAAAGTTGAAACGGGTTGAATCGGACAGAAATTGTAGAAGTTAGAGCAAATGTTGAATCCCCATAGAGAATGAATGAGAATTAAAAAGAAAATTGCGCCAAAAATGCTTGAAATTTGGAACGAAACGAAATATACGGGTTCAGACAAAATATACGGGTTCAGTAGGTTCACTTTTGGGGTTCAAATGTTGAAACGGGTTGAATTGGACAAAAATTGTTAAAGTTAGAGCAAATTTAGTCATGTAGGGCAGGGGTCCCCAACCGCCGGTCCCCGGACTGGTACCGGTCCGTGGGTCACTTGGTACCGGGCCGCCAAGCCGCACAGAAAAAAACAAATTTTTTATCGACGATCAATTAATTCAGGTCAAGACACTCGTCCCGGTCACGTGACATGTTTCCCCAGTCGAGCTAGCAAAAATGAGTAAGAATTTATTTTGAAAAATGTAAAAAATGTGGCGTTTCTCTCCCAATTCCATCCGTCGGTGCAGCTGTGTCTCTTGACACAGGTTAATTCAGGTCAAGACGCTTGTCTCGGTCACGTGACATGTCACCTCAGTCGAGTGCCGCGAAGCAAGCAAATATGAGCAAGAAATAGAGATGTTTGGAAAAAAGCCCAATGAGACAGAAGAAGAGGCTATGACTTCTAAGAAAAGGAAAGCTGCATGTAATTTCTGGAGTCCTACTGTAAATATGGATTTATCGCCGCCACAGGTGACTCTGACGTGCCAAGCAAACCCACTCTGCATATGTGGCGACTGGTGTCAGGCTAGCTAACGAGGCAATGAAGCCTTCCAAAGTGCTTGGGCACATGGAGATGAAGCATCCTGTATTCAAAGACAAACCTTAACCACTTGGGGTGTCATTGTCTCCAATTACGCCTGGTCGTTTCTGATAAACAAGCTCAGTGCTTCCACTAATTCAACGGAATGGTGAGTTTTATTTTCATGTCGTTTATACTTGTTTTTATGCCAATCGTATCATTTTATTTCATCGTATTTATATATTTATTATAAATGTATTATTTATTCATATAAATGTATTATTTATTTATATAAAGGCCAGTCCGCGAAAATATTTCTGACACGTAACCGGTCCATGGCGCAAAAAAGGTTGGGGACCACTGATGTAGGGCACTTCTTGTTGAAATAAGGTCACGTCCAGTTTATTTGGAGCACTTCCGGTTTAATTTAGGGCGCTTCCGGTTTATTTGGGGCCACTTCCGGTTTTAAAAGGTCACTTCCGGTTTATTTGGGTCACTTCCGGTTTGATTTGGGGCACTTCCGGTTTGATTTGGGGAACTTCTGGTTTAATTTTGGGCACTTCCGGTTTAGCTGAGGTAACTGCCGGTTTATTTGGGTCACTTCCGGTTTAAAAAAGTCACTTCCGGTTTATTTAGGTCACTTCCGGGTTGATTAAGGGCACTTCCGGTTTACCCGAGGTCACTTCCGGTTTATTTGGGGTCACTTCCGGTTTGATTTGGGCCATTCTGAGTTCATTCAGGGGCACTTCAGGGTCAATCCAAGATGGCCGCCACACTAACTCCCCGTTAGGGTCAATCAAGGGTTGAATTGTGTAAGCATAGTGGAAGTGGGGGTGAAGGGGGTGAATATGGTAAGCATAAGGTGAACAAAGTGAATGAAGTTGGAATGGGTTGAATCGGTTGAAAAATGTAGAAATACGTCGTGATGGCGCCGCGGATGGCCGCCACGGTGAGTCGCTCTCTGTTACTTTGTCTTATTTTGTGGGTTTTCACGGTCCTGCTGTCCATCCTGGATCACTTTTACCAGAGAAGCGCTGTTAAACATCGGACAGTCTTCTCCTGGTATTTTCTCTCCTGTTCTCTTTGATCCAGACTGTTTGACGGAGATTATAGCCGGAGCGGCGGTGCTATACAAGCTAGCACGTCGAAGACGACGTGGCAAACGCGCCGGACTCGTAAAGCTGAGGCAGAGAGGGTTCCGTTCTGCCCTACCATTAATTCATCTGGCAAATGTCCGCTCCCTGGTGAACAAGATGGACAAACTGCTGCTCCTCACTTCAAGGAAAACGGACTTCAGCAGATCCGCCGCGCTGTGCTTTGTTGAAACGTGGCTTGATGGACGCACCCCCCACCACGCTGTGGAGCTAGCTGGGTTTCGGCTAATGTGTGCAGACCGCAGCACGGAGCTCACCGGAAAATCAAAGGGAGGTGGTCTCTGTTTCTATATTAATGAACATTGGTGTACTGATGTCACGTGTTGAAAGAGTCTTGCAGCCCTCTCCTAGAAACACTTTTCATAAACTGCCGGCCGTTCTATTCACCACGGGAGTCCTCCTCGATCGTCATGGCGGCTGTTTACATTCCACCACACGCACGTGCGATTGAAGCCATGCAGATGCTGGCTGACCAGGTGACAGACATGGAGAAACTTCTACCAAATTGTTGAATCATTGTTCTGGGTGACTTTAACAGGGCGAACCTCGCACATGAACTCCCCAAATACAGACAGCACATAACGTGTCCCACCAGAGGGGTACAGACACTGGACCACTGCTACACCGTAATAAAGGATACATACCACTCTGTGGCTTGTGCAGCTTTTGGACTCTCGGACCACTGTCTAGTTCATCTGACTAAGACCTTCTGCACGTACAACAACGACAAACCTTGGTTTACACCAAACCTCAGGAGGCTGCACAAAGTCAAGGAGGAGGCCTACAGGAGTGGTGACCAGGACCTGTTCAAGCAGACCAGAAACACACTGAACCGAGAGGTCAGGAAAGCCAAGAGGTGTTACGGGGAGAGCCTGGAGAGACACCTCTCTGCCAATCCTGATCCCTCAACAGTGTGGCAAGGTCTGCAGAGCATCACGGGCTTCAAGAAACGAACCCCCCCGTCTTGTGGAGAGCCCAAGGCTTGCAAACTAGCTAAACAGGTTCTACTGCAGGTTTGAACGGTCCTCCGACACAACAGGACCTCCTGCAGCACAATCAACATACTCACCTCCCCCCACAACCGCTCTGTCCACACCTCCATCACCGTTGTCACCTACTCTCTCTCTTGCAGAGGCCGCGCCCGCACTCTAGATCCACGAGGAGGATGCACGCCAGATGTTCCGGAGACAAAAGATCAGGAAGGCACCGGGCCCAGATGGCGTGTCACCTTCCTGCTTGAAAGTCTGTGCTGAACAGCTGGCACCTACCTTTGCACGGATCTTCAACCGTTCCCTGGAGCTGTGTGAGGTGCCCTCATGCTTCAGGAGCTCCACCATCGTACCGGTGGCCAAGAATCCTGCCATCACAGGTTTGAATGACTATAGACTTGTCACCCTGACATCTGTGGTCATGAAATCTTTCGAGAGGTTAGTGCTGAACCACCTGAAGGATGTCACGGGCCCCCTGCTTGACCCCCTCCAGTTTACCTACCGGGCAAACAGGTCGGTGGATGATGCGGTCAACATGGGACTGCACTACATCCTGCACCACCTGGACACCCCAGGAACGTACGCCAGGATCCTGTTTGTGGACTTGAGCTCGGCGTTCAACACCATCGCTCCTGACATCCTCCAACAGAAGCTCATCCAGCTCGCGGTGCCTGCCTCCACCTGTCAGTGGATCACCAGCTTCCTGACCAACAGGAGACAGCGTGTGAGGCTGGGGATCATCACATCTGACACCTGGACCACCAATACTGGCGCCCCTCAGGGGTGCGTCCTCTCCCCACTGCTCTTCTCTCTCTACACCAACGATTTCTCCTCAGGTGACTCTCCTGTGAAGCTCCTGAAGTATGCAGATGACACCACTCTCATTGGACTGATCCGGGACAGTGACGAGACTGCGTACAGACCCTGGAGCAACTGGTCCACTGGTGCAGCAAAAACCACCTGGAGCTGAACCTGCTCAAGACTGTGGAAATGACAGTGGACTTCAGGCGAGATCCTTCACCACTTCCACTTCTCACTATCTATCCGCAGTAATACTATTCTCTCCACAGACACCTTCAAGTTCCTGGGAACCACAATCTCTCGGGACCTGAAATGGACCAGCCACATAGACTCTGTCCGGAAGAAGGCCCAGCAGAGGTTGTACTTTCTGAGACAGTTCAGGAAGTTCAACCTGCCACAGGAGCTGCTGAAGACCTTCTACACTGCCATCATCCAGTCTCTCCTCTGCACCTCCATCACTGTCTGGTTTGGATTAGCCACCAAACAAGACAAGCACAGACTGCAACGGACAATCAGGACTGCGGAAAAGATAATCGGGACCAACCTCCCATCTATCCAAGACTTGTACCTGTCCATGACTAGGAAACGTGCAAGTAGTATCTCTATAGACCCTTCTCACTTAGGTCACAGTCTGTTCGAACTACTCCTCTCCAGACGGCGTTACAGAGCGCCGTACGTCAAAACCAACACACAGACACAGCTTCTTCCGCCAGGCTGTTGCTCTGATGAACTCACACCACTCATAGAGTCTCAGAGACATCACTGGGCAATAACGTCCTGTTCTTGCCACTTAAATGTTGTTAGTCACCTGAATGTTGTTAGTCACTAAAATGTTGGACAGAGGCTGAGATCAACCGGAGTCAAATTCCTTGTTTGGCATGCACAAACTTGGCCAATAAAGCTGATTCTGATTGTAAGTAGAGGTTTCCCTGTACCAAGAATTGGGAAAGAACAGGTTCCAAGGTGAAAGGTATCCCTAATAGATGCTGTTTTCATTTTCGATGGAAAAAATGCCAGTTATGAAGGACAAGTTACAAATATTTCAATTTATGTTTTTTACTAAGCTTTGTGAGTCTTTTATTGCTGTTATTCATTTGCCTTTGTGTTTTCCGACATGCTGATTTTATATCTTTCTATGTACCTGAGCTTGTAATTTTCTGCAAGGTATTACACGGTGTTTTGTAGATTCTTACAGAAAGGGTGAAAACGAACGGTACCGGACTACCTCCTAGTCACGCGACTTTTCTTTCTTAGGTTTATGGAAGTTGTAGTTTGTCTCACGAGAACAGTGTGTATAGTGTTATTGGCTACTCTACTGCCGTAAACGTCAACTCCCACAATCCATTGCTCGACACTGTGCGTTTGTTTCCTTCTCCGTAACGTGTCAGAAATATTTGCTTTGGATTCCGTTGTATTCTCCTCCAAGTAAATGTGTTCCGGACCGAAAGATGGAATCAAGAATCAAGTAAGAAATATTTGCTGTTACATTATTAACATCGGTGGTTCCGTCAGCTTTTTTTTTTTTTTTACAGTGAGTAGTTGCCTCAAATACGTACAGTTCATGGCCGTGACACTGAAGCAGCTGTGTTCTCTAAAAATGACACTGGAACAGTCGCGCTCTCAAAAGAATTAACTAAAATCAACTAACAACATCGCTGTGTTCGTCACTGTACTTTTGGGAGATTATTTCATTGACGTCAGCTCTCGGTAATTTGGAAAAACGATACGATACCATGTTCTGTCAATGACATCCGGAATACAGGACTGCGTTCTATTGAAATGACCGGAGTTGAAGAAATAGCTCTTAAGTGTGTTATGAAGGTAATTTGTAATAATTTTGAATACATTTTCACGTAAAGTATTCACGAAGGCGACTTGCTGCGTCTGTCCAAGTTGCTGTCTTAAATGTACAGCGTAATTGAAATTGTATTTTCCAAGAATACTGGTTTGTTTTTTAACAGCAATGTTATGGGTCAAACCCCAAGATTTAAGAACGTCAAAGACGATTGTCTTTGTGAATACTATTCTTGGACTAGCTGCTATCGTCTTGCCAAATGAATTTGCCGCAACTAATGCAAAAACGTAATCCTCTGTCACTTAATGTTAATTTGTTTAAGTGAGACTCTTGACCTCCTAAAACGTGGGAACTGTTTATTTCTACAGCAACCTTAAGCCTTCTATTCATCGAGTCTTTTAATTCTTCATTGACTATCAGCATTTTGTGGAGCGGCACCCAGAGCCACCCACAGAAACTGTTCAGAGTAGAGATGAAATTATTGATAAACTGTGATAAAAAATCTTAAAGCGACAATAAGGTGAGCCCACATTGGCACTTATGTGATAGGACAGTATTATAAATTATTTTAATATTTTACTCCCTGAAAGAAAAAAAAAAACCCTCAGAAGCAATGTTCCCTCTAATTTTTCATGTATCTGGGCATAGACACAAGCTCCCTGAGCAAACTGAGGACTACAGTGAGCAACATCAGGTCGCTTCCGGGGGGGGGGGGGGGGGCTGTGTGCTAATGGGACGTCCAACGCTGCGTGTTCGTTTCGCTTCGGGGGTGGGGGGGTGATGTTTATGCGCTGGATAGATTTCTTGTGCGCTGAGAACTTGCGGGCAGTGCGCGATTGCGCACGCGCGCAGCTTAGAGGGAACATTGCTCAGAAGTGATATAATGGTATTTTAGGTGGAGTCTGCTTGATTTGACTGCCTGACTATGTCACACTTTGACTCGGTTAAATTTTCCAGCGACAGCTATCTCTACGTATGACTCCTTCAACATATCACAAGCATTAGCCTCTCCGTGGCTAATTCAAGAGCAAGAAATGAGAACCGTAACCTCGCAATTTTTTTGCACCCACTTACGAGCCAACTTTTTACTTCCGAACCGATGCACCAACCTCCCCCTCTTGTCTTGTCTCCTTTGCCCTGCCATTCCCTGTTCGTCTCGCGCTTAGCAATGCAAAAACAAGTAGTCCATTCAAGTATGTCTCCTAAGACTACCGAGACTCGAAATCATAAAGGAGCATGGTGAATGCATTCGTGTCGTCGATTTCAGGAAGGTGTATGGCCGGTGTTGTGCCAAAGAAGGTATCCCCGGTAAAAGCACACGCATTGAGTGAAAGGCGGAAGCCATTGCCATGCATGCGGCAGACAGTACTGGCTTGTTTTCAATAAAAACATGAAAAAAACACTTTTGTGTTTGTCAATTTCCATCTTTAAAAGCTTGGTTTCTTTTTTTTTTTAAGTTGTCACTCGGAGTTCTGCGAGGTGCGTTCACAGTCGGAAAACTCATGTATTGCACCAAAAAGTAATGACGAGTATAATTGGAAGTGTACAATAATTTATTAGCCTGATTTTCCCCCGCTCCCCAAGCAAAGTTAGGAGGTCAAGAATAAAGTAACATTTATTTTTTGTTATAAAGGTTTGAAAAATAAAATTTGTTTAGGTTTTCTGTGTGTTACACAGAGTACTAAGGCAAAAAGTGTGACTGTTGGGGAGGCAATGTCAAATTCTCATTTTACCGAAGCTCGGGGCACCGGCCAGAACGCCACTTCATGGCCAGGATGCTGGGAAATGTTAGGTAGGGCAAGATGGTGGAATAAGGAAAAATTGACTTTTGCACTTTATCCAGCATTCAAGTAACAGACAAAATAGAATTCCAAATGAGGCTGAAATTGGGGTATCTACACTGTTCGGTGGTGGCCAGTAGTGTCCAATGTCCAATCAGGTGAGCTATTACAGGTTTGGGTTGGTGTGTTGATATCTGTGAGGGCCGACAGGCAGGTATGTATGGGTCTTTGAATGTGAATTTGGTATTAATTTATGGAATTATTAATGTGGTTTCTGGACCAGAGACCAATAGCACATCACCCACTATTATTAAAAGTTTGATACAAGACACTTAAACGGGCTAAATGAACCTAAATATATACTGTCCTATAATGGAGCGCAAGCTAGCCTTAGCGTTAGCACACACAGGAAAACTTAATAGGTACTGAGAAAAAGATAATAAAAAACACATCGAATGGCGACATCACATAACTTGCACGGACGCACACTCTACGGACGCACTCAGGAAGGCACACACACAAAGACAAACGCTCAAAGTCTTACACTCGTAACTGCCCGACAGACGGCCCGGCTCACTGGCAACTAGTGCTCTAGCTCACGCTCACCATATGCGCCGCTAAAGCCAAACGAACCCAATTTAGCTGCCCAAAAATCGCCCACTGGAAACACGAAATATGAGTCTTATTGTACAGTGACTTTTGGGATAGTCCGGCACGCATTATTTGCTTTTACATTGATTGCTAGGGCAAAAGTCGCTTCTACTTACAAACCCGATCGCGGAACCAATTACGTTTGTAAGTAGAGGTACCACTGTATGAGATTACCCCCCCCCCAAATACAGTCAAACCTCGGTTTTCGAACATCACATGAACACCCCCCCCCACACGCACACGCACACGCACACGCACACACACACACACACGCACGCACGCACGCACGCACGCACGCACGCACGCACGCACGCACGCACGCACGCACGCACGCACACATACACACGCACACACGCACCCCTCTGCTCAGCCAAATTTATTGTGTGACATTATTATGTCACGCACCAACATGATAATGACAAATTGACTCCTACAGTACTAAAACCACAGACCAAAGACCACATTTTCAACAATGAACATTGTGTGCATTGTCACACACAGACAAACTCTCAGTTCAACAAATTCCACAAACAAAAACATAATAAGTTTTTTCACTTACCGTATTTTCCGCCCTGAAAGGCGCACCGGATTATAAGGCGCACCTTCAATGAACGGCCCATTTTAAAACTTTGTCCATATATAAGGCGCACCGGATTATAAGGCGCATAAAATAGAAGCTATACTGCAACATACTGAGGTTGACTAGGGTTGCGGTATGCATCCACTAGCCAATAACCAACGAGCCCTCTGTAAACAATCGCGTTTCTCAAGCGATCTCCTATAAAATGATCGGAACTGACTAAAGTTCGATCTAACGCATTGGTACTACTTACCTATGTTTCCCTTCCATATCGATCCGTAGATTTACTCGAAACATTAACAGAGCAGCCTATTTTGACATGAAATAGCCTGGTACGTATAGCAGCTATCGTTATAGCATTAGCCATCCGCAAAGTCCCACGAGCCTCAGCTCGCAATCTCCCATGAGCCTCAGCAAAGTGTAAACAATCGCGTTTCTCAAACGATCTCCTATAAAATGATCGGAACTGACTAAAGTTCGATCTAACGCATTGGTACTACTTACCTATGTTTCCCTTCCATATCGATCCGTAGATTTACTCGAAACATTAACAGAGCAGCGATTCAGTGTGTGTGGGGGCTGTTGTTTTCCATCCCGTCTTTCGGCCTTGGCGATCACCTTTGGCCGGGTTCTTGGTTGTTTTCCTCCTGCCGCTCTTCCTCTGGCACCTCTACTGGTTTTATATTCAAGTGTGCTTCCTGTAAACCATTCTTGCACATACATCCACTTCACCCACTGTCACACACCGCCCATTCATCATTCTTTCAATTTTGTCATTTTGTACGGAATTATGTGAACTTTTGGCTGTGACATCATCAATTTGTTGGTTTCCTGACTATGCAAAGTTCTTACTCACCACTTACCATGCATTTGTTTTTGTTCTTTTGACACTATCTTTTGACACATATCTTTTCATTGTAAGGCAAAACATTTCCCTCTGTCCAGAACGTTCAGTAGTAATCCAAAACTGGCGTCTAGCATTAATCAAAACATGATACAATCAAGTACTGAACATTTTTAGACGACTTTGGCAGTGTCCGTGATTTAGAAAATCATCAGGCATGCATTAAACCAGCGGTGGCCAACCCGCGGCTCTTTGCCGGGTTTCATGCGGCTCTTTTACGTTCGCTTCGCTTCGGGGTGGGGGGGGGGGAATGGGACGTCAAACGCTGCGCGTTCGCTTCGCTTCGGGGGGGGTGGTAATGGGACGTCAAACGCTGCGTGTTCGCTTCGCTTCGGGGGGGGGGGTTGTGGCTCTTTGCGGTACACAGTAAAAAAATGTGGCTCTTAGTCTCTGACTGGTTGGCCACCCCTGCATTAAACAGTTCCTTAAGGGTCTTTAAGCTATTCAGGCAATATATAAAAAAACATTTGTTATTTCAAAGTGCACAGAAATACATATCAGATCATAAAGTTATAAAAACCTTTGTCATTACCACCTATCAAAAATGTCTAGTTATGTCTCCTTTATTGATTTGGTGTGTAGGTATAATTATATGCATAAAATGTTTCTTTTATTGATTTAATATGTGAATATACTTGTCTGCTTATGTACTTTATTCAATGAGGTTTGAGCATATCTGTTTTTGTAGCTAGGCAGGACTTTTTGTATTTCGACCCCATTTCTTCACTACCTACCTACCTACCTACATAAATAAATAAAATATTGTCAATGCGAACTTTAACTTGCTCGGGTGGTCGGATTTTGTTTTGTGTGACAGGTTGTTCCTTTTCTGTCGGTCTGTTGCGCTTTCTCGCAATAATGTACCGATCCCCTGTCCCATCTTGAGTCTTTGTACAATTCCAACAGCTTTCAAATGACATTTCTGCTGAATGTGACGCTTGAGGTACTCCAACTTCCATTCCTTCCATATTTTTCCCTCCGTAAACTCGCCCGCCACTTTGGCTTCACTCCATGTTTTGCAGTTGAGACCTTTCTCATTCGAAAAAATCTCACCCAGTTTCACCGTTTCCTCTTGTACTTGCACACACTCCAACAGCCATTCAATCTTACAAGAACTGCCGCATCTCTTAATTATTTTGTCTTGGCGAGTGGATGTGTTGCTGCTCATTCGTTTCGCCATGATTAGCTACCGTAATTTTCAGACTAAAAGTCGCTCCGAAATATAGGTCGCATTAGCCATAAAATGCACAATAACGTGAAAAAAAACATATATAAATCGCTCCGGAGTATAAGTCGCATTTTGGGGGACATTTATTCGACAAAACCCAACACCAGGAACAGACATGAACGAGCAACAACAGGCTAAACGATAGGTAAATTAACGTGACATAAACACAAACGAAGCGCTGAGAACGGGCCTGACGTAACATTCAGAATTATTCAAATAACTATTACATAAATAACACGTTTATAAAACCATCTGTGTCACTCCAATTCATTAAATCCATCGATCGTCCTTTGTCAACAATGGGTGCGCGCCGCTGACGGCGGTTACACTTCAAAATATTCCACAGGCCCATACAACGATATATAAATTAGATATCAAATAACTATTATAGAAGCAATAATGTTATCAAACCATCTGTGTCACTCCAAATCATTAAATCCATCGATCGTTCTTTATGTCAACAATGACGGCGCTTGCACTTCAAAATATTCTACAGGCCCATATTCAAGATTCAAGAGATTCAAGAGTTTTTTTATTCGCCATGTTTGAGCGTGCCAAACAAGGAATTTGACTTCGGTAAATCACAGCCTCTGTTCAACATTTAGGTGACTAACAACACTCAAGACATGTGAAAAATGGCAAATATTCTCAAACATCCCCTGATCTTAAACTCCCAAGAGGGCACGGAAGAACTCAAAACTCCAGCTAGGGGAACTGAGAAACCTTGAGAAGAGACCACAGATGGGAAGGTCCCTTATCCAGGATGACCAGGCTGCAATGGATGCAGAGAGGACACAAAGTACAAACAGTGTAGACAAATTCAAAAAAGGTGTGGAGAGCAGGATGTTATTGCACAGTAATGACTCTGAGACTCTAAGAGTGGTGTGAGTTCATCAGAGCAACAGCCTGGGGGAAGAAGCTGTCTCTGTGTCTGCTGGTTTTGGCGAACCGAGCTCTATAACGCCGTCCGGAGGGGAGTAGTTCAAACAGACTGCAACCTGGGTGAGAAGGGTCTGTAGAGATGTTCCTTGCACGTTTCCTGGTCCTGGAGAAGTACAAGTCTTGGATAGATGGGAGGTTGATTCCAATTATCTTTTCTGCAGTCCTGATTGTCCGTTGCAGTCTGTGCTTGTCTTGTTTGGAGGCCGATCCAAACCAGACAGTGATGGAGGTGCAGAGGACAGACTGGATGATGGCAGTGTAGAAGGTCTTCAGAAGCTCTCGCGGCAGGTTGAACTTCTTGAGCTGTCTCAGGAAGTACAGCCTCTGCTGGGCCTTCTTCCGGACAGAGTCTATGTGGCCGGTCCATTTCAGGTCCCGAGAGATTGTGGTTCCCAGGAACTTGAAGGTGTCCGTGGAGAGAATAGTATTACTGCGGATAGTGAGGGGTAAAGGTGGTGAAGGGTCTCGCCTGAAGTCCACTGTCATCTCCACGGTCTTGAGCGGGTTCAGCTCCAGGTGGTTTTGGCTGCACCAGTGGACCAGCCGCTCCACCTCCTGTCTGTACGCAGTCTCGTCACCGTCCTGGATCAGTCCGATGAGAGTGGTGTCGTCAGCATACTTCAGGAGCTTCACAGGAGAGTCACCTGAGGAGACATCGTTGGTGTAGAGAGAGAAGAGCAGTGGGGAGAGAACGCACCCCTGAGGGGCTTCAGTATTGGTGGTCCGGGTGTCAGATATGATGCCCCCCAGCCTCACATGCTCCTGTTGGTCAGGAAGCTGGTGATCCACTGACAGGTGGAGGCAGGCACCGCAAGCTGGATGAGCTTCTGTTGGAGGATGTCAGGAGCGATGGTGTTGAACGCAAAGCTGAAGTCCACGAACAGGATCCTGGCGTACGTTCCTGGGGTGTCCAGGTGGTGCAGGGTGTAGTGCAGTCCCATGTTGACCGCATCATCCACCGACCTGTTTGCCCGGTAGGCAAACTGGAGGGGGTCAAGCAGGGGGCCCGTGACATCCTTCAGGTGGTTCAGCACTATTCTCTCGAAAGATTTCATGACCACAGATGTCAGTGCGACAGGTCTATAGTCATTCAAACCTGTGATGGCGGGCTTCTTGGCCACTGGAACGATGGTGGAGCTCTTGAAGCACGAGGGCACCTCACACAGCTCCAGAGAACGGTTGAATATCCGTGCAAAGGTGGGCGCCAGCTGCTCAGCGCAGACTTTCAAGCAGGAAGGTGACACGCCGTCTGGGCCCGGTGCCTTCCTGGTCTTTTGTCTCCGGAACATCTGGCGCACTTCCTCCTCGCGGATCTGGAGTGCGGGCGCGGCCTCTGCAAGAGAGAGAGTGGGTGACAACGTTGATAGAGGTGTGGACAGAGCAGTTGTGGGGAGAGGTGAGTATGTAGATTGTGCTGCAGGAAGTCCTGTTGTGTGGGAGGACCGATCAAACCTGCAGTAGAACCTGTTTAGCTGGTTAGCAAGCCTTGGGCTCTCCACAGGACGGGGGGGGGTTCGTTTCTTGAAGCCCGTGATGCTCTGCAGACCTTTCCACACTGTTGCGGGATCAGGATTGGCAGAGAGGTGTCTCTTCAGGTTCTCCCCGTAACACCTCCTGGCTTTCCTGACCTCTCGGTTCAGTGTGTTTCTGGTCTGCTTGAACAGGTCGCGGTCGCCGCTCCTGTAGGCCTCCTCCTTGACTTTGCGCAGCCTCCTGAGGTTCGGTGTAAACCAAGGTTTGTCGTTGTTGTACGTGCAGAAGGTCTTAGTCTGCACACACAGATCCTCACAAAAACTGATGTATGATGTGATAGTGTCAGTGAGTTCATGCAAGTCTGAAGTTGCAGCTTCGAAAACTCCCCAATCGGTGCAGTCAAAGCAGGCTTGGAGGTCCTGCCTTGACTCCACTGTCCACTTCCTCACAGTCCTCACCACAGGCTTAGAAGTTTTTAGTTTCTGCCTGTAGGCCGGGATCAGATGAACTAGACAGTGGTCCGAGAGTCCTAAAGCTGCACGAGCCGCAGAGTGGTATGCATCCTTAATCACGGTGTAGCAGTGGTCCAGAGTCTGTGCCCCTCTGGTGGGACACGTTACGTGCTGTCTGTATCTGGGGAGTTCGTGTGCGAGGTTCGCCCTGTTAAGATCACCCAGAACAATGATTAGTGAATTTGGTAGAAGTTTCTCTATGTCTGTTACCTGGTCAGCCAGCATCTGCGTCGCTTCACTCGCACGTGCGTGTGGTGGAATGTAAACAGCCGCCATGACGATCGAGGAGAACTCCCGTGGTGAATAGAACGGCCGGCAGTTTATGAAAAGTGTTTCTAGGAGAGGGCTGCAAAACTCTTTCAACACCGTGACATCAGTACACCAACGTTCATTAATGTAGAAACAGAGACCACCTCCCTTTGATTTTCCGGTGAGCTCCGTGCTGCGGTCTGCACACATTAGCCGAAACCCAGCTAGCTCCACAGCGTGGTGGGGGGTGCGTCCATCAAGCCACGTTTCAACAAAGCACAGCGCAGCGGATCTGCTGAAGTCCGTGTTCCTTGAAGTGAGGAGCAGCAGTTTGTCCATCTTGATCGCCAGGGAGCGGACATTCGCCAGATGAATTGACGGTAGGGCAGAACGGAACCCTCTCTGCCTCAGCTTTACGAGGGCTCCGGCTCGTTTTCCGCTAGCTTGTAAAGCACCGCCGCTCCGGCTAGAATCTCCGACAAACAATCTGAATCAGAGAGAACAGGAGAGAAAATACCAGAAGAAGACTGTCCGATGTTTAACAGCGCTTCTCTGGTAAAAGTGATCCGGGATGGACAGCAGAGGACACAGAAAACACACAAAATAAGACAAAGAAACAGAGAGCGACTCACCGTGGCTGCCATCCGCGGCGCCATCATATGATATATAAATTAGATATCAAATAACTATTATATAAGCAATAATATTATCAAACCATCTGTGTCACTCCAAATCATTAAATCCATCGATGAAATTCCTCCTCCTTTGTCAAAAACGCCGCGCGTGCGCCCTGATGTCAGCCTCGTCGTTATTCCACAGATCTAGTATATAACTATACTGTAGCGTTAACAAAGTTCAAGGAAAGACGTGGGTTTGGTAAACGGCTCTTTATTTAACAAAACAAACTTCCAGGCGTGTGGCGCATACACACACACACACACAGACACACACACACACACACACACACACACACACACACACACACACACACACACACACACACACACACACACAAATTCCGTAGGTAGAACAGAATAGCAGTAATGTGACAAAAATTAGTTTGACACCCTTGTCTGTTTGGATTTGTGTTAAGGCCATAAATACAAGGTTTACTTGCTGAAAATATGCTTATAGCATTTTCATAGGCTTTTTTCTTTTCTAGGGAAAGTCCAGGATGTGCCTTTGAGGTGTATGTGGAAGTTGTTCACCCAGGCACACAAAGCTCAGGTAAGTTTCTTAGAATTCTTTGTAGCTGCAAGAGCAACCTTTTTGAATAACATTTGACCATTCTCTGTGATTGGCTCTGTGAGTGGCTGGCGACCAGTTTGAGGTGTAGTCTGCCTTTTGCCCGACGTCAGCTGGGATAGGCTCTGCACACACATTTGCCTGTTCTGTGAGGTTTTGATGAATCACAGGTATGGTCCATCGCCTCATACCGTTGTCTGCGAATTGCTTGCTGGACTACCTTTGCACCGGTTCATTGACCCCGTGGAGGCTTTTTTTGGTGTGTATTGAACATTGTGGAGGGGCTATGTGGCGGACCTCTCGTCTATGTTATTTAGGCCTCTCACCAGCTGCCTGCAGTTAGTTATTTTTTCCCTTTATTTCAGAGTTTTGTCTTGTTGATTTGATGACTTGTATCTTGTTGCAGTTATTGGTTTACTTTTCTTGGAGCTTATTAAGTTTGTGCCCAGGTCATCTACAGTATCTCACAAAAGTGAGTACAACCCTCTCATTTCTGCAATGTTTTAATTATATCTTGTCATGGGACAACACTGAAGAAATGACACTTTGAGACAATGTTAAGTACCGTATTTTCCGCACTATTAGGCGCACTTAAAAACTTAAAATGTACTCAAAAAACCACAGTGTGCCTTATAATGCAGAGCGCCTTATATATGGATCAATTGATGAATTTGTTGATCCATACTGGTTATACACAGCATTCTGCCAAAATGTTTCAGTACGTTTTAGTACAACTAGTAAATTACAAGGTCGCATCGCTTTCCAGCATTACGGCAACCGTGCTCAGGGGGTGTCACTGAATAGCTGATGTACCCGCGAGGCTATTTCATTTCAAAATAGGCTGCTCCGTTAATGTTTCAAGTAAATTTACGGATCAATATGGAAGGGAAATATAGGTAAGCAGTACCAATGTGTTAGATCGAACTTTAGTCAGTTACGATCATTTTATAGGAGATAGTTTGAGAAATGCGATTGTTTACAGGGGGCTGCCACGACACTTTGCTGAGGCTCATGGGAGTCTGTGAGCTGAGGCTCATGGGAGTTTGCGGGTGGCTAATGCTATAATGATAGCTGCTATAGGCACGAGGCTCTTTCATTTCAAATAGGCTGCTCCGTTAATGTTTCAAGTAAATTTACGGATCGATATGGAAGGGAAACATAAGTAAGCAGTACCAATGTGTTAGATCGAACTTTAGTCAGTTCTGATCATTTTATAGGAGATAGTTTGAGAAACGCGATGGTTTACAGGGGGCTGCCACGACACTTTGCTGAGGCTCATGAGAGTCTGCGAGCTGAGGCTCATGGGAGTTTGTGGGTGGCTAATGCTATAATGATAGCTGCTATACGCACGAGGCTATTTCATTTCAAAATAGGCTGCTCTGTTAATGTTAAATGTTAAATTTACGGATCGATATGGAAGGGAAACATAAGTAAGCAGTACCAATGTGTTAGATTGAACTTTAGTCCGTTCCGATCATTTTATAGGAGATAGTTTGAGAAACGCGATTGTTTACAGAGGGCTCATTGGTTATTGGCTAGTGGATGCATACCGCAGCCGTAGTCAACCTCAGTTTGTTGCAGTATAGCTTCTATTTTATGCGCCTTTTAATCCGGTGCGCCCTATATATGAAATAATTTCTAAAATAAAAAATTCAATGAGGGTGCGCCTTATAATCCAGTGCACCTTATGGTGCGAAAAATACGGTAGTCACTGTAGAGCTTGGATAGCAAAGTAAATTTATTGTTGCTTCAAAGTACCGTAAATTTCGGACTACAAGCCGTGACTTTTTTCTCAAATTTTGAACCCTGCTTATATGGCAGTGGTCCCCAACCTTTTTTGCGCCACGGACCGGTTACGTGTCAGAAATAATTTGCGGACTGGCCTTTATATAAATAAATAATACATTTATATAAATAAATAATACATTTATAATAAATATATAAATACGATGAAATAAAATGATACGACTGGCATATAAAAGACATAAAAATAAAACTCACCATTACGTTGAATAAATGGGAGCACTGAGCTTGTTTCTCAGAAACGAGCCCGTCCCATCTAGGCATAATCGGAGACAATGACACCCGAAGTGGTTAAGGTTCGTCTTTTAATGCAGGATGCTTGGTCTCCATGTGCCGAAGACGTTTCGAAGGCTTCATTGCCTCGTTAGCTAGCCTGTTGCCACATATTATGCAGAGTGGGTTTGGCGCGTCAGTCACCTGTGGTGATAAATCCATATTTTAAGTGGGACTTCAGAAACTTTCTTTTAACAGAAGGTTTGAAAATCTATTATGGCTTTTACGCACGCCCGGTCCTACTCTACAGAGCTCTCTTTCACCTCCGTGGATGGAAGTCGGGGGCCGGCGCTCGGCCGGGTGGCTGTCCAGGGACGGTGGATGGGGCTCGGACATGGCTTTTACGCACGCCCGGTCCTATTCTATGGAGCTCTCTTCCACCTCCGTGGCTGGAAGTACCACCTCCGGGGATGGAAGTCCACGCTGCCACACGCCTGGAAGTCGACGCCGGTGCTTGGGGCTGTATGGCGGTGAACTATTTATTAGGGGTGTAACGATTCATCGATACACATCGATTAATCGATATAATGCTCTACGATTTGTTGGCATCGATGCTAAACGTAAACATTGATCTATATCGCCCGTTTTTGACCTCGGACATTAGACGCGACTTTATTTTGAAATCCAGTTCATTATTGCTTGCTTCCTCTTTCCGGGAGCAGTGCGCGGCGTGTTGTGTTGTGAGCAGAGCAGGCACGTGAAAGGGGAGCCGACAACTACGCGGCTCCTGGGCTGGTGCTATGGCTAGTGTCCAAGAAGACGAGGAAATTCGCTCCACTTTGGGCTTCAAGTCATTCGTTTGGAAGCACTTTGTAATTTCCTAAATAAAGAGTTTGCAGTACCTTGTTGATTTTGCGTATGAATTGTTATAAATCAGGATATTGTTCTATATCGATCGTAGAGCACTATATCGTGATGTATCGTGAATGAATCACAGCAGGCTTTAAGATATCGGCAAATATCGTATCGTGTTTCTTTGTATCGATATGATATCGTATCGTGACAAAACCCGCGATTTACACCCCTACTATTTATGTTATAGTTATTTGATATATTTTATTTCGTGTAGCAACTTGTACAGTGGAGCCTCGGTTTTCGAACGTCCCGGTTCTCGAACAAATCGGTATTCGAACAAGGAATTAGAGATTTTTTTGCTTCGGATGTCGGACGAAATTCGGTTGTCGAACCTCGCGAGATGAGCCGAGAGGACCCGCATGCCAACTGACTCCGTTCGTTATTACGTTCTCGTTACTCTGAGGATTGCATCAAATCTAATCATGCCTCCAAAGGAAGCAAGTGGGAGCAGTACAGCCATCCTAAAACACAAAGACGCTCCTAAAGCAATGCGACACTGAGCGCCCGGTGCGCTGTGGTTGCGCGATCGGACCAAATTAAGCTCCCTGCGCACTGAGGTCCACTTAAATTTTGGAAAGTACATTAGGACTTTAAAAATATTTTATAATTTTAGCGACCGCTCTGTCACAATAATGCGACCAGCGCGGTGCAGTTGCGCGGTCGGCGGTGCGCTACAGTTGCGCGTTTGGCGGTGCGCTGCAGTTGCGCGATCGGACAAAATTAAGCTCCCTACGCACTGATGTCCACTTAAATTTTGGAAAGTACATCAGGACTTTAAAAATATTTTCTGAATTTCAGCGACGGCTCTGTCACAATAATGCGACCAGCGCGGTGCAGTTGCGCGGTCGGCGACGCGCTACTGTTGCGCGTTCGGTGGTGCGCGGCAGTTGTGCGATTGGACAAAAATGTGCAAATGAAAAAATGCTTAAAAAAGGCAGGGTTTTTTTGGCTTGGAACGGATTCATTTTTTTTCCATTATTTGTAATGGGAAAATATGATTCTGAATTCGAACGATTCACTTCTTGAACAGCTTTCTGGAACGGATTGTGTTCGAAAACCGAGGCTCCACTCCATATGTTTTTATCGTTACAGTTCAGTAGTTTTTTGGTCGTTGAACTCTTGTTTTGTTGAATAAAGAGCCGTTTACCAAACCCACGTCTTTCCTTGTACTTTGTTAACGCTACAATATAGTTATATACTAGATCTGTGGAATAACGACGAGGCTGACGTCAGGGCGCACGCGCGGCGTTGTTGACAAAGGACGAGGAATTTGATCGATGGATTTAATGATTTGGAGTGACAGATGGTTTGATAATATTATTGTTTATATAATAATTATTTTATATATAATTTACATATCGTTATATGGGCCTGTGGAATATTTTGAAGTGCAAGCTCCGTCAGCGGCGCGCACCCGGCCGCATTGTTGACATAAAGGACGATCGATGGATTTAATGATTTGGAGTGACACAGATGGTTTGATAATATTATTGCTTATATATATAATAGGTATTTGATATATCGTTATATGGGCCTGTGGAATATTTTGAAATGCTACCGCCGTCAGCGGCGCGCATTGTTGACATAGAGGACAATCGATGGATTTAATGAATTGTAGTGACACAGATGGTTTTATAAACGTGTTATTTATGTAATAGTTATTTGAATAACTCTGAATGTTACGTCACGCCGTTCTCAGCTCTTCGTTTGTGTTTATGTCACGTTAGCATACCTATCGTTTAGCCTGTTGTTGCTCGTTCATGTCTGTTCTTGGTGTTGGATTTTGTCGAATAAATTTCCCCCAAACTGCGATTTATACTCCGGAGCGACTTGTTTATGTTTTTTTTCATGTTATTGTGCATTTTATGGCTAATGCAACCTCGAAAGATACGGTATATAAGAAAAAAACTAAATATCCCCGAATTTTAGCTAGTGCGGTTTATAGTCCGGTGCGGTTTATAGTCCGAAAATTACGGTAACTCAAAATACAACAATAAATGTGTAGAATGTTGGCAACAATAGTAAGTACACCCCAACGAAAAATATCCTGAAGACAAGCAGACTAAGGATATGGGTTACTGGAACCATGTCCTGTGGTCTGAAGAGACCAAGATAAACATATTTGGTTCAGATGGTGTCCAACGTGTGTGGCGGCAACCAGGTGAAGAGTACAAAGACAAGTGTGTCTTGCCTACAGTCAAGCATGGTGGTGGGAGCGTCATGGTCTGGGGCTGTATGAGTGCTGGTGGCACTGGGGAGCTACAGTTCATTGAGGGAACAATGAATGCCAACATGTACTGTGGAATACTGAAGCAGAGCATGATCCCCTCCCTCCGTAAACTGGGCCGCGGAGCAATATTCCAACACGATAACCCCAAAACAGACCTCCTAAAGAAGCTGAGTGTGAAGGTGATGGACTGGCCAAGCATGTCCCCAGACCTAAACCCTATTGAACATCTATGGGGCATCCTCAAACGGAAGGTGGAGGAGCGCAAGGTCTCCAACATCCACCAGCTCCGTGATGTCATCATGGAAGAGCATTCCAGCGGCGACCTGTGAAGCTCTGATGAACTCCCTGCCTAAAAGGGTTACGGCGGTGCTGGAAAATAATGGTGGCCACACAAAATATTGACATTTGGGTCCAATTTTGACATTTTCAGTCGGGGTGTACTCACAGCAATTTACAGATTTATTATTGTATTTTGAGTTACTTTTAAGTAACAATACATTTACTTTGCTATCCAAGCTCTACAGTGACTACTTAACATTGTCTCAAGGTGTCATTTCTTCAGTGTTGTCCCATGGCAAGATATAATTAAAACATTGCAGGAATGAGAGTGGTGTACTCACTTTTGTGAGATACTGTGTCTTTTATATATTTGTATATACTCACTCTGTGGTATGAATGCTGCTGGACAAGAATTTCCTGCGGGAGCAATCCCAAGAGATTAATAAAGTGAAATCTGTCTGTCTGATCGTGTCATCTTCCTGTCAACCAACCATCCATCCATCCAGCCATCCATCTTCTTCTGCTTATCCGGAGTCGGGTCCCGGAGGCAGCACCTTTAGGAGGGATCCCCAGAATTACCTCTCCCCAGCCACTTCGTCCAGCTCATCCTGGGAGATCCCAGCCGAGAGACATAGTCTCTCCAGCGTATCCTGGGTCGTCCCTGGGGTCACCTGCCGGTGGGACATGCCCGGAACACCTCCCCGGAGAGGCGCCCAGGAGGCATCCTGTTGAGATGCCCGAGCCACCTCATCTGGCTCCTCTCAACGTGGAGGAGCAGCAGCTCGACTTCGAGTCCCTCCCGGATGACTGAGCTTCTCACCTCTTCTCTAAGGGAGAGCCCGGACACCTAGCGGAGGAAACTCATTTCGGCCGCCTGTATCTGGGATCTTGTCCTTTCGGTCACGGCCCATGGCTCGTGACCATAGGTGAGTGTAGGAGCGTAGATCGACCGGTAAATTGAGAGCTTCGCCTTTTGGCTCAGCTCCCTCTTCACCACGAAAAAAACGGTACAGAGTCCGCATCACAGCAGGTGCTGCACCGATCCGCCTGTCGATCTTGTTCTCCATCCTGCCTTCGCTTGTGAACAAAGACCCCAAGATACTTGAACTCCTCCACTTGGGGCAGGATCTCATCCCCGATCCGGGGAGGGCATTCCACCATTTTCCGACTGAGGACCATGCTGCTGACTTTCATCCCGACCGCTTCACACTCTGCTGCGAACCACTCCAGTGTAAGCTGGAGATCACGGCTTGAAGAAACCAACAGCACCACATCGTCTGCAAAAAGCAGAGATGATCACCAAACTGGACCCCTTCAACGCCTCGGCTGCGCCTCGAAATTCTGTCCATAAAGGTTATGAACAGAATCGGTGACAAAGGGCAGCCTTGGCGGAGTCCAACCCCCACTGGGAACGAATCTGACTTACTGATGGAAATGCGAACCAAACTCTGGCATCGATGATACAGGAACCGAACATCCCATATCAGTTGGTTTGGCACGCTGTACTCCCGAAGCACCCCCCACAGAACTCCCCGAGGGACACGGTTGAACGCCTTCTCCAGGTCCACAAAACACATGTAAACTGGTTGAGTGAACTTCCACGCACCTTCGAGGATCCTGCCGAGGGTATAGAGCTGGTCCACTGTTCCACTGCCAAGACGGAAACCACACTGCTCCTCCTGAATCCGAGATTCAACCGCCCGACGGACCCTCCTTTCCAGCACCCCTGAATAGACCTTACCAGGGAGGCTGAGGAGTGTGATTCCTCTGTAGTTGGAACACACCCTCTGGTCCCCCTTCTTAAAAAGGGGGGGACCACCACCCAAGTCTGCCACTCCAGAGGCACTGTCCCCTGATGTCCACGCAATGCTGTAGGGGCGTGTCAGCCAGGACAGCCCCTCAACATCCAGTGCCTTTGAAAACTCGGGGCGGATCTCATCCACCCCCGGGGACTTGCCTCTGAGTAGCTTATTAACTACCTTGGTGACTTCGACCCCAGAGATTGGAGAGTCCACCACAGATTCTCCTGGCCCTGCTTCCGCAATGGAAGGTGTGTCGGTGGAATTGAGGAGGTCTTTGAAGTATTCTCCCCACCGACTCACGAGGTCTCGAGTCGAGGTCAGCAGCACACCGTCTCCATTGTAAACAGTGTTAACTGTGCACTGCTCCCCCCTCCTGAGGCGCCGGATGATGGACCAGAATTTCCTCGAAGCTGTCATTCTCCACGACCTCGCCAAACTCCTCCCACACCCGGGTTGTTGCCTTAGCGACTGCCGAGGCCGCGTTCCGCTTGGCCATCCGGTACATGTCGGCTGCCTCCGGAGTCCCACAGGCTAAAACGGCCTAATAGGACTCCTTCTTCAGCTTGATGGCATCCCTTAACGCCGGTGTCCACCAGCGGGTTCGGGGGTTGCCGCCATGACAGGCCTGACGACCACCTTACGCCTCTCACCGTGGGCAACTCCAGAGTGGAAGAGAGTCCAGCCCCTCTCAAGAGGACTTGTTCCAGAACACAAGCTCTGTGTGGAGGCAATGTCTCGTCCAGTGGTTCTTAACCTTTTTCCTTGTTCGCACCCCATTCAATTCACCAACCAGTTCTCGCACCACTAACCCTAACCCTAAATAATTATTATAATAATAATTGGTTTACTTTACAGCTACAAGGCTTAATTAGCATTATCCCTAACGCCAATTAACACAATGACTTCTTGATTTCCAGAATTTTTCACTTTTTTCGGTTACCCGACCACTATCCCCGAAAAATTGTAAATTTCGCCCAGGGTATCCTCGCACCCCCTAGGAAGCATTCTCTCACCCCTAGGGGGTTAAGAACCACTGGTCTAGTCGGAACTTTTCTGCCTCGCACACCAGCTTGTGCTCCTTTGCTGCCATAGAGGTGACATTCCATGTCCCAATAGCCAGCTTCTGTCACCGGGGATCGGACCACTTTGGTCGCCGCCCAGCTCTCTTTGCACATGACCCCTTTGGCCCCTCCCACAGGTGGTGAGCCTATGGGAACTTCCTGTCAATCATTTTGGAAATTACATCATTGTTAGATGCCCATCAGAAACCAAGAGTTGTGATTGCAGTTTTTGCTTCAGAAAGTGAACCACTACTACGCAATATACGGCAGTCGAAAAGTGGGGATTCATGATGAAAGAAGAATATGACTTTTCTGGTTTGTACATTTATAATTCTATCTTAATTTTGTGTTTCTAACAGAGCCTGCCATCCGAAGAAAATTCCCAGAGGACTTCCAAGATGAGGTCTGTTTTATTTTGCATTTCCTTATATTGTGTCTGTATATATGTTTTGACCATTATCTGTAGTTATCAGCATTGAATCACATTGCATCTGTGGTAGATTTTCTTACACTTTCTCACACCGCTTGTTCTAACTTCGAAACTTTTTTTTTTTTAACGTAGATTGGGTTGTTAGTTAAGTATTTTATAAGTGGGGCTTTAATCCATCGTGATCATCGTGGGGACTTCCTGTTCGACATGGGAATATAAGGGTCTCTGTATGGATATGTATCGCGGCCGAGGGTTGCCTGCCTGAATTGTACGTGTTCCCTTCTAAATTATCTTCACTCCCTGTTGCATTTCAAATTGAATTGTGCAGCTTGGCAAGTTTGGCAACTTGTTGCATTGTTGGTATTGCTAACAATGGAAGGCGAGAAGCCTTCGGAGCAAAGAATCTAAACAGTCCTTTGTTTCTTTAATGTTAAATTACCGGAGATTTGAAGGTGCCATGAAAAGATTCATAGAAGATTCAAAAGAACATCAGGTATTATGCCATCCACAAATTCTCTTAAGGCGCCTCAACTGGCATTCCTAATGTGTTTTTTTTTTTTTTGCTAATGTCATAGAAAGTGGTGAATGATGAATTCAGCATCAACAACACATAAACATCACGGTATTACTGTATGCTTCAATTTGTTCCTAAGTGCAGCTCCCTATGTTTTCCCCAATCGATTGAGGGACCCAGGCCGTTTTTCTTCTGCTCTTCGCTTCCCTCACTCTCCCATGCCTGTATGCATAGTGGATCCTTTCTCTCGATTCATCACTCAATACACAATTCAGCATTTTACATTTTGAAACAGCGGGGCAAACATGTATTTTATTTCACAAAGGAGCCTCAGTACATTGTGCTGTTTTTACATATTGACATTGTGAAATTGAGTGCAATGCTAATAATTTTCATCTCTTCCACAGGACACTATTAAAACTGTTCCAAAGTTCTGCTTTCCATTCTGCTTGGATAGGTACACTGACACAACTTTCTGCTTATCTATTTTTCTGTGTGCCAGTCTAATGTATCATTTACACTCCCCTCCAATAGGAAGGGTCTCTTCTCAAGGTTTCTCATTTCCCCTAGTAGGAGTTTTGAGTTTTTCCTTGCCCTCCTGGGAGTTTAAGATCAGGGGATGTTTGAGAATATTTGTCAATTTTCGCACATGTCCTGAGTGTTGTTAGTCACCTAAATGTTGAACAGAGGCTGAGATGTACCGAAGTCAAATTCCTTCTTTGGCACGCTCAAACATGGCCAATAAAAATTCTTGAATCTTGAACAATGTGGCCAATTATTTTATTTTTAATGCAGACCATATGGGTTTAACATCACACAAAATAGCTTTGTAACAAAAAGCCAAGTTTTTGGTAAGCAAAAATATTGTTGATATTATTGATTAAAAAAAAAAACCCTCTTTTACCCACTGTTCTTTTCATTAAAAATTATTTCAAGGTTTTCAAGCGTGAACTAGTCTTCTAACGTTGACATTTTCTATACTCTCAAATATTTTCTTTCCGCAGTGTCAACCAGATGGAACAGAATCAGAATTTCACATTTGTCCTGACTGACATCAACAGTAAACACAGATTTGGGTTTTGTCGGCTCTCCTCAAGCTTACACACCTGCTATTGTATCCTTAGGTGAAGCTCGTAATTTATTTTTGTTTTGTTTTAATCGTTGCATTAATAGTGCAAGTGCATTATTTCCAATTTCATATTGGAGTGAATGCAAAATTAAAGAACCGCTTTCATTGTATAGTCTTGAGCTGTCAAATTTCAAACCTTATTTGTATCCTCCAGCTACCTGCCATGGTTTGATGTGTATTACAAACTGCTAAACATTGTTGCAGATTACACCATAATTGGCCAGGTAAGGAAAATACATGTAACTACATACGTACGTACGTACATACATGCGTACATACGTACATACCAGGGATGTGCGGTCAGAGGAGGCTACGCCTCCCCTGCCATCATGAAAAAGGGAAAAACAAATTCAATTGTTTTTATCATAAAGTCATTCTCCTTTTAATTTCAATAGTTTTGTATCATTTTGAACCAAAATCGCGGAATTTTTATAGTTATTTTAAAACCGAAGACGATTCGCTCGTAGGAGCCAACTTCCTGCCTTGCCACCTCTGAAGATTGCGTAATCACACGGCTGCCTATGCTGACAGGCTCTGCAGTTAGACTGAACTGCTGTCTGTCTCTATGTCGCTGTTTAAGTGTTCAAACACTTTGGTTATCTTAACTAATTTCCGCAGTTAAGCTGATGCATTGAATATCTAGTGTTTTTTGTCATCTGTCTGTAATGTCGTGTTTCTTCAGATGAACAAAACGGCTTTGAAAAGAGACCTTAGGAGGCTACGAAAAAAGGTTCTCCAGCCTTATGGCAGGGGGTGCTAGTGATCCCGGGATGCTTCATGCGCCTACCTGTAGAATAAGAGATCTCCAGTTCAAATTTACAGTGAGCAACTGAGGAGCCAGTCGTCCATTTATTTCGTTTTACATTCGGGTTTTTTTTCTCCCGTTTTTACATTTCGTTTTACAATGGAGGATGACATATCCAAACGATTTTCAAGTATGGATTTTCGGTCAAACCAGGAGGTCATCAGTAAAGGAAGAGCAACTTCCGAGTTAAAAGGTTTGATTCAGACAACCGGACTTCGGAACGGAGTGGTACGCACGATCGAAAACAAGTTTTTAATTCCATGCGCTTTATTGAGTGTTTTTATGTGTGAAGACTGCTGATATGAGATTTTAATTAAAATAGTTCAAATTAAATAATGAATAAGCCACACTAGAGCAGCGTTCCCCAACCTTTTTTGTGACACGGTTAGGTGCCAGACAAATTTTACCGGGGGGTGACGTCAGTGCCTCCCCAGTCATGAACCTCACCGCACGTCACTGGTACATACGTACCTACGTACGTACGTACATACATACATACATACATACATACATACGTACATATATACATACATACCGTATTGGCCCGAATCTAAGACGACCCTGATTTTAAGAAGACCCCTTCTTTTTCAAGACTCAAGTTTGAGAAAAGAATTTTTGAACACTAAATTTAGTTTTTATACAGAAAATAATTACAGTACATCTGAAACAAATGATTATAACAATATATTCGAGAGAAAAAGCAGGTTATTTTACCTCATTCAAATCATGCAAAAACTGTCTATCATATCTTAATATCTGAACATTTAAATATGTAAACTAAAGTGCAATCACATTTGTAAATGAATGGCTTGTGGTTTTTGAAACGTAAATAAACCTACTGTTTCTCCATTTTCTGTTATCTCTTCTCTTATTTTCTTCTCTTTTCTTTCTTGCCGCTATTTTTTATTTTTCTTCTTCGTGCTACCGCTATTTTTATTTTTATTCTTCGTGACAGGGGTTCGCTTTGGCCTGGGAAATTAAGTTCAGCATTTGCTTTAAAGATATCTGGCGCCATCTAGCGTTGTGAATGGGTATAACGTCTAGACCCCGAATGTAAGACGATTCCCACTTTTCCAGTCTTATTTCAATGCAAAAAACACCGTCTTATATTCGGGCCAATACGGTACATACATACATACATACATACATACATACAGTGCCTTGCGAAAGTATTCGGCCCCCTTGAACCTTTCAACATTTCGCCACATTTCAGGCTTCAAACATAAAGATATAAAATTTTAATTTTTTGTCAAGAATCAACAACAAGTGGGACACAATCGTGAAGTGGAACGAAATTTATTGGATAATTTAAACTTTTTTAACAAATAAAAAACTGAAAAGTGGGGCGTGCAATATTATTCGGCCCCTTTACTTTCAGTGCAGCAAACTCACTCCAGAAGTTCAGTGAGGATCTTTAAATGATCCAATGTTGTCCTAAATGACTGATGATGATAAATAGAATGCACCTGTGTGTAATCAAGTCTCCGTATAAATGCACCTGCTCTTTGATAGTCTCAGGGTTCTGTGTAAAGCGCAGAGAGAACCATGAAGACAAAGGAACACACCAGGCAGGTCCAAGATACTGTTGTGGAGAAGTTTAAAGCCGGATTTGGATACAAAAAGATTTCCCAAGCTTTAAACATCTCAAGAAGCACTGTGCAAGCAATTATATTGAAATGGAAGGAGTATCAGACCACTGCAAATCTACCAAGACCCGGCCGTCCCTCCAAACTTTCATCTCAAACAAGGAGAAGACTGATCAGAGATGCAGCCAAGAGGCCCATGATCACTCTGGATGAACTGCAGATAACTACAGCTGAGGTGGGAGAGTCTGTCCATAGGACAACAATCAGTCGTGCACTGCACACATCTGGCCTTTATGGAAGAGTGGCAAGAAGAAAGCCATTTCTCAAAGATATCCATAAAAAGTCTCATTTAAAGTTTGCCACAAGCCACCTGGGAGACACACCAAACATGTGGAAGAAGGTGCTCTGGTCAGATGAAACCAAAATCGAACTTTTTGGCCACAATGCAAAACGATATGTTTGGCGTAAAAGCAACACAGCTCATCACCCTGAACACACCATCCCCACTGTCAAACATGGTGGTGGCAGCATCATGGTTTGGGCCTGCTTTTCTTCAGCAGGGACAGGGAAGATGGCTAAAATTGATGGGAAGATGGATGGAGCCAAATACAGGACCATTCTGGAAGAAAACCTGTTGGAGTCTGCAAAAGACCTGAGACTGGGACGGAGATTTATCTTCCAACAGGACAATGATCCAAAACATAAAGCCAAATCTACAATGGAATGGTTCACAAATAGACGTATCCAGGTGTTAGAATGGCCAAGTCAAAGTCCAGACCTGAATCCAATCGAGAATCTGTGGAAAGAGCGGAAGACTGCTGTTCACAAACGCTCTCCATCCAACCTCACTGAGTTCGAGCTGTTTTGCAAGGAAGAATGGGCAAGAATTCCAGTCTCTCGATGTGCAAAACTGATAGAGACATACCCCAAGCGACTTGCAGCTGTAATTGCAGCAAAAGGTGGCGCTACAAAGTATTAGCGCAAGGGGGCCGAATAATATTGCACGCCCCACTTTTCAGTTTTTTATTTGTTAAAAAAGTTTAAATTATCCAATAAATTTTGTTCCACTTCACGATTGTGTCCCACTTGTTGATTCTTGACAAAAAATTAAACTTTTATATCTTTATGTTTGAAGCCTGAAATGTCGCGAAATGTTGAAAGGTTCAAGGGGGCCGAATACTTTCGCAAGGCACTGTACATACTTGTCCTTGCTTTGTTTTCTTGTTTTTACTTGCCATGTAGCACTTTGAGATTCCTCCGAATGTAAAGTGCGTTATAAATATAATTTATTATTATTATTATTATACAATCAATAGTAATGTGCAAAATGTCACTATGTACCACCGATCGATAGTTGAATGAAAATCCTTATCAATGTCAACCATAGGTAACCATAGGAAAAACTGCAGTATTTGGAAGATTCTATTGTTGTTTAATTGTGTGTAGTGCTGAATAAATCCAAACGTACTAAACGTGAACAGTGTGAACGTGGGACTGGAGCTGACATTAGAGGAAAAAGACATGTTAAAAGAAAGTGTCGTATTATATTCATTGTAGAATATTCTTAATTTTCATGGATATTTGGTCTTTTGAGTGCTTTAGGAAGCCAATTTCCAGGATCTCCTGATGTCCCTACACAGCCTTTGCATTCCTGAGCCTGGCATCCCTGTTCACCTTGCTATGGTGAGTCACAATTCACTACATTGTTTCATTATTATAATTTCTTTTAAATTAAGAGTAAGCCTGAAAAAGCAAATGTGTAAACCTATTTTGAATATTGGGTATCCTCTTCCCCCTCAAAGTTTCCTTGTATCATTTGTTACCCATAAATATGAAAAATGCTTATGAAGTGGTGCTTTATCCAAACTATATGTTGCCCAAAACATTTCCAAAAGTCAGACATTCAATTCTAAGTGTATTAATTAGGGCTGGCCCTTTAACCTGTGAAATGGATTCATTAATTCCATTGCAAATTACCACGCTGTAAAAATGAACTCAATAATGAGTGTCAAATGCACAAACCTTTCAAAGAAAGACGGTACACAGAAAGCGTTTTTAAAGTTTTAATAACATACCTTAACATTTCTTTCCAAACACTGCCTGTGACCTGGCAGTAATACCGCAGCAACATGGAAGTAACACAGCACTAATAGGGCTGGATTAAAAAAAACATATTGGTTGTAATGTCTCCGGGTCCCGTTAAATAATAAAAGAAGGATGCCTCGCTTGGATGTGTTGATCGTCTTGTACTTTATTGCCACCCGCGCATTACCAACACCGTTCCCCGTTGTACACCAACCCTCTTTTCGGATCCCCCACACCGCCACCAGGGGCGCTACACATACATGGCACAGTATATTCAGATCTGCTGTGAACATTACATCACTCTATTCTTTTTTTTTTTTGAAACAAGAAACAACTTGAATGCAGTTTTTGAAACAATAGACAAACTTGAATGCAGTTTTCCTTATAGATTCTTTACCACTAATTTGTTCGTAGTGATACCTGAAAACAAACCTCTATATTGGGACAACACAGCTTAATATTTTGTGCATAAACCCTGCTCCAATAAAACAGTTTACATGGCATCAAACTTCACTTCCAAACTGAGTTTAAACGTTTTCAGTGTATGCAAAAATTCAAGATTACTCATAATCACGAAGATACGAAGGAGGACGTCTATTGTGTCGCGACGGATATCGTGGAGGTGGTGTATCCTCAGCAGGTACGTCGCGGCTATGGACGGAGTCTGGCGGAGCGTTCTGCGACGCGGCATGGATCTTTTTGAAGAAGGATGAGTTCCTTGTGATGGAGTGTCCATCTTTTGTTGCTGTAATCATTGAGCCTTTGATCCTTGATATTTTGTATGGTTCAGTGTTGTAGGGTGTGGTGAGGTTGTTGTGCTTGGGCTGATGGTAAAGTCAAAGTCAAAGTCAGCTTTATTGTCAATCTCTCCACATGTCAAGACACACAAAGAAATCGAAATTACGTTTCCACTATCCCACGGTGACAAGACATAGTACACGACAGACATACATACATACAAGCAAACAACACAAAATAAAAACAAGAAGGCACAAACAATGAATAATAAGAGCGATGAATAAATAATAAATAAACAAATAACACAATAAATAAGAGGAGCAAAACGGAGCAAGTCTGCATACAGCAGACAGTCAGAATATAGCGCAAAAGTACAGGACGCTACGCAGAAGGGGGGAGAGAGTTCAGGATCCTAACAGCCTGGAGTATGAAGCTGTAGCGCTGTGTCTCCTGGGGTGAATGTGCTTGGTGCTGCATGACGACGTGTGTCAGCGTAGGTTTTCATCTTGCTTTTAGCAGCATGATCCTTTGCTCGGATGGGGCGATCTGAGCTGATGGCTGTGGCTGTGGGAATTTTCGTGTAGATCTTTCGTTGGAACAACAGTTCTGCTGGTGAAGCACCTGTAGTGCTGTGTGGTGTGGAACGATATTCCCCGAGGAAGGTGTTGAGGTGTTGTTTCCAAGGAATATTCAGTGTTCCTGAGATACGGATGCTCTTGCCTAGTGTGCGCATAAAACGCTCGGCAGTGGCGTTAGCTTGAGGCCACAGTGGTGTGATCTTGCGATGGTGGAAGCCTAAATAAGTTGCAAACTTTGCAAACTGGTCACCATTAAAAGGGGGGCCATTGTTCGTCTTAAGGACCCTTGGAATCCCAAATGTGGAAAACACTTTGTCCATGACTGGTATGACTGTGTTAGCAGAAGTTGAGTTAACAACTTCAACCACTGGGTACCGGGTGTAGTCATCTACAATGACCAACAGATATTCTCCAGTGGGAAGAGGTCCATAAAAGTCTGCACACACGCTGTGCCAGGGAGCTTCGGGCAGCGCTGACATCTGTAATGGCTCCATGTGAGTGACTGGTGTGTTTGCCTGCCATGCTATACAGTTGTTGACTATGGCCTCTGCTTGCTGGTCTATGTTTGGGAACCACACTTTTGTTCTGAGAAGTTTTTTTGTTTTTACTATTCCCTGATGTCCCTTGTGTGCGACCTGTAGGGCTCTGTTTTGTAGGGTTAACGGGATGACTTCTTGTTTCTCAGAATAATGTCATCAGCGGGGGATACTGTCAGCTCGCTGCTGATTTGTTTGAAGTGTCTCAGAATGTTAGTGTGTTGAGCGTTGTCTGTGATTTTGTTCCACATGTTGTCTGATATATTCACTGACCTTCTGTAAGACTGGGTCTTTCAGAGTCTCTTCTTTGATCTCTGTGAGGATCATCGCTTTTGGTGTGGCGTAATGAGACGTGAAGTTGATGTACTCTTCTGCAATCTTCGCTGCTCGTGTGCTGTCGTTGGTCTGTGAAGGCACCGGATGACGGGAGATGTAGTCAGCTGGATTTTCAGCTCCTTTTCTGTACTCCACTCTGAAGTTGTAGGGCTGAAGCCTCACTCCCCACCGTTCAATTCTTGCAGGTGGTTTCGATCTGGGGTTGTTCCAGATGGTTTCAAGGGCTTTGTGATCAATCACAAGTGTGAATGGATGTCCATAGATGTACAGGTGATAGTGCTCACAGCCCCACACGACGGCTAGTGCTTCCCGCTCTGTTTGTGAATAGTCCTTTTCCAAGTCGCTGAGTGCACGGCTTGCGTACGCTATGGTGTGTCTGTCTCCATCCACCTTTTGGTAAAGAATAGCCCCTAGCCCCACGGGGCTCGTGTCGACAACCAACTCTGTCTCCTTACTTGGATCAAAGTAGGACATGGTGGTGTCGCTGGTGAGACCATCCTTGATGGCTCTCAGTGCTGCTGCTTGATCTGGTCCCAACTCCCACTGTGCGTCTTTCCTCGTGAGTGCGCGCAGTGGAGCAGAGATGGAGGCAAAGTCCTTAATGAACCGAGAGCAGTAGTTGGCCATGCCAAGCAGACTCCTGATCTCACCAGCATCCCGTGGGTCGCCAGCCTGCTGTATGGCTGCTACTTTTTTCGGATCCGCTGAGATGCCGTCAGCCGAAAAGATGAATCCAAAGAACTCGAGCCTGGACTTGTTGAATTCACACTTCTTTCTGTTGAGCGTGAGACCGCTCTATTTAATCCTCTGGAACACAGCTCTGTTATCATCATGTTCGGACTGGGAAGTACCGTAGACAATGATGTCGTCACTCAGATTTTTTACCCCTTTGAGGCCTTGGAGGGTCTGGCAGATTGCATTTTGAAACACCTCCACAGCTGATGAAATGCCAAAGTTTAAGCGTTTGTAGCGCCTCAGACCAAGATGAGTGGTGAACATGGTGATATACCTGCTGTCGGGGTGGAGCTCTAGCTGGTGATAACCTGCTTTCAAGTCCAGCTTAGAAAACACGGTGGCTCTATTCAGTTCATGAATGATGTCATCCACAGTGGGTGTGATGTGATGTTCGCGTTCGATTGCCGTGTTGGCGTGACGCATGTCCACGCAGATTCTCACTTTGTCTGGGTCTTTTGGTTTGGGGGGAGTCACAATGGGAGATACCCATGGTCTGGGACCTGACACCGCTTCAATGATGCCATCCGCTTCTAAGTTCTTTAGCTCTTCCTCTACTTTCTGTCGTACGTGAAATGGTACACGCCTGTGTGGTTGGCATGTAGGCTGTACGCCGAGGTTAATGTGGAGTTTTACCTGAAAGTCTTTCAGCGTGCCAATTCCTTCGAACAGCTCTGGGTGGCTGTTGACGAGCTCTTCTGCAACGGTCGTGGCGCTTGGTGAGGGCGACAGGGCGGTGATTATTTTGATCAGTCCAAGCTCCGTGGACGTGTTATAGCTTAGTATGGAAAAACTGTCCCCTTGAATCACGCAGAACAGGCTGTTAGACTGCTTGTCTCCTTTCGTAGCTTGTCCTTTAAATGCACCAACAACAGGGAGAGGAACGTTGGAACGATATGGGAATATTTTTGTTGCAGTCTGTTTGAGCTCTGGGCGTGGCTCTAGTCTCTCATACGTGGTCTGGCTGATGATATTCTCTGTGGCTCCAGAGTCTATCAAGACTGACATGCTCATATTGTTTAATTTGATGTTAGTCCGTGGCAGCTCTGTGGTCTTCGTGTTTACAACAAACACATGTTCATCATCACTGCTCGATGAGTCTGCCTGGTTGTTGTCACTGGGTGCAGTGCTGGCCACATGATGTACTTTCTGATGTGTGTACTGGTATCGTCTGTTGTCTTTGTGTTGTTTTGTGTCTTTATTTCTGAACGTGGAGCGGCATTGTCCTGGAAAATGGTTTTGTTTACCACATGCTCTGCACCTTTTTTCCTTTGGCGGGGCAGTCTTATTTGTGTGGATACTCGCCTCCACAGTTCCTGCACTGGGCATTTGGTTTGCTCTATGCTGTGTATTTGTTCTTAGCTGGCTGATGCACTACATTCACAGTAGCGACTGCACCTTGCTCCATACCTGTAGCTTGTATTTCGGACAGCCGCAGTGTTCTGCCATGGTCAAAAAGTTCATTTAACGTTAAGTCAGGCTCTCTCAATGCCTTTCTGCGCAGCCGAGACGACGTGCAGCTTTGAATCAGTTGTGCTTTAATTTCAGAGTCTGTCAACGAACTCACAGTTCTTTGCAAGCATACGTAGCCTGGTGTGGTACCTATCCAGGTCTTCTCCTGATTGCTGCCCTGCTTTTCTGAACATGTATATTTCGTATTGCACATTCTTTTTGGGTGAAAAGTAGTCCGTGAGTTTTTTTTTTGTATCAGCATACTTGTCTGTTGCTGCCGCCATTGTGTCGTAAATGTCATGCACTCGTTCTCCAGCTAAGTGCAACAGCATTGCTTTTAGCCTAGCATCTCCATTTATGTTCATGGCAGTAGTGTAGTTTTCAAACCTTTGTGTCCACTTTATCCAACGAGGTCCAATGGAGCTGACTTCACTCTCGGTGTCAAACTGCGGGACTGTGACACTGCTCAAGAGCGACATGATGGCATTGTTCCGAGTTAGCTCCGTTAGCCTAGCAACTGACTCGGTGCGTCGTGTCATCCTTCTTCCTCTTTCTGTTTTCTTTTCGAGTCTGACGAACGTTTCTGTCGTCGCGCGGGACATGCTCCTCCTTGTCGCCAGTGGAATGTCTCCGGGTCCCGTTAAATAATAAAAGAAGGATGCCTCGCTTGGATGTGTTGATCGTCGTGTACTTTATTGCCACCCGCGCATTACCAACACCGTTCCCCGTTGTACACCAACCCTCTTTTCGGATCCCCCACACTACGCCACCAGGGGCGCTACACATACATGGCACAGTATATTCAGATCTGCTGTGAACATTACACCGGTAAAAGTCACTGAGACGTGGCGGTAACACAGCAGCAACACTAACAGGGCTTGTTAAAAAGGGATACCAGTAAAAGTAAAAAAAAAAATAGCTTCGTTGTCTTCATCTTCCCCCTGTGCACTGAAACCATCGAAGTCTTCCTCCTCACTGTCCGATTGGAATAGCGTTAGATATCCTTCGCCACACACTTTCTCAGTCTCTCTTTCGTCGTCGCTTTTATGCATTTCTTCTAGCATTTTCCATGATGAGGGTCTGCTAATTTTATTCATGCACAAAGCGCTAAATTGATTTAAACTAGCGAGCGACGTGTATAGCTCCAGAGTAGACGTGACCGGGAAATAAAGAAAAGGGTGACGCAACACAATGTCGTCAACATCGACTGCCTTTAACTTAAAAGCGGCATCATATGCATTTCTTTTGTCCCCATAATGACGGTTTGTGTATAAAAGCTTCCTTTCAGTAATTCCTTGATCTTGTTCTGTCTCTTCTTTGTGTGAATTATACGGCACTATTTGCCTGGCGGATGGACATGCGATCAACACACCATTTTTCGCGCCAGTCATATATCCCTCTGCCCAGCAAAGCGGTGCCGCACAACAGCGGTCCACAGCCTTTTTACGAGTGTATAAAAGTGATAAAGTCGTCACAAAAATCACGGAAAAAATCCTATATAAGCCACACCGGACTATAAGCCGCAGGGTTCAAAATTTGAGAAAAATGTCACGGCTTATAGTCCGAAATTTACGGTACTTAAAATGTGCACTCTCTGCCTGTCAGCCCAGTCTTTGGTAATGTCTGTCCACGAATATGTACGTAATCATAATTAAACATGTTTTGCATCATGGCAGTAGGAAGAAGGCATCATTCACCAGAGTGCAGTTTGAAGCTAACATCAGCCAACAAGTCATCAATCAACACACCTGGTCAGTCTACACTGAATTATTTCCAGGGCGAGACTACTTCCGAGCCAATTATTATTAAACCTTCATATACAGTGTTAGGGACACATTACTTTAAAAAGTAATTAGTTATAGTTACTCACAAGTTTTTAAAAAAGGTAACTGAGTTAGTAACTGAATTACTTTATAATAAAAGTAACTCATTACCAGGGAATGTAACTACCGTTTTTTGCCATGTATAATGCGCCCCCATGTATAATACGCACCCTAAAAATGGCATGTCAATGCTGGAAAAAAGCCTGTACCCATGTATAATACGCACCCAAATTTTGATTTTTTTTTTTTTTTTTTTTTTAAAGTCCCAATGATCGTCACACACGCATCTGGGTGTGGTGAAATTTGTCCTCTGCATTTGACCCATCCCCGTGTGATTTTGATCCATCCCCTGGGGAAAGTGACGTGCGGACATGTGAAAAAGGCGGCTCTGTATGGGAGAGAAGTTGAAGAGGAATAAAAACACCCTTGGAAACCAAAACTTGCCCCTCGTCGTGACTCGGAGCCGCAACAAATGTTTCGGATTTGTGTAGGGTACATTGTGACAGCAAACGAGCAGGTGATCGAGCAAGCGTCTGATACGAGAGCATTGCGTTCGTATGGAGCGTGTTTGAAGTGAACAGCAGAGACGAAAGGAACAAGGCAAAGTGTTGTGAAATAAAATATTACCTGTAATACGTATTTTGTTATTTGCTGATTGTATGTATTAAACTATCACATTCATTGTCAGTCAAGAAGAGAAGAGGACTTTTCGCATCGGATCCATAGTGCGCATGCGCAGTGATACTGCCTCCGTATGACGTCCAGTCCGCGATGGAGATTAAAAAACAAACAATATTTGAAAATAACACAGGTTTCTGTTCCTGTCTTTGGCAATGTCCCCATGTCTTTTTGTTCCACGTCTTTGTCGGTCAGTCCTGTTATTGGTTTTGTTAGAGAGTTATGTTAGTTTACCAAGTCTGTGTTTTGAGTTCCTCCAATGAACCCTGGTTCAAGCTGCACTTGGTCGCCCTCTTCCTTTCCACACTCCATCCGTGACAAGATTTTCTTCTAAGATTGTTGTACCATGATTTTCTGCCTCTTGTCGGATTTTGTGGTGTGTGGCTACTGACCGATGTGCTTCGGCACACGTGTTAAAACATAGGAACTAATTGGCTACTATAACGCTGCCTTAGCCAATCGCTCACTGACTTAAGTTAACCCGGAAACTCCTCAGTAGCATGAGCAGTGGTCCACTTGGATCACTCTTAGTTTATTCAATCAATTCAGGAAATGGAATTGTAGGACTGTATTTATTATACATGACGTGTAGAAGAAATTGGGAAGAAATTTACTTTAGCCCACTAAAAGTGTCGCACTATACTATACAGTGTATCCCCCTTTTCTTCGCTTAACCTATCCTTACAGATGCCCTACCATGATGCAAAACAATGTTTATGATTGATTACGTACATATCCGTGGTTATGTATATAAATACCGTATTGGCCCGAATATAAGACGATGTTTTTTGCATTGAAATAAGACTGAAAAAGTGGGTGTCGTCTTTAAAGCGAAGTTACGTCACCGCGCCTTAAGTCTCGCGTGAGTTACCTCAGCTTATCGCGATTGTTGGAGCTTGTGCGCAGCGGTAAGTTAAAGGTTGCAGGTATCGACTGAGTATGTTGCTGTGATCGTGTGTGTTCTTGACACAAAGTGAGTATATACATTTCATTGTTACTACTGTCCACTGTTGTGCCATTCGTCCGATCGCGATTTGCTTCGTGTGCTCCTTTAAGTTTGCCTTGCATCGTACGAGTAGCCGTTACACAGCGGCACGGCAACTAATGGTAGCCAGCAAATGTATTTTGTTGTCTCGATGACTTATGTTTGGTGTGTTGCCGAGAGTATTTCATTTATGGTTATTTAGTATAGTGGAACCGTTACGCGCAGTTAGTTATGTAATGTGTGCCGTCTACAAGTGTTGTGTGACGTCAGAAGTTGAGCGTTGATTTACGTGCTGTAATTCTGTCTGTTGCAGAACCACACACACACCGCTTCACACAATACCCTTTTGCCAATTTGCCTGTATGCCCCTATGAGCCACAGTGCCTGTTAATTTTTTGCCAATAATTCAATAAAGCAATCAAAACTGAACCACATCTTCCCTCCTGTGTTCTGACCGACACCCGAGGGCCAAAAGAGCACAGCCATCCAAGCCAACCCCCTATACAAGACATGGGCAAACTACGGCCCACGGGGCCATTTAATCCGGCCCGCCAAACCTGAATAAATTGTATTATTAATTATTTTTTTGTCATTTTCCCTGCAATGGGGAAACGCCCGCATTTACTCCCGGAAGCCGTGTCAGAAAGCTCAGTGCACACTCACAAGTGCGTGTACGTACTCAGTAGTACGGACCCGGCGCACTCCGCGCTCTATTTCTATCAGTGCCGCATTTAGAGTGTGGGCTGTGACGTCAGCATTCTCGTAATTCGCGCGCTGAGCTTTCAGATACAGTTTTACGCTAAAGCACAAACCTTCCCCTGGAATCCTTCCTTTAAAATGAATGGCCCAAGGAAAAGAAAGGCGGACACTGAGTGCCGAGTGTTTAAAAAAGAGTGGACAATTTGGCTCGACCGACGTGTGTGAGCTGACGTTCAGCCACGTGAACATCAACAAAGCCCTGTCACAGATCTAGGTTAACGGACCAAAACCTCGGCCACAACAAATTTTACTCCAGACTATGATGCACTAGCACAGTGATTCTTAACCTTGTTGGAGGCACTAAACCCCACCAGTTTCATATGCGCATTCACCGAACCCCTCTTTTGTGAATATATATTTATTTTTTTCAAATTCAAGACAGAGATGTCTTACTGGTGTACAAAATGAGCCGTGCATAAACATCACCTTGTTCAAAGAATAAAACCAACACAATGCATGAATTCACAACAAATGACATACCAGCAAATCAGTGTGACTTCTGCTGTTGCCTTTGCGAGACCAGTTCAGATATGCGAATTTATAAATCAAGTGTGTTTGGACCTCCGCAGTGGAGGCTCTGCCGAACCCCTGAAACCGACTCACCGAACCCCTAGGGTTCGACCGAACCCAGGTTAAGAACCACTGCACTAGCAAGAAAAGGGAGACCATCAACATTGTTCCCACTGAAAATGAAGGGGAGTTTCTCTAGTTTGTTGTAAAAAAAAAAAAAAAAGAATTTTGAAAATAATTTGTACAAATAGCAGGGATTGAAACTAGCGACATTCTCATTTTCAAACAATGCAGGATGCTCAAGGACATTGATGCACCACCTGTTTGCGACTAATCATAACATTTAAAGTTCTTAAGGCCGACTTTAAGGAAGTGTTTCCTGTTTCCTCACCTCTATCACCAGGTTTTTGTGAGTTTAAGCTCTGCTCTGATTTTCAGATATCCGTCACCGTGTTGCCGTTTTGATTTCTTTATTACTTTATTTAGATGTATTCTTTCACTGATTCTTCAAGATGATGTATTTGGTCAGAATGTTTGCCGTTTGATGTGATTTCGCCTTATAAGATAAACATCTTTTATAAATCTGACCTGCAGGCACTGAAGTGATGGATACTGTTATTCATAATAACTGTCATATTTAATGAGAATCACAGAAGTTTTTTGGTGAAATATTTTTTTTAATAAAGGCATTTGTTTTCAAAAAGCTTTTTTTAACTATCCATGCTTTGCTACCTGCTAAAGGCCAAAACACTTTATGGAATGACCTTTACATGTCGTTTATATTACTTCACACAAACACTACATGCATCTGCTCCTGGTTCGGCCCCCCGGTCAAAATTTAAAGCCCAATTCGGCCCGCAAGTCAAAAAGTTTGCCCACCCCTGCCCTATACAGTCCTCAGGCTCCCCAACAATAGCGGTAGCAGTTTGCATTATTTTATTGCAATGTTTTTCCTGATTCAGATTTGTTTCAAGACTACAGTTACAGGAAGACTTCACTTTGATGGTTAATGCAGTTATTGCAATTTTGTTGTTTTATCACGATAGATTGGTTTATTTACATTTCAAAAACCAGAAGCCATTCATTTACAAATGTGATTGCACTTTAGTTTACATATTTAAATGTTAAGATATTATGATGTGATAGACTGTATTTGCATGATTTGAATGAGGCAAAATAACATGCTTTTTCTCATGTATTATCATTTCTTCAGATGTACTGTAATTATTTTCTGTATAAAAATTTTATTTAGTGTTCAAAAAGTCTAAATTTCAAACTTGAGTCAAAAAGTCTTTTTTCAAATTTGAGTCTTGAAAAAGAGGGGGTCGGCTTATAATCAGGGTCGTCTTATGTATATTCGGGCCAATACGGTATATGACGCGTGCGTGCGTGTATAAGAAAAAAAACATGGTGCCCCTAGTGGGGATTTATTATACTGCTGGCAGGAGATTTCAGCCAACATTAACAATAATTGATTATTTAACTAATTAATAGTTAAGTATTTAATTAATTTGATCGTTAATTACCCCTTATTCGCTACGTGTTTGTGTGCAAATTGATTTTGAATTATGATATTGTATGTAGCTTTAAAACCTCATGATTATTTGTCTTTTTGTTGATTCCAGCATTTCTACTTCACTGTACCTGATTTAAAAGAGCTCCCCAGAATACCAGAGAATGTGAGTGTGTTTTCATCTTTTCTTTAACCATTGTCTAAAAAAGCCATTTGAGGATTGAATCAAGCCCCCTCCCCTTCTGTAAAGTAGTGGACAGATACACGTTTCCAAAGTCAATGGACTTATTCAAGGTTTTATCCGTCCGTCCGTCCGTCCGTTTTCTATACCTCTTGTCCCCACGGGGGTCACGGGCGTGCTGGAGCTTATCCCAGCAGTCATCGGGCAGCAGGCGTAGGACACCCTGAACTGGTTGCAGGGCACACAGAGACTAACAACCATCCACACTCACACCAAGGGACAATTTGGAGTGCTCAATCGGCCTACCAAGCATGTTTTGGGGACGTAGGAGTAAACTGGAGTGCCTGGAGAAAACCCATGCGGGCACGGGGAGAACATGCAAACTCAAGACAGGGAGGGCCCGAGGTGGAATCGAACCCGCACCCTCTTAACTGTGAGGCGGACGTGCTAACCAGCCGCCCCTAAATATATATTCGCACGCACGCACGCATGCACACACACACACACACACCGTATTTTCCGGACTACAAGTCGTATCAGCCATAAAATGCATAATAAAGAAGAAAAAAAACGAATGTAAGTCGCACCGGAGTACAAGTCACATTTTTGGGGCCACTTTACTTGACAAAATACAACACCAAGAACAGACATGAATAGGCAACAACAGGCTAAACGATACGGTATGCTAACATTACATAAAGACAGACGAACTGAGAACGTGCCAACGTAACATATTAACAGTTATTCAAATTACTATAACATAAATAACAAGTTCATCAAACCATCTGTCACTCTAAATCATTAAATCCCATCGAAATCATTAAATCCATCGAAATCTTCGTCTGTGTCACTTATTAACAACCCCGCTGCTGAGTCCGGAAGTACATGCAGTGCTGACATCAGACTCATCGTCAGTTGCAGCTCCAAGTATTCCACAGGCCTATATATAAACTATTTATCAAATAACTATAACATAAATAACAATTTTATCGAACCATCCGTGTCACTCCAAATCATTAAATCCGTCAAAAACTTCGTTCTCTGTGTCACCGATAAACAACTCTGCTGACTACGGAAGTGGATGCTGCGCTGACATCAGACTCAGTGTAAGTTGCAGTTCCAATTATTCCGAAGGCCTATATAACTATATACAGTATCGCACAAAAGTGAGTACCGTAATTTTCGGACTATAAGTCGCGGTTTTTTTCATAGTTTGGGTGGGGGGGCGACTTATACTCAGGAGCGACTTGTATACATATATATGTTTTTTTTCACTTTTTTGGGCATTTTATGGCTGGTGCGACTTATACTCCGGTGCGACTTATAGTCCGAAAATTACGGTACACCCCTCTCATTTCTGCAATGTTTTAATTATATCTTGTCATTGGACAACACTGAAGAAATGACACGTTGAGACAATGTTAAGTAGTCACTGTAGAGCTTGGATAGCAAAGTAAATGTATTGTTACTTCAAAGTAACTCAAAATACAACAATGAATGTGTAAAATGCTGGCAACAAAAGTGAGTACACCCCAACTGAAAATGTCAAAATTGGACCCAAATATCAATATTTTGTGTGGCCACTAGGGCTGTGGACTCGGTCGGATTTTTGCACCGAGTCCGAGTCCGGCCTCTTGACCACGAGTCCGAGTCCGGCTGTCCATTTTTTTCTGTTAATTCATGTGACTGCTTAGTCTTTATTCAAGGCTAATTTAGATCAAAATCTAAATAATTACAACAGTTTTGTGATGGCTTTGTCTTTATTAAACATATAAACGAATACAATAAACAGATACTTTCAAGTTTTAATCATTAATTACACCATTATAGCTCAGACATTTATCTAAACACAAATAATTAGTGACGACCCCACAACTATCGAAACACATCAATGATATAAGCTGGGTGACATAATCGTCCTTGACATTGGTACATAATGTAAACATTAGCCTAAGTGCAACTCAACGTGGCCGCATTGATCGTAACTTACGCTGCGTTTCCCCCCCAAATCTAGAGGCAAAACATTGTTCTCTCGCTGCTCCCGGGTTCTTCCATCTTGGCTGCGCACGGGGCATTGTGGGTCTTGTACGTGCACGCACGCAGGCAGGCAGGCGCGGGCGCGCACGCAACAACTAAATTTGTCTTCATAACAAGCAAGCAGGGCTGTGGACAGTATTCCTACGCGCATTCTCAGCAGCATGATGAAAATAAAATTCAATAACGTCACTGAGGCATATTTTAACGAACTCCACTTCATTGTATGGCTTTTTAGCCCGTGCAATGTTCCAAGCCAGTTGAAACAATGCAAGTGTGACAGTCTCTGAGTGCTTCGTAATTTTTTTGAAAAACTGTACCTATTTTTCTGCCTGACTTTTCAAAGTCTCCAAACTTGTGCTTGCGAAATTCAGTCCCTTTTGCAAAGTCCTTATCGATATTGGCATGAAGTGAGCTGAAGTGGCGCTGACCATTTAAAGCTTTTAAATGCGCCAATGACGTCCGACATATCAGGCAGAATGGCTTGCCATAGCGTTCAACAAAAAACAACTTTAACTGCATTTTTTCCTTGCCATTTTGGCAAGCGTCTTGTCAGCTTTTCTGGACCTAATGGGCCCCCGTAGTCACAGTCGCCATTCATTAAAAAGCCAGCAAAACCAATCGCTCTGTTTGTCCCTCCTCCTTTGCGGGATTTCCCCTCACGCGCATGCGCGTTTGACCGGTTGGCGAGGTGGCGGCCGACAAACGCCGGCGGCGCTCAAGGCTGTCAAGTTCTTTTTCAAACTTGATCGTAAGCAGGGCTGTGGACAGTATTCCTACGCGCATTCTCAGCAGCATGATGAAAATAAAATTGAACGTATTTTTTTTATTGTCGGACTCGGTGGACTCGGTCAAAATCAGCACCGAGTCCGAGTCCGGCAAAAATGACCGAGTCCGACCGAGTCCGAGTCCACAGCCCTGGTGGCCACCATTATTTTCCAGCACCCCGTAACCCTTTTAGGCATGGAGTTCACCAGAGCTCCCCAGTGCCAGCAGCACTCATACAGTCCCAGACCATGACGCTCCCACCACCTTGCTTGACTGTAGGCAAGACACACGCTGGACACCATCTGAACCCATATCCATATCCTGAAGACAAGCAGACTAAGGATATGGATATGGGTTACTAGAACCATGTCCTGTGGTCTGATGAGACCAAGATAAACATATGTGGTTCAGATGGTGTCCAGCGTGTGTGGCGGCAACCAGGTGAAGAGTACAAAGACAAGTGTGTCTTGCCTACAGTCAAGCAAGGTAGTGGGAGTGTCTGGGGCTGTATGAGTGCTGCTGGCACTGGGGAGCTACAGTTCATTGAGGGAACCATGAATGCCAACATGTTTTGTGGAAGACTGAAGCAGAACATGATGCCCTCCCTCCGTAAACTGGGCCGCGGAGCAGTATTCCAACACGATAACGACCCCAAACACACCTCCAAGACGACCACTGCCTTCCTAAAGAAGCTGAGTGTGAAGGTGATGGACTGGCCAAGCATGTCCCAGACCTAAACCTAAAGAGGATTCCAGCGGCGACCTGTGAAACTCTGGTGAACTCCATGCCTAAAAGGGTTACGGCGGTGCTGGAAAATAATGGTGGCCACACAAAATATTGACATTTGGGTCAAATTTTGACATTTTCAGTTGGGCTGTACTCACTTTTGTTGCCAGCATTTTACACACCCATTGTTGTATTTTGAGTTACTTTGAAGTAACCATATATTTACTTTGCTATCCAAGCTGTACAGTGACTGCTTAACATTGTCTCAAAGTGTCATTTCTTCAGTGTTGTCCCATGACAAGATATAATTAAAACAATGTAGAAATGAGTGGGGTGTACTCACTTGTGTGAGATACTGTATAAACTATATATCAGACTATAACATAAATAACAAGTTTATCGAACCATCCGTGTCACTCCAAATAATTAAATCCATCGAAATCTTCGTCCTCTGTGTCACCTATAAACAACTCCGCTGACTCCGGAAGTAGATGCTGCGCTGATATCACTCATCGTCAGTTGCAGTTCCAATTATTCCATAGGCCTAGAGCGCCCTCATGCAGTTTAGTGTGAAAATAACATGTGAAGTGATATACTCGTAAGTAATGTGCTAATGATCAACAAAACTACTATGAACTATGAAAAAAATTTGACTTATAGACCTAATACGGTATATAAATAAATGCTCCCACATATAAAGATGTATTGCTCCTAAAACAACAGTAGCATTATCATTGCGGAAATGGGCCTCTCACAAACACAAAGTTGTGGGCGAACTTGCCCCTCATTGTCCAGCTGAACATCATTATTGATGTGATTTTGCTCCAATTCTATAGTATTGGTGTCAAACTCAAGGCCCGGTGGCCAGATGCGGCCTGCCACATCATTTTATGTGGCCCACGAAGACAAATTGTGCATCGACTTTATGTCAATCCTAAAATTGCAAATTGTCTTCACCTTTAAAAAAAAAAAAGGAAAATTGCGAGAAATTTTTATCAGCATTCATCTTTGGAAAATATTTGAACTGTATTTACTAGTCCCTGATTTCAAAGCTCGTTATTCATCAGTTTGTTTTGTAGCTTTTACTGTATATAATATTACGCGTTAACAGTCATAATAGCCGTCCGAAGGAAACTGAGTACAATGCGGCCCGCGACAAAAATGAGTTTGACACGTCTGCCAAATAGCCATCACTAATGTTGACTGAAGTTGAACACAAATTATGGAAATTCCTAAAGGAGAAATAATTGATGGTCAAAAGATGCCAATTCATACTTGCCTGGTAATAAACTTTACACCCCAATATAATTATGTATGTATTTATTTGAACTAATTTGTGTTCCACAGTGCAGTGTAATTTATTTTTCACAACTAAACTAACTAACATGTTTTTGTTTGGCTGTTGCAGAGGAATCTTACAGAGTACTTTGTAGCAGTAGATGTCAATAACATGCTTCAACTCTACGCTAGCATGCTTTATGAACGTCGGATCCTCATCTGCTCTAGCACGCTAAGCACTGTAAGTAGAGTCCCCATCTTTTTAAAATTTTCTGATTTGCCTTCTGATTGTAATTAATTTTGGTAAACACATCTTAAATTACTTAATCACTAAACCTATTGAACCACTGCATTTTGAAAAATGACTGCCATTGGAAATACCATGAAAAACATCATGGAATGCAACATGAAATTCTCTAAATAAGTCTGTCAGTCACCCATCATGATATACACTGCTCAAAAAAATTAAAGGAACACTTTGAAAACACATCAGATTTCAATGGTGACATTTTTTTTGGGGATATCTATACTGATATGAACAGTTTAATGTCTCAGGAACAAAAGGATGCCACATCTTTTGATGGAAATAAAAGTGTTCAGCCTACAGAGGGCTTAGTATACAAACACCCCAAAAATCAAAGTGTAAAAATGATATGGCAGGTTCGTCCTTTTTTGCCTAAATTAAATTTCTGCAACTCAAAATTCTTTTCAATATCTTGTGTGGCCCCCACGAGCTTGTATGCATGCTTGACAACGTCCCGGCATGCTCCTAATGAGACGACGGATGGTGTCTTGTGAGATGTCCTCCCAGATCTGTCTAAGGGCATCAGTGAGCTCCGGTAAAGTCTGAGGAGCAACATGGCGGCGTATGATGGACCGAAACATTATGTCCCAGAGGTGTTCTATCGGGTTTAGATCAGGTGATCGTGAGGGCCATTCAATTGTGTCAATTCCTTCATCCTCCAGATACTGTCTGCATACTCCTGCCACAATAGGCCGGGCATTGTTGTGGATCAGGAGGAACCCAGGACCTACTGCACCAGCGTTGGGTCTGACCATGGGTGCAAGGATTTCATCCTGATACCTAATAGCAGTCAGACTACCGTTCTCTAGCCTGTAGAGGTCTGTTCGTCCCTCCATGGAAATGCCTCCCCAGACCATCACTGACCCACCACCAAACCGGTCATGCTGAATGATTGCAGGCAGCATAGCGTTCTCCTTGGCTTCTCCAGACCCTTTCACGTCTATCACAGGTGCTCAGGGTAAACCTGCTCTCATCTGTGAAAAGCACAGGGCGCCAGTGGCGGACTTGCCAATTCTGGTGTTCTATGGCAAATGCCAGTCGAGCTCCACGGTGCTGAGCAATGAGCACAAGAAACACTACAGGACGTCGTGCCCTGAGGCCACCCTTGTGAAGTCTGTTTCTGATTGTTTGGACAGAGACATTCACACCAGTAGCCTGCTGGAGGTCATGCTGTAGGGCTCGGGCAGTGCTCAAAGTCAAAGTCTGCTTTATTGTCAATTTCTTCACATGCCAAGACACACAAAGAAATCGAAATTACGTTCCCACTATCCCACAGTGACAAGACATAGTACACAATATATAGGGTGTTTCATAAAGTACGCAGTTTTTAAAAATGCAATAAATCAGCCAAAATCGATGCAAAATTCAAAATTTTTATTTAATTTCATTCAACATATACTTCAATTTAACAATGAAAAATGATATCGAGCATATGTCCACCTCCACTTTCTCTGCAGGCAGTCATCCGATCGTTGAAATTAACGATAACTCTTTTGCAGACGTCCCTGTCGATTTCGCCGATTACCCGTTGAATTTCCATCTTCAGTTCGGTAATCGTTTGAGGTTTGTTCACGTAAACTTGTGACTTCACATATCCCCATAAAAAGAAGTCACAAGGTGTGAGGTCACATGGCCTCGGAGGCCATTCTTGGTCGCTGCCGCGAAGTGAGATCAGACGCTCAGGGAATTACGGTTTCGACCGGGCGATTTTCTGGTTGCAACTGACCCAGATTCTTCGAATTTCTGTACCAACCTCGAAACTGTTGTTGCGGTCGGGGCATCGTCACGTCCAAAGATCTCGCGAAGTTTACGGACAGTCTCTGCGTAGCACTCCCCGTTTTTGTAATGAGTTTTCACAATAAGAATGCGTTGCTCGATACTGAACCGCTCCATGGCTACAAAATGGAAAAACGACAAATGGTCTTCTAATCGGAGTGATAATAGATAACGAAAATGATAGGAACAGTGCTGACAATCTTCAAACAAAAAAATCCCGCGCAATTAAAAAACGGTGTACTTTATGAAACACCCTATACATACAAGTAAACAACACAAAAAAATAAAAACAAGAAGGCACAAACAATGAATAAATAGGAGTGATGAATAAATAAACAAATAACAATAAATAAGAGGAGCAAAAATGGAGCAAGTGTGCATACAGCAGACAGTCAGAATATAGCGCAAAAGTACAGGACGCTACGCAGAAAGGGGGAGAGAGTTCAAGATCCTAACAGCCTGGAGTATGAAGCTGTTGGTGAGTCTGGTGTTGCGGGAGCGCAGGCTCCTGTACCTCTTCCCAGAGGGCAGAAGATCAAACAAAGAGTGAGCGGCAATTGTGGTTGCCTTGCGGGTGAGATGGGAGGTGTAAATGTCCTTCAGGGAGGGGAGTGAAGCACCAATAATCTTACCAGCCGTGTTCACTATGCGCTGCAGGGCCTTCATGTTGTATTCAGTGCAGCTACCACCCCAAACAGCGATACAACTGGAGAGGACGCTCTCGATGGTGCCACGGTAGAATATAGTCATGACGGCCGGAGGAGCACTTGCTCGCCTGAGTTTCCGCAGGAAGTACAGGCGGCGCTGAGCTTTCTTCGCCAGTGATGCGGTGTTGGTGGACCAGGAGAGATCCTCACTGATGTGCACCCCCAGGAACCTGGTGCTGCTCACTCTCTCCACCACAGCACCGTCGACGGTCAGCGGCAGGTGTTGGGTGTGACCCTTCCGGAAGTCAACAACAATCTCCTTGGTCTTGTTGACGTTCAGCAGGAGGTTGTTGTCCCTGCACCACGTGGTCAGAAGGTCAACCTCCAACCTGTATTGAGTCTCGTCGCCCTTGGTGATGAGACCCACCAGAGTCGTGTCGTCAGCAAATTTCACTATGCGGTTGATGCTGTAGGTTGCAGTGCAGTCATGCGTCAGCAGGGTGAAGAGCAGCGGACTGAGCACGCAGCCTTGGGGGGCCCCCGTGCTCAGCGTGATGCTGGCGGAGATTGTGTCGCCAACCTGAGGCCTCTGACAGAGGAAGTCCAGTAGCCAGTTGCAGAGGTAGGTACTGAGGCCCAGCTTGTCGAGTTTGCAGATGAGTCATTGTGGCACAATCGTGTTGAAGGCAGAACTGAAGTCCACAAACAGCAATCTCACATACGAGTCCCTTCTCTCCAGGTGGGTGAGGGCCGAGTGGAGGGCAGAGCAGATGGCGTCCTCAGAGGACCGTTTGGCTCGGTATGCAAACTGGAAGGGGTCTATGGTGGGGGGGAGAATGGATCTGATATGCTCCATGACAAGCCGCTCAAAGCACTTCATGATGATGGGCGTCAGTGCCACGTGGCGGTCCTCATTGAAGCAGGACGGAGCAGGTTTCTTCGGCACAGGTACGATGGTGGCAGCCTTGAAACACGAAGGGACGATGGCCTGCTGCAGGGAAATGTTAAAGATGTCCGTGAAGACACCCGTCCTTGCACAAAGCAGCAGATATCTGTCCTGCTGATGGAATGAGGACCATCTACGGCCCGGTCCAGCTCTCCTAGAGTAACTGCCTGTCTCCTGGAATCTCCTCCATGCTCTGGAGATTGTCCTGGGAGACACATCAAATCTTCTTGCAACAGCACCCATGGATGTGCCATCCTGGAGGAGTTGGACAATCTGCGCAACTTCAGGATGGTTAAGAAATCGCCTCATGCTCCCAGTCGTGTTAATGACTCTAGCTAAAGCCAACACTTGTGGAAAACCAGTTAAAAAAGATCAAGAGGGAGGAACTTGAAATGGCCTCCACCTGCAAAACCAGTCCTGTTTTGGGGACCATCTCGTTGTTGCCCCTCTAGTGCACCTGTTGTTAATTCATCAACAAACACCAATGCAGCTGAAACTGATGAACAACCCCCTCTGCCGCGTACCTGACCAAAACCTTATCAGAAAAGTCTAATTGAATTCATGCCATACCCTGATAAAAAACCACCTGCAAAAGCAGTCCTGTTTTGGGGACCATCTCGTTGATACCCCTCGAGTGCACCTGTTGTTAATTCCATCAACACCAATGCAGCTGAATTTGATTAACAACCCCCTCTGCCACGTACCTGACCAAAACCTTATCAGAAAAGTCTAATTGAATTCACGCCATACCCTGATAAAAATTTTTTTAAAAAATACAATAAAGTGTTTAAAAATAAAATTATAAATGTCTTGTGACCTCGCGTTGGGCGGCAGGAGCGTGTCCAGCCGGTCAGCACGGCAAGACCAGAGCGGAGCCGTGACACCTTTACACTTTAAAATATTTAAAAAAGTGTTTAAAATACAATAAAGTATTTAAAAGTACAATAGAGTGTATAAAATGTTTTTATAAAAGTCTTGTGCGGATGCCCTCGCGCAGGACCGTGGGGGGCGCATCAGCCGGCCAGCATGCAAGAGCAGAGAGGAACCAGACACGTTTACACTTAAAAAAACGGTTCATAAAAGTCTTGTGTGGATATTGTAACAATATATTTACTCTTATTTATTTTCTTATTTATTTAAATAAATAAGAATTTTTCTGATAGTCAGTTTGACTTTTTTGTTTAAAAATAAAAAAAACTGTATAAAACTACAATAAAAGTTCATAAAAGTCTTGTGTGGATATTGTAATGATTTATTTACTCTATTTATTCTTATTTATTTAAATAAGAATGTTTCTGAAAATCAGTTTGACTTTAAAATGTTTACAAAAGTGTTTAAAAATACAAAAAAGCATTTAAAAGTACAATACAGTGTTTAAAAATACAATAAAGGTTCATAAAAGTCTTTGTGGATATTGTAACAATATATTTTCTCTACATCGTGGATTTTCACCTAACGCGGGTTGTCTTGGAACCAATTATCCGTGATAAGAGGGATTACTGTACAGCCAAAAAAAAACATGTTCCCTGGTGTTCCCTGCTAGTGATTGTAAGAAAGAGATTCAGGCTATGCATTGAATTTAAAAAAATCATCAATATATCTTTGCTTGTTGGGATTTAATATATTTATATTGCCTTTTTTATTACTATGCTTTCTATTCATTCTGTGAACTTTTCAATACTAGAACCCGTAGCTCATAAACACAGCTTGTGATATAAGTTTTCTTTTCCCCACAAATCTGTATTGTGAGACATTCAAGAAGGTTATCCACCACCTACGTCATAGTTTCTACAATCTTGAAATTCATTCATTACTTGTCCATTGTTGCTTAATGTAAGTTGAATACTATCCCTGAGCATTATGTTTGCATTTTGTGCTGTTACCTCCATTCAGTTCCAAGTCCCCTCTAGTTTATTTTCTATTGAGGATACTTATTCGAGCTTTTCCAGTTCCTCAATACTCCTCACCATCAGTACCTTGGCCTCTTCTGGTGATCCATTGAGCTTGATGTACATCTTGCAATTTCTGGTCCATGTTCTCTGTATTTTTTTTCATTCTCCTCAGGTAACGTGCTTTCGTTGCGATGTCCATGTTGGTTGTTCATTTATGTAGTGTAGACCACTCTGCCTTAGAGCATCTTACCCTGTTTTAGGAGTGCAATTTTGTGCTTCTTGTTGCCAAATCTCAGAGTGACCGCTGGCCTGTCACTACTGTTTCTTCTGGTTAGCGGATGACAGGCTTCGACTGGGTCAGAGTCCATAGCAATTCATTTTGTCTGCAGAAATGTAGCCACCTGTTGCTCGGCTGAGCTTGCATCTAGCTCACAGCCATCACTGCCTGCCGTCACCGCCCTTGTATAAGATCGTGGTTTAGTTGATATTACAGTGATGACAATGTCATTTATTCTAGTGTATTGCTCAAGGTCTGCGATCCGAGGTGGGCAAGCCGCTTGTCCTTCTCTGCATTGAGCATACGGATCGTCGGATGGAGCTTCTTCACCTCTTCCACCAGTGCCAAGATGTTTTTCTGCTGCATCCTCACAGCAGAAACTTCTTCCGAAAGGAAGTCAAGTGACTTTTTTTATATCCTCGATCTCCTCCGTGGACAGGGTCAGGTATTTTCTTCGGGCCCATATTGCTCTGTTTGGACCCAGCAATATCTGACAGCTCAATCCGCTGTTCACCTGTAGATCTGCTGTTAGCTGGCAGGAAACGAACTCGCCGGTTCACAATCTGCTTGGTTCAGTTAAGTTTCCTTTTGTTTTCTTTCATTTTTGAACTCTTTTTTTTTTTTTTTTTTTTTTTAATTCTTGTCCACAATCGTCTCGCGCTGCTCGTTGTGCGTGTAGCCACCACCGGCACTTGCTTGTGTGCCGTAGTTGGCATACGTGGTGGCTTTCCGACCAAGTTGTGTGTGGGACTTCCTTCTGTCTTCGTATCCAGATCTCCCTCTATAGTACGAAACAGAACAGGACAGCCAAGTGTTGCGTGAGGAAGACTTTATTGCATTGGGATAAGGGGAACGAGGAGTGCTGGAGCTGTGGGTGGACTGGAGTGGCGGCGCTGCTGGGGTGTGACCGGCGAACAAGGACAACGTCGCACCTGGTTGTCTCACTCGGTGTGGCTGAGTGGCGGATGGCTGGCAACCACTAGGGGGAAACGCAACAGAGCAAGCGCGCAGCTCAGCAGGGCGTAGCAAGAGATTGTGGTCGGGGGCAAGCAGATGGTCGAGATGGGCGGCGAGCAAGATGTGGTCAGAAACAAGCAAGTGATCAGGGCAGGCGGCGAGCAAGACTTGGTCAGAAACAAGTGAGTGGTCAGGGCAGGCGGCAGACAGGACTAGAAGGGTCAGCGTACGAGCAAGTTTGGCAACGGGAGTCAGGCACAGAGCGCAGTGAGCAACGGAGTGGCATCATGGGACAGACTGACAAGGAAGAGCGCAGATCACAGGGTTTAAATAGGAGCTGTCAAACGAGTACAGACAGGTGCAGGTGATTAATTTGATGGGTGGGTGTGGCCATGACGCCGGAGCGTGACAGCCGCCCCCTTTCAACGGACTGCTCCCAACGTCCCCAAGCAGGGCCCCGACGTCGGGCAAGCGTGGAGGAAGCAGAAGCGGATCAGTATTCCACAGAGGCATCTGAGTCCACAATGTCAGGAGCTGACTTGGGGTGCGACAGCGCCAGGCCCCCAGAGACAGAAGGCCGGTGTGGATGGCTGGACGCCGCAACCCTCCCGGACCACCTCGGACCCCTTTTTGGAGAGTGGGCTAATCCGCAGGCGGTGGAATCCTGCAATGAGGTCGGGGTCCAAGTTACACCGGGCCGGGAGCGGACGGTGTCATCGTAGCCCTCCCAATCCACCAGGTACTGGATGCCCCAGCCACATTGACGGGACTGGAGCAGCGATCAAACCGACGAGCCGGTGAGGCGGAGGAGCCGATGCAGGACCCAGCGCATTTTCGTGGACGGGCCTCACCCGTGACACATGGAAGCTGGGATGGACTCTCATGGAGCCGGCTGATTACCAGAGGACATGCAGCAGAAGGACTTACCCAGTTCCTGGTTCAGGCGTTTGGTCTGTCCGTTGGACAAGGTGGAAACCAGAGGTGAGGCTGGCCGAGGCTCCCAGGAGACGGTAGAACTCTTCCCAAAACATCGAGGAGAACTGTGGGCCGTGGTCGGAGACAATGTCATGGTGGTGGAACTGAGCGGTCTGTTTTGTGGTTGGTACCATGGGGAGCGGAATGAATCAGGCCATCTTACTGTAACTAATGAGAACCATCTTTTAGATCTCATCTCGGATTCCCACAAACTCCCCTTGAGATCCTTGAACGCAACTCAAACCTTAAACATGGTACATCACACTGAATCAAATCTAAGGCTGAAATCCGCTGTGGTGTCGCGATTAAAAAAACATTACCTTCTTTCAAATTCCAGAGTAAGTGGAGTTCCCCATTTGTATTTTTGGTAGATTTCCCGTCATACGTACTATTTTTGGTTTCAGCATCAGTGAAATGGTCACATTAGAATCAATGATTCCCTGCAGGCTGCCTCGCCTTTCACCATTCTTTCTTTTTCGGTGTGACACACTCGAGTAAGCGACTGCGTGCGTGTGTACGTGCGACCTTGGTGACTTAGACTGACACAAAAGCCCCCAAAAGATAAGTTATTTGCGAGAGTCAGCACTTTTACTTCTTTCAGGATCAAAAGCTGACCTGGTTATCATTTGTGCTCCGTCTGTCCCTAATCCAATAACACAGAAAAGTCACTTTGCGTCTTCAAGATAAAGAAGAGCCATATTTGGGAGAAATTGTTAAAAGTACGAGAAAGAAGTTTATTCTATTACAAGAATTTAGCAGTAATGGTTACGACACAAATTCTAATGACCAAAAAAGTCATTTGTCAAGGGTCAAGTTTTAATATTACAGAGAAATTCTTTAATTTGTGTTAAAAAAGAGGTTCTGTAAAAATCGTAACTCTAACAAGTCAGATTTTTGCAAAAAACATCTTTTGAATTGTACTACATTGCGACTAGATTTGAGACTGAAACAGTTTATGTAAATTACGGATTAAAATGTCACGTTATGGGGAAAAAGTCATGTACTAAGGTCGTAATTTTATGTGATTAAAGCAATTACTATAACAGGGGAAAATAGGTCAAATTTTTTTCCCACAAAAAGGGTTCATGCTAAATCAGGGGTGTCCAAACTTTTTGCAAGGAGGGCCAGATTTGATAAAGTGAAGGGGCCCGGGGGCCAATAGTTTTTTCGGACATTTTTTAACTACAAAAATGTCATGCAAATACACACTGTTATAAAACAGATTTCATTGTCACAATTGTCTTTATTTTTCAAATGACGAAATAACCAAATATGAGTCACTCAGGCAGATGTGAACAACTCTAAAAACACAAATTCTGCCTTTCATTCATATCTGAAGAGTCAGATAACATTGAACAAACTGTATGAAATACCTTAAATTTACATGAGTTTAAAATTACTTTTGCCTCATGAACATTTTAAACGGGAGTTATAAGTAATGCAAAGTTGTCTGTTATTATTAAAACTTAAAACTAGTGAATTTTGCTCTTGTCATTTACATTATCTTTCAGAAAATAATAGTTTGTGTCAGGTCTACAGGTCCATAACATCAACAGTCTTAACATGGTCACTTCGTAGCTTGCTTTAGTAATATTTATTTTTGACTCACAGTCCCGTGTGAAGAATCGCTGTTGTGATGCCAGTTCAGCTTGGAGCTGCTTCACTTTATCAGCGCGGTCACTCCCTGTTAGCTGGTCGTTTGTGTTCGCATGTTTAGTCTGATAGTGTCTCTTTAAGTTGAAATCCTTAAACAAGGCAACCGTCTCTTTACAAACTAACCTTTAGGACAATGTAGTATTGCTCCAAATGTTCGTTTAATTTCCTTTAGAGGTCCGTTTGCGCGTGTTAACACGATCGCGAATTAGCATATTTCCGCTAACTCGTTAGCCTGCCCAGTACTTCTTCTTTGCTGCGGGCCAATAAAAACTGGACCGCGGGCCGCTGTTGGCCCGCGGGCCGTAGTTTGGACACCCCTGTGCTAAATGAAAGTAAATTCAGAATTTGAAGGCATAATAATGCATAATTTACCAGAATGAAGGTTGAAGATAATGTTGTGAGCATTTACGGGATATTATGCTTTGGGGGCTTTTTATAAGATATCCTCCACTGTTTTATTTTTAGTCTGGGTTGCGCTTAAAAAGGAGTTTGTTGCAATATTGTTGAAAATTAAATGAATAGATCTTCAAATCCAAAGGAATATAAATCAGGGGTCCCCAAACTTTTTCCTGTGAGGGCCACATAACTTTTCCCTTCTCTGATGGGGGGCCGGTGTCAGTTTGTAACAGAAAAAGTGTGACGATCGTGGGGGAGCTTAAAAAATGTATTGTTTTCCAGAAAGCCACACATAACCAAATAACGGTTATTTAATAACCCTTTCCAGGTTCTTTACAGAAAAAAAGTCAGGAAACAAATAATAACACTATTAATGAAATAAATAATAACTAAATAACCCTCTCTGAGTTCTTCACAGAAAAAACAGGAAATAAATAATAACTAAATAACTCTCTCTGGGTTCCTCATAGAAAAAAAAGCCATGGAACATTAACTTTCTGTTGTGCCATGCACAATCTTAACAGATAAAAGTTCAGCTCAGTTGTCAGAGCAGAATCTCTCTGACACATATGAGCAGTCTCTTAAAGTTCTTGTGTTCCTTCCTTATAATCCTTTTGTAGGTTCCAGTAGGCTTGTAGACACCGCTGTCTTTTTTGTTAAAGTTTGCTAGTGCGTCATAGTCTGGAGTAAAATTTGTTGTGGCAATTCTTAGGCGAGATCCGAGGTGTAGGTCCGTTTACCTCGATCTGTGACGGGTTGATGTCGCGTACGTCGAGCCAAATTGGCCACTCTCTTTTAAACGCTCGGCACTGTGTCCACCTTGCTTTTCCTTGGGCGACTCATTTTAATGGAAGGATTCCAGGGGAAGGTTTGTGGGTGGCTTTAGCGCAAAACTGCATCTGAAAGCTCAGCGCGCGAATTACAAGAATGCTGTCGTCACAGCCCACGCTCTAAATTCGGGACTGATACAAATAGAGCGCGAGTGCGCCATGTCCGTACTACTGAGTACGTACACGCACTTGTGAGTGTGCACCGAGCTTTCTGACACGGCTTCCGGTAGTAAATGCGCAGGCGAGCGGTTCCCCATCTACTGGGGAAACGCAGTCATTGCAGGCAAAATGACCACAAAAAAAAAGTTTAATAATACAATTTGTTCAGGGTTGGCGGGCCGGATTAAACGGTCCCGTGGGCCGTATCCGGCCCGCGGGCCGTAGTTTGGTGACCACTGATATCAACGCTCAGTATTTATTTTTTGTAGCATCAGTCTTTTTGCATACATGTCGATGCATACGTAGTATATACGTAGATCTGTGGAATAATTGAAGCAGCAACTGAAAACGAGGCTGACGTCAGCGGCGCACGTAGGTCCGGAATCAACAGCTGTTTTTTTTTTTTTTTTTATTGATACAGAGGATGAATATTCCGATGGATTTAATGATTTGAAGTGATACGGGTGGTTCCTTAAAATTGTCCATATTACATTTATTTGATATACCGTATTTTTTCGGACTAAAAGTCGCTCCGGAATATAGGTCGCATTTTGGGGGAAATGTAATCGACAAAATCCAACACCAAGAACAGACATGAACGAGCAACAACAGGCTAAACGATAGGTATGCTAATGTGACATAAACACAAACGAAGAGCTGAGAACGGGCCTGACGTAACATTCAGAGTTATTCAAATAACTATTACATAAATAACACGTTTATAAAACCATCTGTGTCACTCCAATTCATTAAATCCATCGATCGTCCTTTCTGTCAACAATGGGTGCGCGCCGCTGACGGCGCTTGTACTTCAAAATATTCCACAGGCCCATATAATGAAATATAAATTATGTATCAAATAACTATTGTATAAGCAATAATATTATCAAACCATCTGTGTCACTCCAAATCATTAAATCCATCGTTAACAAAGTGCAAGGAAAGACGTGGGTTTGGTAAACGGCTCTTTATTTAACAAAACAAGAGTTCAACGAGCCAACAACTACTGAACTGTAACAATAAAAACATATACAAGTTGCTACACGAAATAAAATATATCAAATAACTATAACATAAATAGTTAACCGCCACACGGCCCCAAGCACCGGCGTCGACTTCCAGGCGTGTGGCGGCGTGAACTTCCATCCTCGGAGGTTGCACTTCCAGCCACGGAGGTGGAAGAGAGCTACATAGAATAGGACCGAGCGTGCGTAAAAGCCATGTCCGAGCCCCATCCACCGTCCCGAACAGCCACCCGGCCGAGCACCGGCCCCTGACTTCCATCCACGGAGATGAAAGAGAGCTCCGTAGAGTAGGGCCGGGCGTGCATAAAAGCCATAATAGTTTTTCAAACCTTCTGTGTCACTCCAAATCATTAAATCCTTCAAACTCTTCGTCCTCCGTGTCGCTTACAAACAAAGCCGCTATTGATGCCGGTAGTACGTGGTGCCCTTCGTCATCCCGTGATCGAATCTTTGTCCTTTATGTAAACAACCGCCGCGCCACGCTGCTGACATCACTTGAAATTCAAATGACAGTAATCCCTTGCTACATCGCGGTTCGTTTATTGCGGTTTCACTTTATTTATTTTTTTGGGGATTTTGAAAATTTATGAAAGAAATTCACATATAAGTCGCTCCTCAGGATAAGTTGCCCCCCCCTGACAGAGACATTCGCACCAGTAGCCCGCTGGAGGTCATTCTGTAAGGCTCGGGCAGTGCTCAACCTGTTTCTCCTTGCACAAAGCAGCAGATATCGGTCCTGCTGATGGAATGAGGACCGTCTACGGCCCTGTCCAGCTCTCCTAGAGTAACTGCCTGTCTCCTGGAATCTCCTCCATGCTCTGGAGATTGTCCTGGGAGACACATCAAATCTTCTTGCAACAGCACGCATGGATGTGCCATCCTGGAGGAGTTGGACAATCTCCGCAACTTCAGGAGGGTTAAGAAATCGCCTCATGCTCCCAGTCGTGATAATGACTCTAGCTAAAGCCAACACTTGTGGAAAACCAGTTAAAAAAGATCAAGAGGGAGGAACTTGAAATGGCCTCCACCTGCAAAACCAGTCCTGTTTTGGGGACCATCTCGTTGTTGCCCCTCTAGTGCACCTATTGTTAATTCATCAACAAACACCAATGCAGCTGAAACTGATGAACAACCCCCTCTGCCGCGTACCTGACCAAAACCTTATCAGAAAAGTCTAATTGAATTCATGCCATACCCTGATAAAAAACCACCTGCAAAAGCAGTCCTGTTTTGGGGACCATCTCGTTGATACCCCTCGAGTGCACCTGTTGTTAATTCCATCAACACCAATGCAGCTGAAACTGATTAACAACCCCCTCTGCCGCGTACCTGACCAAAACCTTATCAGAAAAGTCTAATTGAATTCATGCCATACCCTGATAAAAAACTGTTCCTTTAATTTTTTTGAGCAGTGTATATATCAAATAACTATAACCTAAATAACAATTTTATCAAACCATCCGTGTCACTCCAAATCATTGAACCCACCGAAATCTTCGTCCTCTTTGTCACTTAAAAAAAAAATACTAAGTATTTGTTTATTTAGTGTTTTTTATTTTTGTAATGTTTGAACTGAATCAAAGTTTGAACCAAACCGTCGCTTAAAAAAACAAAACTTGGACCGAACCATGGGCATGGTTAACTATTACACTTTTAATATGTGTGTGTGTGTGTGTGTGTGTGTGCGCGTGTGAGTGTGTGTGTGCGCGTGCACACGCGCGTGTGCGTCATTTTAACCTTTTTTCCTCTCTGTTCTTGTAAACAGTTAACAGCTTGTGTCCATGGGTCTGCTGCCATGTTATATCCTATGCACTGGCAGCATGTTTACATTCCAGTCTTGCCTCAACATCTATTAGACTATTGCTGGTGAGTTTGCATTTCCACTGAAATACTTGTGAAATCTTAAATATTGTGTGAGACAATGTGCTTTTAAAATGTGCTATGCAAACTTATTTGCATAAGTTGGTCTTACCAAACCATCTTTAATATACAGTAATCCCTCGCTACATCGCGGTTCGTTTATCGTGGTTTCACTACATCACGGATTTGTTTTTCAAAATAAAAACAAAAATTTAAAAGTCAAAATAAAACTTCTAAATTGAGGAATTTTGGCACGAAGGTCAGCAGAAGGCAGGGAGTGTTCACACAATTGCAGTACGTACCTTTTTATAAAAAAAGTTGTTATAATAATAAGAGTTCTAAAAACATATTTACAGTATTGTACCTTGTTATAAAAAAGTTATAATAATAAGAGTTCTAAAAACACTTTTACAGTATGTACACTTGTACCTTGTTATAAAAAAGTTGTTAATAATAAGAGTTCTAAACATACTTACAGTATGTGTTATGAATTCTCCATGTTATTTATGTTATTCAGCCGTGCTTTGATTTGAGGTAGGGTGATTTATTTTGAAGGCCGTTTTCAGGCGATACCACTTCCTGTTTTACGTTCGTGTACATGTCGGTTACAGTGGTACAGGAGTCATTGACGATGTAAGTGGGTCCCCTAACAAGAAATATTTATACAAAATTTTCTGTATGTTATTTATACTATTAATGTATTATTTACATGTTTGAAACAATTATTTAATGTTCTAATAATAAAATATGCACTTAAACGGTTTCATATACATTTATTGACACACAAAAAATGTAGATAAAAAAAATGTATAGATGAGAGGGTGACCGTACTTCACGGATTTCACTTATCGCAGGTGTTTTTTGGAACCAATTATCCGCAATAAACGAGGGATTACTGTACTGCATTTTTACATTTGTAAAACTTAGTCAACATCCTTTTCCAATTGCTTAGAAACTTCCTCTCTTTTTCTTTACTTATCCCCTGCAAGTCTATATACAGAACTGTCTCAGAAAATTAGAATGTTGTGATAAAGTTCTTTATTTTCTGTAATGCAACTAAAAAACACATATGTCATACATTCTGGATTCATTCAAATCAACTGAAATATTGCAAGCCTTTTATTATTTTAATATTGCTGATTATGGGATACATCTTAAGAAAACTCAAATATCAAAATATTAGAATATCATCAAAAAGTATACTCGTAGGGTATTCAACTAATCACTTGAATCGTCTAATTAACTCGAAACACCTGCAAGGGTTTCCTGAGCCTTGAAAAACACTCAGTTCAGTAAACTAAATCACAAGCATGGGGAAGACTGCTGATCTGACTGCTGTCCAGAGAACCATCATTGACACCCTCCACCAGGAGGGTAAGACACAAAAATAAATTTCTCAAAGAGCAAGCTGTTCACAGAGTGCAGTTTCAAAGCACATCCACAAAAAGTCTGTTGGAAGGGTGAAATATGGTAGGAAACGCAGCATTGTTGACAGCATTGTGAAGAAGAGTCGCTTCCAGAATTTGGGGGCGCTTCAAAGACCGTGGACTGAAGCTGCAGTCCAGGTATCAAAAGCCACTGTTCACAGACGTGTCTGGGAAATGGGCTACAATAGCCGTATTCCCATGGTCAAGCCACTTCTGAACTCAAGACAACAGAAGAAGCGTCTGACTTGGGCTATGGAAAAGAAGCACTGGACAGTTGCAGAGTGGTCCAAAGTCCTCTTTTCAGACGAAAGCAAGTTTTGTATTTCATTTGGAAGTCAAGGCGCCAGAGTCTGGAGAAAGGCTGGAGAGGAGAAAAATCCAAGTTGCTTGAAATCCAGTGTGAAGTTCCCACAGTGATGGTTTGGGGAGCCATGTCAGCTGCTGGTGTTGGTCCACTGTTTCATCAAGTCCAGAGTAAATGCAGATTTTAGAGCACTACATGCTTCTGTCTGCTGAAGAGCTCTATGGAGATGATGATTTTCATTTTCCAGCATAATCTGGCACCTGCCCACAGGGCCAAAACCACCAGTAAATGGTGTACTGATCATGGCATTACTGTCCTCGATTGGCCTGCCAATTCTCCTGACCTGAACCCCATAGAGAATTTGTTGGGTATTGTGAAGAAGAAGCTGAAAGACACCAGACCCAACAATGCACTTCAGCAATGCCACAGGCTGATTGCCTCCATGCCACGCCGCAATGATGCAGTAATCCATGCAAAAGGATTCCCAACCAAGTACTGAGTGCATTAATGGACATTTTCAAATGTTTGATTTGGTTTTGCTGTTATAAATCTTTTTTTTTTTTACTTTGTCTGAGGAAATATTCTAATATTTTGAGATAGGATTTTTGAGTTTTCTTAAGCTGAAAGCCATAATCAGCAATATTAAAATAATAAAAGGCTTGCAATATTTCAGTTGACTTATAATAAATCCATAATGTATGACATTTTTGTTTTTTTAATTGCATTACAGAAAATAAAGCACTCTATCACAATATTCTAATTTTCTGAGACAGTCCTGTATGAAGATTATATATAAAATTAATGATGAATAGCATTTTCTCACACTTTAAAATGTACAAATAAAACTTTAATACTAAGCTATTTAAATTGTCTTCAGGTGTATTCATAACATGCCTGTAATATGTTTCTGTCAAAATAGGAGAAATAATTAAGGTGCTTATACCCTGCTCTGTGTGTATCTGAGGGCTCTCATGGAGAAACGTATGTCAGAATCAGAATCAGAATGCCTTTTATTTGTCATTATACATAGTATAACGAGATTGGAGCTGCCCAACAGTGCAAAATAAACTGATAGATGTTAAACTATATATATACACAATGTAAACAAGGTTGCAAAGTGACAAATGCACATTTATGGTGATCAAGCATAAATATATTGCATGTGGAAGGATGTAGTCCAAAGAGATCAGTCTTATCGCGTGCTTGTATTGAGAAAGAAGCTGTTTTTAAGTCTGGTTGTCCTTGTCCTGATATTCCTGTAACGCCTCCTCGTGGGCAACAGGTCAAAAAGGACAGAGCCAGGATGGGAGCTGTCTCCTGAGATAGCCTTGGCTCTGCTGAGACAGCGGGAGGTGTAAATGTCCGTCAGGGAAGGGAGTGGGCAGCCGACGATTTTCTGTGTTGCCTTGACAACTCTCTGCAGTCTCTTCCTGTCAGCAGCGGTGGAGCTGCCAAACCATACTGTGATGCAGTATGTCAGCAAACTCTCAATGGATGAGCGGTAGAAGGTCAGCAGCAGGTTGAAGTTGAGGTTGTGCTTCCTGAGAACTCTCAGGAAATGTAGCCGCTGCTGAGCCTTCTTTGTGATGGAGGTGATGTTCTCTGTCCAGGAGGTGTTGTCTGAGATGAGGACGCCGAGATACTTGAAGGTGTGGACCCTTTCCACGCGCTCGCCGTTGATGTGTAGGTGTCCATGTTATGCTTCCTGAAGTCGAAGATCATTTCCCTTGTTTTGCTGGTGTTCAAGGCAAGGTTGTTCTCTGAGCAACAGGCAGCCAACCTCAGGACCTCCTCTCTGTAGGCAGCCTCGTCATCCTTGGAGATAAGACCGACCACTGTGGTGTCGTCACCGAACTTGACGATAAGGTTGTCTTTGTGGGCCGGTCTGCAGTCCTGGGTGTAGAGGCAGTAGAGGAGGGGGCTCAGTACGCAGCCCTGAGAAGAGCCGATGCTCAGCGTGCGAGTGGAGGAGACGTGGGGACCAAGTCTCACAGTCCTTAATCCAGGCACATGTGAGAGGATGGAGGCCAAGAGTGACTAGTTTTGTGGTGAGTCTGTCCTGAATTATTGTGTTAAATGCGGAACTGTAATCCACAAAGAGCATCCGGACGTAGCTCCGCTGCTGCTCCAGGTGGTTCAGTGCAGAGTGGAGAGCAATGGCGATGTCGTCCTCTGCAGATTTGTTTGTCCGGTACGCGAGCTGGTGGGGGTCGAGGTCTAGAGGGAGGTAGTCTTTGTTGTACTGAAGAACCAATCTCTCAAAGCACTTCACGATTACCGGAGTGAGAGCCACCGGGCGGTAGTCGTTCAGGCTGGTGATGAGAGACCTCTTCGGCACCGGGATTATTGTGGAGGTTTTCAGGCAGGAGGGGACGATAGCCTGAGCCAGGGAGAGGTTGAAGATTCTAGTGAAGGTAGGGGCTAGCTGATTGGCACATGCTTTGAGCACTTTACCAGGCACTCAGTCTGTGTATGTAACTTCCGTACTTCCTCATTGAGTTCCTCATTTGTTGTTTCATTTTTTCTACCAAAAGAATGGATAAAGTTGGAAATGCTAACTTTCCTGGTAAAAAATACTTCAAATGGGCTAGTTACTGAAAAATGAACCATCTTCGCTGTAACGTCCTTTTAGGGCAGTGGTTCTTAACCTGGGTTCGATCTCTGTCTCAGGGGTTCGACAGAGCCTCCACTGTGGAGGTCCGAACACACCTGTATATCGTGTAAATTTGTGATGACGCAGAAGTCACACTGATTTCCTGGTATGTAATTTGTTGTGAGTTCGTGCATTGTGTTGGTTTTGTTCTTTGAATAAGGTGATGTTCATGCACGGCTCATTTTGTGCACCAGTAAAAAAAATCTGTCTTGAATTTGAAAAAAAAATGTCATTTTTAATAAAGAGGGGTTCGGTGAATGCGCATATGAAACTGGTGGGGTTCGGTACCTCCAACAAGATTAAGAACCACTGCTTTAGGGGAAGAGGCACTGGTGAGGCGTAGCCTCCCCAGTGATGGAGACAGTGGAATCATCAACCATTTCATCATCATTAGTAAAGAACTATAACTATGCAGGTGACATGACCCTTTCATATTTTTCAACCTCTAAAATTATTAGAAGGATTGGTGAATATTTTGGACTTAATGGACAGTAAGGTTTTTTGTCAGTAAGCTGCAGCAAGCTGTCTCTGGCAGAGAACATATCATGCTAATAACACTCAAAATTGGCCCATTGTTCTCATATTTGAGCGAGTGGTTGAAGTTGACATTTGGATAGATATTCACCTAAATTTTGATGATTGAACGTAGTTTTATCATGCGAATTATAGATTTACATGAAATGCCCGGCATTGTATTAGGTTTGGCTGGGTTCTTCGTCTGCTTTAAGCTAAATAAGAATGTCCAACCTCTTTTAACAAAATGCGACCTACTTTATTATGGTTTAGGTACTGATACACCCCATTGTGATTGTCCATTTCCTTACGTCTGAAGCGACAGAGTTGGGAAGGTAGTCAAACATGTAGGTAGTTCTTGTTAATGGTGTCTTTTGTCATACTCCTACCCTGCTACATTATCAAGAAGTGGTATTTAAATGTTTTCTCAAATACTACTAAAGTAGGCCCATTCTCGGACGAGCGAGCAATGCTCGTTGCGCCCGATGAAAGGAAAAGTGTGGTCAGCTGCCCTCGGAGCTACCCTTAAAGCCCACGTATCACGCTAATAAATTCTACCGTTTTATGTTTTACTCATTTAGTTGTGGTCTATACATATAAAGTGGAACAGTAACGCTTTTGTCTGAATTCCTCGTTTTGATACCATCACAGGTCCCTCTTTTGTACTTCTTCTGAGGTGCGGCTCAGAGCAAGCCATTTTGGTGTGGTCTCTTTAAATACAAATGAGATACTTCACACCCCTCAGGTCGCAAGATGTGCACCTCCCTTTCCGGTCGACATATTTGTAATTTTTTTAGCCGAGGTAGCCTTGCGCCGCAAACCTTTTGCTTAATCAAAAGATATCAACGGCAGAAGACCTGTCTATACACCATACATAACACGTAATAAAATAAATCCCCTCACAATATTTATGAACGTCTTGTAAGTAAGCACTGCAGTCAAGCTACGAAGTAAGCAAATGCTAGCGCTAGTGAGAAGGTAACAAATGCATTTACTATATTATTGTGTTCCCCAAGAATAATACAGCACCTTCGATGCAATTCATCAGATACAACTACTCAAAATATACCCACAAGAAGTGAAAACGTAGAGTGCACAGCTCCAAAATCAGCAGAAAGACTGACACTAATGCTATGGACGTCTTGTAAACAAGCACTGCAGTCAAGCTACGAAGTAAGCTAATGCTAGCGCTAGCTAGAAGCTAACGAATGCATTTACTACATTATTGTGTTCCCCAAGAACTATACAGCACCTTTGATGCAATTCATCTGATACAACTACTCAAAATACACCCACAAGTGAAAACAGAGCGCACGGCTCCAAAATCAGCAGAAAGACTGACGCTAATGCTATGAAAACGAGTGAATAGACAAAGTAAAACACAGTTTATTATTTTTGTGTCATCTCAAGCTTACCGCTTTACTGTGACCGTCGTTTCCATAGATTGAAGGAACTGAACCATTAATGAAACAAAGTGTCAGGTTTAATTCACTGACTGAATAACTATTAAGAGAAAAGCATCAGCAAACAAACCACAAGTGAGACGGAATATTAGTTCTTTTCTCGCGAGGAGTGCAGTACAGATCGCTTACAACAATCTCACTACACTAAATATCTGTACGCACTCCTGCGCTTTTTATTTGGATTGGCCCTACCCACAAAATGAGATAAAGCCCCTAAAGGGGAGGGGGAAAGCACGTGGGCTTTGTCTCGTAAGCAGAAAAATCACAAGGTGTTACATATTAAAAAAGGAACAGTGTGATGAGGAGTATGAGTGATCAGCAACCATTCTTTGTGTCTGTGATGAAATCAGGAAACATGAGTGATCACTTGCAGGTTCATTGGGGGGTGCGAGATAGCGATGAGGCATGTTGTTGATCAGATCAAAAGGGTCTTTGTTAAAAGGAACTGTCTTGGTAGATGTCTTCATTTTGCTGAGTTGTCCGCTGCGACCTGTCGGACCCAGCTGTAACCTCTCTCTTCTGTGTTACATCATAAAAACAGCAAGGCCAAACAGCAAGCATATATTGCAGTAATATTGCGGTAAAGCATCGATTAGAGAACGCATGATAATATATATATATACATTTTCCTAACAATTCCCTCCTGTTTATCATAAGTTCTCAGAGACCATCTTATCACCTAAAAGCGGCCACTTCAAAAATATTTTCAGCCGTAGGATCACAAGTATGAGCACAAATAAGTTTACTCCAAGAAAGGATAAACGTTGCGATATTATCATTCGGAAACACCCAGATCTGGGAAGAAGTCTGTAAACCCAAGTGCAAAAATTCCATCATCATCATCGTTATCATCAACATGCTGGCGTTCAGACATTAGGCATACCCCGGCCATCTTGTCTTCCATGGGCGATATTGCTGTAGTGATGAGACGATTAAACAGAGCACGGAGACATGGAATACAACAACAACCACACAAGGTGAGTATAGCAGTAATTGAGGACACAAGGGCTTTATACTTCCCAAAAGCAGTCATCCACTTGTTGTGCTCTTTCATCCTCGTTTTGAGGGATTGCAAGCTTGCAATCGCCTTCGTCAGGCTCCCATCAGGGGCAGTGTCATTCTGGATGAAGGTGCGGCATTGTTCCCTGAACATTGCGCAGACCCTTCCTTTCTCAGACAACAACATAACAAGAGCATTGCGGTTCTGGTGTGACATTAGGGAAGGCGTGGCTAGCTGTTCGTGCACTGCCTCAAGTCCCGCTTGTGTCCTTTGCCCAATTTCTGCATGTTGCAATGGTTGTAATTTATCATGTCGACGTTCTTGTTCATCGTACACCACCAGCAAATGGAAGACTCCCATCCTGCTACAATTTGGTCAATTAATTCTTATTAATCAGGAACTCCTCTGGGGACTCTGATTGCATCAATTTCAGTCAGATCATCGTCGCCTCTCAAATTTAAAGACATTTTGTTTGTTTGTTTTTCCAGCTTTTTCCCAGATCTTGGCATGTTGATACATATACAATTTAGCTTGACTACATTCTCTGAAAGCAATGGCTTCTTTTTCTTTTTTCAATGGATATTATATCTTTACAGCTTGTTTTGCCATTAGCAATCAATTGTTTCGTTTTTCAGGAACCTGAAACAAAATATCCACATTAATTTTAGATATAATCATCCCATTCTTTAACATCTACAGCGGTTGTTGACAAAGTACACATATAAACATCATATTTTCATGGCAGTCCAGATCCGACACAGCAGATCATCCTGCTAAGGTCAAATTGATCTTTTTAAATTGCTACAATGCAGCATTGTTTTTTGGGAGTGATCAATATAAGTTGTTCACTCATCTCTCCCCTACTCATTATGACTTAGTTCCCACAAATACCATATTGCTGAAGTTAACAAAATGGCAACAAAGATAGCCACCTTACATGCAATAACGTCATTGTTCCATTTTCTTGTTCCCGGCATTTCTCTAAGAGGTAAGGCTTCCTTTGGGTCACTTTTTCCGATTGAACGTTACCTCAAAAGAAATTACCCTTTTGTAATTTGCTAGGACCACCTCAACTGACCTTTCTGCTATTTTAATGGCAGTTGATGTAATTATCAATATTCAATGTGGCCCTTCCCCGTTGGAAGAACACCAGTGTTTCGTTTTCAATGCTCTTAATGAGAACGTGCTTTGTTCTTTTTGCCTTTAAAATATTAATTATAAATATAAAATGTAAATGCCAAATTTGAATCATCCTTAGTATCCCACTTGGTTTTAAAACATGGTAATCTATATTGTCGCCCAAACAATTTTTCATACGGGGTTAAACCCACAGTAATTGTAATATTTATGAACAGTTTGACCAGGTCTAAACATTTTGTCCATGATCTTCCAGTTTTTTCCATGCACATTTTCACACTTTATACCAGTCCTGTCATGAGAATTAATTTCTGAAATCCCATATCTCGGTATTATTTCTTTACATAACTTTTTTTTGCCACTGTTAAGGCATTCAGTGTTTTTGTTGAAGCCAATTCAAACCATTTTGAGAATGTATCTATTATGACCAGCCAGTATAACCCTGTGGATTGTGTTTAGCACATGTTAAACAAACTCTACAAAAACATTTTGTTTTGAAAATGTTTTGAATATGAATCAAATCCACATGTTGTATAAAGCTGAATGAACTGCCCCACTATCCCTCCTCTTGAGCCATGTGACACACACCATGGCTCAATATTGCTGCCCATTTATATAGGTTTTTTGTAGGATAGGTCAGTCTTCTGGTCATTTATAGATACCATTCTCCACCCTTGCCCCTCTTTTCGTCCATAATTGAATTTCAGTCTATGGACTTTGTCGCTTTACATCTTTAAAAATGTGTCAGTAACTTAATCTGCTTCTTGTGTATGTACAATTTGAACTGTCTTCTGCGCTGCAGTTTTGCGGTTCTATCTGCAAGCTTGTTACCCCTTGACACCTTATCAGTCTCGTGTGTGTGCACTGCGCACGTGCATATAGCTACTGCTTCCACAACTAGCTTAGCAAGTAAATGGATGGCTTCCCCGAAAGGGGAGCGACTCAGCTAGCAAATGATTAGACATTGTCACATGATTTCATCATCATTTAATTTGACACACCTTTTAAAATGTGTCCCAGTGCACACGTTCTGCATGTGTAACCGGTTGTCTCAACCGGTGTTCCACATCCTAATCTTTCCTCCCCTAAGGTGTTAAACCAATCAAAATAAAAGATAAAAACCAACAAAATAACCGCCAGTAAATTAATATAATAGTCAATTGTTGTCGTTTCTTAACTTTAACTAACTCAATCATTCTCTTATTCTCAAATGTAAAAACTTGTGTAGTCTTGACACAACCAATCGACTATTTCTTCTAAATATAGCTTTGAAATGTTATTTAATAATTTTGCTTCATCCAATTCCAGAAAGCAAGTTCTTTCCATCTCTCAAATTTTGTTTCATCAGGGCTAGGCATTAATGCAGTGTGGACCAGTTTCTGCCCACAAAAAAATTGCTTGCCTTTCTTTTCTTCTTATTTTTACAAAATTGCTTCTGTTTTGTGGTGCAAATCAGATAGACTACAGTCTTCCAAATTCCACCTACATTAGCCAATTTTAACACATAACACTGACAGCACACAGACAACACAAAAACAGCAGAGACACAGCTCACAAACAATACCAACAAACAACGCTGCGCAAACGTCATCCTCTGTTCTGACGTTTTGGTTATACTTTTTTCTCATCAGTGCCTTTTATCCTTCAAGCAAATATTGTCACATCTTCCTTAAGCATCACCCTGCTTCAAATATTCAGACATTGAGAAACTCACACTTTCCCTGCTTCGCCCGCAGCCATAGCACCCCTCGTGCGAGGGGGGGGGGGCGCAGCATCAATGTTGATTGGTCACAGGCTGGCCATTTCCTGCAACAACCATGATGCCGGCCCACCGCCCACACGAGCATAGCAAAGGCCCAAGCGCACAGCCCCGCCCCGCGACTACGCGCAATCGCAGGCACGCTTATCAGTCCTGCCCTCTCAAAGGGCAGGCCAGCTTTGCTGTTGCGCCCTTCGTCATGTTCACATTCGACATCTTTCACTGTCTTCTACACAACATTTGCTGTCTCTTATTCTCGTCCTATCAAGCCACCGTTCTAGTCACTTTCTGCCACACACTGCTCATCTCAATTTCTCCAACCAACTTAAACACATTATCGCCTACTTCTCAATTTTCCTATTATTCCTAAACAGCTTCCTGAACATTCTCCATTACTGATGTCTTCCATAGGACACACATCTCACTCGCGCACACATACACACACTCATTCATGAGGATCCTCTGCGCGCACACGCACACACACACACACACACACACACACACACACACCAACACAAAAGGATGACGCACAACATACGTATAAGACCACATAGATCCCACTAAGAACACCTTTTTGCTCGTCTTACTTGTCAGATTTATTCTTTATTTTACTTTTAAAAGCTATTTGTAATTCTTTTCCATTTATTTTCCAATCTTTGCATTTTAGTTCATGTCGGGGTAGGGACTTTCGCTTACTATTTAAGTTTCCCATGGTTTATTTTTCTAAATTTTGGAGTTGGTAGTTTGAATGGCACCTACAGTGTCCTAAAACCAACTTTATTCACAGGACAGTGGTTAAAAATTCGATGTGTGGTAAGTCTCCTTTCACCTCCCCGAAGGGAGCGGAGAGTTCTTGCCTCTGCATCCACACAAAGCCACTGTTTACAATCCTGTGTGTTTATATAGAGGAGCGCTCAAATGAGATCACTCTCAGTCAAACCATACACAATCACACCACGCGCGTTTTTTAGGAATAACAGAGGAGCCCGCACTCCTGCTGCGGAATTTAACTAACGTAAAAAGTTAGGGGGCTCCACACCGCCCCTGCGGAATTTAACTGTTTCTAATTGCACTTGACAGGGTCTAGAATTCCCAAGGTCTTTAAGTGACTTCTTGTCACTGCTCGTTTTAAGTGACCTCGTCACCGCTATTAAGTGACCTCTTGTCACAGCTCATTCATTCTTTTTTAGTAGAATTAATATTCCTACTCACGGTCTGCTGATTCTCCTCCTCGGAAGATCTCGTCAACCCTCCCGGTGTCCAGTCGGACTGATCGAGACAGTCCCGTCAAAGGGCTTTTGTTTACCTCGGCCGAGGATTTTCGCCTGCGTCGAAGAGTCCGCTGGAACCGCCAGGTGTGTCGAGATCCCGGACGAGCCCCCAATTTCTGTCAGCTTTAATTCACTGACTGAATAACTATTAAGAGAAAAGCATCAGCAAACAAACCACAAGTGAGACGGAATATTAGTTCTTTTCTCGCGAGGAGTGCAGTACAGATCGCTTACAACAATCTCACTACACTAAATATCTGTACGCACTCCTGCGCTTTTTATTTGGATTGGCCCTACCCACAAAATGAGATAAAGCCCCTAAAGGGGAGGGGGAAAGCACGTGGGCTTTGTCTCGTAAGCAGAAAAATCACAAGGTGTTACATATTAAAAAAGGAACAGTGTGATGAGGAGTATGAGTGATCAGCAACCATTCTTTGTGTCTGTGATGAAATCAGGAAACATGAGTGATCACTTGCAGGTTCATTGGGGGGTGCGAGATAGCGATGAGGCATGTTGTTGATCAGATCAAAAGGGTCTTTGTTAAAAGGAACTGTCTTGGTAGATGTCTTCATTTTGCTGAGTTGTCCGCTGCGACCTGTCGGACCCAGCTGTAACCTCTCTCTTCTGTGGTACATCATAAAAACAGCAAGGCCAAACAGCAAGCATATATTGCAGTAATATTGCGGTAAAGCATCGATTAGAGAACGCATGATAATATATATATATACATTTTCCTAACACAAAGTCTTTCGGCGAATCCTTCTCTATACTGACAAAAGATTTCTGAAACACTCCTTGAACAAGCAGGACTTTGCCCACAGAAGTGGGAACACTGCTTGAAAAACGAAATTTGACCAGACACTTCTTTGAGGTTCTGATGTTGGGGGATGGTTTGTGTGGATTGATGCATCCAACAACGGAACATTTTGATCTCGCCAATTTGACATCCTTGAGTTATTTGGACTACAAAAGTCTCTCCGAGTAATAAGACATGGTGGATTCGTAATAAACATGGCGGATTTGCGAATCCGCCATGTTTATTACTCTGATTTCCGTCTGGCAACACCTTGTTTGGTTTGTCCTGCCCCAACGGATGTGATGTAATAGATAAAAAAGTTATAGAAAATGGAGAAATCTGAACGGAGTAAAATATAGCCCTCCAAACAGATCATAAAAGTATCTCTGCAGCACCTGGAGGGATAGATTACACCTACAGCTCAGTGGCCTCGTGGTAGAGTGTCCGCCCTGAGACTGGAAGGTTGTGGGTTCAAACCCCGGCCGGGTCATACCAAAGACTATGAAAATGGGACCCATTGCCTCCCTGCTTGGCACTCAGCATTAAGGGTTGGAATTGGGGGGTTAGATCACCAACTGATTCCCAAGCGCGGCACCGCTGCTGCTCACTGCTCCCCTCTCCCCCAGGGGATGGATTAAAATCACACGGTGATGGGTTAAATGCAGAGGACAAATTTCACCACACCCAGGTGTGTGTGTGACGATCATTGGGACTTTAACTTTAACCAGCTCAGTGGCCTAGTGGTAGAGTGTCCGCCCTGAGACTGGAAGGTTGTGGGTTCAAACCCCGGCCGGGTCATACCAAAGACTATAAAAATGGGACCCATTGCCTCCCTGCTTGGCACTCAGCATTAAGGGTTGGAATTGGGGGGTTAGATCACCAAATGATTCCCGAGCGCGGCACCGCTGCTGCTCACTGCTCCCCTCTCCCCCAGGGGATGGATTAAAATCACGCGGGGATGGGTTAAATGCAGAGGACAAATTTCACCACACCCAGGTGTGTGACGATCATTGGGACTTTAACTTTAACTTTTCTACACTCCTGGAGACTCCAAATAGACAAGAAAATTATTTTAAAAGCAGAACAAGTCGATTTTCCATGAAATGTGTCCTAATATCTTAATGGATCGTCGTTACGTGGGCTGTTCAGCTCTGCAGCGTTGTCGAATGTCCTTTGTCGTTACTCCTCACAAGTGTGTGACAAGAACCACGCTATGATCGCCACCACACTGTCATTCTGGGTACCGTTCAGAATGAGATGTCGATGAACTGCATACAAGCTGCAACAACTGATGTTCCCACATTGTCTGCAACTGTCATAGAAAGTGGACCTGCACATTTTTATGTAACCGGAAGTCACACACCTAATTCATGCCAAAGTTCATGGGGTGTAGGAATAAGGTGGATAGCAATGGCAAAAAAATGCATTATCTCACTGGAAATAGCGTTAATACATTTTCTCTTTTCTTCAACTGCTAATTAGTGATCAGTAACAGATTTGTTGCTTTAACTTATCTTTATCTTTCATGCTAAGATTCATTAAACCTAACCAAAAAGATACATTGAATTTTGAGGCATCACATGATTTTCTTTTCAGTGCTCCAATGCCCTACCTCATTGGAGTGCATTCCAGCCTGATGGAGGTAAGTGATTTGCTCGCAGAAACTATTGCGTTTAGTTGTATTCATTTTATATTCTAAAATTGCTATTTTCTCAAGATAACTCATTACACATTTTAGAAACAACTACAACTGAAACAAAGTGCTGTACTTACAAATCAAACAAATAAAAAAGAATATAACATATTTGAAAAACAATAAACCAGTAACAAAGTTAAAAATAATAGATTTTTTTTGTGAGATCCTCGTGTTCATCCATTGTTTAATTTCATCAAGACATGCCTCAAGATTACAGCAACTCCACGGCATATATAATTGGGTATATTTCGCAGAACAATGAAAGCTAATGTTATATTTACATATAATGTCACCCGATGAACAGTGCCGATCCCGCCGGGAGACGACATGTGACATTACAGTAATCCCTCGTTTATCGCGGATAATTGGTTCCAAAAACCACCCGCAATAAGTGAAATTCGCGAAGTATGGTCACCTCATCTGTACATTTTTTTTATCTGTTTATTTTTTGTGTCAATAAATGTATATGAAACCATTTAAGTGCATATTATTAGAACATTAAATAATTGTTTCAAACATGTAAATAATACATTACTAGTATAAATAGCATGCAGAAATTTTTGTATAAATATTGAAAATGTAAAAATACGTGTGTGCGTGTAACATGTTGACAAGAAGTACTGGGCAGGCTAACGAGTTAGCGGAAAGATGCTAATTCGCGATCGTGCTAACACGCGAAAACGGACCTCTAAAGGAATGTAAACGAACATTTGGAGCAATACTACATTGTCCTATAGGTTAAACACGTGATCGTTCATTTCTCTTGTTAGGAGACCCACTTACATCGTCAATGACTCCTATACCACTGTAACAGACATATGTACACGAACGTAAAACAGGAAGTGATATCGCCTGAAAACGGCCTTCAAAATAAATCACCCTACCTCAAATCAAAGCGCGGCTGAATAAAATAAATAACATGGAGAATTCGTAACACATACTGTAAATATGTTTTTAGAACAACTTTTATTATTATAATTTTTTTATAATAAGGTACAAGTGTACATACTGTAAATATGTTTTTAAACTCTATTATAACAATTTTTCTATAACAAGGTACAACACCGTAAATATGTTTTTGGAACTCTTATTATAATTTTTTTTTTATAAAAAAAGGTGTACACACTGCAATTGTGTGGGCACTCCTTGCCTTCTGCTGGCGCGTGGGCAAGGTTTGTGCCATAACTCCTCAATTACAAGTTTTGTTTTGACTTTTTTTTTTTTTTTTTTCAAATTTGGAAAAAAAATCCGCGATGTACTGAAACTGCGATAAACAAACCACGATGTAGCGAGGGATTACTGTTTGACCAGCTCAGTGGCCTTGTGGTATGAGTGTCCGCCCTGAGACTGGAAGGTCGTGTGTTCGATCCCCGGCTGAGTCATACCAAAAGACTATAAAATGGAACCCGATACCTCCCTGCTTGACACTCAGCATTAAGGGTTGGATTGGGGATGCTGTGAGGAGCTGCGCCCCACAGTCATTATTAGCAATGTATAGCTTCTACTATGGAAGCTCGTCTGAGAATGACCTAACTAACTGTACTAAACTCATTTAAAGACGATCTAAAAGAACAGCTTTTATGTTGTGATGGGCAGTGTCGAAGGTAGCACTAAAATCAAATAATAATGGTATTGATGAGGTGTCGGAGTCCATAGCTAAGAGAAGATCATTAGTCAGTCAGTAAAGCTTGTCCCAGTCGAGTGGACAGCAGAGGAAACCAATCTAAAATTGTTCAAATTGATTGATTGAAGCCATGGAAGTTAGTGAGAGTTGAAAAGGTAAAGGGTTAATTAAAAAAGTAGAAAAACAAAAGGCGCACACACACACACGTACACTTTTTTATATTCTTTATATTTTGTTTAGATTCTTATTTGTACAACTCGTATCTTGATTTTCTTCTAACTATATTTAATTATTGTATTTAGAAAGTTCTTGGAATGGCTATGGAAGATGTCGTGATCCTGAATGTGGACACAAACACCCTTCAAACACCCTATAATGATCTTCAATGCCTACCCCATGATGTGGTGAGGAGCAATCGCAGTTGTAGATGTTTTCTTTTATATTCTGTCATCCCGCACCCATTTTGATGAACAAAATGGTCCCATGCTTAGGCACACAAGACATGAAACAATCTCTTGTCACAAGGTTTAGACTGTCTTTCTAAGAAGTTTATTTATTCATGTTTGTGAAGCAATTTGTATAGGTTTGGATTGGACACTTATTTCCCGTAATACGCGTGGGAATATCCACAGTCTCAGGAGTACTGGTCACAGGCTCGCTGATATTACACACCACCTCACCAGTCCCTGCCTCGTTTAGACACATGCATTTTACAGATAATACAATATGGTTTACATATTACATTTTGTTCAAATACATGTTTGTTATAGTTTTATTCCAGAATGGAATAAATTAATTTTTACCCTCAGAAATCTACACACAACACCCCATACTGATGACATTAATTTTTTAAAACCTCACACAATTATTGAAAAGAAAAAATATAGAAAGAAATCACATACGCTTAACTGCATCATGTTTATACTAATCAGCCTTGAGAGGTTCTTAGAGCTTAATGGGAGTGCACCTGTGGTAAATTCAGTTGATTGTAGAAGTAGTAGTCGTGGTAGTGGTGGTAGTAACACAAGTAGTATTACTAGGAGCACCGTATTTTCCACACTATAAGGCGCTTCGGGTTAAAAGGCTCTTCTGCACTTAATCCACAGACGGCATTATAGGGCGCATGCATGTCATGACTTGCGGTAAAAAAAAGAAAAGTCATGGAAACAACACGTGAGTGAGTTGAGGTTGTATGAGTTCAATTGTACTTTTATTGTACTCACATTATTGTTAATCAATTTTCATAGGCAAATTAATCAAAGTCCTCATCTTCTGTATCCGAATTAAACAGTTGGACAAGTTCGCCGTTAAACATGCCACATTCCCTCTCGTCATTGTCTCGTCACGTTTCTCCTTGTCAACGATCCCGGTTTTTCAGAAAGTTTGAGTTGTGCCTCATAAGCATGTCGATACCATTTTAGAGGGTCCTAATGCTGCTTGCTTTGCACAAACGATAGTATTTTTTTATCAATGGCGGCAGAGGTACGTACTCGACGTGTTACGTACAGTCCTCTGATTGTTTTTTGCCCCGATCGACGTAAAACGTAATGTCCTCTGATTGGTTCATCGGGTCTACATATTACGCCTGTATATTACGGAAGCCACACAAAACAACTTCGGTCCACACAAAAGGCTTTTAAGTGCACCATATGATGTGGAAAATACGGTAGTAATAGCGGTTGTAGTAGTAGTAGAAACAGTAGTAGTAGTAGTCGACGCAGCAGTAGAAATGGTAGTCGTCGTAGAAGTAGTAGAGAAGCAGTCAAAGTAGTAATAGAAGCAGTAGTAGGAGTAATAGTAGTAATAGTTGTAGAAGCAGCAGTCGCAGTGATAGTCATCGTCATAGTAGTATTATAGTAGCTTCTCATGATACTGAATATTAATTAGGTAGGAAAAAAATAGAAGACTAAAAACTATTAACTAATCAGGTTTTTAAAATTATTATAGTAAAATTCCAATAGAAAATTAATCTCCACTCACTCTTAATCAGAAGCTTTAGTTGAGTTTGTTTAAAACATTCCACTGTGTACCTTAGAGTAGAAAATGTGAATGTAACTATTTTAGTAGCTGATGATGATCACATAAATTTGATGTATTTATTTTTTGTTCCACTGTTGTTCCATTAGGTTTCATCTCTAAAAAGTCGGCTGAGGAAGTTTTCAACAACACCAGGTGATGGTGTGGCCCGTGCCTTCCTCAAGAGTCAAGCAGCTTTGTTTGGCAGCTACAGAGATGCTCTTCAGATTGAGTTGGTCAGTGAATTACTCAATTTAACATTGCAGATAACATATTGAAGTCAAGAAGCCAGTTTTTCTGTGAGAGTGATTTTGTACTGCTGGATGACACCACCTCAAGTTAGCATACACGATCAGCTGCCACCTTCCTCTCCTATTTTTAGAATTGTAACATTGGCAGGCTACTTCATAAGTGTGTGGACTGCAGGAGTAGAGCACCGGCTTTTTGACTCCGCGCGCGGGCACGAGCTTCGGCTGGGTAGAAAAAGCGGTCCGGCGCTGTACACTTTCCTGAACCCAGAGACTCAATCATAACAGATCGGATCAAATTCAACTCACTTTTTGAGTGTTTTTTTATTGTGTTGGTGTGAATACCTTCCTTAATCAGAAGAAAAACGATCACCCATTGAGTAATTTGGGCATAGGTGGTGTTAACTTTATGCCAAGGAATGCGACTGGTGCACTCCCCACTAGGGAGTAGATTCCAACAATGGTTCTTTTTGTCCCCAAATCAAAAAATGTCGCTACGTATTTTTACCATCCGTCATGTATTTTGACCCATTCCATTCACACTAGTATCCAGGTGCTGCTATCCTCTTACAATCTTAAATACAAGAGAAAATTGCTTGAATTGTCTTTTTCTTGAAAGTATTGAAAAAAAAACATGACTGTGGTCCAGATTGTGCAAACACAATCTGCTGGATGTGCCATATAGTGGTAGGAAATAAAGGATGTACAAATTAAGTGCAAAACATTTAAAGTAACATCATGTTTGTTTTAACTAACCTTTAATTTATAGTTAATGTATGACAGTAATCCCTCGTTTATCGCGGATAATTGGTTCCAAATCCCACCCGCGAAAAGTGAAATCCGCGAAGTAGGGTCAACCTCTCATCTGTACATTTTTTGTGTCAATAATGTATATGAAACCATTTAAGTACATATTTTATTATTAGAACATTAAGTACCGTTTTTTTCCGTGTATAATGCGCAAAATTTGACTAATTTATTGTCCTAAAATCTGGGGTGCGCATTATACATGGGTACAAATTTATTTTAATTTTTAAATTTTTTTTTTTTTTTTTTTTTTTAAGAAAATCATGGTACAACAAAACCAACAACAGGACTGACCGACAATAGTGTGTTTGTACTGTGCTCTGGTCATTTCGTCAAAGAAGGGATAATAGTCCTCTTCTCTTCTTGACTGACAATGAATGTGATAGTTTAATACAATCAGCAAATAACAAAATGCGTATTACAGGTAATGTTTTATTTCACAACACTTTGCCTTGTTCCTTTCGTCTCTGCTGTTCACTTCAAACACGCTCCATACGAACGCAATGCTCTCGTATCAGACGCTTGCTCGATCACCTGCTCGTTTGCTGTCACAATGTACCCTACACAAATCCGAAACATTTGTTGCGGCTCCGAGTCACGACGAGGGGCAAGTTTTGGTTTCCAAGGGTGTTTTTATTCCTCTTCAACGTCTCTCCCATACAGAGCCGCCTTTTTCACATGTCCGCACGTCACTTTCCTCTCTTTTCATCTGATCGCGGTGGTGCCTTTATGGGCAGTCGGAGAAATCAACGGCAACAAAAAAAAATACATCCAGCCTAGTTAAGACCATACCAAAGACTATAAAAATGGGACCCATTGCCTCCCTGCGTGTGTGACGATCATTGGGACTTAAAAAAAAAAAAAAAAAAAAAAAAAGAAATTGGGTAACAGTCATGTATTATACATGGGTACAGGCTTTTTTCCAGCATCAACATGCCATTTTTAGGGTGCGTATTATACATGGGGGCGCATTATACACGGAAAAAAACGGTAATTGTTTCAAACATGTAAATAATACATTAATAGTATAAATAACATACAGAAAAGTTTGTATAAATATTGAAAATGTAAATATTATATATGTGTGCGTGTAACATGTTGACAAGAAGTACTGGGCAGGCTAACGAGTTAGCGGAAAGATGCTAATTCGCGATCGTGCTAAAACGGACCTCTAAAGGAATGTAAATTAATCGATATTGATATATTGATATTTATACTGAAAATATAAATATTATACGTGTGTGCGTGTAACACGTTAAGTTAAAGTCCTAATGATCGTCACACACACATCTGGGTGTGGTGAAATTTGTCCTCTGCATTTAACCCATCCCCGTGTGATTTTGATCCATCCCCTGGGGGAGAGGGGAGCAGTGAGCAGCAACGGTGCCGCGCTCGGGAATCCTTTGGTGATCTAATCCCCCAATTCCAACCCTTAATGCTGAGTGCCAAGCAGGGAGGCAATGGGTCCCATTTTTATAGTCTTTGGTATGACCCGGCCGGGGTTTGAACCCACAACCTTCCAGTCTCAGGGTGGACACTACCACTAGGCCACTTAGCTGGAGCTAACAAGAGTTAACAAGAAGTACTGGGCAGGCTAACGAGTTAGCGGAAATATGCTAATTCGCAATCGTGCTAACACACGAAAATGGACCTCTAAAGGAATGTAAATGAACATTTGGAGCAATACTACATTGTCCTAAAGGTTAGACACGTGATCGTTCATTTTTCTTGTTAGGAGACCCACTTACATCGTCAATGACTGCTGTAAAAGTAACCGACATACTGTATATACACGAACGTGAAACAGGAAGTGATATCCCCTAAAAACGGCCTTCAAAATAAAGCACCTTCAAATCAAAGCACGGCTCAATAACATAAATAACATGGAGAATTCTCAACACATACTGTAAATATGTTTTTAGAACAACTTTTATTATTATAACAATTTTTATAACAAGGTACAAGTGTACATACTGTAAATATGTTTTAGAACACTTTTATTATAAAAAAATTTCTATAACAAGTTACCACACTGTAAATACCGTAATTTCCGGACTATAAACCGCACCGGACTATAAGCCGCACCAGCTAAAATTCAGGGATATTTTAGTTTTTTTCTTATATAAGTCGCACCGGACTATAAGCTGCACGTGCACACGAGTTTTTTACAAAGAAAGACAGTACACAGAAAGCCTTTTTAAAGTTTTAATAACATACTTTAACATGTCTTTCTAAACATTGCCTGTGACGCAGCAGTAGTACCACAGCAACACGGAAGTGTGCACGCGAGTTATTAACAAAGAAAGACTGGACACAGAAAGCTTTTTTAAAGTTTTAATAACATATCTTAACATTTCTTTCCAAACACTGCCTGTGACGCGGCAGTAATACCGCAGCAACACGGAAGTAACACAGCACAAATAGGGTTTGATTAAATAAAACATACCGGTAAAAGTCACTGAGACGCGGCGGTAACACAGCAGCAACACGGTAGCACAGCACTAACAGGGCTGATTAAAAAAGCATACAAGTAAAAGTAAAAAAAAGAGCTTCATCGTCTTCATCTTCCTCCTGTGCATTGAAACCATCGAAGTCTTCCGATTGGAATAGCGTTAGTTATCCTTTGCCACACACTTTCTCAGTATCTCTTTCGTCGTCGGTTTTATGCATTTCTTCTAGCATTTTCCATGATGAGGGTCTGTTCATGCTAATTTTATTCATGCACGAAGCGCTAAATTACATTAAACTAGCGAGCGACACGTATAGCTCCAGAGTAGACGGGACCACGAAATAAAGAAAAGGGTGATGCAACACAATGTCATCAACATCGACTGCCTTTAGCTTAAAAGCGGCATCATATGCATTTCTTTTGTCCCCCATAATGACGGTTTGTGTATAAAAGCTTCCTTTCAGTAATGTCCGTCTTGATCTCGTTCTGTCTCTTCTTTGTGTGAATTATACGGCACTATTTGCCTGGCTGATGGACATGCGATCAACACACCACTTTTCTCCCCAGCGACCGTGTCCATATATCCCTCCGCCCAGCAAAGCGGTGCCGCACAACAGCGGTCCACAGCCTTTTTACGAGTGTATAAAAGTGATCAAGTCATGACAAAAATCACGGAAAAAATCGTATATAAGCCGCACCGGACTATAAGCCGCAGGGTTCAAAATTTGAGAAAAAGGTCGCGGCTTATAGTCCGAAATTTACGGGATGTTTTTAGAACTCTTATTATTATAACACATTTTTATAAAAAAGTACAAGTGTACGCACCAATTGTGTGGGCACTCCCTGCCTTCTGCTGGCGTGAGGGCATCTTTTGTGCCATAATTCCTCATTAGAAGATTTATTTTGAATTTTATTTTTTTTTTAAGTTGGAAAAAAAATCTGCGATGTAGTGAAACCGCGAGAAACGAACCGTGATGTAGCGAGGGATTACCTTGTTGTTGCCGTTTGACAAGAAAGGGCTCGTGGGGATGCTCATCACATGACAAGTGTTTACATCGACTGGAGTGTCTCTCGCGCTTTCGTCGCATTTTGATAACGCACGCACCGTGCGACCATTTGTTGCCCCCTGCCTATTTGAGCCTCGTTGACAGTGTGTTAAGCAGGGTTTGTTTTTTGTCTAAGAAGAGAAAACCTGGCATTCTTGAAGTGAACTGCCGTTAAAAACCGTTCATTGGCCCCAGAAGGCACACGTTCACAAAACATTCAGGAAGTGAAAATGCGCTACGTCAGGGGTCACCAACCTTTCTTAAACCGAGAGCTACTTCCTGGGTACTGATTAAGGAAAAGGGCTACCAGTTTGACACACACTTCTGAAATAGCCAATTTGCTCAATTTGGCTTTCACTATGTGTTATTATTGTCCAGTTCACATGTAAGTGTGATTTTAACAAGAATAGCAAAAATAGTCAAACCTTGGTTTTTGACCACAATCCGTTCCAGAAGGTGGTTCGAGAAGCGAATCGGTCGAATTCCGAATCTATTTTTCCCATTACAAATAATGGGAAAAAAATGAATCCTTTTCAAGACAAAAAATAAAAAAAACGCCTTTTTTAAGCATTTTTTCATTTGCGCATATTTGTCCGATCGCGCAACTGCAGGGCACCGCCGAACGCGCAACCGTAGCGCGTCACCCACCGCGCAACTGCACCGCGCTGGTCGCATTACTGTGACAGAGCCGTTGCTAAAATTTAGAAAATATTTTTAAAGTCCTGAGGTACTTTCCAAAATTTAAATGGACCTAAGTGCGCAGGGAGCTTAATTTTGTCCGATCGCGCAACTGCAGCGCACCGCCGAACGCGCAACCGTAGCGCGTCGCCGACCGCGCAACTGCACCGTGCTGGTTGCATTATTGTGACAGAGCGGTCGCTAAAATTTAGAAAATATTTTTAAAGTCCTGATGTACTTTAAAAAATCTAAGTGGACCTCAGTGCGCAGGGAGCTTAATTTGGTCTGATCGCGCAACCGCAGCGCGCCGGGCGCTCACTGTCGCATTGCTTTAAGAGCAATGCTTTCTTTGGAGGCATGATTAGAGGTTAATACAATCCTCAAAGTAACAAAAATACAATAACAACGGAGTCAGTCGGCATCCCACGGTGCAAGGCGCCAAGCAGGTGTGAGCATACTTATTGCCCCCTGGCTGGGCGCCTGCACATTGGGGTTCACCCCGGTGAACGAGAGGGTAGCCTCCCTCTGCCTTCGGGTGGGGGGACGGCCCTGCCTGTTGTTTGTGCCGATGCACCAAACAGCAGCTCAGAGTAACCACCATTCTTGGAGTCCTTAGAACAAGTACTGGAAAGCGCTCCTTCTGGGGACTCCATCATTCTGCTGGGTGACTTCAATGCTCACGTGGGCAATGACAGCAAGATCTGGAAAGATGTGATTGGGAGGAACTGCCCGGTCCCCCTGATCAGAACCCGAGTGGTGTTCTACGACTTGGACTTCAGTGCTTGACATGAATTAGCCATAATGAACAACATGTTCAAGCATAAGGGTGTCCATGTGTGCACTTGGCACCAGGGCACCCTAGGCCGCAGTTCGATGATCGACTTTGTAGTCTTGTCATCGGATTTGCGGCCGCATGTTTTGGACACTTGGGTGAAGAGAGGGGTGGAGCTGTCAACTGATCACCACTTGGTGGTGGGTTGGCTCCGATGGTGGGGGAAGATGCCGGTCCGACCTGGCAGACCCAAACGCTCTGAGGGTTTGCTGGGAACGTCTGGCAGAATCCCCTGTCAGGAAGAGCTTCAACTCCTACGTCCGGCAGAGCTTTTCCCACGTCCCGGGGGAGGCGGGGGACATTCAGTCCGAGTGGACCATGTTCCGCGCCTCCATTATTGAGGGAGCCGGCCGGAGCTGTGGCCGTAAAGTCGTTGCTGCCTGTGATGGCGGCAATCCCCGAACCCGCTGATGAACACCGGCGGTAAGGGATGCTGTCAAGCTGAAGAAGGAGTCTTATCGGGCTGTTTTGGCCTGTGGGACTCTGGAGGCAGCCGAAAGATGGCCGGATGGCCAAGCGGAACGCAGCCTCGGTGCTAGCTGAGGCAAAAACCCGGGCGTGGGAGGAGTTCGGTGAGGCCATGGAGAATGACTTCCAGACGACTTCAAGGAAATTCTGGTCCACCATCCGGCATCTCAGGAGGGAGGGAGAAGCAGTGCACCGTTAACACTGTTTAGAGTGGAGACGGTGTGCTGCTGACCTCGACTCGGGATGTCGTGAGTCGGTGGGGAGAATACTTCGAAGACCTCAATTCCACAGCACCCCACTTTTGGGTCTTTACCTTCTAATTGAGAATCACTTGTCTACAGCAATTTGGCTGGGTGAGCAACTACAGGAGGAGGATGGAAGACCAACTGCAGCGGGACGACGTCAGCGGGGTCTGGAGGAGCCTGAACACCATCTCAGGTCGTAGCAACTCCAGACCTGCGCTGGACAGGGATCAGGAGTGGGTGAATGACCTGAACCGGTTCTTCAACCGGTTTGAACAACCATCCACTCCTCCCCCCACCCACCCAGCCCTGCTGCAACTTCCCCCGACTGGAGCCTCTTCTGCTCCGAGGACTCTCACCTCAACCCCGCCCCCTGCTACACCCCCTCCAAGACCCCCCAGCCCATTCTCAACTCCACCAAACCCACCAACCAGCCCCCCTGCAACCCACCCCACACCACCCCCACCCCCCCACCCAGCATGGTGCTCTCCACAGCCCAGGTGGAGAGAGGACTGGCCAGGCTCAAGGTGAAGAAGGCGACGGGTCCAGATGGCATCACCTCCAGGCTGCTCAGATCCTGCTCCGGGCAACTGTGCAGGATCGTGGAGCACATATTCAACATGAGCCTGAGGCTGCACAGGGTACCACAGCTGTGGAAGACGTCCTGCGTGGTACCGGTGCCCAAGTCATCTCGCCCCAGTGACTTCAACCACTACCGGCCGGTGGCCCTGACATCCCACCTGGCGAAGACCCTGGAGAGGCTGGTCCTCCACCACCTGCGCCCCCTGGTGAGCTCCTCCGCCGACCCCCTGCAGTTCGCCTACCGGCCGAGCATCGGGGTTGAGGACGCCGTCATCTTCCTCATGCAGAGGTCCCTGGCTCACCTGGAGCGGGCTGGAAGCACTGTGAGGATCATGTTTTATGATTTCTCCAGTGCCTTCAACACCATCCAGCCAGAACTGCTGGGGAACAAACTGCACCATGCTGGAGCCTGCCAGCAGCTGACATCATGGGTCCTGGACTTCCTCACAAACAGACCGCAGTTTGTGAGGACAGGAGGCCGTGTGTCTGACACGGTGGTCTGCAGCACAGGAGCTCCACAGGGGACCGTCCTGGCCCCCCTCCTCTTCACCATCTACACAGCTGACTTCACCCACCACACATCAACCTGCCACCTCCAGAAGTTCTCGGACGACTCCGCCATCGTCGGTCTCATTAACAACGGAGACGAGACGGAGTACCGAGAACTGAATCACAGATTCGTGGACTGGTGCCGGCGGAACCGCCTCCAGATTAACTCTGGGAAAACAAAGGAGCTGGTGGTGGACTTCCGCCGGCGCAAAGTCCCCCCCTCGCCGGTGAACATCCAGGGAACGGACATAGAGATTGTGGACTCTTACAAGTTCCTGGGTGTTCACCTGAACAATAAACTGGACTGGACTGTTAACAGTCAGGCCCTATACAAGAAGGGCCAAAGCAGACTCCACCTGCTGCGCAGACTGAGGTCCTTCGGAGTGGGGGACGGCCTCCTGAGGACCTTCTACGACTTTGTGGTGGCGTCCGCCATTTTATATGGGGTGGTCTGCTGGAGCAGCGGCATCACTGCAGCGGAGAGGAAGAGGCTGGACAAGGTGGTGAAGAAAGCCGGCTCTGTCCTGGGCTGCAGTCTGGACCGGGTGGAGGTGGTGGGGGAGAGGAGAATGGTGGCTAAGCTGTCCTCCATCATGGACAATGTCTTCCACCCCCTTCATGAGACTGTCAGAGCCCTGGAGAGCTCCATCAGTGACCGGCTTCGTCACCCACGATGCACCACCGAGAGGCATCGCAGGTCCTTCCTCCCTGCTGCCATCAGACTGTACAACCAGGCCGATCACTGTAGCTAACGGACAAAATAACATGCAATAACGTGCAATAACCATATGTGCAATCACACAATGTGCAATATCTGTCTACCTCACACTCTTTTACCTGCTTTTTTTGCACTGTTTTTTTTTTCTTCCCTTGCACTATTTTTTTTATCTAATTTTTTTTTTATCTCCACTGTATATTGTGTATTGTGTATTTTGTATATACTGTCCATATTTTTTAATTATATATACCTTCTACTTTTTAAAATCTTTTACCCCCTTCCCCGCATGCGTGTGTGTGTGTGTATATGTTAAGTGTACTGCTGCTAACATAGGAGTTTCCCCATTGAGGGAATAATGAAGGATTATCTTATCTTATCTTATCTTTCACGTTTTAAACTTTAAATTCAGTTTCTGCAATTTCAGGGTAAACCAATAACATTTAATGAAGAAACCTTTGTAAACCATCGATTGAGTGCTATGAGAGACTTCCTTCAGAATGCCATCCAGCTTCAACTTTTCAAACAGGTAATCTTCTGCATTCATATAAATTTTGTTTCTATGCTCTATTCTACCAAGAGAACAAACTCCCTAGCTAAAACACTTAAAACACACTTCTTTAGATTTCAATTTGGGACATTTATTTTCAATAATTACAGATGTATAGATGTATAATGTATAGACAGAGACAAATGATCGATCGATCGATCGATCGATAATTATTGGCAAGATGTTCTTTAACTTCAACTAAATAATATAGCACCCCAAAAAATCCACCCTTTAATTCAAGCGCATTTAGGGAAAAAATCCACATCAAGAAGTAATTATTTTACTTCAAATGCTGTGTACCACAATTTATTAGCATCGCTGTTAATACTGTGCACAAACTGCATTTCACAACAAAACAGCAGGGAGAACATTATTATTCTATCATATTCTACATACTGTATATATTATTATTATTATATAATTAAAAATATTTTAAAACCCATCTTAACCAGGGATGCCAATAATTATTGAGGGCATTGTGTGTGTACTGTGTACAATAGAACCTTGTTTTTGTGATTAATTTGTTCAAAAGTGTTAAAACTAAGCCAGATCATCCAAAAACCAAAGCAATATTTCCCTGAATGGGTTACATGTCAGCCTGACAATTACAGAATATGATCATAAAAGAAATGATAAACGTCTGTCATTGCTTTTCAGGGACACTTTGTCAAGAAATGCTTACATTGTCAGGATTTTTTGGTTAATAAACCTGAGCATTATATTGGTTTATTTTTGAAGATGAATAGCACACATATGTATGAGAAAAGTGTCACAGTCAAGACCAAGGTAAAGTAAATTGTTTTTGCAACTACAGTTCATTGATGGCCGTTTGGAGATATTAAACTCTGGAGAAGGTTTCAGTGACATCTTTGAGGAGGAGATCAACAATGGCAATTTTGCAGGTGAGCCAGTGTTGATGAATCATTATTATTATAAGGCCTGACCGATTGATTGGCCGGTCGATTAAGGGTGTATTCAGACCAGAAAAGTCCTTTAATACGTTTTTTTTTGGTCTGGACCAAAAGCGAACTTAATTCTTTTATGTTTGATACTGTTCCTATTGAGACAGTACATTTTGCAAGTACCGCATTTATTCTAATTATTGCCCATATTCTAATAATCGCCCAGTGTGTGTTAGCGATGACATAAATAAAAAACATTGATACCTCCAATTATCGCCCATGCTGCCAAAAATTCCCCCCAAAACTTTAGTTTTCCTCCGCGACCGCATGCCGACGTCATTGCGCAAGTTTAAATATGACTGATTTGACAGCACGTTGAATGTCCCATTTAAATAGTTTTTCTCCATAAACTATGATACAATTACACTCGTCACTCCGCTACAAAATGCGTGCAAAATACGCACCCTAAAAATGGCATGTCGATGCTGGAAAAAAGCCTGTACCCATGTATAATACGCACCCAAATTTTGACTCTCACTTAAGTCCGTAAACGTAAAATTATTTCAGAAAAAATATCATCTTTGGGAACAACCGGATGTTATTCTGCCGGTCAGTATCACTGCGCATGCGCTAGCAAACTCGATAGCGAATAAATGTTTCGGATTTGTGTAGGGTACATTGTGACAGCAAACGAGCAGGTGATCGATCAAGCGTCTGATACGAGAGCATTGTGTTCGTATGGAGCGTGTTTAAAGTGAACAGCAGAGAAGAAAGGAACAAGGCAAAGTGTTGTGAAATAAAATATTACCTGTAATACGCATTTTGTTATTTGCTGATTGAAACTGCTAATTAAACTGTGAATTGAAACTAATAGGTAGAGAACTGAACTCTCGCTCTTTATATAGCTGACGTGTCTTGCGCATCCGTTCTGCGCATACTGTCATGGCGGCCTCCATATGATATCCGGTCTGCGATGGAGATTAAAAAACAAACAATATTTGACAATAACACACCATCAAGGATTGCACCATCGCATCAAACAATGTGTCGTCAATTATGAATTTTACTGACTGTGTTGGGCAGGATGGCTGAATGCGATGCGCGATTGACAACAAACAAGAAGAAAGGTGTGATTTCAAGTTTTATTTCGAGGGAGATTTTCTTCAAAAATTGTTGTACCCATGCATAATGCGCACCCCAGATTTTAGGACAATAAATTAGTTCAATTTTGCGCATTATGCATGGCAAAACACGGTACATATCACCCATTTCAGTGCCCCTTGGCGATCGGACAAAAAGTGTTCTCTATTAATCGCCCATCCCCCCTGTTGGACGTAAACCTTCTCTAATTATTGCCCTGGGCGATAATTAGAATAAATACGGTAAATACAGTAATCCCTCGTTTTTCGCAGATAATTGGTTCCAGGACCACCTGCGATAGGTGAAAATCTGCGATGTAGAGAAAGTTACAATATCCATAAAAGACTTTTATGAATCTTTATTGTATTTTATTGTATTTTTAAACACTATTATATTATATTATACTAGTATATTGTACTTTTAAATGTTTTTTTGTATTCTTAAACACTTTAGTAAACATTTTAAAGTCAAACAGATTTTCATAAACATTCTTTATTTAAATAAATAGGGAAATAAAGAAAATAAATAAGAGTAAATATATACATCCACACAAGACTTTTATGAACCTTTATTGTAGTATTATACACTTTATTGTTTTTAAAATAATTATGGTATTTTTAAACTTTTGTAAAATTTTTAAACTCAAATTGACTAGTAGAAACATTCTTATTCATTTAAATAAATAAGAAAATAAATATGAGTAAATATAATGTTACAATATACACACAAGACTTTTTGAAGCGTAAACGTGTCTGCTCTTGCATGCTGGCCGACTGACGCGGCCCAGCGCGAGCGCATCCGCACAAGACTTTTATAATTTCATTTTTATACACTCTATTGTACTTTTAAATACGCTATTGTATTTTAAACACTTTTTAAAACATTTTAAAGTGTCACAGCTCCTCTCTGCTCTTGCGTGCTGGCCTACTGATGCGCCCCCGCGGCCCAGCGCGAGCGCATCCGTACAAGACTTTTTCATAATTTCATTTTTAAACACTTCATTGTATTTTTAAACATTTAAAATTTTAAAGTGTAAATCTGTCACGGCTCCTCTTTGCTCTTGCGGTGCTGACCTGCTGACGCATCCCGGCAGCCCAGCGCGAGGGCATCCACACATTGCTCAGCGCCACGTCCTGTGCTGAGTGCTCATTGGCGGCCGCTGCCCCAAATCCTGGACGACAGTGCTTTTTTTCTACGTGCGTGGTTATGCTCATTGCCGTTGTCCCAACTGTTTCTGCACGGCGGTGCATTTTTCCTTTGTGCGTGGCTATGTCACATCTCCGCTCTCGCCCTGCTGGCCTATGGCATCACGCACCCTCCTCGCTAGACCTCTGAGGCGCGCGTCGCCAATATAGAACTGCTAATCGTCAGTCCTCACAGTTTTGTCTGTTTTGACACGCACGCCTGCCACCTGATTCTCGTTTGCCTGAACCGCTGTGTTTCAAGATGCCTGCACAACGCAAGCTCGCTGACCGTCATTTTAAAATGTAAACGTGCAACGGCTCCGCTCTGCTCTCGCCGTACTGACCAGCTGTCGTGCCCCCGCTGCCCAGCGTGAGAGCATCCGCACAAGACTTTTTAGAATTTTATGACGGGCAAATAGGACGATCCGATTGGGAGTGACAAGCAGACACGCAGTTCTACTCCGCTTGGCAGTCGAGGAGCGCAGACATGATAGTATGTGTGTAATGAAGTGCAAGTCGGAGGTGCTGCTGATATGTTGATGCAGATGGAGTGAATAAAGTGCGGGAGGCTGAGATAAAATGTTGTTAGAACTGCCAAGCCAATCCACTGCAAGGACACAGATCAACATGTTCCCATTGGCCATTAGTGTCATATGGGCAGAGAAAGCCCTTGCGCTCCAAATGACGCCGCAAAAAGCCACGACCATCGAGGAGTCGCTGATGGTGTAGGGGTGCACTTGCCTGTCTTGTTGCCTGGGTTGAGTGCTTCATTGTTTATGACGCTGTGAATGTGTGCGTGTGTGTGTGTGTGGGTGGGTGGTTGCGTGCGTGTGGGTGGGTGGGTGCGTGTGTGTGTGTGTCTGTGCGTGTGTGTGTGTGTGTGTGTGTGTGTGTGTGTGTGTGTGTGTGTGTGGCAGACTAAAAAATAAATAAATCAACCATGCACTGAATCTATCTGCAATATTTGTTTAAAAAAATCCGCGAGAGAGCGAGGCCACGATAGGTGAAGCGCAAAGTAGCGAGGGATTACTGTATACACATCCACGCTTGTGACGATCTGTGCTCCTATTGGACAGCAATGACCAGGGCGGCACACAGAGCACAGGCCTGGAAATGGAGGAAAACATGCGAGTTCTACGTGCTGCGTTCCTGCTTTGCATATTTGTGCTGTTGGTTCTGATAATCACTGTTTGTATTCACACCTGAAGCGAACCGCACCAGAGTTCATTTGGAAGAGAGCTGAGACCACTTTAAAAAGTAGGTTCCTTTAATCCGCACCAGGATTCGTTTGCGTGTATTCACACCTGCACAAAAGGTCCGGACCAGCGTTACAATCGAACCCTGGTCCATTTAAAGCAGACCGAACAGTCAGGCCTGAATACACCCAAAATTGACCTAACACCAAAACAATCCGTCAAATACTTTTACGTACTCTAAACATTTACAGCTGTTGTACACAAGTAACACTGGTTTCACTATTTGTCACACATAAATCTATACAATAACCTTTTGTCATTGTGTATATCGTGAAATCTCTTGATAAAGATTCTGTGGGCCTCTTTCAAAAGAATCTTAATTTTTAGAACCAATGGTTATGTAAGCAATGCAATTTGACATGGAATGTCACTATTTTATACACAAACTTAAGTCACAGCGTTGCGGACGAGGCAGGGCAAACGTGCATCCTGAACGTCTTTATTTCGGGAATGGGAAATGGGAAGCTGCATCAGAGCAGGTGCACGAGGCAGGCTGACGACCCAGTCACCAGGCAAGCGTCGACTGGCGTCGAGGCAGGCAAGGGCAAGGCAAGTTCGTAGTCGGGGACAGGCATGTGGTCAAATCTAGCAGAGCACAAAGCAAGCAGTCAAACAAGGAGAAAGCAAGCAGGCATTTTGCTACACAGCCAATCAGACAAACAGGAATAAGGGACCAGAGCAGAAACAGGTGGCAGGCATGAGTGTGTCTAAGCAGACGGGAGTGACGGAAGTGCAGCGTTAACTAGCAGAGTTAATGAACCGGGAGCAGGTTTGATGATGAACAGGTATCAGGCAATCAGTACTGATCACTGCATAATAGGACAGGAGGGCCAGGAGCAGAGAACTCGCAATGTCCGAGGTGCTAATCGTGCTGACGCTTAACACACAATTTCTTAAAAAAAACAAAAAAACAGTGCAACATGAATCAAACATAAATGTGTTAAATATAATACATATTCAACTACTGGAGGCTGGCTGGCTGGCCGGGCAGATGGACGGATGTATACTAAATATGTGCTTACATACACAATACCAGCTTGGATACTAAATATGTGCTTACATGCACAATACCAGCTCTTAAATGACTACTGAATACTTGTCCACATTTTAGTGCTGCATAATTTTGGGAAAACGTGATACAATATTGTTGTTGAATATAGCAATATCGATATTATTCCGATATTTAACCAATATTTACCATTTTTATTATCTAATGAAAGAATACATTTTTTTAATGAGGCAAAATAAGCAATTTCATTGTATTCTTAGCTAGTTCGTTATAATTACGATAAGATAATATTGGATGTTAATGCACATTTAAGTTTGCAAAACATATTGCATGTCTTTGCGATATGCATATTGCGTGGGCCTATATTGCTATATTGATATTTTCTTATATATATCTTGCAGCAAATATATATACAGTCAAACCTCGGTTTTCGACCACAATCAGTTCCAGAAGGCAGTTCGAGAAGTGAATCGTTCGAATTCCAAATCTATTTTTCCCGTTACAAATAATGGAAAAAAAATGTAATCCGTTCCGAGACAAAAAAATGCCTTTTTTAAGCATTTTTTCATTTGCGCATTTTTGTCCGATCACACAACTGCAGCGCACCGCCAAACGCGCAACAGTAGCGCGTCGCCCACCGCACAACTGCACCGCGCTAGTCGCATTATTGTGACAGAGCCGTCGCTAAAATTTAGAAAATATTTTTAAAGTCCTGATGTACTTTCCAAAATTTAAGTGGACCTCAGTGCGCAGGGAGCTTAATTTCGTCCGATCGCGCAACCGCAGCGCGCCGGGCGCTCACTGTCTCATTGCTTTAAGAGCGTCTTTGTGTTTTAGGATGGCTTTACTGCTCCCACTTGCTTTCTATGGAGGCATGATTAGAGGTTAATACAATCCTCAAAGTAACAAAAATACAATAACAACGGGGTCAGTCGGCATCCGGGCCGCGCAGTCGGGTTTTCTCGGGTCCTTTCGGCTCATCTCGCGGGGTTCGACCTCCGAATTTTGTTCGACAACCGAAGCAAAAAAATCTCGAATTTTTCGTTCGAATTCCGATTTGTTCGAGAACCGGGACGTTCGAAAACCGAGGTTTGACTGTATTTTGGTTTTCCTAAACCATTTCAGAGACTCAAGCATGTCAAATTAAAAATTTCAAGATGTTTTATCAATTCTCTCCACAGGTAATGATACATCTTACCACCAGTGGCTAATCACTGTGAAGGTGAGTAAAATCAGACCCATCACCATTCCAGACAGAATTTTACCAATTCTGATGTGAAATTTGTAAAACATTGTCTAGTTGTTCTAAGTGTTTATGGAAGTGGTAGGAAACATAATAGAAATTCAATTCAAAATGTGAATGCACATCAGAAGACCTTGGTTGTCTTGTTTAGATATTGTGTACAGTAATCCCTCGTTTATCGCGGATAATTGGTTCCAAGACCACCCGCAATATGTGAAAATCCGCGAAGTGGTGTCACCCTTTTTTTAACATACATACATTGTTTGTGTATAAATAAGTGTATATTAAACCATATAAGTGCATATGTTATCATTAGAACATTAAATACAGTATCTCACAAAAGTGAGTACACCCCTCTCATTTCTGCAATGTTTTAATTATATCTTGTCATGGGACAACACTGAAAAAATGACACTTTGATACAATGTTAAGTAGTCACTGTAGAGCTTGGATAGCAAAGTAAATTTATTGTTACTTCAAAGTAACTCAAAATACAACAATGAATGTGTAAAATGCTGGTAACAAAAGTGAGTACACCCCAACTAAAAATCTCAAAATTAAACCAAAATTGGGACCAATTAGGCATTTTTCCTCCCTGTGTAATGCGACTAGTTAGTGTAATGAGGTGTCAGGTGTGATTGGGGACCAGGTGTAGTATTAAATTAGGTATTTTCACCCTCATACTGGTCACAGGAAGTTCAACATGGCACCTCATGGCAAAGAACTCTCTGAGGATCTAAAAAAATAATTTTTGCTCTACATAAAGATGGCCTAGGCCAGAGGTCCCCAACCACCAGGCCGCGGACCGGTACCGGTCCGTCGGTCACTTGGTACCGGAACGCCAAGCCGCACAGGAAAACAAAAAACTTTTTTTTTTTTTTTATCGACGATCAATTAATTCAGGACAAGACGCTCGTCCCGGTCACATGACAAGTTTCCCCAGTCGAGCCCGCAAAGCTCGCAAAAATGATCAAGAAACAGATATTTGGAAAGCTTCTTCAGAAAGGGGAAAAAAAACGAATGAGGAGACGGAAGAAGAGGCTATGACTTCTAAGAATAGGAAAGCTGCATTTAAAACAGCATAAGAATGTTTGTGTCATGATTACCATCTAAAGACCATATTTTAAAAAACAAAACACAAAAGAACCCATCTTTTTCCATTTTCACGCATTTTTGCAAGAGCTCCAGGGAGTCGCTAGGGGTGTGCTAAAGAGCCGCATGCGGCTCTGGAGCCGCGGGTTGCCGACCCCTGGCGTAGGCGATAAGAAGATTGCCAACACCTTGAAACTGAGCTGTAGCACGGTGGCTAAGACCATACAGCGGTTTAAGAGGACAAGTTCCATTCAAAACAGGCCTTGCCATGGATGACCAAAGACGACCACTGCCTTCCTAAAGAAACTGAGGGTGAAGGTGATGGACTGGCCAAGCATGTCCCCAGACCTAAACCGTATTGAAATCTGTGGGGCATTCTCAAACGGAACGTGGAAGAGCGCAAGGTCTCCAACATCCGCCAGCACCGTGATGTCATCATGGAAGAGTGGAAGAGGATTCCAGCGGCGACCTGTGAAACTGGTGAAAATATTGACATTTGGGTCCGATTTTGAGATTTTCGGTTGGGGTGTACTCACTTTTGTTGCCAGCAATTTACGCATTCATTGTTGTATTTTGAGTTACTTTGAAGTAACAATAAATTTACTTTGCTATCCAAGCTCTACAGTGACTACTTAACATTGTATCAAAGTGTCATTTCTTCAGTGTTGTCCCATGACAAGATATAATTAAAACATTGCAGAAATGAGAGGGGTGTACTCACTTTTGTAAGATACTGTAATAGTTTCAAACATGTATATACTATACTAATACGTCGTATAAATGACATAGAAAATACTGTATAAATAATATAAATATGATACGTGTGTGCGTGCGTGCGTGTGCGTTCGTGCATGTGTGTAGGTGTGTGCGTGTGTATTTTGTATAAATATTGAAAATATAAATATTATACATGTGTTCATTTCTCTTGTTAGGAGACCCACTTACATCATCAATGACTCCTGTACCACTGTAACTGACATATGTACACAAACGTAAAACAGGAAGTGGTATCGCCTGAAAACGGCCTTCAAAATAAATCACCCTACCTCAAATCAAAGCACGGCTGAATAACATAAATAACATGGAGAATTCATAACACATACTGTAAATATGTTTTTAGAACTCTTTTATTATTATAACAACTTTTTTATAACAAGGTACACTTGTACATACTGTAAAAATGTTTTTAGAACTCATTATTTTAATGCTTTTTATAACAAGGTACAATACTGTAAATATGTTTTTAGAACTCTTATTATTATAACAACTTTTTTTATAAAAAGGTACAAGTGTATGTACTGTGTGTGTGAACACTCCCTGCCTTCTGCTGGCGTGTGGGCAACTTTCCTGCCAAAATTCCTTAATTTAGAAGGTTTACCGTATTTTTCGGACTAAAAGTCGCTCCGGAATATAGGTCGCATTAGCCATAAAATGTACAATAACATGAAAAAAAACATATATAAGTCGCTCCAGAGTATAAATTGCATTTTGGGGGAAATTTATTCGACAAAATCCAACACCAAGAACAGACATGAACGAGCAACAACAGGCTAAACGAAAGGTATGCTAACGTGACATAAACACAAATGAAGAGCTGAGAACGGGCCTGACGTAACATTCAGAGTTATTCAAATAACTATTACATAAATAACACGTTTATAAAACCATCTGTGTCACTCCAATTCATTAAATCCATCTATTGTCCTTTATGCCGGGTGCGCGCCTCTGACGGCGGTTGCACTTCAAAATATTCCACAGGCCCATATAACGATATATAAATTATATGTCAAATAACTATTATATAAGCAATCATATTATCAAACCATCTGTGTCTCTCCAAATCATTAAATCCATCGATCAAATTCCTCGTCCTTTGTCAACAACGCCGCGCGTGCGCTCTGACGTCAGCCTCGTCGTTATTCCACAGATCTAGTATATAACTATATTATAGCGTTAACAAAGTACAAGGAAAGACGTGGATTTGGTAAACGGCTCTTTATTTAACATGACGAGTTCAACGAACCAACAACTACTGAACTGTAACGATAAAAACATATACAAGTTGCTATACGAAATAAAATATATCAAATAACTATAACATAAATAGTTCACCGCCACACGGCCCCAAGCACCGGCGTCGACTTCCAGGCGTGTGGCGGCGTGGACTTCCATCCCCGGAGGTGGCACTTCCAGCCACGGAGGTGGAAGAGAGCTCCATAGAATAGGACCGGGCGTGCGTAAAAGCCATGTCCGAGCCCCATCCACCGTCCCCGCAAAGCCACCCAGCCGAGCGCAAATTTTGAAAATTTGTGAAAAAATTCACATGTAAGTCGATCCTCAGTATAAGTCGCCCCCCCACCCAAACTATGAAAAAAAACCACGACTTATAGTCCGGAAAATACGGTATTATGAATTTGTGAATTTTTTTGTGGGGGGGGGGAATCTGCGATGTACTGAAGCCGCGATAATCGAACCGCGATGTTGCGAGGGATTACTGTACACCTAATTGTATCTTTTTAAAAAGCACCTCAGTCTATCGCATTTCAAATCTACTTCATTCAAGTATTACCCAGAGCTGGACATTTTGTCATACTGACAACAGGCCTGTCAGTCTGACGCTGATGGAAAGCTAATTTTGCCCAAGATAGTCTATTGATGGCGAAGTTTAAAAAAGTAATGAATTAAACACTGAGAGAAGTGGATTTTGTCCCTAAGTATAATCACACAACACGTCCCACCTGTCTCGTATGTGTTTTTTATACAGTGCCTTGCGAAAGTATTCGGCCCCCTTGAACCTTTCAACATTTCGCCACATTTCACGCTTCAAACATAAAGATATAAAATTTTCATTTTTTGTCAAGAATCAACAAGTGGGACACAATCGTGAAGTGGAACGAAATTTATTGGATAATTTAAAGTTTTTTAACAAATAAAAAACTGGAAAGTGGGGCGTGCAATATTATTCGGCCCCTTTACTTTCAGTGCAGCAGACTCACTCCAGAAGTTCAGTGAGGATCTTTGAATGATCCAATGTTGTCCTAAATGACTGATGATGATAAATAGAATGCACCTGTGTGTAATCAAGTCTCCGTAATCCGTATAAATGCACCTGCTCTTTGATAGTCTCAGGGTTCTGTTTAAAGCGCAGAGAGAACCATGAAGACAAAGGAACACACCAGGCAGGTCCGAGATACTGTTGTGGAGAAGTTTAAAGCCGGATTTGGATACAAAAAGATTTCCCAAGCTTTAAACATCTCAAGGAGCACTGTGCAAAGCAATTATATTGAAATGGAAGGAGTATCAGACCACTGCAAATCTACCAAGACCCGGCCGTCCCTCCAAACTTTCATCTCAAACAAGGAAAAGACTGATCAGAGATGCAGCCAAGAGGCCCATGATCACTCTGGATGAACTGCAGATAACTACAGCTGAGGTGGGAGAGTCTGTCCATAGGACAACAATCAGTCGTGCACTGCACAAATCTGGCCTTTATGGAAGAGTGGCAAGAAGAAAGCCATTTCTCAAAGATATCCATAAAAAGTCTCATTTAAAGTTTGCCACAAGCCCCCTGGGAGACACACCAAACATGTGGAAGAAGGTGCTCATGTCAGATGAAACCAAAATCGAACTTTTTGGCGACAATGCAAAACGATATGTTTGGCGTAAAAGCAACACAGCTCATCACCCTGAACACACCATCCCCACTGTCAAACATGGTGGTGGCAGCATCATGGTTTGGGCCTGCTTTTCTTCAGCAGAGACAGGGAAGATGGCTAAAATTGATGGGAAGATGGATGGAGCCAAATACAGGACCATTCTGGAAGAAAACCTGTTGGAGTCTGCAAAAGACCTGAGACTGGGACGGAGATTTATCTTCCAACAGGACAATGATCCAAAACATAAAGCCAAATCTACAATGGAATGGTTCACAAATAGACGTATCCAGGTGTTAGAATGGCCAAGTCAAAGTCCAGACCTGAATCCAATCGAGAATCTGTGGAAAGAGCTGAAGACTGCTGTTCACAAACGCTCTCCATCCAACCTCACTGAGCTCGAGCTGTTTTGCAAGGAAGAATGGGCAAGAATTCCAGTCTCTCGATGTGCAAAACTGATAGAGACATACCCCAAGCGACTTGCAGCTGTAATTGCAGCAAAAGGTGGCGCTACAAAGTATTAGCGCAAGGGGGCCGAATAATATTGCACGCCCCACTTTTCAGTTTTTTATTTGTTAAAAAAGTTTAAATTATCCAATAAATTTTGTTCCACTTCACGATTGTGTCCCACTTGTTGATTCTTGACAAAAAATTAAACTTTTATATCTTTATGTTTGAAGCCTGAAATGTCGCGAAATGTTGAAAGGTTCAAGGGGGCCGAATACTTTCGCAAGGCACTGTATATCAGGTTTGCTTGAGTAGACTGTATAAATTATATGTACAGTAAGTGGCGGCATGCACCAAAGAGAGAATCCCCAGTTAGGCCAGATAAGAACTACCCTAACTGATTATTCAACTAAGAGACATTATCTTTGAGACATTTTGAGACGTTCTTGTGAGTTAAATTTTAGATTTCTTTTGTTATTTTGGGAAAGCGTAGGGTTAGGAGGTTGTGCAACATATATGGAGCCCCACACTCCATTTCAGAAGGTGGCATTAATTTCACCACAACTTGTCAACTGCTAACAGACACAAAATGAGAACAAACACTAAGATACCAAAACATTGATTGAGGCAGCTGGTGGGAAATTTAACACTTAAACTCGCTCGTCTCGCTCTAACAGATAAACAGAAAGAAATACTTACTGCATTGCTTAGCAAGTGAATTTTCAAAACAATATTAATAGAATCCACTAATAACAGACTGCACTCATTAACAAGAGAAGTTAAAGAAATTAAAAGTAGTCCCGTATTTTCCGCGCCATAAGGCGCCTCGGGTTAAGAGGCGCAGACTCAATTCCGGGGGCTTTTCGGTACTTAATGCACACATAGGACACGTTGCATTATAGGGCACATGCATGCCATGACTTACGGTAAAAAAAAAAAAAAGTCACTGGAGCAAGGCAGTCAGTTCCGTTGTACTTTATTCTACTATTTAATCATGTAATGTACTCACATTGTTAATCGATATTAATACGCAAATCCATCCAGATTAAACAGTTTGGCAAGTTCACAATTAAACATGCCAAGTTCCCTCTCGTCGTCACGGTGGTCTTCTGCACTGATCCTGGCTTTCCAGAGTGCTCTAATTGTGCCTCGTAAGCATGTCTCTTTGTCTATGCCATTTTAGAGGGTCCTAATGCTTTGCATAAACTATAGTATTTATTTATCAATGGCGGCGGAGGTACGTACTCTACGTGTTACATACTGGTTCTCTGATTGGTTTACCGCCCCGATCTACGTAAAATGTCCTCTGGTGCATCGGGTCGACATATTACATCTGTATATTACGTCTCTGTGTGGTGGAAGCCACACAAAACAACTTTACAGATTTGCATGAACTATAGTATTTATTTATCAATGGTGGCGGAGGTACATACTCTACGTGTTACGTACAGTCCTCTGATTGTTTTTTTGCCCCAATCTACGTAAAACGTAATGTCCTCTGATTGGTTCATCCGGTCTACATATTACGCCTGTATATTACGGAAGCCACACAAAACAACTACAGATTTTGAAATTCGGTCCCCACACAAGGCACACCTTGATATAAGGCGCACCTTTGTTTTTTGAGAAAATTGAAGGATTTTAAGTGCGCCTTATGGTGCGGAAAATACGGAATTCAGTTTACCCAGGAAGAAAAAGGCTTCTATGCAGTCAGACATCATGAAAACTTGTGACTCACTATGACTCACAAAATTTTACTATGACAGATAAATTGGAATATTTGGAAGGTGAATCAAGAAAGAACAATCTGGTCATAGATGTTATGACACAATCCCCAGAGGGAAAATGGGCTCAATCAGAGGAAAATGTGAAAAACAATCCACGCAGAAATACTACACCTGCAGGTGGAGATAGAGTTGGAGAAAGCAGGGCTGTGGACTCGGTTCGGACTCGGGGACTCGGACTCGGTCGGACTCGGTCATTTTTTGCCGGACTCGGACTCGGAATCGGACTCGGTGCTGATTTTGACCGAGTCCACCGAGTCCGACAATAAAAAAAAGAGGCAAGACGCAGCCAGAGAGTGTCAGGTTACAGTCAGCGCGGTAGGAGTTGGAAGAAGCAGTAAAAACTCCACCAAACTCGTCGTAATGACCCGTGATATATGTTATATCCTTACTATTTTCCAGGTTCTTAGATAGCAAGAATAGGTCGGACAACGACGTGAATGATAAATGCTTTATTCCTTACTCACAGTGCGTTCACAGGGCGTACCAGAACAACACAGAATGCCCATCCCACTTCCGGGGTTTTTCTACTACGGAATTTGAGTTAGCCCAAAATACACAACATCTCTTCCCCTCTTACAATGAACGTGCTATATGCATGAACAACATAGTCTTATGCACCTATAACTTGACATCTTCAAGATCTATCAATAACTACCATTAAACAATTATCATATATGGTCCAGACAATTATGACAATAATATTCCCATGAAACCTTAACTTTGGGTGAGGGTGGACTACCTCGAATTATACCGAATTATAGCGAAAAACCGATGTCGTACGACGTCGTACGGCGTCAACACTATGTTGTTTTCAATAAAAACATGAAGAACTCGCGTTTGCGTCAGTCAATTTAAATTTTTATAAAGGATTATTCTCATTTGATGTCTTTAAATTCATCCGCGTTCTGCCATTGAAGCGGGGTGCATTCAAAGACCAGTCGTACAGACGGAAACGTTTTGTGATCAAATCTTTCATAACGAGAATGATTTGAGTGAATTGATTTGAATGAAATTGAGAAGAAATTTCAGTTCTGAAGGCTCCTTTTGTCCCAAGCAAAGTGACAGATGGTGGGGAGGGGGGATAAAAATTGTCAAATCAATTCACTCAAATCATTCTCATTATGAAAGATTTGATCACAAAACGTGTGTGGCTTTTTCTTAAATGAACACGTTTGACATTGCTATCGTGTCAGCTTTTAATTATATTATATTTATATAAGTATAAAGTCTCCTTTGTAATATATACTCCTTGTAGCCTGTACCCAAAAAGAGGAGTTTCTTTGCATCGAGGTTTATGCAAAGAGCTCACGTAATTATATTGTTGCGTTTTGGTGAAGTGAATGAGTGTTCCGTCTGTACGACTGGTCTTTGAATGCACCCCGCTTCAATGGCAGAACGCGGATGAATTTAAAGACATCAAATGAGAATAATCCTTTATAAAAATTAAAATTGACTGACGCAAACGTGAGTTCTTCATGTTTTTATTGAAAACAACATAGTGCTGACGCCGTACGACATGGGTTTTTCGCTTTCCAAATAAGGGGTCGTCACTAATTATTTGTGTTTAGATAAATGTCTGAGCTATAATGGTGTAATTAATGATTAAAACTTGAAAGTATCTGTTTATTGTATTCGTTTATATGTTTAATAAAGACAAAGCCATCACAAAACTGTTGTAATTATTTAGATTTTGATCTAAATTAGCCTTGAATAAAGACTAAGCAGTCACATGAATTAACAGAAAAAATGGACAGCCGGACTCGGACTCGGACTCAGACACGGACTCGGACTCATGGTCAAGAGGCCGGACTCGGACTCGGACTCGGTGCAAAAATCCGCCCGAGTCCACAGCCCTAGGAGAAAGCCTATCATACAAAATAAACCTGGAGTGGGAGAAAGAATGAGACATATTGTGGTCAAATTTGCCAGATATAAAGACATCTGCTGTACTCCAGTGTGCTAAGAACTTAAAAGGCACAAAGATATGTATCAAGGAAGACTATACTAATGCCGTAAGGCTAGAAAGAATTGATTGCGAAGATAAAAGCACCACTCTACATCTTGAAAGTATTGCAACAACTTCTTCTTTTTCTTTCGGCCTTTCCCCTCAGGGGTCGCCACAGCGAACCATCTGTTTCCATTTCGGTATGGAATCAACAGACTGGGTTCGCAGCATGAGAAATTTTTGCAGATTTTTGGGCCGGATGCCCTTTCTGACGCAACCCTCTGCATTTACCTGGGCTTGGAACCGGCACAGGAGGCTGCATTATTTACTGATATAAAACTATTTACAGAGGTGTGTGACAAACATGCTCCAATCAAAAAGTTGTTGGTTTGATCTGTTAGAGCTTCTCGATCGAAATAAAACAGTTGGATTCTCAAAATTGACAGTGACTGTGAAATAAACCATTTGCTAACTATTTTTAATAATTATTTCATCAATAAAGTAAGACTGCATAGTAACCTTTTTGATTCCATCATTAAAAATAAAATTATGGCAGATAAGGATTACAGCTTTTAATAGAAAAAATAGTAATATGAATGATCTTGAAAAACTAATTGTGTGTCCTTTATTAGTGTGAAGGTGAAGACCTTCACACTATTGTTATTCCTGTCCTTTATTATTATTATTAGTGTGAGGGTGAAGACCTTCACACTATTGTTATTCCTGTCCTTTATTATTATTATTATTATTATTATTATTAGTGTGACATTTTAACCCCAAAGGTGAACCTCCTGAAGCCGTATATTTTGTTTCGTTCCAAATTTCGAAAATTTTTGGCGCAATTGCTTTTTTTTTTTAATTCCCATTCATTCTCTATGGGGATTCAACATTTGCTCTAACTTCTACATTTTTTAACCGATTCAACTCGTTCCAACTTTCAACTGTTCATCTTTTGCCTACCTATTCCACAACTTCCCACTTACCAAAAATTCCAAACTTTCAAATTTGAAATTCAACCAAATTCTCAAATTCCATTTTTCACCTCTAATTTCTACATTTTTTAACCGATTCAACTCGTTTCAACATCATTCTGCAGCATTCCCCAAGTATTTATTCAACTTCTTCACCTTCACACGCAATTTCGTCAGGAATTGCAAATTCTAGTTATTATTTTTCTACTTCTGCCCACTTTTTTGGCCCTTAACTACTTCCACATACTTCAACTGATTCACTCCGTTCCACTTTTCACTTATTCCAAATATTCATGACACCGTTGCTTACATTTTTTTCATTCAAAAAAGTTTCCTTTTTCACAAAATTCACAAATTTCCGGCAAATTTTTACCCATTCATTCTTAATGGCAGATTCAACATTTCACATTTACGTTTTTCCAGTCTGAAATTCACATAATTCAACACATTCAAATGACATTGGGGACATTCCCAAATTTGCCAAATTCAAAATTTCACTTTTTCACGTTTAAAATTTGCACAAAATTTCACAAAATTTCGTTTTTCACTTCTAATTTCTACATACTTTCATCCGATTCAACTCGTTCCAACTTTCAACTGTTCATCATTTGCCTACCTATTCCACACCTTCCCACTTACCAAGAATTCCACATTTTCACGTTCAAAACTTCCGCAAAATTTCACAAAATTTCCTATTTCACTTACTGTTTCTACATTTTTCAACCGATTCAACCCATTCCAAAGCATTTACATCCTTCCAGTTTGAAATTAACATCTTTCAGCACATTCAAATCACATTTGGGACATTCCCAATATTGCCAAATTAAAATATTTCACGTTTTCACGTTTAAAATTTGCAAAAAATTTTGCAAAATTTTACAAAATTTCATTTTTCACTTCTAATTTCTAAATCTTTCAACGGATTCAACTCGTTCCAACTTTCAACTGTTCATCTTTTGCCTACCTATTCCACACCTTCCCACTTACCAAAAATTAAAAATTTTCAATTTTGCAATTCACACCAAATTTTCCCAAATTTAGTTTTTCCCTTCTAATTTCTACATTTTTCAACCGATTCAACCCATTCTAATTTTATTCACTGTGTTCACCTTATACTGACCATATTCACCCCCCTTCACCCCCACTTCCACTTTGCTTACACAATTCAACCCTTGACCCTCACTTCCAGTGTGGCGTCCATCTTGGATTGACCCTGAAGTGCCCCAGAATGAACTGGAGTGCCCCAAATCAAACCGGAAGTGACCCTATTGAGTTGCGCTCATGTCATCTGTGTGTCTTTTATATACCTGCTCTGTGGTATGAATACTGCTGGGGCCTGAATTTCCCCACCCCCGGGGATCAATAAAGTTTCAATCAATCAATCAATAAAGTGTCAATCAATTGGTGTCCTTGACCTCTTTTCCCCGTTTATCCCCGGCTTTTCTGGTGGGATCCTTTAGGTTCAGGGTGCTGTTTGCTCAGTTTTTACAAAATGATTTATGTAGCCCTACAATTCTTAAAATTGTATTCTGATTAACACTGTGTGTAGAGTATTAATTAAACATTCAAATTGAGCCTTTTTTTTCTCTCTCAGGAGGCAGCCATTTTACCATTTGTTGACAGAAAATGATATTACTTTTGCCCAGGTCTCAGCTTACCAAAGCCACATGATCAAACTCAGAAAACACTTTTTTTTTCACTTCCCCTTAAATCAAATCGTATTATTTCTTTTGAATCCTAATGTTCATCCCCCAGACATTTGTGATGCTCTTTTTTGCCACAGACACAAATAACTTGCAAATAAGACTTTGTAAATGCGTTTTCTTTCTTCTCATGCGTCCTTACAGAAAGGGAGTGGAGCGATCTTGAACACAGTGAAGACCAAAGCAAACCCAGCTATGAAAACTGTTTACAAATTTGTGAGTACATGCCCCAACAAAATCAACCTCTTTTCAACCTATGGAGTTATTTGTTTCTGGTTTGCTTCTATTGATAGGCTAAAGACCATGCCAAAATGGGCATCAAGGAAATGAAGAGCCGGCTAAAGCATAAGGTAAGTAGCTGAACAAAACAGGCATATGTGTATATACAGTGATCCCTCGCTACTTTGCGGTTCGTTTTTGAGTCACCATTGAAGAGATTTATACAGTAATCACAGAAATTGCTTCATAACACATCATGTGTACAGAACATTAAAAGTTGTGATTTATAATGGGAGCCAATGAGCCAAAAACTGGACATTCTAATAAAAGCCTCATAAAAGTTTGTCTCACCCATATGAATTTTTTTAGAAACTCCAGCATGGTGCTATTTAGAACCTCTGCATTTTTTAATAATCTCTTGAAATATCAGCACCCTAGTGTTTTTTTTCAATGCTCCAACTTTGATGCAACACATAAAAACATCAGAAATGTCCAGAAACGGGACAAATTCACCCCGAGAGAGGTGCACAACTGGTTGACGGGAGTTTTGCAGTGCCATGTTACTGAGGAGGGTAAAATTGAAGTTCAGTTGTATAAAATATATATAATAAGCCAAAACTTGGTAACACTTCAGACAAAAGTTGTACTACTTGCTTGCTTGTCAATACAAGCACCCACATGCGTACACATAAAATAACAGCCCAACTTTCAAAATAAAAGCACCACTTATGTTTGACTTTGACTTGATTCTCACTGTGAGGGCTGGTCAGAGACTGGGGGTGTGAGCTGTATGTGGCTCCCAGGCCACACTTCGCCCAAGCCTGCTCTAACAGCTGGACTTGATTATGTTTTTTTTTTAAATGATGATTTAATTGGAATTAATTTACATTGCTAGTGTAGGCAGAAAGTTTTTATCATTCACAAACAGTATAAAAAGCCCAACATTCTAACATACGTGTATGTATTGTTTTTAATAGGTTTTTGAAAAATGTTTTTAAAACAAAATTTTGGGAGTTTCCAAATTCTGCAGGGTTTTTCCCAGTGTGTACACTTAATCTGAACAACACAGAACATCACAGTTTTACATGAACGATTATTGTTTTCACATTGCAGGAAAATATAGATAATGGATCAGGAATCATTGCTAGGGACAATGACTTCTTTGCAATCAAACTCAAGAATGAAGGGCCAACGCAGACCTTAGATGAACACAGAATGAACTGGCAGTTTGGACTGGTAAGTATTTTCACATGAACACTACGATGATCTTTTTGGCGCACAACACCACCATGTAAGGAGACTACTGTATTAATATTCCTACTTTTTTCTTTGCGTGTAGTTTGACGAGGTATAAAAGCTGCAGTTTTTGTTTTTACATGTTTTACAGACGCAGTCACCCATGCTGTTGAAGAAAAACAAAAGTCATGAAAGTCTGGAAAGTTCTCATTACCTGTAAGCCTTTTTAAATGTACTAATAATACAGTGTCCATTTTGTAGTTAATGAGAAACATATTTTCTTGGTGGCCTTGTGAACAAATCATTTGATTATCGCCATAAAGTAGAAACGTCAAAAATGAATCCTTTATTTTCAGACATTTGTTAATTCTGCATAAATGCATGAAGGAAAGTTTTAGGGCCTGATAGATTTTAGAAACTAGAACAGAATAGAACAGAACCTTATTGCCACTGTCACAGGAATAATAAAATATCAGTTCACAGCAAAGTATAAAAAGCCTAACACTAAGCCAGTAAAACAAATCATTTTGGAAAAAGAAATCCTCCTGACGAATGAACTAATCAGTAAAATCGACGCACACTGCTGAACTCCATGAAAGCATCATTCTCATTTCCTGCACAGTCGAGTCAAGAGGGGGGATTTCCCCTCACAATTGGGAAAGCCAGTTTTAATGTCTCTCCTCTACTTAGTGGTGTGTTAGCACCTTCTTGCCATTAGTGCCATACTTTATTTTTTTATGGCATACCAAGCACATACAAACATCTGTCAGCTTCACCTTTTTGTACCACAAACTTTCCATTGTTCCCCGTAAGCCTTGCCCATCTCCATTTATTTTTGGCAGCTTTGTTGACAGAAGTCGTGTCGGTTCATAATTATGTGCATTCGTTTCGGAAAGCTAAGTTTTCTTTTATCGTCCTTAGCTAGCTGTACTGCACTGCTTTTTTTGTGGGTAAACAATTAAAACAATACTGTCCAGTCACAAGGAGATACAGTGGTACCGCTACTTACGAACTTAATTGGTTCCGCGATCGGGTTTGTAAGTAGAAACGTTTGTAAGTAGAAGCAACGTTTCCCATAGGAATCAATGTAAAAGCAAATAATGCGTGCCAGACTACACAAAAAGTTGCACTTTAAGCCCTATTACTCTGTGTAAAACACAAAAAAACAAAACAATGGTTTTATTTTTGCTTTTTCAAACCTTTATAACAAAAACTAAATGTCACTTTATTCTTGACCTTCTGACTTTGCTTGAGGAAGGGGAACCTGTTTTAATTTTCTACACTTGCGAAAAATACCCCCGATAAGACCGAAAAAGTTAGGCTAATAAATTATTGCATGCTTCCATGTAGTACCTGCAATGTGCTCTCTCATGTACTTGTCATTACTGTTTGGTGCGATTTATGACTTTTCCGACTGTGAGTGGTCATTGAATGCACCACACGCAGAATGCGAGTGAGAACTTAAAACAAGAAAATAAAAGAAAAGGAACCTAGCTTCTAAAGATGGAAATTGACAAACACAAAAATGTGTGATTCATGTTTTTATTGAAAACAAGCTGGTACTGTCTGCCGCACAGCAACGGCTTCCGCCTTTCACTCAATACACGCGCGCTCCTGCAGCAGGGGATTTTCACGGGGGTACCTACTTTAGCACAACACTGGCCATACTCCCTCACAAGCTCGATGGTACGCATGCATTCGCCGTGCTTCTTTATGATTTCGATTCTCTGACTACACTACCATATTTTCCGGAATATAAGCTTCTACATTTTGCACAAGCTTTGAAGTCTGCGACTCGTAGTCCGGTGCGGCGTATCCATGGATTTTTTGTGATGTCTAAGACACTTATACACTCGTTAGTAAAAACGTTGCGGACCGCTGTTGTGCGTCACTGATTTGCTGGGCGGAGGGATATTTGACCAGACATACGGTCACTGGGGAGAAGTGGTGTCTTGATCGCATATTCGTCTGCCAGGCAAAGAGTGCCACACAATTGACACAAACAAGAGACAGAACAAGATCAAGACGAACCTTCTGGATAAAGTAAGCTTTTATACAGAAACCCTCATTATGGGGGAAAAACGAAATGCATATGATGCGGGTTTTTAAGTTATAGGCAGTTGATTTTTCTCTTAACAAAGGAAATAAAGCTGCTGTATCTACTGTAGAGGTTTCCTCCGGCCACTAGAGGGCACTGGGCTATTGTTGATGACATCTTGTTGCGTCACCCTTTTCAGTATTTTGTTTCTGGGTCATGTCTTCTCCAGAGCTTTAGCTCATATCGCATTGCCAACTTTACCCCTGTAAGTGGTCCCATTTTATTTATTATTAGTTATGTTCCCTGCACATTAAGTTATTATGATCATCGCGGAGATTTATGCATGTTTGTAGGTTTGCAGAGCTCTTTCATCTCTGTCAATAAACGTTATGTTGATGAAAGGTATGCGTCCCCAAAGAACCAGCTCTTTCCTGACAATCCTCTTTGTGTATATTCTCTTACAAATGATACCGTATTTTTCGGACTATAAGTCACGTTTTTTTTCTTCATAGTTTGGGTGGGGGGCGACTTATACTCAGGAGCGATGCCTCACGATGCACCACCGAGAGGCATCGCAGGTCCTTCCTCCCTGCTGCCATCAGACTGTAGCTAACGGACAATAATTACGTGCAATAATAACGTGCAATAACCGTATGTGCAATCATATGTGCAATGTCTGTCTACCTCATACTCTTTTTACCTGCTTTTTTTGCACAGTTTTTTTTCTTCTTTTGCACTATTTTTTATCTAATACTTTATCTCCACTGTATATTGTGTATTGTGTATATACTGTCCATATTTTTTTTAATTATATATATCTCTTACTTTTTTTAAATCTTTTATCCCCTTCCCCGCATGCGTGTGTGTGTATATGTTAAGTGTACTGCTGCTTACACGGGAGTTTCCCCATTGAGGGAATAATAAAGGATTATCTTATTTTATCTTATTTTATATGTGAAATTATTCACAAATTTTCAAAATTCAAAAATCCGCGATGTAGTGAAACCGCAATAAACGTTCGCGATGTAGCAAGGGATTACTGTAATTTGAACTGCAACTGACGTCAGCGGCGCACACGCGCCGTTGTTTACATAAAGGACAAAGGATTCGATCACGGGATTTAATGACTTGGAGTGATAGAGATTGTTTGATAAAATTGTTGTTTATAATTATATGGGCCTGTGGAATAATTTGAACTGCAACTGACGAGTCCGACGTCAGCGGCGCAGTGCACACGCGGCGTTGTTTACATAAAGGATGAAGATTTTGATCGATGGATTTAATGATTTGGAGTGACACAGATGGTTTAAAATATTTGATAGTTAGATAATATTGTTTATACAATAGGAATTTGATATATACCGTATTTTTCGGACTATAGGTCGCGTTTTCTTTCATAGTTTGGGTGGGGGGCGATTTATACTCAGGAGCGACTTGTGTGAATTTTTTCACAAATTTTCAAAATTCAAAAATCCGCGATAAACGAACCGCGATGTAGCAAGGGATTACTGTGATCTGGACTGCAACTGCGGCGGTGTTTTACATAAAGGACAAAGGATTCAATCCCGGGATTTAATGACTTGGAGTGACAGAGATTGTTTGATAAAATTATTGTTTATAATTATATGGGCCTGTGGAATATTTTGAAGTGCAACCGCCGTCAGCGGCGCGCACCCGGCATTGTTGACATGAAGGACGATCGATGGATTTAATTATTTGGAGTGACACAGATGGTTTGATAATATTATTGCTTTTATAATAGTTATTTGATATATAATTTATATATCGTTATATGGGCCTGTGGAATATTATGAAGTGCAACCGCCGTTAGCGGCGCGCACCCGGCCGGCATTGTTGACATAAAGGACGATCGATGGATTTAATGATTTGGAGTGACACAGATGGTTTGATAAAGGTGTTATTTATGTTATACGTAGTTATTTGGATAACTGTCAATGTTACGTCAGGCCCGTTCTCAGCTCTTCTTTGTGTTTATGTCACGTATCGTTTAGCCTGTTGTTGCTCGTTCATGTCTGTTCTTGGTGTTGGATTTTGTCGAATAAATTTCCCCCCAAATGCGATTTATACTCCGGAGCGATTTATATATGGTTTTTTTCACTTTATCGTGCATTCTGGAGCGACTTTTAGTCCGAAAAATACGGTACTTTATATATCATTATATGGGCCTGTGGAATAATTTGAACTGAAACTGACGAGTCCAACGTCAGCGGCGCGGCGCACACGTGGCGTTGATTCCATAACGGACGATCGATAGATTTAATGACTTGCAGTGACACCAATTGTTTGATAATATTGTTGTTTATATAATAGGCATTTGATATACAGTCAAACCTCGGTTTTCGAACGTCCCGGTTCTCGAACAAATCAGAATTCGAACAAAAAATTAGAGAATTTTTTGCTTCGGTTGTCGATCAAATTTCGGAGGTCGAACCTCACGAGATGAGCCGAGAGGACCCGAGAAAACCCAACCGCGCGGCCCAGATGCCAACTGACTCCGTTGTTATTGTATTTTCGTTGCTTTGAGGATTGTATTAACCCCTAATCATGCCTCCAAAGAAAGCAAGTGGGAGCTGTAAAGCATCCTAAAACACAAAGACGCTCTTAAGCCCCCATGGCTGACAGGGGCTGTCCTCAGGTTGCTGAGGGCCAGGGACAAAGCCTTCAGAGCGGGGGATGAGGCTGGCTTGAGGACAGCGAGGGCCGACCTATCCCGGGGCATCAAGGAAGCGAAAAGGGCGTTCTCTTGCAAGATTACCGCCCAATTCAAGGACAGCAGGGACGCACGGAGCCTTTGGCAGGGCATTCAGACCATCACGGACTACAAGCCCGCGCCGCAGAGCTGTGAGGGCGACGTCCGTCTGCTCAACGATCTTAACCGCTTCTTTGCTCGCTTCGACGCTCAGAACAGCACTTGCCCGCTGAAGACCCCTCCCCCTCCACACGAGCAGCCCCTGTGCCTCTCTGCCGATAGCGTGAGGAGGGCGCTTGCCGCTATCAACACCCGTAAGGCGGCAGGCCCTGACAACATCCCAGGTCGAGCGCTGAAGGACTGCGCTGGGGAGCTGACGGGTGTCTTCACGGACATCTTTAACATTTCCCTGCAGCAGGCCATCGTCCCTTCGTGTTTCAAGGCTGCCACCATCGTACCTGTGCCGAAGAAACCTGCTCCGTCCTGCTTCAATGACTACCGCCCCGTGGCACTGACGCCCATCATCATGAAGTGCTTTGAGCGGCTTGCCATGGAGCACATCAGATCCATTCTCCCCCCCACCATAGACCCCTTCCAGTTTGCGTACCGAGCCAAACGGTCCTCTGAGGATGCCATCTGCTCTGCCCTCCACTCGGCCCTCACCCACCTGGAGAGAAGGGACTCGTATGTGAGATTGCTGTTTGTGGACTTCAGTTCTGCCTTCAACACGATTGTGCCACAACGACTCATCTGCAAACTCGACAAGCTGGGCCTCAGTACCTACCTCTGCAACTGGCTACTGGACTTCCTCTGTCAGAGGCCTCAGGTGGTACGTGTTGGCGACAAAATCTCCGCCAGCATCACGCTGAGCACGGGGTTCCCCCAAGGCTGCGTGCTCAGTCCGCTGCTCTTCACCCTGCTGACGCATGACTGCACTGCAACCTACAGCAACAACCGCATAGTGAAATTTTCTGACGACACGACTCTGGTGGGTCTCATCACCAAGGGCGACGAGACTCAATACAGGTTGGAGGTTGACCTTCTGACCACGTGGTGCAGGGACAACAACCTCCTGCTGAACATCAACAAGACCAAGGAGATTGTTGTTGACTTTCGGAAGGGTCACACCCAACACCTGCCGCTGACCATCGACGGTGCTGTGGTGGAGAGAGTGAGCAGCACCAGGTTCCTGGGGGTGCACATCAGTGAGGATCTCTCCTGGTCCACCAACAACGCATCACTGGCGAAGAAAGCTCAGCGCCGCCTGTACTTCCTGCGGAAACTCAGGCGAGCAAGTGCTCCTCCGGCCGTCATGACTACATTCTACCGTGGCACAATTGAGAGCGTCCTCTCCAGTTGTATCGCTGTTTGGGGTGGTAGCTGCACTGAATACAACATGAAGGCCCTGCAGCGCATAGTGAACACGGCTGGTAAGATTATTGGTGCTTCACTCCCCTCCCTGAAGGACATTTACACCTCCCATCTCACCCGCAAGGCGACCACGATTGTGAGTGATGTGAGTCACCCCGCTCACTCTTTGTTTGATCTTCTGCCCTCTGGGAAGAGGTACACGAGCCTGCGCTCCCGCACCACCAGACTCACCAACAGCTTCATACTCCAGGCTGTTAGGATCCTGAACTCTCTCCCCCCTTCTGCATAGCGTCCTGTACTTTTTGCGCTATATTCTGACTGTCTGCTGTATGCACACTTGCTCCATTTTTTCTCCTCTTATTTATGTTATTTGTTTATTATTTATTTATTTATTTATTTATTATTTATTCATCACTCTTATTTGTTCATTGTTTGTGCCTTCTTGTTTTTATTTTTTTGTGTTGTTTACTTGTATGTATATTGTGTACTATGTCTTGTCACCGTGGGATAGTGGGAACGTAATTTCGATTTCTTTGTGTGTCTTGGCATGTGAAGAAATTGACAATAAAGCAGACTTTGACTTTGAAAGCAATGCAACAGTGAGTGACAGTGAGCGCCCGGCGCGCTGCGGTTGCGCGATCGGACCAAATTAAGCTCCCCGTGCACTGAGGTCCACTTAAATTTTGGAAAGTACATCAGGACTTTAAAAATATTTTCTAAATTTCAGCGACGGCTTTGTCACCATAATGCAACCAGCGCGGTGCAATTGCGCGGTCGGCGGCGCACTATGGTTGCGCGTTCGGTGGTGCGCTGCAGTTGCGCGATCGGACAAAAATATGCAAGTGAAAAAATGCTTAAAGGCGTTTTTTGTTTTGGAACGGATTAAATTTTCTTCCATTATTTGTAATGGGAAAAAGAGATTTGGAATTCGAACGATTCACTTCTCGAACCGCCTTCTGGAACAGATTGTGGTCGAAAACCAAGGTTTGACTGTATACTTTATATATCATTATATGGATCTGTGTAATAATTTGAACTGCAACAGACAAGTCTGACGTCAGCGGCGCAGCACACATTGATTCCCTAAAGGACGATCGATGGATTTAATGATTTGCAGTGACACCGATGATTTGATAATATTGTTGTTTATATAATACACTGCTCAAAAAAATTAAAGGAACACTTTGAAAACATCAGATTTCAATGGTGAAAAAAAAAAGTTGGATATCTATACTGATACGGACAATTTAATGTCTCAGGAACAAAAGGATGCCACATCTTTTGATGGAAATAAAAGTTTTCAGCCTACAGAGGGCTCAGTATATAGACACCCCAAAAATCAAAGTGAAAAAATTATGTGGCAGGCATTTTGCCTAAATTGTTGCAGGCAGCATAGCGCTCTCCTTGGCTTCTCCAGACCCTTTCACGTTTATCACAGGTGCTCAGGGTAAACCTGCTCTCATCTGTGAAAAACACAGGGCGCCAGTGGCGGACTTCCCAATTCTGCTGTTCTATGGCAAATGCCAATCGAGCTCCACGGTGCTGAGCAATGAGCGCAGGGCACACTACAGGACGTCGTGCCCTGAGGCCACCCTTGTGAAGTCTGTTTCTGACTGTTTGGGCAGAGACATTCACACCGGTAGCCTGCTGGAGGTCATTCTGTAGGGCTTGGGCAGTGCTCAACCTGTTCCTCCTTGCACAAAGCAGCAGATATCGGTCCTGCTGATGGAATGAGGACCGTCTACGGCCCTGTCCAGCTCTCCTAGAGTAACTGCCTGTCTCCTGGAATCTCCTCCATGCTCTGGAGATTGTGCTGGGAGACACATCAAATCTTCTTGAAACAGCACGCATGGATGTGCCATCCTGGAGGAGTTGGACAATCTGCGCAACTTCAGGAGGGTTAAGAAATCGCCTCATGCTCCCAGTCGTGATAATGACTCTAGCTAAAGCCAACACTTGTGGAAAAACTGTTAAAAAAGATCAAGAGGGAGGAACTTGAAATGGCCTCCACCTGCAAAACCAGTCCTGTTTAGGGGACCATCTCGTTGTTGCCCCTCTAGTGCACCTGTTGTTAATTCCATCAACACCAATGCAGATGAAACTGATTAACAACCCCCTCTGCCACCTACCTGACCAAAACCTTATCAGAAAACTTGAATTCTTGCCATACCCTGATAAAAAACTACTTCACTGGTTCTTCTATATCAAACAAATTATTTTAGGTGTATTTACCTGACATGTTTCGGCGGGTTCTTCCGCCTTCATCAGTGTCGAAACATGTCAGGTAAATACACCTAAAATAATTTGTTTGATATAGAAGAACCAGTGAAGTAATTGAAAAGGAAAAACAAGATGAACTTAGTACAACTAACTGATAAAAAACTGTTCCTTTAATTTTTTGAGCAGTGTAGTTATTTGATATATAATTTATATATCATTATATGGGTTGTGGAATAATTTGAACTGCAACTGACGACGAGTCCGGCGGCGCGCTACACACGCGGCATTGTTTACATAAAGGACGATGATAGATTTAATGATTTGGAGTGACACAGATATGAAGGTGTTATTTGTATTATAGTTATTTGGATAACTGTTAATGTTACGTCAGGCCCGTTCTCAGCTCTTCGTTTATGTTTATGTCACGTTAGCATACCGTATCGTTTAGCCTGTTGTTGCTCGTTCATGTCTGTTCTTGGTGTTGGATTTTGTTGAATAAATTTCCCCCAAAATGCGACTTATACTCCGGTGCGACTTCTGTTTTTTTTCACTTTATTGTGCATTTTAAGGCTGATGCGACGTATATTCCAAAGCGTTTTTTAGTCCGAAAAATACGGTAATTAAACATTAGAACACCTGCGGTTTATAGTCCCGTGCGGCTTATATATTAACAACACAAGATTTTCCCCGAATTTTAGCATCAGTTTGGAAGTTGAAAATTGGTTCGGAGGTAGATGCCAAAAAAAGGCGAGGCTCCGGTTCGTACCTCGAAAAGTTCGTAAGTACAGTAATCCCTCGCCACTTCGCGCTTCATCTATTGCGGCCTCGGTGCATTACGAGTTTTAATGAAAACAAATATTGCGGATATATTCGGTGCATCGCGGCTTTTTGCGGAGTTACTTGGCTTTGTCTGCCCATATGACTTTACAGCACACTATTGGCTGGTAGAGACGACAACACCAGTGGGAACATGTTGATCTGTATCCTTGCCGCTGATTGGCTTAGAACTGTAAGAGCAATTCTAACCATGCTAAAGCATCTCAGCCTACCGCAGTCGCGCGACGTAGCCACTCTTCCACTTCGTTCACGTCAGCAGAATCGGCAGCATCTCTGATTTGCTTTTCCTTTTGTCACAAACGAGGCAAGACAACCAAATGCAACATGGGCTCACACAAAATTTAAAGGAGACAAGGAGGGCTGGAATGCCGCCAGAGAATGATGACGAGGCAAGCTGACAAGCCGGTCAGCGAGCTCGCGTTGTGCGTCATCGAAGCAGAAGGGCATAGCAAGCTTTTTAAAGCTGTTTAAAAAGTGTTTAAAAATACAAAACAGTGTTTAAAAGTAAAATAACATTTTTAAAAATGAAATTATAAAACTTGTTATAACAGCAGACTAGCCGTGACACGTTTACACTTTAAAATGTTTAAAAAGTGTTTAAAAATATAATAACATGTTTAAAAATAAAATTATGAAAGTCTTGTGCGGATCCCCTCGCACTGGTCCGCGGGGGCGCGTCAGCCCGTCAGCACAGCGTAAGCAGAGCAGGGCCGTGACACATTTACACTTTAAAATGTTAAAAAGTGTTTAAAAATACAATAAAGTGTTTAAAAATAAAATTATAAGAGTCTTGTACCGATGCCCTCACGCTGGGCGTCAGTCGGCCAGCACGGCAACAGCAGAGCGGAGCTGTGACATTAATAAATTGTTTAAAAATAAGTTTATAAAAGTCTTGTGCGGATGCCCTCGCGCTCGGCCATGGGGGCGCGTTAGCCGGTCGGGGCGCATCAGCCGGTCAGCACGGCAAGAGCAGAGCGGAGCCGTGACACGTTTGCATTTCAAAAGTATTTAAAAATGCAATACAGTGTTTAAAAATAAACTAAAAATAAAAGTCCTGTGTGGATGCCCTCGCGCTGGTCCGGGACGGCACGTCAGCCGGCCAGCACAGCGAGAGCAGAGTGGATTCGTGACATTTACTCTTTAAAATGTTTAAAAAAGTGTTTAGAATACAATAGAGTATTTAAAAATACAATAAAGTGTATAAAAATAAAATTACAAAAGTCCTGTGCAAATACCCTCGCGCTGTGCCGCAGGGACGCATCAGCCGGCCAGCACGCAAGAGCAGAGAGGAGCCTGAGACGTTTACACGTCATAAAAGGTTCATAAAAGTCTTGTGTGGATATTGAAACAATATATTTACTCTTATTTATTTTCTTATTCATTTAAATAAATATGTTTCTGAAAGTCACTTTGACTTTAAAATGTTTACAAGTGTTTATAAATACAAAAAAAGAGTTTAAAAGTACAATAAGTGTTTAAAAATACAATAAAGGTTCATAAAAGTCTTTTGTGGATATTGTAACAAAAGGTTTTCTCTACATCGCGGATTTGCACCTATCGTGGTCTTGGAACCAATTACCCGTGATAAACGAGGGATTACTGTATAGGCGTTCGTAAGTAAGAGGTACCACTGTACGCAAAAGTAGCGTAGCGTTACCCACTTGACATTATCTGACGGTAATGTTAATAAGCAGTGACAAGAGACACCAAAGAAACCGCTGTAAGTGAATCCACACAAAATGTCTGAATTAGTGATATATATCCAGACTTAAAATCTGCGTTAGTAATATCTGTCCACACATAATGTCAGACCATCTGGACAAAAACGTCATCAGGCGTCAGTCATACAGGTGACAAGACCATTCTTGCCAAGACTTCTGACCCACCCTAATTAACTTCTGAATGCCTCACACCATGGCTCTGGCTTGCTTTATTAGTTGAGAGTAGCATCAATTTTATACCTGATGATTTAATTGGATCGCCTCAACGTAAATTATTTTCCCTGGTCATTTTTCTCATTGACGGAAATGGAGAACTTTAATCCATGCAGATTCAACTTCTTACGTTTGTTTTTACAACCACCAAGCTCCCAAGGAATGCAAGACAATTTACAATGCAGTGACGGTTAATCATTGCTCAAGAGGGGGTGTAGAAAACCGTTCAAATACACCAGTCTGTGAAGTGAAATCCGTTGAAACCAATGGGAGCATTTGACCTAAAGTTCCTCTCTGAGTCGTTTCTCCACAAAAGTCCCCAGAAATAAGGTGGATACGATTAAACCTACATCAATTTCAGAATAATTCAGTTAAGACCTTTATTAGTCCCTTTAAGTGGAAATTGACATTGTTTCATCAGCAACAGTGGATACAAGAAATAGAAAAATGCATGTAGGAGAAGACAAGTACATCGCACTAGTTACAAACCAAAATGTTAATGCTGTAATTCAACCTACCAATATTATTATTACTTGTGAATTCAATAATGACTGCTTCATTGAGTCTAAGCATGTCTCCACAGCCCACAGCGATACTGCTCACTAAAAGACGTTGAGTCAATAGAAGAGCATGATTGTAATTTGGGTCTAGAAAGTCCCAGCCGACTTCCAGAGAACCTCTCCAATGGCAGTGTTGGAGCCAATTTCTTCAGCTGTGTGGATGAGCATGACAGTCAGCCACTTCCTGTGGCTAAAAGCCTTGACGATCTGAAGAGTCTGCAAGGCTATCGAAAGCTTCAAGCCAAGTTCTCCAGTCAGGTCAGAGAAACAGTATATTTGTTCGTTTGTTTTAACTTTTCCCTGTTTAGTCGAATGTTTTTCTCTGATTTGTGGTCTTATAGTTAAGTCAATAAGATATTTTTTTCTTTATCTTGATTTTTAATGGCTTCAATAGTACTTTAAATACTTTTTAATGTACTTTGGATCAGGAAAAGCACATTGAATTTGTATGCCCTATATAAATTAAGCTGTCTTGCTTTTGCCCTGCAATGTCAGGTATGACTACATTTTCTAGCAAGATCAAAACCAAAAGTTGTATTTTTAAACTTTTGAATGACTGAGTTTATAAATTCTTGTTTCAAATACTAAGATTTAGGTCGTCTACAAAGTCTCTTTACAAACTATGGGACTATGGGAAAATAGCTTCTGCATGTTTTCAGGTTCCATTACCAGAATCAGGGGTGAGGGTAAAGATTTGATAAAATTGTGCCCGAAATATTCTGGAAAACATAAGGTTTATTACACATGCAAATGTTGCACATTAGCGAGTACTGATTTCACTAGGCAATTTCCCTTAACTTTTAGGTATTTTCAGATTTTTCCGGCAGTAACCAGGGAGAGACATAGTATAGCGTATGTTTATCCGCATTTATGAAGGAATTTTAGAGATTTGTAGAAATCTTTTTTTTTTTCCTAAAAAATTAATTGTAACTCAACAGCAAACTAAACTATGACCAAGCTATGCTAAATGAACTAACTAATTGCTATGGTGATAAAGCACTAACTTGAAAATTCATATGAAGGTACACTTAAATCTCGATTTTTACACGCTTCAATTCCACGCGACTTTCTGTGTAACGCAGTTTGGTCATGGACCCCACTTTGTTTTGTGGTAAATACATTTTCAAGTAGTATTTTAAATGGATAATATAAGGACCGTACAAAGCTAAATGACTTGCGCGTAAACCTTAGTGCAGTAGTTCTTAACCTTGTTGGAGGTACCGAACCCCACCAGTTTCATATTCGCATTCACCGAACCCCTCTTTCGTGAAAAAAAAAATGTTTTTTTTCAGTCAAGACATAAATGTTTTTTACTGGTTCACAAAATGAGCCGTGCATGGACATCACCTTGTTCGAAGAACGAAACCAATACATTGCATGAACTCAGAACAAATTACATACCGTCAAATCAGTGTGACTTCTGCTGTTGCCTTTGTGAGACCAGTTCAGATATGCGTCATCACGAATTTACACGATAAATCAGGTGTGTTCAGACCTTCGCAGTGGAGGCTCTGCTGAACCCCTGAGACCGACTCACCAAACCCCTAGTGTTTGATCGAACCCAGGTTAAGAACCACTGCCTTAGTGCTAGTGATTTGATGAATTTCAGTGAACAATTTAAAGGCGTTGACACTAAGAAAGTCGGACTGTTTGATCTCTGTGACTGCTTTATTCATTAGAGTTATGGATAGGGTAAGGGTTATCCATTCCCAACATGGTACTGTGCAGTTAACTGTAACCAGGGGTCTTATTTTGGCAATTACAAGACTCGACACAGCTGAAATACAGATATTAATCAAACTGTACAACATTGGCCCCTTTCCCCATAAATACCTCAATGTGGAGGTACATCTTAATACATTGTATGCAATTGTTTCATTTCGCCAAAATATATGCACTGTTTTTTGACTGATAAAAAAACAAATAATTGTCATCATTTTTGTCCTTGCAGCGGAAGGACCTTCATTTCTGTGAACACTCACAAACACCTCCGAGCCTCAAGCTCCCAAACACTGACAACAAGCTGATGGGAATCAAACCAGATAAAACTGAAATTCCCTCTTGGGAACCTCCTACCTGCAAGAAAACACAATCAGATAAACTTCTCATGCAGATAAATCACCACAGCAGTAACAGTTCAGGCCTTAAACTACAAGACTCATCCAGCCCTGGCAATATTACCATTCCTCGCCCTCATGGAAGAAAGAGTGCTGAATTCGGAACTGTGTTAGCACCACTTATTGGCCAGTCTCAATCTAAATCATCTAATGAGGAGAGAACAAAAACAGGGGGTAAAGAATTTCAAAAAGCCCTGAGTAAGACCACAGACATGTTCAATGTTGCAGAGGATCACATGGATTTGATAAGCCTTCTGGATCCCTTTAGCAAGTCACCACAGACTAGTTCCGCGTCAACAATGGATGACATGAATATTGAGATGTTTTCTTCGTCTTGCAAAACAATTCCTCCTAGATCTTACCCAATGATCCAGCCTCCTTTTCAGCCACATGATCACATATCACCTACTGTCTTTACTCAGCCAGTAAAGATTTCACTCCCTCAAATCCAATACATGTCAGGTGGGAGAAGAACACCTTTCAACACAGTCTATGAACCACCAATTGGCTCTTACCCCCACAATCCAACCCAGCCGCATTCTTTCCCTGCAGGCTCTGAGGTCTACAAACAACAATTACCTGGCAGGCCCACTCTTTCTCCCAGTTATCGAATGGGGAACTCTTCCTCATATACCCCACTGCTTCACTCATCAACCAGCAATCGTGCCATTTCAGGACTGACCAATTCAAAACCTGTCGCAAGCACTGCCAACACTCTACCAAGGCTGATTCAAATTGAAGAAGACATCCAGAAAAGTCAGGATCTTTTTGGCGATCTTTTGACGATGATTAAACCAACCACACCTCTTCAAAATAGCATAGATCAGCTCCAGAAGAGATGGGAAACATTTGACTAAAGCCTTTCCTTAGACTTATTACTCTGGCATAGCCAGATGTTTTTCATTAATGCATGAGAAACCTCTTTAGAAGAGCTTGAAATATGGTATTATGCTGAAATAGGAATGAGTACATTTGCATTTGTTCCTTACACAAAACTCAAACTGTGATTAAATATGTTTGTATGGAATATTAAATGACATATTAATAAAACACCACATACATCAAAATCTACAGTATGTAAAATTTTAATTCTGTATTGACCTCAGTAACCCCAAATTAATTAGAAACACTATGTTTACATCCAGTTAGTAACCCTTTGCAAACCGAATATTGACCGTATTCAGTTTATAAAGGCTATATAAATGTGCTACGAGTCGAATATGCTCTTCTGTTTTTCCAAAACACAAATAACCCCAGGGTTACCCCCTTTTCTAACAGTTTGTATATAGAGTATGTAAACTGTAAGTCCATACGTCTAGCGCACAGGTGTCAAACTCAAGGCCCGGGGGCCAGATACGGCCCGCCACATCATTTTATGTGGCCCGCGAAGACAAATTGTGCATCAAATTCGTGTGTCATTACTAGAATTGCAAATTGTCTTCACTTTTAATATCTTTTTTTTTTAAATATTTGACCAGTTTTTACCCATCTGATTTGAAAACGAGTTATTTGTCCGTTTGTTTTGTACCTTTTACTGTATATAATATGAGGTGCTCATACATTTATTTGGGTTGACAGTCATAATGGCCCTCCGAAAGAAGCTATGACTACAATGCGGCCCGCGAAAAAAATGAGTTTCTAGCGTGAAACTTGCTAGAAACACTGGCTAGAAACACTGGCTGGATTCAATATGTTGCATCTTTGCAATGTTATGTGTTAAAAACATCGCAATACATAACAATTGCCTAGCAGGTGATATTTTTAACATTTTCCTTGCATGAGAACTGAGACCACGTGCGGGACTTTGAGTATCAACTTGAAACAACATAATGTCTCCTGATGCCTCCACACAAATAAGCGTTGCTTGTGCAACTGCATCAAGCTAAATTGAATAGTATGCTACCTTGGTTTTTCTCCATAGTTTCTCATCAATCACGGAGATCATATGAGAGTTTGAGGTTCTTTATCCGCCATCCGCACAATCTTTCGTTGAGATCTCTCGTCAATTTTTCTTTTCCGTCCACATCTAGGGAGGTTAGCCACAGTGCCATCCATGGGCTTCAAACTTATTGATGACACTGCGCACAGTAGACACAGGAACATCCAGGTCTTTGGAAATGGACTTGTAGCCTTGAGATTGCCCATGCATGCTCACAATTTTGCTTCTCAAGTCCTCAGACAGTTCTTTGGTCTTCTTTATTTTCTCTATGCTCAATGTGGTACACACAAGGACACAGGTTGAGTCCATTTTAACTGGCTGCAAGTCCATTTTAACTGGCTGCAAGTGTGATTTAGTGAATGCCACCACCTGTTATGTGCCACAGGTAAGTAACAGGTGCTGTTAAGTACACAAATTAGAGAAGCATCACATGATTTTGTCAACCCTTTTTTATGTTTGGTGTGGAATTATATCCAATTTGGCTTTTTGACATTTCTTTTTGTAGTTTTACATTAAAGACAAATGAAATTTAATATCAAAGCATTTGTAATTGCAATCATTTTCTGGGAGAAATTGACCATTATTTGACAGAATTGCAGGGGTGCCAATACCTTTGGCTCCGTCGTGGCTAAGTCGCTCCGGAGTATAAGCCATAAAATGCATAATAAAGGAGAAAAAGACATACCGTATTTTCCGCACTATTAGGCGCACTTAAAAACGTAAAATTTACTGTAAAAAACACAGTGCGCCTTATAATGCCTCAATCATCAATTGATGAATTTGTTGATCCATACTGGTTGTACACAGCGCTCTGCCAAAATGTTTCAGTACATTTTAGTACGACTAGTAAATTACAAGGCCGCATCGCTTCCCAGCATTACGGCAACTGTGGTCAGGGGGCGTCACTGAATAGCTGTTGTACCCACGAGGCTATTTCATTTCAAAATAGGCTGTTCCGTGAATGTTTTCGAGTACGTTTACGGATCAATATCAAACGGAATCATAAATAAGCAGCACCAATGTGTTAAATTAGTCTTTAGTCGGTTCCGATCACGTTTATGGGAGAGAGTTTAAGAAACGTGATTGTTTACAGGGGGCTGCCACGACACTTTGCTGAGGCTCATGGGAGTCTGTGAGCTGAGGCTCATGGGAGTTTGCGGGTGGCTAATGCTATAATGATAGCTGCTATAGGCACGAGGCTCTTTCATTTCAAATAGGCTGCTCCGTTAATGTTTCAAGTAAATTTACGGATTGATGTGGAAGGGAAACATAAGTAAGCAGTACCAATGTGTTAGATCGAACTTTAGTCAGTTCCGATCATTTTATAGGAGATAGTTTGAGAAACGCGATGGTCTACAGGGGCCTGCCACGACACTTTGCTGAGGCTCATGGGAGTCTGCGAGCTGAGGCTCATGGGAGTTTGCGGGTGGCTAATGCTATAATGATAGCTGCTATACGCACGAGGCTCTTTCATTTCAAACAGGCTGCTCCGTTAATGTTTCTAGTAAATTTATGGATCTATATGGAAGGGAAACATAAGTAAGCAGTGTTAGATCGAACTTTAGTCAGTTCCGATCATTTTATAGGAGATAGTTTGAGAAACGCGATTGTTAACACAGGGCTCATTGGTTATTGGCTAGTAGATGCATACCGCAACCCTAGTCAACCTCAGCTTGTTGCAGTACAGCTTCTATTTTATGCGCCTTTTAATCCGGTGCGCCCTGTATATGAAATAATTTCTAAAATAAAAAATTCAATGAGGGTGCGCCTTATAATCCAGTGCGCCTTATGGTGCGAAAAATACGGTATATAAATCACACCAGCGTATAAATCGGATTTTTGGGGGAAATTTATTTGATAAAATCCAACACCAAGAACAGACATGTCATCTTGAAAGGCAATTTAAAATAAAAATAGAATAGGCAACAACACGCTTGATAGGCCGATTGAGCACTCCAAATTGCCCCTAGGTGTGAGTGCGAGTGCAGATGGTTGTTCGTCTCTGTGTGCCCTGCAATTGGCTGGCAACCTGTTCAGGGTGTCCTCCGCCTACTGCCCGATGACCGCTGGGATAGGCTCCAGCACGCCCGTGGGGACAAAGCGGTACAGAAAATGGATGGATAGGCAACAACAGGCTGAACGGTACGGTATGCCCAGTGACGTGCGGTGAGGTTCATGACTGGGGAGGCACTGACGTCACACACACCCCCCGGTAAAATTTGTGTCACAAAAAAGTTTGGGGAACGCTGCTCTAGTGTGGCTTATTCATTATTTAATTTGAACTATTTTTATTAAAATCTCATATCAGCAGTCTTCACACATAAAAACACTCAATAAAGCACATGGAATCAAAAACTTGTTTTTGATCGTGCGTACCACTCTGTTTGAAAAGACATGCTGCTAAGTCCCGTTGTCCGAATCAAACCTTTTAACTCCGGAGTTGCTCTTCCTTTACTGATGACCTCCTGCTTCGACCGAAAATCCATCGTTGAAAATCGTTTGGATATGTAATCTTCCATTGTAAAACGAAATGTAAAAAAAAAAAAAAAAAACGAATGTAAAACGAAACAAATGGACGACTGCTCCTCAGTTTTTCACAGTAAATTTGAACTGGAGATCTCTTCTACACGTAGGCGCATGAAGCATCCCAGGATCACTAGCACCCCCTGCCATAAGGCTGGAGAACCTTTTTTCGTAGCCTCCGTAAGGTCTCTTTTCAAAGCCGTTTTGTTCATCTGAAGAAACACGACGTTACAGACAAATGACAAAAAGCACAAGATATTATAAACACCAGCTTAACTACGGAAATTAGTTAATATAGCCACAGTGTTTGAACACTTAAACAGCGACATAGAGACAGACAGCGGTTCAGTCTAACTGCATAGCCTGTCAGCATAGGCAGCCGTGTGATTACGCAATCCTCAGAGGAGGCAAGGCAGGAAGTTGCCTGTATAATACGCACCCTAAAAATGGCATGTCAATGCTGGAAAAAAGCCTGTACCCATGTATAATACGCACCCAAATTTTGACTTTATTTATTTTAATTTTTTTTTTTAAGTCCCAATGATCGATACACACGCATCTGGGTGTGGTGAAATTTGTCCTCTGCATTTGACCCATCCCCGTGTGATTTTGATCCATCCCCTGGGGGAGAGGGGAGCAGTGAGCAGCAGCGGCGCCGCGCTCGGGAATCATTTGGTGATCTAACCCCCCAATTCCAACCCTTAATGCTGAGTGCCAAGCAGGGAGGCAATGGGTCCCATTTTTATAGTCTTTGGTATGGTCTTAACTAGGCTGGATGTATTTTTTTTGTTGGCGTTGATTTCTCCGACTGCCCAGAAAGGCACCACCGCGATCAGTTAGGTTAAAATGAAAAGAGAGGAAAGTGACGTGCGGACATGTGAAAAAGGCGGCTCTGTATGGGAGAGAAGTTGAAGAGGAATAAAAACACCCTTGGAAACCAAAACTTGCCCCTCGTCGTGACTCGGAGCCGCAACAAATGTTTCGGATTTGTGTAGGGTACATTGTGACAGCAAACGAGCAGGTGATCGAGCAAGCGTCTGATACGAGAGCATTGCGTTCGTATGGAGCGTGTTTGAAGTGAACAGCAGAGACGAAAGGAACAAGGCAAAGTGTTGTGAAATAAAATATTACCTGTAATACGTATTTTGTTATTTGCTGATTGTATGTATTAAACTATCACATTCATTGTCAGTCAAGAAGAGAAGAGGACTATTCGCATCGGATCCATAGTGCGCATGCGCAGTGATACTGCCTCCGTATGACGTCCAGTCCGCGATGGAGATTAAAAAACAAACAATATTTGACAATAACACAGGTTTCTGTTCCTGTCTTTGGTAATGTCCCCCTGTCTTTTTGTTCCACGTCTTTGTCGGTCAGTCCTGTTGTTGGTTTTGTTAGAGAGTTATGTTAGTTTACCAAGTCTGTGTTTTGAGTTCCTCCAATGAACCCTGGTTCAAGCTGCACTTGGTCGCCCTCTTCCTTTCCACACTCCATCCGTGACAAGATTTTCTTCAAAAATTGTTGTACCATGATTTTCTTAAAAAAAAAAAAAAAATTAAAAAAGAATTTTTTTTTAAAAAAAATTGTACCCATGTATAATGCGCACCCCGGATTTTAGGACGATAAATTAGTTAAATTTTGCGAATTATACATGGGAAAAAACGGCACTCTGCATTCATTGCAGCCTGGTCATCCTAGAAGAGGGATCCTCCCATCTGTGGTCTCTTTTCAAGGTTTCTCATTTCCCCTAGTTGGAGTTTTGAGTTTTTCCTTGCCCTCCTGGGAGTTTAAGATCAGGGGATGTTTGAGAATATTTGTCAATTTTCGCACATGTCCTGAGTGTTGTTAGTCACCTAAATATTGAACAGAGGCTGTGATGTACTGAAGTCAAATTCCTTGTTTGGCATGCTCAAACATGGCGAATAAAAATTCTTGAATATAATACATCAAAATGGCACAATCAATTCTGGAGTTTTTCCTTTTGATGAAAACTGTTTTTTGCAACTTCTATCTATCTATCTATCTATCTATCTATCTATCTATCTATCTATCTATCTATCTATCTATCTATCTATCTATCTATCTATCTATCTATCTATCTATCTAGCTATCTAGCTAGCTATCTATCTAGCTATCTATCTATCATTGAAGATTTATTCTTTAACAATATCATGACAATAGCCTAACATTAGCTTACACGTAACATCATGTTACCCACATGCTTGTAAAAGTAAAAACGTACCTTTGTGTTTTTTTGTTTTGATGTGCTCCTTAATGTTCGAAGCGCTGCGACCTCCATAGCTTATCACATCTTGACAAAGAATGCACAAAACCTTCCCCGGGACATCTAATTTACGGATATGTTCCGTCAGGCAGGTGGTTATGGACTGTGTTCTGAGTTGTAAGATGACGCTGCTCTCGAGCCATGCCCATCTGAAGCAGTTCCTGATCTCGTTCGACTTGTCTATTTCCCTGGCACGATCCTCATCTTTTTTCTCTAAAACCTTCGCCATGCTGGCTAAAACGTTTGCTAATTAGGCAAATGAGTAGGTGTCAGGTCTAAGTACCATCAGACATTATTTTACACACTGAAAGAAGAGGAGAAGACAACCAGTATTATTTTTGCTCGCGAGGAGAATTACGTAGAAGGCCCAGTTACAGTCCTCCACCAATTCTGGACTCCTCTTCCGCTATCTCCTCTTTTTATTTTGGGTTGCCCTGGTTACAAAAGGCGTTGCTACACTAAAGGGAGGGGAGATTGTGGCTGTAGCAACGCTGATTAGGATACTAAACGATGTTGTGTGGTGCGAGGCCTTGGCCGATTCGTGACCCCCAGCAATGCAGAGTATGTCCTTAGTTGGTTGGCAGCCTCGTCCTAGGCTGCGATCTCCAAACGTTCTGGGTGCCGTGTCCCTGTGGAACAATGCTCTAGACTTTCTTGCTAAGTATCACACAATAATAATAATGAGATACCTCTCGTGCATACACTCCAACAAACATTAAGTAAATGTGAGATAACTTGCATGAAGTCTACTTAAACATTGAGTAAATATGGGATAACTTATGTGCAACTACTTCAACATGTATGTCTTTTCTGTAACACTTTATATCAAAGAAAAACTGTCCCGGTCAACAACAATTTATGGATAGAAACTACAAGGTTTAAAAGAGAAAGAACGTCTCTCGAACTAAACAAAGAACAAAGGTGTTCTGTTCATAACTAGTGAGGGCCTCTCACAGTTAAGAAAAGGAAGGGAGTCTAAGAACTCCCCAGAGCTAGACAGATATATTTGCTTGAGCAAACATATGAGACCTCCGGTTCAGGCCGACCAGCGCTTCTGCAAAAACAATTATTCCAACAGTAGGCAAATGATGTGACGAAAGTAGCGCCAAAATGCTGCCGAAAATAAGCCGGCTTTTGTCGCAATACTGCAGCCAGCCGCCCCCCCCCCATATAAAAACTATTTTCTCAACGGATCTACACGATTCACGAAAATGATACTCCCGACGGAAAAAAACACGGAAATCCGCGGATCCGCGGAAGATTCTCATCCCTAGTAATATGCGTTCATCTAGTGCCTGTATATTATGTCTCTGTGTGGCAGAAGCCACACAAAACAATGGCGGCGAAGGTACGTACGGTTTTTTTGTCTCGATCTACGTCAGAGGACATTACGTTTTACGTACTTCGGGGCGGTAGACCAATCAGAGGACTTCACGTAACACGTAGAGTACGTACCTCCACCGCCATTGATAAATGTATACAATCGTTTGTGCAAAGAAAACAGCATTAGGACCCTCTAAAATGGCATAGACAAAGAGACATGCTTACGAGGCACAATTCAAGCTTCCTGGAAAGCCGGGATCATTGCCGAAGAGCAACGTGACAACGACGAGGCACTGACGAGGGAAATTGGCATGTCAGACGGCGAACTTGCCCAACTGTTTAATTTGGATACAGAAGATGAATACTTGGACGGATTTGTGTATGAATATCGATCAACAATAATGTGAGTACAGTAGAGTACACGGTTAAATAGTAGAATAAAGTACAACCGAACTCACTTTCTTGCGCCCGTGACAGTTTTTATTTGTTTACCGTAAATCATGGAATGCATGCGCCCTATGATGTGGAGCGCCCTATGTGTGTGTTGAATACAGTAATGGAACACATAACTGAGACTGCATCTTTTAGTACGGTGCGCTCTTTGGTCGTGAAAATAGAGTATTCAAATAACTACAGCATAAATAACATGCAAACAAGTTTATCAAACCATCTGTGTCACGCCAAATCATTAAATCCAACGAAATCTTCATCCTCTGTGTCACTTATAAGAACCCTGCGATCATCTGCTGCTGGTTTATTGGAGGCTCCCAGCAACAGCAGAAAGAAGATCGGTGATGCAGCCTTTGTTAATTACGCCCCCAAACTATGGAACACACTGCCCATAGATATCAGGGAAGCCAGCTCGCTAGATATTCTCAAAACAAAACTTAAAACTCATTTCTTTACCCGAGCATTTAACTAATTACGTTTTGTAAATTTCATTTTAAGCCTAGTTTTACCTTTATTTTTTATCTTTTCTTAAAGCTTTATTCTTTATTATATTAAAGCTTGCTCCTATTTTAAGCTCACTTTATTAATTGTGTATGCATACATTAATGTTTTGTTTTTATGTGTTCATGTTTTCTTTCTTTGTTGTAAAGCGCTTTGAGCTGCATTTCTTGTATGAAAGGTGCTATACAAATAAAGTTTATTATTATTATTATTATTATCATTATTATAAACAACTCCGCTAACTCCAGAAGTAGATGCGGCGCTTCCTCTTCTACGACGCTTACGTCAGACTCATTGTCAGTTGCAGTTCCAATTATTCCACAGGCTGAGCGCGCCCCCTTGCGGTTTAGTGTGAAAATAACATGTGAAATGATATAATGTGTTAATAATTTCACACAAGTCGCTCCTGAGTACAAGTCGCACCCCCGCCGGCGAAACAATAAAAAAAACTGCGACTTATAGTTCGGAAAATACGGTAATAGTGTTTGTTTGTTTGTTGTCCGTGAGTCGTCACCTTATCGTGGTGGAGGGGTTTGCGTGCCCCTATGATCCTAGGAGCCATGTTGTCTGGGGCTTCATGCCCCTGATCACCCATGGCAAACGGGTCCTAGGTGAGGGGCCAGACAAAGCACGGCTCAAAAAGCCCCTTATGATGAAAAAGATATATGGACACAGATTTCCCTCGCCCGGACGCGGGTCACCGGGGCCCCCCTCTGGAGCCAGGCCTGGAGGCGGGGCTCGAAGGCGAGCGTCTGGTGGCCGGGCCTTCGCCCATGGGGCCCGGCCGGGCACAGCCCGAAAAGGAAATGTGGGTCCCCCTTCCCATGGGCTCACCACCTGTGGGAGGGGCCAAAGGGGTCGGGTGCAGTGCAAGCTGGGCGGCGGCCAAAGGCAGGGACCTTGGCGGTCTGATCCCCGGCTGCAGAAGCTGGCTCTTGGGACATGGAATGTCACCTCTCTGGCTGGAAAGGAGCCCGAGCTGGTGTGCGAGGCAGAAAAGTTCCGACTAGATATAGTCGGACTTGCCTCCACGCACAGTTTGGGTTCCGGTTCAAGCCCTCTCGAGAGGGGCTGGACTCTCTTCCACTCTGGAGTTGCCCACGGTGAGAGGCGTCGAGCAGGTGTGGGTATACTTATTGCCCCCCGGCTGGGCGCCTGCACATTGGGGTTCACCCCGGTGAACGAGAGGGTAGCCTCCCTCCGCCTTCGGGTGGGGGGACGGATCCTGACTGTTTGTGTCTATGCACCAAACGGCAGCTCAGAGTAACCACCCTTCTTGGAGTCCCTGGAGGAAGTGCTGGAGAGCGCTCCTTCTGGGGACTCCATCGTTCTACTGGGTGACTTCAATGCTCACGTGGGCAATGACAGTGAGACCTGGAAGGGCGTGATTGGGAGGAACGGCCCCCCCGATCTGAACCCGAGCGGTGTTCTATTATTGGACTTCTGTGCTCGACACGGATTTTCTATAATGAACACCATGTTCAAACATAAGGGTGTCCATGTGTGCACTTGGCACCAGGACACCCTAGGCCGCAGTTCGATGATCGACTTTGTAGTCGTGTCATCGGATTTGCGGCCGCATGTTTTGGACACTCGGGCGAAGAGAGGGGCGGAGCTGTCAACTGATCACCACCTGGTGGTGGGTTGGCTCCGATGGTGGGGGAAGATGCCGGTCCGACCTGGCAGACCCAAACGCTCTGTGAGGGTCTGCTGGGAACGTCTGGCGGAATCCCCTGTCAGGAAGAGCTTCAACTCCCACCTCCGGCAGAGCTTTTCCCACGTCCCGGGGGAGGCGGGGGACATTGAGTCCGAGTGGACCTTGTTCCGCGCCTCCATTGTTGAGGCGGCTGACCGGAGCTGTGGCCGTAAGGTCATTGGTGCCTGTCGTGGCGGCAATCCCCGAACCCGCTGGTGGACACCTGCGGTAAGGGATGCCGTCAAGCTGAAGAAGGAGTCCTATCGGGCCGTTTTGGCCTGCGGGACTCCGGAGGCAGCTGACAGGTACCGGATGGCCAAGCGGAACGCGGCTTCGGCGGTTGCTGAGGCAAAAACCCGGACGTGGGAGGAGTTTGGCGAGGCCATGGAGAATGACTTCCGGACGGCTTCGAGGAAATTCTGGTCCACCATCCGGCGTCTCAGGAGGGGGAAGCAGTGCAACGTCAACACTGTTTACAGTGGAGATGGCGTGCTGCTGACCTCGACTCGGGACGTCGTGTGTCGGTGGGGAGAATACTTCGAAGACCTCCTCAATTCCACCGACACGCCTTCCATTGTGGAAGCAGGGCCTGGGGACTCTGAGGCGGACTCTCCAATCTCTGGGGTCGAAGTCACTGAGGTAGTTAAAAAACTCCTCGGTGGCAGGGCCCCGGGGGTGGATGAGATCCGCCCGGATTTCTTAAGGGCTCTGGATGTTGTGGGGCTGTCATGGCTGACACGTCTCTGCAACATCGCGTGGACATCGGGGACAGTGCCTCTGGATTGGCAGACTGGGGTGGTGGTTCCCCTCTTTAAGAAGGGGGACCGGAGGGTGTGTTCCAATTACAGGGGAATTACACTCCTCAGCCTCCCTGGTAAGGTCTATTCAGGGGTGCTGGAGAGGAGGGTCCGTCGGGAGGTCGAACCTCGGATTCAGGAGGAACAGTGTGGCTTTCGTCCTGGCCGTGGAACAGTGGACCAGCTCTTCACCCTCAGCAGGATCCTCGAGGGTGCATGGGAGTTCGCCCAACCAGTCCACATATGTTTTGTGGACTTGGAGAAGGCGTTCGACTGTGTCCCTCGGGAGGTTCTGTGGAGGGTGCTTCGGGAGTACGGGGTACCGAGCCAACTGATAAGGGCGGTTCGGTTCCTGTATCACCGATGCCAGAGTTTGGTCCGCATTTCCGGCAGTAAGTCGGATTCGTTCCCAGTGAGGGTTGGACTCCGCCAAGGCTGCCCTTTGTCACCGATTCTGTTCATAATTTTTATGGACAGAATTTCTAGGCGCAGCCGAGGCGTTGAGGGTGTCCGGTTTGGGGACCTCAGCATCGCGTCTCTGCTTTTTGCAGACGACGTGGTGCTGTTGGCTTCTTCAGGCCGTGATCTCCAGCTCTCACTGGAGCGGTTCGCAGCCGAGTGTGAAGCGGTCGGGATGAGGGTCAGCACCTCCAAATCCGAGTCCATGGTCCTCGATCGGAAAAGGGTGGAATGCCCTCTCCGGATCGGGGATGAGATCCTGCCCCAAGTGGAGGAGTTTAAGTATCTTGGGGTCTTGTTCACGAGTGAGGGGAGGATGGAGCGCGAGATCGACAGGCGGATCGGTGCAGCGTCGGCAGTAATGCGGACTCTGTACCGGTCCGTCGTGGTAAAGAGGGAGCTGAGCCAAAAGGCAAAGCTCTCAATTTACCGGTCGATTTACGCTCCTACCCTCACCTATGGTCACGAGCTATGGGTCGTGACCGAAAGAACGAGATCCCGGATACAAGCGGCCGAAATGAGTTTTCTCCGCAGGATGTCCGGGCTCTCCCTTAGAGATAGGGTAAGAAGTTCGGTCATCCGGGAGAGACTCGGAGTAGAGTCGCTGCTCCTCCACGTTGAGAGGAGCCAGATGAGGTGGCTCGGGCATCTCATCAGGATGCCTCCTGGGCGCCTCCCTGGGGAGGTGTTCCGGGCATTTCCCACCGGTAGGAGACCCCGGGGACGACCCAGGACGCGCTGGAGAGACTATGTTTCTCAGCTGGCCTGGGAACGCCTTGGGATCCCCCGGGATGAGCTAGATGAAGTGGCTGGGGAGAGGGAAGTCTGGGAGTCCCTCCTGAAGCTGCTGCCCCCGCGACCCGACCCCGGATAAGCGGAAGAAGATGGATGGATGGATGGACAAAAGCAATTTAAACAACTTCACAGCAAATATGCTGGTATCCTGTCAATATTTTGTCCTTATACATTTTTTTAAACTTAGGTTCTTTAGTTCTTCACTGCTGGTGTTCCATAATTCCACGCCTTTAACTGTTATACAATGTAACTTTAAGTTTGTTCTCACCAAATCTCTTTTAAACATAAGTGTTCCTCTTAAATAATAGGTACTTTCCCTCCACTCAAACAACCTCTGTATACTGTTTGGCAATTGATTATTTTTTATTTTGTACATGAGTTGGATGGTTTTAAAGTCGACTAGGTCGTTTTATTTCAGTGAGTTCAGTTCAATAAAGAGAGGGTTAGATGGTTCTCTATAATCAGCATTATTTACAAGTCGTATTGCTTTTTTTTGAAGAATGAAGATTGGATCTGTGTTTGTTTTGTATGTATTGCCCCACACCTCCACACAGTAAATAATGTATGGGAGTATGAAGGAATATAATGATGACTGATTTATAAGGTCTTTTACTTTATATAATACTGCTAATGATTTTGAAATTTTTGATTTGATATACATTATATGTGGTTTCCAACTTAATTTATTGTCTATAAGCACTCCAAGAAATTTTATTTCATTTACTCTTTCTATTTCTATATTATTTATTGTAAGAATTTTGTCTGTGTTAGTCGGATGGTTTCCAAATATAATATACTTTGTTTTACTTAAATTTAGTGTAAGTTTATTTGTGTAAAACCAACTCTGTAATTTTTTCATTTCAATACCCACAGTATCCAGTAGTTGATCCAGGTCATCCCCACTGCAAAGCAGGTTTGTGTCATCTGCAAAAACTACGGCCTTGAGTAACCTGGAGACCTTGCACATATCATTGACATACAAATTAATAACAAGGGGCCTAATATAGAGGCTTTGCAGTCACGTGGTTTTATCACGTGATTTTGTGTTATGCCGCCATCTTGGCGGTCAACTCGTCAGCTCGTTCCTACGTGTTTGTATAGATTGTCTGATTTCTGCGCTACGTTTTCACCGATTTCATCCGAATTATGGCTGATTTGCTATCCAACGAAGTTGGGCATTTGGATGAAGAATCCAAGAAACGTTACAGAGAGAAGTTGAACCTTGTTGGCACAACGGATCCGTATCTTTTACCGAGAAGTATGCTAAAATCGCCTGACCATTTTGCAACAGCCGACTTGCCTGAACTCTCATATCCAGATATTTATAATTACCTCGTCGATTCACCATCTCCGTACACTGGAAAGGACCTTAAGGCATACAAGAGTCTGGATGCCTACAAGTATCTTACAGCAGGTTTTGTGCATGATGGGCTGATATGGCAGATTCCAAACAAGAATCGATTTCTTCTCATGACCAAGGTAAGGAAAAGGCACGCACGTGGCAGTAACAGTGTGGTTGTGAAAAAACTACTGAAGTGATTCTAATGAAAACTCACATTGATAAGCTTTTTTTTATTACAAAAGGCCTCTTGTTCAAAAATGAATGATTCATGAGAAAATGTACCAAATGCCAGGTAAAATATGCATAAATGGACAGTAAGAGGTCTAGCCTTGTATATTATATCCAAATTATGGACTGATACTAATATAAGGTATGTCATATTATCTGTTTCAGGTAAAACACTCTCAACGGATGAATGATCCTCCCCTCAGACCTTGGGTAGCAATAGCGAAAGATGGTCAGATCCTGTGCTGCCACTGTACCTGCATGGCTGGATTGGGTGAAACATGTTCACATTCAGCAGCATCCCTGTTCGCCCTGGAGACATTAATACGTATGAAGACGGCCACTTCATGCACATCACTACCTTGTCAGTGGCTGAAACCATCAGCATCGCACATAGAATATGCTGAAGGATGCAATATCGATTTTGCCCGTCCAGCCCAGAAACGAAAGTCAGAAGTTTCAACTCCTGAGGAAAGTGCTGCGAGAAAACTGCTGAATGTTCCTCCACCAACTGAAGAGCAGAAAGCTGCCTTTTACAAGGCTTTGTCTGAATGCGGTGGAAGACCAGCAATTTTGAGCATTGTCCCTGACTATGCTGACAACTTTGTGCCAAGGGCAGTGAAGCGAAAGCTTCCTGTACCTCTCTCACAGCTGTACGATTCTGGCAACATGAAACTCAGCCCAGATGAACTTGCACTAAAATGCCGGTCAGAGCTGGAAAAGTTACATTCCATTACCAGAGAGCAGGTTTGTATTTTTTTCGCACTTGGTAATTAATATATATATATCATAAATAATTTATTGTTCTCCAACCTGTTACAAATAATCTAATCATAGTGAAAGCAATTTTTATTCAAATGATTTTCAGATATCTGCGGTTCAAGAAGTCTAAGCTGCTCACGCTCAGGCCAAACCACTAGCATTGGAACCAGTATACTATGCATGACATGGATTACATTTCTGAAACTCCTGGAAATACTAGCAGTGGAAACATTATATGTGTAAGCCAAGTACTGAAGGCACAGATTCAGCCTCAGTCTGAGTAATGTCACAAGAAATTGACTAAAAGGACTCAACTTCATATTTTGACTAAGATGAGGTGCAATCAAATTAAACGTTGTCATCATAATCATGTATGATGGCAGACCAGTCAAAAACGTTACTTTGTCATCATTACCCTTGAAAGATTCTTCATTCCATGTACAGCGTTTAAAATTGTCCTTCAGTTCATCCAGTTCTGCACGCAGATTTTTACACTCTGCAGTGAGGGAATCCATTGCTTCCCCAGTGATATCCGTCTGTGTGGCAGTAGTCACCATGCCTTCTTTTCCAATCTCAGCGTGCACCACATCTTCACCAGCGGGTAGTTGATCATTTTCACAAGGAACAGACTGGGAAATATTGACAAGTGCTGCTGCTGCTGCCAATGCCCTCTCTGCTTGAGATTTTGTCTTCTCTCAAAAATCTCCATTGAACATCTGAGTTTTCGTTTGTGATTTGACTGGGTATGCTCAAATATACTTGGCACATAGTCTGGGGATAGTGGATCTTCACTTTTTGCACCTGAAACAATTAAACAATCACATTATTCATAATGACTACCATAAATAAACAAATCAGGGGTGAATAGTTTGTTTACATACCTGATATGAAGTGCTCATTGCATATCCTCGTGTAAATCGTAGGTTTCCATTGTTCACAACGAATCGCCGCGATCCATTTATCACGTTTTTTCATGTTCGCCGGAAATCTATAGAAGCTAAGATTTTGTTTATTGTCTATTGTTACATCCAACAGCACAGCAGGTATCCGGCATTTTTAAGCTCAAATAGCAGCAAGAAACAAGAAACAACAAGAAAGCGTGTGTGTGAGTCGTTGACCGGCACTGAAAAGTTGACCGCCAAGATGGCCGCCAAGCTAATGTGGGTAGCTTGATGACGTCAGCTGCAAAGCCTCTATTGAGCCCTGAGGAACCCCACACTTTACCTGCTTTAGTTTTGATTTACAGTCCATAAGTTGCACATATTGGTTCCTGTTTGATAAATAACCAAGTGAGTGACATACTACCTTGTATCCCATATCTGTCAAGTTTTGTTAACAATATTTCATAATTTACAGTATCAAAAGCTTTCTTAAGATCCAAGAAAACACCTACAACATATTGTTTATTTTCAATAGCTGTTGTTATTTCAGCTACGAAATCTAACAAAGCTAGTGTGGTGGTCCTATTTTTTCGAAATCCATACTGTTGGTCACAGAATATTTTGTTTTGTAATAAAATCATCAAGCCTTTTATAAAATATTTTTTCTAATATTTTGGAGAACTGTGGGAGTAGACTATAATTTGAGAATATGTGTTTGTCCCCAACTTTATATATCGGAATAATTTTAGCAGTTTTCATTTCACTCGGAAAAACACCAGTTGTCAAAGATTGGTTGCAGATATGTGTAAGGGGTTTCACCACACATTCAATAATATTTTTAACAAGTGACATATCTATCCCATTACAGTCAGTTGACTTTTTACCTTTAAATTCTCTAACAATTTCTGTTATTACTGTTTAGAAAGTAAGAAGGATATCCTGGCTTTCCAGTTCTGTTTTTAATAATCTCATTTAACACTTTCCATGTACCGTAATTTTCGGACTATAAATCGCGTTTTTTTTCATAGTTTGGGTGGGGGGGCGACTTATAATAAGGAGCGACTTATGTGTTTTTTTTCAAAAAGTTTCAAAAACTTTCCAAAAACAAAAAAGTGAAACCGCGATAAACGAACCGCGATGTAGCAAGGGATTACTGTAATTTGAATTTCAAGTGCCGTCAGCAGCGCGACGCGGCGTGGCGCTTGTTTACATAAAGGACAAAGATTGATCACGGGATGACGAAGATGACGAAGGGCCCCACGTACAACCGGCATCATTGGCGGCTTTGTTTCTAAGCGACACGGCGGACGAAGAGTTTGAAGGATTTAAGGATTTGGAGTGACACAGAAGGTTTGAAAAACTATTACGGCTTTTACACACGCCCGGTCTTACTCTACGGAGCTCTCTTTCACTTCCGTGGATTGAAGTCGGGGGCCGGCGCTCGGCCGGGTGGCTGTCCAGGGACGGTGGATGGGGCTCGGACAATGCTTTTAAGCACGCCCGGTCCTACTCGACCGAGCTGTCTTTCACCTCCGTGGATGGAAGTCGAGGGCCGGCGCTCGGCCGGGTGGCTGTCCAGGGACGGTGGATGGGGCTCGGTCATGGCTTTTACGCACGCCCGGTCCTATTCTATGGAGCTCTCTTCCACTTCCGTGGCTGGAAGTCCACGCCGCCACACGCCTGGAAGTTTGTTTTGTTAAATAAAGAGCCGTTTACCAAACCCACGTCTTTCCTTGAACTTTGTTAACACTACAATATAATTATATAGTAGATCTGTGGAATAACGACGAGGCTGACGTCAGGGCGCATGCGCAGCGTTGTTGACGAAGGACGAGGAATTTGATCGATGGATTTAATGATTTAGAGTGCACAGATGGTTTGATAATACTATTGCTTATATAATAGTTATTTGATATCTAATTTATATATCGTTATATGGGCCTGTGGAATATTTTGAAGTGCAAGCGCCGTCAGCTGCGCGCACCCATTGTTGACAAAGGACGATCGATGGATTTAATGATTTGGAGTGACACAGATGGTTTGATAACATTATTGCTTATATAATAGTTATTTGATATATAATTTATATATCGTTATACGGGCCTGTGGAATATCTTGAAGTGCAAGCGCCGTCAGCAGCGCGCACGCATTGTTGACAAAGGACGATCGATGGATTTAATGAATTGGAGTGACACAGATGGTTTTATTAACGTGTTATTTATGTAATAGTTTTTTGAATAACTCTGAATTTTACCTTCAGGGCCGTTCTCAGCTCTTCGTTTGTGTTTATGTCACGTTAGCATACCTATCGTTTAGCCTGTTGTTGCTCGTTCATGACTGTTCTTGGTGTTGAATTTTGTCGAATAAATTGCCTCCCAAAATGTGACTTATACTCCGGAGCGACTTATATGTGTTTTTTTTCACATTTTTGGGCATTTTATGGCTGATGCGACTTGTACTCCGGAGCGACTTATAGTCCGAAAATTACGGTAATTATTATGTTATTCTTGTTTTCCTCCAGTATTTTGCTATAGTACCGTCGCGTACGTCGAGCCAAATTGGCCACTCTTTTTTAAACACTCGGCACTGTGTCCACCTTGCTTTTCCTTGGGCGACTCATTTTAATAGAAGGATTCCAGGGGAAGGTTTGTGGGTGGCTTTAGCGTAAAACTGTATCTGAAAGCTCAGCGCGCGAATTACAAGAATGCTGTCGTCACAGCCCACGCTCTAAATTGGGGACTGATACAAATAGAGCGCGAGTGCGCCATGTCCGTACTACTGAGTACGTACACGCACTTGTGAGTGTGCACCGAGCTTTCTGACACGGCTTCCGGCAGTAAATGCGCAGGCGAGCGGTTCCCCATCTACTGGGGAAACGCAGTCATTGCAGGCAAAATGACAAAAAAAAAAGTTTAATAATACAATTAATTCAGGGTTGGCGGGCCGGATTAAACGGTCCCGTGGGCCGGATGTGGCCCGCGGGCCGTAGTTTGCCCATCCCTGGGCTAAACGATACGGTATGCTAACGTGACAAACACAAACGAGGAGCTGAGAACGGGCCTGACGTAACATTCAGTTATTTAAAAAAAACTATTACATAAATAACACGTTTATAAAACCATCTGTGTCACTCCAATTCATTAAATCCATCGATCGTCCTTTGTCAACAATGCCGTGTGCCGCGCCGCAGTTCAAATTATTCCACAGGCCCATACAACGATATATAAACTATATTTTAAATAACTATCACATAAACAACAATATTATCAAACTATTTGTGTCACTCCAAATCATTAAATCCATCGATCAAATTTCTTGTCCTTTATGTCATCCTGGTGACAGAGGACATGTCCAGAGTATATGGCGCTTTAAAGTGTTAATTACTTTATTTGATTTTTTCTCTCTATTTTTCATGTTTTGAATATGTTCAAGATAAAGATATCAAAGCATGTGAAGTGATCAACTATACTAAAATTAACATGTGAAGTGGTCAACTATACTTGTAAGTAAGTGATGTGTTAATGATCAAGTAAAAATTTGTGAAAAAAAACATATATAAGTCGCTCCTGAGTATAAGTCGCCCCCCCACCCAAACTATGAAAAAAACCGCGACTTATGGTCCGAAGATTACGGTATATATATATATATATATATATATATATATATATATAAAAAATAGTATAATAGTATATAGCAGGGGTGGCCAACCAGTCAGAGACTAAGAGCCACATTTTTTTACTGTGTACCGCAAAGAGGCACATCCCCCCCCCCCGAATGGGTTTGCCCCTCCTCCTTTGCGGGATTTCACCTCATGCGCATGCGCGTTTGACGAAAATACCATATTAAACTCAAGCGAAGCGAACACGCAGCGTTTGACGAAAATACCATATTGAACTCAAGCGAAGCGAACACGCACAAAACCAAACAAACAAACAAATAAACCCACAAATGTTGACATGAACGTAAAGGAGCCGCATGCGGCTCGCGAGCCGAACGTAAAGGAGCCGCATGAAACCCGGCAAAGAGCCGCATGCGGCTCGCGAGCCGCGGGTTGGCCACCCCTGGTATATAGTATCTCTTCCAAAACGTTTATTGAGTGTTATTAAAAGGAAAGGTGATGTAACGAAGTGGTAAACATGCCCTTTCCCAACTTCTACTACACGTGTTGCAGCCATGAAATTATTATTTATTTATTATTATTAATTATTATTTGAAAAATTAAATAAAGTTTATGAGTTTGAGCATTAAATATGTTGTCTTTGTAGTGTATTCAATTGAATATACAGGACTGTCTCAGAAAATGTGAATATTGTGATAAAGTTCTTAATTTTATGTAATGCAATTAAAAAACCAAAAATGTCATACATTCTGGATTCATTACAAATCAACTGAAACATTGCAAGCCTTTTATTATTTTAATATTGCTAATTATGGCATACAGCTTAAGAAAACTCAAATATCCTATCTCAAAATATTATAATATCATGAAAAAGTATACTAGTAGGGTATTCAACTAATCACTTGAATCGTCTAATTACCTCGAAACACCTGCAAGGGTTTCCTGAGCCTTGAAAAACACTCAGCTTGGTTCAGTAAACTAAATCACAAGTATGGGGAAGTTTGCTGATCTGACTGCTGTCCAGAGGACCATCAGGAGGGTAAGACACAAAAAGAAATTTCTCAAAGAGCAAGCTGTTCACAGAGAGCAGTTTCAAAGCACATCCACAAAAAGTCTGTTGAAAGGTGGAAATGTGGCAGGAAACGCTGCACAACCAAGAGAGATGACCGCAGCCTTAACAGCATTGTGAAGAAGAGTCGCTTTCAGAATTTGGGGGCGCCTCAAAGACAGTGGACTGAAGTTGGAGTCCAGGTATCAAAAGCCACTGTTCACAGACGTGTCTGGGAAAAGGGCTACAATAGCCTTATTGTAAGACAATGGAAGAAGCGTCTGACTTGGGCTATGGAAAAGAAGCACTGGACAGTTGCAGAGTGGTTCAAAGTCCTCTTTTCAGATGAAAGCAAGTTTTGTATTTCATTTGGAAGTCAAGGCGCCAGAGTCTGGAGAAAGGCTGGAGAGGAGCAAAATCCAAGTTGTTTGAAATCCGGTGTGAAGCTCCCACAGTCAGCGATGGTTTGGGGAGCCATGTCAGCTGCTGATGTTGGTCCACTGTGTTTCATCAAGTCCAGAGAAAATACAGATTTTAGAGCACTACATGCTTCCGTCTGCTGAAAAGCTCTATGGAGATGATGATTTCATTTTCCAGCATGATCTGGCACCTGCCAAAACCACCAGTAAATGGTGTACTGACCATAGCATTACTGTTCCCCTGACCTGAATCCCATAGAGAATCTGTGGGGTATTGTGAAGAAGAAGCTGAAAGACACCAGACCCAACAATGCAAATGAGCTAAAGGCCACTATTGAAGCATCCTGGGCATCCATAACACCTCAGCAATGCCACAGGCTGATTGCCTCCATGCCACGCCGCATTGGTTGCAGTAATCTGTGCAAAAGGATTCCCAACCAAGTACTGCAGGGGTCTCAAACTCCAATCCTCGGGGGCCGCATTCCGACATGTTTTCCAAGTTTCCCTCGTTAAACACACCTGATTCAATTATCAGGCTCCTGCAGAACGTGAGGATGAACTGATCATTTGAATCAGGTGTGTTTAACGAGGGAAACTTGGAAAACATGTAGGAATGCGGCCCCCGAGGAGTGGCGTTTGAGACCCCTGAAGTACTGAGTGCATTAATGGACATTTTCAAATGTTTGATTTTGTTTTGCTGTTATAAATCTTTTTTTTTTACTTGGTCTGAGGAAATATTCTATTATTTTGAGATAGGATATTTGAATTTTCTTAAGCTGTATGCCATATTCAGCAATATTAAAATAATAAAAGGCTTGCAATATTTCAGTTGATTTGTAATGACTCCAGAATGTATGACATTTTTGTTTTTTTAATTGCATTACAGAAAATAAAGAACTTTATCACAATATTCTACTTTTCTTAGACAGTCCTGTAGGTTGAAAAGGATTTTCAAATCATTGTATTTTGTTTTTATTTACATTTTACTCAATTTCCCAACTTCAACCAAATCCGGTTTGTAGATGAGCTATTGCCACCCATAAGAACAAGGTTTTGCAATCATGGTCCTCAAGGGGTAGTTTCCTGTCTTTTTATGTCTCCCACGCTGCAATACACCTGATTCAAATGATCATAATCAAGTATCTGCATACCTTGATGATTATCGGATCATTTGAATCTGGTGTGTTGCAGCAGGAAGACATAAAACATCCAGGAAACTGGCCAACTTTTGTATCCTGTATTTTGTATCCTATTATTACATACATATGACTCAACCCATTTGTTTTATTCATCTGCTAATCCTGTTCTGAGTCAATAGGGCTGGACCGTCTCTCAGCTCAGGATCACCAGGATAGCTGACCAAATAATTAGAGCTGGCAAACCTGCATTCACTTTTAAAATGGTAAAAGAAGTAAACATGTTATGTTTTTGCACTGGGGGGAAGCCAGAGTACTTGGAGAAAAATTATGTGAACAGAGGGAGGTCAAGTATGCATAGACAAAGCCCAGTCCCACGCTTTCCACACAACCAAACGTACGTACGTGTGTGTGTGCGTGCCTGCGTGTCCGACGACAGATTTCCAGACAAAATAACAACTGCACTGTATAATAATAAATAGCAAAACACGCATGTTAGCACACAAACATCTCTGTAAGTAGCCCAAAATTTGTAAATAGGTTGTCAAATGTTAAAATGTATATGTATGCATATGTACATGTATGTATATGTAAATAAATGTTTTAGCGATTAAAAACACATTTTCATTATTTTTGTTCATGTTTTATAGGAGGGAAGTTGAGATGTCACAGTTTTGCAGAACATACAGGTTGCACAAAACCCAAAATCCTTTTCTCCCTATTTTGTCTGCTGATTTGAGTGAAACCAATCTATTTTCAAATAGTCACAACTATAGAACAGTATTAGGTAGAATAATATTTTTATTTCTAATGAAAGAACAGAGTCTAACCTTTCATTTGGTACAACCATATTTACATCGCCATCGCATACAATATTCTGTCGGCCTTGAAAGATGACTGAACAAGCTCAAAATCGGCCGGGATTTTAGGGGTTGTCACATTTTCTAATAATGCTTGGCATTGAAAGAGTTAATACCACAAAAACCTTTTGAACAGGGTTGTGTAGACTCTTGATAGCCATTATATGATAAGATTGTTAACCAAAGCAAAGCCTAATCAGTCTTAAGTAGACACAAATGATGACAGGGCAAAATGCCATAGGTGGACTGCTGGTTATTTAAAATTTTCTCCTGCTAAATATTTTACACTCTTGATGGAAAAAGCTACAAACTATATTGTATATGTTTGCGTACTTTAGACATTACACAGAAGTAGATGTAATACATATATGCAGGCCTTCGAGGAGAAGTCAGAATGAAAGAACACACAAAAAGTGTTGCACCTTTTGTGGTTGTTTTTGCATTTCATCCCCAGCAGGAGCTGAACTGTGTCCCTCTGGCTCCCAAGCATAAGTGCTACTACAAACCGGATTTCGTTGAAGTTGGGAAATTGTACCCATATTCAATTGAATACACTACAAAGACAACATATTTAATGTTCAAACTTGTAAACTTAATTATTTTTTGCCAAACAATAATTAACTTAGAATTTCATGGCTGCAACACGTCCTGTAGAAGTTGGAAAAGGTGGCATAAAATACTGAGAAAGCTGAGAAAAACTCATCAAACACCTATTTGGAACATCCCACATGTGATCAGGCTAATTGGGAACAAGTGGGTACCATGATTGGGTATAAAAGAAGCCTTCCCAAACATGCTCAGTCATTCACAAGCAAGGATGGGGTGAGGTTCACCACTTTGTCAACTGCGTGAGAAAATAATTGAACAGTTTAAAGCGAATGTAAAGGCACCTTTAAAATGTTTTAAAAACCACTCAGAATGTTTGATTATATTCACCTGTATCCAAACAATATTATAGAATTTGAAATAAAATTGCATTCGTGAGCCCAACGCAGTCAGTTTGTGTGTATTTCTTGATCTTTCCTGCCCCTGTCATGAACCGCGCCATTCTGGATCACATGGTACCGTGACGTAGATGATAGGACTCCCCCCATTGTTTACCGACTGATAGCGTGAAGATCCATACAATTTCCAGGTGTTTTGTCTCCAATACTTCACATATAAGCATAATAGAGACAACGGAGCCCCCCCAAGTTCACCCCCCCCCCTCGAAAGTGCCAAGACAGAGCCGTGCAATTGCCAAAAGGGAGATTCTTGGGGTATGAAAATGTTACCTTTATGTTATTTGAAAAATAAAAAACGTTTAGGCTTATAACTATAGGTGTAACTTCGGTAGTAACATACTGTGTGCAAAGGGAAAATAAGAATTAGCACACCAAAGTAATAATCGTTCATGGGGTTTCCCAGTCCTAAAAATGAATGTTCCTACTGTTTTCTACCCTATAAAAAAAGATGTTGCCGAATATATTATTAAAAGAAATTTTCTTTGCAACTTTCTTAGAATTTATTAAATTGGACACCCAAAACAATATCAGTATATAGCCATTGACTTTCTCCCGATCAGGCTGCACCTTCCGCGCCTTTGTTTTGTGATGCTTCAGTCGCTGGGGTACTTCTCACTGGTTCAAATTGGTGGCCTTGTACCCCAAGAAAGAAGTCATACTCTTCTTCATTTTCGTCAGAAGGTGAAGAATCATCTGAGGGAGATTCGTCAGACGACATCTTCTGTATCCGCCATTATGCTTACATAGGTTAAGTAACTCGGCAACGCTCGGCCTCCTATAATCTACGTCACAGTCACTTCGGCAATTTCCGGGATGGACTTCTACGATCACATACAAACCATTGATTTTTCATCGATTACTCGTCAAGTCGCAATTATATTCAAAAATTCACAACAGTTTCCAAAAATACAAGTCCATCTTTATCAAATACATTTTGGGACCCCATAGTGTCTTTACATGCCCTTTAAGAACAACATTTCTCAAAGCAAAATTGCAAGGAATTTAGGGATTTCAACATCTACGGTCCATAATATCATCAAAAGGTTCAGAGAATCTGGTGAAATCACTGCACGTAAGCGCCACGGCCGGAAACCAAGACTGAATGACCGTGACCTTCGATCCCTCAGACGGCACCGCCTTGAAAACCGACATAAGTGTGTAAAGGATATCACCAAATGGGCTCAGGAAAACTTCAGAAAACCACTGTCAGTAAATACAGTTCGTCACTACATCAGTAAGTGCGGGTTAAAACTCTACCATGCAAAGCAAAAGCCGTTTATGAACAACATCCAAAAACGCCGCCGGGTTCTCTGGGCCCGAGCTCATGTAAAATCAAAGTCAAAGTCAGCTTTATTATCAATCCCTTCATATGTCAAGACACACAAAGAAACCGAAATTCCGTTTCCTCCATCCCACGGTGACGAGACATACAAGTAGGCGACTCAAAACAAAAACAAGAAGGCACAAACTGATGAAAAAAAAAAAATGGACTGATGCACAATGGAAAAGTGTTTTGTGGTCTGATGAGTCCACTTTTCAAATTGTTTTTGGAAACACTGAATGTCGTGTCCTCCGGACCAAAGAGGAAGCGGACCATCTGGACTGTTATCAACGCAAAGTTTAAAAGCTAGCATCTGTGATGGTATGGGGGTGCATTAGTTCCCATGGCATGGGTGACTTACATTTCTGTGAAGGCAACATAAATGCTGAAAAGTACATACAGATTTTGGAGCAACATATGCTGCCATCCAAGCGACATCTTTTTCATGGACGCCGCTGCTTATTTCAGCAAGATGATGCCAAGCCACATTCTGCACGTGTTACAACAGCCTGGCTTCAAAGTAAAAAAGTCCAGGTTCTCCCCTGGCCCGCTTGCAGTCCAGACCTGTCTCCCATTGAAAATGTGTGGCGCATTATGAAGCGTAAAATACGACAGGGAAGATCCCGGACTGTTGAACTACTGAAGCGGTTCATCAAGCAAGAATGGGAAAGAATTCCACATGAGAAGCTAAGAGAATTAGTCTCCTCTCTTCCAAAACGTTTATTGAGTGTTATGAAAAGGAAAGGTGATGTAACGAAGTGGTAAACATGCCCGCTTTGTACAAACCGGTTTCAGTTGAAGTTAGGAAATTGTGTAAAATGTAAATAAAAACAAAATACAACGATTTGAAAATCCTTCTCAACCCATATTCAATTGAATACACTACAAAGACAACATATTTAATGTTCAAACTGATAAACTTAATTGTTTTTTGCAAAATAATAATTAACTTAGAATTTCATGGCTGCAACACGTCCAGTAGAAGTTGGGAAAGGTGGCAAAAAATATTGAGAAAGCTGAGAAAAACTCATTAAACACCTATTTGGAACATCCCACATGTGATCAGGCTAATTAGGAACAGGTGGGTACCATGATTGGGTATAAAAGGAGCCTCCCTAAACATGCTCAGTCATTCATCGTCTCCTCCCCCACCGTCTGTTGTCTTCCGGGTTAGAGCACGCTGGCGTCAAACTTGTTGACTGCCGCTTCTGTCCCGGACCGTGTCCGTTACTTGTTTTTCGTTTTCCTGTTTTCAGTGCACCCGTCTCTTCTTTTATTTTTCTCGTGTTGTCCTCCGTCCACTTCGCATTCCCGCAGCTCCGCTCTCACCTATCTGTTTCCTCTCCCTCGGACTACCAGCTACGTTAGCCAGCTAGCCAACAGCCAACTGGCCAAAACCACCACCGGACCCTCCTGCCTCCCGACTCTGAGCCTGTGGCCGCCTGCTGTGGACTCTACGGCAGCTCTGGCCTGGCTCTCTGGCCTTCCGTCTGGCGTTCTCGGGCGACGGGCTCCACTCCCTGCGGGCTCCACTCCCTGCGGGCTCGCCAACCGTGGCTCTGCTGTGTGCCGCCGTGGTGCGTTGGGGCCTGCCGTTCGAGCGGGTGCAGTCGAGGTCGACCGGCATCACCATCTGGTCCATCTGGTCCAACATCTGGACCGGCACTTCCCCGATGGCTCACCCATCTCCTCTTTTTGGACTACCAACCCCCCGTCACCCCCACCTCCCGTACTGCCAACTTCAACAACCTCCGCTTCCGCCCCTCCTGCTCCTCCATCCATCTCCTTTGCACTGCTGACCGATGTCCTGTTATTAACTATATCCCATTGTCTCCCCCCCCCCCATACGTACCCTCCCCCCCATTTTTTTTGTTATCTGTAAAGCGTCTTTGGGTTATTGAAAAGCGCTATATAAATTGAATGAATTATTATTATTATTATTCACAAGCAAGGATCAGGCGAGGTTCACCACTTTGTCTACAACTGCGTGAGAAAATAATTGAACAGTTTAAGAATAACACTTCTCAAAGCAAAATTGCAAGGAATTTAGGGATTTCAACATCTACGGTCCATAATATCATCAAAAGGTTCAGAGAATCTGGTGAAATCACTGCACGTAAGCGCCACGGCTGGAAACCAAGATTGAATGACCATGACCTTCGATCCCTCAGACGGCACTGTCTTAAAAACCGACATAAGTGTGTAAAGGATATCACCAAATAGGCTCAGGAAACTTCAGAAAACCATTGTCAGTAAATACAGTTCGTCACTACATCAGTAAGTGTGGGTTAAAACTCTACCATGCAAAGTAAAAGCCGTTTATGAACAACATCCAGAAATGCCGCTGGGTTCTCTGGGCCCGAGCTTCTTTAAATGGATTGATGCACAATGGATAAGTGTTTTGTGGTCTGATGAGTCCACTTTTCAGTTGATGTAATGAAGTGGTAAACATGCCCTTTCCCAACTTCTACTGCACGTGTTGCAGCCATGAAATTCTAAGTTACCGTTTTCTCCATGTATAATGCGCCCCCATGTATAATACGCATCCTAAAAATGGCATGTCGATGCTGGAAAAAAGCCTGTACCCATGTATAATACGCACCCAAATTTTGACTCCTACTTAAGTCCGTAAACGTAAAATTATTTATATATATCAGAAAATATGAGCGAAGAGTGTGTGAGTGAGATTGCGAAACAATATGGCCGTAGCAACATGTCAACAATTTCGACGATCGTTAAGCAGAAGGAAGCCCTCAAAGCAGTCAAGCTATCGAAGAGGATCACCATTATCTGTAAATGTCGCAGCCCTACCCTGGAAGAGATGGAATGCCTTTTGCTTGTGTGGATAAAGGACGAGATTGCTGGCAAACGATCACTGAAATGATCATGTGAGAAGGCCAACGCCATATATGCGTTATGTTAACGTCATATAAGTTGAACAAAAAAAACTAAAAAATACAAAAACGTCTATAAAATAAAAAAATAAAAAAAGCGAAGTTATTTTGAAGTTCGCATCCTGTAAGTTACGGACCGTATGTATCTCTATATGTCTCTAAGGTAGACTGACAATAAAAAACCCATTTTATTGATGATTTCTTTATTTCTTTCTTTTTACATCTCTCTGATATAATGCTTTTGTTTTATTGCTATGTGTATGTTCTGTCCTTACTCCGAAGCTTCTACTTTTTCACCAGCTAGACAGCGAACGAACGATGCCCCAAATAATCAGACTTCGTTGTATAGAGGCTTTGCAGTCACGTGGTTTTATCACGTGATTTTGTGTTATGCCGCCATCTTGGCGGTCAACTCGTCGGCTCGTTCCTACGTGTTTGTATGGATTGTCTGATTTCTGCGCTACGTTTTCACCGATTTCTAACGAATTATGGCTGATTTGCTATCCAACGAAGTTAGGCATTTGGATGAAGACTCCAAGAAACGTTACAGAGAGAAGTTGATCCGTACCTTTTACCGAGAAGCATGCTAAAATCGCCCGAGCATTTTGCAACAGCCGACCTGCCTGAACGCTCATATCCAGATATTTATAATTACCTCGTCGATTTGTTTTGTAATGGCATTTCATAACTTGACATATTAAAAAACTGAATAGAGTGAAATCATTCAGATACTGTACCTGTCTGTTCAAGTTGCTACCATTTTTATTTTTTGTTTATTTTTGCATGATGCCACATCTGATTGGCTTGAAAACTTAACCAATAAAAATTTTAACCTTGTGCCAATGGCTTGAAAACTTTACCAATGTAGATTTTACCTTGTGCCAAATGAAGTAACAAAAACCCTCTTGTTAAAAAATGCTACATTAAAAAAAAATTGTTTCACAAGGTTCATAATAATTTTTGGGGAAATTTCCTAATGCATTCACTCGAGAATTAATTGTTCAATTCCAATATGAAGTTCAATATTTACATTGATAACGTTTTCAAGCCAATCAGATGAAGCATCATGAAAAAATAAACACAAAATAAAAACGGGGGGGTGAACTGAAGAAATCATCCCATTCCCTGCCTTGCTGCTCTTGCTGCCTTTCTAAAAATGCACCCAGCATTTTCAACAATCATATTTGTATCATCCCATATTGTATTATTTCACATTTTGTGAAACAAATCAGGGGTGAATAGTTTGTTTACATACCTGATATGAAGTCCTCATTGCATATCCTTGTGTAAATCGTAGGTTTCCATCGTTCACGACGAATATCCGCGATCCATTTATCACGTTTTTTCATGTTCGCCGGAAATCTATAGAAGCTAAGATTTGGTTTATCGCCTCGTCTATTGCTACATCCAACAGCACAGCAGGTATCCGGCATTTTTAAGCTCATATAACAAGAAAGCGTGTGTGAGTCGTTAACCGGCACTGAAAAGTTGACCGCCAAGATGGCCGCCAAGCTAATGTGGGTAGCTTGATGACGTCAGCTGCAAAGCCTCTATTGGCCCGAATATAAGACGACCCGATTATAAGACGACCCCCTCTTTTTCAAGACTCAAGTTTGAAAAAAGAGATTTTGAACACCAAATTAAATTTGTATACAGAAAATGATTACCGTCTTTTTCCATGTATAATACGCACCCTAAAAATGGCATGTCGATGCTGGAAAAAAGCCTGTACCCATGTATAATACGCACCCAAATTTTTACTCTTACTTAAGTCCGTAAACGTAAAATTATTTCAGAAAAAAGATCATCTTTGGGAACAACCGGATGTTATTCTGCCGGTCAGTATCACTGCGCATGCGCTAGCAAACTCGATAGCGGAGAAATGTTTCGGATTTGTGTAGGGTACATTGTGACAGCAAACGAGCAGGTGATCGAGCAAGCGTCTGATACGAGAGCATTGTGTTCGTATGGAGCGTGTTTGAAGTGAACAGCAGAGAAGAAAGGAACAAGGCAAAGTGTTGTGAAATAAAATATTACCTGTAATACGCATTTTGTTATTTGCTGATTGAAACTGCTAATTAAACTGTGAATTGAAACTAATAGGAAGAAAACTGAACTCTCGCTCTTTATATAGCTGACGTGTCTTGCGCATCCGTTCTGCGCATACTGTCATGGCGGCCTCCGTATGATATCCGGTCTGCGATGGAGATTAAAAAACAAACAATATTTGACAATAACACACCATCAAGGATTGCATCATCGCATCAAACGATGTGTCGTCAATTATGAATTTTACTGACTAAGTGTGTTGGGCAGGATGGCTGAATGCGATGCGCGATTGACAACAAACCAGAAGAAAGGTGATTTCAAGTTTTATTTCGAGGGAGATTTTCTTCAAAAATTGTTGTACCCATGTATAATATGCACCCAAGATTTTAGGACAATAAATTAGTTAAATTTTGCACATTATACATGGAAAAAAACGGTAATTATTATTTTTTAAATAAAATAAAGTTTATGAGTTTGAGCATTAAATATGTTGTCTTTGTAGTGTATTCAATTGAATATAGGTTGAAAAGGATTTTCAAATCATTGTATTTTGTTTTTATTTACATTTTACACAATTTCCCAACTTCAACCGAATCCGGTTTGTAGATGAGCTATTGCCACCCATAAGACCAGGGTCTTGCAATCCTGGTCCTCAAGTGGTAGTTTCCTGTCTTTTTATGTCTCCCACACTGCAATACACCTGATTCAAATGATCATAATCAAGCATCTGCATACCTTGATGATTATCGGATCATTCAAATCTGGTGTGTTGCAGCAGGAAGACATAAAACATGCAGGAAATTGGCCAACTTTTGTATCCTGTATTTTGTATCCTATTATTACATACATATGACTCAATCCATCTGTTTTATTCATCTGCTAATCCTGTAAGTCAATATTAAATTGGCGATCTGGTGATCCTGAGCTGAGAGACTCAGGCTGGACCGTCTCTCAGCTCAGGATCACCAGGATAGCTGACCAAATAATTAGAGCTGGCAAACCTGCATTCACTTTTAAAATGGTAAAAGAAGTAAACATGTTATGTTTTTGGACTGGGGGGAAGCCAGAGTACTTGGAGAAAAATTATGTGAACAGAGGGAGGTCAAGTTTGCACAGGCAAAGCCCAGTCCCACGCTTTCCACACAACCAAACATACGTACGTACATACGTGTGTGTGCGTGCATGCGTGCCTGCGTGTTCGACGACAGATTTCCAGACAAAATAACAACTGCATAAATGAGTCCCTCTACTGTCCAGCCTTCTTGTCCTTCTGGAAACTGAAACTTGTCCGACGGCTGAGTTTCCTCTGCTTCTGGGCAAAAAAATCAGCCCGTGTGGTGCTTGCCCGTGACTCCAGGATGTAGTTCACCTGTTGATAAATAGTAGTACATGAAAATTAAATTATTCACACCACAATAATTCACAAGTCAACAATTGAGTGCATTCACTCACTGTAAAGAAATCTCTTTGCGATTGCTCTGTCTGTTTAGGCAATTTAGGATGCTGTCTGCATGTTTGGTGCACATCAACAAGACAGATTCAGAGGTGGATTAGCAAACATGGATGTGGCATGCTCAACCTATGCTCAAATGTAAACGCTTTATAGCCCAAAGACATGATCCAGTGTTATAAACACTAAACACATACATTTAAGGAAGGGTAAAGCGAGCCCAACATTGGCACTTATGTGATAGAACTGTATTAAAAAACAACAGCGCAACAATTTCCCCGTGGGAAAAAAAACTCAGAAGAGAATTAACAATATGTTGGAACAGAAGGGTGGTACACTTTTTGGACGTAGTCTGCTAAATTTGACACATCAGGCTAAGGAAGGGGGTGGGAGGAGAGAGAGAGAGAGAGAGAGAGAGAGAGAGAGAGAGAGAGAGAGAGAGAGAGAGAGAGAGAGAGAGAGAGAGAGAGAGAGAGAGAGAGAGAGAGAGAGAGATGTGGGAAATTATTAACATTGAAATTATTAACACATTATATCATTTCACATGATATTTTCACACTAATCCGCATGAGGCCTGTGGAATAATTGGAACTGCAACTGACGATGAGTCTGACGTAAGCCACGTAGAAGCGCTGCATCTTCTCCTTCCAGAGTTAGCCGACTTGTTTATAAGTGACACCGAGGATGAAGATTTCGTTGAATTCAATGATTTGGAGTGACACGGATGGTTCAATAAACTTGTTAGAATGTTATTTATGCTATAGTTATTTGAATAACTCTTAATATGTTACATCAGGCACGTTCTCAGTTAGCATTACGTTAACGTAACGTTAGCATGCCGTACCGTTCAGCCTGTTGTTGCCAATTCAACTTTTATTTTAAATTGCCTTTCAAGATGACATGTCTGTTCTTGGTGTTGGATTTTATCAAATAAAGTTCCCCCAAAAATGCGACATCCTCCGGTGCGACTTATGTCTTTTTCTTGTTTATTGTCCATTCTATGGCTGGTGGGATTTATTTTCCGGAGCGATTTATAGTCCGGAAGGTATAGTAGATATAACTATGTTTATAGACTTTATTCTGTCATCCCAGACATCAGTGAGTCAAAACTCACCTTGAGAACTATTTCATTGACAGTAGTGGAATCTGACTCAAAGTACAGAGGTCTGTAGTCATGGTTGCTCATGTAAGTAATCTTGAATATGGCATGGTCTGGAAGAGGCAAAGAAAGGAAGATCAATGGGTTAAAAAAAAATCACTTGAGAAAATCAGTAAATGGTAAGACACTTTCTCTATGCAGTATGACATCATATGTTTTGCTGTCCATCATCTGGTTTCGGCTTATCAAAATCACAGCATGACTGTCACATACAAGCCACAAATTAGGCTTAAGAAGGCCACTGAGAAGAACTTGTGCCTTTGCGATACCTTTTCCTTGGAATGTTGAACTCCAAATTGTTTAGAAATGGTCTTACAGTATTGTAATATTACCACTACTACTCCTGCGACTCCTACTAAGTACTTCTATTATTAAGTCTTTCATTCCCCAGGACGTAATTGTACGTCTAAAGAAATAGGCACATCTACCCAAGACATACAGGTATGTGTTTGCTTTTTATTTTATGTCAGTGACCAGTAGGGTCTTACGCAGCTTCTGACTGAAGATCAGTCTTGTCTGCAGTAAAAATCATTAAAACTGTCCACCAGTTGGCAGAAATCAGCCAGGATCATGTTTCAGAAAGTCCAACAGTATAGAAAAGACTATCAACAGCATACATGTGGACATGGTTGACAAGGCTTTGCACTTACTGGGGCTTCTTTCTTCGACAAGGTCACAGGCACATAGATGGTCCGAATCGACCGAAATAGGTTTCTGTCGAATCCAAAACTTAGTGCTGGCTTTCTGATTGGTGACAGGGTCAATCTCTACCTTTTCTCCTGATATCCCTGAAAGCAAAGTCAAGAATTGTCATTTCAATCTTTTATTTTTTTCTTCAATGTACAGCTTCTAGGATCTAAGCCATGAGTCCACGTACATAGCTCCATTTCAATACATTTATTTTCATGCATGCGAGACCCCAAAACTTATTTACTCATCCACTGACAGCTCTTTTCAGAGTAGCCTGACTTGATTTTAAGACCCACAGAATATTGTACTTTGATAATATGTTCGCCACCAAATCTACTCAAGGTAAGAATATATTCTTCTTTGAGGAGGAAGATTAAGTGTGAAGTTTTCTATTCTTTTGTAATCAGCAGGAGAACATTGGTTGGGTTCCCAAAATGTAGCCATTTCTCCTGAAAAGTGGAGAAAACTATATTTTTGTGAAAAAAGATCAGTGAATTTGATAATAATACTTTCTTCTATAAAACAGCAAAGACTATTGAAATGGCTTTTGAAATAAAACATATGCATTTACAGATAATACAAGCAATGTGAACAACTCTGCCTCACATCATGGCAAGTTATTCATCACGACACTGTGACAAGGTTAGAGCTGCAACTAACCATTGTCTGTCATTGATTTAGTCGATTAATCTGTTAATCTGATTTCAAAGACATGCTTTAGTTTTTTGGAACACTGTTTTTTTATTATGTTAAATAAGCACAGTGGTGTAAATGTGCAGCTCTTTACATTGGTTTGATAATTGAAAAACTCCCCTATTCACTGTTTTTTTGCTTAAGCAACAGCAATAAATACTGATGAGATCAGATCTATCAAATCAACAAGTAACATCATACAAGAGTGCAATTTCTCAAGAAATTGCATATGATGGCTGAAAGAATGAAAGAAAAGAATGTGGAATAATGTGGAATGATTTTGAAGGATATGAACTGATTAAACAATGATATGATGAGTTGAAGATGCTCAAGTCTGATTTATTTTGTTTTTACTGATTATATCGGTTTCTAGTGTAAATTATTCATCTTATTCCTATTGTAAAGTTTTTAAATGTTTCCCTTTTTCGCCCGAGTGCCCAGGACGCTGCATGTATGTTTGCCTATTCTGTGAGCTTTGGCCGAATCACAGCCACAGTTCATTCTTGGGGAACATTGTCGTGTGTTAAATGCATTCATTAGCTTCTCATTAATGCTAGTGCTAGCATTAGCTTACTTCTCAACTTGACTGCAGTGCTTGTTTACATGACCTGTTCATAAATATTGTGAGGGGATTTGTTCTGTTACGTGTTATGTGTGGTTGGATGGACGTCTTCTGCTGTTGACATCTTTTAATCAATCAATTGTCGCTCAAATAAACGCTACCGCCGCTAAAAAAAATACAAATATGTCTGACCGGAAATGGAGGCGCACATCTGGAGGGATTGGGGAGTGAAGTATCTCATTTGGATTTAAAGAAACCGCATCAAAACGGCTTGCTCTGAGCCGCTCCTCAGAACATGGGTAAAAGAGGGCCCTGTGATGCTATGATGACGAGGAATTCAGACAAACGTATGTCTGTCCCCCTTCCCATGGGCTCACCACCTGTAGGAGGGGCCAAAGGGGTCGGGTGCAAAGCGAGCTGGGCGGCGGCCAAAGGCTGGCTCTTGGGACATGGAATGTCACCTGCCCGAGCTGGTGTGTGAGGCAGAAAAGTTCCGACTACACGTAGTCGGACTTGCCTCCACACATAGTTTGGGCTCTGGTACAAGCCCTCTTGAGAGGGGCTGGACTCTCTCCCACTCTGGAGTTGCCTGCGGTGAGAGGCGTCGAGCAGGTGTGGGCATACTTATTGCCCCCCGGCTGGGCACCTGCACATTAGGGTTCACCCCGGTGAACGAGAGGGTAGCCTCCCTCCGTCTTCGGGTGGGGGGACGGGTCCTGACTGTTATTTGTGCCTATGCACCGAACAGCAACTCAGAGTACCCACCCTTTTTGGGGTCCTTAGAGGAAGTGCTGGAGAGAGCTCCTTCTGGGGACTCTATCGTTCTACTCACGTGGGCAATGACAGTGAGACCTGGAAGGGCATGATTGGGAGGAACGCCCCCCCCCGCCCCCCGATCTGAACTCAAGCAGTGTTCTATTATTGGACTTCTGTGCTCGACACGGCTTTTCAATAATGAACACCATGTTCAAACATCAGGGTGTCCATGTGTGCACTTGGCACCAGGACACCCTAGGCCGCAGTTTGATGATCGACTTTGTAGTCGTGTCATCGGATTTGCGGCCGCATGTTTTGGACACTCGGGTAAAGAGAGGGGCGGAGCTGTCAACTGATCACCACCTGGTGGTGGGTTGGCTCCGATGGTGGGGGAAGATGCCGGTCCGACCTGGCAGACCCAAACGCTCTGTGAGGGTCTGCTGGGAACGTCTAGCAGAATCCCCTGTCAGGAAGAGCTTCAACTCCCACCTCCGGCAGAGCTTTTCCCACGTCCCGGGGGAGGCGGGGGACATTGAGTCCGAGTGGACCATGTTCCGTGCCTCCATTGTTGAGGCAGCCGACCGGAGCTGTGGCCGTAAGGTGGTTGGTGCCTGTCGTGGCGGCACCGGATGGCCAAACGGAACGCGGCTTCGGCGGTTGCTGAGGCAAAAACCCGGGCGTGGGAGGAGTTTGGAGAATGACTTCTGGACGGCTTCAAGGAGATTCTGGTCCACCATCCGGCGTCTCAGGAGGGGGAAGCAGTGCACCGTCAACACTGTTTACAGTGGAGATGGTGTGCTGCTGACCTCGACTCGGGACGTCGTGAGTCGGTGGGGAGAATACTTCGAAGACCTCCTCAATTCCACTGACACGCCTTCCATTGTGGAAGCAGGACCTGGATGACGTCTAGATGGCGCCGTGGATGGCCGCCCCGGTGAGTCGCTCTCTGCTACTTTGTCTTATTTTGTGTGTTTTCTGTGTCTTCTGCTGTCCATCCCGGATAACTTTTACCAAAGAAATGTTAAACATCGGACAGTCTCCTGGTATTTTCTCTCCAGTTTTCTCTGATCCAGACTGTTTGACGGAGATTTTAGCCGGGGCGGCGGTGCTATACAAGCTAGCATGTCGAAGACGCCGTGGCAAACGCGCCAGAGCCCTCGTAAAGCTGAGGCAGAGAGGGTTTCGTTCTCCCCTACCATCAATTCATCTGGCGAATGTCCGCTCCCTGGCGAACAAGATGGACGAACTACTGCTTCTCACTTCAAGGAACTTGGACTTCAGCAGATCCGCCGCGCTGTGCTTTGTTGAAACGTGGCTTGACGGACGCACCCCCCACCACGCCGTGGAGCTAGCTGGGTTTTGGCTTAAGCGGGCAGACCGCAGCGCGGAGCTCACCGGAAAATCAAAGGGAGGTGGTCTATGTTTCTATATTAATGAACGTTGGTGTACTGATGTCACGGTGTTGAAAGAGTCTTGCAGCCCCCTCCTAGAAACACTTTTCATAAACTGCCGGCCGTTCTATTCGCCACGAGAGTTCTCCTCGATCGTCATGGCGGCTGTTTACATTCCACCACACGCACGTGCGAGTGAAACCACGCAGATGCTCGCTGACCAGGTGACAGACATGGAGAAACTTCTACCAAACTCATTAATCATTGTTCTGGGTGATTTTAACAGGGCGAACCTCGCACATGAGCTCCCCAAATACAGACAGCACATAACGTGTCCCACCAGAGGGGCACAGACACTGGACCACTGCTACACCTTAATAAAGGATGCATACCACTCTGTGGCTCGTGCAGCTTTAGGACTCTCGGACCACTGTTTAGTTCATCTGATCCCGGCCTACAGGCAGAAATAAAAAACTTCTAAGACTGTGGTGAGGACTGTGAGGAAGTGGACAGTGGAGTCAAAGCAGGACCTCCAAACCTGCTTTGACTGCACCGATTGGGGAGTTTTTGAAGCTGCAACTTCAGAGCTGCATGAACTCACTGACACTGTCACATCAGTTTATGTGAGGATCTGTGTGTACAACAACGACAAACCTTGGTTTACACCGAACCTCAGGAGGCTGCTCAAAGCCAAGGAGTAGGCCTTCAGGAGTGGCGACCGGGACCTGTTCAAGCAGACCAGGAACACACTGAACCGAGAGGTCAGGAAAGCCAAGAGGTGTTACGGGGAGAGCCTGGAGAGACACCTCTTTGCCAATCCTGATCCCTCAACAGTGTGGAAAGGTCTGCAGAGCATCACGGGCTTCAAGAAACCAACAACTGTGGAGAACCCAAGGCTTGCAAACCAGCTAAACAGGTTTTACTGCAGGTTTTAACGGTCCACCCACACAACAGGACCTCCTGCAGCACAATCAACATACTTCCCCCCACAACTGCTCTGTCCACACCTCCATCACCGTTACCACCTACTCTCTCTCTTACAGAAGCCGCGCCCGCACTCCAGATCCGCGAGGAGGAAGTGTGTCAGATGTTCCAGAGACAGAAGGTCAGGAAGGCACCGGGCCCAGACGGTGTGTCCCTTCCTGCTTGAAAGTCTGTGCTGAACAACTGGCACCCACCTTTGCACAGATCTTCAACCATTCCCTGGAGATGTGTGAGGTGCCCTCGTGCTTCAAGAGCTCCACCATCGTACCGGTGGCCAAGAAGCCCGCCGTCACAGGTTTGAATGACTATAGACCTGTCACCCTGACATCTGTGGTCATGAAATCCTTCGAGAGGTTAGTGTTGAACCACCTGAAGGACGTCACGGGCCCCCTGCTTGACCCCCTGCAGTTTACCGGGCAAACAGGTCGGTGGACGATGCGGTCAACATGGGACTGCACTATATCCTGCAACACCTGGACACTGCAGGAACGTACGCCAGGATCCTGTTTGTGGACTTCAGCTCCGCGTTCACCACCATCGCTCCTGACATCTTCCAACAGAACCTCATCCAGCTCGCGGTGCCTGCCTCCACCTGTCAGTGGATCACCAACTTCCTGACCAACAGGAGACAGCGTGTGAGGCTGGGGACCATCACATCCGACACCCGGACCACCAATACTGGCGCCCCCCAAGGGTGCGTCCTCTCCCCACTGCTCTTCTCTCTCTACACTAACGATTGCTCCTGAGGCGACTCTTCTGTGAAGCTCCTGAAGTATGAGGACGACACCACTCTCATCAGACTGATCCGGGATGGTGACGAGACTGCGTACAGACAGGAGGTGGAGCGGCTGCTCCATTGGTGCAGCCAAAACAACCTGGAGCCGAAACCGCTCAAGACCATGGAGATGACAGTGGACTTCAGGCGAGACCCTTCACCACTTTCACCCCTCACTATCAACAGTAATACTATTCTCTCCACAGACACCTTCAAGTTCCTGGGATCCACAATCTCTCGGGACCTGAAATGGACCAGCCACATAGACTCTGACCGGAAGAAGGCCCAGCAGAGGCTGTGCTTTCTGAGACAGCTCAGGAAGTTCAATCTGCCACGGGAGCTGCTGAAGACCTTCTATACTGCCATCATCCAGTCTATCCTCTGCACCTCCATCACTGTCTGGTTTGGATCGGCCTCCAGACAAGACAAGCACAGACTGCAACGGACAATCAGGACTGCAGAAAAGATAATTGGAATCAACCTCCCATCTATCCAGGACTTGTACCTGTCCAGGACCAGGAAACGTGCAAGTAACATCTCTACAGACCCTTCTCACCCAGGTTGCAGTCCGTTCGAACTACTCCCCTCCGGACGGCGTTACAGAGCTCTGTACGCCAAAACTAGCAGACACAGTTCATCAGGCTGTCGCTCTGATGAACTCGCACCACTCTTAGAGTCTCAGAGTCATTGCTGTGCAATAACATCCTGCTCTCGACACCTTTTTTTGAATTGTCTGTATTATGTGTCCACTCTGCATCCATTGCAGCCTGGTCATCCTGGAAGAGGGATCCTCCCATCTGTGGTCTCTTCTCAAGGTTTCTCATTTCCCCGTGTAGGAGTTTTGAGTTTTTCCTTGCCCTCCTGTGAGTTTAATATGTTTGGGATGTTTGAGAATATTTGTCAATTTGTCAGTGTTGTTAGTCACCTCAATGTTGAACAGAGGCTGCGATGTACCAAAGTCAAATTCCTTGTTTCGCACGCTCAAACATGGCCAATAAAAATTCTTGAATCTTGAATCTTAGAGACTCTGAGGTGGACTCTCCAGTCTCTGGGGTGACTTCGAAGTCACTGAGGTAGTTAAAAAACTCTTCGGGGGCAAGGCCCTAGGGGTGGATGAGATCCGCCCAGAGGTTTTAAAGGCTCTGGATGTTGTGGGGCTGTCCTGGCTGACACGCCTCTGCAACATCACGTGGACATCGGGGACGGTACCTCTGGATTGGATTGGTTCCCCTCTTTAAGAAGAACTACAGAGGAATCACACTCCTCAGCCTCCCTGGTAAGGTCTATTCAGGGGTGCTGGAGAGGAGGGTCCGTCGGGAGGTCAAACCTCGGATTCAGGAGGAGCAGTTTGGCTTTCGTCCTGGCCATGGAACAGTGGACCAGCTCTACACCCTCGGCAGGATCCTTGAGGGGGCATGGGAGTTCGCTCAACCAGTCCACATGTGTTTTGTGGACTTGGAGAAGGCATTCGACCGTGTCCCTCGGGAAGTTCTGTGGAGGGTGCTTCGGGAGTACGGGGTGCCGAGCCAACTGGTAAGGGCGGTTTGTTCCCTGTATCACCGATGTCAGAGTTTGGTCCGCATTTCCGACAGTAAGTCGCATTCGTTCCCAGTGAGGGATGGACTCCGCCAAGGCTGCCCTTTGTCACCAATTCTGTTCATAACTTTTATGGACAGAATTTCTAGGCGCAGCCGAGGCGTTGAGGGTGTCCGGTTTGGTGACCTCAGCATTGCGTCTCTGCTTTTTACAGATGACGTGGTGCTGTTGGCTTCTTCAAGCCATGATCTCCAGCTCTCACTGGAGCGGTTCGCAGCCGAGTGTGAAGCGGCCGGGATGACGGTCAGCCTAACCCTCCAAATCCGAGTCCATGGTCCTCGGTCGGAAAAGGGTGGAATGCCCTCCCGGATCGGGGATGAGATCCTGCCCCAAGTGGAGGAGTTCAAGTATCTTGGGGTCTTGTTCACGAGTGAGGGCAGGATGGAGCGCGAGATCGACAGGTGGATCGGTGCAGCGTCGGCAGTAATGCGGACTCTGTACCGGTGTGTCGTGGTGAAGAGAGAGCTGAGCCAAAAGGCAAAGCTCTCAATTTACCAGTCGATCTATGCTCCTACCCTCACCTATGGTCACGGGCTAGGGGTCGTGACCGAAAGAACGAGATCCAGGATACAAGCGACCGAAATGAGTTTCCTCCGCAGGATGTCCGGGCTCTCCCTTAGAGATAAGGTGAGAAGCTCGGTCATCCGGGAGAGACTCAGAGTAGAGCCGCTGCTCCTCCACGTTGAGAGGAGCCAGATGAGGTGGCTTGGGCATCTCATCAGGATGCCTCCTGGACGCCTCCCTGGGGAGGTGTTCCGGGCATGTCCCACCGGTAGGAAACCCCGTGGACGACCCAGGACGCGCTGGAAAGACTATGTCTCTCAGCTGGCCTGGGAACATCTTGGGATTCCCCGGGATGAGCTGGATGAAGTGGCTGGGGAAAGGGAAGTCTGGGAGTCCCTCCTAAAGCTGCTGCCCCCGCGACCCGACCCCGGATAAGCAGAAGAAGATGGATGGATGGATGGTATTTCTGTTCCTGTTTATATTGAACACAACTGAATGAGTAATATGTAAAAAGCAAGGTTTTATAAGCATGATACATCTACTTAATGCCTGGGTGATGTCTGAAAATGTTAAATTGAAATGTCTGGTTTATGATTAAGTAAATAGCAGACATTGTGTAACAACATATTGACATCAACTAATATTAGATGAACCAAATGGCTCTTAAATATGATAATGAGGTAAACGTTCCCTCATACAAATAAGCCTGCAGGAGTTCATACCGAGTTGAACGTCTGTTGTGAAGCGCAGCTTGTGTATCATACTAATCTTGAATGACTTATAGTGATGGCTGCTCAGCATATCTTGGACAGAAGTGATGTCAATGGGTGGGTCTTCCTCTGAGCTCTCCTCGCCTCTTGAACCTGGAGATGTTAGGATTGGACGCGATAGACAGACACACAGACAGAGAGAGAGACGGACAGATGCAAAGACAGAGAGAGGGAGGGAGGAGGAGAGGTAGAGAGAGAGGAAGAGAGAGAGAATTTGTTGTATGTCATGTCAGTTGATAGAGTAATCATATCAAGCTCAACTATTCTACATCAGATCACATTTTTATTTTATTATGAAGTCATAACAGAAATTAAATAATAAAATAATCAACATACTGAAAAGTCTTACTGTTTTCTCTGACAAGGCAAAACTCAAGAGTGCTCTGGTTCTCAAGTGTGGAATCTAGGTCTACTGCAACATTTGGGTCCGTTTGCTTCTCCAAACGATACAGAGGCCCTGTTTCAGCAAGAACATAAATCAAGCGTTGTCATGATACCAACATTTTGAGGGTAGGAAAATAGGTCAACCGATAAAGCTCAGCTCCTTCTTCACAACAGTTAAGTTAAGTTAAAGTTAAAGTCCCAATGATCGTCACACACACATCTGGGTGTGGTGAAATTTGTCCTCTGCATTTAACCCATCCCCGTGTGATCTTAATCCATCCCCTGGGGGAGAGGGGAGCAGCGAGCAGCAGCGGTGCCGCGCTCGGGAATCATTTGGTGATCTAACCCCCCAATTCCAACCCTTAATGCTGAGTGCCAAGCAGGGAGGCAATGGGTCCCATTTTTATAGTCTTTGGTATGACTTTGGTTTGAACCCACAACCTTCCAGTCTCAGGGCGGACACTCTACCACTAGGCCACTGAGCTGGCTGGAGATCGGTAAAGGGTCCGCATCGTAGTGGACGCTAAATCGATCCACCTGTCTACCTATTCACGCCCTATCCTGCCTTCACTCATGAACATGACCCTGACAGACTTGTCAAGCTATGCATTTGTGCACTTTAACATGAATGCGTTTCCATTTCCAACTGTTTCACATCTTATGATATTTATTCTACAAACACCATGTCGTACTTTGCTTCTCGCAATGCTGGGTTCAATATGTTCTAACTAGCAAACGCCCTGGTAGAATAAAAACACATTATCTTGCAGCTGAGCAGTAAGCAGTGCTGTGGATTGCTGTCTTTCACACACATAACCACGGTTCAAATACCAGTCATGACACTAACATCCTAATGGCTAGGACTGACCCTAATTCCAAGTCACTGCCTGTGTTAAAAGCATCAGGAAGACCATCTAATGTCAAAACTACTAGTAGTTACTGTTGCGACACCGGACAGTCACTGTCAACAGTGTCAACTTCCACCAAAAGAGGGTGTCTGAGAAAAAGATCATGATTAGTTTAGCAAGTGTACAATTGACTGTAGAATAGAATGTGGACTGTTAATGTCTGTGTGACTGGCTGGCAATGGAGCTCAGAAATGCCTTGGGCGAATAAGATGGGTTGACCGTTTTTGGAAGTCAACTTGACCGACTTTTTATTTCCAGCCTTAAATTGCATTGACTTTTCTTCATTCATTTTTCGTTTTTATTTCTTTTACTATCCAAACTTTTGTTTTTGTTTCATACTCAAATTTTATCATATCTGTTTGATTGCTTGAATGCAGTGGTTCTTAACATTGTTGGAGGTACCGAACCCCACCAGTTTCATATGCACAATCACCGAACCCCTCTTTAGTGAAATATAAAATAATATTTTTCAAATTCAAGACATCAACGTTTTTTACTGGTGCACAAAATGAGCTGTGCATAAACATCACCTTGTTCAAAGTACAAAACTAACAAATCATGAATTCACAACAAATTACACACCTGCAAATAAGTGTGACTTCTGCTGTTGCCTTTGTGAGACCGGTTCAGATATGTGTCATCCAGAGATGAGAACGGCAAATGAAAAAAAACACTGAAAAGTAGCCGGGGTCTGGGGGCCGCATGCCGCACTGGGGGGGCCGCAGTGGGCCAGGGGCCACAGGCCCCCATTGGGGCCAGTTCCTGATCCTGTTCGACTTGTCTATTTCCCTGGCACGATCCTCGTCTTTTTTCTCTAAAACATTCGCCATGCTGGCTAAAACCTTTGCTAATTAGGCAAATGAGTAGGCAAATGATGTGACGAAAGTAGCGCCAAAATACTGCCGAAAATAAGGCGGCTGTTGTCGCAATACTGCTGCCAGCCGCTCCCCCCATATAAAAAAAAAATTCTCAACGGATCTACACGATTCACAAAAATGATACTCCCGACGGAAAAAAACACGGAAATCCGCGGAAGATTCTCATCCCTAGTCATCACAAATTTACACGATAATAATAATAATTCATTCAATTTATATAGCGCTTTTCAATGACCCAAAGACGCTTTACAGGGAATAAAAAGGGTGGGGGGGTAGAGACAATAGGTTATAGTTAACAGGACATCGGTCAGCAGTGCGAAGGAGATGGATGGAGGAGCAGGAGGGGCGGGAGCGGAGGTTGTTGAGGTTGCCAGTACGGGAGGTGGGGGTGACGGGGGGTTGGTAGTCCAAAAAGAGGAGATGGGTGAGCCATCGGGGAAGTGCCGGTCCAGATGTAGCGGCGACGGCGAAGGATCCCAGCCTCGTGTGGAAGCAGCAGTGGACCAGGTGGTAACGCCGGTCGACCCCGACTGCACCCGCTCGAACGGCAGGCCGAACGCACCACGGCGGCACACAGCAGAGCCACGGTTGGCGAGCCCGCAGGGAGTGGAGCCCGTCCCCCGAGGACGCTGGACGGAAGGCCAGAGAGCCGGGCCAGAGCTGCCGTCGAGTCCACAGCAAGCGGCCACAGGCTCCGAGTCGGGAGGCAGGAGGGCCCGGCGGTGGCTTTGGCCAGTTGGCTGTTGGCTAGCTGGCTAACGTAGCTGGTAGTCCGAGGGAGAGGAAACATAGGTGAGAGCGGAGCTGCGGGAATGCGAGGTGGACGGAAGACAACACGAGAAAAATAAAAGAAGAGACGGGTGCACTGAAAACGGGAAAACGAAAAACAAGTAACGGACACGGTCCAGGACAGAAGCGGCAGTCAACAGATCTGACGCCAGCGTTGGTCTAACCCGGAAGACAACAGACGGTGGGGGAGGAGTCTGGATTAACTTCTCAGCAGGATAATTTGATGATAAATCAGGTGTGTTCGGACCTCCACGGTGTAGGCTCTGCCGAATCCCTGAGACAGACTCACCGAACCCCTAGGGTTCGATAGAACCCAGGTTAAGAACCACCCCTTTAATGTATCTATACTTTCATTTGTTGTAAAACACTTTATATACTACAGTGAAGCCTCGGTTTTCGAACGTCCCGGTTCTCGAACAAATCGGGATTCGAACAAAAAATTCGAGATTTTTTTGCTTCGGATGTCGGTCGAAATTCGGCTGTCGAACCTCGCGGGATGAGCCGAGAGGACCCGCATGCCAACTGACGTTACGTTCTCGTTACTCTGAGGATTGCATCAACTCTAATCATGCCTCCAAAGGAAGCAATTGGGAGCAGTAAAGTGTCACGACTCGTCCCCGATCATGTCCATAGTTTCTGTCTTTGTGTCTGTGTGCTCGCCCCTCCCCTCCTGTGTGGGAGGGTGAGAGGTGAGAAGGTGTGATCATTCTCACCTGCCTCTTGTTACCTGTCTTGTATTTAAGTCCTGTCTGTGTGTCACTCCCTGTCGGATCATTGTTGCTGTCATTGGTAATGTCACCCTGTCTTGTTGTTTCACGTCTTTTTCGGTCAGTCCTGTTGTTGGTTTTGTTAGTCAGTTATGTCAGTTTACCGAGTCTGTTATTTTGAGTTCCGCCAGTAAACCCTGGTCCAAGCTGCACTTGGTCGCCCTGCTCCATTTCCATTCCCATCCGTGACATAAAGCCATCCTAAAACACAAAGACGCTCCTAAAGCAATGCGACACTGAGCGCCCGGCGCGCTGCGGTTGCGCGATCAGACCAAATTAAGCTCCCTGCACACTGAGGTCCATTTAAATTTTGGAAAGTACATTAGGACTTTAAAAATATTTTCTACATTTTACCGACCGCTCTGTCACAATAATGCGACCAGCGTGGTGCAGTTGCGCGGTGGGCGGCGCGCAACGGTTGCACGTTCGGCGGTGCGCTGCAGTTGCACGATCGGACAAAATTAAGCTCCCTGCGCACTGATGTCCACTTAAATTTTGGAAAGTACAGCAGGACTTTAAAAATATTTTCTAAATTTCAGCGACGGCTCTGTCACAATAATGCGACCAGCGCGGTGCAGTTGCGTGGTCGGCGATGCGCTACGGTTGCACGTTCGCCGGTGCGCTGCAGTTGCGCGATTGGACAAAAATGCGCAAATGAAAAAATGCTTAAAAAAGGCGTTTCTTTTTTTTTTGCTTGCTTGGAACGGATTTTTTTTCTTTCCATTATTGGTAATGGGAAAATATGATTCGGGATTCGAACGATTCACTTCTCGAACAGCCTTCTGGAACAGATTGTGTTCGAAAACCGAGGCTCCACTGTATTATATATTTATATTTATATTCTATACTGCCATCATCCAGTCTGTCCTCTGCACCTCCATCACTGTCTGGTTTGGATCGGCCTCCAAACAAAACAAGCACAGACTGCAACGGACAATCAGGACTGCAGAAAAGATAATTGGAATCAACCTCCCATCTATCCAGGACTTGTACCTGTCCAGGACCAGGAAACGTGCAAGTAACATCTCTACAGACCCTTCTCACCCAGGTTGCAGTCCGTTCGAACTACTCCCCTCCGGACGGCATTACAGAGCTCTGTACGCCAAAACCAGCAGACACAGAGACAGCTTCTTCCCCCAGGCTGTCGCTCTGATGAACTCACACCACTCTTAGAGTCTCAGAGTCATTGCTGAGCAATAACATTCTGCTCTCGACGCCTTTTTATAATTGTCTGTATTATGTGTACTATGTGTCCACTCTGCATCCATTGCAGCCTGGTCATCCTAGAAGAGGGATCCCATCTGTGATCTCTTCTCAAGGTTTCTCATTTCCCCTAGCAGGAGTTTTGAGTTTTTCCTTGCCCTCCTGGGAGTTTAAGATCAGGGGATGTTTGAGAATATTTGTCAATTTTCGCACATGTCCTGAGTGTTGTTAGTCACCTAAATGTTGAGCAGAGGCTGAGATGTACCGAAGTCAAATTCCTTGTTTGGCACGCTCAAACATGGCCAATAAAAATTCTTCAATCTTGAATTCTTGAATCTTCTTGAATCTTGAATCTTTGTGCTGAATTGCTTTAAATATACTATTAATAATATTATTACTGCACTTATGCACTATTTACATCATGAGTATGGTAAAAATGTGTACCTGGAGTTAGGAAGTGTTAGGGTTGATAGATTAGTTTCATCCTATGCTTATGTTGGAATGTAACCTGTAATAATTAATCAAACATGTCCTGTCGTGTCAAAGTAGGAGAACAAAGTGCTAAGATCCTTTGAACTGATTGACTCGCTGCAGAGGACGCAATCAAAGTTGTTCTGTTTACACAACATCGTAAAACACCCCCTGCTATGATTTGATCACCCCCACCCTGTTTCTCTCAATAAAAATGCTCTTGCAAGAGGCCTGAGCAGACCTCATTCGATCATCGCTGTACGCACAGTGACGAATGACTCTCCACTTGCAAGTGCTTAAAAAGGGCATACTGTCTCCCGTGTGGTTCTTGCAAAAATAAGTTAGAGTGAGCACCCTAACATTTTGGTGCCGAAACCCGGGATCCTCATACCCGCTGCTGGTGGACGGAGGACGACGTGCTGCATTGTCGACAAGCCAGCGTCCATTAGGAGGACCTCGAAAAGAAAGACCTGGGAAGAAAATTCTTCGCTGGGCCAGCATCTTAGGTCTGCCTTCGTCTGACAACAGTGGATTGACGGGGTCCGGTAGTGCAACGAACCAGGGGACAAGTAAGTAAAAGCCCTAATGTAAAAGATGTGAAACGCGTAAAACGTAGAGGTGCACGAGATATAGCTTGGGTTTAAGTCCCAGTGGAAGAAACAAGCTAAGAAAAGCAGAGCTTCTTTTTCGTTCATTGAAGAAGTGCGTAGATTCTTCTTTGTCTGTTTTTGCGGCCAAAGAACAGCTTGGGTTCGACTCCCAGTGGAAGAAACGGGCTAGAAAAAAAAAACAGAGCTTCTTTTTCTTAATTGAAGAAGGGCGTAGATACGTTTTTGTCCGTTTTTCCAAGCTGTTTGCATGACAGTTGTGTGGTTGAGTGTGACTGGTAGGATAAATTGACTAAATAGCAGTTTTAGTCCATTGATCCACAGCAATAACACAGGCTAGTAATTTGTTGAAAGGTCAACTTAAACCTGCATTGAGGATCCTCAAAGAAAATAAAAAACGAAAAAAAATTGGAAAAACTAAAACTACTAAAATTAAGATAGGAAATAAAAACGGTAAATCTCTAGCTCTTGAAGGTGATGAGAAGTACATGGCGAGTAGGTTTTCTAATTGTATGCAATACATGCCGAAGTGGAAGAAAAAGTATGGAGTACAAGGAAAGTTGAAAGTTGAAATGTGGAACGTCGTGGTAGACATTTTGGAGGAGAGTGTGGCTAGGAAGCCAAAGGGATTGAGAAAGGAAAGAAAAGAGAGAGAAGTGCATTGTGCTAGAATGTGGTTGAAAGCTTCACAAGAGAGAAGAGAACAAATTCAAAAGACGAAAAATAGAAAGATAAAAAGTGATGAGGCTGCCATTCAATTAAGATTTGAAAAAGAATTCAGGGTGCACAGTGGCATTCCCTTCAGTGATGCAGCTGAGAATGCTTATCAGCAACATCTTAAAAATGCGCTCCTCACTGGTTTCCCCCCTGACTTAGGCAACTGGGTGAGGAAACACTTGGTGGAAGCGGACACTGCTTGTGTTACAACAACCATGCAGTGGGCCAGAGACGCTGACAAAGTGATTGAGAAAGGCAAAAGTTCTGATGTATTTCATCTAGGGCTGTGGACTCGGTCGGATTTGTGCACCGAGTCCGAGTCCGAGTCCGGCCTCTTGACCATGAGTCCGAGTCCGAGTCTGAGTCCGAGTCCGGCTGTCCATTTTTTCTGTTAATTCATGTGACTGCTTAGTCTTTATTCAAGGCTAATTTAGATCAAAATCTAAATAATTACAACAGTTTTGTGATGGCTTTGTCTTTATTAAACATATAAACGAATACAATAAACAGATACTTTCAAGTTTTAATCATTAATTACACCATTATAGCTCAGACATTTATCTAAACACAAATAATTAGTGACGACCCCTTATTTGGAAAGCGAAAAACCCATGTCGTACGGCGTCAGCACTATGTTGTTTTCAATAAAAACGTGAAGAACTCACGTTTGCGTCAGTCAATTTTAATTTTTATAAAGGATTATTCTCATTTGATGTCTTTAAATTCATCCGCGTTCTGCCATTGAAGCGGGGTGCATTCAAAGACCAGTCGTACAGACGGAACACTCATTCACTTCACCAAAACGCAACAATATAATTACGTGAGCTCTTTGCATAAACCTCGATGCAAAGAAACTCCTCTTTTTGGGTACAGGCTACAAGGAGTATATATTACAAAGGAGACTTTATACTTAATTGTGATCATCATTCATCCATCCATCCATTTTATTTTATTACTCAGGTATTTTCAAAGCAAATTAATATTGTTGCATTTATTAATTTGCTTTAACATGACAGCGCAATATAATTAAAAGCTGACACGATAGCAATGTCAAACGTGTTCATTTAAGAAAAAGCCACACACATTTTGTGATCAAATCTTTCATAACGAGAATGATTTGAGTGAATTGATTTTACAATTTTTATCCCCCCTCCCCACCATCTGTCACTTTGCTTGGGACAAAAGGAGCCTTCAGAACTGAAATTTCTTCTCAATTATTCATTCAAATCAATTCACGCAAATCATTCTCGTTATGAAAGATTTGATCACAAAACGTTTCCGTCTGTACGACTGGTCTTTGAATGCACCCCGCTTCAATGGCAGAACGCGGATGAATTTAAAGACATCAAATGAGAATAATCCTTTATAAAAATTAAAATTGACTGACGCAAACGTGATTCTTCATGTTTTTATTGAAAACAACATAGTGTTGACGCCGTACGACATCGGTTTTTCGCTATAATTCGGTATGATTTTAAGGTTTTAAGGTTAAGGTTTCATGGTAATATTATTGTCATAATTGTCTGGACCATATATGATAATTGTTTAATGGTAGTTATTGATAGATCTTGAAGATGTCAAGTTATAGGTGCATAAGACTATGTTGTTCATGCATATAGCACGTTCATTGTAAGAGGGGAAGAGATGTTGTGTATTTTGGGCTAACTCAAATTCCGTAGTAGAAAAACCCCGGAAGTGGGATGGGCATTCTGTGTTGTTCTGGTACGCCCTGTGAACGCACTGTGAGTAAGGAATAAAGCAGTTATCATTCACGTCGTTGTCCGACCTATTCTTGCTATCTAAGAACCTGGAAAATAGTAAGGATATAACATATATCACGGGTCATTACGACGAGTTTGGTGGAGTTTTTACTGCTTCTTCCAACTCCTACCGCGCTGACTGTAACCTGACACTCTCTGGCTGCGTCTTGCCTCTTTTTTTTTTATTGTCGGACTCGGTGGACTCGGTCAAAATCAGCACCGAGTCCGAGTCCGGCAAAAATGACCGAGTCCGACCGAGTCCGAGTCCCCGAGTCCGAACCGAGTCCACAGCCCTGATTTCATCTAGATGATGATGATAATGATGTAAATGAAGATACAACGATCTTCTTCCAAAGTTCCCAAAGGGGCAGAGGAAGAGTTAGAGACCAACAAGGTCGCAAGCCACCATTCAAATCAAAACCCCCATCAGATTCAGACAACTGTTGGAACTGTGGGAAACATGGACACTGGTCAAGAGAGTGTCGTCATAAAAAAAAACCCATCAAAGGGCGGAGGAAGAGGCAGAGGAAAAGTCAAATTTTCAGCATGACAAGCTTCCTCCCCTTTGACCGCTCATGCTCATACAGAGAAAGAAATAATAGATGTCCATACAGCAAAAAATGTCATTGTCAGATTATTAGAACATTTTTTAGATTATTAGAGCTCGTGTCCATACAAGAAGTATGACAATGCTGTTTGTATGCCCAATGACAAATGACCAGAGATCAAATTGTGTGCACACTAAAGTTAAAATTTGCAAATCAAGTGGTAAAGAAATGCAAATTGCTTCTAAAAGATAAATAAAAAAATTAGAATGTGCTGTCCTCGTGTGCGTGGGCGGGACCAGCTCATGATCGACTGCAGGAAATGGCCAGCCTGTGACGAATCATTGGTGCTGGGACCCACCCCTCGTTCGTGCGCGAGAGCTGTGCATGTGTGTGTATGTGTTAAAATGATGAAAATTGGCTAAACTTTTCGTGTAAAGAAATTTGCTAGACTGTGGTCTATCCAATTTGCACCGCAGAACAGAAACGATTTTGAAAAATAAAAATGAGAGGAAAAGAGAGAAATCTGTTTGCGGGCAGAAACTGATCCACACTAGTGCATGTTAGTGTCAAGCCCTCATGAGAGATTTGAAAAAAAAAAAACGACAGCACATGCTTTCAGGAATTGGATGAGGCAAAATTGTGAATTTAAGACATTGCAATGCTTCATTTAATAGGAATAATTGATTGGTTGTGTTATAAGTTTATACAAACTTCTTTATGTGAGTTAAATCCGCGAGATTGAGTTATGAATGTTGTGTGGAGAGCTTGGATAAATTGGGACCAATGACTCCTTTTTGGAGACTGTGTGTGAGATGCAAATGAGCATCGATGAATGATTGCCTGAATGAAAGGAAACTTCAGGTTGAATGGTTGTTGGAGACTACTATGGAAAATTAGTAGAGCGACTTTGAAGAAAGAGTGATTTTTAGTAAGTTGAATGCTAAGAGAAAAAAAAAGTTTTTTTTGGATTGATAATTAACTAGAGAAAAAACTGGAAAACCAGTAACACATGCAGAAGATGTGTGAACTGGGAAATTGAGAAGCGTTTTGGAAAGAAAGTAAAATTAAATGATGATAGAGTCATATGTAGTAAAGAACACATTCTCCCAAAAAGTTTGTCATGGTGTGAGGCATGGGCGTTGCTAAGCCTCAGAAGGAGGGAGGGAGTAGGACAGATAGTGAAAGATAGTAATAATACAACACTTTACGACATATGGATTCTCTAATACATTTGGCGTCATACCATTAAGTTAAAATTTTCTCAAGCTTTTCAAACTTTTGCTTGAAGCAATCGGAAGATGATTGAAAAGTGACTAAATAAGCTATGAGGAAGTGGTGTAGGTGTAAAGGGCACGCGCTTATGCGCTTCCCTGGCTAATCAACACTTGTTTGAATGAAAAGGAGGAGGGGTATTGGCTGGGCTTTATGAAAAACTGTGGACAAAGGGCCCATCTGACGTAGGACTTTTACCGTCCATTACCCCAGTACAAATCCAACCAAGATCAGAGAATCTCCTTTAAAACAGGAGGCAATAAATGGGATAGCCCCTGTCATAAATGGTCTTTGGTTAGGAGGAATCATTAGGAAGTGCTCAAACTCTTCCCGCAAACACTCCTATCTGCCCAGTTCAAAAGGGCAATAGAATTGACTACAAGAGTTGCAAAAACAGACGAAGAACATTCCTTGGCAGGTAGCATGATCAGAGCACTCAAACTGAAAGATGTGTCAAATGCAAATTTACTGCCACCTGCTCTTTCTTCCCCACAGGTCAACAACCGCTCCAAGCCAGGAGACTGAGACGACATAAAGGTCGTCAAAAAGGACAAACTGGGCCAGCCATGGTGGGAGGGACCATTCCAAGTCTTGCTGACTACCCCCACTGCACTGAACATTGCTGGAAGGCCCAGTGAAGTTTCACCTCAACCACTGGACGTTACAGAGAGTGCTGTACCCCATTTTCGGAGTGGGGGGAAGACTGACTACAAAGGGGCCTCGTTGTTTAGGGCGGGGCGTCTCAATGTTGGTGAAGAATGGAATCCATAAGATCCCCACTCTGACTAGACAATAGGAAACATCGGTGTCTCTGCCATCCTAGTAGCAACGGGGAACCACATGCCAGGTGGATCCTCTGCTGCGTTGTGGTTGGAGCGTGCTATGGTCTATGGCAGGGGTGGGGAATTAATTTTTACAAGGGGCCACATGAAAAACCTGAGTTGTGTCAGAGGGCCACACTTACGATAACTTAAACCTGCTCAATTTTCTTCCATTGTAAAATGCACTAAATTATTTATTTTAAATAGCTGGTACGGTATTAGAAGAATACAATTATTCTGTTTATATTTATATTAAGCTATGTGAAATTGTGGTGTATAGGTCAAATAAAAAAAACAATCATTAATCAGTACAATTTATTCTTAACTTCTTTAACTTCCTCAAATGACAAAGCCGCTGCATCTCTGGGTGTGAAGTTTGATAAAAAGTCCTTGTTGGGTTTGCAGTTTTGCTAGCAATGCATCAGCCTCTGATGCGCGCTGTTTATCAGACAGATGTATTTTTTCTCATGCTTGGTCGTGTAGTGGCGACTCAAATTATATTCTTTAAACACAGCGACCTGTGTACCACAAATCAGGCAGACGGCTTTACCTTTCATTTCTGTAAAGAAATACTTGGCAGTCCAAACACGGCGCTCCTTGTCAACTTTTCTTTTCTGAGGGTCAGCACACATTTTTCGGGCAGCATTACTTCGCACTGTTCACCTTCACGCACAGCTCACATACACGTACCGGCTGGCGGTACCTCCGTGAATGCCTATCCGCCCTCCGAGCACTCCTGCCGGGCCTGAGTTAGAGACCGCGCCCGGTCAGTTATGGGACCCTAAATGGCCCGCGGACCTGCTGGCGGGACCTCCGTGAATGCCTATCCGCCCTACGAGCACTCCTGCCGGGCCTGAGTTCGAGACCGCGCACGGTCACTTATGGGACCTTAAATGGCCCGCGGACAGGCTGGCGGGACCTCCGTGAAAGCCTATCCGCCTTCCGAGCTCTCATGCCTGGCGTGGGTTAGCGTCCGCGCCCGGTCCCTTATGGAACCCTATTTGGCCCGCGGACCTGCTGGCGGGGCTTCCGTGAAAGCCTATACGCCTTCCGAGCGCTCTTGCCGGGCGTGAGTTAGCGTCCGCGCCCGGTCGCCTCACGTCACTCTGGTTAAGTTGGCATAGTAAAAAGCGCTCTTGGGTCCTTCAGAGTGCGGAGTTTATCACTGCGCATGAAGAAATGACAACCTGCAACGTTTGGTTTATGTTTTATAAGCATTTTTAGTTTTATTGCTTAAATCGCATTTTCTCGACGAGCTGAGCACGTTTTCTGGATGGTGCCTCTCCCGTCACTCTGGTTAGGTTGGCAAAGTAAAAAGCGCTCTTGGGTGCTTCAGAGTGCCGAGTTTATCACTGCACATGAAGAAATGACCACCTGCAACGTTTGGTTTATGTTTTATGAGCATTTTTAATTGTATTGCTTAGAGCGCATTTTCTCGACGAGCTGAGCACGTTTTCTAGTTAAAAGCGCTCTTGGGTGCTTCAGAGTGCCCAGTTTATCACTGCGCATGCAGAAATGACCACCTGCAACGTTTGGTTTATGTTTTATAAGCATTTTTAGTTTTATTGCTTAAATCGCATTTTTTCGACGAGCTGAGCACGTTTTCTGGATGGTGCCTCTCCCGGAGAATGTGCCTTTCAAAATAAAAGCAAAACAGTTGTATTGCACGCACGACACAGATATATATATTTTTTAAATTAAGTTGTAATCAAATATAATTTACGATTGGCAAAGGGCTGGATGTGGCCCGCGGGCCGTATTTTGCCCAGGTCTGGTCTATGGGCTCGTCTGAATAGACCAATTGACAATGTCGACCGAGGAAAAAGATGGTCACATGATGAGAACTTTGAGGACTGGTCATGGGACCCCAGAAACCCACACGAAACCAACACTTGATACCGGTGTGTGACGTTCACTGTGAGATCCCACACACAGGAGGGATGCTGTGTGTTCCAAACTCCCCCCCTTCCTCCACGCAAGTTCACCAGGAGGCCAGAACAATGACTGTCGCTGAAGCGAAATGCATGGCCTCTGTGGGAGGGGTTGGATTTTAACACCGTGCTGTCACGGTCAGTGATTCTACCCCTACCGTCCTGGACTCACAGAAAATAACCTGTGATCGAACTCTTTTGGATTAGTCCCAATGTGACTGTTGAAGGACGATAGATGCCACAAGTGGCCTAAACAAAAAGGCTACCTGGAATGGACTACACGTGTTTCATCCAAGAAAATGAAACCCACGAATGCATTAACGACTGCTATCCAGGAGGAAACTGGATGGGAGCTTTGGACATCACCGCTGAGTGCCAGGATAGGAGAGCCATTTCAAGGCATCAGGGCTCTCCTACCAACATGGCTGCACCATCGGACGGGACCTGCTTCATTCAGAATGGCTCGTGGCTTTGAGTTGTCCGATGCTGCCCGCCAACTGGACACGAGTGTGTGCACGAGTGTGGGTGACCGACCACACCTACAGGATACAACATCATCAGCTGACGACAGCACACAACTCTTCTGGACGTCGACGCGGGGCTGTTGCAGCCTTTGAACCACATTACCCCGTCTGGGGTGCGAATGTCCCTGACAGCCACAAAGTGTGGTCCGTCGGAGACAAAATCGTTCATGCGCTTTTTCCTTGGATCGGATCACTCTTCATCGAGACACTGAACTATCGTTTTCAATCCTTTGTGAATCTCTCGCTGCAAGTCAATGACTGACAAAACAGAGAGATTCAGGCTATTGGACTAATGGTCTTGCAAAACAGGATGGTTCTGGACTTGATGACTGCAGAGCAAGGTGGTGTGTGCCACATCATTGGGCCTTCCTGATGCACATACATTCCAGGAGTTAATGACACTCACATCAACGACGCCGTGAACTCACTGAAGAACTTACAGCAGGCCATGTCATAAGACAAAGTCCCACGTCAATGGGGTTTCTTTTCATGGCTATTGTCTGGCACTTGGTGGCAACTGCTGTTGAAACTTGTGACTCCTATGCTTGTTGTGCTGGTATTGTTGTGCTCGTTTACGACCTGTGTTATCTCATGTTTGAAGTCAGCTGTATCAAGATCTGTGTCTTCTACCGTAGCTGAAGTGCGAATACAACATCTCAGGCATGTCGAATGTGATGATTTTAATGCGCTGCGGACAGAAGATTGCGATAATGCCAATTGGCTGAACGTTTTTCACAGAAACCTGATGATTTGACCGTCGACAATCCCTCACAAGTGATGAATACAATGATGTTTCTGTGTTTTTATTTTTATTTTTCTATCTTCGTTATATTTTCTTGCTTATGTTTGTTAATCGGGGTGACAATCATATGATAAACAGGAGGGATATGTTAGGGTTGATAGATTAGTTTAATCCTATGCTTATGATGGAATGTAACCTGTAATAATTAATCAAACATGTCCTGTCGTAACAAAGTAGTAAAACAAAGTGCTAAGATCCTTTGAACTGATTGACTAGCTGCAGAGGACGCAATCAAAGTTGTTCTGTTTACACAACATCGCAAAACACCTCCTGCTATGATTTGATCAGAGGCCAGGGGTTTCACCCCCACTCTCACCCCCACCCTGTTTCTCTCAATAAAAATGCTCTTGCAAGAGGCCTGAGTCAGACCTCATTCGATCATCGCTGTACGCACAGTGACGAATGACTCTCCACTTGCAAGTGCTTAAAAAGGGCATACTGTCTCCCGTGTGGTTCTTGCACAAATAAGTTAGAGTGAGCACCACTCTAACAGGAAGGATTGAATAAGAATATAAATGCAACAACAACAACAACAAAAATGTGTTTCATAATTGCTGGTTAGACTTCATCTGGTGTCATTTACCTGATCCTTTCTGTGACCCTTTCCTCTTCTTGAGTGCTTTCTGAAGAATTTCTTTCATGGTTACTTTCAGACTGTCCACGGGGATTAAAGAAAAACCCTGAGCAGCATTTCTAAAATGGATAAGGAAAGGAAGATTATGGAGACATTCATAAATTTCCCTTAGTCGTTAGGAGAGAGATTAAATAATAAGTATAAAATAATGAGAATATGATTTATGGCATTCCAAAGAACACTATAGATTAGCCAGCAGTACCAACCAACCGCCCAACCCAACCCAACCCATCCATCCATCTTCTGTACCGCTTATCCCCTCGGGGGTCGCGGGCGTGTTGGAGCCTATCCCAGCAGTCATCGTGCATATATACCGTATTTTCCGTACTATAAGTCGCGTTTTTTTTCATAGTTTGGGTGGGGGGGCGACTTATACTGAGGAGCGACTTATATCTGAATTTTTTCACCATATTAAAAAAAAAAAAAAAAGTGAAACCGTGATAAACGAACCGCGATGTAGCAAGGGATTACTGTAATTTGAATTTCCAGTGACGTCAGTGGCGCGGCGGTTGTTTACATAAAAGGACAAAGCTTCCATCACGGGATGATGAAGGGTCCCACGTACTACCGGCATCATGAGCGGCTTTGTTTGTAAGTGACACGAAGAGTTTGAAGGATTTAATGATTTGGAGTGACACAGAAGGTTTGAAAAACTATTATGGCTTTTACGCACGCCCGGTCCTACTCTACAGATCTCTCTTTCACCTCCGTGGATGGAAGTCGGGGGCCGGCGCTCAGCCGGGTGGCTGTCCGGGGACGGTGGAAGGGGCTCGGACATGGCTTTTACGCACGCCCGGTCCTTTTCTATGGAGCTCTCTCCCACCTCTGTGGCTGGAAGTGCCACCTCCGGGGATGGAAGTCCACGCCACCACACGCCTGGAAGTCGACGCCGGTGCTTGGGGCCGTGTGGCGGTGAACTATTCATGTTATAGTTATTTGGTATATTTTATTTCGTGTAGCAACTTGTATATGATTTATCGTTACAGTTCAGTAGTTGTTGACTCGTTGAACTCTTGTTTTGTTAAATAAAGAGCCGTTTACCAAACCCACGTCTTTCCTGGTACTTTGTTAACGCTGCATTATTGTTATATACTAGATCTGTGGAATAACGACGAGGCTGACGTCAGCTGCGGACGCGCGGCGTTGTTGACAAAGAACGAGGAATTTGATCGATGGATTTAATGATTTGGAGTGACACAGATGGTTTGATAATATTATTGCTCATATAATAGTTATTTGATATATGATTTATACATCGTTATATGGGCCTGTGGAATATTTTGAAGTGCAAGCGCCGTCAGCAGCGCGCACCCGGTCGGCATTGTTGACATAAAGGACGATCGATGGATTTAATGAATTGGAGGGACACAGATTGTTTTATAAACGTGTTATTTATGTAATAGTTATTTGAATAACTATGTTACGTCCGACCCGTTCTCAGCTCTTCGTTTGTGTTTATGTCACGTTGGAATACCTATCGTTTAGCCTGTTGTTGCTCGTTCATGTCTGTTCTTGGTGTTGGATTTTGTCGAATAAATTTCCCCCAAAATGTGACTTATACTCTGGAGCAACTTATATATGTTTTTTTTCACGTTATTGTGCATTTTATGGCTAATGCGACGTATATTCCGGAGTGACTTTTAGTCCGAAAAATACGGTATATATATACAGTGCCTTGCGAAAGTATTCGGCCCCCTTGAACCTTTCAACATTTCGCGACATTTCAGGCTTCAAACATAAAGATATAAAAGTTTAATTTTTTGTCAAGAATCAACAACAAGTGGGACACAATCCTGAAGTGCGCACGGCGCGCACGCATTGTTGACAAAGGACGATCGATGGATTTAATGAATTGGAGTGACACAGATGGTTTTATTAACGTGTTATTTATGTAATAGTTTTTTTAATAACTCTAAATGTTACGTCAGGGCCGTTCTCAGCTCTTCGTTTGTGTTTATGTCACGTTAGCATACCTATCGTTTAGCCTGTTGTTGCTCGTTCATGACTGTTCTTGGTGTTGGATTTTGTCGAATAAATTGCCCCCCAAAACGCGACTTATACTCCAGAGCGACTTATATATGTTTTTTTTCACTTTTTTGGGCATTTTATGGCTGATGCGACTTGTACTCCGGAGCGACTTATAGTCCGAAAATTACGGTACATACATATATATGTATATATATATACCGTTTTGGCCCGACTATAAGATGATGTTTTTTGCATTGAAATAAGACTGAAAAAGTGGGGGTCGTCTTGTATTCGGAATCTAGCTCAGTGGCCTAGTGGTAGAGTGTCCGCCCTGAGACTGGAAGGTTGTGGGTTCAAACCCCGGCCGGGTCATACCAAAGACTATAAAAATGGGACCCATTGCTTCCCTGCTTGGCACTCAGCATTAAGGGTTGGAATTGGGGGGTTAGATCACCAAATGATTCCCGAGCGCGGCACCGCTGCTGCTCGCTGCTCCCCTCTCCCCCAGGGGATGGATTAAAATCACACGGGGATGGGTTAAATGCAGAGGACAAATTTCACCACACCCAGATGTGTGTGTGACGATCATTGGGACTTTAACTTAACTTTAACTTCTGTACAACAACAACAACAAACCTTGGTTTACACCAAACCACAGGGTGCTGCGCAAAGCTTTAACTTTAACTTTTAGACAATATACCGATTTTCACTTGTGCGCAGCGGTAAATTAAAGGTTGCTGGTATCGACTGAGTATGTTGCTGTGATCGTGTGCGTCTTTGACACAAAGTGAGTATATACATTTCATTGTTACTACTGTCCACTGTTGTGCTGTTTGTCCGATCGCGGTTTGCTTCGTGTGCGCGCCATTTGATTGACAGCGTGCTCCTTTAAGTTTGCCTCGCACCGTACGTGTAGCCGTTACGCAGCGGCACGGCGACTAACGGTTGCCAGCAAATGTATTTTGTTGTCTCGATGACTTATGTTAACTGTGTTGCAGAGAGTATATCATTTATGGTTATTTTATTTATTTATTTTTACACCAATAATTCAGTAAAGCAATCAAAACTGAACCACGTCTTCCCTCCTGTGTTCTGACCGACACCCGAGGCCGAAAAGAGCATAACCATCCGAGCCAACCCCCAGTCCTCAGGCTCCCCAACAATAGCGGTAGCAATTTGCATTATTTATAAAAATATAAAAAAATTAAATTTGGTGTTCAAAAAGTCTTTTTTCAAACTTGAGTCTTGAAAAAGAGGGGGTCGTCTTATAAGCAGCGTCGTCTTATATTCGGGCCAATACGGTACTGTTCTGCCCTCTGTATGTTTTGTTTTGAAATATCGTCATTTTCTATTTGCTAGTCTAGAGCGCCCACCTGTGGACGCCGAGTGAAATTCTAAGTTAATTATTATATATATATATATATATATATATACAGTGCCTTGCGAAAGTATTCGGCCCCCTTGAACCTTTCAACATTTCGCCACATTTCAGGCTTCAAACAAAGATACAAAATTTAATTTTTTGTCAAGAATCAACAACAAGTGGGACACAATCGTGAAGTGGAACGAAATTTATTGGATAATTTAAACTTTTTTAACAAATAAAAAACTGAAAAGTGGGGCGTGCAATATTATTCGGCCCCTTTACTTTCAGTGCAGCAAACTCACTCCAGAAGTTCAGTGAGGATCTTTGAATGATCCAATGTTGTCCTAAATGACTGATGATGATAAATAGAATGCACCTGTGTGTAATCAAGTCTCCGTATAAATGCACCTGCTCTTTGATAGTCTCAGGGTTCTGTTTAAAGCGCAGAGAGAACCATGAAGACAAAGGAACACACCAGGCAGGTCCGAGATACTGTTGTGGAGAAGTTTAAAGCCGGATTTGGATACAAAAAGATTTCCCAAGCTTTAAACATCTCAAGGAGCACTGTGCAAGCAATTATATTGAAATGGAAGGAGTATCAGACCACTACCAAGACCCGGCCGTCCCTCCAAACTTTCATCTCAAACAAGGAGAAGACTGATCAGAGATGCAGCCAAGAGGCCCATGATCACTCTGGATGAACTGCAGATAACTACAGCTGAGGTGGGAGAGTCTGTCCATAGGACAACAATCAGTCGTGCACTGCACAAATCTGGCCTTTATGGAAGAGTGGCAAGAAGAAAGCCATTTCTCAAAGATATCCATAAAAAGTCTCATTTAAAGTTTGCCACAAGCCACCTGGGAGACACACCAAACATGTGGAAGAAGGTGCTCATGTCAGATGAAACCAAAATCGAACTTTTTGGCCACAATGCAAAACGATATGTTTGGCGTAAAAGCAACACAGCTCATCACCCTGAACACACCATCCCCACTGTCAAACATGGTGGTGGCAGCATCATGGTTTGGGCCTGCTTTTCTTCAGCAGAGACAGGGAAGATGGCTAAAATTGATGGGAAGATGGATGGAGCCAAATACAGGACCATTCTGGAAGAAAACCTGTTGGAGTCTGCAAAAGACCTGAGACTGGGACGGAGATTTATCTTCCAACAGGACAATGATCCAAAACATAAAGCCAAATCTACAATGGAATGGTTCACAAATAGACGTATCCAGGTGTTAGAATGGCCAAGTCAAAGTCCAGACCTGAATCCAATCGAGAATCTGTGGAAAGAGCTGAAGACTGCTGTTCACAAACGCTCTCCATCCAACCTCACTGAGCTCGACCTGTTTTGCAAGGAAGAATGGGCAAGAATTCCAGTCTCTCGATGTGCAAAACTGATCGAGACATACCCCAAGCGACTTGCAGCTGTAATTGCAGCAAAAGGTGGCGCTACAAAGTATTAGCGCAAGGGGGCCGAATAATATTGCACGCCCCACTTTTCAGTTTTTTATTTGTTAAAAAAGTTTAAATTATCCAATAAATTTTGTTCCACTTCACGATTGTGTCCCACTTGTTGTTGATTCTTGACAAAAAATTAAACTTTTATATCTTTATGTTTGAAGCCTGAAATGTCGCGAAATGTTGAAAGGTTCAAGGGGGCCGAATACTTTCGCAGGGCACTGTTGCAATTACAAAGGCTTTGATATTAAAATGTTCATTTCTTTACCAACAAAAATACAGACTTTTTGGAAAAAGACATCAACAGAGTTTACAGGAAAAAAATCAAGGCCTTCAAAGAAATGAACACGGTCTCTACAGTCAAACATGGCGGAGGTTCCCTGATGTTTTGGGGTTGCTTTGCTTCCTCTGGCACTGGACTGGTTGACTGTGTGCATGGCATTGAGAAGCCTAAAGACTACCAACAAAATTTGCAGCGTAATGTCCCAGTGTGAGAAAGCTGGGTCTCCCAAAGAGGTAATGGACAATGACACACTTCAAAAAGCACTCGAAATTGGTTTGAGAGAAAGCACTGGAGACTTCTAAAGTGGCCAGCAATGAGTCCAGACCTGAATCCTGAAGAGCACTTGTGGAGAGATCTCAAAATGGCAGTTTGGAGAAAGCACCCTTCAAATCTCAGGGACCTGGAGCAGTTTGCCAAAGAAGAATGGTATAAAATTCCAGCAGAGCATTGTAATAAACTCTTTGATGGTTAACGGAAGCAGTTATTCGCAGTTATTTTGTCTAAAGGTTATGCTACCAAGTATTAGGCTGAGGGTGCCAATACTTTTGTCTGCCCATTTTTCAAGTTTATTGCAAAATGACAATTGATTTCACTCTTTTTTTTCATTCTCTTTTGTGTTTTTTCATTTCAAGCAAAACAAATGAAGATATTAATACCAAATCATTTGTAATTGCAATAATTTTCTGCAAGAAATTGAGCCTTATCTGACATAATTGCCAATAGGGTGCCAACAAGATGGCACCGCGGATGGCCGTCTCGGTGACTCGCTCTCTGCTTCTTTGTGTTTTTTGCGTCTTCTGCTGCCCACCCCGGATCACTTTTACCAGAGAAGAACTGTTAAACATCGGACAGTCTTCACCTGATACTTTCTCTCCGGTTTTCACTGACTCAGTCTGTTTGATGGAGATATTAGCCGGCGCGGGGGCGCTTTACAAGCTAGCATGCCAAAGACGGCAGCGTGGCAAGCGCGCCGGAGCCCTCGTGAAGTTGAGGCAGAGAGGGTCCCGTGCTCCCCTACCATCAATTCATCTGGTGAATGTCCGCTCTCTGGCTAACAAGATAGACGAACTGCTGCTTCTCATTTCAAGGAACACGGACGTTAGCAGATCCGCCGCCCTGTGCTTCGTCGAAACCCCCCACCACGCCGTAGAGCTAACTGGGTTGCAGCTACTACGCGCAGATCGCAGCGCGGAGCTCACGGGAAAAACAAAGGGTCTATGTTTCTATATTAATGAAGGTTGGTGTACTGATGTCACGGTGTTTTAAGTCTCGCAGCCCTCTCCTAGAAACACTTTTCATAAACTGCCGGCCGTTTTATTCACCACGTGAGTTCTCCTCGATCGTTATGGCGGCTGTTTACATTCCACCACACGCACGTGCGATCGAAGCCACGCAGCTGCTGGCTGACCAGGTAACAGACATGGAGAAAAAATTACCAAACTCACCGATCATTGTTCTGGGTGATTTTAACAGTGAACCTCGCACACGAACTCCCCAAATACAGACAGCACATAACGTGTCCCACCAGAGGTACACATACACTGGACCACTGCTACACCGTAATAAAGAACGCATACCACTCTGTGCCCCATGCAGCTTTAGGACTCTCGGACCACTGTCTAGTTCATCTGATCCCAACCTACAGGCAGAAATTAAAAACTTGCCTGTGGTGAGGACTGTGAGGAATGACAGTGGAGTCAAAGCAGGACCTCCAGGCTTTGACGATTGGGGTGTTTTTGAAGCTGCAGCTTCAGACCTGCATGAACTCACCGATACTGTGACATCATACATTAGCTTTTGTGAGGACTTGTGTGTGCAGACTAAGCCAGCTCAGTGGCCTAGTGGTAGAGTGTCCGCCCTGAGAATGGAAGGTTGTGGGTTCATGACCCGGCCGGGTCATACCAAAGACTATAAAAATGGGACCCATTGCCTCCCTGCTTGGCACTCACCATTAAGGGTTGGAATTGGGGGGTTAGCTCACTAAATGATTCCCGAGCGCGGCACCGCTGCTGCTCACTGCTCCCCTCTCCCCCAGGGGATGGATCAAAATCACACAGGGATGGGTTAAATGCAGAGGACAAATTTCACCACACCCAGATGTGTGTGTGACGATCATTGGGACTTTAACTTAACTTTAACTTCTGTACAACAACAACAACAAACCTTGGTTTACACCAAACCACAGGGTGCTGCGCAAAGCCAAGGAGGAGGCCTACAGTAGTGGGGCCCGGGACCTGTTCAGAGAGACCAGGAACACACTGAACCGAGAGATCAGGAAAGTCAAGAGGTGTTATGGGGAGAGCCTGGAGAGACACCTCCCTGCCAATCCTGATCCCTCAACAGTGTGGAAAGGCATCACGGGCTTCAAGAAACCAACCCACCGTCCTGTAGAGAACCCAAGGCTTGAAAACCAGCTAAACAGGTTTTACTGCAAGTTTGAACGGTCTACCCACACAACAAGACCTCCTGCAGTACAATCAACATACACACCTCCACCCACAACCCCTCTGTCTACACCTCCATCGTCGTTATCACCTACTGTCTCTCTTTCAGAAGCCGCGCCTGCACCTCAGATCTGCGAGGAGGAGGTGTCAGATATTCCGGAGACAAAAGGTCAGGAAGGCACCAGGCCCAGATGGCGTGTCCCCCTCCTGCCTCAAAGTCTGTGCTGAGCAACTGGTACCCACCTTTGCACGGATCTTCAACCTTTCCCTGGAGCCATGTGAGGTTCCCTCGTGCTTCAAGAGCTCCACCATTGTACCGGTGGCCAAGAAGCCCGCCAGCATAGGTTTGAATGATTACAGACCTGTCGCCCTGACATCTGTGGTCATGAAATCATTTGAGAGGTTGGTGTTGAACCACCTGAAGGACATTACGGGCCCCCTGCTCGACCCCCTACAGTTTACCTACCGGGCAGACAGGTCGGTGGATGATGCGGTCAACATGGGACTGCACTACATCCTGCAACACCTAGATACCCCAGGGACGTATGCCAGGATCCTGTTTGTGGACTTCAGCTCGGCGTTCAACATCATCACTCCTGACATCCTCCACCAGAAGCTCATCCAGCTCGCGGTGCCTGCCTCCACCTGTAAGTGGATTGCCAGCTTCCTGACCAACAGGAGACAGCATGCGAGTCTGGGGACCATCACATCAGACACCCGGACCACCAACACTGGCGCCCCCCAAGGGTGCGTCCTCTCCCCACTGCTCTTCTCTCTCTACACCAATGATTGCTCCTGAGGCGACTCTTCTGTGAAGCTCCTGAAGTATGCGGACGACACCACTCTTATCGGACTGATCCGGGACGGTGACGAGACTGCGTACAGACAGGAGGTGGAGCGGCTTGTCCACTGATACAGCCAAAACCACCTGGAGCTTAACCCGCTCAAGACCGTGGAGATGACAGTGGACTTCAGGAGAGACTGCTCAGGGACTGTGCGGACCAGCCGAGTGGCATGCTCATGTACCTGTTCAACCTGAGCCTGGCCTGAACAACGTTCCAGCCCTGTGGAAGACCTGCTGGTCCCCGTACCGAAGGTGCCGCGCCCCAAGGACCCTAACCACTTCAGGCCTATTGCCTTGAATTCCCACCTGATGAAGACTTTGGAGAGGATCATCCTGGGTCACCTGCGTTCACTGGTGGGAGCGCAGCTGGACCCCCTGCAGTTTGCTTACCGGCCTGGTGTTGGGGTGGACGATGCAGTGATTTATTTACTGCACAGATCACTGCTTCACCTGGAGGACATCGGGAGCACTAGGAAGATCATGTTATTCGATTTCTCCAGCACTTTTAACACAATCCAGCCATCACTGCTCAGGGTGAAGATGGAGAAGGCGGGAGTGGACCTACGCTTGGCTGCATGGACTACAGACTTCCTCACCAACAGTAGAAGTATGTGAGGTTACATCGCTGTGAGTCTGACATGGTGCGCTGCAGCACAGGTGTCCCCCAGGGTACGGTGCTCTGTCCTTTTCTTTTCACCCTGTACACTTAGGACTTTACCCACGACACCGCACACTGCCACATCCAGAAGTTCTCGGACGACACGATCATTGTTGGATATGTTACGGAGGGGAACGATCTGGAATACAGGACGGTCATCAAGGACTTTGTCAGCTGGTGTGAGCTCAACCAGCTTCAGCTGAACACCAGCAAGACGAAGGAGATGATTGTAAGCTTCAGGAGGACAGCGCCCCACTTCACTCAGGTGAACATCCAGGGATCGGACATTGAGGTAGTGGAGAACTACAAATTCCTGGGTGTTCGCCTTAACAACAAACTGGACTGGACTGATCACACCCACGCCCTGTACAAGAAGGGCCAGTCGCCTCTACCTGCTGAGGAGACTGAGGTCCTTCGGTGTGTGCAGGGCTCTCCTCAGGACCTTCTATGACTCTGTGGTGGCATCAGCCATCCTCTACGCCAGGGGTGGCCAACCAGTCAGAGACTAAGAGCCACATTTTTTTACTGTGTACCGCAAAGAGCCACATTACCCCCCCCCCCCCCCCCCCCGAATGGGTTTGCCCCTCCTCCTTTGCGGGATTTCACCTCATGCGCATGCGCGTTTGACGAAAATACCATATTGAACTCAAGCGAAGCGAACACACAGCGTTTGACGAAAATACCATATTGAACTCAAGCGAAGTGAACACGCACAAAAACAAACAAACAAACAAACAAATAAACCCACAAATGTTGATATAAACGTAAAGGAGCCGCATGAAACCCGGCAAGAGCCGCATGCGGCTCGCGAGCCGCGGGTTGGCCACCCCTGCTCTACGCTGGGGTGGTCTGCTGGGGTGGGGGCAGTACGGACCAGGACAGGGGGAGACTAAATAAGATGGTCAGGAGAGCGAGCTCTGTCCTGGGCTGTCCCCTGGACTCCGTAGAGGTTGTGGGTGAGAGGAGGACGTTAATTAAGCTGAAATCCATCATGGACAACACCTCTCAGGTGTGGGAAGGAGAAATTCCGCAGGTCCTTCATTCCCACTGCTGTCAGACTCTACAACATACATGGCACCTGATCATGTGTTTCGTCTCTACGGCTACTAGTGGCACTTGTCTTTGTCCTTGTCTGTTATTTATCCATTTTTACATTTGAATCTTGTCTCTTGTATTCTTGCACTCTTGTACGCTGCTGTGACAAGTAAATTTCCGCGCTGTGGGATAAATAAAGTTCTATCATCATCATCATCATTTGGCATGCCCTAACATGGCCAGTAAACTTCTTGAATCTTGAATACCACTGGCACCCTATTGGCAATTCTGTCAGACGCACGCACACGCATCCCAGAAGCAACGTTAGGTTCGGCTTGACAAGCTAAAGCACGTCTCGAGAGCGTAAACTAGACATGACCCGGAACAAAATTACTAAAAAGGGTGATGCAACAAGATGTCATCAACAATAGCCCAGTGCCCTCTAGTGGCTGGAAGAGGCAGCTCCATTTCCTTCGTTAAGAGCCAAATCTTTAACTTAAAAACGGCATCATATGCGTTTCTTTTGTCCCCCATAATGAGGGGTTGCGTATAAAAGATTTCTGTCTCCAGTAATGGCCGTCTTGATCTAGTTCTGGCTTGTTTGTGTCAATTGTGCGCCACTATTTGCTTGGCAGACGGACATGCGATCAACACACCTCTCTCCCCAGTGACCTCGTGTCTGGCCACATATCCAGGAAAACGGTGCCGCACAACAGTGGTCCACAACATTTTTATTATATACAAGTGTATTAGTGTATTAAACATCACAAAAATCACTAATTATTACGCAAAAGTGTCCATTGTTGCTACGTCAGAACAGATTAATCCATATTCCATTATTTGTTATGGGAAAAATGTAATCGGACCAAATCGGGATCCCACCAATTTTCTGGAACGAATTGTGGTCGAAGTCAGAGGTTTTACTGTACTGTATTTGTCACTTACATTCTGACAAACAGTGATTGTCGTGAACCAAGGCCAGGTGAAGTATATTTCTCCACCAACGCCAAAGTGCTGAAACCAAACTTGTGTATTGGCTCATTGGAGTCCAGGGGAGGGAAGTCTGTGTCCACCTCACCATCATCTTCTGCAATGTGAAGGCAGTAGGCATTCACATTTTCACTGTCGAGAAAATGAACATTAGAAAAAAAACCTAAAACATTTGCTGAATGTTAACTTGTTAACTGAAATGTTTGTACATACTTGAGTTTTGGTTCTCGTCCCTCAGTTGTGTATTGCCAACAGATTAGCCCAATAAGATCATGAACACGGGCATTCGCAATGGTGACGACTGCCATGGGATGAACTTTCTCCTGACCCATTTGCATTGAAAGGTAGACGTCTATCTTTTTTGTCGCTGTTGTGCCAATATGGCCCTTGAATGAGATATCCGATGTTACACAGTCAAGAAAATACGAAAAAAATAACAGCATTGGCATTCACTTGTAAAACGCAGCACACAATTGAGGAAAACCATCTTTACCATTCTAGTTTAATAAATTGTATTGAATTTTTAGCCACGTCACTAGAACACTAGGAGTTCCACTCTTTTCAGAGTGAAATGCTTGACTAGTGGTTGAGATTTAACTCCTTGTAAAGGGGTGGTAAAGCAAGCCAACATTAGCACTTATAGGATAGAACTTTATTAACAAATGATGTCAGTGCTACAATTCCCCCATAAAAAAACTCAGATGAGATTTAACGGTATTTTGGAACAGAAGGACAATACACTTACTGACACCCACTTTTTGGGCAGAGTCTGCTTGATTTAACATATCAGCCTGACTATGTCACGGAAGGAAGCTCAGCCAGGAGGCTCACCCTGGACTGCGTCACAACGCCCAGAGGTCGGCTTGTTGGAAAGATTGGCAGCACTGAACTTCTGGCTAGGAGACCGACACTTCAGCTGTGTGGCCGTTTAAAGCACCTCTTTTTCAGATTGGAGGCGGAGGTGGTACTCCATACGCGGACTTCAGGGGAAAGGTGAATCACATGAAGCCTTACCAATTTCAATTGACTATATATATATAACGACGTGTGAACAACCCTGCTTACATAAAGCCTTTCTGAATGCATTATGTTTGCGTATGTTGGTGAATGGTGAAAGGAAATATGACAGGGCACAGAGAGGCTGCTCATTTCTTGCTCTTAAATCAGCCACTGAGAGGCTAATCTTTGTGATGTATGGAAGTAGTCATAAGTAAAGATGTCCATGTAAATTTTGGTGCCAATTGATAGCTGTTTTGGGCCGTTTTAAGCGATAGTGTCTGTACAATGATTTCCAATGGGGAAATTGTGATCGCTTACTTCCGTGACATCATCAACCAAGACATGGGCAACAGTGTGTGCGGCCCTATTCCTCATTAAAAGTGAGCGTTTTTAAAAGGCATTTGTTGTTTCATTATTTCTCCAAAATGAATGAATAATGGACTTTGCATTTTCTTGATAAAAAAAAATAAACTGGGCAAGTTAGTCAAAACTGAACTATCCTCACTTTAATCCTCTTAACCTTTTTCATTAAGTACAGTCTGATTGTCATTTTCAAAAAAATGTAAAGAACCCACCTTGCCATCAAATTTTGAATATTCATTGAATGGGTTGTTGAGCTGCTGGGGACACTGCTCCAATCGAAGTGAAAGAGTAGATTTCACACATGTTGACCGCATTCTATCCTTAATGTCACGTTTTTCAAAAAAGGACCCTAAATCCTCCACTTAACAGAAAATAAAACAGAAACATTTCACACATTACAAGAGGTAATGCACATGAATAAGGATGGCAGGAAGTTTATGGTGTTAAAAAATATTAATAATTTATATAATTTCTATAATTTATATAACACATTTTAAACTTCAATGATTTCATTGTTAATAACCTGGAGGTTAACAGTCACTCCAAATTATTATGCACAGCATAAAAAATTAATGTCAATGCTGAAAGAAATCTGTTGAATTTCTGTCATAACATGGGAAACCTTTATTTGTTCGACAGTATGGAAATTCAAGATTCAAGAGTTTTTATTCGCCATGTTTGAGCGTGCCAAACAAGGAATTTGACTTCGGTAAATCACACCCTCTGTTCAACATTTAGGTGACAAACAACACTCAGGACATGTGAAAAATGGCAAATATTCTCAAACATCCCCTGATCTTAAACTCCCAAAAGGGCAAGGAAAAACTCAAAACTCCAGCTAGGGGAAATGAGAAACCTTAAGAGACCACAGATGGGAAGGTCCCTTATCCAGGATGACCAGGCTGCAATGGATGCAGAGAGGACACATAGTACAAACAGTGTAGACAAATTCAAAAAAGGTGTGGAGAGCAGGATGTTATTGCACAGTAATGACTGAGACTCTAAGAGTGGTGTGAGTTCATCAGAGCAACAGCCTGGGGGAAGAAGCTGTCTCTGTGTCTGCTGGTTTTGGCGTACCGAGCTCTATAAATTTGCATTAACTCATATGCACATTGGATAGCAGATAAAGAAAAAGTACGGAAAAGCTCCAACTTTTAAAGCCACAAAAATCCAAGAGTGATGGCGCCAAAGAAGGATCTTGCGAAGCAGCAAGCAGAAAGAAGAAATCAAAAATCGGCTGAAAGCGCTTGATGCTCTTCAAGAACTCAAAGTCAAAGTGAACTTATTTGTCACTCAAACTATGCAACCGTACACAGAAGACTGAAATTGCGTTTCTCCAAACTCCAATGTGCAGTAAGAGGGTAAAATAAAACACAGCTAACTATAAATAGGACATAAAACATCATTGGACATAAAGAGCATTTAAAATATCTATCATTAAAAGGACAACAATTCACAATGAGATATTGTTACCAGAGTGTGGATGGTACAACAACACAGGTGCAAACGGGCAATCAGCTGAGGTATTCCTTACTGGAGTGCAAGCAGTACTAGTAATGACAGCGCGGATGCAGTGGCAAAGTCCAGAGCAGCATAGAAGAAAAAATTGTAAGGTGCATGGAGTAGTTGCGTTTGTGTGCGTGCGTGTGTGTGTTTATGCATGGTTTCTGGACTAAGTTAAGCACTCTGATGGCCCATGGAGAAAAGCTATTGCTCACCAGGTTATGCGGAATGACCGTGTTGAAGGCAGAGCTGAAGTAAATGAACAGCCTCCGCACACAGCTGTTTTCGTTCTCCAGATGAGCCAGGCTGAGGTGAAGTGCTTGCTGCTGCTCCTTGCTGCTGCTCCTTGCTGCTGCTCCTTGCTGCTGCTCCTTGCTGCTGCTCCTTGCTGCTGCTCCTTGCTGCTGCTCCTTGCTGCTGCTCCTTGCTGCTGCTCCTTGCTGCTGCTCCTTGCTGCTGCTCCTTGCTGCTCCTGCTCCTTGCTGCTCCTGCTCCTTGCTGCTCCTGCTCCTTGCTGCTCCTGCTCCTTGCTGCTCCTGCTCCTTGCTGCTCCTGCTCCTTGCTGCTGCTCCTGCTCCTTGCTGCTGCTCCTGCTCCTTGCTGCTGCTCCTGCTCCTTGCTGCTTGCTGCGGCTCCTTGCTGCGGCTCCTTGCTGCTTGCTGCTTGCTGCGGCTCCTTGCTGCTTGCTGCGGCTCCTTGCTGCTTGCTGCGGCTCCTTGCTGCTTGCTGCGGCTCCTTGCTGCTTGCTGCGGCTCCTTGCTGCGGCTCCTTGCTGCTTGCTGCGGCTCCTTGCTGCTGCTGCTTGCTGCTGCTGCTTGCTGCTGCTGCTTGCTGCTGCTGCTGCTGCTGCTTGCTGCTTGCTTGCTTGCTTGCTGCTGCTGCTTGCTGCTTGCTGCTGCTGCTGCTGCTGCTGCATGATCCGTGGGGCGCTTGGGGTGTTCCGCAAACTGCAATGGGTCAAAGGTAGCAGGTAGGCTGGATTGTATGTGGGCTTTGACCAATCTTTCAAAGCACTTCATGATGAATAAAGTTCTATCATCATCATCATCATCATCATGATGGGAGTGAGTGGTATGGGCCAGTAGTCATTCAGAGTTGTTGCTGGAGATTTCTTGGGTAACAGTATGATGGTGGTTGCTTTGAAGCAATGAGGTATGATTGTTTGGCTCAAAGAGATCTTGAAGATATCTGTGATGACATTTGTGAGTCCACACAGTCTCTAAGCACATGCCCAGGTACAAGTGCTGGCAAGTAAATTAGAATATCATCAAAAAGTTGAATAAATTCAGTCATTGCATTCAAAAAGTGAAACTTGTACATTATATTTATGCATTGCACACAGACTGAGGTATTTCAAATGTTTATTCATTTTAGTTTTGATTATTATAACTGACAGCTAATGAAAACCCAAATTCAGTATCTCAGAAAATTTGAATATTTTGAAAAGGTTCAATATAGAAGACACCTGATGCCACATTCGTCTGTTGATTACCTCAAAACCCCTGAAAATGCCTTCAAATGGACTCTCAGTCTTGTTCTGAAGGGTACACAATCATGAGGAAGACTTCTGACTTGACAGTTGTCCAAAAGACGACCATTGACATCTTGCACAAAAAGGTGATTGCTAAAGAGGCTAACTGTTCGCACAGCTCTGTGTCCAAGCACATTAATAGACAGGTGAAGGGACGGAAGAGATGTGGTAGAAAAAAAGTGTACAAACTATAGGGATAACCGCACTCTGTAGAGAATTGTGAAACAAAACGCATTTAAGATTATGGGAGAGATTCACAAAGAGTGGACTGCAGCTGGAGTCAGCGCTTCAAGAACCACCACAAAGAGATGCATGAAAGCCATGGGTTTCAGCTGTCGGATTCTTTGTATTAAGTCACTCTTGAACAACAGACAGCGTAAGAAGCGTCTCGCCTGGGCTAAGGACAAAAAGGACTGGACTGCTGCTGAGTGGTCCAAAGTTATGTTCTCTGATTAGAGTAATTGTTGCATTTCCTTTGGAAATCAAGGTCTCAGAGTCTGGAGGAAGAGCGGAGAAACACAGAATCCACGTTGCATGAAGTCCAGTGTAAAGTTTCCACAGTCAGTAATGGTGTGGGATGCCATGTCATCTGCCGGTGTTGGCCCACTTTGTTTTCTGAGATTCAAGGTCAATGCAGCCGTCTACCAGGAAGTTTTAGAGCACTTCATGCTGCTTACCAACTTTATGGAGATGCAGATTTCACTTTCCAACAGGACTTGGCACCTGCACACAGTGCCAAAACCACCAGTACCTGGTTTAAGGACCATTGTATACCTGTCCTTGATTTGTCAGCAAACTCACCTGACCTTAACCTATGGGGTATTGTGAAGTGGAAGATGCAATACGGTAGATCCAACAATGCAGAAGAGCTGGGCTATCATAACACCTGAGCAGTGCCACAGACTGATCGACTCCATGCCACGCCACATTAATGCAGTAATTGAGGCAAAAGGAGCCCCGACCAAGTATTGAGTGCTGTACATGCTCATACTTTTCATGTTCATGCTTGTCAGTTAGCCAACATTTTGGAAAAAATATATATTAATGTTCTAATTCTTTGAGATATCGTATTCTAATTTTTTGAGATACCGAATTTGGAGTTTTCATTAGTTGTCACTTAAAAATATCAAAATTAAAAGAAATGAACATTTGAAATACATCAGTCTGTGTGCAATGCATGAATATAATGTACAATGTATAATGCACTTTTTGAATGCAATTACTGAAATAATTCAGCTTTTTGATGATATTCTAATTCACTGGCCAGCCCCTGTATATTGTCCAGGCCTGCAGCTTTTCTTGGGTTGACCTTTCCAAGGGTCCTACGCACATCAGCTGGGTTCAGTTTAAGTATTGTATTGTCCAAGCAGTGGGGGGCTTTTGTTGGAGTGGTGGTGGTGTCTTCTTCAAAACGACTGAAGAAGACATTGAGAGTTGGGAAAGTCTGCGTTATCCTCGCAGGGTTGAGGAGTGGGCCTGTAGTCTGTTACTGAGTGAATGCCTTGCTTGCTATAGGCGTCTGGGGTCTTTTGTGCCAGTAAAATGAGATAGGATTTTCTGTCCATAGGAAAGCTTGGCTGTTCTCATTCAAGTTAGCCCTCGCTGATCTTCGGGCTTCCCTGTCGCCAGACTTAAAAGGAGAGTTCCGTGCTCTCTGGAGCTCACGTACCTCCCCTGTGAACTAGGGTTTGTCGTTTGCCCTCGTGGTGATGTGTTTTGTGACATGCATTTGGATATGTAACCTGTCACAGACTCGGTGTATTCTGTTATGTTGACACATACTGGTTGGAAGTCGGTCCAATCGGTGTGGTCAAAACAGTCTTTTAGTGCTGAGATGGCCCCCTCTGGCCAAGTTTTAATTTGTTTCACAGAAGGTTTACATCTCGTAGTGCAATTTCATGCATTAAAGAATGCAGGCGATTGTTGGGAATGCGAGAAGAGGAGTGTGTGTGACCTTTGTTTCTGCACGTGCAAGATGGTACAACCCAAGTTTGAAGTCTGTCAGATGAATTCTCTAGGAGTCCTGGACACAGGTGTCAGTCCTCGGGGGCCCATTCCTGCATGTTTTCGAAGTTTCCCTCATTAAACAAACCTGATTCAAATGATCAGTTCATCCTGACGTTCTGCAGGAGCCTGATAATTATCCTGATCAATTGAATCAGGTAATGCGGCCCCTGAGGACTGCAGTTTGACACCCCTGCACAAGGGTGTAAAAGTATGACCAGTTATTGTGCAAAAGTGGGCTAAAATTGGTCGTTTAAAAAGTCACAACTCTTTTTCTGTTCTTTTTAGACTATGGCTCCAATGGACGTTGTATGTCTCGTGCCTGCCAATTTTTGTAGGTATAAGGTTTATTTTTACACTCCACATGGCACAACTAAGACATTTTTGTTGTCATCGTTTATGACAACATTAAACTATCAAAATGTTCACCAAGTTTGCAAAATGTAGTGAGTTTTCGGGCATGTTTAGGGTGTCAAAAAGGCAGTCCTTTACGGAGAAAACAAAATAAGTAGTGTTCCAACAAAAACAATAGTGACCTCACAGTGGTCTCTGCTCGGGCTCTAATAAATAATCTTGGTACGAGATGAACGTTTTAATAAGATGGCACTTTTGACGTTTAAGCGCACAAACCTGTACAAACTAATTGTGGACGTCACACACTGGAACAGCTCTATAGAAATGACGACAAAATCTTTACACTTAGGATTGCCATTGCTGTTGTCGAAGATCTAATAAAAAACCTGGGTCCACTCAAAACTGCTACCACTGCTCTATGCCAAGAAAAATGGCCCACTTGATCACTTAGTATTTTGCCATTAAAGAATATGATTCAGGAGGCAATAGATGACTTGATATGGTGCCCAGAAGTAAGGTTATTATTGAAGTTTTTATTTGTATTGATGCTTATATGTTTGGCACATCAGCGAAAGATACTATGAATGTGTTCAAATATGTCTCCTTTGAAAACGGCAACAGACGTTTCCCTTTTGAATCTGGAGCTGACCAACCTCTTGACGGGCCATTATTGCAAGCCGCACCATTTTGAAAGAGGAAGAGCGTCCGCTGCCGAAGCACAGGAAAGGTACGCCACAGCAAATTAACACATTTGATTTGACAGGTCGGTTTGAACCAAGACCCATCTGCATTGGATGGCGTACTCTCTAGACCAGGGGTGGGCAAACTTTTTGACTTGCGGGCCGAATTGGGTTCTAAATTTTGACCGGGGGGCTGAACCAGGAGCAGTTGGATGTAGTGTTTGTGTGAAGTAATATAAATTGCATAAAAGGTTTTTACTTTTAGTAGATGGCGGCCAAAGGCAGGGACCTTGGCGGTCTGATCCCCGGCTGCAGAAGCTGGCTCTTGGGACATGGAATGTCACCTCTCTGGCTGGAAAGGAGCCCGAGCTGGTGTGCGAGGCAGAAAAGTTCCGACTAGATATAGTCGGACTTGCCTCCACGCACAGTTTGGGTTCCGGTACAAGCCCTCTCGAGAGGGGCTGGACTCTCTTCCACTCTGGAGTTGCCCACGGTGAGAGGCGTCGGGCAGGTGTGGGTATACTTATTGCCCCCCGGCTGGGCGCCTGCACATTGGGGTTCACCCCGGTGAACGAGAGGGTAGCCTCCCTCCGCCTTCGGGTGGGGGGACGGGTCCTGACTGTTGTTTGTGTCTATGCACCAAACGGCAGCTCAGAGTACCCACCCTTCTTGGAGTCCCTGGAGGAAGTGCTGGAGAGCGCTCCTTCTGGGGACTCCGTCGTTCTACTGGGTGACTTCAATGCTCACGTGGGCAATGACAGTGAGACCTGGAAGGGCGTGATTGGGAGGAACGGCCCCCCCGATCTGAACCCGAGCGGTGTTCTATTGTTGGACTTCTGTGCTCGACACGGATTTTCAATAATGAACACCATGTTCAAACATAAGGGTGTCCATGTGTGCACTTGGCACCAGGACACCCTAGGCCGCAGTTCGATGATCGACTTTGTAGTCGTGTCATCGGATTTGCGGCCGCATGTTTTGGACACTCGGGCGAAGAGAGGGGCGGAGCTGTCAACTGATCACCACCTGGTGGTGGGTTGGCTCCGATGGTGGGGGAAGATGCCGGTCCGACCTGGCAGACCCAAACGTTCTGTGAGGGTCTGCTGGGAACGTCTGGCGGAATCCCCTGTCAGGAAGAGCTTCAACTCCCACCTCCGGCAGAGCTTTTCCCACGTCCCGGGGGAGGCGGGGGACATTGAGTCCGAGTGGACCTTGTTCCGCGCCTCCATTGTTGAGGCGGCCGACCGGAGCTGTGGCCGTAAGGTCATTGGTGCCTGTCGTGGCGGCAATCCCCGAACCCGCTGGTGGACACCGGCGGTAAGGGATGCCGTCAAGCTGAAGAAGGAGTCCTATCGGGCCGTTTTGGCCTGCGGGACTCCGGAGGCAGCTGACAGGTACCGGATGGCCAAGCGGAACGCGGCTTCGGCGGTTGCTGAGGCAAAAACCCGGGCGTGGGAGGAGTTCGGCGAGGCCATGGAGAATGACTTCCGGACGGCTTCGAGGAAATTCTGGTCCACCATCCGGCGTCTCAGGAGGGGGAAGCAGTGCAACGTCAACACTGTTTACAGTGGAGATGGCGTGCTGCTGACCTCGACTCGGGACGTCGTGTGTCGGTGGGGAGAATACTTCGAAGACCTCCTCAATTCCACCGACACGCCTTCCATTGTGGAAGCAGGGCCTGGGGACTCTGAGGCGGACTCTCCAATCTCTGGGGTTGAAGTCACTGAGGTAGTTAAAAAACTCCTCGGTGGCAAGGCCCCGGGGGTGGATGAGATCCGCCCGGATTTCTTAAGGGCTCTGGATGTTGTGGGGCTGTCATGGCTGACACGTCTCTACAGCATCGCGTGGACATCGGGGACAGTGCCTCTGGATTGGCAGACTGGGGTGGTGGTTCCCCTCTTTAAGAAGGGGGACCGGAGGGTGTGTTCCAATTACAGGGGAATTACACTCCTCAGCCTCCCTGGTAAGGTCTATTCAGGGGTGCTGGAGAGGAGGGTCCGTCGGGAGGTCGAACCTCGGATTCAGGAGGAACAGTGTGGCTTTCGTCCTGGCCGTGGAACAGTGGACCAGCTCTTCACCCTCAACAGGATCCTCGAGGGTGCATGGGAGTTCGCCCAACCAGTCCACATGTGTTTTGTGGACTTGGAGAAGGCGTTCGACCGTGTCCCTCGGGAGGTTCTGTGGGGGGTGCTTCGGGAGTACGGGGTACCGAGCCAACTGATAAGGGCGGTTCGGTCCCTGTATCACCGATGCCAGAGTGTGGTCCGCATTTCCGGCAGTAAGTCGGATTCGTTCCCAGTGAGGGTTGGACTCCGCCAAGGCTGCCCTTTGTCACCGATTCTGTTCATAATTTTTATGGACAGAATTTCTAGGCGCAGCCGAGGCGTTGAGGGTGTCCGGTTTGGGGACCTCAGCATCGCGTCTCTGCTTTTTGCAGACGACGTGGTGCTGTTGGCTTCTTCAGGCCGTGATCTCCAGCTCTCACTGGAGCGGTTCGCAGCCGAGTGTGAAGCGGTCGGGATGAGGGTCAGCACCTCCAAATCCGAGTCCATGGTCCTCGATCGGAAAAGGGTGGAATGCCCTCTCCGGATCGGGGATGAGATCCTGCCCCAAGTGGAGGAGTTTAAGTATCTTGGGGTCTTGTTCACGAGTGAGGGGAGGATGGAGCGCGAGATCGACAGGCGGATCGGTGCAGCGTCGGCAGTAATGCGGACTCTGTACCGGTCCGTCGTGGTAAAGAGAGAGCTGAGCCAAAAGGCAAAGCTCTCAATTTACCGGTCGATTTACGCTCCTACCCTCACCTATGGTCACGAGCTATGGGTCGTGACCGAAAGAACGAGATCCCGGATACAAGCGGCCGAAATGAGTTTTCTCCGCAGGATGTCCGGGCTCTCCCTTAGAGATAGGGTGAGGAGTTCGGTCATCCGGGAGAGACTCGGAGTAGAGTCGCTACTCCTCCACGTTGAGAGGAGCCAGATGAGGTGGCTCGGGCATCTCATCAGGATGCCTCCTGGACGCCTCCCTGGGGAGGTGTTCCGGGCATGTCCCACCGGTAGGAGACCCCGGGGACGACCCAGGACGCGCTGGAGAGACTATGTCTCTCGGCTGGCCTGGGAACGCCTTGGGATCCCCCGGGATGAGCTAGATGAAGTGGCTGGGGAGAGGGAAGTCTGGGAGTCCCTCCTGAAGCTGCTGCCCCCGCGACCCGACCCCGGATAAGCGGAAGAAGATGGATGGATGGATGGACTTTTAGTAGATACTAAAGCATGGATATTAAAAAAAAGCTTTTTGAAAACAAATGCATTTATTAACAGCATTAAAAAAATATTTCACCAAAAAACTACTATCAGTGATTATTAAATACGACACTGTTATGATGAATAACATTTTCCATCACTTCAGCGCCTGCAGGTCAGATTTATGAAATATGTTTATCTAATGAGGCGAAATCACATCCAACGGCAAACATTCTGACCAAATACATCATCTTGAAGAATCAGTGAAAGAATACATCTAAATAAAGTAATAAAGAAATCAATAGTATTGTTGGTTTCCCTTTTTGGCTAGCGCATCATAGTCTGCAGTAAAATTTGTTGTGGTAATTTTTAGGATAGAGCCGAAGTGTCGGTCCGTTAACCTAGATCTGTGACGGGCTTTGTTGACGTTCATGTGGCTGAACGTCTTCTCACACACGTAGGTCGAGCCAAATTGTCCACTCTTTTTTAACATTCGGCACTCACTGTCCACCTTTCTTTTCTTCGGGCCACTCATTTTAATGGAAGGATTCCAGGGGAAGGTTTGTGGGTGGCATTAGCGTAAAACTGTATCTGAAAACTCAGCGCGCGAATTACGAGAATATTGACGTCACAGCCTACGCTCGAAATTCGGCACCGATAGATGAAATTACTACGTACTACTGAGTACGCACGCACACGCACTTGTGAGTGTGCACCGAGCTTTCTGACACGGCTCCCGGGAGTAAATGCGCGGGCGGGCGCTTCCCCATCTACTGGGGAAACATAGTAATTGCAGGGAAAATGACCCAAAAAAAATGTAATACAATTTATTCAGGTTTGGCGGGCCGGATTAAACGGCCCCGTGGGCCGGATGTGGCCCGCGGGCCGTAGTTTGCCCACCCCTGCTCTAGACCCACTTTCTTAATGGGTGTGGCTTGCTAGGCGTTTAATGTACAATGGGTACGTATCCTGTTGTCCGCTTGAATGCTATTTTTGAATATTCCCTGTATCCACTGCTGAAACTATGCAAATGTCCTTGTTTTTGGACTAAGAAAGATGATTTTATACTTTACAACATCACTTATTTTCAATTGTAAATAATTAATGGACAAAACAGTTATTAACAGTAATTGATTTAAATAAAGCACCATCAGACAGACTTTCAAACTATATTAACAAAACCAGTGCCAGAGTTAAATGTAATGATGGTCCTATCAAAAATATTGAGGAACACTACCTGATTGAGAGGAAGATCTTTCTTTCCACTGAATATTTTTACATTTGATTTGGTTTTGACGCTCCTTCCTCAGTCTTTCAAGTCTTTGGGCTGAAAAAAGGAGCACAGATGTGAAATTTTAGTGAGACTCAAGATGACAAAAGAAAAAGCGTGATGAATGAAACTAAATGCAAGCATAACTGAACTGCGCTTCAAACATGAACTTTAAAGAGTAAGTCAAGTCAAACATTTTTTAAAACAGTAAGATGCCTTGCAAGTGTTAGCCTCCTTTAAGTTTTTTAACTTTTCCCTCCATATTTCAGGTTTCAAACATACAGATAAACTGTATATTTTGTGAAGATTTAACACCATGTGCTATACAAATGTAAAGTAAGCCTTTCTCGACCTCTATTGTAAAGAATACGTCTGCATCTCTGGCTGCTTTGGGCATAAAAGAAGAGAGACTCATGGTGTGGCCCCCATCCTCCCCTCAACTCTATTGAGAACATTCGTAGCATCATCAAATGAAGTGTCGATGATGGCAGGAGGCAGTTCCTGTCCTCATGCAAAGTAATTGAAGCAGATTCTGTCCAAAAACAAATTCAATGGATGGGAGAAATCAGACGCTCCTTTTGAACAAGGGGTCCTATGTTCAAATGTAACTTCACCTATAAATAGGTTGTGATTTTAATTGTGTTTGATTTCAATTACCGTATTTTCCGCACCATAAGGGGCACTTAACAGCCTTTAATTTTCTCAAAAAACGAAGGTGCGCCTTGTAATAAGGTGCGCCTTTTGTGCGGACCAAACTCTGAAATAGGTAAAGTTGTTTTGTGTGGTTTTCGTAATATGCAGGTGAAATATGAAGACCGGATGAAACAATCAGAGGACATTATGTTTTACGTAGATCAGGGCAAAAAAACAATCAGACAACTAGACATAACGTACTTACGCTGCCATTGGTAAATAAATACTATCGTTTGTGCTAATCTATTAAGTTGTTTTATGTGGCTTCTGCCACACAGAGACGTAATAAACAGGCGTAATATGTTGACCAGATGAACCAATCAAAGGACATTACGTTTCACGTAGATTGGGGTGACAAACCAATCAGAGGACTTCACGTAACACGTAGAGGACATACCTCCGCCGCCATTGATAAATAAATAGTATCGTTTGTGCAAAGAAAACAGCATTAGGATCTTCTAAAATGGGTTAAAAAGCTTGTTTGGCAGGTTTGTAATAACCTGCAAATGCTTTTAGTTTCACAAATGACTGTTTTTTTGTTCACACTGATAGACATCAAGGAACTTTTATGGTTGTTGGCATCCACAACATTACATTACACTCCGCCTCTCCATAATCAAGCCACCTCGTCTCATCTCATTCCGTAACATCAAGGACATAAATACTAGGGGTGTAACGATTCATCGATACACATCGATTAATCGATATAATGCTCTACGATTTGTTGGCATCGATGCTAAACGTAAACATCGATCTATATCGCCCGTTTTTGACCTCGGACATTAGACGCGACTTTATTTTGAAATCCAGTTCATTGTTGCTTGCTTCCTCTTTCCGGGAGCAGTGCGCGGCGTGTTGTGTTGTGAGCAGAGCAGGCACGTGAAAGGGGAGCCGACAACTACGCGGCTCCTGGGCTGGTGCTATGGCTAGTGTCCAAGAAGACGAGGAAATTCGCTCCCCTTTGGGCTTCAAGTCATTCGTTTGGAAGCACTTTGGATTCCAAAGAAAAGATGGCTCAACGGACAAGACACGTGCAGTTTGTAAATCCTGCCATGCGGTGATCAAATATTCAGGGAACACCACAAATCTCGCCGCACATTTAAAGAAAAAACACGACATCTCTTAGTAGTTCAGTAATGCACTTTAAAGTTAATGGTAGTACAAAAAAAGAAAGAATATTCATTTTTCTTTACTTATATGAGAAAAAATATAGGAATTTGATAAAGTTCAGTGTTAAAATAAGCACTTTGTATACTACAATACTCTTGTAATTTCCTAAATAAAGAGTTTGCAGTACCTTGTTGATTTTGCGTATGAATTGTTATAAATCAGGATATTGTTCTATATCGATCGTAGAGCACTATATCGTGATGTATCGTGAATGAATCACAGCAGGCTTTAAGATATCGGCAAATATCGTATCGCGGTTCTTTGTATCGATATGATATCGTATCATGACAAAACCCGCGATTTACACCCCTAATAAATACTGACATTCTCTCCTCCATCATTGCCTCTCTACCATACCCGGAGTCTTCCTCTCCTGATGAACTGGTTCTCCACTACAACAACTCACGTACCAACATTCTCAACTCCCTCGCTCCAGTCAGAACCCGGTCTGTTTCTTTCACCCATTCTGCCCCCTGGTTCACCCCTGCGCTCCGCTTCATGAAGTCGAAAGGACGTCAACTTGAACGCCTCCATAAAAAAACTGGTCTCTGTTCACCTGGACATGTACAAAAAACACATTTTACAGTACAAGGACTCTATTGCTTCAGCCAAATCCACTTACTTTTCCAGTCTCATTTCATCCAACCGTGGGAACCCTAAGGCTGTTTTTTCACCCCTCAACAAAATTCATCAACCCCAAGATCTCCTACCCCCCCCCCCCCCACCTCACTCCTTTTGTTTTTCACTTAAAAAATTGACAAAAATCCACCAGCAACTGAGCCCCTCTTCCCCTTCTCCCTACTCCTCTGAACCTCTCTCGTGCAGTCTGCCTTCTCTTCATTTCAACTCCCTGATCCCTCTGCTATTTCTGCTCTCATCTCCAAATCCAAATCGTCCACATGTCAGTTAGACCCACTTCCTACCGCCCTGGTCATATCCTGCCTCTCCTCACTGCTCTCTCTCATCACTGCCATCATCCACTCCTCTCTCAGTAGTGGTTATGTTCCTGTACATTACAAAACTGCTGCTGTCTCCGCAATTCTTAAAAAAGCTGGGTCAGATCCCAACAACTTCAATAACCTCCGCCCCATTTCCAACTTACCTTTCATTTCTAAAATTCTTGAAAAAATTGTTGCCTCTCAACTTCAATCTCATCTCTCACGAAATAATTTATTTGAACAGTTCCAGTCCGGTTTCTGCCCCCGCCATAGCACCGAAACAGCCCTCTTAAAAATCACCAATGACCTCCTCACTGCAGCTGATTCCGGTTTACTCTCCATCCTCATCCTCCTTGACCTGAGTGTGGCCTTTGACACTATCTCTCATTCCATCCTCCTCAATAGACTTTCCTCCATCGTTATCTCGGGCACCCCCCTCGCCTGGTTTTATTCCTACCTCTCAGGCCGCACTCAGTTCATCCAACTTAAATCCTTCCGTTCCCAATCCTCTGCTGTCTCCACTGGTGTCCCCCAGGGCTCTGTCCTGGGTCCCCTCCTTTTCATCACCTACTTCCTCCTCCCTCTTGGTCTTATTTTCCGTAAATTCAATGTCCTCTTTCACTGCTTCGCGGATGACACCCAGCTCTATCTGTCCAGCAAACCCAACTCCACCCTCCCTCCCTCTTCCCTGACTCATTGCCTCTCCGAATTACAAAAGTGGTTCACCTCCAATTTTCTCAAACTTAACAGTTAAAAAAAAAAAAAAGTTAAAGTTAAAAAGTTAAAGTTAAAGTCCCAATGATCGTCACACACACACCTGGGTGTGGTGAAATTTGTCCTCTGCATTTAACCCATCCCCGTGTGATTTTAATCCATCCCCTGGGGGAGAGGGGAGCAGTGAGCAGCAGCGGTGCCGCGCTCGGGAATCAGTTGGTGATCTAACCCCCCAATTCCAACCCTTAATGCTGAGTGCCAAGCAGGGAGGCAATGGGTCCCATTTTTATAGTCTTTGGTATGACCCGGCCGGGGTTTGAACCCCCAACCTTCCAGTCTCAGGGCGGACACTCTACTACTAGGCCACTGAGATGGTACAGTGATAAAACTGAAATCCTTTTAGTTGGTTCTAAATCCACTCTATCAAAAGTTGACAGTTTCTCCCTCCCCATTGACAGCTCCTTAGTTTCCCTCTCTCCCCAGGTTAAGAGTCTGGGTGTCATCCTCGATGGCACACTCTCCTTCTCTTCCCATATCAACACCACTACCGGCAATGCTTACTCTCATCTCCGCAATATCAATCGCCTACGCCCCTCTCTCACCCCCCACTCCACCTCTATTCTTGTTCACAGCCTCGTCACCTCTCGTCTTGATTATTGTAACGCTCTCCTCTTCGGTCTTCCCCAGAAATGCATCCATAAGCTCCAACTGGTCCAGAATTCAGCTGCTCGAATCATTTCCCAAACCCCTTTCTTCCATCACATCACCCCCATCCTACAGAACTTGCATTGGCTTCCGATTCAAAATCCTCCTCCATACCTTCAAAGCTATTCATAACCTTGCCCTTCCCTATCTGTCTCAACTCCTCCACACAGCCACCTCCACCCGCTCCCTCAGATCCTCATCTTCCATCCACCTCACTGTCCCCTATGCCCGGCTTACCACCATCGGGAGCAGAGCTTTCAGCTGCTCTGCTCCCAAACTTTGGAATACACTTCCGCCTGACATTCGCAATATTGACTCCCTCCCACAGTTTAAATCCACTCTCAAGACCCACCTATTCAGGACAGCATTTCATCTGTAGTTGCCTTCCTGTTGTTTTTTTTAACATATTTTTCACAATCTTCTTTACTGTTTGCTATTGTTTTAATTTGTTTTTAACTTGTTTTTAACTTCTTAACTCTTGTAAAGTGACTTTGAGTGACCTGAAAGGCACTTCTAAATTAAATGTATTATTATTATTATTATTATTATTATTATTATTATTATTATTATTATTATTAATGCTGCACACTACAACATACTGTAGGTCACAGGTCCTACTCTGACTACCGTATTGGCCCGAATATAAGACGATGTTTTTTGCATTGAAATAAGACTGAAAAAGTGGGGGTCGTCTTACATTCGTGGTCTAGACATTATACCCATTCACTTGTGCGCAGCGGTAAGTTAAAGGTTGCTGATATCGACCGAGTATGTTGCTGTGATCGTGAACGTCTGACAAAAAGTGAGTATATACATTTCATTGTTCCTACTGTCCACTGTTGTGCCGTTTGTCCGATCGAGGTTTGCTTCGTGTGCGCGCCATTTGATTGACAGCTCCGGCGCGCTCCTTTAAGTTTGCCTCGCATCTTAAGAGTAGCCGTTACACAGCGGCACGGCAACTAACGGTCGCCAGCAAATGTATTTTGTTGTCTCGATGACTTATGTTTGGTGTGTTGCTGAGAGTATTTCATTTATGGTTATTTAGTATAGCGGAACCGTTACGCGCAATTAGTTTATGTAATGTGTGCCATCTACTAGTGTTGTGACTAGTGTTGTGTGACGTGCTGTATTTCTGTCTGTTGCAGAACCACACACACACACGCACACACAAACCCACGCACACACACGCGCACACACACACATTACACACACACCCCACACACCCTTCATACAATAATCACACACACAAGAATCACATTCACACACCAAAAGACTCACCCATCTACACTACACACACCTACTATATACCCTTTTGCCAGTTTGCCTGTATGTCCCTATGAGCCACAGGGCCTGTTACTTTTTTACCAGTTATTCAGTAAAGCAATCAAAACTGAACCACGTCTTCCCTCCTGTGTTCTGACCGACACCCGGGGACGAAAAGAGCATAACCATCCGAGCCAACCCCCTATACCAGGGGTGGGCAAACCTTTTGACTTGCGGGTCGAATGGGGTTCTAAATTTTGACTGGGGGGCCAAACCAGGAGCAGATGGATGTAATGTTTGTGTGAAGTAATATAAACGACATTTAAAGGTCATTGCAGAAATAATATGCTTTTTCTCTCAAAGACATTGTTATAATCATTTGTTTCAGCTCATTTTCTGTATAAAAATTAAATTTGGTGTTCAAAAAGTATTTTTTCAAACTTGAGTCTTGAAAAAGAGGGGGTTGTCTTATAATCAGGGTCGACTTATATTCGGGCCAATACGGTATTATTTATATAATAAATGAAATTACGTGATTTTTAGTACAAATGTAAATAAGTCTTAAAGGTGGATAGCGGTTCAAAAATTTAATACCTTGTCAAATGGTATTTACTACTTTTGAACGCTTTGTGTACCAGCGACGAGCATACTAGTCATCGACATTAATGACGCAGGGTACTGTCGACGAGTACTCCCATCAGCTTATTTTTATTTTATTAATGGGTAGATAAGAATCCCGGCCACCTCTCCACTTAAAATCAAGTCATTGTAGTGATTAACCCCGACCACTTGATGGCAGAGTTGCTCTAGCAGGCTCATAGAGAGGTGATGTAAACTGTAAGCCCAGCCCACATGGGAGGACAATGGAGAATGTACTTGTAAATTAGGGAGGAAGAAATCAGAGAGTGAGCGAAAATGGCAAAACGGAAGCGATCGGCTATTGTTCTTCGTGATTGCGGTAGAGCAAAACAATGGAGCAAATTTAGAGGACATGGCTTTGAGTACGCGACAAACACCGAAGTCTACTTCAAAAGCCACCGCCAGCTCAGGCATACATGTACTGAGTGGCAATTGGAGTTTTGGAACATGGTGAAACAGAAGCGATCGGCTTTCAAGCAGCTTACAATCGAGCAAACCATTGCTTGTCTTGAGTGCGGTACAGCAAAACGATGGAGTGAATTTAGAAGATGTGGTTGTGAGTACGCGACAGACATGGAAGACCGCATCACAAGCTAACGCCGGCCAGCTCGGGCATGTGTGCTTTGTGATACAGTTCGGACAGCCTTTGTAAATAGCAAAACACGCACACGCATTGTGAGCACACACGCAAACATCTCTGTAAATAGCCAAAAAATTGTAGAAGGTTGTTAAATGTGAAAATGTTGCGGTTTGTGCACGCTATCTACAAACTAGATTCGGTTGAAGTTGGGAAATTGTGTAAACTGTAAATAAAAACAAAATACAATGATTTGAAAATCCTTTTCAACCTATATTCAATTGAATACACTACAAAGACAACATATGTAATGCTCAAACTCAAACTTTATTTTATTTTTCAAATAATAATTAACTTGGAATTTCATGGCTGCAACACGTGCAGTAGAAGTTGGGAAAGGGCATGTTTACCACTTCGTTACATCACCTTTCCTTTTAATAACACTCAATAAACGTTTTGGAAGAGAGGAGACTAATTCTCGTAGCTTCTCATGTGGAATTCTTTCCCATTCTTGCTTGATGAACCGCTTCAGTCGTTCAACAGTCCGGGGTCTTCCCTGTCATATTGTACGCTTCATAAGGCGCCACACATTTTCAATGGGAGACAGGTCTGGACTGCAAGCGGGCCAGGGGAGAACCTGGACTCTTTTACTTCGAAGCCATGCTGTTGTAACACGTGCAGAATATGGCTTGGCATTATCTTGCTGAAATAAGCAGCGGCGTCCATGAAAAAGACGTCGCTTGGATGGCAGCATATGTTGCTCCAAAATCTGTATGTACATTTCAGCATTTATGTTGCCTTCACAGAAATGTCAGTCACACATGCCATGGGAACTAATGCACCCTCATACCATCACAGAGGCTGGACTTTGAACATTGCGTTGATAACAGTCCGGATGGTCCGCTTCCTCTTTGGTCTGGAGGACACGACCAGTGTTTCCAAAAACAATTTGAAAAGTGGACTCACAAAACACATTTCCATTGTGCATCAGTCCATTTTACATGACCTCGGGCCCAGAGAACCCGGCGGCGTTTCTGGATGTTGTTCATAAACGGCTTTTGCTTTGCATGGTAGAGTTTTAACCCGCACTTACTGATGTAGTGACGAACTGTATTTACTGACAGTGGTTTTCTGAAGTTTTCCTGAGCCCATTTGGTGATATCCTTTACACACGTCAGTTTTTAAGGCAGTGCCATCTGAGGGATCGAAGGTCACGGTCATTCAGTCTTGGTTTCCGGGCGTGGCGCTTACATGCAGTGATTTCACCAGATTCTCTGAACCTTTTGATAATATTATGGACTGTAGATGTTGAAATCCCTAAATTCCTTGCAATTTTGCTTTGAGAAATGTTGTTCTTAAACTGTTCAACTATTTTCTCACGCAGTTGTGGACAAAGTGGTGAACCTCGACCCATCCTTGCTTGTGAATGACTGAGCATGTTTGGGGAGGCTCTTTTTATACCCAATCATGGTACCCACCTGTTCCCAATTAGCCTGGTCGCATGTGGGATGTTCCAAATAGGTGTTTGATGAGCTTTACTCAGCTTTCTCAGTATTTTTTGCCACCTTCCCCAACTTCTACTGGACGTGTTGCAGCCATGAAATTCTAAGTTAATTATTATTTGGCAAAAAACAATTAAGTTTATCAGTTTGAACATTAAATATGTTGTCTTTGTAGTGCATTCAATTGAATATGGGTTGAGAAGGATCTTCAAATCATTTTACACAATTTTCCAACTTCAACCGAATCCGGTTTGTAATATGTAAATAAATGTTTTTGCCATCAAAAAGACGTTTTCATTACTTTTGTTCATGTTTTATAGAAAGAAAGGGCTGTTGAGATATTTGAGATGTCACGGAACCAAAAAATATTACAGTCAAACCTCTACATATGAATTTAATTCATTCCAGGACCGACCTCGTATGTTGAAATACAGTCAAACCTCGGTTTTCGACCACAATCCGTTCCAGAAGGCGGTTCGAGAAGTGAATCGTTCGAATTCCGAATCTATTTTTCCTATTACAAATAATGGAAAGAATTTTTATCTGTTCCAAGAGTAAAACAAACGCCTTTTTTCAGCATTTTTTCATTTGCGTATTTTTGTCCGATCGCGCAACTGCAGCGCACCGCCGAACGCGCAACCGTAGCTTAAAATATTTTTAAACTCCTGATGTACTTTCCAAAATTTAAGTGGACCTCAGTGCGCAGGGAGCTTAATTTGGTCCGATCGCGCAACCGCAGCGCGCCGGGCGCTCACTGTTGCATTGCTTTAAGAGCGTCTTTGTGTTTTAGGATGGCGTTACTGCTTTCACTTGTTTTCTTTGGAGGTATGATTCGGGGTTAATCCTCAAAGTAACGAAAGTACAATAACGAACGGAGTCAGTCGGCATCCGGGCCGCGCGGTCGGGTTTTCTCGGGTCCTTTCGGCTCATCTCGCGAGGTTCGACCTCCGAATTTTGTTCGACAACCGAAGCAAAAAAAAAAAATCTAAAGTTTTTCGTTCGGATTCCGATTTGTTCGAGAACCGGGACGTTCGAAAACCGAGGTTGGACTGTAGTCGCATGTTGGATCAAATATTCCCATAAGAATACACTGTAATTCAATTAATTCGTTTCACAGCCAAATAAAACAACAATAACGCCCTAATAAACACTGCAGATATACCGTATTGGCCCGAATATAAGACGATGTTTTTTTGCATTGAAATAAGACTGAAAAAGTGGGGGTCGTCTTACATTCGGGGTATAGACATTATACCCATGCACTTGTGCGCAGCGGTAAGTTAAAGGTTGCTGGTATCGACTGAGTATGTTGCTGTGATCGTGTGCGTCTTTGACACAAAGTGAGTATATACATTTCATTGTTACTACTGTCCACTGTTGTGCCCTTTGTCCGCGGTTTGCTTCGTGTGCGCACCGTTTGGAGCTGTCAATCAAACGGCGCGCTCCTTGAAGTTTGCCTCGCATCCTACGAGTAGCCGTTAGAATAGAATAGAATAGATCTTTATTGTCATTGTCACACATGTACAACGCAGTGGCACGGCAACTAACGGTCGCCACCAAATGTATTTTGTTGTCTCGATGACTTATGTGTGTTGCCGAGAGTATTTCATTATGGTTATTTAGTATAGCGGAACCGTTACGCGCAGTTATGTAATGTGTGCCGTCTACTAGTGTTGTGTGACGTCAGAAGTTGAACACAACACGAAGTTGTGCGCGCGCGCGCGCGCACACGCACACACACACACACACACACACACACACACACACACACACACACACACACACACACACACACACACACACACACACACACACACACACACACACACACACACACACACACACACACACACACACACACACACACACACACACACACACACACACACACACACACACACACACACACACACACACACACACACACACACACACACACACACACAAAATGTGTTCAAAATGTCTTTTTTCAAACTTGAGTCTTGAAAAAGAGGGGGTCGTCTTATAATCGGGTCGTCTTATATTCGGGCCAATACAACGAAGTCCGATTATTTGGGGCATCGTTCGTTCGCTGTCTAGCTGGTGAAAAAGTAGAAGCTTCGGAGTAAGGACAGAACATACACATAGCAATAAAACAAAAGCATTATATCAGAGAGATGTAAAAAGAAATAAATACAGAAATCATCAATAAAATGGTTTTTTTATTGTCAGTCTACCGTAGAGACATATAGAGATACATACGGTCCGTAACTTACAGGATGCGAACTTCAAAATAACTTCGCTCTTGTTTTTGTATTTTTTAGTTTTTTTTGTTCAACTTATATGACGTTAACATAACGCATATATGGCGTTGGCCTTCTCACATGATCATTTCAGTGATCGTTTGCCAGCAATCTCGTCCTTTATCCACACAAGCAAAAGGCATTCCATCTCTTCCAGGGTAGGGCTGCGACATTTACAGATAATGGTGATCCTCTTCGATAGCTTGACTGCTTTGAGGACTTCCTTCTGCTTAACGATCGTCGAAATTGTTGACACGTTGCTACGGCCATATTGTTTCGCAATCTCACTCACACACTCTTCGCTCATATTTTCTGATATTTTTTTTTTTAATTGTAAGGGAATCATCACTTTCTTCATCACTACTACCATTTGTGTTAGCCTTCTTGGGATATGATAACGTGACGCTGACGTCATCCGGACGTGCCACCGTCTAGCGGGCCAACCATGATGACTTATGTTGGGAATTACTTTAGATATTGAATCAAATTTGATCAATTATCCCATCGTATGTTGAAAAATTTGTATGTTAAAGCAATGGTATGTAGAGGTTTGACCGTAGTGTCAAAATCGGAGTGTGCAGAAAATACGTCTTGCACAAAAATCTCCTTTTCTCCTTATCTGTCTGAGATTGCTGATTTGAGTGAAACCAAGCTATTTTCAAAATAAAGAACGGTATAAGTTAGAATCATATTTTGTTTGTGAAAAAAGAGAGTCTAATCTTTGGTACCACCTGTGTATATATAGCCATAGCGCACAATAGTCTTTAAGTCTTAAAAAATTTGTCAAAATGCTTGAAACCAGCTGGGATTTTAGTTTTTTTTTTTTTTTTTAAACGCTTGGCATGCAAAGAGTTAATGGCCTTATTTTTCACTAATTTCGTTTACTACCTTTAAATACCTTTTACAACCCCGCGTATATCTTGATACAATGTGCCTTACAGACGATCTACTGATTTTTCGGCTTCATGAGATCGTCAACACGTTAAATTCTTTCACAATCTAATATTGTCGTGTCGCCCACCACTAATTCATTGTATCTGACCTTGTAGGATCTTCCGAAGCCAAACTTGTCAAGGCGAGAGCCCCAGAGGAGTGCATATTTTGGTATTTTTTATTTATTTATATTTGTTCTAGATTTCAATGGTTATCTTGAACAATGTCAATAACAGTTTTAAATAGGCCAAAATGGTCACACAAACCCTTCAAACAGCACAAAGCGGGATTTTTGCCTGTCCATGCAGAAATTAGTGCAAGAAAGACCTCACAACAAACCTGTCCTGCTCATCAGAAGAGCCTTTAAGAACAACCTACCTGTGTTAGAGCGTCGTCGGATGCCAAAGTCCCAGCTGGAGGTGATGTCCATAGACTGGGAGAGGTCACAAGTGTAACCGTCTGTCATGGAGCCAAATCCCTCATTTAAGGAACTCAATATTGCTGACTCATAGCCGCTACCAGGTACCTGAGTCAGATGACATTTCTCCAGATCCACATCCTGATCGATTAGGACCATTTCACACATTCCTGTATCATCACTGGTCACGTGGGATTGTCTGATGTGGGCAAGAATAATAGCTGGATTGTCCAAGAAGGCCATTTCTTCACCTTTGTAAAAACTGAGACAGAAATGAAATTAGTTTATTTTCCTAACTTTACCAACAGCCATTTAAATAACTTCAGTTGTAAAAAACAATAAAAATCAGTAAAAACTATACCATAATTTCTGGACTATAAGACGCACCTGATTATAAACCACATCAGCTAAAATTAGGGGAACATCTTGTTTTGTTTGTATAAAAGTCGCACCTGACTATAAGCCGCAGGTGTTTTAATGTTTAATTACCATTTTAAGAGAATATACACAAAGAGGATTGTCAGGAAAAATATGGTTCTTTTGGAACGCATACCTTTTATTAACATAACGTTTATTGCTAGAGATGAAGGAGCTCTGCAAAACATACAAAAAAGTCTCAGCGACGACCGTAATAAACTTAACGTGCAGGGAACACTAGCAACACACAACTAATAATAAAGAAAATGGGACCACTTACAGGGGTAAAGTTGGCAATGCGATACGAGCTACACGTGAAGCTGCAGAGAAGACATGGCCCGGGAAAAAAATAATGAAAAGGGTGATGCAACAAGATGCCATCAACAACAACCTAGTGCCCTCGAGTGGCCGGAAGATACCTCTACAATAGATGCAGCAGCTCTATTTCTTCCGTTAAGAGCGCCATCATATGAATTTCTTTTGTCCCCTATAATGAGGGTTTGTGTATAAAAGCTTCCTTTCTCCAGTCTCTTGTTCGTGTCAATTGTTTGACTGGCGGAAGGACATGCGATCTACGCACCACTCTTCTCCCCAGTGTCCGTGTGTCTTGTCACATATCCCTCCGCCAAGCAAAGCGGGGCCGCACAACAGCGCTCCACAACCTTTTTAGTAATGTGTATAAGTGTGTTAGACATCACAAAAAATCCATAGATACGCCACACTGGTGTAGTTGACATAAAAATCACGAAAAACCCATAGATACGCCGCACCGGACTACAAGCCTCAGGGTTCTCAAAGCTTGTGTATAAATATATGTGTATATATTATATTTTATTAGAGCGCCTCAAAACCTGCATTGGTATTTCAGGGTCAGCACTTTGTTGGTTTAGTTCTTATCTCTCTGACAGGACCCAGCCCTTCTCATATAGTGGGGCGCGCCCTGCGATACCACGGGGGGCGCATGTGACATCAGGGAACATGCTTTTCTTTTGGCTGTACTAGATTAAAGGGTAATTAGACATCCACTGCAATAGGTGGGAGTGGCGGTATCACTGGAAGAGTGTGCGCAAGGAGTATTCGCTCTACAGTGTAGAGCGCACGGAACATACGCACACACAGCACAGAGCAGGCGATAAAAAGTGTATTGGGACACCATGGAAAAATATTTAACAGGGTTGAAAAGAACGGCGGAGAGAGACAGAGATAAGAGAATTGAGAGTCACACGTAAGCTAAGACAAGGAAATATGACGAAGCGTACGTAGCGCTCGGCTTCAGTGTGACTATGATGGGAGACGAGGAAAGACCGGTGTGTTTACTGTGCCTTACAATGTTGGCAGCGGACAGTATGAAGCCAAATAAATTAAGGCGGCACTTATAAAGTCATTGCACCCCAATCACGCTGATAAGATGCTTGAGGTTTTTCAGCAAAAACGGGCTGAATATTACGAACAATCATCCCACTTTGTGAATTCTACTTCAGTCAATCAGCAAGCACTGTAAGCATCCCACTTTGTGAATGCTACTTCAGTCAATCAGCAAGCACTGTAAGCATCATATAAAGCAGCGTACCAAATTGCCCAGTGCAAAAAAAAAGAAACCCACACCATTGCAGAAGAGCTGATACTTCCTGCAGCCGTGGACATGGTCTCCATCATGTTGCCTCATTTTGATTAAAAAAACAGCACAAAGTGTTTTATTCGTTTTTGTTTTGTAGGTTAAAATGTTTTGTATATTGTGCTCCTGAGTTAATTTTGCTGATTACTTTGAATTGAATATTATTTATTGCTGTTATTTAATTTAATATTATGTATGTTTATTATTATTTTATTGTATTTTTTTCAGCATAAAATGGCAGTTGGTCAAGAATATTTATAGTTTGAATAATTATAATTTATATTTTAATTTCAGGCAAAGTGATGCACTTTGAATCTGTTCTGTTACAGACTAAAAAACAATATTACTCAAGTTATTCTTTATTGTAAATTGATCTTTCTTTCTTATTTATTTTTTGTTTTCTTTAATGTTAATAACATGGGGGGGGCGCAAAATGTTTTCTTCTCCCTAGGGGGGGGCATCACAGAAAATGATTGAGAAGCACTGGCGTAGTCCATGGCAACCCGACCTCTGAGCTCAATGTTATATGTGGTGTCCCGCAGGGATTGGCACTCGGACCTAAACTATTTCGTATTTATATGATTCTGCTTGGGGACATTGTATGTAAATCTAACATTAGTTTTCATGGTTATGCGGCTGAAACCCAATTATATAAGACGTTATCAATGACAAATCCGCGGGATTGTTATAATCTTGAGACGCGCCTTGCTGAGATTAAACAATGGATGTCTCTCAATTTCCAACATCTTAACCCAGATAAAACCGAGATTTTGTTATATTTGAGCAAACACTCTCCTTTCAAAAACACATTAAGAACATAAATAGAACTGCGTTTTTTCACCTCCGCAATATAGCTAAGATTCGTTAGATTCTTTCAACTTGTGATGCGGGAATTATTATACATGTGTTTATTACGTCGCGCCTTGAGTACTGTAACGTATTGTTCTCTGGTCTTCCTAAATCCAGTATTAAAAGTCTACAGTTGGTACAAAAAGCAGCGAGGCTGCTCACACGGACGAGAAAATCTGATCACATTACCCCAATATTAGCCAACTTGAATTGGCTTCAAGGTTCTTTTATTAACCTATGAAACATTGCATGGCTTAGCGCCTTCATATCTTGTCAACCTAGTTGTCTCTTACGTTCTGTCTAGAAACCTTCGTTCGCACAGCGCTGGTCTTTCAGTGACTCCGAGGGCCAAAAAGAAGTCCGCAGCTTCTAGAGCAGTCTCTATTCGGCTCCAGAGCTTCGGAATGTTCTACCAATACATTCCGCGCCGACAGAAACAGCGAACTAAGCGGTAAATCCCGAGGGGGTGGGCTGTGTGTTTACATCAACAACAACTGGTGTAAAAATGCTAGATCTGTCGCCAGCTACTGCTCTTCGGACATTGAGCTTTTGACTTCTTCTTCTTATCGTGGCTACAAGGCAGTTAGTTACAGGCTTGGCTAGATGTGGTTCAGCCACAGCTGAACACATTTCTGTCCCTTCTCGTTAAACTCTGCTAAATCCGATGCTGTGCAGGGATGTTCCAGCAGGGGGCATATGAGGAGGTGTTGCGTGGTCTGTGGTTCAGTGCCACAGTCACACTCAGTGTTCCGATCATGCAGATGTCCCCATTTGGCGACAGTGACTTTTGAACGTCCAACACCAGATCTTAGTCTATTTAGGCATTTCCACGTTGCATAGTTGGTGTCTGCTCCTGAGGGCATTGCCTCGCTTGCCTTAAGCTCCATTGTAGTTTCTGGTGGAAGATTGTCAAGTCTTTCTTCCCACCGAGTGACTCTTTCACTGCCTATGCTCGGTGTTCTGAGGGGTGGGACACTTTTCAGAAAACTTTTCCTGGACTTAAGGCGGCTTTTGGCTGGTATTTGGCCGAAGAGAGGATGTCTTTGGTCAGTGGACTGTTGTTGCCGCTCTTCCTTGCTTGCTGCTTGTCTACGTATCTCTGGTGGGGCTATTCCTGCCAGGATGTACAGGCGCTCTGTAGGCGTTGGTTTTAGACGGCCAGTGATAAGACGGCAGGTAGCATTTAGGGCGGGGTCCAGCTTCTTGGCATGGCTTTTGACTGTTAACTGCAGACCCTTCTACCTGCCCAGGGAGTTTACTGTTATTAGCATCACTGCTGTGTATGTGCCTCCCAGCGCTAATACTAAAGAGGCCATGAGCGTTCTCTTTCGGACAATCGGTGAGCTGCAATCCACGCACATAGAGGGTGTTTTCATCATTGCTGGGGACTTTAACCAGGCTAATATGAAGACTATTCTCCCTCATTTTTACCAACACGTGGATTTTCCAACTCGGGGAGAGAACACTCTAGACTTGGTTTACACCAATATAAAAGATGCATTCAGAGCAGCCCCCCGCCCCCATCTCGGCTCTTCAGACCACCTATCTGTTATGCTAATCCCTGCATACAGGTCCCTGCTGATCAGAGCAAAACCCACAGTGAAGCAGGTGAGGGTGTGGTCTGAGGGGGCCATGGAGGCACTCCAGGACTGCTTTGAGTGCTCTGACTGAGACATGTTCAAATCAGCAGCAACATATGACAACCAGATCAACATTGATGAGTACGCCATGACTGTGTCAGCCTACATCAACAAATGCACCGAGGACGTCAGCACCACTAAGAACATCATCACCCGGGCCAACCAACGACCCTGGTTGACTGAGGAGGTACGTCAAACGCTACGAGCACGGAACTCAGCCTTCAAGTCTGGCGACAAGGAGGCACTGAGGACAGCGAGAGCCAACTTGAACCGTGCCATCAGGACAGCGAAGCGGAGCCACAGTCGGAAAATTCAGGATCTTTTCCACGACGCCAACAACACCAGGAATATGTGGCAAGGCATACGGGCGATTACAGACTACAACTCCCCCTCCCCCCCAGTGGGTGAAGTTGATGCTGACTTCCTTAATGGACTAAATAACTTCTTTGGGAGGTACGAGGCACTAAACAGCACTCCAGCAGTTAAAACTGTTCCCCATCAGGAAGAGGAGGCACTCTGCCTTGACTCAGCCGACGTGTTGAAGACTCTGAGGAGAGTCAACCCACGTAAGGCCCAGGCCCCGACAACATACCTGGGCGGGTGTTCAGGGAATGTGCAGGTCAGCTGGCTGGTGTCATCACAGACATTTTTAACACCTCGCTGGGCAAGCCACAGTGCCAGCATGCTTCAAGACTGCCTCCATCATTCCGGTGCCGAAGAAACCTCAAATCACCTCATTTAATGACTACCGGCCTGTTGCACTGACTCCCATCACGATGAAGTGCTTCGAAAGGCTGCTTAAAGATCACATCGTCTCCAGACTCCCCCCAACATTCGACCCGTTCCAGTTTGCCTACCGGCAGAACCGCTCCACTGAGGATGCCATCTCCTCCGTTTTTCACCTGAGTCTGGCTCACCTGGAGGAGAAGAACACCCATGTGCGGATGCTGTTCCTGGACTTCAGTTCAGCGTTTAACACCATCATCCCACGGCATCTGGTAGGAAAACTGGAACACCTGGGCTTCAGCACCCCCCTTCGCAACTGGCTGCTAGACTTCCTCACCAACAGACCTCAGTCAGTCCGGGTCGGACAGAACACCTCCGATGTCATCACCCTCAGCACAGGCTCCCCTCAGGGCTGCGTCCTGAGCCCCCTGCTGTTCACCCTGATGACACACGACTGCGTCCCTAGGTTCACCACCAATCACATCGAGAAGTTCGCAAACGACACTACGGTGGTGGGCCTCATCAGAGACAACAACGACCTGGACTACAGAGAGGAGGTGGAGCAGTTGGTGGGCTGGTGCAGAGACAACAGCCTGATCCTGAATGTGGAGAAGACGAAGGAGATCATCATCGACTTCAGGAAAAAACAGCCTCACCACGCTCCACTGATCATCAACAGCTCAGCTGTGGAGCTGGTCAGCAGCACCAAATTCCTGGGGGTCCACATCACAGACGACCTCACCTGGACTGTAAACACCACGGCACTGGTCAAGAGGGCACAGAAGTGCTTGTACTTCCTGCGGAGGATGAGGAGAGCCCACCTGCCCCCACCCATCATGAGGACGTTCTACAGAAGCACCATAGAGAGCATTCTGACAAGCTGTCTCTCTGTGTGATGTGGAGGCAGCAGCGCCTCCGATTGGAAGAACGTGAGGATAGTGGTGAGGACAGCAGAGAGGATCATCAGGGCTCCTCTTCCCTCCATTCAGGACATTTCATCTCAGCGCTGCGTGTCTCGAGCCCGTAACATCATCAGTGACCCATCACACCCCCACCATGGACTGTTCTCCCTGCTGCCCTCTGGGAAGAGGTTTCGCAGCATCCGGTGCAGGTCCACCAGGTTCTGCAACAGCTTTTTGCCTGTTGTCATCAGACTGTTGAACATTTGAACTGTTGAACTCTAAACTGGATTCTGCATCACACATACACAGAACTGAACATTATGACACTACGAACCACTATCTTGCACTGCCAACTTTGCTGAACTTTTATAATCCATGTAAATTTAAAAGTACGCAACCTGGTTTAGCATTCCTCTGCACACTTTTTAAATACTGTTTTGTTTCCTTGCACTATTACATATTTATCACTGCTGCACTTTATACTTATTTTATTTTATATTTTTATATAGTATGTTATTTTTATTCAACCGCAATATCACTGCATTGTTGTAATTTCGTTTTGTATGCACCCTGTGCAGACAAAATGACAATAAAGTTTGTCTAAGTCTAAGTCAATAGATATCAGAACTGCTACCTCAGAAGAAACATTTATTGCCGTGCTGACATGCCCCGGCGGCCCAGCGCGAGGGCATTCGCACATTGCTCAGAGGCACGCCCTGCGCATTTAGTGCTCATTGTCCCAAATCCTGAACGGCAGTGCTTTTTTCCTACGTGCGCGGCACCCAGCCGCGCACCCGGCACTTGTTCTCGTGCGCGGTTGTGTTAAGTCTCCACTCTCGCCCTGCTGACCGGCTCTGCGCTAGACCTCTGAGGTCGCCAGTACGGAGCTGCTAACGGTCAGTCCTCACCTTTGTGTCTGCTTTGACACGCACGCCTGCCACCTGCCTGATTCTCGTTTGCCTGACCCGCTGTGTAACGAGATGCCCGCACGACGCGAGCTTGCTGACCAGCTCGTCAGCTTGCCTCATCATCCTGCTCTGCCGGCATTCCAGCCCTCCTTGTTTCCTTTAAACTTTCCCTAAATAAAGAGCCCGTGTTGCATTTGGTTGTCCTGCCTGCTTTGTGACAACAAAACGAAGCGCGAATCAGCGATGCTGCTGATTCTGCTGACACAAACAAAGTAGAGCAGGGGATACGTAGCAGGAGATTGAGATAAAGCCTGGTTAGAGCTGCTTTTACAGCTCTAAGCAAATCATCGGCAAGGATACAGATTAACATGTTCCCCTTGGTCTCCTACCGGCCAATAGTGTGCTGTAAAGTCATATGGGCAGACAACCCCCCCCCCCCCGGAAGAGAAGCGAAAAAAAATATTGGCCCCCGGGCCCCTTCACGTTACTAAATCTGGCCCTCCTTGCAAAAAGTTTGGACACCCCTGCTTTATAGGCTAACAATAGGGAGCTGCTGTCCTGCCTGCCAATTTCAGCAGGTGCGGTGTACTGTTTGATGAGTTTTCATGCAGTTTTAGGTCCACAAAAATGTGATTCATTCACAGAATAATAGCAAAAGAAAATTTAAAATGATTTCTACAAAAACAATAGGGACAATAGCAACAGTTACTGCTCGGGCCCTATTAATAATTAATAATAATTTCTACAAAAATAATAGAGACCTCGCAGCCGTCGCTGCTCCCTGATAACTGATAACGGACATCCCAAGTCTCCCGGAAGTTCCGGGAGTCTCCCTGATATGGATGCTCGCGAGTCGGATCAAAATATCCCGGATTTTAGACTACGCTGATTGGTTTAGTCAGCAAAACAAGCCAATACGTTTTGGTGTGGGAGGGTTCGGTTTACTCTCCCACTGTTGTCACCTCAGTTACCACGCAAGTCAGTGCATGCTGCAAGATGGCAGAGGATGAATCCTCGAATAAAAAAACAAAAACACAAAACTCGTTTTACAGTAGAATATACAAATATATATCAGGGATGAGAATGTCAAATGTGAAAAAACACAGAAAAGTAGCAGGGGGAGGAAATTATATATATCATTGAAGATTTATTCTTTAACAATATCATGACAATAGCCTAACATTAGCTTACATGTAACATGTTACTTTCTAAACCCACATGCTTGTAAAAGTAAAAACGTACCTTTGTGTTTTTTTGTTTCGATGTGCTCCTTAATGTTCCTAGCGCCGCGACCTCCATAGTTTATCACATCTTGACAAAGAATGCAAAAAACCTTCCCCGGAACATCTAATTTACGGATATGTTCCGTCAGGCAGGTGGTTACGGACTGTGTTCCGAGTTGTAAGATGACGCTGCTCTCGAGCCATGCCCATCTGAAGCAGTTCTTGATCTCGTTCGACTTGTCTACTTTCCTGGCACGATCCTCATCTTTTTTTCTCTAAAACGTTCGCCATGCAGGCGAAAACCTTTGCTGATTAGGCAAATGAGTAGGCTAATGATGTGACGAAAGTAGCGCCAAAATGCTGCCGAAAATAAGGCGGATGTTGTCGCAATACAGCTGCCAGCCGGCCACCCCATATATAAAAACAATTTTCTCAACGGATCTACACGATTCACGAAAATGATACTTCCGACGGAAAAAAACACAGAAATCCGCGGATCATTCTCATCCCTGATATATCCCTGTTGAGTTAAAGTGAAGAATTATGACACCGTGGCAAATTGACTTCCATATTACCCATGGCAGATTTAATGATTGTAAAATACATGCCAAGGTAGGCTAAGTTTTACACGCCATCACTTGGGTTTATTTCTGCAGGTTAAATGCTGTCATGATATTGAGCAAAACTTATGAAAGACTTCTGTATTAATGCATATGGCGTTACTATAAGTGGTATAGAGCTATCAAACTATATCCTACCTAAGACTTTAAATAATCCCCAATTTATTACAGTCAAACCTCTACATACGATTATACGATTGCTTAAACATACATATTTTTTTAACATATGATGTGAAATGTTATCAAATATTTGTCTCAGCATCGGAAGTAATTCCCAACATACGACATCATCATGGTAATCCCGCTTGATGGCGGCACGTCAGGATGATGTCAGTGAGCGTCCCAAGAAGGTTAACGCAAATGTAGTGGTAAAAAAAGGAAGGTGATGATTTCCTGACAATTAAAACAAGAAATAACAGGAGAACATGAGCACGGAGTGATCTTGCGAAACAATATGGCCGTAAAAATGTGTCAACAATTTCGACGATCATTAAGCAGACGGAAGCCCTCAAAGCGGTCAAGCCATCCAAGGGGATCGGCATCATCTCTAAACGTCGCAGCCCTACCCTGGAAAAGATGGAACGCCTTTTGCTTGTGTGGATAAAGGACAAGGAGAATGCTGGCGAAATCATGATCGAAACGATCATAAGTTAGAAGGTCAGTGCCAAATATTGTGTTATGTTAACGTTATGCAAGTCAGATAAAAAACAAACTGAAAAATATAAAATATACATTAAATATAAAATTAAAAAGCTAAGTTAGTTTGAAGTCCACATACTGTAAGTTAAAGTACGTTATGGAACTTATGTACCTCTATGTGTCTCTAAGGTAGTAACAATAAAACCTCTTTTTATTTATTATTTCTTTGTAATGTATTTCTTTTTACATCACTGATAATGCATTTCTTTTTTGCTATGTGTAATTATCTGCAGAATCTATTAGACTTAGATTTAGACTTAGACAAACTTTATTGTCATTTTGTCAACACTAGGTGTGCACAAAACGAAATTTCGTTGCATACGGCTTTCAACAATGTAGTGGTATTTCGGCTGGTTAAAAAGTAACATTCTATATAAAAATATGAAATAAGATAATTATAAAGTACAAAGTGCAGCAGTGATAAAGTATGTAAACAGTGCAGGAGACAAAAGCAGTATTTACAAGTGTGCAGAGGAATGCTACGTTTGAATGTTCAACAGTCTGACGACAGCAGGGAAAAAACTATTGCAGAACCTGGTGGACCTGCAGCGGATGCTGCGAAACCTCTTCCCAGAGGGCAGCAGGGAGAACAGTCCATGGTGGGGGTGTGATGGGTCACTGATAATATTACGGGCTCGGGACACGCAGCGCTGGGATGACAAGTCCTGAATGGAGGGAAGAGGAGCCCCGATGATCCTCTCTGCTGTCCTCACCACTCTCCTCAGGTTCTTCCAATCGGAGGCGCTGCAACCTCCACACCACACCGAGAGACAGCTTGTCAGAATGCTCTCTATGGTGCTTCTGTAGAACGTCCTCATGATGGGTGGGGGCAGGTGGGCTCTCCTCATCCTCCGCAGGAAGTACAAGCGCTTCTGTGCCCTCTTGACCAGTGTTGTGGTGTTCACAGTCCAGGTGAGGTCGTCTGTGATGTGGACTCCCAGGAATTTAGTGCTGCTGACCACATCCACAGCTGAGCTGTTGATGATCAGTGGAGCGTGGTGAGGCTGGTTCTTCCTGAAGTCGACGATGATCTCCTTCGTCTTCTCCACATTCAGGATCAGGCTATTTTCGCTGCACCAGCCCACCAACTGCTCCACCTCCTCTCTGTAGTCCAGGTCGTTGTTGTCCCTGATGAGGCCCACCACCGTTGTGTCGTCTGCAAACTTCACGATGTGATTGGTGGTGAACCTGGGGGCGCAGTCGTGTGTCATCAGGGTGAACAGCAGGGGGCTCAGGACGCAGCCCTGAGGGGAGCCTGTGCTGAGGGTGATGACATCTGAGGTGTTCTGTCCGACCCGGACTGACTGAGGTCTGTTGGTGAGGAAGTCTAGCAGCCAGTTCCGAAGGGGGGTGCTGAAGCCCAGGTGTTCCAGTTTTTCCACCAGATGTTGTGGAATGATGGTGTTAAACGCTGAGCTAAAGTCCAGGAACAGCAACCGCACGTGGGTGTTCCTCTCCTCCAGGTGAGCCAGGCTCAGGTGAAGAACGGAGGAGATGGCATCCTCAGTAGAGCGGTTCTGCCGGTAGGCAAACTGGAACGGATCGAATGTTGGGGGGAGTCTGGAGACGATGTGATCTTTGAGCAGCCTTTCGAAGCACTTCATCATGATGGGAGTCAGTGCCACAGGTCTGTAGTCATTCAATGAGGTGATTTGAGGTTTCTTCGGCACCGGAATGATGGAGGCACTTTGGCTTGGTCCAGCGAGATGTTAAAAATGTCTGTGATGACACCAGCCAGCTGGCCTGCACATTCCTTGAACACCCGCCCAGGTATGTTGTCGGGGCCTGGGGCCTTACGTGGGTTGACTCTTCTCAGAGTCTTCCACACGTCGGCTGAGTCAAGGCAGAGGGCCTCCTCTTCCTGGTGGGGAACAGTTTTAACTGCAGGAGTGCTGTTTAGTGCCTCAAAACGCCCAAAGAAGTTATTTAGACCAGTGGTCCCCAACCTTTTTTGCGCCACGGACCGGTTACATGTCAGAAATATTTTCGCGGACCGGCATTTATATAAATAAATAATATATTTATATAAATAAATAAATAAATAAATAATACATTTATAATAAATATATAAATACGATGAAATAAAATGATACGACTGACATAAAAACAAGTACAAATGACAAAAATAAAACTCACCATTACGTTGAATTAGTGGGAGCACTGAGTTTGTTTCTCAGAAACGAGCCGGTCCCATCTAGACGTAATCGGAGACAATGACACCCGAAGTAATTCAGGTTTGTCTTTTATTGCAGGATGCTTGGTCTCCATGTGTTGAAGCAGTTTTGAATGCTTCATTGCCTGGTTAGTTAGCCTGTCGCCACATATTAGCTGTGCGGGCTCGACTGGGGAAACATGTCACGTGACCGGGACGAGTGTCTTGACCTGAATTAATTCATCGTCGATAAAAAAAATTTTTTTTTTCTGTGCGGCTTGGCGGCCCGGTACCAAGTGACCCACGGACCGGTACCGGTCCGCGGCCCGGTGGTTGGGGACCACTGATTTAGACCATTTAGGAAGTCAGCATCAACCTCACCCACCGGGGGGGAGGGTAAGTTGTAGTCCGTGATCGCCCGTATGCCTTGCCACATACTCCTGGTGTTATTGGCGTCGTGGAAAAAGTCCTGAATTTTTCGACTGTGGCTTCGCTTCGCTAGCCTGATGGCACGGTTCAAGTTGGCTCTCGCTGTCCTCAGTGCCTCCTTGTCGCCAGACTTGAAGGCTGAGTTCCGTGCTCGTAGCGTATGACGTACATCCTCAGTCATCCAGGGTCGTTGGTTGGCTCGGGTGATGATGTTCTTAGTGGTGCTGACGTCCTCGGAGCATTTGTTGATGTAGGCTGACACAGTCATGGCGTACTCATCAATGTCGATCTGATTGTCATATGTTGCTGCTGATTTGAACATGTCCCAGTCAGAGCACTCAAAGCAGTCCTGGAGTGCCTCCATGGCCCCCTCAGACCACACCCTCACCTGCTTCACTGTGGGTTTTGCTCTGATCAGCAGGGGCCTGTATGCAGGGATTAGCATAACAGATAGGTGGTCTGAAGAGCCGAGGTGGGGGCGGGGGGCTGCTCTGAATGCATCCTTTATATTGGTGTAGACCAAGTCCAGAGTGTTCTCTCCCCGAGTTGGAAAATCCACGTGTTGGTAAAAATGAGGGAGAATAGTCTTCATGCTAGCCTGGTTGAAGTCCCCAGCAATGATGAAAACCCCCTCTGCGTGCGTGGATTGCAGCTCACTGATTGTCCGATAGAGAACCCTCATGGCCTCTTTAGTATTAGCGCTAGGAGGCACGTACACAGCCGTGATGCTAACAACAGTAAACTCTCTGGGCAGGTAGAAGGGTCTGCAGTTAACAGTCAAAAGCTCGATGTCCGAAGAGCAGAAGCTGGCGACAGATCTAGCATTTTTGCACCAGTTGTTGTTGATGTAGACACACAGCCCACCTCCTCGGGATTTACCGCTTAGCTCGCTGTTTCTGTCGGCGCGGAATGTAGCGAGCCCCTCCAGGCTAACGGCGTTGTCCGGTATTGATGAGTTCAGCCATGTCTCCGTCAGGATGAGAGCGCAGCTGTTTCTAACTTCCCTCTTTGAAGAGAGTTCCAGTTGTAGATGGTCCATTTTATTATCCAGTGAGCGGACGTTGGAGAGGAAGATGGATGGGAGCGGCGGTTTGTAGGGGTTAGCTTTAAGCTTAGCCGTTAGCCCACCTCGACAGCCGCGCTTTCGCCGCCGGTCACACCGCCTACGCTTACTCCTCCTCCGGCGTGTGCTGCCCGGCGAGCCCGCTGCATCGTGAGCTTCTGGGGCTAGCGCCCTAAGCACTCCGAGGCTACGCAAATAGACTAGGGTAGTTGTGGCTACGAGTCCGAAAACACTTGATGACCGTACCTCCAGCAGGCGCTGGCGATCATACACTAATCTACTGGATGGATAAACTAAACTTTGTGTTGTTTGTAGTGTCCTAGGCGACATATTTTGTGAAAATACTCGTCGGTTGTTGAGACTCGTAGCGGCCGCGGCCAACTGGGGCGCCGCCATCTTGAAAACATCAAGGGAATTAGGGAATTATCATTGTTCTTTTGGCTGTGGAACGAATCAAACAAATTCCAGTGTATTCATATGGGAATATTTGATCCAAAATACGACCATTTCACATACGAAGCAGGCTCCGGAACAATTAAATCATATGTAGAGGTCTGACTGTATATTAATAGATGTAGGCTAAATTAACTAAGGGTAAATTAATTGTACAAAATATGTAGAAATGATAGGCCTAATTTATAATTTATAGGCTTTATTCTTTAGGGACCACACCATAATAGGGACTGTAACTGTAAGCTAAGAGCTCTTACAGTTCCTGCAGCAAAGTAAGGCTGCTCAATCTCAGTTCTTTTCTGCAGAAAAGCTGTTGGTGGTTCTACCCAATTCCAATTGTGATCTGAGGAAGCATTCAGTTTGGAGTGTCATATCAAAACAGAAGTCAAGTGTCAGATGCCTCACCAAACTCTTGTGAACCTGATTAACAAATTGTAAAATTTGTAAGATTAACAAATTCAATGATGACCTTGAAGTGGCAGGGAAATTGCGAGGTTAGGTGGTCAGTAAGCATCTACCTGAAATGATTTTTTGGAATTGGGGCGTCTGCAACTATTACTGCGAGCAACAATAATAATAACAATAAAATAAGCATTTCCCTGAAAGGAGTTTTTGGAACTTGGGATGTCTATGGCCGGTAGTGACTATAAAGCAACCCTAGCCACATCGGGTACTTACTTGCACGTCGGGGTACTAACTAGCACGCTCGTGTTTAGGTGAACCACGATTCGACATTTGACGTGAAAACGTTGAAAGGTCGCACTTGGTTCCTCTTACGTGAACATCGACAAGGATACGTTCGTGTCGACCAAGACGGTTTTATACAATAGTCCTTTCTTTTTTTTTTTTAACACAAGGAAGTTCCGTTTGAAGTTAGATGACGCGAAGCGTCGTTTAAACGTGCTAAACCACATCTACATTGTAAACAAGAAACGATAAATGCACCAATTCACCCTATTCTAAGTAATATATTTAAACATTACCTGGTTTGATCGCGCCCCACTATTACAGCGGCCGCTCAGAATTCATTTGAACATTGTGAATAAAATATTCCAAGTGAATCTGACGTATAAATAAAGTAACGCTCCGATGGTCACATAAACGACATTACTGCTTTCCGTTTACGTCTTCTTTTCTCATGTTTTGCAGCTTGCTTTCCGGCGCACTACTGCCACTTTCAGTTCCGGAGTGTGGATAACGGTCACTAACAGAGGAATCACAAATAAATTAGTCAGGATGCACTTGTGTTTTCGGCATACGCGTCATTCACATCGAAACACGGAGAATAAAAATACTGTAATATCTATCCTTCCACCCATTAATAGTGCAAACACATACAGGTGATGGCCAGTAAATTAGAATTATTTCAGTAATTACATTCAAAAAGTGAAACTTGTACATTCATGCATTTCACACAGACTGATGTATTTTAAATGTTCCTTTCTTTTAATTTTGAAATGTATTAGTGACAACTAATGACAACTCCAACTTCGGTATCTCAAAAAATTAGAATACAGTATCTCAAAGAATTAGAACATTACTTGTTACATCAAAATGTTGCCTAACTCTATGTATGTACAGCACTCAATACTTGGTCAGGGCTCCTTTTGCCTCAATTACTGCATTAATGTGGCGTGGTATGGAGTCGATCAGTCTGTGGCACTGCTCATGTGTTATGAGAGCCCAGGTTGCTCTGACCGTCGCCTTCAGCTCCTCTGCATTGTTGGGTCTAGCCGCAGGGATGTCAAAGTCAAATACACCGACGGCCAAAAAAACAAATTTGCTACAAGCCGAGGGCCGGACTGGTTAAATGCTTATTAAATCATATTGAAATGAACACAGCCTTTTGAACAAAGACCCAACACATTGTTTTCTAAAACAAAATATTAATATCATTATTATTAATAAACCTTTATATTATAATAAACCCCCTCCGTGAGTCGTCACCTTATCGTGGTGGAGGGGTTTGCGTGTCCCTATGATACTAGGAGCCATGTTGTCTGGGGCTTCATGCCCCTGGTAGGGTCACCCATGGCAAACGGGTCCTAGGTGAGGGGCCAGACAAAGCACGGCTCACACAAGCCCCTTATGAAGAAAAACATAAATGGATTTCGTTTTCCCTCGCCCGGACGCGGGTAACCGGGGCCCCCCTCTGGAGCCAGGCCTGGAGGCGGGGCTCGAAGGCGAGCGTCTGGTGGCCGGGCCTTCGCCCATGGGGCCCGGCCAGGCACAGCCCGAAAAGGAAACGTGGGTCCCCCTTCCCATGGGCTCACCACCTGGTCTGATCCCCGGCTGCAGAAGCTGGCTCTTGGGACATGGAATGTCACCTCTCTGACTGGAAAGGAGCCCGAGCTGGTGTGCGAGGCAGAAAAGTTCCGACTACACATAGTCGGACTTGCCTCCACACACAGTTTGGGTTCCGGTACAAGCCCTCTCGAGAGGGGCTGGACTCTCTTCCACTCTGGAGTTGCCCACGGTGAGAAGCATCGAGCAGGTGTGGGTATACTTATTGCCCCCCGGCTGGGCGCCTGCATATTGGGGTTCACCCCGGTGAACGAGAGGGTAGCCTCCCTACGCCTTCGGGTGGGGGGACGGGTCCTGACTGTTGTTTGTGTCTATGCACCAAACGGCAACTCAGAGTACCCACACTTCTTGGGGTCCCTGGAGGAAGTGCTGGAGAGCGCTCCTTCTGGGGACTCCATCGTTCTACTGGGTGACTTCAATGCTCACGTGGGCAATGACAGTGAGACCTGGAAGGGCGTGATTGGGAGGAACGGCCCCCCCGATCTGAACCCGAGTGGTGTTCTATTATTGGACTTCTGTGCTCGACACGGATTTTCTATAATGAACACCATGTTCAAACATAAGGGTGTCCATGTGTGCACTTGGCACCAGGACACCCTAGGCCGCAGTTCGATGATCGACTTTGTAGTCGTGTCATCGGATTTGCGGCCGCATGTTTTGGACACTCGGGCGAAGAGAGGGGCGGAGCTGTCTACTGATCACCACCTGGTGGTGGGTTGGCTCCGATGGTGGGGGAAGATGCCGGTCCGACCTGGCAGACCCAAACGCTCTGTGAGGGTCTGCTGGGAACGTCTGGCGGAATCCCCTGTCAGGAAGAGCTTCAACTCCCACCTCCGGCAGAGCTTTTCCCACGTCCCGGGGGAGGCGGGGGACATTGAGTCCGAGTGGACCTCGTTCCGCGCCTCCATTGTTGAGGCGGCCGACCGGAGCTGTGGCCGTAAGGTCATTGGTGCCTGTCGTGGCGGCAATCCCCGAACCCGCTGGTGGACACCGGCGGTAAGGGATGCCGTCAAGCTGAAGAAGGAGTCCTATCGGGCCGTTTTGGCCTGCAGGACTCCGGAGGCAGCTGACAGGTACCGGATGGCCAAGCGGAACGCGGCTTCGGCGGTTGGTGAGGCAAAAACCTGGGCGTGGGAGGAGTTTGGCGAGGCCATGGAGAATGACTTCTGGACAGCTTCGAGGAAATTCTGGTCCACCATCCGGTGTCTCAGGAGGGGGAAGCAGCGCAACGTCAACACTGTTTACAGTGGGGATGTCGTGCTGCTGACCTTGACTTGGGACCTTGCGAGTCGGTCGGGAGAATACTTCGAAGACCTCCTCAATTCCACCTACACGCCTTCCATTGTGGAAGCAGGGCCTGGAGACTCTGAGGCGGACTCTCCAATCTCTGGGGTCGAAGTCACTGAGGTAGTTAAAAAACTCCTCGGTGGTAAGGCCCCGGGGGTGGATGAGATCCGCCCGGAGTACTTAAGGGCTCTGAATGTTGTGGGGCTGTCATGGCTGACACGCCTCTACAACATTGCGTGGACATCGGGGACAGTGCCTCTGGATTGGCAGACTGGGGTGGTGGTTCCCCTCTTTAAGAAGGGGGACCGGAGGGTGTGTTCCAATTACAGGGGAATCACACTCCTCAGCCTCCCTGGTAAGGTCTATTCAGGGGTTCTGGAGAGGCGGGTCCGTCGGGAGGTCGAACCTCGGATTCAGGAGGAGCAGTGTGGCTTTCGTCCTGGCCGTTGAACGGTGGACCAGCTCTCACTGGAGCGGTTCGCAGCCGAGTGTGAAGCGGTTGGGATGAGGGTCAGCACCTCCAAATCCATGGTCCTCGATCGGAAAAGGGTGGAATGCCCTCTCCGGATCGGGGATAAGATCCTGCCCCAAGTGGAGGAGTTTAAGTATCTTGGGGTCTTGTTCACGAGTGAGGGGAGGATGGAGCGCGAGATCGACAGGCGGATCGGTGCAGCGTCGACAGTAATGCGGACTCTGTACCGGTCCGTCGTGGTAAAGAGAGAGCTGAGCCAAAAGGCAAAGCTCTCAATTTACCGGTCGATTTACGCTCCTACCCTCACCTATGGTCACGAGCTATGGGTCGTGACCGAAAGAACGAGATCCCGGATACAGGTGGCCGAAATGAGTTTTCTCCGCAGGATGTCCGGGCTCTCCCTTAGAGATAGGGTGAGAAACTCGGTCATCCGGGAGAGACTCGGAGTAGAGTCGCTACTCCTCCACGTTGAGAGGAGCCAGATGAGGTGGCTCGGGCATCTCATCAGGATGCCTCCTGGACATCTCCCTGGGGAGGTGTTCCGGGCATGTCCCACCGGTAGGAGAACCCGGGGACGACCCAGGACGCGCTGGAGAGACTAGAATAGAATAGAAGAATAGAATAGATCTTTATTGTCATTGTCACACATGTACAACGAAATTTAAAAAGTGCCAACCGATCAGTGCATGAAATAAAAAATTAAAAAATAGAATAAATAGAATAAAAAGATAAAAAAATACAAGCTAAAAACCCACAGAAGAACATACACAGACATAATCATTTTCTTTTAGCGGCATTCAATGTGACTACCGCTGTAGGGTAAAAACTGTTGGCGAATCTGCTAGTCATTGACCTAATTGATCTGTAGCGTCTGCCTGATGGCAACAGTTCGAAAAGGGAGTGGCCAGGGTGGGAAGTGTCCTTCACAATGTTCTGTGTTTTTTTGAGACAGCGGGTTCTGTGTAGGTCTTCCAGTGTGGGGAGAGGGCAGCCAATGATCTTCTGTGCTGTGTTGATGACCCCTTGGAGCTTTTTCCTCTGAGCAGCAGTGCAGCTGGAGTACCAAACACATATACAGTACGTTAAAGTGCTTTCTATGGAGCAGCGATAGAAGGACACCAGCAGTCTTTGTGTAATGCTGTGCCTCCTCAGCACCCTTAGGAAGTAGAGTCTCTGCTGGGCCTTTTTAAGCATCTCAGAGGTGTTCACGCCTCAGGTGAAGTCCTCCTCGATGTGGACTCCCAGGTAGCGGAAGGAGGACACCCTCTCCACACAGACCCCGTTGATGATAACTGGTGGAATGTCCGTTTTATTTTTCCTCCTAAAATCAATGACCAGTTCTTGGGTTTTAGCCGTGTTTAGGAGCAGATTGTTCTCTCCGCACCACTCCGATAGCTGCACCACTTCGTCCCTGTAGGCAGACTCATCCCCCTTTGAGATGAGCCCCACCGCGGTTGTGTCATCCGCAAATTTCACGATGGTGTTGCTGCGGTGGGCGGGGGTGCATGTATGTGTGTAGAGCGTGTAAAGCAGTGGGCTCAGTACGCAGCCCTGTGGGGAGCCGGTACCAAGACTGAGAGGTGTGGATGTATGACGGCCCACTCTCACCCTCTGGCTGCGACCCGTCAGGAAGATCTTAATCCACCTGCAAGTATTATGTGGAAGTCCCAGGCCCCCCAGTATGTCCACCAGTCTGTGGGGGAGGATGGTGTTAAAAGCAGAGCTAAAATCCACGAAGAGCATCCGCACATAGCTCCCCGGCTGCTCCAGGTGGGACAGTGCAGCGTGGAGGGCTGTAGCTACTGCGTCCTCTGTGGATCTATTCGCCCTGTAGGCAAACTGGTGGGGGTCAAAACCTCTGAACAGGAGTGCTGTGATGTGACCCCGTACCAGCTTTTCAAAGCACTTCATCACCACCGGGTTGAGTGCGACTGGCCGGTAGTCATTAAGGCTGGTGATGTGGCGTTTCTTGGGCAGGGGGACTATAGTGGAGGATTTTAAACAGGATGGGACGGTGGACTCGGTAAGGGACGTTGAAAATCTTTGTGAAGACTCCAGCCAGCTGATCTGCGCAGTCCTTCAGGACACGCCCAGTGACGCCGTCAGGACCCGCAGCCTTCCTCGAGTTGATGGTCCGCAGCATGCGCCTCACCTCGTGCTCCTTCACTGTGAGGGTGAAGCTGCTGCGGACTGTGGGATGTGATGTGGCCGCTTCAGGTGGCTCTCAGCTGGCCTGGGAACGCCTTGGGATCCCCCGGGATGAGCTGGATGAAGTGGCTGGGGAGAGGGAAGTCTGGGAGTCGCTCCTGAAGCTGCTGCCCCCGCGACCCGACCCCGGATAAGCGGAAGAAGATGGATGGATGGATGGATTATAATAAACTTAATAACAAGATAAATACATCAATGAAAGTGCATGCATTATAAACTGAAAATGCATTACTGTGCTGCTCTATGATGCTACCGATCACTGCTTTAAATAGTAAAATAAGAAAATAAAAAAATCTAATTATTTGTATCTTTTCTCATCTGCAATTTTCCTTGAATCAATTCAACTGAAAAATAAATACGAATAAATAAAATACAAACTTACTATATGGCACACATCATCATCATCATCATCATCGTTTTAAAGTCCGCTTTCCAGGCACCGCTGGGTTGGACTGGGTTCTCGATATGGCCGTCTCTAGCCATACTGAGAATTTTTGGAGCAAAACTTTTTACAGCCGGATGCCCTTCCTGACGCTAACCCAAAACAGTGGCTGGGGAGAGGGAAGTCTGGGAGTCGCTCCTGAAGCTGCTGCCCCCGCGACCCGACCCCGGATAAGCGGAAGAAGATGGATGGATTATAATAAACTTAATAACAAGATAAATACATCAATGAAAGTGCATGCATTATAAACTGAAAATGCATTACTGTGCTGCTCTATGATGCTACCGATCACTGCTTTAAATAGTAAAATATGAAAATAAAAAAATCTAATTATTTGTATCTTTTCTCATCTGCAATTTTCCTTGAATCAATTCAACTGAAAAATAAATACGAATAAATAAAATACAAACTTACTATATGGCACACATCATCATCATCATCATCATCGTTTTAAAGTCCGCTTTCCAGGCACCGCTGGGTTGGACTGGGTTCTCGATATGGCCGTCTCTAGCCATACTGAGAATTTTTGGAGCAAAACTTTTTACAGCCGGATGCCCTTCCTGACGCTAACCCAAAACAGTGGCTGGGGAGAGGGAAGTCTGGGAGTCGCTCCTGAAGCTGCTGCCCCCGCGACCCGACCCCGGATAAGCGGAAGAAGATGGATGGATTATAATAAACTTAATAACAAGATAAATACATCAATGAAAGTGCATGCATTATAAACTGAAAATGCATTACTGTGCTGCTCTATGATGCTACCGATCACTGCTTTAAATAGTAAAATAAGAAAATAAAAAAATCTAATTATTTGTATCTTTTCTCATCTGCAATTTTCCTTGAATCAATTCAACTGAAAAATAAATACGAATAAATAAAATACAAACTTACTATATGGCACACATCATCATCATCATCATCATCGTTTTAAAGTCCGCTTTCCAGGCACCGCTGGGTTGGACTGGGTTCTCGATATGGCCGTCTCTAGCCATACTGAGAATTTTTGGAGCAAAACTTTTTACAGCCGGATGCCCTTCCTGACGCTAACCCAAAACAGAAAGTGAATGGAGCTGGGCAACCAAATGCAGCTTGGACCAGGGTTTATTGAAGAATTCAAAAGACAAACTATAGATGCTCGACTAGTGACGTGAATAACTGAATAGAAAGACTAGAACAGAACAGACTGGAGACTAGAAACAAGAAGACATGAGACGAGAGACGAGAACAATCCGACAGGGAGTGACACGCAGACAGGACTTATATACATGACAGGTAACGAGAGGCAGGTGACGGCGATTACATATAGATTGTGAGCAGACACAGGAGGGGAGGGTCGAGCACACAGACACCCGAACCGAAACTAAGACTTTAAAACAAGGAAACAAACTGACAGATCTTGACAGTGCCCCCCTCAAGGGATAGCTCCCAACGTCCCAAAAAGAAAAAAAACCAAACTGTCCAACAAGGGTCGGGAGGGAACGGGGAGGCGGCCGCACGTCACGCGCCGCCGAAGGCCGACTGGGTGCATCCGCGCCGTCGGAACTGGGTCGGGGGGCGTCCGTGCGTCTTGCGCCGCTGAAAGCAGACTGGGTGACGACCGCTGGATCCGCGCCGCCGGAACTGGTGGCGGCCGCAGCATCCGCGCCGTCGGAACTGGGTCAGGGTGGCGGCCGCACGTCACACGCCGCTGAAGGCCGACTGGGTGAAGGCCGGTGGATCTACGCTGCCGGAACTGGTGGCGGCCACAGCATCCGCGCCGTCGGGACTGGGTTGGGGGGCAGCCGTGCGTCTTGCGCCGTTGGAGCCTAGCACTGTGGCGACCATGCAGCAGTGTCAGGAGCCGACAACAGTTGGTCCAAGCGCTGGTCGCTGAATTGGTCGGATTGTTCTGTCAGGAAGTGAATGGAGCTGGGCGACCAAATGCAGCTTGGACCAGGGTTTATTGAAGAACTCAAAAGACAAACTATAGATGCTCGACTAGGGATGTGAATAACTGAACAGAAAGACTAGAACAGAACAGACTGGAGACTAGAAACAAGAAGACATGAGACGAGAGACGAGAACAATCCGACAGGGAGTGACACGCAGACAGGACTTAAATACATGACAGGTAACGAGAGGCAGGTGACGGCGATTACATATAGATTGTGAGCAGACACAGGAGGGGAGGGTCGAGCACACAGACACCCGAACCGAAACTAAGACTTTAAAACAAGGAAACAAACTGACAGATCTTGACAGTGCCCCCCTCAAGGGATAGCTCCCGACGTCCCAAAAAGAAAAAAACCCAAACTGTCCAACAAGGGGCGGGAGGGAACGGGGAGGCGGCCGAACGTCACACGCCGCCGAAGGCCGACTGGGTGCATCCGCGCCGTCGGAACTGGGTCGGGGGGCGTCCGTGCATCTTGCGCCGCTGAAAGCAGACTGGGTGACGGCCGCTGGATCCGCGCCGCCGGAACTGGTGGCGGCCGCAGTATCCGCGCCGTCGGAACTGGGTCAGGGTGGCGGCCGCACGTCACACGCCGCCGAAGGCCGACTGGGTGACGGCCGGTGGATCCACGCCGCCAGAACTGGTGGCGGCCACAGCATCCGCGCCATCGGGACTGGGTTGGGGGGCAGCCGTGCGTCTTGCGCCGTTGGAGCCCAGCACTGTGGCGACCATGCAGCAGTGTCAGGAGCCGACAACAGTTGGTCCAAGCGCTGGTCGCTGAATTGGTCGGATTGTTCTGTCAGGAAGTGAATGGAGCTGGGCGACCAAATGCAGCTTGGATCAGGGTTTATTGAAGAACTCAAAAGACAAACTATAGATGCTCGACTAGGGATATGAATAACTGAACAGAAAGACTAGAACAGAACAGACTGGAGACTAGAAACAAAAAGACGAGAGACGAGAACAATCCGACAGGGAGTGACACGCAGACAAGACTTAAATACATGCCAGGTAACGAGAGGCAGGTGACGGCGATTACATAGATTGTGAGCAGACACAGGAGGGGAGGGCTGAGGACACAGACACGCGAACTGAAACTAAGACTTTAAAACAAGGAAACAAACTGTGACAGATCTTGACAAAAATCACGTCTTGTACAAGAAAATGTACAAATTTAACTGACTAAAAAACTGGAAAAATACGTCACTGCTTTGTGATGCTCACTTGTCTGAGGCTGAGCCTGATAGTTGGTGGTGTCTCATCTTTTGTACAAGTTCATCAATGTTTGGGGTTAGGCCAGGGATGGGCAAACCAAAAGTGGGGGTCGTCTTACATTCGGGGTCTAGACATTATACCCATTCACTTGTGCGCAGCGGTAAGTTAAAGGTTGCGGATATCGACTGAGAATGTTGCTGTGATCGTGTGCGTCTTTGACAAAAAGTGAGTATATACATTTCATTGTTACTACTGTCCACTGTTGTGCCGTTTGTCCGATCGAGGTTTGCTTCGTGTGCGCGCCGTTTGATTGACAGCTCCGGCGCGCTCCTTTAAGTTTGCCTCGCATCGTAAGAGTACCCGTTACACAGCGGCACGGCAACTAACGGTCGCCAGCAAATGTATTTTGTTGTCTCAATGACTTATGTTTGGTGTGTTGCTGAGAGTATTTCATTTATGGTTATTTAGTATAGCGGAACCGTTACGCGCAATTAGTTTATGTAATGTGTGCCATCTACTAGTGTTGTGACTCGTGTTGTGTGACGTGCTGTATTTCTGTCTGTTGCAGAACCACACACACACACACGCACACACACAAACCCACGCGCACACACACGCACACACACACACGCACACCCCACACACCCTTCATACAATAATCACACACACAAGAATCACATTCACACACCAAAAGACTCACCCGTCTACACGACACACACCTATACCCTTTTGCCAGTTTGCCTGTATGTCCCTATGAGCCACAGGGCCTGTTACTTTTTTACCAATAATTCAGTAAAGCAATAAAAACTGAACCACGTCTTCCCTCCTGTGTTCTGACCGACACCCGGGGACGAAAAGAGCATAACCATCCGAGCCAACCCCCTATACCAGGGGTGGGCAAACGTTTTGACTTGCGAGCCGAATTGGGTTCTAAATTTTGACCGGGGAGCCGAACCAGGAGCAGATGGATGTAGTGTTTGTGTGAAGTAATATAAATGACAGTAATATAAATGACATGTAAAGGTCATTGCATAAATGGTTTTGGCCTGTAGTAGAGAAGTAAAGCATGGATATTCAAAAAACGCTTTTTGGAAACAAATGCATTTTATTAACAGCATTAAAAATCTATTGCACCGAAAAACTACTATCAGTGATTCTCATGAAATAAGACTGTTATTATTAATAACAGTTTCCATCACTTCAGCGCCTGCAGGTCACACTTATGAAAGATGTTTATCTAATGAGGTGAAATCACATCAAACGGCAAACATTCTGACCGAATACATCATCTTGAAGAATCAGTGAAAGAATACATCTAAATAAAGTACTAATTTAGTATTTACTAATTCCAATGAAGATACTTAAACGCCTCCACTTGGGTTAGGATCTCATCCCCGATCCGGAGAGGGCATTCCACCCTTTTCCGATCGAGGACCATGGACTCGGATTTGGAGGTGCTGACCCTCATCCCGACCGCTTCACACTCGGCTGCGAACCGCTCCAGTGAGAGCTGGTCCACCGTTCAACGGCCAGGACGAAAGCCACACTGTTCCTCCTGAATCCGAGGTTCGACCTCCCGACGGACCCGCCTCTCCAGAACCCCTGAATAGACCTTACCAGGGAGGCTGAGGAGTGTGATTCCCCTGTAATTGGAACACACCCTCCGGTCCCCCTTCTTAAAGAGGGGAACCACCACCCCAGTCTGCCAATCCAGAGGCACTGTCCCTGATGTCCACGCAATGTTGTAGAGGCGTGTCAGCCATGACAGCCCCACAACATCCAGAGCCCTTAAGAACTCCGGGCGGATCTCATCCGCCCCCGGGGCCTTGCCACCGAGGAGTTTTTTAACTACCTCAGTGACTTCAACCCCAGAGATTGGAGAGTCCGCCTCAGAGTCCCCAGGCCCTGCTTCCACAATGGAAGGCGTGTAGGTGGAATTGAGGAGGTCTTCGAAGTATTCGCCCCACCGACTCACGACGTCCCGAGTCGAGGTCAGCAGCACGCCATCCCCACTGTAAACAGTGTTGACGTTGCACTGCTTCCCCCTCCTAAGACGCCGGATGGTGGACCAGAATTTCCTCGAAGCCGTCCGGAAGTCATTCGCCATGGCCTCGCCAAACTCCTCCCATGCCCGGGTTTTTGCCTCAGCAACCGCCGAAGCCGTGTTCCGCTTGGCCATCCGGTACCTGTCAGCTGCCTCCGGAGTCCCGCAGGCCAAAACGGCCCGATAGGACTCCTTCTTCAGCTTGACGGCATCCTGTGGTAAATTTTGGCCTGCATGTGTCTCTGTATGTTGCCTTAGAAGGCCAACCAGCAGCAGTGGTATTGCCATGATGGCGCCGCGGATGGCAGCCACGGTGAGTCGCTCTCTGTTTATTTGTCTTATTTTGTGTGTTTTCTGTGTCCTCTGCTGTCCATCCCGGATCACTTTTACTAGAGAAGCGCTGTTAAACATCGGACAGTCTTCTTCTGGTATTTTCTCTCCTGTTCTCTTCGATTCAGACTGTTTGTCGGAGATTCTAGCCGGAGCGGCGGTGCTGTACAAGCTAGCACGACGACGGCGGCGCGGAAAACGAGCGGGAGCACTCGTAAGGCTGAGGCAGAGAGGGTTCCGTTCTGCCCTACCGTCAATTCATCTGGCGAATGTCCGCTCCCTGGCGAACAAGATGGACGAACTGCTGCTCCTCACTTCAAGGAACACGGACTTCAGCAGATCCGCCGCGCTGTGCTTTGTGGAAACGTGGCTCAGCGAACGAACGCCCCACCACGCCGTGGAGCTAGCGGGCTTCAGGCTAACGCGAGCAGATCGCAGCGCGGAGCTCTCCGGAAAATCAAAGGGAGGTGGTCTCTGTTTCTACATTAATGAACGTTGGTGTACTGATGTCACGGTGTTGAAAGAGTTTTGCAGCCCTCTCCTAGAAACACTTTTCATAAACTGCCGGCCGTTCTATTCACCACGGGAGTTCTCCTCGATCGTCATGGCGGCTGTTTACATCCCACCACACGCACGTGCGAGTGAAGCCACGCAGATGCTGGCTGACCAGGTAACAGACATGGAGAAACTTCTACCAAACTCACTAATCATTGTTCTGGGTGATCTTAACAGGGCGAACCTCGCACACGAACTCCCCAGATACAAACAGCACGTAACGTGTCCCACCAGAGGGGCACAGACTCTGGACCACTGCTACACCGTGATCAAGGATGCATACCACTCTGCGGCTCGTGCAGCTTTAGGACTCTCGGACCACTGTCTAGTTCATCTGATCCCGGCCTACAGGCAGAAACTAAAAACTTCTAAGCCTGTGGTGAGGACTGTGAGGAAGTGGACAGTGGAGTCAAGGCAGGACCTCCAAGCCTGCTTTGACTGCACCGATTGGGGAGCTTTCGAAGCTGCAACTTCAGACTTGCATGAACTCACTGACACTGTCACATCATACATCAGTTTTTGTGAGGATCTGTGTGTGCAGACTAAGACCTTCTGCACGTACAACAACGACAAACCTTGGTTTACACCGAACCTCAGGAGGTTGCGCAAAGTCAAGGAGGAGGCCTTCAGGAGCGGCGACCGCGACCTGTTCAGGCAGACCAGAAACACACTGAACCGAGAGGTCAGGAAAGCCAAGAGGTGTTACGGGGAGAACCTGAAGAGACACCTCTCTGCCAATCCTGATCCCTCAACAGTGTGGAAAGGTCTGCAGAGCATCACGGGCTACAAGAAACGAACCCCCCGTCCTGTGGAGAGCCCAAGGCTTGCTGACCAGCTGAATAAGTTCTACTGCAGGTTTGATCGGTCCTCCCACACAACGGGACTTCCTGCAGCACAATCTACATACTCACCTCTCCCCACAACTGCTCTGTCCACACCTCTATCATCGTTGTCACCCACTCTCTCTCTTGCAGAGGCCGCGCCCGCACTCCAGGTCCGCGAGGAGGAAGTGCGCCAGATGTTCCGGAGACAAAAGACCAGGAAGGCACCGGGCCCAGACGGCGTGTCACCTTCCTGCTTGAAAGTCTGCGCTGAACAGCTGGCGCCCACCTTTGCACGGATCTTCAACCGTTCTCTGGAGCTGTGTGAGGTGCCCTCGTGCTTCAAGAGCTCCACCATCGTTCCAGTGGCCAAGAAGCCCGCCATCACAGGTTTGAATGACTATAGACCCGTCGCACTGACATCTGTGGTCATGAAATCTTTCGAGAGGTTAGTGCTGAACCACCTGAAGGAGGTCACGGGCCCCCTGCTTGACCCCCTCCAGTTTGCCTACCGGGCAAACAGGTCAGTGGATGATGCGGTCAACATGGGACTGCACTACATCCTGCACCACCTGGACACTCCAGGAACGTACGCCAGGATCCTGTTCGTGGACTTCAGCTCGGCGTTCAACACCATCGCTCCTGACATCCTCCAACAGAAGCTCATCCAGCTTGCGGTGCCTGCCCCCACCTGTCAGTGGATCACCAGCTTCCTGACCAACAGGAGACAGCGTGTGAGGCTGGGGGGCATCACATCTGACACCCGGACCACCAATACTGGAGCCCCTCAGGGGTGCGTCCTCTCCCCACTGCTCTTCTCTCTCTACACCAATGATTTCTCCTCAGATGACTCTCCTGTGAAGCTCCTGAAGTATGCAGACGACACCACTCTCATCGGACTGATCCAGGACGGTGATGAGACTGCGTACAGACAGGAGGTGGAGCGGCTGGTCCACTGGTGCAACCAAAACCATCTGGAGCTGAACCCGCTCAAGACCGTGGAGATGACAGTGGATTTCAGGCGAGACCCTTCACCACTTTTACCCCTCACTATCCGCAGTAATACTATTCTCTCCACAGACACCTTCAAGTTCCTGGGAACCACAATCTCTCGGGACCTGAAATGGACCGGCCACATAGACTCTGTCCGGAAGAAGGCCCAGCAGAGGCTGTACTTCCTGAGACAGCTCAAGAAGTTCAACCTGCCGCGAGAGCTTCTGAAGACCTTCTACACTGCCATCATCCAGTCTGTCCTCTGCACCTCCATCACTGTCTGGTTTGGATCAGCCTCCAAACAAGACAAGCACAGACTGCAACGGACAATCAGGACTGCAGAAAAGATCATTGGAATCAACCTCCCTTCTATCCAAGACTTGTACCTGTCCAGGACCAGGAAACGTGCAAGGAACATCTCTACAGACCCTTCTCACCCAGGTTGCAGTCTGTTTGAACTACTCCCCTCCGGACGGCGTTATAGAGCTCGGTACGCCAAAACCAGCAGACACCGAGACAGCTTCTTCCCCCAGGCTGTTGCTCTGATGAACTCACACCACTCATAGAGTCTCAGAGGCATTACTGTGCAATAACATCCTGCTCTTCACACCTTTTGAATTTGTCTACACTGTTTTTGCCATTATTCACATGTCCTGAGTGTTGTTAGTCACCTATATGTTGAACAGAGGGTGTGTTTTACCGAAGTCAAATTCCTTGTTTGGCACGCTCAAACATGGCGAATAAAAACTCTTGAATCTTGAATCTTGAATCTTGAATAAGCTATTTGTGCTGGACAGAGACACTTTAGTTTCAGTAATGTATGGATGTTAGAATATGGAAGGGAGCAGCTGCCGATCAAGGAAGGGTAGATTACCTTTTTAGGGCATCGAAAGCAACAAGTAGACTGAGACGCGAACGGCAGCTGTTACTCCAAGCCATGACATCAACGGTCTGGGCAGGTATAAGATAGGCTTGTCTGTCAGGAAGGGGGGGCTGCTAACATCTTTGCTGTTGGGCCACTCGAATTTTTGGGGAGACTTCACTCTGACATTGGTTGAATAAAATATTTTCCCAATCAGCCGTGTGTCACTGGAGTGTTCCTTCTCTGGGCCAGCCATCGTCCACCGAGTGTTTTTTTGAAGACCAGCGAAGCAACAAAGACCATTCACCAAAATCCCTTACCGCCGGTGTCCACCAGCAGGTTCGGGGATTGCCGCCACGACAGGCACCAACGACCTTACGGCCACAGCTCCGGTCGGCCGCCTCAACAATGGAGGCGCGGAACATGGTCCACTTGGACTCAATGTCCCCCGCCTCCCCCGGGACGTGGGAAAAGCTCTGCCGGAGGTGGGAGTTGAAGCTCTTCCTTTTGCCAGACGTTCCCAGCAGACCCTCACAGAGCGTTTGGGTCTGCCAGGTCGGACCGGCATCTTCCCCCACCATCGGAGCCAACCCACCACCGGGTGGTGATCAGTTGACAGCTCCGCCCCTCTCTTCACCCGAGTGTCCAAAACATGTGGCCGCAAATCCGATGACACGACTACAAAGTCGATCATCGAACTGCGGCCTAGGGTGTCCTGGTGCCAAGTGCACACATGGACACCCTTATGTTTGAACATGGTGTTCATTATTGAAAATCCGTGTCGAGCACAGAAGTCCAACAATAGAACACCGCTCGGGTTCAGATCGGGGGGGCCGTTCCTCCCAATCACGCCCTTCCAGGTCTCACTGTCATTGCCCACGTGAGCATTGAAGTCACCCAGTAGAACGACGCCCCCAGAAGGAGCGCTCTCCAGCACTTCCTCCAGGGACTCCAAGAAGGGTGGGTACTCTGAGCTGCCGTTCGGTGCATAACACAGACAACAGTCAGGACCCGTGCCCCCACCCGAAGGCGGAGGGAGGCTACCCTCTCGTTCACCGGGGTGAACCCCAATGTGCAGGCGCCCAGCCGGGGGGCAATAAGTATACCCACACCTGCTCGACGCCTCTCACCGTGGGCAACTACAGAGTGGAAGAGAGTCCAGCCCCTCTCGAGAGGGCTTGTACCGGAACCCAAACTGTGCGTGGAGGCAAGTCCGACTATGTCTAGTCGGAACTTTTCTGCCTCGCACACCAGCTCGGGCTCCTTTCCAGCCAGAGAGGTGACATTCCATGTCCCAAGAGCCAGTTTCTGCAGCCGGGGATCAGACCGCCAAGGTCCCTGCCTTTGGCCGCCGCCCAGTTTACACTGCACCCGACCCCTTTGGCCCCTCCCACAGGCGGTGAGCCCATGGGAAGGGGGACCCACGTTTCCAAAACTGTATCTGAAAGCTCAGTGCGCGAATTACGAGAATGCTGACGTCACAGACTGTTATGTTCAGAAACACGCGGACAACGGCTCCTTGCGCACTGTCGTTTATTTTCCAATACCCACACACTTTACGTTTTTCCGACCAACAAACTGTTTTTACGGCAGTCACGCCACACTCGTGTACTGTGACGTAAAGTCACATACCACATTCACCCCCCCTTCGCAGAATGCCAACCCACGACAACAAGGTAGTGCAATATAACATAACAGTGCAATATAACGTAACAGACTGGAACATAGTCAACCTTTCTAGGTAAACCGGGTAGACTACCAGTTTACCTGCATAGCCCTGTGGATTATTGTGCCACGTGACGGGCTATGCTCTATTCGAGCACATAGTCGTTCAGGTAAAAGGGCCTTTGGCGAACCCGGACAGGGCGGGGCTCCGGTTCCAGACCGGTATCCTGTGCCTCAACCTCTGGTGGGTGCCCTACTGGATTATCCGGCTGCAGGGCTGCGAGGCCCCAATACCAGTCTGCGTGCCGCGAGTCAGCTGCAGCTGCCTGGTCCTGGGCCGATGGAGGTGTGACTCGTCAAAGGCGACGAGCATGCCACCGGGAGCCATCAGCCAGACGGAAGGTAGCCGTCCCCAACTGTGCAGTGATCTGCTGTGGTGAGGACCAGAAAGCGAGCAGCTTGTGGGACCGGTTGGGCTGACGGATGCGGACCCAGTCCGATACTTCAAGCGCGGGCTGTCTCACCCTGCGCACCCTGTCGTAGCGCCGCTTCATGCGTTGCTGGTTCCCTGCCACCATGTCTCTGGGAGAGGGCTTTTGCTGTCAGCGTGTCTTCCCTGGGAGGTTGTAGTCGATCCAGGGAAAGCTGGAGTTCACGTCCCAGCATCAGGAAGGCTGGCGAGGTATTGGTCGTGGCGTGTGGTGTCGCCCTGTAGTGTAGTAAGGTGTTCTCCAAGGCCGCTGTGAATGAGAGGCCATCAGCCAGGTGCGCTCTCAAACCGTTCTTGAGGGTTTGGTTGAACCTTTCCACCCCCCCATCGGCTTGCGGGTGATACAGGGCCGTTCTTACATGTTTGATCCCTCTCGCCTCCATGAAGGAAGCAAAGTCAGCTGAGATCAACTGGGGGCCATTATCCATGGTGATGTGTCAGGCACACCTCAGCGGGCAAACAGGGAGGAAGTTGGCGACCGCCTTGGTGGTTACTGACCCCAAAGGCAGAACTTCAGGCCTCTTGGAGTGAAGTTCGTAGGCCACCATAAGAAAGCGCTGGTTGTGAGGGGTGCCACAAAGCTCCCCACAGATGTCCACCTGGATGTGGGACCAAGGTGATGCAGGCCAGGGCAGGGGCTGTAAAGGTGGAGGCGGCGGCAGGCCAGTCTTGCCACTGGCTAAGCAAGCTGAACAGTCCATCGTCTCAATGTCCCTGTCAATGCCTGGCCACCAGACCAGCTGCTTAACCCTCACGATGCCTAGGTGACCCTCATGAACCATGGCTAGGATGCGGGGTCTCAAGGCCATAGGGATCACGTTACATAGCCCTCTCGCAATGTAGTCGCCATTCCAGCAAGAGAGGTCGCCTTTGAAATGGTGGAAAGGCGGCAGCTCTTCCGGCACCTTGGCCGGCCAACCCTCCTGGATGAACGTGCGGAGTTGAACAAACGAAGGGTCCTGTGCAGATGCTCCTGCAGGGAAACAGCCATTTGGAGGGGCCCGTGCAATGCCAGAATCAGCTCTGGTTCCGAGCAATCTTGGGTGGTGCCTGGCGCGGTGGTGGGTGTGGCCCTGGAGAGCAGGTCGGCCACCACATTGTCCCTGCGAGGTGTAAACACGGTGGTGAAATTGTACGCCTGCAACCTCTCCGTCCACCGGTACAGCCGTCGTGGTTTGTGTCCTGATCCAGTTGTTGTCAGGAGGGCGGTCAATGCCGGGTGGTCGGTCCGGAGTGTGAAGTGGCGCCCATAGAGGTACATGTGCCACCTCTCGCACGCCCAAACACATGCCAGTGCCTCTCTCTCTCCCACTGAGGATTTGTGCTCAGTCGGGGTGAGGCACCTTGAAGCAAACACCACAGGACGTTCAATCTCCCCGTGGAGCTGGGACAGTACGGCACCCACCGCACACAGTTGTGGGGCTCCTCAGATCAAAATGGGCGAGCACTGGAGGAGAGGTGAGCTGGGCCTTCAGTCGCCGGACTGCGGCAGAGCAGGCAGGAGTCCACGACCACAAGGCATCCTGTTTAAGGAGAGCACGCAGCGGTGCTGTGGTTTCGGAGTAGCGGGGAAGGAAACGCAGGTAGAACGCAGTCATCCCCAGGAATGAGGACAGTTGTGCCGGGCAGATGGGCTTAGGCAGGCGCAGGATGGCATCAACATTGGAGTGCAGCAGGCTGAGACCGTCAGCGGTCAGACGGAAACCCACGAACGTGATGGTGGACGCAGAAAAGGTGCATTTCTCTGCGTTCAACGTGAGGTTGTAGCGGGAGAGACCATCCAGCACCTTGGAGAGGCGGTCGTCGTGTAGGGCTGACGACGCTCCATGAACCACTATGTCATCCAGGTACACGACCACGTCAGGGATGCCAGCGAAGATAGTGGCCATGATCTTCTGGAAACAGCTGGGGGCGGAGCTAAGTCCGAAAGGCATGCGCGTGTACCTGAAGACCCCCGTGTGAGTGACAAAAGCGGTGAGGTTGCGGCTCTCTGGGTGCAGGGGAACCTGGAGGTAGCCCTGGCGGTGATCAAGCTTAGAGAAGACTGCTGAGCCGTGAAACTTGGCTGAGAGCTCCTCTGTTGTGGGCAGTGGGTACTTATCCGGAACCACCGCCTTGTTCACCTGCCTGAGATCGATGCAGGGGCGCAGGCCGCCTGTCTTCTTCTGCGCCACCACCAGGTTGGAGATCCATGGTGATGCGTCCACCCGCTCAATGATGCCTGCGTCCAAGAGTTTTTGTAACTCGGCCGTGACCCCGTCTCTGGAAAAATGGTTTAACCTACCACATCGTTGGCACCTCTGTCCCACGGCCGGACAGGCAGGCGCGCGCGTAGGGCGTGACGAAGAGCCGCAGTTCCCACAGTGCTGACGTGGTGTGGCGCCCCCGTCGTTAACCTCGAGCTCGTTGGAGGTAGCCTCGGACAGCGGGGCCGTTAAAGCCACCGTCTGAGCCTGCGGAGTGGGGTGGGAGGGGCTCTGGTCCCGAGCTGCGAGCCAGCAAGGCAGCCGACTCGAGCTGGAAGGCCATGTCCACCGCCTTAGATAGCGTTGTGTCGTCCGGTGACATGAACAGCTTCTCACGCAGGCTTGTGTCGGTCGTATGCTCCGCCAGCTGATCCCGAATCATCTCCTCTTCTAAGACGCCGAATTTACACAGGCTGGCCAAACCACGGAGATTGGCGACGTAATGGTGGACCGACTCACCGGGCTGCTGCCGGCGCTGACGGAAGACGATCCGCCGTACCATGGCGCTCTGTGGGGCCGTGAACTGTGCGGAGAGCAAGGCAACACAGTCGGCATACTTCGGCGCTGGCCCGAGAGACTGGAAAATCCGTTGTTCCTCGGTGCCCAGGCAGTGAATTAGCATCGCCCTTAGCCTCGCATCGCTAGCGTCGTGTAGCCCGATGGCCGCAATAAAAGTCTGAAAAGACTTATGCCAGTGGGACCAAGGGACTGGTGGCTCTCCGGGAAAATCAAGAAACGGTGGAAGAGGTGAGAAAGGACGCTCCATCCTCGTCGCCAATGTTATGTTCAGAAACACGCGGACAACGGCTCCGTGCTCACTGTCGTTTATTTTCCATCGCCCACACACTTTACGTTTTTCCGACCAACGAACTGTTTTTACGGCAGTCATGCCACACTCGTGTACTGTGACGTGAAGTCACATACCACACAGACTGCACTCGAAATTCGGCCCTGATAGAAATAGAGTGCGGAGTGCGCCGGGTCCGTACTACTGAGTAAGCACACGCACTTGTGAGTGTGCACCGCGCTTTCTGACCCGGCTTCCGGGAGTAAATGCGCGGGCGGGCGTTTCTCTATCTACTGGGGAAATGCAGTCATTGAAGGGAAAATAACCCAAAACAATGTATAATACAATTTATTCAGGTTTAGCGAGCCGGATTAAACGGCCCTGCGGGCCGCATCCGGCCTGCTCGGCCGGAGTTTGCTCATGTCTGGGTTAGGCTCCGAGCTGAAGAAATCCTCAGGATTGAGTGAATGTGATTATGAGTAAAACGGCTCCTGTGTGATGTTTTGTTTAGCTTCATTAAAGAGAAAAGTTGTTCACACGGGTATGTGCTGCCAAACACAGTGAGCGTCCGAACAGCTTGGATGTGCAACTGGGGCATTGTGTCGGGGATAAAACGTGCAAACTCAGCAGCACCCACGCTCTCATATTCTTCCTTCAGTGTGTCATTGCACTGAAGCTCAATCAACTAAATTTGCAGATTTGGTGGTGCGCTTTCTACATCAACTGCAAAAGGATTGCTGAGCAGTTGAAACACCCTGTTCTCAACGTCCACCTTGCGTTTAGTAATTTTTAAGGAGGGGGGTACCTGAAAATTCATCTCCAATCTGACTGCAGACAAACGAAGCCTTTTGTGCGCGCTGCAGTTGTCATGGAGCGGATGGAGCAGGGCGACCAAATGCAGCTTTGACCAGGATTTATTGAGGGAAAAGGGAAGTGGAACGAAGCATCAAGGGAAACAGATGGGAACTAGCAAACTAATAACATGACAGACTGACCGACAGGGATGGCAAACAGAAACAGACACGATAAAAACAGGAACCAAAAAGACATCAAGACAACAATGATCCGACGGGGCGTGAGGGGCAGACAGGACTTATATACACGACAGGTAACAAGAGGCAGGTGAGAATAATCAAACTAATCATGGGCACACAGGAGGAGAGGGGCGAGCACACAGACAGAAACCATGACAACAGACACAGTGGAATGGCTAGGGACGAGACGTGACAGCTGTGACTTCGTCACTGGGTTGGACGCATGATTAAACTAAGAATGTGATGAAGTACCGTTTTTTGCCATGTATAATGCGCAAAATTTAACTAATTTATTGTCCTAAAATCTGGGGTGCGCATTATACATATCATACGGAGGCCGCCATTACAGATGCGCAGAACGGATGCGCAAGACACGTCAGCTATATAAAGAGCGAGAGTTCAGTTCTCTACCTAAATGCGTATTACAGGTAATATTTTATTTCACAACACTTTGCCTTGTTCCTTTCTTCTCTGCTGTTCACTTCAAACACGCTCCATGCGAACACAATGCTCTCGTATCAGACGCTTGCTCGATCACCTGCTCGTTTGCTGTCACAATGTACCCTACACAAATCCGAAACATTTCTTCGCTATCGAGTTTGCTAGTGCATGCGCAGTGATACTGACCGGCAGAATAACATCCGGTTGTTCCCAAAGATGATCTTTTTTCTGAAATAATTTTACGTTTACGGACTTAAGTAGGAGTCAAAATTTGGGTGCGTATTATACATGGGTACAGGCTTTTTTCCAGCATCAACATGCCATTTTTAGGGTGCGTATTATACATGGGGGCGCATTATACATGGAAAAACGGTAAGTAAGTACATGGTGTGGCTAAAAAACAAATAAACAAATGCATGGTAAGTGGTGAGTAAGAACTTTACATAGTCAGGGAACATTAACGAATTGAGAACCAGCTCTAACGTGCCAGCACCCACTCCCATGGAATCAAACTCTCCTGCGAACTTGCCCCACCCCCCTGGACTCATGACCCATCAAACTCGCCCCACACCGGCATGTGCAACTGAATACAAGCTGACCAAAGAACATTGAACGTTGCCTTTTCTGATTGGGGACTTTCTGCTCTTGAGCATTGTCGCACGAAAGGCCCAGCGCTATATTGTATTTTTCCTGAAAACAGAGCTTTCTTAACAAGAATTGTGATTGAACTCAACCAACCTGTGTAAGTTTAATTTTGTTTTGGTGTCTTAGTCTTTTCCTAAAACTGAAGAAATAAAACGAGCACGCAGTGAGTGAATTGGATAACAGGTGATTGGCTATGGCTTTTTCCGTGAGGTGCGGATAGCGCGCTTCCCAAATTGAGGACCAAATCCAACAATACTGTTGGATTTGGTCCACAATTTAGGGAGCGCTATCTGCGCCTCACGGCAAAAGCCATTGCCAATCACCTGTTATCCAATTCACTCACTGCGTGCTCGTTTAATTTCTTCAGATTTAGGAAAATGCAAAGACACTGAAGCAGAAATTAGACTTACACAGGTTGGTTGAGTTCAATCATAATTCTTGTTAAGAAAGCTCTGTTTTCAGGAAAGTACAATACAGCGCTGGGCCCTTCAAGAGCAGAAAGTCTCCATTCAGAAAAGGCAACGTTCAAGGTTCTTTGGTCTGCTTATATTCAGTTGCACAGGCCGGTGTGGGGCGCGTTTGATGGGTGATGAGTCGTTGGGGTGGGGCGAGTTCGCAGTAGAGTTTGATTCCATCGGAGTGGGTGCTGGTATGGACGATTCGGTATGTGTGTGGGGGCTGCCGTCTTCCATCCTGTCTTTCGGCCTTGGGGATCATCTTTGGCCGAGTCCTTGGCTGTCTCCTTCTGGCACCAGCTGGTTTTATCTCCAAGTGACCTTCCTGTAAACATTCTGCTCCATTCCTTGCACATATACTGTCGTACCTCATTCTTTCACTTTTGTCATTTTGTACGAATTTATGTGAGCTTTTTGGTTGTAACATCATTAATCTATTACTGTTCCCTGACTATGCAAAGTTAGTTCTTTTGATACTCCATGTCTTTGCTCACATCATTATATTCTTAGTTTAATCAGGCTTCCCACCATATCTTTTCTGTTAGGCAAAACATTTCCCTCTGTGCAGAGCGTTCAGTAGTAATCGAAAAGCTGGCGTCCCGCATTAGGCGACATATGACGTTTAGTCAAAACACAAGATATAATCAAGTACTGAACGGTCAAGACGACTCTGGCCGTGTCCATGATTTAGAGAACAAACATCAGGCATGCATTACACAGTTCCTTAAGGGTCATTAAGCTATTTAAGCAACATATCAAAAGACATTTATTTTGCAGTGCACAGAAATACATATTGAATCGTGAAGTTGTAGCAACCTCTGTTATTATCTTATATCAAAGAATGTCTTCTTTATTGGTTGACTCCATGAATATACTTGTCTGCTTATATACTTTATCTAAAGAGATGTGAGCATATCTGTTATTGTGGCTAGGCGGGTTTTGTGTCTTTTGACCCTATTCCTTCACACCCTCTGTTGACCTCAGTTTAACTGAGGTCACCAAAAACCCATATGTGTTCGTAATCCCTCTGTCGGCCCACCACGTCCCTCTGTGGAGCCGCTTCAAGTCCCTCTGTGGGGCCGCCAATGAGTGAGAAAAATAAATATAGATAAAATTCATACCCAGACATTTGTAAAAGATGGAGAGGGGAAAGGCAATTGGCCTAGACGACATTCTAGTGACAGCATGGAACTATCAAGGAGAGATGGCAGGGAAGATTCTTAAAAAGCGAGAAGATTCCCGAATGAAGTGGAAGATGAAAACGAAAACGTGAGAGAAAAATACATAAACAAATAACGAAATACATACATACATCCATACATGCACATAGACAGACAGACATCGAACGATCGCCCATTCTGTCACCCGGTCATTCAGTCAATCAGTCAATCAGTCAATCAATCAATCAATCAATCAATCGATCAATCAATCAATCAATCAATCGATCAATCAATCAATCAATCAATCCCGCACTCACTCACAAGTGTTAATTAATTTGTAATAGTATTGCAAGCAGTTTAAACTCTATTGGAATATGTGAATGTCCATATCTGTTCTATCAAATTCTAATCCTTCTTTACCTTTGTATAAGGCACAGGTGTCAAACTCAAGGCCCGGGGGCCAGATGCAGCCAGGCACATCATTTTATGTGGCCCGCGAAGACAAATTGTGCTTCATATTCATGTGTCATTACTCGAATTGCAAATTGTCTTCACTTTTAATAATATTTTATTTTTAACTATTAGACCAGTTTTTACTTGTCTGATTTGAAAACGAATTACTTGTCAGTTTATTTTGTAGCTTTTACTGTATATAATATGAGGTGCTCATACATTTATTTGGGGTGACAGTCATAACAGCCCTCCAAAAGAAGCTATGACTACAATGCGGCCCGAAAATTATTATTATTTTTTATTTTATTTATTTTATTTTTTTTTGACAGACCTGGTATAAGGGATAGCCTTTTCAAAGCATAGTCATCGTAATTTATTCAATCTGTTGTTTGACTACCATTTAATCATTGATCAATCACGTATCTTAATTCATGCTTTTCCTCCTTTGAAGCGACTATGTACTTCAAACCCAAACGCCACCATTTTATAGGGAAAAACTTTTGTTGAATCTATTTGTTTTCGCCATAATACTCCTGCAGTCATCTTAAATGTGTTCAATTTATCAATCCCTTCCATTGTTTATCCTGCAAATGAATCACGTGAATAATGTGTTATTCAAACTTTATCGTTCATAAGTTATCCACCTGTTCCAAATTCGTTTGGAGTCTGTATGTTATTGTTCCAATTCTTTACATTTAATACTCTCCCACCTATTTGATCCTGTTTTGAAAGGTCTACAATTTATTATAAGCTATTTTAAAACTCTCCACACTTGTTACCAGGCTTTGGCTCCATTTCACGATGTTGTCTCCCATTCACTTCATTTCTGCCAAGCTGCTTCTTCTCCTCCGTCAAGCATGTTGAAGACTTAAAAACCATCAATTCTGAAAACACTTAAAATCTCACAGTTCCCCCCTTTATTTTTTTTATTTTTTATTTATTTTTTTTCCCTCCCCCTTTGGACACATTCTAAAAAATGTAAAAATAACAATGTCCATGGTAACATACCCATCGCCAGCTGGACTTCGGTGTACCTCCAGATGCCATCCTGGCCTGGAATCACCAATTCTCAGTCCCTGAAACTCGACTGGCAGCATCTCACATGGCTGTATGAACAAAAGCCATCACCCTCCTGTAGCTGTGCATGCAGCTCTCCGGACAATAAACATCCATATCACCAAAAAATAAAATTCATAATGATAAACAAAAATAATCCACACACGGGCGCATGTCAAATGTATGAAATTGAAAACTGGAGCCTGCCGAGCCTGTCCTGAAAACGATCACATTTACAAACTCATTATGAAAAGTAAGGGGTTAGTTGTTAATGCATGTTCACAGACATGACACAAAATTCTCCAAGACTGCAGTTGACAACCTGCAAAGTAAACACGAGTTTAACAAAGGAAGCACAATCTGCTCCCTGGGTTGCTGTTAGAGGCTGCAATACAATTAGGTAAAACATCAAAACAAAGCAAATCATCACAACTTCCGTCACATACATTTCGTCACGCTGTCAGGTAAGTCCAGAGTTGTTGTCATACACTGTCTTGACTCAGAGTCTTGATTGTCAATGCTGGTATTGTCACGTCTGGTCATAATCTTGAATTGGGCCTTCTCCATTGAAGTCTTTTGTTGTCAATGGTGCCCCAGAGTAATCCTAAACCCATATTTAGTCCAAAATTAGCCCCGATCAATCTTGCTTTTTCAAATCTGTAGTATCTTTATTTTATTTTTTTTCAGGTGAGAGGAATGTTATCCTCTGCTGTGATCACATCACCCCAACTTTGAATCATGTTGACCATTCACAATACACAAACACCACAAGCACAGACTTAACATTCATACACCATTTCAGACAAACTGTCATCCCACAACACACACATAAAAACATACAATATTAAATTGTAAAAGGAACCATTCCTACGCAAAATTTTCTCCTCAATTAAAATTTCCCTTTTTTATTTTAAATCCAAAATTAATATCTAATTGTCTGGTCTCCTGTCCTCTCATCGTTTGCCAACATGCAGCATGCTGGAACATGATTTAACTCCCCATTTAGTTTGCTCACATCTCACACTTAGACTATTTGACACTTCGTGTTGAGCTGTAACTTCAATATTTCCACCTTCCCATATTTCTTCCACTAAACAGTTCCATTTTGCTTTCAGTTTAAATTCATCCCTCCAAATAACTACCTCTGGCAAAGAACCAAAAAATTATAGAGCACTCCCTAGTTCCTTCATTCATCTCCTCACAAGCATTACTGACCCTCCTAAAAAATAATGATACTAAAAATAATGTTTAAAAACAATATACACAGCTTCTTCCTGCCACTTACACTATCACCTTGAAGATTATCGTTCTCATTTTTGTTGATGCCAATTCTTAGAATCAAAAAGAAATGCTTACTCTTGATAATGGAGTCACGCTAAATCACAAATTTTGAAACCTTCTTCCATGTTCCCCCTTTGTACCTATCAAAACCAATTAGAAATATTTTTACTGTCATGATCATCATTGTGGCCTTCACACTTATTGTTCCTGTACTTTAAATTGTCAATTTTTGTACATTCGAAGCCCTTTGAGACTTGCTTATGGGCTATATACGTAAATAAACTTGACTTGCCTTGACTTTATTATTATTCAACTTCTTCTGCATTCTTCTGCCTCTTTTTTTATTTATTTATTTATTCTTTTTTTTTTTATTCTTTTTTTTTTTAAATTTATTTATTTTTACCTTAACTACTTCTACAAATTCATCTGATTCACTTCATTCCACTTTTAACACTTTTAAATATTCATGCCAAATATTCTAAAATGTACGGTTTTCGAGATGTTTACAAATTCTAAGCCAATATTTCACCATTCAATCTTCATGGCACATTCAACATTTCTCATTTTCTTCCTCATAATTGCTCCAATTCGCCTTCTTTCACTTTCCAATTCACCTTCTTTCACTTTCTAGATTAAAATTTCACATTTTCACTTTCAACATTGCGGTAAGATTTTGCAAAATTTCCTTTTTCCCTTGTAATTTCTAATTAATTTTTTTTCATTGACTCAACCCATTTCAATTTTTTAACTGTTCATCTTATGCCTACCTATTCCAAAACTTCCCACTTTTGAAAAATTTCAAATTTTCAACTTTAAAATTCACGCCCAATTTTACAGAATTCTTTCTATATTTTCATCCATTTTCTGACCACTTCAACACGTTCCAAATTTAAACACAATCTTGTAGCATTCCCCGAATTTTTATTCAGCCTCTACGCCTTCACACGCAATTTCTACAGAAATGACAAATTCTAATTATTATTGTTAATCCTCCGTGACCCTCGTAAGGACGAGCGCACCAGTAATGGATGGATGGATGGATTGTTAATCCTAACCCCAAGTACCTATCATAAATTGCCATTTAAATCAATTGTCGCAAGGGTCATGTCACTGTAATTGTTATTTAAAAACCCTACTGTATTCTTTTTTAATTAAGTAGTGCCCTGTATTACTATTGTGCTGACTATCCAGAATTCCAACTTTCTTATGGCCCCTTACCCCTTCAAACTCAAATATGCATCCTATAAATCAGTCGCAATTGATGTGTAATTAAATTCTGTCGTTTCGATAAAGGTCAATTAAGTTTAGCAATTCAGCCTTCTTTTGCCCGAATCCAAATTTTCACCGGTCCAATTATAAAATTTCATTATTTCAATTAGATTCCTCATGTCTTTGAAATGCTATGTTACATATAGAAATTTATGATTCAAATGATTTAATTTCTATCGATCAATGCACACTTTGCAAAGATTCTGATCACGCTGTCGTATGATTTGTTATTATTAGTGCATCTTCACTGTCCATATCGATGTATTTTGTTTTTTTATCCCCGTTTCAATGTCAATAAGCAGCCTTATTATTCCCTCTTTTATCAAAACTCCTCAGTTATGTCCGCCCCAGCACCCAAACACACTTCCATCCCTTTTGTCCCTTACTCCACCAACTTTGTAATGGTTCAGCAGTCTTTAGCAATGTGTCCAGTTTGACTTCATGTGCCTCGTGCAAGTCTTTAGCAGCCTCTCCTCTTAGATTCTCATGATGATGACTCAGGGCTGGATTGTCCGCCATTCTCAAATGCGTCCATCTTGTTTTTGTTCTTTCGGTCCATTTTCTTTTTGGTCTGCAACTGTGTGTATTCCACCAACTGTATGGTTCTTGTCCTGTGAAGAGCTGTGCTTGCCCCCTTCAAGCATGATAATAGTTCCCGTTGTTCTCCCAAAGGTCAAAGGTCTCATGACCAGGGACAGTCCTCTGTTGATTTTGAGACAGCCAGTGGAGTACGAGGACTCAGTTCAGGACTTGTGCCACACGCTAGGGCAGAACACACTGGGACACAAATTTCACAAAACTATCTTCGTGTTATCAGTCTTCCTGTGTAGTATTTGTTCCTTACACCCCAAATCTTCCTCTTAACATTTTGTCTCCTACCAGTTGCGCACACTCATCATCTTACTATCAAGCCGCCCTTATCAAATGCTTTTTTTTTTCTTTTTTTTTTTCTGAGTAATCCATCCACCCGACCCATTAACACAGCTAAAATCCTCGTTCCAGTGTTTATCATCAAATAAAGTTCCGAAATCCTTTGTATTAAACTGTAATGTAATTTAACAATCTACCAACATGGTTGTATATGCGGTGAATGTTATTGTTCAATCTATAGGTCATACAGTGCCTGTGTTCCAAATATGACACTCCTCCTTGATTTACCATCTCATATGTTATTGTTGTCAGCAGCGCTAAATGATAGTGCTTGAAAGTGAACATCTTATCGCCCAATTTAAAACACATGCCACATTTGAGCTAGTATTTATTCATTTATTTATTTGCCATCCTCATGTTAGCTGGCATATGTCAGAATTAAAATGTAATTTTGCTTTTAATTTTAAGTCTTTCTGAATTGCTATATCCTTACTGCACCGAGATAAACTGTTAAATATATCTTTAAAAACAAACAAAAACAATCTCTGCTCCTGCACAGACTCTTAAAAGTGGCACCCAAATGCCAGATTACAAATCAAACCTCCTCCTTCACTCTCACATTTTTAGATAAAACAGTCTACTTATCTAGACACTGTCATCACGTACTAAATAATGGCCTCCAAATATAATGTTATTGCTGTGGTCCCTCAAAACATGTGACTAGAATTTGGACAATTATTAACCCCCATCAATTGATCAATTATCTCCTCACTAAATTCCTAGCCTGTTAACCTATCTGCATAAAGAAAACATTTACAATGCAGGCGATAAGAGAATAACAAGGAACACCTGAACCCTAACCCAAGAACACAAAGAAAACATAACAATAAACAAAATAAACCCAAGTACTCCAAATATTTCCCCGTTAAAATTTTAGCCTTTTTGTGCAGAGCACCATTGATTTCTCATCATTGACCTAATTTTATCCTTAATTTAATCCCAATCACGAATGCCCCCTGCTTAATACTTTACTTGGTGTTCTTTTAATAAAAAGTGCCCCCTTGCAATGTCGTTTTTATTTGTTGTTTTTAACTCTAAGTGATTCAAATCTTTGATTTATTCTCACATGTAACCACCTTGCATAGTCTAATGTCCTAATCGATCAATAATTCCTCCTAAATTTAACATCTGCAATCACAATTTATGTAATTTGATCCAATTCAATAATGTATGTTCTCTCTCTTACTCTCACATTTTTTATGAGGGCTGGGCACTCTCCTCGTTGGACCAGTTTCTCCCCACAGCCCTCAGATTATTCTATAATTTCTCATTTTTACATTTAACAATGCCAATCTGATAAACCATTGTCTAGCACACCATCTTCGTGCAACATTTTAGCCCAATTCCATCATTTATAACAAACTGATACACAAAGACAAACATAGATAACACACGGGCCCACAACATAGACATGACAATCTTCCCAGTTGATGACAAGGGGGGGGCAACCGAAGTGTGGAGAGCCTCGCCACCACCACGTCGCACAATGCAACCCCCCACCTCTGTCCAAAATATGCATTTGTGCCCACCTGACCGTTTGGCCCAAACTTTAGAGCCGCACCCTTTTGAAAACAAAAATGGTTACAGTTTAACCCCACCACACAATGGGATACAACCTTCATGCTAATTATATATATTCTTTATCAAATTCTTTTTAAGCCATTTTTCTGACTCCAACTCACATGCCAAATATAAATCAACAATTTTATACAAATCAACTTATTGTTCTTCATGAACCACAAATCATCACTTCCATCCCATGAACAGCAGCACCACAACTAATCACTCACTTCTCTAGCTGCGTCGCTGTCCCATCTGACAGCCAAGCCTGCTTTCCACACAATATCATCATAGACACACTTCAACAATTATGTAGCGACCTGGTTAACCCAGTTACCCTTCGCCCTAGACAACAATATAAGTCTCTAAGGTCGCACTATTGAGGTCGCCAGGCATCCGTCCTGCTATATCAGCGATGCCGTCACATTTCTTTTTTTTTTTTTTTTTCACGAGTCCCCGACTCGTATTGGTGGCCTGGCCGATCCAATCGACCCTGACCTTAGGCAACAGTACAAAGTCCCTAAGCGTCTACTATTGAGGCCACTCCGGTGCCTATATGCTAGCCATTGGCATCCCACAAGTTCCACGGTGTGAGTTTCCTTCGCTGATCAGACGAAGTCCTCACCACCTTTGTCCTTTTCTTTTCCACAAAACGTCACTTTTTCACCAGTTCCCATACAAGCATAAATGTAGTATATACATACAACCACAATTCCTGAACACAGAGCTAAAATTATTAATTTTTAATTTTAATTTTACTCCGCTTTCACTCCACAACATTGCTGAACTGGGAGATTTTTATAAAAAAAGTTCCCCCTTACCTTTTGTGTTGATCGGACTGCAATATTGTTGAGCAAGAGCGGAGATGGAAGAATCCTTCCTGGAGCATGCACTTTCCCTTCTGAAGAAATCACGTCGGATGGTCACCATTTGTTGGATTTGGTCCACAATTTAGGGAGCGCTATCTGCGCCTCACGGCAAAAGCCATTGCCAATCACCTGTTATCCAATTCACTCACTGCGTGCTCGTTTAATTTCTTCAGATTTAGGAAAATGCAAAGACACTGAAGCAGAAATTAGACTTACACAGGTTGGTTGAGTTCAATCATAATTCTTGTTAAGAAAGCTCTGTTTTCAGGAAAGTACAATACAGCGCTGGGCCCTTCAAGAGCAGAAAGTCTCCATTCAGAAAAGGCAACGTTCAAGGTTCTTTGGTCTGCTTATATTCAGTTGCACAGGCCGGTGTGGGGCGCGTTTGATGGGTGATGAGTCGTTGGGGTGGGGCGAGTTCGCAGTAGAGTTTGATTCCATCGGAGTGGGTGCTGGTATGGACGATTCGGTATGTGTGTGGGGGCTGCCGTCTTCCATCCTGTCTTTCGGCCTTGGGGATCATCTTTGGCCGAGTCCTTGGCTGTCTCCTTCTGGCACCAGCTGGTTTTATCTCCAAGTGACCTTCCTGTAAACATTCTGCTCCATTCCTTGCACATATACTGTCGTACCTCATTCTTTCACTTTTGTCATTTTGTACGAATTTATGTGAGCTTTTTGGTTGTAACATCATTAATCTATTACTGTTCCCTGACTATGCAAAGTTAGTTCTTTTGATACTCCATGTCTTTGCTCACATCATTATATTCTTAGTTTAATCAGGCTTCCCACCATATCTTTTCTGTTAGGCAAAACATTTCCCTCTGTGCAGAGCGTTCAGTAGTAATCGAAAAGCTGGCGTCCCGCATTAGGCGACATATGACGTTTAGTCAAAACACAAGATATAATCAAGTACTGAACGGTCAAGACGACTCTGGCCGTGTCCATGATTTAGAGAACAAACATCAGGCATGCATTACACAGTTCCTTAAGGGTCATTAAGCTATTTAAGCAACATATCAAAAGACATTTATTTTGCAGTGCACAGAAATACATATTGAATCGTGAAGTTGTAGCAACCTCTGTTATTATCTTATATCAAAGGATGTCTTCTTTATTGGTTGACTCCATGAATATACTTGTCTGCTTATATACTTTATCTAAAGAGATGTGAGCATATCTGTTATTGTGGCTAGGCGGGTTTTGTGTCTTTTGACTCTATTCCTTCAATACCATGCTCCTTAACCCAGATACTGGTGGTTTTGGCACTGTGTGCATGTGCCAAGTCCTGTTGGAAAGTTAAATCTGCATCTCCATAAAGTTGGCCAGCAGCAGGAAGCATGAAGTGCTCTAAAACTTCCTGGTAGACGGCTGCATTTACCTTGAATCTCAGAAAACAGAGTGGGCCAACACCAGCAGATGACATGGTATCCCACACCATCACTGACGGTGGAAACTTTACACTGGACTTCATGTAATGTGGATCCTGTGCTTCTCCGCTCTTCCTCCAGACTCTGGGACAATGTTCCCTCTAATTTTTCAAGTGTCTGTGCAAACACACAAGCTCCCTGTACACACTGTGGACCAGTGTGCGCAACATTAGATTAAATAAATAAATAAATAAATAAATAAATAAATAAAATATTGTAAATGACAACTTTAACTTGCTCCGGGTCGAATTTTGCTTTGTGTGACAGCTCGTTCCTTTTCTGTCGGTCTTTTGGGCTCTCCCGCAATAATGCACCGATCCCCTGTCCATTCTTTGTACAATTCCAACAGCTTTCAAATGACATTTCTGTTGAATGTGACGCTTGAGGTAGCCAAATTTCCATTCAGTCCATATTTCTCCCTCCGTAAACTCGCCCGCCACTTTGGCTTCACTGCATGTTTTGCATAGTAGACCATTCTCACTCAAAAAAGCAAAAATCACACCCAGTTTCACCGTTTACGTTTATTTGCACACACTCCAACAACCATTCCATCTTAAAAGAACTGCCGCATCTCTTATTTACTTTGGCTTGGCGAGCGGATGTGTCGCTGCTCGTTCGTTTTGCCATGATAAGGGGCTAGCTAACTTAGCATTTGCATCTCTTGACTCCGCCGCACTGTTGTTAGCTAGGTAACCTGCACGGCACGGATGGGCAGGACACATTTTCAGGCACTGTCAATGCTATGACGAAGACTATGCTATGTAGCGTAAGTGAACCATATCATATCATACCCTGTCAATCACTGATTTACACTACAAAAAGGCACAGAAAGAAAATCATTCGTCCATTTAATTAGAATAGATTATGTCTAACATTAGATATTAATCAATCAGTTTATGCTGAATTTTATTTTGTGTGCAGCATGGATTTTCTTGTGCGCAGAGACTGCGCGAGCAGTGCGCAATTGCGCAGCTTAGAGGGAACACTACTCTAGGACCTTGATTTCCAAACGAAATGCAAAATTTACTCATCAGAGAACATAACTTTGGACCACTCAGCAGCAGTCCAGTCCTTTCTGTCCTTAGCCCAGGCGAGAGCTGTCTGTTGTTCAAGAGTGGCTTGATACAAGGAATCTGACAGCTGAAACCCATGTCTTTCATGCGCCTCTTTGTGGTGGTTCTTGAAGCGCTGACTCCAGCTGCAGTCCACTCTTTGTGAATCCCCCCCACATTCTTAAATGTGTTTTGTTAAACAATTCTCTCCAGGGTGCGGTTATCCCTATAGTTTGTACGCTTTTTTCTACCACATTTCTTCTGTCCCTTCACCTGTCTATTAATGTGCTTGGACACAAAGCTCTGCGAACGGCCAGAACGGCCTTTTGTGTCTTGCCCTCCTTGTGCAAGATGTCAATGGTCGTCTTTTGGACAACTGTCAAGTCAGAAGTCTTCCCCTTGATTGTGTACCCTTCAGAACAAAACTGAGAGTCCATTTGAAGGCATTTGCAGGTGTTTTGAGGTAATCAGCTGACGTGTGTGGCACCAGGGAGGTATTCAAGAAAGCGGGAAATGTGAAAACTCAGAGTAAGTTACCCCGGAAACGAGGGAATTTCTAAATTATCCGCTCCAGAAAGAGAGGTAAGTTAAACTCTGGGTCAGTTACTGCGGTTACTTACTCTGTGAACATGACCTGCCTGCTGGCAGGTTTACTATAAAGACCCAGTTTCTACCAGTCTCCTCCCACACAAAGAAAGCAGTTAAGCATGGATTGTCCATTCTATTCAAATCTGATCGACATCAAAGCTTTCATATTTCGCAACGCGTTACGTCACGGAAGGATCTTTGACCCCGATTAGACATTTGATCATTTCCGGAAGAATATCTTATCGAACGTTACCGCTTTTCTTTAAATAGTATAATTCATCTCAGTAACCTTCGCTGGCCGTGGGATGCCTGATGGTGTGGTGGTACACTCGCCTGTCTTTTGTGCGGGCATCATTAGTTCAATTCCCACACATCCCGAACATGCACTAATATTAGAGCAACCTTTATGCATAGCACTGTTGTTTTGCAAATGGCATTTTCTTTATAATATCGGGGATGCAGAGCATTATTTTTTTTCTGTGGGCTGAGCAGAACTCAGCGTTTGTTTTAAAATACTATTTTAATGAGTGTTGGTGTAGGCTACAGTGTCACATTTTAAATGACTACAATAGGTATAAAACAATTGAATTTGTGTCAAGTTTTAATCCACAAATTCTAGAATTAACTGAGAGGATGTTGGAAAACATTTTGTTTGGGCTTTAAACTATTTGAAGTAGCCAAATAATTAATATTTTATTTTAAATTAATACTGACCTTGTTTAATAGCGTGAGTCCATTTAAAATAATAAAATAAAAATTAAGTGAGGTGCAATCACAGCCGAGCAAAACATGCCTTACCTTTTTTACTATATTTTTGTTTCATTTTGAGCTGCTTCCAAGTAATTTCTTTCTCCTGTTGAATTGCACCTAAATGAAAATAAGATTTCATTCCTGCTTAAATGCATACAAAAAGGTCACAGGTTGAATTAAACTCATGAGAATAATCACATTCAAATAAAGCTTATAAATGAAAACATGCAATTCAACTAACAGCTACAGAAAAATACAACAAAGGGAAGGACTCAAACGTTGATACACTGTATTCACCCCATATTTCATTTTTAACTACACAAAGGATATGGTGTCTTTTTGAAGGCATTCCACAAACCCATTGCTCTGGCTATGCTACGATCTTATGGTTAGATGTTACATCAATGAAATTGTACATTCAAACTTGGGTATTGAGCAGCAATTTCTTCCCATGACGTCTCTCCCCTCTTCGCTACTGCAGCCGTATTAGATGTGTTAAGTTCAGCATTCGCTTTAAAGATATCTGGCACCATCTAGCGTTGTGAATGGGTATAATGCAGGGTTAGCAGGACAAACTACGGCCCACGGGCCACATCCGGCCGACGGGGCTGTTTAATCTGGCCCGTCAAACCTGATTTAATTGTATTATTAAAAATTTTTTGGGGTGATTTTCCCTGCAATGACTGCGTTTCCCCAGTAGATGAGGAACCCGAGCATTTACTCTCTGAAGCTGTGTCAGAAAGCTCGGTGCACACTCACAAGTGCGTGTACGTACTAAGTACTACGGACCCGGCGCACTCCGCGTTGTCTTTCTATCAGTGCCGAATTTTGAGTGTGGTCTTTGACGTCAGCATTCTCGCAATTCGCGCATTGCAGCCGTGAGAGAATTTGAAATCAACGAATCGATGGTTCGCAAGTGGAGGAAGCTGGAAAACGAGCTCCGACAGGTCAAGAAGACGCAGCTGAGTTTCCGCGGACGTAAGGCGAGGTGGCCCGAGTTGGAGGAAAGTCTCGAACAGTGGATCATCGAGCAAAGAACGAGTGGGAGAAGCGTTTCGACGGTCACCATTCGACTAAAAGCAGCAACGCTAGCAGAAGAATTGAAAATTGAACATTTTCAAGGACGTCCGTCTTGGTGCTCTCGTTTCATGAAACGGTGCCATTTTTCCATCTGGACCAGGACTACGTTGGCGCAGCAACTTCCACCGGATTATAAGGAAAAGCTGGCCATCTTCCGCTCCTACTGCAGCAAACGCATCGCCGACAAACACATCCAGCCCAGCCACATCACCAACATGGACGAGGTGCCGCTCACTTTCGACATCCCGGTGAATCACACTGTGGAGAAGAAAGGGACCAAGACGATCACGATACGCACAACGGGATAGGAAAAGTCTTCTTTTACTGTTGTGCTTGGCTGTCATGCTAATGGACAGAAACTGCCGCCTATGGTGATTTTTAAGAGAAAGACTTTGCCTAAAGAGAAGTTTCCAGCAGGAGTCATCATTAAGGCAAAGGGCTAGATGGATGAGGAAATGATGACTGAGTGGCTGAGGGAGGTGTATGTAAGGAGACCGGGTGTTTTTTTCCACGCATCACCATCGCTGTTGATCTGTGACTCTATGCGTGCCCATCTCACAGCCGATGTGAAAAAACAGGTGAAGCAAATGAACGCCGAGCTTGTTGTCATTCCGGGAGGCACAACAAAGCAACTCCAACCGCTGGACATCGGTGTGAACCAGCCGTTCAAAGTAAAGCTGCGAGCGACGTAGGAGCGATGGATGACCGATGGAGAGCATAGTTTCACTAAGAGTGGAAGGCAGCGCCGGGCGAGTTATGCCACAATTTGCGAATGGATTGTGGATGCTTGGGATAACACGTCTGCTGGCACTGTTGTTCGAGCTTTTGTAAAAGCCGGCATCATAGCCGAGGAGCCACACAGCACGGAAAGTGACTGACAGTGAAGAATGTGAACCTGGCATGTCAGTTGGAGATTTAGCGCTGCTGTTCAATTCGGAAACAGAGGATGAGGACTTCGATGGGTTTGATTGATGACCATTACCGGTAATAAAAATGTGAATACCAAACTCAGTTTTGTATACGCACACTTGTATGCTCGTGTGTGTGTGTTGTTGTTGTTGTTGCCATGAGAACGTTTACGGGGGAAGTGTGGGCGTGGATTTGCAGTGCGCCCCGTGTGTGTGTGTGTGTGTGTGTGTGTGTGTGTGTGTGTGTGTGTGTGTGTGTGTGTGTGTGTGTGTGCTGTCGTCACAGCTGATGTGAAAAAACAATTGAAGCAATGAACGCCGAGCTTGCTGTCATTCCGGGAGGCACGACAAAGGAACTCCAACCGCTGGACATCGGTGTGAACCGGCCGTTCAAAGTAAACATGTAAAACAAGTAAAGCTAACATGTCTGCTGGCACCGCATGTGTGTGTGTGTGTGTGTGTGTTGTTGTAAGGCGGACGTAGTTGAGAGCGCCATGAGGACATTAAAGGGCTAAGTGTGGCCGTGGATTGTATATACCGTAAATTTCGGACTATAAGCCGCGACTCTTTTCTCAAATTTTGATTTTTGTGATGACTTGATCACTTTTATACAGAACGAGATCAAGACGGACATTACTGAAAGGAAGCTTTTATACACAAACCGTCATTATGGGGGACAAAAGAAGGATTTCTTCCGTGATTTTTGTGATGACTTGATCACTTTTATACAGTCGTAAAAAGGCTGTGGACCGCTGTTGTGCGGCACCGCTTTGCTGGGCGGAGGGATATGTGACACGGTCACTGGGGAGAAAAGTGGTATGTTGATCGCATGTCCATCCGCCAGGCAAATAGTGCCGTATAATTCACACAAAGAAGAGACAGAACGAGATCAAGACGGACATTACTGAAAGGAAGCGTTTATACACAAACTGTCATTATGGGGGACAAAAGAAATGCATATGATGCCGCTTTTAAGTTAAAGGCAGTTGATGTTGATGACATTGTGTTGCGTCACCCTTTTTTTTTTTATTTCCCGGTCACATCTTCTTTGGAGCGATACGTGTCGCTCGCTAGTTTAATGTAATTTAGCGCTTCGTGCATGAATAAAATTAGCATGAACAGACCCTCATCACACTAGAAGAAATGCATAAAAGCGACGACGAAAGAGAGACTGAGAAAGTGTGAGGCGAAGGATATCTAACGCTATTCCAATCGGACACTGAGGAGGAAGACGATGGTTTCAGTGCACACGAGGAAGATGAAGACGATGAAGCTCTTTATTTTACTTTCACTAGTATGTTTTTTTAACCAGCCCTGTTAGAGCTGTGCTACCGTGTTGCTGCTGTGTTACCGCCGCGTCTCAGTGACTTTTACCAGTATGTTTTTTTTAATCCAGCACTATTAGTGCTGTGTTACTGCCGTGTTGCTGCGGTATTATTGCCGCGTCACAGGCAGTGTTTGGAAAGAAATGTTAAGGTATGTTATTAAAACTTTAAAAAGGCTTTCTGTGTACCATCTTTCTTTGTTAATAACTCACGTACACACTTCCGTGTTGCTGCGGTACTACTGCTGCGTCACAGCCAGCGTTTAGAAAGACATGTTAAAGTATGTTATTAAAACTTTAAAAAGGCTTTCTGTGTACTGTCTTTCTTTGTAAATAACTCGTGCGCACGTGCGGCTTATAGTCCGGTGCGGCTTATATAAGAAAAAAACTAAAATATCCCCGAATTTTAGCTGGTGCGGCTTATAGTCCGGTGCGGCTTATAGTCCGGAAATTACGGTATAAAACCCGCGCCTTATGAGCCGTTGCGCCCTATGTGTGCGTTAAACACAGTCATGGCACACAACTGAGACTGCGCCTTTTATTACAGTGCGCCTTTTGAACGTGAAAATACGGTAAACATCTTTCATAAATCTGACGTGCAGTCGCTGAAGTGATAGACACTGTTATTCATATTAGCGATGTCGTATTTAATTAGAATCACTGATAGTAGTTTTTTGGTGAAATATTGTTTTCAATGCTGAATGCATTTGTTTTCGAAAAGCTTTATTTGAATATCCATGCTTTACTACCTATTAAAGGCCAAAAGCTTTTATGCAATGACCTTTACATGTCGTTTATATTATTTCACACAAACAATACATCCATCTGCTCCTGGTTCAGCGCCTTGGCCAAAATTTAGAACCCAATCCGTCTCGCAAGTCAAAAGGTTTGCCCACCCCTGGTATAATGTCTAGACCCCCACTTTTTCAGTCTTATTTCAATGCAAAAAACACCGTCTTATATTCGGGCCAATACGATATTTTGATATTTTGTCGCCTCTAGTTTTGATCCCTTGCTTTAGTTTTTCCACGATCAATAGTCAAAGTCAAAGTCTGCTTTATTGTCAACCTCTTCACATGCCAAGACACACAAAGAAATCGAAATTACGTTTCCACTATCCCACGGTGACAAGACATAGTACACGACATACATACAAGCAAACAACACAAAATAAAAACAAGAAGGCACAAACAATGAATAATAAGAGTGATGAATAAATAATAAATAAACAAATAACACAATAAATAAATAAATAAGAGGAGCAAAACGGAGCAAGTGTGCATACAGTGTGCATACAGCAGACAGTCAGAATATAGCGCAAAAGTACAGGACGCTACGCAGAAGGGGGGAGAGAGTTCAGGATCCTAACAGCCTGGAGTACGAAGCTGTTGGTGAGTCTGGTGGTGCGGGAGCGCAGGCTCCTGTACCTCTTCCCAGAGGGCAGAAGGTCGAACAAAGAGTGAGCGGGGTGACTCACATCACTCACAATCGTGGTCGCCTTGCGGGTGAAATGGGAGGTGTAAATGTCCTTCAAGGAGGGAAGTGAAGCACCAATAATCTTACCAGCCGTGTTCACTATGCGCTGGAGGGCCTTCATGTTGTAGTCAGTGCAGCTACCACCCCAAACAGCAATACAGCTGGAGAGGACGCTCTCAATGGTGCCACGGTAAAATGTAGTCATGACGGCCGGAGGAGTACACGCTCGCCTGAGTTTCCGCAGGAAGTACAGGCGGCGCTGGGCCTTCTTCGCCAGTGATGCGGTGTTGGTGAACCAGGAGAGATCCTCACTGATGTGCACCCCCAGGAACCTGGTGCTGCTCACTCTCTCCACCACAGCACCGTCGATGGTCAGCGGCAGGTGCCGGGTGTGACCCTTCCGGAAGTCAACAACAATCTCCTTGGTCTTGTTGACGTTCAGCAGGAGGTTGTTGTCCTTGCACCACGTGGTCAGAAGGTCAACCTCCAACCTGTATTGAGTCTCGTCGCCCTTGGTGATGAGACCCACCAGAGTCGTGTCGTCAGCAACGACATATATAGTGCCTGGTTTGCCGTTTTTTCCTTTAAAATAAATGCTTTTTTGATTGAACCCCACCACTGCTTCTTTGCTTACCAGCATTTGGATCCTCCATTCCCCAAAACTTGACGGAATTACAAACCCATAAGTTATGGTTTGTTAGAAAAAAAGCAAACAGTGCTGTAAATGTTAACATTTGAATTTGACACACATTCAATGATTCGTAACATAAATACATATAGGTCTATAACATGGATTAATGTCCTCTATAACAGGGGTCCCCAACCCTCGGTCCGCGGACCGGTACCGGTCCGTGGGTCACTTGGTACTGGGCCGCAAAGCCGCACAGAAAATATATAAATATTTTTTTTATGGACGATCAATTAATTCAGGAAAAGATGCTCGTCCCGGTCACGTGACATGTTTCCCCAGTCGAGCCCGCAAAGCTAGCAAAAATTAGTAAGATTCTCTCCCAATTACATCCGTCGGTTCAGGTCAAGACGCTCATCTCGGTCACGTGACGTCACCTCAGTCGAGCCCGCAAAGCAAGCAAATATGAGCAAAAAACAGAGATGTTTGGAAAGCTTCTTCGAAAAGGGAAAAAAGCCCAATGAGGAGACGGAAGAAGAAGAGGCTACGACTTCTAAGAAAAGGAAAGCTGCATTTAAAAGAACATTTCTGGAGTCCTACTTAAAATATGGATTTATCGCCACTGACGTGCTAAGTCCACTCTGCATAATATGTGGCGACAGGCTAGCTAACGAGTCAATGAAACCTTCAAAACTGCTTCGGCACATGGAGACCAAGCATCCTGTATTAAAAGACAAACCTTAACCCCTTCGGGTGTCATTGTCTCCGATTACGCCTGGATGGGACCGGCTCTTTTCTGAGAAACAAGCTCAGTGCTCCCACTAATTCAACGTAATGTTGAGTTTTATTTTTATGTCGTTTATACTTGTTTTTATGCCAGTCGTATCATTTTATTTCCTCATATTTATTCAATTATTATAAATGTATTATTTATTAATATAAATGTACTATTTATTTATATAAAGGCCGGTCCGCGAAAATATTTCCGACACGTAACCGGTGAGTGGCGCAAAAAAGGTTGGGGACCACTGCTCTATAACTTTCTAAATAAAATGTTTTGCGCCTCGTGTTGCATTATGGGAACTAAGTGCCAAGAGCATGTTACCAGAGTTTCTGGGGATGTGATTCAATGACAGTCATGCTGTGTTCACAACAAATACTGCTCAAGCTCTATTTTACGCGTTTCTGATGACGAGATTAAATCACAGTCATGCTGTGTTCACAACAAATACTGCTGAAGCTCTATTTTACGCTCTTCGATTCTACTTTCTGTCTAACGCGGTTTGGTCATGGACCCCATTTTTTGTAGTCGTAAATACATTTTCAAGTAGCATTTAAACGATATACAGACCATATGAAGCTAGATGCCTAGCACGTAAACCTTTGCACTCATTTAATTTCCTTGAAGGTGTTTAAAGGTGTTTGATACGAAATAGTAGGGCTGTTTGATCTTTAAGAAATGTATATATTACGATAGTGACATTCAGGTTATTGATATTGAATTTATAAATGGGACCCTGAATATTTGGTTAAAATATTTCCGAAATAGCAACTCTCTCTTGTATCATATCCCTAAGAAATTGTTTGAGAAACTCGGTGGAATAAAACTATTACTAAAATGTTCATCTGTTCATATCACAAGTGGATAACCCCTTGCAGTTGTATTTATTTGTATTCTTATTTTTATTAATGTGCGTTTTGTTTTGCATTGAGTATATGCTTAAATAAATGTGAAAAGATTTGATACAGACACTCAAAAAATTCGAATTATAATCGCTTGTCTGGCGGGAGTCGCTGGTGGTATAGGGGTACACTTGCCTGTCTTGTGTGCCGACACCGTGAGTTCGATTCCCGTTTGTACGTGTGTGCGTGTGTGCGAGACCAAAATAAATAATCGCTCTTCCGCAAAACTAACCAACCACAATCTTAAACGTCACCATACTATCTTCCAGCCAATCATATAGCGTGTCGTCATCAAGAGGCGCAGTCCCCGGAGCCGATCTGTCTAATCGAGTAGGTCTGGTACCTACGGCCAAGGCAACGTGCATTTTCTGCCGTAAATAGAGAAGAAGCCTTTAAAAATACACACATACATGAATATAGTGCAGCCATGCAGTTGGCACTGAGTAAAACATATGGACAGAAGCCAGTTAAATTTCAGTTAGAACAAGATGGGGATTTTTACATGGTTGGTTCGGAGGTATGTGCCGATGTTACCACAAGATTTGCTTTTCTTACTAGCTGTTGAAGCGACGCATGTCATAATTTGTGTTGTTTGCATTTTCGAGCACATAAAAAAGAGGAATGTATTCGGAACATGTGTCCATACAAGTCCATGTTCAGTCAGCGTCTTAGTTACACCCATTGGTCTGCAAAGTAGAGAGGAGTCAATTAAGTAATGCGTTTTTATTTATATATTTTTTTGGTAGGTCGTGGCTGCCTGAAGTCGAGATCTCGTTTCAGTTTCCATCCATCCTTCCATTTTCTGTACAGCTTTGTCCCCACGGGGGTCGCGGGCGTGCTGGAGCCTATCCCAGCCGTCATCGGGCAGTAGGCAGGGGACACCCTGAATTGGTTGCCAGCCAATCGCAGGGCACGCAGAGACGAATAACCATCCGCACTAGCACTCTCACCCAGGGGCAATTTGGAGTGCTCAATCGGCCTACCAAGCATGTCTTTGGGGATGTGGGAGGAAACCGGAGTGCCCGGAGAAAACCCACGCGGACACGGGGAGAACATGCAAACTTCACACAGGGAGGGCCGGAGGTGGAATCGAACCCACACCCTCCTAACTGTGAGGCAGATGTGCTAGCCCGTGCGCCACCAAGCCCATCTCAGTTTCCTTCCACTTATTTCGATGTAGCCTAAATTGCAGCCTACCATGAATACTCGTGGTTCTTACAGCTTTTAATTTCATCAGCAGTGTGGAACAAAACAAAAAATGCTTCCTGTTGGGATGAGCTCAAACATATAATTTATTAGATTCTATCCAGCAGGTTGGCAATTTTCTGGTTCTAGTTCAAGTGGAACAGTGAATTTTTAAGTGTCAAGTCACATTCATTGTTTGATTTCAGGTAGGAAACTATCTGCGTATGTTTCGAGGATCTTTATACAAAAGATATCCATCTTTATGGAGGAGGCTTGCTTCAGTGGAGGAGAGAAAGAAAATTGTAGCGTCATCACATGGTGAGTGTTGCAGTATAGATTTGTATCTGCACATTTGCTTGAATGAAGTAGCTTAAATATGTATCAACCCATTTCTCACTTTATTCTACAAAGTAATGCATTGATTGTGTGAAGGGTGATTTCAAATTTTCTAATATTCACATTATTTTTCTGCAGAAAAAAAGAATTATTCATATATCCCTCATTATTCTCCTCTATTTCTTCATTAATTAATGATTCACACAATCTCAGTTGGAAAGCATCCTGAGAATACATGTTATTCAGGCTACTAAGTTTGAATTGCAGATATTTAAAATTTTCACAAAATTTTAAATTTTTCAACTAAAAATTCACTATTCATATTCAGTGACTCATTCAACATTTCACATTTACATTGTTCCCATTTGAAACTAACATTTAGCTCATTCAATTAATTTCTAATGTCAACATTTTTTGACAGATTCAAACAATTCCACTTTAAACTATTCATCTTATGCCGACTGATTCTAAAAATTTCCATTTACCAAAAATTCAACTTCTCCATTAAATCATCCATAAATATCATTAATTACTAGGGGTGTAACGATTCATCGATACACATCGATTAATCGATATAATGCTCTACGATTTATTGGCATCGATGCTAAACGTAAACATCGATTTATATCGCCGTGTTTGACCTCGGACATTAGACGCGACTTTATTTTGAAATCCAGTTCATTGTTGCTTGCTTCCTCTTTCCGGGAGCAGTACGCGGCGTGTTGTGTTGTTAGCAGAGCAGGCACGTGAAAGGGGAGCCGACAACTACGCGGCTCCTGGGCTGGTGCTATGGCTAGTGTCCAAGAAGACGAGGAAATTCGCTCCCCTTTGGGCTTCAAGTCATTCGTTTGGAAGCACTTTGGATTCCAAAGAAAAGATGGCTCAACGGACAATTAAAATTATTGTAAATAAATAGTTCAGTAATGCACTTTAAAGTTAATGGTATTACAAAAAAAGAAAGAATATTCATTTTTCTTTACTTATATGAAAAAAAATATAGGAATTTGATCAAGTTCAGTGTTAAAATAAGCACTTTGTATACTACAATACTCTTGTAATTTCCTAAATAAAGAGTTTGCAGTACCTTGTTGATTTTGCGTATGAATTGTTATAAATCAGGATATTGTTCTATATTTTTTATTTAAAAAAAAAAATAAAATAAAAATATCGATCGTGGAGCACTATATCGTGATGTATCGTGAATGAATCACAGCAGGCTTTAAGATATCGGCAAATATCGTATCGTGGTTCTTTGTATCGATATGATATCGTATCGTGACAAAACCCGCGATTTACACCCCTATTAATTACACTTTTTTGTTTCTCTTCTCTAATTTCAATTTTATTTTACCGATTTAATCTGTTACAACTTTAAACTGTTGATCTTATGCTGACTGGTTCTGAAAATTTCCACGTATCAAAAATTTTATATTTTCTCTATTTAAATATCCACAAAAATATTCAAAAATTATTTATGCTTTTCTTTGTACAATTTCAATTTATTTATATATCCCTCATTATTCTCCTCTATTTCTTCATTAATTAATGATTCACACAATCTCAGTTGGAAAACATCCTGAGAATACATGTTATTCAGGCTACTAAGTTTGAATTGCAGATATTTAAAATTTTCACAAAATTTAAAATTTTTCAACTAAAAATTCACTATTCATATTCAGTGACTCATTCAACATTTCTCATTTACATCGTTCCCATTTGAAACTAACATTTAGCTCATTCAATTAATTTCTAATGTCAAATTTTTTTGACAGATTCAAACAATTCCACTTTAAACTGTTCATCTTATGCCTACTGATTCTAAAAATTTCCATTTACCAAAAATTCAACTTCTCCATTAAATTATCCATAAATATCATTAATTACAGTTTTTTGTTTCTCTTCTCTAATTTAATTTTTTTTTTTACCGATTTAATCTGTTACAACTTTAAACTGTTGATCTTATGCTGACTGGTTCTGAAAATTTCCACGTATCAAACATTTTATATTTTCTCTATTTAAATATCCACAAAAATATTCAAAAATTATTTATGCTTTTCTTTGTACAATTTCTACATTTTTTGATTGATTTGAAACATTCCAACTTCAACATCCATCCATCCATCCATCCATCCATCCATCCATCCATCCATCCATCCATCCATCCATCCATCCATCCATCCATCCATCCATCCATCCATCCATCCATCCATCCATCCATCCATCCATCCATCCATCCATCCTCTTCCACTTATCCGGGGTCGGGTCGCGGGGGCAGCAGCTTTAGGAGGGACTCCCAGACTTCCCTCTCCCCAGCCACTTCATCCAGCTCATCCCGGTGGATCCCAAGACGTTCCCAGGCCAGCTGAGAGACACAGTCTCTCCAGCGCGTCCTGGGTCGTCCACGGGGTCTCCTACCGGTGGGAGATGCCCGGAACACCTCCCCTGGGAGGCGTCCAGGAGGCATCCTGATGAAATGCCCGAGCCACCTCATCTGGCTCCTCTCAACGTGGAGGAGCAGCGACTCTACTCTGAGTCTCTCCCGGATGACCGAGCTTCTCACCCTATCTCTAAGGGAGAGCCCGGACATCCTGCGGAGGAAACTCATTTCGGCCGCTTGTATCCGGGATCTCGTTCTCTCGGTAACAACCCATAGCTCGTGACCATAGGTGAGGGTAGGTGCGTAAATCGACCGGCAAATTGAGAGCTTTGCCTTTTGGCTCAGCTCTCTCTTTACCCCAACAGACCGGTACAGAATCCGCATTACTGCCGACGCTGCACCGATCCGCCTGTCGATCTCGCGCTCCATCCTCCCCTCACTCGTGAACAAGACCCCAAGATACTTGAACTCCTCCACTTGGGGCAGGATCTCATCCCCGATCCGGAGAGAACATTCCACCCTTTTCCGACCAAGGACCATAGACTCGGATTTGGAGGTGCTGACCCTCATCCCGACCGCTTCACACTCGGCTGCGAACCGCTCCAGTGAGAGCTGGAGATCACGGCTTGAAGAAGCCAACAGCACCACGTCGTCTGCAAAAAGCAGAGATGCGATGCTGAGGTCCTCAAACCGGACACCCTCAACGCCTCGGCTGCACCTAGAAATTCTGTCCATAAAAATTACAAACAGAATTGGTGACAAAGGGCAGCCTTGGCGGAGTCCAACCCTCACTGGGAACGAATCCGACTTACTGCCGGAAATGCGGACCAAACTCTGGCATCGTAGATACAGGGACCGAACCGCGCTTATCAGTTGGCTCGGCACCCCGTACTCCCGAAGCACCCTCAACAGAATCTCCCAAGGGACACAGTCGAACGCCTTCTCCAAGTCCACAAAACACATGTGGACTGGTTGGCGAAATCCCATGCCCCCTCGAGGATCCTGCCGAGGGTGTAGAGCTGGTCCACTGTTCTACGGCCAGGACGAAAGCCACACTGCTCCTCCTGAATCCAAGGTTCCACCTCCCGACCCCAGAGATTGGAGAGTCCGCCTCAGAGTCTCCAGGCCCTGCTTCCACAATGGAAGGCGTGTCGGTGGAATTGAGGAGGTCTTCGAAGTATTCTCCCCACCGACTCACGACGTCCCGAGTCGAGGTCAGCAGCACACCATCTCCACCGTAAACAGTGTTGACGGTGCACTGCTTCCCCCTCCTGAGATGCCGGATGGTGGACCAGAATTTCCTCGAAGATGTCCGGAAGTCATTCTCCATGACCTCGCTAAACTCCTCTCACTCCCGGGTTTTTTGCCTCAGCAACCGCCGAAGCCGCGTGCCGCAGGCCAAAACGGCCTGATAGGACTCCTTCTTCAGCTTGATGGCATCCCTTACCGCCGGTGTCCACCAGCGGGTTCGGGGATTGCCGCCACAACAGGCACCGACGACCTTATGGCCACAGCTCTGGTCGGCTGCCTCAACAATGGAGGCGCGGAACATGGTCCACTCGGACTCGATGTCCCCCCGCCTCCCCCGGGACGTGGGAAAAGCTCTGCTGGAGGTGGGAGTTGAAGCTCTTCCTGACAGGGGATTCTGCCAGATGTTCCCAGCAGACCCTCACAGAGCGTTTGGGTCTGCCAGGTCGGACCGGCATCTTCCCCCACCATCGGAGCCAACCCACCACCAGGTGGTGATCAGTTGACAGCACCGCCCCTCTCTTCACCCGAGTGTCCAGAACATGCAGCCTCAAATCCGATGACACGACTACAAAGTCGATCATCGAGCTGCGGCCTAGGGTGTCTTGGTGCCAAGTGCACACATGGACACTCTTATGCTTGAACATGGTGTTCATTATTGACAATCCGTGTCGAGCACAGAATTCCAATGATAGAACACCGCTCGGGTTCAGCTCGGGGGGCCGTTCCTCCTAATCACGCCCTTCTAGGTCTCACTGTTATTGCCCACGCGAGTATTGAAGTCACCCAGTAGAACAATGGAGTCCCCAGAAGGAGCGCTCTCCAGCACTTCCTCCAGGGACTCCAAGAAGGGTGGGTACTGTGAGCTGCCGTTTGGTGCATAGACACAAACAACAGTCAGGACCCGTCCCCCCACCCGAAGGCGGAGGGAAGCTACCCTCTCGTTCACCGGGGTGAACCCCAATGTGCAGGCGCCCAGCTGGGGGGCAATAAGTATACCCACACCTGCTTGACGCCTCTCACCGTGGGCAACTCCAGAGTGGAAGAGAGTCCAGCCCCTCTCGAGAGGGCTTGTACCAGAACCCAAACTGTGTGTGGAGGCAAGTCCGACTATGTCTAGTCGGAACTTTTCTGCCTCGCACACCAGCTCGGGCTCCTTTCCAGCCAGAGAGGTGACATTCCATGTCCCAGGATCCAGCTTCTGCAGCCGGGGATCAGACTGCCAAGGTCTCTGCCTTTAGCCGCCGCCCAGCTCACAATGCACCCGACCCCTTTGACCCCTCCCACAGGTGGTGAGCCTATGGAAAGGGGGACCCACGTTTCCTTTTCGGGCTGTGCCCGGCCGGGCCCCAGACGCTTGCCTTCGAGCCCCACCTCCAGGCCTGGCTCCAGAGGGGGGCCCCGGTGACCCGTGTCCGGGCGAGGGAAATCTGAGTCCATATGTCTTTTTCGTCATAAGGGGCTTTTTTTTTCAACTTCAACATGTTCAGCCCATTCCCAGTCATTTTACATCTTTTCAATATCATTCATTGTCGTTTGACATCGTTTGTCATTATACACTACCATTCAAACGTTTGGGGTTCATGAAAATTAACATAATTGCACAAGGGTTTTCAAAGGTTTTCTAATCAAATCTTTCTAATTTTCTAATCATCCAATAGACTTCTTACACAACTAGCAAACACAATGGACCACTAGAACACTGGAGGGATGGTTCCTGGAAATAGGCCTTTATATACCTATTTAGATATTGCATTAAAAAAACAGATGTTTGCTGCTAATTAGTAATTTACCACATTAACATTAAAATGTATTCCTAATTAGTTTCATGTTATCCTCATTATTTTAAATATAAGGACATTTCTAAGTGACCCCAAACATTTGAATGGTTACATTACTGTAACAAATATTAAATGACAACTTAAATTTGGTTGTGTCTTTGACATTGCAAATGGAAAAAAATACAAACTGAAAATTGTCACTTATCTTCTGAACTGAAAAAAAAAATGACATTTTATCCACAAATTTTAGCCACCAGTGTTACCCTACTGAAGGCATCTGAGTGTGAGGAGATCTTTGATGGTAACGATGACAAATACAAGGCAGTGTCTATCAGCACAGAGCCACCAGCATATCTCAGGTATTGCTTACTTCAAAGTTGCTTATGCAGAATATTTTAGTTTCTATTTACAGCTGAAGCTTGATTTGAAGCGCTTCGATTTTACGTAACTTTCTGTCTCACGTGGTTTGGTCATAGACCCCAATTTTTCTCGTCATAAATGCATTTTTAAATAGTATTTCAAATGGAGGATATAAATACCATAAGAACCTAAGTGACTAGCGTGTAAACCTTAGCGCTAGTGATTGACTTTCCGTGACTAATTTTAAGGCGCTAGACAAGAAGTAGTTGGTCTTTTTGATCTTTATGACTGATTTATTACAGTGTTACTAAGATTGTTTTTGATTCGGAAAGGAAGAAATTTGTGAAAGCACCTGATCCACACAGTCACTCACAAGTCAAAGAGCGTGGTCGGACACAGTAGTAGAAAATGTGGCTGCTTTAATCTCTCTTCGATCCAATTCACATAGCATGAAAATGACTTAGCCAGTTTGCCTGATATAGTCATCTGCGTATTGCTTCTCTTTTAATCCAAATGTCAACAGACTTGGATGTAGGGGTGAGCATTCATAAGGACAAACGGCGAACGGACCCCTTAGCTACCCAACAACATGCGTGACGTAAATTAATGTGACAAAAGACTCCTTCGGCTGCCTCAAAATATTTGTTTTAAAAAGACTTTTGGGGTTAAAGCGATTTCCAAATTCTGAACCTAAAGTCTGTGTAAAATCGAGCTTTAGCTGTACTTGGTATGCGTCTCTCAAATGTTTTACCGTAAATCATGTTAAACATATGCATATGTTCTGTCAGTGTATCTGTTTTATAGATGAAGTGCATATCAAATGGGCATGCTTTGACATATGAAAGCCTCCTATAAAAAGTTTTTTTTTTGTTTTTGGAAGGGGATTCATTGTGACTCTGAAACTTATGTTTGATGTGTGGGTCCGGTAATGGTGTAACGGTGGCGAATTCTCCGTCGTCTGACCACCACCGACACGAGCTTCGAAGCCACATTGTTAGCTCATTGTCAACTACCTATTTTCTGAAAGGTATGCAGACACATCGCATTACTATCATATTTTCTGGACTATAAGTCGCAGTTTTGTTAATAGGTTTGCAGGGGGTGCGATTTATACTCTTGAACGACTTGTGTGAAATTATTAACACATTATTATATCATTTCACACGTCATTTTCCCACTAAACTGCAAGAAGGCGCGGCGTACGAGTCAAAACAGACAAAACTGTGAGGACTGACGATTAGCCAGCGACGTGCGGTGAGGTTCATGACTGGGGAGGCACTGACGTCACCCCCCCCGGTAAAATTTGTCACAAAAAAGGTTGGGGAATGCTGCTCTAGAGTGGCTTATTCATTCAGTGGCTTATTCATTCAGCAGTCTTCACACATAAAACCACTCAAGAAAGCACATGGAATCAAAAACTCGTTTTCGATCGTGCGTACCACTCCGTTTGAAAATACATGCTCTGAAGTCCCGTTGTCCGAATCTAACCTTTTAACTCCGGAGTTGGTCGTCCTTTACTGATGACCTCCTCCTTCGATCGAAAATCCATAGTTGAAAATCGTTTGGCTATGTAATCCTCCATTGTAAAACGAAATGTAAAAACGGGAAGAAATAAATGGACGACTGCTCCTCAGTTGTTCACTGTAAATTTGAACTGGAGATCACTTATTCTACAGGTGGGCGCATGAAGCATCCCGGAATCACTAGCACCCCCTGCCATAAGGCTGGAGAACCTTTTTTTCATTACCTCCGTAAAGTCTCTTTTCAAAGCCGTTTTATTCATCTAAAGAAACACGACGTTACAGACAGATGACAGAAAACACTAGATATTCAATACACCAGCTTACATTGCATTGATGAGTACGCCATGACTGTGTCAGCCTACATCAACAAATGCTCCGAGGACGTCAGCACCACTAAGAACATCATCACCCGAGCCAACCAACGACCCTGGATGACTGAGGAGGTACGTCATACGCTACGAGCACGGAACTCAGCCTTCAAGTCTGGCGACAAGGAGGCACTGAGGAGAGCGAGAGCCAACTTGAACCGTGCCATCAGGCTAGCGAAGCGAAGCCACAGTCGAAAAATTCAGGATTTTTTCCACGACGCCAATAACACCAGGAGTATGTGGCAAGGCATACGGGCGATCACGGACTACAACTTACCCTCCCCCCCGGTGGGTGAGGTTGATGCTGACTTCCTAAATGGTCTAAATAACTTCTTTGGGCGTTTTGAGGCACTAAACAGCACTCCTGCAGTTAAAACTGTTCCCCACCAGGAAGAGGAGGCTCTCTGCCTTGACTCAGGCGACGTGTGGAAGACTCTGAGAAGAGTCAACCCACGTAAGGCCACAGGCCCCGACAACATACCTGGGCGGCTGCGTCCTGAGCCCCCTGCTGTTCACCCTGATGACACACGACTGCGCCCCCAGGTTCACCACCAATCACATCGTGAAGTTTGCAGACGACACAACGGTGGTGGGCCTCATCAGGGACAACAACGACCTGGACTACAGAGAGGAGGTGGAGCAGTTGGTGGGCTGGTGCAGAGAAAATAGCCTGATCCTGAATGTGGAGAAGACGAAGGAGATCATCGTCGACTTCAGGAAGAACCAGCCTCACCACGCTCCACTGATCATCAACAGCTCAGCTGTGGAGGTGGTCAGCAGCACTAAATTCCTGGGAGTCCACATCACAGACGACCTCACCTGGACTGTGAACACCACAACACTGGTCAAGAGGGCACAGAAGCGCTTGTACTTCCTGCGGAGGATGAGGAGAGCCCACCTGCCCCCACCCATCATGTGGACGTTCTACCGAAGCACCATAGAGAGCATTCTGACAAGCTGTCTCTCGGTGTGGTGTGGAGGTTGCAGCGCCTCTGATTGGAAGAACCTGAGGAGAGTGGTGAGGACAGCAGAGAGGATCATCGGGGCTCCTCTTCCCTCCATTCAGGACTTGTCATCCCAGCGCTGCGTGTCCCGAGCCCGTAATATTATCAGTGACCCATCACACCCCCACCATGGACTGTTCTCCCTGCTGCCCTCTGGGAAGAGGTTTCGCAGCATCCGCTGCAGGTCCACCAGGTTCTGCAATAGTTTTTTCCCTGCTGTCGTCAGACTGTTGAACATTAAAACGTAGCATTCCTCTGCACACTTGTAAATACTGCTTTTGTCTCCTGCACTGTTTACATACTTTATCACTGCTGAACTTTGTACTTTATAATTATCTTATTTCATATTTTTATATAGAATGTCACTTTTTAACCAGCCGAAATACCACTACATTGTTGAAAGCCGTATGCAACGAAATTTCGTTTTGTGTACACCTAGTGTTGACAAAATGACAATAAAGTTTGTCTAAGTCTAACTACGAAAATTAGTTAATATAGCTACAGAGTTTGAACACTTAAACAGCGACATAGAGACAGACAGCAGTTCAGTCTAGCTGCATAGCCTGTCAGCATAAGCAGCCGTGTGATTACGCAATCCTCAGAGGAGGCAAGGCAGGAAGTTGCCTCCTCCGAGCGAATCGTCTTCGGTTTTAAAATAACTATAAAAAATCAGCGATTTTGGTTCAAAGTGATACAAAACTACTGACATTAAAAGGAAAATGACTTTATAATAAAAACAATTGAATTTGTTTTTTCCCCTTTTCATGATGGCAGGGGAGCCTCGTAGCTAATGTTACATAAACACAAACGAAGAACTGAGAACGTGCCTGACATAACATATTAACAGTTATTCAAATAACTATAACATAAACTGGGTGCGTCAGCCGGTCAGCACCGCAAGAGCAAAGCGGAGCCATGACACATTTACACTTTAAAATGTTTAGATGTTTAAAAAGACAATAAAGTGTTTAAAAATAAAATTATAAAAGTCTTGTGCGGATGCGCTGGGCCACGGGGGCGCGTCAGTCGACCAGTACGCAAGAGCAGAGAGGAGCTGGGACACTTTAAAATATTTTAAAAAGTGTTTCAAATACAATAAGTTATTTAAAAGTACAATAGAGTGTATAAAAATAAAATTATACAAGTCTTGTGCAGATGTGCTCGCGCTGGGCCGCGGGGGCGCGTCAGTCGGCCTGCACGCAAGAGCAGAGAGGAGCCAGATACGTCAACAGTTCAAAAAAGGTTCATAAAAGTCTTGTGGGGATATTGTAACAATATATTTATTCATATTTATTTTCTTATTTATATAAAGAAGAATGTTTCTGCGAGTCAGTTTGACTTTAAAAAATTTACAAAAGTGTTTAAAAGATACAAAAAGTGTTTAAAAAAAACAATATAGTGTATAAAACTACAATAAAGGTTCATAACGGTCTTGTGCGGAAATTGTATATATTTACTCTTATTTTCTTTATTTTCCTATTTATTTAAATAAAGAATGTTTATGAAAGTCAGTTTGACTTTAAAATGTTTATTTAAGTGTTTAAGAATACAAAAAACATTTAAAAGTACAATATACATACAGTGTTTAAAAATACAATAAAATACAATAAAGCTTCATAAAAATATTTTATGGATATTGTGACTGTTTTCTCTCCATCGTGGATTTTCGCCTATGGCGGGTGGTCTTGGATCCAATTAGCCGCGATAAACGAGGGATTACTGTATACAATTATATGGTAGCTCGAGTTTACAAAGTTAAATGTTTGCCCAAAAATCTCGAGGTATCATCTTAACACTTATTTTCTTTTCCTAGGGAGCAGAAAGCCAAAAGAAGCAGTCAATGGGTCCCAACACTGCCCAACAGCTCCCACCATTTAGATGCTGTGCCTTGTTCCACTACCATCAACCGCAACCGAATGGGTCGAGACAAGAAGAGGACCTTCCCACTATGGTAAGAAGAAGCAATTCAGGTTTGAGTGTTCATTACCAGTTAATTTTGGGTGCAGTGTGTTCAAAAACATCCCACATCAATAGGCAGTTTTTTTTAAATCCTCTGTCTGTTTTTCCAATGTATGTTTTGTTGCATGACTTTCATGCAAGACTTTTTCTCTTTTTCTGTTTTCAACCTTTGAGTGTAGCAATGTGTCTGAATGTTTTGTATGACTTTATTGGAGTGTTTATTGGGTATTTCCTCATGGTGTCTTAACCCTATTTATCATACCCCTTATGTTGGGATCACCATGCGCGTGCCCATCACAAAAATGAGTTCACTTGTTAGAGTGGTGCTCACTCTAACTTGTTTTGCAAGAACCACACGGGAGACAATTAAGTCTTTTGAGACACCTGCAGGTGGAGAGTCCATTTGTCGCTGTGCATACAGCGATGATCGAATGACGTCTGACTCTCGCCTCCTGCATGAGCATTTTTATTAAGGAAAACAGGGTGGGGGGTGAGAAGATAGAGATAGAGAAGAGAAAGCCCTTGACCTCTAGTCAAAGCATAGCAAGGGAATGTTTTACGACATTGTGTAGGATGGGACAAGCTAGGTTATTTATTACTGGTTACACACCAACATAAGCATAAAACTAATCTACCTAGGTTATTTATTACTGGTTACATTCCAACATAATCATACGATCAAGATAGTTTGGAAAACCCTGACATATCCCTCCTGTCTTATCATATGATTATGTCAACCCGACCAATCAAACATAAGTAAGAAAATATAAAGAAGAATAGTAAAAATAACAAAAACACTAATAAAAAAGATCGACAAAAAAACAGAGACGACAGCGGACGGGTTGGGGATCGTGTAGGGTGAAACATGACAAAAACAACAAACAACGATAGCAATAATCTCCAGTGAAGATGAGGATTTTCCTCAATACTCCAGTTCAAACTTAGTGTGTGATCTAAAAACCTGCTGGCCGATGTTAAATCGCAGGAAAAGTCTCACACGGTCCCTCTGCCTTAGGCGACCAGAATGCTATCAATAAAAAAAAATAAAAAGAAAAACACAGAAACAGTACATCATTGTATCCATCACTTGCGAAGCATTTTCGATGGTCAAATCATCAAGTTTCTGTAAAACATGCACAGTATAACAGCACCTACGCAATCCACGTTTCATTATGGTTATCACATCCGTCACGACTAAGAAGTTGTATATGTACTTGCGCTACGGTAGAAGAGACAACCCTCGTCACAGCAGACTTCAAACATGGGATAACACAGGTCGTAAACAAGCACAACAACACCAGCACAACAAACACAGGAGACACAATTTTCAACAGCAGTTGCCACCAGTTGCCAGAGAATAGCCATGAAAAGAAACCCCACTGTTGTGGAACTTTGTCATTCGAAATGGCCTGCTGTAAGTTCTTCAGTGAAGTCATGGCGTCGTAGATGTGTGTGTCATTTTCTCCCGGAATGTATGTGCAACAGGAAGTCCCAATGATGTGGCACACACCACCTTGTGCTGCCGTCAACAAGTCCAGAACCATCCTGTTTTGCAAGACCATCAGCCCAATAGCCCGAATCTCTCTATTTTGTCCATCGTTGACTTGTAGTGAGAGATTCGCAAAGGATTGAAAACGATAGTTCAGTGTCTCGATGAAGAGCGAATGTTTCCCAACTCCGACCCAGGGAAAAAGCACATGAACAACTTTGTCTCCAACGGACCATACTTTATGGTCGTCTGGAACATTCGCACCCCAGACAGGGTCATGGGGGTCAAAGGTTGCAACCGCCCTGCGTTGACGTCCAGAAGAGTTGTGTGCTGTCGCCAGCTGACGATGTCGTATCCTGTAGGTGTGGTCTGTCACCCACACTGGTGCACACACTCCTGTCCAGTTGGCGGGCAGCATCGGATAAACCTTGTGACCACAAAGCCACCAGCCATTCTGTATGAAGTATGTTCCGTTCGATGGTGCAGCCATGTTAGTCGGAGAGCCCTCCCCAACTGAAATGGCTCTCCTATCCTGACACTCAGCGGCGATGTCCAAAGCTCCCATCCAGTTTCCTCCTGGAGAGCAGTCTCTGTCAATGCATTTGTGGGTCTTACTTCCTTGGATGTAACACGTATAGTTCACTCCAGGTCGCCGCTCTGTGTAGGCCACCTGCGGCAATGTTCGTCCTTTAACAGTCACATTGAGATTTGTCCAGAAAAGCTGATCACAGGTACCTTTCGCAAGTCCAGGGCGGGAAGGGTCGTCATCTCTCACTTTGACAGCACGGTGTTGATATCCAACTCCTCCCTTGGATGCCATACATTTCGCTTCGGTGACATTCATTGCTCTGGCCTCCAAGTGAACTTGCGTGGAGGAAGGGGGGAGTTTTGAACACACATAACACCCCTCCTGTGTGTGGGCTCTCACAGTGAACTTGACGTACCGGTACCACGTGTTGGTTTCGTATGGGTTTTTGGGGTCCCATGACCAGTCCTCAAAGTTCTCATCGTGTGACCATCGTTTTCCACGGTCAACATTATCACTTGGTCTGTTCAAATGAGTCCATAGACCATAGCACGCTCCAACCACAATGCAGCAGAGGATCCATCTGGCATATGGAGCCCCGTTGCTACTAGGATGGCAGAGACACCGGGACATCCCCTCGCCTAGCGGAGTGGGGATCGTTGTTTTCTTCACCAACATTGAGACGTCCCACCCTAAACGATAGGACCCCTTTGAAGTCAGCCTTCCCCACCACTCCGAATTAGGGGTCCAGCACTCTCTGCAACTTGCAGTGGCTGAGGTGAATCCAGCTGGGCCGTTCAGCGATCTTCACTGCGGTGGGGGTAGTCAGCAAGACTTGGAATGGTCCCTCCCACCGTGGGCTGACCCAGTTCTTTCTTTTAATGACCTTGATGTAGACCCAGTCTCCTGGATTGATGGGGTTGTCGACCTGTGAGGAGGAAAGACCAGGCGGCAGTAAATTTGCATTTGACACATCTTTCAGTTTGAGCGTCCTTTTCATATAATCTGCCAAGGACTGTTCTTCATCTGCTTTTTGCAAATCTGCAGGGAACACAGGTAGTCTATATCAGTGGTTCCCAAAGTGGGCGGTACCGCCCCCCTGGGGGCGGTGGAAAGATCTGGGGGGGCGTTGAGGAAGAAAGGGGCGGTAGGGGGGCGGCAGTCGATTTGTACACAACACGCCGCTCTGGCCCAGTCAGATCCGACAGCATAGACTACAAAAGCAAAAGCTCAGGTTTGTAATTTCAAGCTTGTAATGTTCAGAATTTTATCTTATAATAAAAACCGCATTCTGGCGGTCAACATCATCTTGAGTTCAAGTCAACATGAAATTGGGGACTCGCCAGAACGCGCCGTGTTGTGTTGTGTTGAGCTGGTTAGGGCAGTGGTCCCCAACCACCGGGCCGCGGACCGGTACCGGTCCGTGGGTCACTTGGTACCGGGCCGCCAAGCCGCACAGAATTTTTTTTTTTATCGACGATCAATTAATTCAGGTCAAGACACTCGTCCCGGTCACGTGACATGTTTCCCCAGTCGAGCCCGCAAAGCTAATATGTGGCGACAGGCTAACTAACCAGGCAGTGAAGCATTCAAAACTGCTTCAACACATGGAGACCAAGCATCCTGCAATAAAAGACAAACCTTAAATCACTTCGGGTGTCATTGTCTCCGATTACGTCTAGATGGGACCGGCTCGTTTCTGAGAAACAAACTCAGTGCTCCCACTAATTCAACGTAATGGTAATGATATTATAAATGTATTATTTATTTATTTATATAAATGTATTATTTATTTATATAAATGCCGGTCCGCGAAAATATTTCTGACATGTAACCGGTCCGTGGCGCAAAAAAGGTTGGGGACCACTGCCTTAGATCACGTCCGCCACCATTTGCTGTGAGTAAATGGAAGAAAATGAATACATGAGAGGGTAAACTTGCTTTTCATACCTTCAATGTTGTCATTTTTGTCTTTAAGTAGGCCTATTTATGAAATGCGATAAAATGCTGTATTTTACATGGTTTTATTTTTTTGTTCCAGAATAAAGTATGGCCTTGGTACAGCAAACAAAAAAGAAGTGTCGGCAATATAGTGTGGAATATCTGAAATATGGATTTGTCGCAGCACCACACAACCAACAGCAACCAATGTGTCTACTGAGTGATAGAGTGTTTTCAAATGAAGCTATGAAACCTTCGAGGCTTTTGGAACATTTGAAGAAAATGCACTCTGATAAAGCAGACAAAAACTTGGCATATTTGCAGTCACTCCGTGACAACGTTCAGAAACGGAAAACCATCGGAAATATGTTTGACAGCATTTCACAACAATCTACTGACGGTTTGCGAGCGTCATACAACATCTCTTTGCTGATTGCTAGATCTGGTAAGCCTCATACAATTGGAGAAGAGCTTTTTCTACCAGCAGTAAGAGAGGTTCTACACACAGTTCTACACAAGTCACCTGACAAAATTATAAAAGCTATTCCTCTCAGTGATAACTCTGTTCAGAGAAGAATAGATGAAATGGCTGAAAATATTGAAGAAACATTGTGTAACATGCTTAGGACAACAGAATTTAGTTTACAGTTAGATGAGTCCACTCTGCCAGGCAATGAATCTTTGCTTCTTGCTTATGTTCGTTTCGTCAAAGATGAAAGCTTGGTTCAAGAGCTGTTATTTGCAAGACAGCTTGAAACAGACACAAAAGGGGAGTCAGTATTTCGTGTCGTTGATGATTTTTTCAAAGAGAAAGACATCCCACTTTCTAACATTCTTGCTTGTGCAACAGATGGGGCACCATCAATGGTAGGTCGTCATCGTGGCTTCATTAGTTTCTTGAAAAAAGCTGTACCTGGAGTACTTACAGTGCACTGTGTAATCCACAGGCAGCATCTGGTCGCAAAAAACCTGAGTGGTAGACTACACAAATCAATGAGTACTGTTATCACAGCAATAAATAAAATCAAGGCACATGCCCTCAATTCCCGACTGTTTCGACAGCTGTGCACTGATAATGATGAAGAGTTTGAACGTTTAGTGTTGCACACAGAAGTTAGATGGCTGTCAAAGGGAAACTGCCTGAGACGTTTCTATTCACTGTTTGATACAGTTGTTGAATTCTTCCAAGACTCCAATTCTGTTCTGTGTGATGAACTAAGAAACATGAAGCATGACATTGCTTATTTGGCAGATATATTCGCAAAGTTCAATGAAGTTCATTTGCAGCTGCAGGGAAATGAGGCTAACCTAATTAAAGTCAAATCAGCTATCTCCACCTTCCTGGCCAAGTTACAGTTATTCAAACGAAACATAGCTCGCCATGCACTCTACCAGTTCCCAAGCCTCTCTGAATTGGATGAGGAAAAAGGCATACCAGACGATGACCTTCAAGTGTATTGTACACACCTGGATGAACTGCACAGAGACATGTCTGAGAGATTTGAGGACATTTTATTGCTTGAAATACCAGACTGGGTGATCAATCCATTCCTAAATGTCGACGGTGAAGAAACTGGAGTGGCAGAGGAAGAACTGATTTCAATTCAAAATGACATTGAGCTAAGGCCAAAGTTCAAAAAGTCATATCAAGATTTTTGGTTACAAAAAAAAATCTCTGACTGCTATCAAGTGCTGTGGAACAAGGTCAAGATGTACTTCATTGCCTTCCCAACATCATATTTAGTAGAACGGGGCTTCAGTGCAGTCACCTTGCTTCTTTCCAAGCAAAGAAACCGACTGAAAATTACTGACCGCGGGGATCTACGACTTCTTCTTAGTGAGTTCCAGCCTGATGTTGAGAAGCTTATGTCCCTGCACCAAGCACATCCATCCCATTAATATTACGTGTGAGACAATGAAGGTTACTGGTGGAATGTTTATTTACGATTCTATGTTGCTGAAACAGTTAAAACTGCTAAAAAATAAATTGGTTTACTAAATACTAAATTGGGTTTTATTTGTGAAATACACATTTGTGTTTAACCTTTCTCTTTTCAAATTGCAGCAAACCAAATATTAAGAAAGAGGTTTTTGTTTCCATATGTGCCTTGGGGGGGGCGCTAGGAATTCACTGGGGAGCCAAAGGGGGCGCCAGCCTGCAAAAGTTTGGGAACCACTGGTCTATATGGTCTCCCATGGATGATTTCAAAAGGTGTTAGCCCTTCTGAAGTGGGAGTAATTCTCATATAGAGCTTCACTAAGTCCAGGCACTCTGGCCAAGATCTGCCTGTTGTTTCCATGCATTTTTTCAACCTGCTTTTGATAGTGGAGTTTGCTCGTTCAACCAGGCCAGCGCTCGCAGGATGCCAAGCGCAGTGGTTTTTTAATGTTATCCCAAGGTGTACAGCCATGTTCTGTACAACTTGGTTCACAAAGTGTGGACCATTGTCACTGTAAATGGTTTGGGGGATGCCATGAGTCGGTATGATGGCTTTGCAGATGGCTTTTGCCACTGTTAAGGCATCTGCTCGTTTAGATGGAACTATTTCCACCCATTTGGAAAATGCATCAATCATCACTAAGCAGTATTTGTGAGGTCGACTTTGTGTGAGCTCAATAAAATCCATGTGCATGATTTGAAATGGGTAAGACGGTTTTGGAAATGAGCCTCTCTTAGGTCTCATGTTTCCTTGTGGATTATGTTTCACACAAACAGGACATGCTTTACAAAAAAATTTTAAGTAAGCATCTAAACCAAAGGTAGTGAACTGTTGATGTATGATGGACTTCATCCCTCCTGTCGACACATGGCAAGGCCCATGTGTCGCAATTGCTGCTGCCTTAAAAAGTGATTTTGGTAAAACAGGTTTGTCATTGATGTGGTGGATATTATCTGTATCCATTATTGCGCCTTTTGTCGTCCACATTCGTTTTTCCACCATTGGAGCATTGCCCTGCATATCTGTCAGTATAGTCTTATCTATGAGTTGCGTGTCCTCTGAATCCATTAAAAAAAATTCATGGCCATGTTTCCCTGCTGCTGCTTCTTTAGCAATTCTGTCTGCTAATCTGTTTCCATTTGAGGCTTCATCTGTGCCTGTGGTGTGAGCAGCACATTTACACATAGCTAGTTTAGCAGGTAAATGAATGGCCTCCAACAAGTCTTTTAACAAGGAGGCATGGGTAACCGGCTTACCGGTTGATGTTGTCATCCCTCTGCGCTCCCATTGTTTCGCAAAATAGAACAGAGTAGAAAACGCATACTGACTGTCTTTGTATACAGTGACTTCCTTATCTTCCGCTAATTGACAAGCTCTTGTTAGCGCAATTAGCTCAGCAGCCTGCGCTGACCTGTTGTATGGAAGCTTCTCTGCTTCAACAATCTGGTTTGGCAATTTCACAATTGCATAACCACTTTTATTGTTTCCTTTAGGATCCTTTGAACATGATCCATCCACAAACCACTTTTCCCCTTTGTCAAGTGGCGTGTCGCTTAAATCTTCTCTGGGCAGCTGTAGATGTTCTGTGGCATCCAAACAGTTATGTGGGGTACCATCCCCTGGCAACGGGATCAACGTTGCTGGGTTAAGGACTGTGCACCTCTTTATCACAATGTGTGGTTGTGACAGAAGTGTAGCAGTGTAAGACAGGTGTCTGGCTGGCGACTAAAAGTTCATTTTACTTTGCAGTAGCAACACATCTACAGCATGTGGAACGAGCAGCTCCATTTTGTGAAAGAGCACCACATCTGCAGCTTGTCTCACTGCAAGCGCTGCCGCGCATACTGCTTGGACACAGTCTGGCAAAGATTGAGCCACTGGATCCAATTTTTTGGAATAAATGCAATTGGTCTTAGTTTGCTGCCATGACTCTGCAGCAACACTGAGGTCATAAAACCATTCCTGCAGTCTGCTGTTTGCACAAAGGTTTTATTGTAGTCTGGCAAGATAAGAGTTGTAGTTTCCATCAGAGCCTGTTTCAGCACTACAAAAGCATCATCTGCTACTGGTGTCCACATTATTTTTTCTGTCATTGCCATGGGGACTCCATGCACAATATTCAGCAGCGGTTGTGTCTTTTCCGCATAATGTGGGATCCATGCTCTGCAGTAATTGCAGAGCCCCAAAAATGACATCATTTGTTTTTTTGTTTCAGGTTTCGGTGCATCTGCAATGATCTGCTTTCTGGTTCTTTGTATCTGTCTTTCAGAAGCTGACAAAGTGTGACCTAAATAGTTCACTTCCTGTCTGACCCATTGTAGCTTGTTCTTGCTCACTTTATTCCCTGTTTTGCAGAGAAAGTGTAACAATGCTAAGGAGTCTTCCTTGCAAGCAGCTTCAGTTTCAGAGGCTACCAGGAGATCATCTACATAAACTAGAAGTTGGCTTTTGTTTGACATCTGAAAATCAGCCAAACAGGCCATGATAGCTTGAATGAAAATAGTTGGACTATCAGCAAATCCCCGTGGCAATCTGGTGTACGTATAGCTTTGTCCTTTAAAGGTAAACGCAAACCAAAACTGTGAGTCTGGGTGAATTGGCACTGAGAAAAATGCATTGCTAAGATCAATTACTGTGAAAAACTTCTGGTTAGGTTTCAAAGTGTTCAGAAGTGTGTGTGGGTCAGGCACATTAGGTGCTCTTGTCTGCACTGCATCATTCACTGCTCGTAAATCTTGTATCATTCGCCAATCAATTTTATTGGCCTTTTGGACTGGAAAAATAGGAGTGTTGCAAGGAGAATCCGAGCACTTCCTAATGATTCCTCCTGTCAAAAGATCATTTATAACAGGGGCAATACCATTTATTGCCTCGTGTTTTAAAGGATATTGCTTAACTCTTGGACGCCACTCTGATCTTGGTTTGATCTGTACTGGGGGAATGGACGTTAAAAGTCCTACATCAGATGGGCCCTTTGTCCACAGTTTTTCAGGAAGCCCAGCCAATTCCCCCTCCTCCTCTTCATTCAAACAAATGTCAACTAGTCAGGGAAGCGCACAAGCGCATGCCCTACCAACAGCTACTTCACACACTGTTTGCTTCCACATGTCACAACTGGTACTGTAGCTCCACCCATCACCTTTGTCCTCATAATCAGTGACAGATCCAGCAAGTTTAATTCGGCAACCCACATCTGCCCATGTTACACTGAGGTTTGAACAATGAAATGTGGGGTACAGCCGACAACATGTATTTGTCTTTCTGAGGAGCGGGCAGGAGCACAGCAGCAGCTGCAAATGACCTGCGGTCTGTGTACAGAGCAGTGATTGTTAAAGTTACTTCTGTGTCACTGAGAAAACTTTCAATATAGTCATCATGTGGATCAGTGAGAATATTCATGGTGACATGTAACTGATTACAAGTCATTTCTGATTCAGGTCGGGACAATTGTTTTCGAGCTTCACCCAGCAATCTGCTTGGTAGCTTGGGATTCCGTTCAGGAGTGATGTCATAGGAGCAGCAAATCTGTTCACCTGCTTGTGCAGCATATGAGTCTACATCTCTCACTCTACATGCTCGCATGCCATCCTTTACTGGAATTATTGCAATTCCCAACCGAGTCATCAGATCTCGTCCCAGCAGGTTTATGGGACATTTTGGGGATAGAACAATCGAGACTGAAGCTATGACTCCCGTTTCATCATCTCTCACTACAACTGGATTGGAGATACTCTCCTTGTGTACCTGCCCATCAGCAAATTTCACCCAAATTGTATTTTGGGAGGCCTTTAGATGAGGGACTTTAGTTTTTATTACGGTTTTACAAGCTCCGGTATCACACAAAAACTCTACTTCACTTCCTCCAATGTTTAAGGTAACATATGGTTTTTCTTTTAATGCACTCAGAATGTCCCATGCTGTATGAACATCTACTATTTCTTCCTCTGTAGGAGCACAAGAGGTCATAGGGGAGGAATCTAGTCATGCTGAGAATTTGGCTTTCCCTCTGCCCCTTCCTCCACCCCTTGATTGGTTTTGTTTTGCAAAACGACACTCTCTTGACCAGTGTCCACGTTTCCCACAGTTCCAACAGTTGTCAGAATCTGGTGGGGGTTTTGAATTGTATGGTGGCCTTCGACCTTGTTGGCCTCTACCTCCTCTTCTGACCCGCTGGGACCCTTGGAAGAAGACTGTTGTATCTTCATCTAGGTCATCAACGTCTAGATGAAATACATCAGAACTTTTGCCTTTTTTGATCACTTTTTCAGCATGTCTGGCCCATTGCATAGTTGTTGTCACACTTGCAATATCTACTTCCACCAAATGTTTCCTCACCCAGTTGCCTATTTCAGGGCGGAAATTAGTAAGGAGCGCATTTTTAAGCTGTTGCTGATAAGCACTCTCAGCTGCATCATTGAATGGGATGCCACTATGCACCCTGAATTATTTTTCAAATCTCAAGCGAAAATCATCAGTATCTTCCCCAGGCTTCTGTTTTATTCCTGCCAAATGACCATAATTCGCTCGTCTTTGAAATATAGTTCGCACTCTTTGCACAAGATCATTCCATTGTGCTGCATACTCCCCTCCCAATCGATTTCCCTCAACAGGATAGGGAAAAGGCCCTTGATTATTTCTACCTTTATAATTTCCTCTAACCTTTGCCCAGTCTTTTCCCAAGGAAGACATTGCAGCTTCTCCTGCCTCATGCCCATTTAGTCTATAGGAATGTATGATTCCAACCATGTCTTCTGCCCATTTATCTGGGTCTTCAGCAACAGGGGTAACCCCTTCAACTGCTTTCCTTGCCTCTTCCAAAGTCCATGGCCGAAAAACATATGTATGTGGAGGTTGGCCTTCCCCTCCAATAGGGTTTGGCACCTGTATCATTGGGCACACATCAACATTGTCTAAATTTTGGGAAAATCTAGCAGCAGTGGTCAAACTTCTTGTTTGTACAGGGCTTCTAATAATTTGACCCTGACCTTTTTTGCTGTTATATGGGGGAGGGTGCAGGTCTGTTAAGCTTGGATACAAGTTTTGCGCACGAGCGGAAAGCCCCTCTTGCTCCTCTGCTTGAGGTGCACCTGGGACAGTGCGCCTGCGCACTGTGGCCTCATTGTCTTCCGGCCTGACAAACATAGTCGCAGCCTCATCACTTTTCATCTTTCTATCTTTTGTCTTTTGGATTTGTTCTCTTCTCTCTTGTGAAGCATTCAACCACATTCTAGCACAAATCAATTCTCTCTCTTTTCTCTTCTTTTTCAGTCCCTTTGACTTCCTATTCACACTCTCCTCCAAAACATCAACCACTATCTTCCACACTTCAACTTTCAACTTCCCTTCTACTCCATACTTTTTCTTCCACTTCGGCATGTATTGCATACAATTAACAAATTTACTCGCCATGTACTTCTCATCTCCATCAAGAGCTGGGGATTTACCGTTTTTATTTCCCATCTTAACTTGGTATTTTAGGTTTATACAATTTTGTTTCAAAAATTTATACTCTTTCTTTGAGGATCCTCAATGCAGGTTTAAATTGACCTTTCAACAAATTCTCTTTCTAGTCAATTTATCCTACCAGACACACTCTCAACCACACAAACTCCAGCGCTTTTTATTTTTAGGCCTATCCAGGATGGGTGTAAAACCCTTCCAAACAGCTTGGAAAAACGGACAAAAAAAAAGAATCTACGCCCTTCTTCAATTAGGAAAAAGAAACTCTGTTTTTTCTTAGCCCGTTCCTTCCACTGGGACTTGAACCCAAGCTGTTCTTTGGCCGGAAAAACGTACAAAGAAAAATCTACACTCTTCTTTGATTAACAAAAAAGAAGCTCCGTGTTTCTTAGCACGTGCCTTCCACTGGGACTCTAACCAGAGCCAGATCCCTCAGCTTGGAAAAACAGACAAAGAAGAATCTACGCACCTCTTCGATGAACGAAAAAGAAGCTCTGCTTTTCTTAGCCTGTTTCTTCCCCTGGGACTTGAACCCAAGCTATATTCCGCGCACCTCTACCTTTTACGCGTTTCACAACAACACAATCACACAACTTTAGGGCTTTAACTTACTTGTCCCCTGGCTCGTTGCACTGCCGGGTCCCGTCAATCCACCTCTGTCAGACGAAGGCAGACCTAAGATGCTGGCCCAGCGAAGAATTTCCTTCCCAGGTCTTTCTTTACCAGGTCCGGAAATGGACGCTGGCCCGTCGACGGTGTACAGCGTGTCGTCCTCCGTCAGCCAGATGGCGGGTATGAGAGGTCCCGGGTTTCGGCACCAAAATGTTAGAGTGGTGCTCACTCTAACTTATTTTGCAAGAACCACACGGGAGACAATTAAGTCTTTTGAGACACCTGCAGGTAGAGAGTCCATTCGTCGCTGTGCATACAGCGATGATCGAATGACGCCTGACTCTCGCCTCCTGCATGAGCGTTTTTATTAAGGAAAACAGGGTGGGGGTGAGAGTGGACTGGATAGAGAAGAGAAAGCCCTTGACCTCTAGTCAAAGCATAGCAAGGGAATGTTTTACGACATTGTGTAGGATGGGACAAGCTAGGTTATTTATTACTGGTTACACACCAACATAAGCATAAAACTAATCTACCTAGGTTATTTATTACTGGTTACATTCCAACATAATCATACGATCAAGATAGTTTGGAAAACCCTGACACACTTGTCACTTTACTGGAAATATGGCATATATTTTCATAGAATGTACTGTGTATACGTAGGTTATATAATGTGTTACTAACAGGAATTATAAGGCTGTTGACTTGACTGATATGCACTTTTGTCTTTACTTTTATGCCGTGTTATCTTCACCATACGTTGCCCATAACAAAAAAGCCAGACATTCAATTATTTGAAAATCTATGAATATATTGAAAATATATTAACCTAATCTACCATTATATTCTAACTTTGGGTTGTTGTCTTTTTAGGGATGTGATGTGTTATGGTACGATACAAGCCACGTGTTGTTGTTTTTTTAATCGGAGGGTTAACAAAGAGACCATTGCAGTAAAAGCTCGATGCATTTATGTCAATGGCAGCAACCGACTCCCTGCAGTACATGTTAGTTTTACGGTATAAATAACTCCATGAGCCAACTCGTCATACACTGGCCAATGGCAGATCTTTGATGGTAACATGAACACTTGTACATGTCAGTTTCCGTCTTTTTCCCTTTATCAGTTGTTTCCCTCTCATGTTGTGTTCATGTATGGGTAGAGAAATTTGGATGAGATGGCAGTGTCTGTCATTAACTCGAAGTGCTACATTATACAATATACAGGCATTATGCGGCTAAAAAGAAGCACTATGTATTGTAAATTTTGATCCAATGATGTGTAAATTCATAAAAAATTCCTACCCCGTTTCTACTTTGCGGATCTTTATCACGGGTGGTTCTGGAACGCATCTCCCGCAATAGATGAGGGATCACTGTAATAACACCAAGCCAATTTTGTAAGCAGAGCTCCGGGTCACATCCGTCCCTAACTGCGAATGTAGCGATGCAGAGTGACAAAGAACTCATTTCCCTGACCCAGCCTTTATACAGAACATTTAAACAAAAGGGGGTGCTTTGCTGTTTGTGTGTGTCTTCTTGGTTGTTGGCTGTCATGGAGATAATTGTGTGAGAGGCTGGTCAGCCCGATCCTGCTGTATGGTTTGTTCTCTTTCAGCTGGACTGCCAAAAAGAATTTGTCCTAATTGGTGCATGATTTGATGTCCTTAAGCTGGACTGCCAGCAAAGAAGTTGTCGTAATTGGTGCATGGTTTGATGTCCTTTAGCTGGACTGCCAACAAAGAAGTTGTCTTATTCTTCCCGTGAGATTCATGTCCAGGCCCCCTTCTCCTCTACCATGGGGATTTTCTGCCGCTGGCTCCATGTGAGAGTCTCGACTTGCTAACAGATGTTTCATTGATGTTCAGTTAATTTATGGGATTTCTGTGGGTTTACAATCATCGTAATTGTGATTTTTCTGGCCATTTCTTTACTAAGTTTGATGCATTTTTGTTATGGTTCATTTCTCCTGCCATGAAAGGGACCACGGATGTAGGTCTTGGGGACATGTCGAAAAAAAGAGTGACGTGGATGTAGAGGAGACAGCTCTGTATGTTCGGTGGGCTTGAAAAAGAATAAAAACACCTGTTAAAGGACAAAACATGCAGCTCTTCGTGACTCGTGACTCGAAGCCGCAACATATTTGGCGAGCCAGCCAGGAGGAATGGGTTTTGTTTGAGACCTGCGACAGACATGGGTGATTAGCACCGTTAGCGACTAACGTTAGCGCGTTGCTACCAAAGAAACCCCTGCTCCAACAACGAACCGAAATATTCCTGACAAATGGATCACCTCGTGAGTGCCGAGTATGGAACAAGAAGTGTTCAGGGATGAGAATTTTCCGCGGATCCGCGGATTTCCGTGTTTTTTTCCGTCTAAAGTATTTTCGTGAATTGTGTAAATCCGTTGAGAAAATTATTTTTTTATATATGGAGGGGAGCAGGCAACGTTACCCTCGGCGACTCGCGAGCATTCCCCCGCCCGCCGCGACGGCATATATACTGTATATACCGTAATTTTCGGACTATAAGTCGCGTTTTTTTTCATAGTTTGGGTGGGGGGGCGACTTATAATGTGGAGCGACTTATATATGTTTTTTTTCAAAAATCTTGAGCCAACTCGTCATACACTGGCCAATGGCAGATCTTTGATGGTAACATGAACACTTGTACATGTCAGTTTCCGTCTTTTTCCCTTTATCAGTTGTTTCCCTCTCATGTTGTGTTCATGTATGGGTAGAGAAATTTGGATGAGATGGCAGTGTCTGTCATTAACTTGAAGTGCTACATTATACAATATACAGGCATTATGCGGCTAAAAAGAAGCACTATGTATTGTAAATTTTGATCCAATGATGTGTAAATTCATAAAGAATTCCTACCCCGTTTCTACTTTGCGGATCTTTATCACGGGTGGTTCTGGAACGCATCTCCCGCAATAGATGAGGGATCACTGTAATAACACCAAGCCAATTTTGTAAGCAGAGCTCCGGGTCACATCCGTCCCTAACTGCGAATGTAGCGATGCAGAGTGACAAAGAACTAATTTCCCTGACCCAGCCTTTATACAGAACATTTAAACAAAAGGGGGTGCTTTGCTGTTTGTGTGTGTCTTCTTGGTTGTTGGCTGTCATGGAGATAATTGTGTGAGAGGCTGGTCAGCCCGATCCTGCTGTATGGTTTGTTCTCTTTCAGCTGGACTGCCAAAAAGAATTTGTCCTAATTGGTGCATGATTTGATGTCCTTAAGCTGGACTGCCAGCAAAGAAGTTGTCGTAATTGGTGCATGGTTTGATGTCCTTTAGCTGGACTGCCAACAAAGAAGTTGTCTTATTCTTCCCGTGAGATTCATGTCCAGGCCCCCTTCTCCTCTACCATGGGGATTTTCTGCCGCTGGCTCCATGTGAGAGTCTCGACTTGCTAACAGATGTTTCATTGATGTTCAGTTAATTTATGGGATTTCTGTGGGTTTACAATCATCGTAATTGTGATTTTTCTGGCCATTTCTTTACTAGGTTTGGTGCATTTTTGTTATGGTTGATTTCTCCTGCCATGAAAGGGACCACGGATGTAGGTCTTGGGGACATGTCGAAAAAAAGAGTGACGTGGATGTAGAGGAGACAGCTCTGTATGTTCGGTGGGCTTGAAAAAGAATAAAAACACCTGTTAAAGGACAAAACATGCAGCTCTTCGTGACTCGTGACTCGAAGCCGCAACATATTTGGCGAGCCAGCCAGGAGGAATGGGTTTTGTTTGAGACCTGCGACAGACATGGGTGATTAGCACCGTTAGCGACTAACGTTAGCGCGTTGCTACCAAAGAAACCCCTGCTCCAACAACGAACCGAAATATTCCTGACAAATGGATCACCTCGTGAGTGCCGAGTATGGAACAAGAAGTGTTCAGGGATGAGAATTTTCCGCGGATCCGCGGATTTCCGTGTTTTTTTCCGTCTAAAGTATTTTCGTGAATTGTGTAAATCCGTTGAGAAAATTATTTTTTTATATATGGAGGGGAGCAGGCAACGTTACCCTCGGCGACTCGCGAGCATTCCCCCGCCCGCCGCGACGGCATATATACTGTATATACCGTAATTTTCGGACTATAAGTCGCGTTTTTTTTCATAGTTTGGGTGGAGGGGCGACTTATAATGAGGAGCGACTTATATATGTTTTTTTTCAAAAATCTTCCCCCCCCCAAAAAAAGTGAAACCGTGATAAACGAACCGCGATGTAGCAAGGGATTACTGTAATTTGAATTTCAAGTGACGTCAGCAGCGCGATGCGGCGTGGGGCGGCGGTTGTTTACATAAAGGACAAAGATTGATCACGGGATGACGAAGATGACGAAGGGCCCCACGTACTATCGGCATCATTAGCGGCTTTGTTTCTAAGTGACACGGCGGACGAAGAGTTTGAAGGATTTAAGGATTTGGAGTGACACAGAAGGTTTGAAAAACTATGGCTTTTACGCACGCTCCTACTCTACGGAGCTCTCTTTCACCTCCGTGGATAGAAGTCGGGGGCCGGCGCTCGGCCGGGTGGCTGTCCGGGGAGGTGGATGGGGCTTGGACATGGCTTTTACGCACGCCCGGTCCTGTTCTATGGAGCTCTCTTCCATCTCCGTGGCTGGAAATGCCACCTCCGGGGATGGAAGTCCACGCCGCCACACGCCTGGAAGTCCATGCCGGTGCTTGGGTCCTTGTACTTTGTTAACGCTACAATATAGTTATATACTAGATCTGTGGAAAAACGACGAGGCTGACGTCAGGGCACACGCGCGGCGTTGTTGACAAAAGACAAGGAATTTGATCGATGGATTTAATGATTTGGAGTGACACAGATGGTTTGATAATATTATTGCTTATATAATAGTTATTTGATATCTCATTTATAAATCGTTATATGGGCCTGTGGAATATTTTGAAGTGCAAGCACCGTCAGCGGCGCGCACCCGTTGTTGACAAAGGACGATCGATGGATTTAATGAATTGGAGTGACACAGATGGTTTTATAAACGTGTTATTTATGTAATAGTTTTTTTTTATAACTCTGAATGTTACGTCAGGCCCGTTCTCAGCTCTTTGTTTGTGTTTATGTCACGTTAGCATACCTATCGTTTAGCCTGTTGTTGCTCGTTCATGTCTGTTCTTGGTGTTGGATTTTGTCGAATAAATTGCCCCCCAAAATGCGATTTATACTCCGGAGCGACTTATATGTTTTTTTTTTCACGTTATTGTGCATTTTATGGCTAATGCGACCTATATTCCGGAGCGACTTTTAGTCCGAAAATACAGTATATACGTAAATACTAGATTTGTGGAATAACGACGAGGCTGACGTCAGGGCGCACGCGCGGCGTTGTTGACAAAGGACGAGGAATTTGATCGATGGGTTTAATGATTTAGAGTGCACAGATGGTTTGATATTATTGCTTATACAATAGTTATTTGATATCTAATTTATAAATCGTTATATGGGCCTGTGGAATATTTTGAAGTGCAAGCGCCGTCAGCGGCGCGCACCCGTTGTTGACAAAGGACGATCGATGGATTTAATGAATTGGAGTGACACAGATGGTTTTATAAACGTGTTATTTATGTAATAGTTTTTTTTAATAACTCTGAATGTTACGTCAGGCCCGTTCTCAGCTCTTTGTTTGTGTTTATGTCACGTTAGCATACCTATCGTTTAGCCTGTTGTTGCTCGTTCATGTCCGTTCTTGGTGTTGGATTTTGTCGAATAAATTGCCCCCCAAAATGCGACTTATACTCTGGAGCGACTTATATATGTTTTTTTTCACTTTTTTTTAAAGCCGGATTTGGATACAAAAAGATATCCCAAGCTTTAAACATCTCAAGGAGCACTGTGCAAGCAATTATATTGAAATGGAAGGAGTATCAGACCACTGCAAATCTACCAAGACCCGGCCGTCCCTCCAAATTTTCATCTCAAACAAGGAGAAGACTGATCAGAGATGGAGCCAAGAGGCCCATGATCACTCTGGATGAACTGCAGATAACTACAGCTGAGGTGGGAGAGTCTGTCCATAGGACAACAATCAGTCGTGCACTGCACAAATCTGGCCTTTATGGAAGAGTGGCAAGAAGAAAGCCATTTCTCAAAGATTTCCATAAAAAGTCTCGTTTAAAGTTTGCCACAAGCCACCTGGGAGACACACCAAACATGTGGAAGAAGGTGCTCTGGTCAGATGAAACCAAAATCGAACTTTTTGGCCACAATGCAAAACGATATGTTTGGCGTAAAAGCAACACAGCTCATCACCCTGAACACACCAACCCCACTGTCAAACATGGTGGTGGCAGCATCATGGTTTGGGCCTGCTTTTCTTCAGCAGGGACAGGGAAGATGGCTAAAATTGATGGGAAGATGGATGGAGCCAAATACAGGACCATTCTGGAAGAAAACCGGTTGGAGTCTGCAAAAGACCTGAGACTGGGACGGAGATTTATCTTCCAACAGGACAATAATCCAAAACATAAAGCCAAATCTACAATGGAATGGTTCACAAATAGACGTATCCAGGTGTTAGAATGGCCAAGTCAAAGTCCAGACCTGAATCCAATCGAGAATCTGTGGAAAGAGCTGAAGACTGCTGTTCACAAACGCTCTCCATCCAACCTCACTGAGCTCGAGCTGTTTTGCAAGGAAGAATGGGCAAGAATTCCAGTCTCTCGATGTGCAAAACTGATAGAGACATACCCCAAGCGACTTGCAGCTGTAATTGCAGCAAAAGGTGGCGTTACAAAGTATTAGCGCAAGGGGGCCGAATAATATTGCACGCCCCACTTTTCAGTTTTTTATTTGTTAAAAAAGTTTAAATTATCCAATAAATTTTGTTCCACTTCACGATTGTGTCCCACTTGTTGATTCTTGACAAAAAATTTAACTTTTATATCTGTTTGAAGCCTCAAATGTCGCGAAATGTTGAAAGGTTCAAGGGGGCCGAATACTTTCGCAAGGCACTGTATAACAATATATTCGAGTTATTTTGCCTCATTCAAATCATGCAAAAACTGTCTATCACATCTTAATATCTGAACATTTAAATATGTAAACTAAAGTGCAATCACATTTGTAAATGAATGGCTTCTGGTTTTTGAAATGTAAATAAAACAATCTACTGTGATAAAACAACAAAATTGCAATAACTGCATTAACCATCAAAGTGAAGTCTAACTGTAACTGTAGTCTTGAAACATCCGAATAAGGAAAAACATTGCAATAAAATAATGCAAACTGCTACCGCTATTGTTGGGGAGCCTGAGGACTGTATAGGGAGTTGGCTCGGATGGTTATGCTCTTTTCGCCCCCCGGTGTCGGTCAGAACACAGAAGGGAAGACATGGTGCAGTTTTGATTGCTTTACTGAATTATTGGCAAAAAAGTAACAGGCACTGTGGCTCATAGGGGCATACAGGCAAACTGGCAAAAGGGTATAGGCACAAATTTGGTCATAAGGAAATGAGAGCAGATGTGTGTAGTGTGCATGGGTGAGTCTTTGGGTATGCGAATGTGATTCTTGTGTGTGTGATTATTGTGTGTGTGTGTGTGTGTGTGTGTGTGTGTGTGTGTGTGTGTGTGTGTGTGTGTGTGTGTGTGTGTGTGTGTGTGTGTGTGTGTGTGTGTGTGTGTGTGTGTGTGTGTGTGTGTGTGTGTGTGTGTGTGTGTGTGCGCGCGCGCGCGTGTGGAGTGTGTGTGCGTGTGTGTGTATGTGTGTGGTGTGTGGTGTGTGTGTGTCTGCAACAGACAGAAATACAGCACATAAGTCAATGCTCAACTTCTGACGTCACACAACACTAGTAGACGGCACACATTACATAACTAACTGCGCGTAACGGTTCCGCTATATTAAATAACCATAAATGAAATACTCTCGGCAACACACCAAACATAAGTCATCGAGACAACAAAATACATTTGCTGGCGACCGTTAGTCGCCGTGCCGCTGCATAACGGCTGTAGTCATGCGTGTACGCTGCTCGTATGAATCGAGGCAAACTTAAAGGAGCGCGCCGGAGCTGTCAATCAAACGGTGCGCACACGAAGCAAACCGCGATCGGACAAACGGCACAACAGTGGACAGTCGTAACAATGAAATGTCTATACAGTAATCCCTCGCTACATCGCGGTTCGTTTGTTGCGGTTTCACTACATCACGGAGTTTTTTTTCCAAATTCAAAAAAATTCATATTAAAAAAAAAACTTCTAATTTGGGAAATTATGGCACGAAAGTTGCCCACACACCAGCAGAAGGCAGGGAGTGCCCACACAATTGCAGTGCGTACACTTGTACCTTTTTATAAAAATGTTTTTATAATAATAAGAGTTCTAAAAACATATTTACAATGTTGTACCTTGTTATAGAAAAATTGTTAAAGAAAAAAGAAGTTAAAGAACTTTTCAAATCCTACCCCCTATCTCTTCTATCTATTCATAATACAGATTTTTCTATACCTATGTACTTATATACCATAATTATATACCACACACATTACTACACTTGTGTAATAATGCACAATAATCAGAACAATAATACCATGTGCTAAAATGCAATAATCAGAGTAATCAATAATAATCAATGATATAATCAATACATTATGATCAATACCATATAATTAATACAATAATCAATCATCTATATTTATATAATAACACAGATAGGACTGTTTTACAATACCCATGCTACCCCTCTTCCCTGTATTTGGCCCAAATAGATAGTTTGTATTTATTTTTAAATTGGTTGATGGTTGGACATTGTTTCATTTCCGTGCTCAGGCTGTTCCATAGGTTCACTCCGTAGATTGTTATGCAATGTTTTTTTATTGTGGTCCGGCAATTTTGTACTCTGAAGTTTAATGGCGCTCTCAATTCGTAACCTCCTTCTCTATCATGAAACCTTATCTGTAGTTGTTTTGGCAATAAATTATTTCTGGCTTTATACATAAATTGTGCTGTCATTAAATCTATAGTATCTTGCAATTTGATTACTTTTGACTTTATGAATAATGGATTGGTATGTTCTATGTAACTGACTTTGTTGATGATACTTATGGCTCTTTTTTGAAGGATGAATGATGGCTCTAATGAACATTTGAATGTGTTGCCCCAGACCTCTATGCAATAAATAAAGTACGGTGAAACCAGGGAACAGAACAGAGTGCGGAGTGATTTGCTGTTTGAATAGTGTCGTGCTTTAGCTATGACTGAAATGCTTTTAGAGATTTTTGTACAGATATATTTAATGTGAGGTTTCCATCACACCAAGAAATTTGATTTCATGTACTCTTTCAATGCGAACACGCTCTATCTGTACTGCTGCCTTGCTGTCAATCTTTCTATTACTGAATATAATGAATTTTGTCTTGCTTAAGTTTAATGATAACTTATTTGTATTGAACCAAGATTTTATTTTGATGAATTCTGATGTGATATTATTCAAAAGCTGCTGCAAATTCTCACCTGTACCAAGGATGTTGTGTCATCAGCAAACAGAATGAATTTGAGTAATTGAGAAGTTTTACATGTCATTTATGTACAACAATTTGGGTCCCAACACTGACCCCTGTGGCACACCACAAACAATGTTCAACCAGCTTGACTGTACATCTTCTATTTTTACAAATTGCTTCCTGTCTTTTAAATAACTTATGATCCAATGTAGTGCAGTACCTCTAATCAGAATAGAATAGAATAGATCTTTATTGTCATTGTCACACATGTGCAACGAAATTTAAAAAGTGCCAACCGATCAGTGCATGAAATAAAATAAAAAAAAATAGAATAAAAAGATAAAAAAATACAAGCTAAAAACCCACAGAAGAACATACACAGACATACCGTAATTTTCGGACTATAAGTCGTGTTTTTTTTCATAGTTTGGGTGGGGGGGGCGACTTATACTCAAGAGCGACTTGTGTTTTTTTTCAAAGATTTTCAAAAAAAAAAAAAAATGAAACCGCGATAAACGAACCGCAATGTAGCAAGGAATTACTGTAATTTGAATTTCAAGTGACGTCAGCAGCGCGACGTCGCGGTCAGCAGCGCGACGTCAGCAGCGGCTGGAAGTCCACGCCGCCACACGCCTGTAAGTTTGTTTTGTTAAATAAAGAGCCGTTTACCAAACCCACGTCTTTCCTTGAACTTTGTTAACGCTACAATATAGTTATATAGTAGATCTGTGGAGTAACGACGAGGCTGACGTCAGGGCGCACGCACGCGCGGCGTTGTTGACAAAGGACGAGGAATTTGATCGATGGATTTAATGATTTAGAGTGCACAGATGGTTTGATAACATTATTGCTTATATAATAGTTATTTGATATATAATTTATATATCGTTATATGGGCCTGTAGAATATTTTGAAATGCAAGAGCCGTCAGCGGCGCGCACGCATTGTTGACAAAGGACGATTGATGGATTTAATGAATTGGAGTGACACAGATGGTTTTATTAACGTGTTATTTATGTAATAGTTTTTTGAATAACTCTGAATTTCACGTCAGGGCCGTTCTCAGCTCTTAGTTTGTGTTTATGTCACGTTAGCATACCTATCGTTTAGCCTGTTGTTGCTCGTTCATGACTGTTCTTGGTGTTGGATTTTGTCGAATAAATTGCCCCCCAAAATGCGACTTATACTCCGGAGCGACTTATATATGTTTTTTTTCACTTTTTTGGGCATTTTATGGCTGGTGCGACTTATACTCCGGTGCGACTTATAGTCCGAAAATTACGGTAATAATTTTCTTTTAGCGGCATTCAATGTGACTACCGCTGTAGGGTAAAAACTGTTGGCGAATCTGCTAGTCCTTGACCTAATTGATCTGTAGCGTCTGCCTGATGGCAACAGTTCGAAAAGGGAGTGGCCAGGGTGGGAAGTGTCCTTCAGAATGTTCTGTGTTTTTTTGAGACAGCGGGTTCTGTGTAGGTCTTCCAGTGTGGGGAGAGGGCAGCCAATGATCTTCTGTGCTGTGTTGATGACCCCTTGGAGCTTTTTCCTCTGAGCAGCAGTGCAGCTGGAGTACCAAACACATATACAGTACGTTAAAGTGCTTTCTATGGAGCAGCGATAGAAGGACACCAGCAGTCTTTGTGTAATGCTGTGCCTCCTCAGCACCCTTAGGAAGTAGAGTCTCTGCTGGGCCTTTTTAAGCATCTCAGAGGCGTTCACGCCCCAGGTGAAGTCCTCCTCGATGTGGACTCCCAGGTAGCGGAAAGAGGACACCCTCTCCACACAGACCCCGTTGATGATAACTGGTGGAATGTCCGTTTTATTTTTCCTCCTAAAATCAATGACCAGTTCTTGGGTTTTAGCCGTGTTTAGGAGGAGATTGTTCTCTCCGCACCACTCCGATAGCTGCACCACTTCGTCCCTGTAGGCCAGGGGTCACCAACTCCGGTCCTCAAGGGCGCCAATCCAGCCTGTTTTAGGTGCAGCCCTACAACAACACACCTGATTCAAATAATCAGGATCGCTATCAGCCTTAATAGAGCTTGCTGATGAGCTGATCATTTGAATCAGGTGTGTTGTTGTAGGGCTGCACCTAAAACAGGGTGGATTGGCGCCCTTGAGGACCGGAGTTGGTGACCCCTGCTGTAGGCAGACTCATCCCCCTTTGAGATGAGCCCCACCACGGTTGTGTCATCCGCAAATTTCACGATGGTGTTGCTGCGGTGGGCGGGGGTGCATGTATGTGTGTAGAGCGTGTAAAGCAGTGGGCTCAGTACGCAGCCCTGTGGGGAGCCGGTACCAAGACTGAGAGGTGTGGATGTATGACGGCCCACTCTCACCCTCTGGCTGCGACCCGTCAGGAAGCTCTTAATCCACCTGCAAGTATTATGTGGAAGTCCCAGGCCCCCCCAGTCTGTGGGGGAGGATGGTGTTAAAAGCAGAGCTAAAATCCACGAAGAGCATCCGCACATAGCTCCCCGGCTGCTCCAGGTGGGACAGTGCAGCGTGGAGGGCTGTAGCTACTGCGTCCTCTGTGGATCTATTCGCCCTGTAGGCAAACTGGTGGGGGTCAAAACCTCTGAACAGGAGTGCTGTGATGTGACCCCGTACCAGCTTTTCAAAGCACTTCATCACCACCGGGGTGAGTGCGACTGGCCGGTAGTCATTAAGGCTGGTGATGTGGCGTTTCTTGGGCAGGGGGACTATAGTGGAGGACTTTAAACAGGATGGGACGGTGGACTCGGTAAGGGACTGGTTGAAAATCTTTGTGAAGACCTGCGCAGTCCTTCAGGACACGCCCAGTGACGCCGTCAGGACCCGCAGCCTTCCTCGAGTTGATGGTCCGCAGCGTGCGCCTCACCTCGTGCTCCTTCACTGTGAGGGTGAAGCTGCTGCGGACTGTGGGATGTGATGTGGCCGCTTCAGGCGGCTCGGACTTGAACCGGGCAAAGAAGGTATTGAGGACCTCTGCCAGTGAGGCGTCCCCTTCAGCAGCTCCGATGGTGGTTCTGTAGTTGGTGAGATGCTGGACTCCCTGCCACACCTGCTTGCTGTTGTTGCTGTCCAGGTGATCCTCAATCCTCTTCTTGTAGGCAAGCTGGGCCTCTCTGATGCCTCTCCTCAAGTTGGCTCTGGCTGTGCTGTAGAGAGCCCCGTCCTCAGACCTGAGGGACAGGGCGGTGTCCCTCTCCTCCAGCAGCCGAAGGACCTCCCGGGTCATCCAGGGCTTCTGGTTGGGGTATATCCGTATAGGTTTGTCCACAGTGACAGTGTCTGTGCAGTGCTTGATATAACACAGAACACTGTCTGTGAACACGTTCAAGTCCCGGTGTTTGAAGATGTCCCAGTTAGTCCTGTCGAAGCAGTCCTGCAACTGCTGAGAGGCGTCATCAGGCCAGGTTTTAACAGTTTTAGTGATGACAGGAGCTGATTTCCTGATGGTGGTATATGCCGGGATTAATAGCAGTGACATGTGGTCAGACTGGCCCAGGTGAGGTAGCTGTTTTGCCCTGTAGCCTAGCTTGATGTTGGAGTAGACCTTGTCCAGAGTGTTAACTCCTCTAGTGGCACATTTAACATGCTGGTGGAAACTAGGGAGTGCTGCTTTCAAATCTACATGATTAAAGTCCCCTGCCATGATGTGGACTGCGTCAGGATATCTGCTCAGCTGGCTGCTAATACTGCCATGTAATAGTCCAATAGCTAGCTTAGCATTAGCCTCCGGAGGTATGTATACAACAGTCGTCATGACTACGGTAAATTCACGAGGGAGGTAAAAGGGCCTGCATTTAATAGTCACATACTCCAGGTCCGGGCAGCAGTGACTGTCTACAGTCACCATATTAGTACACCAGTTGTTATTGACGTACATACATACGTACGGACTCGGACTCGGACCCGGACTCGGTGCTGATTTTGACCGAGTCCACCGAGTCCGACAATAAAAAAAAGAGGCAAGACGCAGCCAGAGAGTGTCAGGTTACAGTCAGCGCGGTAGGAGTTGGAAGAAGCAGTAAAAACTCCACCAAACTCGTCGTAATGACCCGTGATATATGTTATATCCTTACTATTTTCCAGGTTCTTAGATAGCAAGAATAGGTCGGACAACGACGTGAATGATAACTGCTTTATTCCTTACTCACAGTGCGTTCACAGGGCGTACCAGAACAACACAGAATGCCCATCCCGCTTCCGGGGTTTTTCTACTACGGAATTTGAGTTAGCCCAAAATACACAACATCTCTTCCCCTCTTACAATGAACGTGCTATATGCATGAACAACATAGTCTTATGCACCTATAACTTGACATCTTCAAGATCTATCAATAACTACCATTAAACAATTATCATATATGGTCCAGACAATTATGACAATAATATTCCCATGAAACCTTAACTTTGGGTGAGGGTGGACTACCTCGAATTATACCGAATTATAGCGAAAAACCGATGTCGTACGGCGTCGTACGGCGTCAACACTATGTTGTTTTCAATAAAAACATGAACTCACGTTTGCGTCAGTCAATTTTAATTTTTATAAAGGATTATTCTCATTTGATGTCTTTAAATTCATCCGCGTTCTGCCATTGAAGCGGGGTGCATTCAAAGACCAGTCGTACAGACGGAAACGTTTTGTGATCAAATCTTTCATAACGAGAATGATTTGAGTGAATTGATCTGAATGAATAATTGAAAAAATTTCAGTTCTGAAGGCTCCTTTTGTCCCAAGCAAAGTGACAGATGGTGGGGAGGGGGGATAAAAATTGTAAAATCAATTCACTCAAATCATTCTCGTTATGAAAGATTTGATCACAAAACGTGTGTGGCTTTTTCTTAAATGAACACGTTTGACATTGCTATCGTGTCAGCTTTTAATTATATTGTGCTGTTATGTTAAAGCAAATTAATAAATGCAACAATATTAATTTGCTTTGAAAATACCTGAGTAATAAAATAAAATGGATGGATGGATGAATGATGATCACAATTAAGTATAAAGTCTCCTTTGTAATATATACTCCTTGTAGCCCGTACCCAAAAAGAGGAGTTTCTTTGCATCGAGGTTTATGCAAAGAGCTCACGTAATTATATTGTTGCGTTTTGGTGAAGTGAATGAGTGTTCCGTCTGTACGACTGGTCTTTGAATGCACCCCGCTTCAATGGCAGAACGCGGATGAATTTAAAGACATCAAATGAGAATAATCCTTTATAAAAATTAAAATTGACTGACGCAAACGTGAGTTCTTCATGTTTTTATTGAAAACAACATAGTGCTGACGCCGTACAACATGGGTTTTTTGCTTTCCAAATAAGGGGTCGTCACTAATTATTTGTGTTTAGATAAATGTCTGAGCTATAATGGTGTAATTAATGATTAAAACTTGAAAGTATCTGTTTATTGTATTCGTTTATATGTTTAATAAAGACAAAGCCATCACAAAACTCTTGTAATTATTTAGATTTTGATCTAAATTAGCCTTGAATAAAGACTAAGCAGGCACATGAATTAACAGAAAAAATGGACAGCCGGACTCGGACTCGGACTCTTGGTCAAGAGGCCGGACTCGGACTCGGTGCAAAAATCCGACCGAGTCCACAGCTCCCTAAATTGTGGACCAAATCCAACAAATGTTTTTTCAAAGGGATTTAACCTTTCCACTCAAACTGACTTTTTTTTTTTAACTCTTGAATACTTTAGCTCCAGGACCTAGTCAAATATATTACATTACAAAACATGTACAAAGCTTTCAAAAAATTGTTGCCTGAAAATATCAAATGTGTATTCAAACTGTTGGATTTAGGGAGCGCTATCTGCGCCTCACGGCAAAAGCCATTGCTTGTTGGGTTGGGGACCACTGCTATAGAGGCTACAAAATAAGTTAACACATCAACTTTATAAATAGTCTATTTGCCGCCATTAGAACCACATCTATACTATTGTGCTGAAGTTGAGGGTCACACTAATAGATCTTCACTGAAACCTCTTTTCAAACTGAAAAAACAAGCAACAATAATTCTATTTTAACCTTTCCACTCAAACTGACTTTTTTTTTTTAACTCTTGAATACTTTAGCTCCAGGACCTAGTCAAATATATTACATTACAAAACATGTACAAAGCTTTCAAAAAATTGTTGCCTGAAAATATCAGATGTGTATTCAAACTGTTGGATTTGGTCCACAATTTCGCTATCTGCGCCTCACGGCAAAAGCCATTGCCAATCACCTGTTATCCAATTTACTCACTGCGTGCTCGTTTGATTTCTTCAGATTTAGGAAAATGCTAAGACACTGAAGCAGAAATTAGACTTACACAGGTTGGTTGAGTTCAATCACAATTCTTGTTAAGAAAGCTCTGTTTTCAGGAAAGTACAATACAGCGCCGGGCCTTTCAAGAGCAGAAAGTCTCCATTCAGAAAGGCAACGTTCAAGGTTCTTTGGTCAGTTTATATTCAGTTGCACAGGCCGGTGTGGGGCGAGTTTGATGGGTGATGAGTCGTTGGGGTGGGGCGAGTTCGCAGTAGAGTTTGATTCCATGGGAGTGGATGCTGGTTATGGACGATTCGGTGTGTGTGTGGGGGCTGCCGTCTTCCATCTTGTCTTTCGGCCTTGGTGATCATCTTTGGCCGAGTCCTTGGCTGTCTCCCTCTGGCACCAGCTGGTTTTATCTCCAAGTTACCTTCCTGTAAACATTCTGCTCCATTCTTACACTGTCGCACCTCATCCATTCGTCATTCTTTCAATTTTGTCATTTTGTACGGAATTATGTGAGCTTTTGGCTGTGACATCATCAATTTATTAATGTTCCCTGACGATGCAAAGTTTGTTCTTATGATACTCAATGTCTTTGCTTACATCATTACATTCTTAGTTTAATCAGGCTTCCAACCGTATCTCTTCTTTGTTAAGCAAAATATTTCCCTCTGTGCAGAGCGTTCAGTAGTAATCGAAAAGCTGGCGTCTCACATTTAGGCGACATATGACGTTTAGTCAAAACACAAGATATAATCAAGTACTGAACGGTCAAGACGACTCTGGCCGTGTCCATGATTTAGAGAAAAAACATCAGGCATGCATTACACAGTTCCTTAAGGGTCATTAAGCTATTTAGGCAACATATCAAAAGACATTTATTTTGCAGTGCACAGAAATACATATTGAATCGTGAAGTTGTAGCAACCTCTGTTATTATCTTATATCAAAGAATGTCTAGTTATGTCTTCTTTATTGGTTGACTCCATGAATATACTTGTCTGCTTAGATACTTTATCCAAGGAGATGTGAGCGTATCTGTTATTGTGGCTAGGCGGGTTTTGTGTCTTTTGACCCTATTCCTTCACTCCCCCAATGAATATGATTTTCTGGTTCGTTATAGTAAGGTATACCTCCATCCAATTTCGAAGCACGTCCATGTCTGATCCCGGTGTTCTGTATATACAGCTTACCACAATATTTCTTTTTGCTCTACTTATCTCTATGGTTAAACATTCAAACATATTATCCACAGTAGTTGACATACTTTCGATCACTTTGAAATTATAAATTACGTCTAGATATATTGCTACACCACCACCAATTTTATTCCTCCTATTTATATATAGCAACTCGTATCCTTCCATCTCAAATTCCATGCCTCGCTATTAAACCATGTTTCAGAAATTAAAATTATATTGAAGGGCTGTGTAAATTGTTTTAAATAATCCTTAATGTTTTGAAAATTGGCATACATGTTTCTGCTATTGGAGTGAATTATTGATATTTTGTTTTCGTCCGTAAAAGTGCTTTTGTATTGTTCATCTGTATAGTAGTTACAGTCATTGTTGAGGTTCAAGAGAAAATTGTTTTCCGGATCAATATCAATTCCAATGTCTAGCTGCTTGTAGGTTGTGTAGTTGAAAGTATTTAGTTCAGTCTGTTGAAGTTCATTAATTCTGAGTATTGCTTGTGATTCAGAGTGCTGTGTCTGTGTAATGTCCAGAGTCATGCAGAGTGTTGTGTTTTACGTACCCACTGTCCGTTGTTCAGTGTACTAAGGTTGGTTATGCTGCTTGGGCGTACTGGTGCGTGGATGGATGATCAGTCTGTCATTTCGTAGGTAGGCCATGTCTCCTCTTTCTCTTGCTGCTCTCAACTCTGGCATAAGCTCTTTTCCTTTCCATTTGACGGAGTCTGTGTAGTCCTCGTTGATATAGATTCTTGTGCCATGAAGAGCTTTTGCCTGCTGCAATATGGCGTCTCTGTCTTTATACCTGAGGAGTTTAACAACTATAGGTCTTGGTTTGCCACCTTCACTAGGTTTCCCTATACGGTGTGCTCTCTCTATTTCTACCTTGTGCTGTAGTTTAAGTTTTTCTTTCAAAATGTTTGTGATTGTTCCCTCTGTATCAGCCCAGGTTTCTTTTGGTGCTTCTGCCACTCCATCAAATACCAGGTTGTTTCTTCTGGTTTGTCCTTCCGGGTATTCCAGTTTGTCAGTCATAGTTAGCAAACTTTCACATACTTTAAATATGTCAGCCTGCATTGTGTTGGCTTTTTCAGTTTGTTTGTCGTTGCAAGATTTCAGGTCATCCACCTCTTTTTGGGTGAATTGCAGACTCACCTTGACCTCTTGGATATCTTTAATAAGAGTCTCAAATCTTTTATTTGTGGAATCCATAATAAGTTGGACGAAGCCTTTAAAGTTCTCCTGCTGCTGTTGTAGGAGGGCCATAAACATATCCTTCTGTTTTTCAGGTCAGATACCTGATACATGTACTCACCCTCCTCATCTGGCTTCGTCTCCACTTTTTTAGGCATCTCTGTGTCTGCTCTTTTTCATCTACCCAGGGTTGTACGAAAGGCGGCTGGCCGCCGCTGTTGTTAGCCACCAGGCGCTAGTAGCCGCGCTGGGCCTTCTCTTCAGCTGCCGCTAGGTGTTAGCACGTTGCGCTGCTCCTCCGTCCGGTGCCGTTAGCCACCGCCGCTGGGTCTCAGTTGTTCACGATTAAGCCTGATCCTAAGTAGTGGTGGATGGCTCCGTGTAATGATATGAAAAGCCAAGTGTTTCCTGGGAAACTGCAGAAAACTGTTCATCCTCAGTGACTGTGTCACCATAGATGAGAAACTTGTACCTTTCCCCTATTTCATTTATTAGTAATGAAATCTTCAACTGGCGGCTCGGTGGGGCACTGGGTAGCACATCCGCCTCACAGTTAGGAGGGTGCGTGTTCGATTCCACCTCCAGCCCTCCCTGTGTGGAGTTTGCATGTTCTCCCCGGGCCCGCATGGGTTTTTTCCGTTCATTCTGGTTTCCTCCCACATCTCAAAAACACGCTTGGTAGGCTGATTGAGCACTCCAAATTGTCCCTAGGTGTGAGTGTGAATGCAAATGGTTGTTTGTCTCTGTGTGCCCTGCGATTGGCTGGCAACCGGTACAAGGTGTCCCCCGCCTACTGCCCGATGACGGCTGGGATAGGCTCCAGCACACCCGCGACCCCCGTGGGGACTAAGCGGTTCAGAAAATGGATGGATGGAAATCTTTAACTATCCTGGTAATGCAATTGACAATAGATTATCTTTTGCAATATCAACCTATCTTTAATTTATTATTTTAATCTTCCTATCTATCCTGGAAATGTAATTGACAATAGATTCCCATTTGCAATATCAACATATTTGCAGACAGCACAGGATATATTTACAAGTTAATTTACAATGGTAATGGTTCGAGGAATGTCAGTCTGAATATACATTTTCATCTAACCAAATATTGCTTTGCAAAAAGTTTGGACACCCCTGGCCTAGAGAGTTGTATTTCCAAGAAGTACTGTTTAAGGCAGGGGTCACCAACTCCGGTCCTCAAGGGCGCCAATCCAGCCTGTTTTAGATGTATCCCCCCTGCAACACACCTGATTCAAATAATCAGGATCGCTATCAGCCTTAATAGAGCTTGCTGATGAGCTGATCATTTGAATCAGGTGTGTTGTTGCAGGGCTGCACCTAAAACAGGCTGGATTGGCGCCCTTGAGGACCGGAGTTGGTGACCCCTGGTTTAAGGCAAAGAGAGGCAACTCAACCGCGGTCCCTGTACCCATCACTAACACCACTAGTCATAATATCATTCTGTACCCGCGTATTAATTTGGGACGTGTTGAAGGGGTCAAAGCTATGTACCCACCAGCCCTAAGCCTGCAAGCAAGCCAAAAATTGATGAAAATGAGGTAGACTTCAAAATGTCATCATCTTCTCCCAGTAACATCTGTGAAACTTGGGACCCTCCGGTAATGCTAGACCATCCAACTAATGAGCAGCAACAGGTAGTGAAGGAAATGCTCCGGGAAGAGCATTTGCTCGACATAAAAATGATGTCGTAAGCATTCCTACTCTCCGCATGCACATTTCGCTTCATGATCATACACCAAAAAACATATTAGCATCCCAAAACCCATACACCATGAAGTAAAAGCTTATCTGCAGGATTTAATCAACTGGGGTTGGGTCACAAAATGAAAGTCACTGTACTCTTCACCAATAATGTGTGTAAGAAAGAAATCGGGAGAGCTTAGACCAGGGGTGGGCAAACTACGGCCCGCGGGCCACATCCGGCCCACGGGACCGTTTAATCCGGCCCGCCAACCCTGAACAAATTGTATTATGAAACTTTTTTTTTGGTCATTTTGCCTGCAATGACTGCGTTTCCCCAGTAGATGGGGAACAGCTCGCCTGCGCATTTACTACCGGAAGCCGTGTCAGAAAGCTGGGTGCACACTCACAAGTGCGTGTACGTACTCAGTAGTACGGACATGGCGCACTCGCGCTCTATTTGTATCAGTCCCGAATTTAGAGCGTGGGCTGTGACGACAGCATTCTTGTAATTCGCGCGCTGAGCTTTCAGATACAGTTTTACGCTAAAGCCACCCACAAACCTTCCCCTGGAATCCTTCTATTAAAATGAGTCGCCCAAGGAAAAGCAAGGTGGACACAGTGCCGAGTGTTTAAAAAAGAGTGGCCAATTTGGCTCGACGTACGCGACATGACGTTCAGCCACATCAACATCAACCCGTCACAGATCGAGGTAAACGGACCAACACCTCGGATCTCTCCTAAGAATTGCCACAACAAATTTTACTCCAGACTATGACGCACTAGCAAAAAAGGGAGACCAACAAAACTGTTCCCACTGAAAATGAAGGGGAGGCTCTCAAGTTTGTTGTAAAAAAATGCATTTTGAATATGATTTGTACACATAGCAGGGATTGAAACTAGCAACCATTCTCATTTTCAAACAATGCAGGATGCTCAAGGACATTGATGCACCACCTGTTTGCGACTAATCTTAACCTGTAAAGTTCTTAAGGCTTACTTTAAGGAAGTGTTTCCCGTTTCCTCACCTCTGTTACCAGGTGTTTGTGAGTTAAAACTCTGCTCTGATTTTCAGATACCCCTCACCGTGTTGCCGTTTTGATTACTTTATTTGGATGTATGCTTTCACCGATTCTTCAAGATGATATATTTGGTCAGAATGTTTGCCGTTTGATGTGATCTCATAAGATAAACATCTTTCATTAATCTGACCTGCAGGCACTGAAGTGACGGAGACTGTTATTCATAATAACAGTGTCGTATTTTATGAGAATCACTGATAGCAGTTTTTTAGTGAATTATTTTTATTTTTTTTAATGCTGTTAATAAATGCATTTGTTTTCAAAAAACTTGTTTGGAATATCCATGCTTTACTACCTACTAAAGGCCAAAATCTTTTATGCAATGACCTTTACAGGTCGCTTATATTACTTCACACAAACACTACGTCCATCTGGTCCTGGTTCGGCCCTCCGGTCCAAATTTAGAACCCAGTTCGGCCCACGAGTCAAAAAGTTTGCCCACCCCTGGCTTAGACTGTAGACTACCGCAAACTTAATCGCACGTCATTACCGGACAGAACCCCTATTCCCAGGATACAGAACTGTCTCAGAAAATTAGAATATTGTGATAAAGTTCTTTATTTTCTGTAATGCAATTAAAAAAACAAAAATGTCATACATTCTGGATTCATTACAATTCATTACATTATTTTAATATTGCTGATTATGGCATACAGCTTAAGAAAACTCAAATATCCATCCATCCATCCCTTTTCTGTACCGCTTAGTCCCCACGGGGGTCGCGGGCGTGCTGGAGCCTATCCCAGCCGTCATCGGGCAGTAGGCGGGGGACACCCCGAACCGGTTGCCAGCCAATCGCAAGGCACAACTCAAATATCCGATCTCAAAATATTAGAATATCATGAAAAAGTATACTAGTAGGGTATTCAACTAATCACTTGAATGGTCTAGTTAACTCGAAACACCTGCAAGGGTTTCCTGAGTCTTGAAAAACACTCAGCTTGGTTCAGTAAACTAAATCACAAGTATGGGGAAGACTGCTGATCTGACTGCTGTCCAGAGGACCATCATTGACACCCTCCATCAGGAGGGTAAGACGCAAAAAGAAATTTCTCAAAGAGCAAGCTGTTCACAGAGTGCAGTTTCAAAGCACATCCACAAAAAGTCTGTTGGAAGGGGGTAATGTGGCAGGAAACGCTGCACAACCAAGAGAGATGACGACAGCCTTAACAGCGTTGTGAAGAGTCGCTTCCAGAATTTGGGGGAGCTTCAAAGACAGTGGACTGAAGCTGGAGCCCAGGTATCAAAAGCCACTGTTCACAGACGTGTCCGGGAAATGGGCTACAATAGCCGTATTCCCATGGTCAAGCCACGGAAGAAGTGTCTGACTTGGGCTATGGAAAAGAAGCACTGGACAGTTCCAGAGTTGTCCAAAGTCCTCTTTTCAGACGAAAGCAAGTTTTGTATTTCATTTGGAAGTCAAGGCGCCAGAGTCTGGAGAAAGGCTGGAGAGAAGCAAAATCCAAGTTGCTTGAAATCCAGTGTGAAGTTCCCACAGTCAGCGATGGTTTGGGGAGCCATGTCAGCTGCTGGTGTTGGTCCACTGTGTTTCATCAAGTCCAGAGTAAATGCAGATTCTAGAGCACTACATGCTTACGTCTCCTGAATTTCATTTTCCAGCATGATCTGGCACCTGCCAACAGTGCCAAAACCACCAATAAATGGTGTACTGACCATGGCATTACTGTCCTCGATTGGCCTGCCAATTCCCCTGACCTGAACCCCATGGAGAATTTGTGGGGTATTGTGAAGAAGAAGCTGAAAGACACCAGAACCACCTATGCAAATTAGCTAAAGGCTGCTATTGAAGCATCCTGGGCATCCATAACACCTCAGCAATGGCACAGGCTGATTGCCTCCATGCCACGCCGCATTGATGCAGTAATCCATGCGAAAGGATTCCCAACCAAGTACTGAGTGCATTAATGGACATTTTCAAATGTTTGACTTTGTTTTGCTGTTTTAAATCTTTTTTTTTTTACTTGGTCTGAGGAAATATTCTAATTTTTCGAGATAGGATTTTTGAGTTTTCTTAAGCTGTAAGCCATAAGCAGCAATATTAAAATAATAAAAGGCTTGCAATATTTCAGTTGATTTGTAATAAATCCAGAATGTATGACGTTTTTGTTTTTTTAATTGCATTACAGAAAATAAAGAACTTTATCACAATATTCTTATTTTCTGAGACAGTCCTGTACAAGACATGCTTGATACCCTGAAGGGTAGTTTGTGGTTTGCAGTGCTTGATCAGGAGAAAGCAGGATTTTTGGGAGAAGAAAATCAGCCACTCACAGCATTTATCACGCCTTGGGGTCTGTACCAGTGGGTACGGATCTTATTTGGCCTTAGTTCTGCCCCGGCCAAATTTCAGAGAAGCATGGAGGAGTGTCTGTGGGAGTTGCGAGATGACATTTGCCTACCCAACCTTGATAACAACTTTAATTCACAGTAAGTCGTTTCAGGACTATGCTGAACACGTGAGAGCAGTTTTGCAAAGGTACCAGAACATGGTGTCAAACTAAGTGCTGAGAAATGTGAACTTTTCAAGTTGAAAGTCAGGTTTATGGCCAGGATTGTGTCGAAAGAAGATCATAGTATGGAACCAGCAGAAGTCGCTCCCGTAATGGCACTGAAAGATAGGCAGCCCTGCACCATGGGCAAGGTGAGGCAAATTTTGGGTTTTCTCTCATACTACAGGTCGTATATAGAAGACTCACGCATTGCCAAACATTTGTACGAACTCCTAGCAGCGCCACCAACCACTTTCAATGTGCCCCAAGACTCAAGACTGCGGAAAAATTTAGGAAAAGGGATAAACAAACAAATTTGAGGACAGTTGCCATCCTCTGCCTCGATTGCCGTATTTTTCGGACTATAAGTCGCGTTTGTTTTCATAGTTTGGGTAGGAGGGGCGACTTATACTCAGGAGCAACTAATATGTGAAATTTTTCACAAATTCTTACTTGATCATTAACACATTACTTACTAGTATAGTTGATCACTTCACATGTTATTTCCACTTTAAACCACATGAGGGCGCACTATGGCTGTGGAATAGTTGGAGCCTCACTGACAATGAGTTCCATTCACTGACTTCCGGAGTCAGGAGATTTAATGATTTGGAGTGACACAGGTGGTTCGATAAACTTGTTATTTATGTTATAGGTATTTGACAAATAGTTTATTCAGAGTAGCAACGTGTATGTTGTTAGACTTCAGTAGTTTCCGATTGTCTAGCGAGGCCGTGAAGGCAGCGGGGGGGGGACTGGAAGAGCGATCCAGGGCGCTTGCGTGTGTTGGCTCATATGTTGAGCTCTTGTTTTGTGAAATAAAGAGCCGGTTACCAAACCCACGTCCAGAGATGGGGACTCGAGTCACTGTGACTTGGACTCGAGTCGACTCGAGTCGCTGTTTTGATGACTTGTGACTTGACTTGACAAAAATAAAAAAACTTGAGACTCGACTTGGACTTGGAAGTTAAAGACTCGGGACTTGACTTGAGACACGATGACTTGAATGACTTCAGTGTTATTTAGTTTGTTTTCAGTTTGAATATCAAATTAATAATACATTTAAAAAAGTAATATCGATAACACGGTAGGAGCGCAGGCTGAGAATGGCGTTGTCAAGATTGGATCGCTACCCTGTCAATCAATCAGTCATGTCCTCTCTACCTACCGAACGAACGTGTTTATTGGAGAATCACGCCCCTTTATATCAGACATGCACAAACATGTCAGCGGGAGCGGTACCGCGAGGCAAAAGACGGACAGCACAGTGCAAGATATGCAACAGAAACATTTCAGACAGCCAGACGACAACTTCAAACTTTGTCCGTTTGAAGTTTATAGAGCTCTGGTGTCTCCAGATGTTACAGATGAAACATAAAATGTTTCTAATGCTCTTTAATGTGTTTCTTCTTTCAGATTTTTTTCAGATTATTTTTTCATATTTCCAACTCAAATGTGTCAGACACTGTCGGCAGACGTTCATTTGTTTAGATTGAGCTGTCAATCATTGTATGAGGTACCGTTTTTTTCCGTGTATAATACGCAAAATTTAACTAATTTATTGTCCTAAAATCTGGGGTGCGCATTATACATGGGTACAATTTTTTTTTAATTTTTTTTTTTTTAATTTAATTTTTTTATTTTTTTTTTTTAAGAAAATCATGGTACTGGTACGAGTATTGATTTATGTATTGTTCTCTTCTTGTCATGTTGTGAAAGAATGTGGGTTGAATAAATACCGAAAGAACAATAGTGTGTTTGTACTGTGCTCTGGTCATTTCGTCAAAGAAGGGATAATTTAATACAATCAGCAAATAACAAAATGCGTATTACAGGTAATATTTTATTTCACAACACTTTGCCTTGTTCCTTTCGTCTCTGCTGTTCACTTCAAACACGCTCCATACGAACGCAATGCTCTCGTATCAGACGCTTGCTCGATCACCTGCTCGTTTGCTGTCACAATGTACCCTACACAAATCCGAAACATTTGTTGCGGCTCCGAGTCACGACGAGGGGCAAGTTTTGGTTTCCAAGGGTGTTTTTATTCCTCTTCAACGTCTCTCCCATACAGAGCCGCCTTTTTCACATGTCCGCACGTCACTTTCCTCTCTTTTCATTTGATCGCGGTGGTGCCTTTACGGGCAGTCGGAGAAATCAACGCCAACAAAAAAAATACATCCAGCCTAGTTAAGACCATACCAAACACTATAAAAATGGGACCCATTGCCTCCCTGCGTGTGTGACGATCATTGGGACTTTAAAAAAAAAAGAAAACAAAAAAAAATAAAAATAAAAAAAAATTGGGTGCGTATTATACATGGGTACAGGCTTTTTTCCAGCATCAACATGCCATTGTTAGGGTGCGTATTATACATGGGGGCGTATTATACACGGAAAAAAACGGTAATTTCTTTTTTGTTTGATTCCATGGTGTATTTTACTGAATATCAGTAATTACAGTGCAAATCCAAATTATTGTCATATTTTTTAAACAGGTTAGACACATTGGACAATGATGGTTACTTAAAGTTACTTATATCTTGTCTTTTCACGTTACTAAGATCAGATTCTGCGGGTAAAATTGCAATAATAAGGTGACTTGACTTGGATTTGACTTGACCTATTTAAGGACTTGACTTGGACTTGACTTGACCTATTTAAGGACTTGACTTGCCCAAGAAAAACATGACTTGGGACTTACTTGAGACTTGAAGGTTAAGACTTGAGACTCACTTGAGACTTGCACATGTGTGACTTGGTCCCATCTCTGCCCACGTCTTGCCTGGTACTTTGGTAACGCTACAATATAGTTATATACGTAGATCTGTGGAATAATTGCGGTGCACGTAGGTCCGGTATCAACAGCTGGTTTTTTTGACAGAGGATGAATCTTCCGATGGATTTAATGATTTGGAGTGACACGGATGATTTGTTAAAATTGTTGTTTATATTACATTTATTTGATATATCTAGTCTGACGTCAGCAGCGCACATACCGTTTTTTTCCATGTATAATGCGCCCCCATGTATAATACGCACCCTAAAAATGGCATGTCGATGCTGGAAAAAAGCCTGTACCCATGTATAATACGCACCCAAATTTTGACTCCTACTTAAGTCCGTAAACGTAAAATTATTTCAGAAAAAAGATCACCTTTGGGAACAACCGGATGTTATTCTGCCGGTCAGTATCACTGCGCATGCGCTAGCAAACTCGATAGCGAAGAAATGTTTCGGATTTGTGTAGGGTACATTGTGACAGCAAACGAGCAGGTGATCGAGCAAGCGTCTGATACGAGAGCATTGTGTTCGTATGGAGCGTGTTTGAAGTGAACAGCAGAGAAGAAAGGAACAAGGCAAAGTGTTGTGAAATAAAATATTACCTGTAATACGCATTTAGGTAGAGAACTGAACTCTCGCTCTTTATATAGCTGACGTGTCTTGCGCATCCGTTCTGGGCATCTGTAATGGCGGCCTCCGTATGATATCCGGTTTGCGATGGAGATTAAAACACAAACAATATTTGACAATAACACACCATCAAGGATTGCACCATCGCATCAAACGATGTGTCGTCAATTATGAATTTTACTGACTGTTGGGCAGGATGGCTGAATGCGATGCGCGATTGACAACAAACAAGAAGGTGATTTTAAGTTTTATTTCGAGGGAGATTTTCTTCAAAAATTGTTGTACCATGATTTTCTTAAAAAAAAAAAAAAAAAGGTTTATTTTTTTTGTACCCATGTATAATGCGCACCCCAGATTTTAGGACAATAAATTAGTTAAATTTTGCGCATTATACATGGAAAAAAACGGTAGTTCCGGCGTCAACAGCTGTGTGTGGTTTTTCTTTTTTATTGACACAGAGGATGAATATTCCGATGGATTTAATGATTTAGAGCAGCGGTGGCCAACCCGCGGCTCGCGAGCCGCATGCGGCTCTTTGCCGGGTTTCATGCGGCTCCTTTACGTTCGGCTCGCGAGCCGCATGCGGCTCCTTGCCGGGTTTCATGTGGCTCCTTTACGTTCATATCAACATTTGTGGGTTTATTTGTTTGTTTGTTTTTGTGCATGTTCGCTTCGCTTGAGTTCAATATGGTATTTTCGTCAAACGCTGCGTGTTCGCTTCGCTTGAGTTCATTATGGTATTTTTGTCAAACGCGCATGCGCATGAGGTGAAATCCCGCAAAGGAGGAGGGGCAAACCCATTCGGGGGGAGGGGGATGTGGCTCTTTGCGGTACACAGTAAAAAAATGTGGCTCTTAGTCTCTGACTGGTTGGCCACCCCTGATTTAGAGTGTCACGGATGGTTCATTAAAATTGTTCTTTAAATGACATTTATTTGATATATCTAGTCTGACGTCAGCGGCACACGTAGATTCTTCCAAGTCAAGTCAAAGTCAAAGTCAGCTTTATTGCCAATCCCTTCATATGTCAAGACACACAAAGAAACCGAAATTCCGTTTCCTCCATCCCACGGTGACGAGACATACAAGTAGGCGACACAAAATAAAAACAAGAAGGCACAAACAAACAATGAATAAAAAATGAAAAATAATAAATAAAATGAGCGATGAATAAATAATAAACCAATAACCCAATAAATAAGAGGAGCAAAACCGAGCCAGTGTGCATACAGCAGACAGCAAGAACAGGACGCTACGCTGAAAGGGGGAGCGAGTTCAGGATCCTAACAGCCTGGAGTACGAAGCTGTTGGAGAGTCTGGTGGTGCGGGAGCGCAGGCTCCTGTACCGCCTCCCAGAGGGCAGAAGATCAAACAAAGAGTGAGCGGGGTGACTCACATCACTCACAATTTTGGTCGCCTTGCGGGTGAGATGGGAGGTGTAAATGTCCTTCAAGGAGGGGAGAGAAGCACCAATAGTCTTACTAGCCATTTTCACTATGCGCTGCAGGGCCTTCAAGTCGTAGTCAGTGCAGCTGCCACCCCAAACAGCAATACAGCTGGAGAGGACGCTCTCAATGGTGCCGCGGTAAAATGTAGTCATGACGGCCGGAGGAGCTCCCGCTCGCCTGAGTTTCCGAAGGAAGTACAGGCGGCGCTGGGCCTTCTTCGCCAGCGATGCGGTGTTGGTGGACCAGGAGAGATCCTCACTGATGTGCACCCCCAGGAACCTGGCGCTGCTCACTCTCTCCACCACAGCACCGTCGATGGTCAGCGGCAGGTGTTGGGCGTGACCCTTCCGGAAGTCAACAACAATCTCCTTGGTCTTGTCGACGTTCAGCAGGAGGTTGTTGTCCCTGCACCACGCGGTCAGAAGGTCAACCTCCAGCCTGTATTGAGTCTCGTCTCCCTTGGTGATGAGACCCACCAGAGTCGTGTCGTCAGCAAACTTCACTATGCGGTTGCCGCTGTAGGTGGCAGCGCAGTCCTGCGTCAGGAGGGTGAAGAGCAGCGGACTGAGCACGCAGCCTTGGGGGGCCCCTGTGCTCAGCGTAATGCTGGCGGAGATTTTGTCGCCAACACGTACCACCTGTGGCCTCTGACAGAGGAAGTCCAGTAGCCAGTTGCAGAGGCTCGTCCCGGTCACGTGACATGTTTCCCCAGTCGAGCCCGCAAAGCTAGCAAAAATGAGTAAGTATTTATTTTGAAAAATATGAAAAAATTGGCGATTCTCTCCCAATTACATCCGTCGGTTCAGGTCAAGACGCTCGTCTCGGTCACGTGACATGTCACCTCAGTTGAGCCCGCGAAGCAAGCAAAAATGAGCAAGAAACAGAGATGTTTGGAAAGCTTCTTCGGAAAGGGAAAAAAGCCCAATGAGGAGACGGAAGAAGAAGAGGCTACGACTTCTAAGAAAAGGAAAGCTGCATTTAAAAGACTATGACGCGCCAAGCCCACTCTGCATAATATGTGGCGACAGGCTAGCTAACGAGGCAATGAAGCCCTCAAAACTGCTTCGGCACATGGAGACCAAGCATCCTGCATTAAAAGACAAACCTTAACCACTTCGGGTGTCATTGTTTCCGATTACGCCTAGATGGGACCGGCTCGTTTCTGAGAAACAAGCTCAGTGCTCCCACAAATTCAATGTAATGGTGAGTTTTATTTTAATGTCGTTTATACTTGTTTTTATGCCCAAGGTAATAAATGCGTACAATTGTACTGCTAACGAGGCCACGGGTTATTCGCCATTCTTCTTACTTTTCGGTAGATTACCAAGGCTTCCTGTTGACCTATTTGGCATTGAGCAGGAAGAAAGCCCAGGCTCCTACCAGGGCTATGTTGGCGAATGGAGAAGCAGGATGATTGAGGCTTACAACATTGCCTCAAGGAATGCGGTTAAGTAAGCCGGTAGAGGTAAAAGACAGTGGATCCTGATGAGGACTTATCGGATGCTGTCACATGGTCTGTCTGCAAGCCACTCGGCTCCCCTTCGCTGGACCCCACTGCAGCAGAATTTGTCCCACAGAGCAAGTTCCGAGCAAGTTGATGAAACGCGTCAATCTAGTCCCTTTTCCATCTGTTAGGGAAGTTGAGTACATTGCAGATGCAGAAGGTATAGCTGATGGGTCAGATTCCAAAGACGCAAGAGCAACAGAGCAGGGGAGTTCATACCCGAAGACAGAGAGGCTGAAGCCACAAGTTTTGACTTACAATACTCTGGGTCAACCGACTTTCACAGAGAGGAGAGTAGCAGCTAAATCTTTTGGTGTTAGAGGTTTTTGGCAACCTTGGTTAAGAATGCTTGAATTGTTTATTTGACCTCTGTGCACTTCCAACCTGTTTACCGGTCTACTCTTGGCTATTCTGTCGGTAAATTGTTTACCTTGATGTGTCGGTAAATTGTTTACCTTGATGTGAGTGTTAAGTCAAGATGACATCTTTCAAGTGGGGGAGGGTGTGAGAGTCTCAAATGGCTCACAGATGTTTCATTGATGTTCTATTCATTTATGGGCTTTCTGTGGGTTTACAATAATCATCATTGTGATTTTTCTGGCCATTTCTTTACTAGGTTGGTGTATTTTTGTTATTGTTGATTCTCCTACTGCCATGAAAGTCACCGCGGATGTACGTGTGGTGGGAAAAAATAGTGACGGCTCTGTATGTTGGGTGGGCTTGAAAAAAAATAAAAACACCTGTTATAGGACAAAACCTGCATCTCCTCGTGACTTGGGACTCAGAGCCGCAACATCCACCTGAGGTGAACGCTAACATCTCTTGACCTTCTCAGTAAATGAAAATGAGAAGTAATAATGCAAACAGCACCACAGTGAATTTATGGTAAGGATTAATGTAAATTCCATCCATCCATCCTCTTCCGCTTATCCGGGGTCGGGTCGCGGGGGCAGCAGCTTTAGGAGGGACTCCCAGACTTCCCTCTCCCCAGCCACTTCATCCAGCTCATCCCGAGGGATCCCAAGGCGTTCCCAGGCCAGTCGAGAGACATAATCTCTCCAGCGCGTCCTGGGACGTCCGCGAGGTCTCCTACCGGTGGGACATGCCCGGAACACCTCCCCAGGAAGGCGTCCAGTAGGCATCCTGATGAGATGCCCGAGCCACCTCATCTGGCTCCTCTCAACGTGGAGGAGCAGCGGCTCTACTCAGAGTCCCTCCCGGATGACCGAGCTTCTCACCTTATCTCTCAGGGAGAGCCCGGACACCCTGCAGAGGAAACTCATTTCGGCCGCTTGTATCCGGGATCTCGTTCTTTCGGTCATGACCCATAGCTCGTGACCATAGGTGAGGGTAAGAGTGTAGATCGACCGGTAAATTGAGAGCTTTGCCTTTTGGCTCAGCTCTCTCTTCACCACGACGGACCAGTACAAAGTCCGCATTACTGCCAACGCTGCACCGATCCGCCTGTCGATCTCGCGCTCCATCCTGCCCTCACTCGTGAACAAGACCCCAAGATACTTGAACTCCTCCACTTGGGGCTGGATCTCATCCCCGATCCGGAGAGGGCATTCCACCCTTTTCCGACTGAGGACCATGGCCTCGGATTTGGAGGTGCTGACCCTCATCCCGACCGCTTCACACTCGGCTGCGAACCGCCCCAATGAGAGCTGGAGATCACGGATTGAAGAAGCCAACAGCATTGCATCGTCTGCAAAAAGCAGAGACGTGATGCTGAGGTCCCCAAACCGGACACCCTCAATGCCTCGGCTGCGCCTAGGAATTATGTCCATAAAAGTTAGGAACATAATCGGTGACAAAGGGCAGCCTTGGCCGACCGAGTCCAACCCTCACTGGGAATCAGTGATACAGGGCCCAAACCGCCCTTATCAGTTGGCTCGGCAGTACTGTTGGCTGTACTCCCGAAGCACCCTCCACAGAACTTCCCGAGGGACACGGTCGAACGCCTTCTCCAAGGCCACAAAACACATGTGGACTGGTTGAGCGAACTCCCATGCCCCCTCGAGGATCCTAAAAGGGGAACCACCACCCCTGTCTGCCAATCCAGAGGCCCTGTCCCCGATGTCCACACAATGATGTAGAGGCGTGTCAGCCATGATAGCCCCACAAGCCTGTAAAAACTCTGGGCGGATCTCATCCACCCCCGAGGCCTTGCCCCCGAGGAGTTTTTCAACTACCTCAGTGACTTTGACCCCAGAGATTGGAGAGTTCACCTCAGAGTCTCCAGGCCCTGCTTCCACAATGGAAGATGTGTCGGTGGAATTGAGGAGGTCTTCAAAGTACTCTCCCCACTGACGCACTACGTCCCGAGTCGAGCTCAACAGCACGCCATCTCCATTGTAAACAGTGTTGACGGTGCACTGCTTCCCCCACCTGAGACGCCGGATGGTGGACAAGAATTCCCTCGAAGCCGTCCGAATGTCATTCTCCATGGCCTCGCCAAACTCCTCCCACGCCCGGGTTTTTTTCTCAGCAACTGCCGAAGCCGCGTTCCACTTGGCCATCCGGTACCTGTCAGCTGTCTCCGGAGTCCCGCAGGCCAAAACGGCCCGATAGGACTCCTTCTTCAGCTTGACGGCATCCCTTACCGCCGGTGTCCACCAGCGGGTTCAGGGATTGCCGTCAAGACAGGCACCAACAACCTTACGGCCACAGCTCCTATCGGCTCCCTCAACAAAGGATGCATGGAACATGGTCCACTTGGACTCAATGTCCCCCGCCTCCCCCGGGACGTGGGAAAAGCTCTGCCGGAGGTGGGAGTTGAAGCTCTTCCTGACAGGGGATTCCGCCAGACGTTCCCAGCAGACCCTCACAGAGCGTTTGGGTCTGCCAGGTCGGACCGGCATCTTCCCCCACCATCGGAGCCAACCCACCACCAGGTGGTGATCAGTTGACAGCTCCGCCCCTCTCTTCACCCGAGTGTCCAAAACATGCGGCCGCAAATCCGATGACACAACTACAAAGTCGACCATCCGACTGCGGCCTAGGGTGTCCTGGTGCCAAGTGCACACATGGACACCCTTACGTATGTTTGAACATGGTGTTCATTATAGAAAATCCGTGTCGTCCAATAATAAAACACCGCTTGGGTTCAGATCGGGGGGGCCGTTCCTCCCAATCACGCCTTCCAGGTCTCACTGTCATTGCCCACGTGAGCATTGAAATCACCCAGTAGAACGATGGAGTCCCCAGAAGGAGCACTCTCCAGCACTTCTTCCAAGGACTCCAAAAAGGCTGTGTACTCTGAGCTGCCGTTTGGTGCATAGACACAAACAACAGTCAGGACCTGTCACCCCCACCTGAAGGCGGGAGGAGGCTACCCTCTCGTTCACCGGGGTGAACCCCAATGTGCAGGCGCCCAGCTGGGGGGCAATAAGTATACCCACACCTGCTCGACGCCTCTCACCGTGGGCAACTCCAGAGTGGAAGAGAGTCCAGCCCCTCTCGAGAGGGCTTGTACCAGAACCCAAACTGTGTGTGGAGGCAAGTCCGACTATGTCTAGTCGGAACTTTTCTGCCTCGCACACCAGCTCGGGCTCCTTTCCAGTCAGAGAGGTGACATTCCATGTCCCAAGAGCCAGCTTCTGCAGCCGTGGATCGGACCGCCAAGGTCTCTGCCTTTGGCCGCCGCCCAGCTTACACTGCACCTGACCCCTTTGGCCCCTCCCACAGGTGGTGAGCCCATGGGAAGGGGTACCCACGTTTCCTTTTCGGGCTGTGCCCGGTCGGGCCCCATGGGCGAAGGCCCGGCCACCAGACGCTCACCTTTGAGCCCCACCTCCAGGCCTGGCTCCAGAGGGGGGCCCCGGTTACCCGCGTCCGAGCGAGGGAAAACGAAGTCCATTTATGTTTTTCTTCATAAGGGGCTTGTGTGTGCCGTGCTTTGTCTGGCCCCTCACCTAGGACCTTTTTGCCATGGGTAACCCTACCAGTGGCATAATGCCCCAGACAACATATCTCCTAGGATCATTGGGGCGCGTAAACCCCTCCACTGCGATAAGGTGACGACTCACGGAGGGGTAAATGTAAATGAAGGGGTAAATGTAAATCCCCTAAATGTAAATTCCTACAAACCCTGGAAGTCGACGCTAATTTGTTCCAGAAGGAGCGTTGAGAAGCGAAGCCGTCGAGTTAATGTAATTAGTCTAATTTTGTCTAAAACAAAAACATAAAACCACAAAAAACAACAAAAATAGACTGTACATGGCACTTGTCGGACATTTAAAAGACAAATAATGAGCTCGAAATAAATTAAACAAAACAAAATAAAACCATTTAAACACAAAACATACTTACCAATGTTAGAAGAGTCAACGTCCTGGAATTAATTTCCCAAAAGCGAATCATTGTGAACAAAAGGATGGCTGTTGTTTACAAATACTCTTTTTAAACTGTTGTTATTGCATGAACTCAGTTCTTCAGCGTGAACCCCCGTGATATTGTGGTCTTGCGGGTGCAGCTTTCCGGAAACGCATTGCACATGACCGCAGTCGGGTGTCACTACGGGTTAAAATCTGCTAAATCTTCCTTTACTTTCGGCTTTTCCCCTCAGTGATCGCCATGAGAATTTCTACGCCGGATGCCCTTCCTGACACAACCCTCTGTATTTACCCGGGCTTGGGACCGGCACAGGGAAGACGCTGGCTTGTGTCCCCATATGGCTGCATTATAAAATCCGCTAAGTAACAACGCCAAATAATATCGGATTCCAAAGCTTTGCTCGACATCAGAGTCAAAGTCTTCCCGACATTTTGCATCAAAATCCGAATATGACGAGTACTGAGGCGGTCGACTTCCGGGGTGCTACTGTACTACAGTGAAACCTCTACTTGCGAACGCCTGTACTTATAAACATTTTGAGATACGAACTGGTGCCTTTAGATTTTTTCACCTCCACTTACAAACCACATTCGACGTCTGAACCCGTGAGCAATTCTGTCAGAGCGTGTCAGGTGACGTGACGTGTGTGCGTGTCTCTACCCTTTACTCAGTCACTTCCTGTGCTCGTCTCGGCGCTGTTAGCAAATTGCCAAGTTCATCCGTAGTTAGTCCGGAGTTTTTGTAGTCAATCGTGTCTTCTAAGCAAGCAAGTGCAAAAAGTGGCGAAGGTAGTCAGAAGAACGTGTAGCGAATGTAGAATTAGGTATGGTACATGATTTCCTACCCCACCCCACCCCTCTCAAGCTCCTATACTCTTCTAGCAAGTCTTCACGTCTTTTAAGGTAAAGCAGTTAAACATTAATCTTACATTTTGTATTCATTCTTGTGGGAAAATTTGCTTCTGCCAAATTCTCTACCAAGGAACGCGACCATTGAACAAATCAAGTACTGTACGTAAGTTGAGGTTTCAGTGTATCATCTTAATTGTCTTATTAATGTGTGCACACATTAAAGAAGTCAAGCTGTAAACTATTGATGGTCATATAAGAGTAACTCCTTGCTAGTGCAATACATACCAACATTTTATCTGATTAGTCGACTAATTTCGGTACTGTTGGTGATTAGTCAATTAGCAAAATAAATGTTTGCTGCAGCCCTACATCCATGGGAGAGTACAAGTCAGTCTGATCGGCACTTGGTTTTGAGTTTTTCTTTGTCTCGTTGGTGGTTTGTTTCTTGAAGACACTGATCAACTCTTTGGTACTAGAAATGAATTTTTAAGCGTTGGTTTGTTTTTATGTCCCCTGACTCTGCATTTGTTGTACTGTATGCATGTGAATGAAAAGACCAATCCTATCTCTCCGTAGTTTTGATGATCATGATCCTGCTGTGATTCATGAGAATGCTGCCCAAATAGAAGTACTGGTTCCCATTCGTCTTGACATGGAGATAGATGGGCAAAAACTCAGAGATGCTTTCACCTGGAACATGAATGGTAACATTAATTGCAAGGAATGTGTTATTTTGTTTCTTTTTAACTTTGACTCCATTCCTCAACAGAAAAACTGATGACCCCAGAAATGTTTGCAGAAATTCTGTGTGATGACTTGGATCTGAATCCTCTGACTTTTGTCCCTGCCATCACCTCAGCCATACGTCAGCAGATCGAGTCATACCCCACCGACAGCATTTTAGAGGAGCAGGCAGACCAAAGGGTCATCATCAAGGTGGGTTCTGATACAAAGTAAAGTTTCAACAATTTTTAAATTGTTCCCAGTAGTCTCGGGGTGTATTCAGACCTGACTGTTTGGTCCACTTTAAACGGACCAGGGTTCGATTGTAACGCTTTGTGCGGGTGTTAATACACGCAAACGAATCCTGGTGCGGATTAAAGAAACGGACCGAGACTAACTCTGATGTGATTCGCTTCAGGTGTGAATACAAACAGCGTAGATCCAACCCAACAGCACAAATATGCAGAGCAGGAATGCAGCGCGTAAGACTCGCATGTTTTCCTCCATTTCCGGGTCTGTGCTCTGTGTGCTGCCCTGGTCACTGCTGTCCAATGGGAGCACAGATCGTCACAAGCGTGGGTGTGTTTACAAAATATACTTCGCTTGCAAAATGTACAGTTTGAATAGGAACCGCACTAAACAAAAAAAATTAAGTTAGCTTTTGGTCCGGACCAAACAAGCGGACTAAAGGACTTTTCTGGTCTGAATACACCCTTATAACCGTCTCTGGCATGCATTTAATAAAAGACACACTAAGGATCAAGATTTAGAAGGCCCTATTTATTTTCTTGCTGAAATTAGCCGATTGAATTTAAATGTAATTAAACCTGTGAGTATATAAAGGGCTGTCACAGCGCAGGCAACTTTGGGGTACTGGCACATTTGGGCACTAGCATATTCGGGTATCTGCTCAGTGGCCTAGTGGTAGAGTGTCCGCCCTGAGAATGGAAGGTTGTGGGTTCAAACCCCGGCCGGGTCATACCAAAGACTATAAAAATGGGACCCATTGCCTCCCTGCTTGGCACTCAGCATTAAGGATTGGAATTGGGGGGTTAGATCGCCCAATGATTCCCGAGCGCGGCACCGCTACTGCTCCCCTCTCCCCCAAGGGATGGATCAAAATCACACGGGGATGGGTTAAATGCAGAGGACAAATTTCACCACACCCAGATGTGTGTGTAACGGTCATTGGGACTTTAACTTTAACTTATTAGAATTATTTATTTATTTTTCCGAAAATGGCACATCAAACTTCTAACATTGGATTTTTTCCCCCCAAGCCTAGTGCGTTGTGTTATGAGTTTTCACACATGTTTTGACATCAGTAGTCTCTTCTCAAAGTTTCTTCTTTTTCTGTATTGGGGTTATGAGTTTTTCCTTACCTACGTAGTTAAGAGCTTGAATCGTGGGATGCTTCCACTCACTATAAAATGTGGGTCCATGAAGCCCTTTAGATACTCTTGTAAATTAGGGTTATGGAAATGAAATAACTTTGCTTCTGCATTAGCTGTTGGTTTTAACTCCTGTTTCAGTCTTGGGGTGTTACATATGCCTCTATCTGCTCGTATTGCAAATCTTGGTGAAATGTTAAACTCGGGCTGTTTTTTTAAAACTTAATAGGAAGTGGTACTAAACTCTTTTTAAAAACATTTTTGTTTTGAACCGCACAATAAACTAAGATTGATTACCGTATTTTCACGACCAAAGGGCACACCGTACTAAAAGGCGCAGTCTCAGTTATGTGTGTTAAGGATCGGACAGTACAGCCAAGTGCGTAGCGACAGAGACTTTATTGCGGGCGGGGGTAAGAAGGGAACAGCTGGCGCTGAAGCGGCGATCTGGCTGGGGGAAACAAGCTATTCTGCAGGATCTTCGAATCTTCAAGTGAGTCAGTTTCTCAGGGACAGGAGAGCGAAGCAACATCACGGGACAGACTGACACTCGGGTCTGCGCTGGCGGCGCTGATATAGCGCTGTCCATGAGCCTGTGGCAGGTGGCGGCGATTCCGCTGATAGGGGAGGGCGTGGTCCTGTCACAGGTGGCGCCAGTACGTGACAGAACCCCCCCCACAAGGGACGGCTCCCGACGTCCACAGAGCACTAAAACACAAAAAAAAAAAACAGAAGGCAGAGGAAGGCAACCCCCCGGACGACCAGGCGGGGGGGTTAGTACTCCGTAGAAACGTCCGACTCCTCGCCGGACGCAGGATCGACGGACGCGGGGGCAGAAGACTGCGGACAAGGCCGTCCCGGGCCCTTTCCCCTGGGCCCCTCGACCCTCCTCGGGCGCCCGCGCCGAGGGCCCGGTTGGTCCGGGTGACAGCGATGGAACTCTGTGACGAGCGAACGGTCGAGAATCCAGCGGCTCGGAACCCAGGAGCGGTGGGCGTCGTCATAGCCCTCCCAATCCACCAGGTATTGGAAGCCACGACCGCGCCGCCGCGATTGGAGCAGGGAGCGGACGGCGTAAGCCGGACCCCCATCGACGAGCTGGGGCGGCGGCGGCGGAACGGGCGCCGGCGCCAACGCGCTCTCAAAGAAGGGCCGCACACGGGACACGTGGAACGTGGGGTGTACCTTCATGGACTCAGGAAGGAGGAGACGGACGGCGGACGGGCTGATCACCTTCTGAATGGGAAACGGTCCAACAAAGCGCGGCGCCAGCTTGCGGGATCCCGTCCGCAGCGGCAAATCCCGCGTTGAGAGCCACACCCGCTGACCGGCGCTTGTTCGCCTGGCGGGCGTAGCCTGAAACAGAGCGGAGAAGAGCGGTCCGGGCCCTCGCCCAGGCTCGACGACAACGGCGGACGCCAGCCTGGGCCGACGGGCACGCCGTGCTACGTTCCTGGTGGGCGAACAAGGGTGGCTGGTACCCGAAGACGCAGTGGAAGGGCGACAGTCCCGTAGCCGAGCTGGGGAGGGAATTGTGAGCGTACTCCACCCAAGGAAGCTGTTGGACCCACCCACGCTGGTCCCCGGCGGCCATGCATCGGAGGGACCTGCCCAGCTCCTGGTTCAGACGCTCCGCTTGACCATTAGACTGAGGGTGAAACCCCGAGGAGAGGCTGGCCGTAGCGCAGAGAAGTCGGCAGAACTCCGCCCAGAAGGTGGAAGCGAATTGCGGGCCTCGGTCCCACACGATGTCCTGTGGGAGACCATGGTGACGGAACACCTCCCGCACCATGACGGATGTAGTCTGCTTCGCGGACGGAAGCTTAGGCAGAGGAATGAAGTGCGTCATCTTGCTGAACCGGTCCACCACCGTGAGGACCACCGTGTTTCCCTCCGAGGGGGGGAGGCCCGTAACAAAGTCGATTGACAGGTGAGACCAGGGACGCTGGGGAACCGGCAAGGGTTGGAGCAGCCCGGCCGGAGGACGAGTAGATGTCTTACAGCGGTTACAAATTGAGCAGGCTCTGACGTAATCGCTGGTGTCCACATGCCAGGTGGGCCACCAGAAACGCTGTGCCACCACGTACCTCGTGCGTACAGCTCCGGGATGACAGGCTAGGCGTGAGTTGTGTGCCCATTGCAGCACGGACGAGCGCAGGCCCTCAGGGACGAACAGGCGACCCTCCGGGCAGTTGCTGGGGCCAGGTTGATCGCGTGATGCGGCTTCCACTTGGCGTTCAATCTCCCAAGACAGAGCCGCCACCCGAACCGAGCTCGGGAGGATAGTGGGAGGCGGATCCTGTCCCTCCTCCTCACCAGGAAACAAACGCGACAGGGCGTCCGCCTTCGCGTTACGGGAACCCGGTCTGTAGGAAAGAGAGAACTCAAACCGGTCAAAGAATAGAGCCCACCGTGCCTGCCTCGCGTTCAGCCTCTTGACCGATCTCAGGTACTCCAAGTTGCGGTGGTCGGTCCAGACAATGAACGGTGTGGCGGCGCCCTCCAGCCAATGCCGCCACTCCTCCAAGGCCAACTTGACGGCGAGGAGCTCCCGATTGCCGATGTCATAGTTCCGCTCCGAGGCCGACAAGCGGCGATAAAAAAAAGCGCACGGGTGGAGACGATCGTCCTGGCGGCCACGTTGGGACAACACCGCCCCGACACCCACGTTCGAGGCGTCCACCTCGACCACGAACTGCCTGTCGGGATCGGGGACTTGGATGGATGGGAGCGGACGTGAACCTCCTCTTGAGCTCCCGAAACGCCTGTTCTGCCCGTTCCGTCCATTTGTACGGGGAGGCGGGGCTGGTAAGGGCGGTGAGGGGCGCGGCCACTGTGCTGTATCCACGGATAAAACGGCGATAGAAGTTCGCGAAACCCAAGAATTGTTGCAGCCGCTTGCGTGTCTCGGGAACAGGCCATGACGTGACCGTTTGCACTTTCCCTGGGTCCATCTCGACGGATCCCTCACGCACCACGTAGCCGAGGAACTTGACAGAGGAGGCGTGGAACTCGCACTTCTCTGCCTTCACGTAGAGCGAATTCTCCAGGAGGCGGCGTAGCACCGCCCGAACATGCTTGATATGTTCAGGGAGCGAGCGGGAGAAGATGAGGATGTCGTCCAAATAAACGAACACGAATTTGTCCAGCATGTCTCGTAGCACGTCGTTTATTAAGGACTGGAAAACCGCTGGGGCGTTGGTGAGCCCAAACGGAACCACCAAGTACTCGTAGTGTCCGCTCGGGTTGTTGAAAGCCGTCTTCCACTCGTCTCCCTCCCGGATGCGGACCAGGTGGTAGGCGTTGCGAAGATCCAGCTTCGTGAAGATGGTGGCACCCTGAAGGCACTCGAAGGCGGAAGAAAGAAGAGGCAGAGGGTATCTGTTCTTAACGGTTATCTCGTTTATTCCCCGGTAGTCGATGCACGGGCGGAGCGTGCCCTCCTTCTTCTCCACGAAGAAAACCCCCGCTCCCGCAGGTGAAGAGGACGGCCGTATGATCCTGGCCGCCAGGGACTCCCAGATGTATTCCTCCATAGCCCGGCGCTCAGGAGCGGACAGGGAGTAGACGCGCCCCTTGGGAGGGAAGGTGCCGGGCAACAGGTCGATGGCGCAATCGTAAGACCGGTGTGGAGGAAGGGAAGAGGCCCTGGCTTTACTAAAAACCTCTTTGAGTTCGTGATAAACTGCCGGTACAGTGGAGATGTCGGGACTGCACCTGGGCGGGGCTCCACCGAGTGGGCTGGTGGCCGCCCTCAGGCACGTCCGATGGCAGCGTTCACTCCACTGCCGAACCACCCCCACCTCCCAGTCCAGTACCGGGTTGTTCTGCCGCAGCCAAGGGTGCCCCAGAATGAGCTGCTGTCCTGGGAGGGGAAGAAGAAAAAACTGGATGGTTTCGTGGTGATTGCCGGAGAGCAGTACCTTAACTGGTTCAGTAACGAAAGCCACCTCGCCGATCAGACGGTCATCAATGGCGCGTGCGGGAATGGACGGGCTCAGGGGCAGGAAGTCGATCCCCCACTGACGTGCCAGGCAAATGTCCATGATGTTCCCCTCCGCCCCGGAATCCACCAGGGCAGCCACGTTCTGGTCGCCCGCCGCGAGCTGGACACGTGCCTGTAGCGTGAGCGTACTGGTACTGGGAGAGCCGGTGCTGGTTGAGCTCACGCGGATCCCCCGACGCCGCGTGAGCTCCGGCCTTTTACCGGGCACACCGCCACTCCATGACCCAAGCCCAATGAGAGGCGTCGGCGGTGCTCCTCTGAGGGGATCCGCGCCCCTCCCAGATCCATGGGCTCGGCGGGTGGTGTGGTTGGCGGGTCCTCTGCCGACGGAGGAAGGCGACCACGCGGGTCCCGCAGGGACCTCCGCTCCCGATCGCGCCGCCGCGTCCGGATCCGCCGGTCTACTCGGGCCGCCAAGTCCATCGCCCCCTTCAGGGTTCGCGGGCGATCGTAGGACACTAGTTCGTCCTTCATGTACTCAGCGAGACCGTTGAGGAATGTGCTGACGAGCGCCTTCTCGTTCCACCCGCTGCTGCCGGCCAATGTCTGGAACTCGAGTGCGTAATCTGCGACCGATCGGCTACCTTGACGCAGCGTCGCCAGTTCCTCGGCGGCGTCTTCAGCGGCAGAGCCCAGGTCGAATAGGCAGAGCAATTCCTCTGCGAATGCGTCGAACGAATCACAAGCCGGGGCCCCCCTCTCGTATTCGGCCAGACCCCACAGCCGCGCCTTGTCCGTGAGGTGGGTTAGGACGAACCCGACTTTGGCAGACTCCGATGCAAACGTGACGGGCTGGAGGCCGAACATTATACGGCAGTTAGTCACGAACGCCCTCACGTGCTTGGGATCTCCGTTGAATTTCTCGATGTTGCCGAGGCGGGGCTCCGGAACGTCCACGAGCCTCCTGGCCTCGGTTGACGGGCGGTGCGGGGGTGCCGTGACAGCCGGGAGCGCAGCCACCGACAATCTCTGGAGGGCTTGGGCCATCTCCTGCTGCTGTAGCTGGTGTTGTTGGCCCACCTCGATCAGAGTCCGGATGTCGGCGGACAGGCTGCTAATTGCGGTCTCGGCTCGCTCCAGTCGGGTCAATGCCGTCTCTTCGTTCGCTGGCTGCATAGCGTTGGTCAGTCTGTACTGTTAAGGATCGGACAGTACAGCCAAGTGCGTAGCGACAGAGACTTTATTGCGGGCAGGGGTAAGAAGGGAACAGCTGGCGCTGAAGCGGCGATCTGGCTGGGGGAAACAAGCTATTCTGCGGGATCTTCGAATCTTCAAGTGAGTCAGTTTCTCAGGGACAGGAGAGCGAAGCAACATCACGGGACAGACTGACACTCGGGTCTGCGCTGGCGGCGCTGATATAGCGCTGTCCATGAGCCTGTGGCAGGTGGCGGCGATTCCGCTGATAGGGGAGGGCGTGGTCCTGTCACAGGTGGCGCCAGTACGTGACATGTGTGCCATTACTGTATTTAACACACACATAGGGCGCACCGTATCATAGGGCGCATGCATACCATGATTTACGGTAAACAAAACAAAAAGTCACAGGAGCAAGAAAGTAAGTTCGGTTGTACTTTATTCTGCTGTTTAAACATGTACTCTACTGTACTCCCATTATTGTTAATTGATATTCATACGCAAATCCGTCCAAGTCCTCATCTTCTGTATCCAAATTAAAGTTGGGCAAGTTCACCATCTGACATAGCAATTTCGTCATTGTGTCGTCGTTGTCACGTTGCTCTTCGGCAAGGGGCCCGGCTTTTCAGGAATTGTGCCTCGTAAGCATGTCTCTGTCTATGCGGAGGTATGTATTCCTCTACGTATTCCTCTAAGTCCTCTGATTGTGCCTCGTCAGCAAACGTAAACGTAAGCAAATGGGTGCCTGTATATCACGTCTCTGTGTAGCAGAAGCCAATGGCGGCGGAGGTACGTACTCCTCTACGTGTTACATCCAGTCGTCTGACTGGTTTACCGCCCCCGATTGACGTAAAACTCTGATTGGTTCATCGAGTGCCTGTATATTATGTCTGTGTGGCGGAAGCCACACAAAACAATGGCGGCGAAGGTACGTACTCCTTTACGTGACACGTCTTGTCCTGTGATTGTTTTTTTTGTCCCGATCTACGTGGCATCTACGCCTGTATATTACGGAAGTCACACAAAACAACTTTACAGATTTTTGATTTTGGTCCTCACAAAAGGCGCACCTTCGTTTTTTGAGAAAATTAAAGGCGTTTTTGTGCGCCCTATGGTTGTAAAATTATGGTATTTTGCCAAACGTGAAGTGTGTGCAAAGTTCTATTCGATTCTATCCTATTCTGTTCAATTCAATGTATTTACAAGAAAAAAAATTGTGGTCCATGACCAAACCGCGTTAGACAGAAAGTCATGTAGAATTGAAGTGCATAAAATCGAGCTTCAGCTGTATTATTTAAATCATGATTTCAATCAATTAACCCAAACTGTTCGTGTGAAAGTTCAGAACACAATATATACCTGTAAGGAACAACAAGAAATCAATCATAGTATTGTAAACCAAATGTGGCACAATTAGCTTTTTTCGTTTGTGCAGGAATTTCTGTGATCATGGTATGAATCATTTCAGTCTTTTCACATTTTGGTTTTATTGAAATATATCTCTTAAGCTTGGATTTTTTGCGATGCACTCGAGTTTTTACATTTTGTTTACAAGTGGTTAAGGTTGTGGGATTGCCATCTGAATACATTTCAGGGAATACTCTATCTTGACGGGTTATCTTCTTTCAAAAAGACCTTTAGCTGTTTGTTGTTTGTCATACATTTTTTATTAAGAGCTTTGTGTGTGTGTGTGTGTGTGTGTGTGTGTGTGTGTGTGTGTGTGTGTGTGTGTGTGTGTGTGTGTGTGTGTGTGTGTGTGTGTGTGTGCGTGTGTGCGTGCATGCATGCGTGCGTGTGTGTTTGCGTGTGTGCGTGTGTGTGTGTGCGTGGATGTGCGCGTGTGCGTATGTGTGAATGTGTGCGTGTGTGTTTGTTTGTTTGTTTGTTTTCTCTCCTTTTAATCCAGCTCAACATCCATGTGGGAAACATCTCACTTGTGGACCAGTTTGAATGGGACATGTCAGAACATGAAAACTCCCCTGAGTCCTTTGCACTGAAGTTGTGCTCTGAACTAGGCCTAGGGGGGGAATTTGTGACGACAATTGCCTACAGCATTCGAGGACAACTTAGCTGGCACCAGAGAACATATGCCTTCAGGTAACTCACACAAGCATTTTCAATTTTGATTGTAGATTATTGAGTTTTATTGGACGGTGTTGTGTAAGATTACTCTGTTGATGTCAGAGCAGCACTGGCGGAGCTTGGATATTTTTCTTTGGGTGTGTGTGGGGGTGCAAAACTAAAACTAAAAATTACAAACCCCCAAATTTATTTTGAAAATGCTGATGTTTCCTACGGTGACATGTGGAAATGTTGAAGAGAAATCACTGAAAAATAGGAAAATACTCAAAAGTTAATTATCTGGCCTGGCACTCATGGGGTCCAGGAGTAGTTCAGGGGGGTCTGGGTTCCCACCCCCATCTTAGCTTTGCCCGTGCTGATCAGAGAACCATGTGGTGGAAGCTGAGAGATGGACTGTTATGCGGTGAAGTGCGGAGAAGTGGTGAGACAGGCTCTCAGTGGTAAGAAATGGAACAAACACCCATTGGATGGTGGAGCCTTAAAGTGCAGGAATCCATAAAAGGAAAGAAGTTGGCAAAGAAGTAGGACACTGAGAGGTCTGAGGATTGGAGACAAGAATACATGAAGATACGGGGGATATCAAGGCCAAACAAGGCATATAATGACGTACAGGTTGACAAGACAGAGAAGATAGGAAGGATGGGCGAAGGGTTAGGGCAGGGGTCCCCAAACTTTTTCCTGTGAGGGCCACATAACTTTTCCCTTCTCTGATGGGGGGCCGGTGTCAGTTTGTAACAGAAAAAGTGTGACGATCGTAGGGGAGCTTAAAAAATTTATTGTTTTCCAGAAAGCCACGTATAACCAAATAACGGTTATTTAATAACCCTTTCCAGGTTCTTTACAGAAAAAAAGTCAGGAAACAAATAATAACACTATTAATGAAATAAATAATAACTAAATAGCCCTCTCTGAGTTCTTCACAGAAAAAACAGGAAATAAATAATAACTAAATAACTCTCTCTGGGTTCCTCATAGAAAAAAAAGCCATGGAACATTAACTTTCTGTTGTGCCATGCACAATCTTAACAGATAAAAGTTCAGCTCAGTTGTCAGAGCAGAATCTCTCTGACACATATGAGCAGTCTCTTAAAGTTCTTGTGTTCCTTCCTTATAATCCTTTTGTAGGTTCCAGTAGGCTTGTAGACACCGCTGTCTTTTTTGTTAAAGTTTGCTAGTGCGTCATAGTCTGGAGTAAAATTTGTTGTGGCAATTCTTAGGCGAGATCCGAGGTGTTGGTCCGTTTACCTCGATCTGTGACGGTTTGATGTTGACGTTCATGTGGCTGAACGTCACGTCGCGTACGTCGAGCCAAATTGGCCACTCTCTTTTAAACGCTCGGCACTGTCCACCTTGCTTTTCCTTGGGCGACTCATTTTAATGGAAGGATTCCAGGGGAAGGTTTGTGGGTGGCTTTAGCGCAAAACTGCATCTGAAAGCTCAGCGCGCGAATTACAAGAATGCTGTCGTCACAGCCCACGCTCTAAATTCGGGACTGATACAAATAGAGCGCGAGTGCGCCATGTCCGTACTACTGAGTACGTACGTACACGCACTTGTGAGTGTGCACCGAGCTTTCTGACACGGCTTCCGGTAGTAAATGCGCAGGCGAGCGCTTCCCCATCTACTGGGGAAACGCAGTCATTGCAGGCAAAATGACAAAAAAAAAAAAAGTTTAATAATACAATTTGTTCAGGGTTGGCGGGCCGGATTAAACGGTCCCGTGGGCCGTATCCGGCCCGCGGGCCGTAGTTTGGTGACCCCTGGGTTAGGGCGTTTAAAGGGGCCCTCAAATTAAATTCTCTATTTTTTTAGGTACCGCAAATTTTGGACTATAAACCGCGACTTTTTTCTCAAATTCTTGATCACTTTTATACACTCGTAAAAAGGCCGTATAATTCACACAAAGAAGAGACAGAACGAGATCAAGACGGACATTACTGAAAGGAAGCTTTTATACACAAACCGTCATTATGGGGGACAAAAGAAGGATTTTTCCGTGATTTTTGTGATGACTTGATCACTTTTATACAGTCGTAAAAAGGCTGTGGACCGCTGCTGTTGTGCGGCACCGCTTTGCTGGGCGGAGGGATATGTGATACGGTCACTGGGGAGAAAAGTGGTGTGTTGATCGCATGTCCATCCACCAGGCAAATAGTGCCGTATAATTCGCACAAAGAAGAGACAGAACGAGATCAAGACGGACTTTACTGAAAGGAAGCTTTTATACACAAACCGTCATGGGGGGCTTATATAGGATTTTTTCCGTGATTTTTGTGATGACTTGATCACTTTTATAAACTCGTAAAAAGGCTGTGGACCGCTGTTGTGCGGCACCGCTTTGCTGGGCGGAGGGATATATGACACGGTCACTGGGGAGAAAAGTGGTGTGTTGATCGCATGTCCCTCCGCCAGGCAAATCGTGCCGAATAATTCACACACAGAAGAGACAGAACATTACTGAATTACTATTTTGGGAGTTATTTCCTTCTCTATGAGATATTGTGGCCTTCTTTGGGTTGTTAAAGTCGCTAACAGCCCGGTTGATGTACCATCAATGCTAGTGTAATCTTTAAATGTTGTGGTACCTTGGTTTTTGGGGGCCGTTGTATGGTGGATTACAATTAGCACTCAGTGATGTATCTTTCTGGTGCCTTCCTTGCTAAAAAATCACCGATAGGCAGGACTGTGTTCGACTGGATCTTTATTATTTTTTAACAACCAATCAGGCACTCTCGTTCTCTCCTTTTCTTTATCTGCTCCTGCGAAAAAGGAACAATTCACAAACAAAAACTTAAGCAGGTTAAAACATAAATATGTACATTGTTACAGCATGTTGGGAAAATAATAAATACAAAAAAATTATAATCCCTGTATTGATATACAAAAATGAAAGTACCAATTGGTTACTAAATCATGTGTTACACTTGCTTGAAAGTTGTGCATGTTGGGAAAATAATAAATACAAAAAAATTATAATCCTAAATTAATATACAAAAATGAATGTACCAATTGTTTAATTTGGATACAGAAGATGAGGACTTGGATGGATTTGCGTATGAACATCGATCAACAATAATGTGAGTACAGTAGAGTACATGGTTAAACAGTAGAATAAAGTACAACCGTTTTTTGTTTACCTTAAATCATGGCATGCATGCGCCCTATGATGCGGTGCGCCTTATGTGTGTGTTAAATACAGTAATGGCACACAACTGAGACTGCGCTTTTTAGTACGGTGCGCCCTTTGGTCGTGAAAATACGGTATGTTGGAAAATATGTATTTGTTCAATAACAAAAGTTCATATTAATACTTTGTTATATACTCTTTGTTGGCAAAGACAGAGGTCAAACGTTTTCTGTAAGTCTTCACAAGGTTTTCCCACACAGTTGTTGGTATTTCGGCCCATTCCTCCATGCAGATCTCCTCGAGAGCAGTGAGGTTTTAGGGCTGTCGCTGGGCTACAATGGCCAAGACCAAAGAGCTGTCAAAGGACACCAGAAACAAAATTGTAGACCTGCACCAGGCTGGGAAGACTGAATCTGCTATATGTCAGCAGCTTGGTGTGAAGAAATCAACTGTGGGAGCAATTATTAGAAAATGGAAGACATACAAGACCACTCCCTTGATCTGGAGCTCCATGCAATATTTCATCCTGTGGGGTCAAAATGATCACAAGAACGGTGAACAAAAATCCCAGAACCACACGGGGGCACCTCGTGAATGACCTGCAGAGAGCTGGGACCAAAGCAACAAAGACTACCATCAATAACACACGACGCCGCCAGGGACTCAAATTCTGAAGTGCCAGACGTGTCCCCCTGCTTAAGCCAGTACATGTCCAGGCTCGTCTGAAGTTTGCTAGACAGCATTTGGATGATCCAGAAGAGGATTGGGACAATGTCATATGGTCTGATGAAACCAAAATAGAACTCTTTGGTAACAACTCAACTCGTCATGTTTGGAGGAGAAAGAATGCAGAGTTGCATCCATACCTACTGTGAAGCGTGGGGGTGGAAACAGCATGCTTTGGGGCTGTTTTTTTGCAAGGGGACCAGGACGACTGATCCGTCAAAAGGAAAGAATGAATGGGGCCATGTAACGTGAGATTTTGAGTGAAAACCAACTTCCATCAGCAAGGGCATTGAAGTTGAAATGTGGCTGGGTCTTTCAGCATGACAATGATGCCAAACACACCGCCCGGGCAACAAAGGAGTGGCTTCGTAAGAAGCATTTCATTGTCTGTGGCCTAGCCAGTCTCCAGATCTCAACCCCATAGAAAATCTTTGGCGGGAGTTGAAAGTCCGTGTTGCCCAGCGACAGCCCCAAAACATCACTCTCGAGATATGCATGGAGGAATGGGCCAAAATACCAGCAACGGTGTGTGAAAACCTTGTGAAGACTTACAGAAAACGTTTGACCACTGTCATTGCCAACAAAGAGTATATAACAAAAGTATTAATATGAACTTTTGTTATTGATCAACTACCGTAATTTTCGGACTATAAGTCGCGTTTTTTTTTCATAGTTTGGGTGGGGGGGCGACTTATAATAAGGAGCGACTTATGTGTTTTTTTTCAAATATTTTCCCCCCCAAAAAAAAGTGAAACCGCGATAAACGAACCGCGATGTAGCAAGGGATTACTCATCATCATCATCATCATCGTTTTAAAGTCCGCTTTCCAGGCTGCCGCTGGGTTGGACTGGGTTCTCGATATGGCCGTCTCTAGCCATACTGAGAATTTTTGGAGCAAAACTTTTTACAGCCGGATGCCCTTCCTGACGCTAACCCAAAGGGAAATTGATTTTCTGTCGGGGTTGACTCCCTTAGCCCATTCCTCTCCCGAGGAGCCCACTGGGCAGTGGTACTATTTAACCCATAGTTGGGGGCTGGTTCGTGGGCACCAGGGCGTGTCCACACACCGGTGGGCCTGCGTGCCGCACGTCTAGGGGCCAAACCTCCTCCGAGTCCCTTGTAGTTTAGCCTGGGTCCGTGTTGTACCCAGTTACCATGTGTCGCCGCGTGGAGGCACTACATAGGGCTTGCTGTTAGAGAGGCTATGTACTGGCAGGGAGAGACTTACGCACTCGGCTCTCCCGTTCGCATACTGCTAGCCAGCGGTGAGGGTTGACAGTGAGAAGTGACATGCACTGGACACTCCACCAACACACTAGACGCATCACAACAACCCGACTTGGTGTTATGAAGTCAGACACACTTTACTGTAATTTGAATTTCAAGTGACGTCAGCAGCGCGGCGCGGCGCGGCAGTTGTTTACATAAAGGACAAAGATTGATCACGGGATGACGAAGATGACGAAGGACCCCATGTACTACCGGCATTATTAGCGGCTTTGTTTCTAAGTGACACGGCGGACGAAAGGTTTGAAGGATTTAAGGATTTGGAGTGACACAGAAGGTTTGAAAAACTATTATGGCTTTTACGCACGCCCGGTCCTATTCTATGGAGCTCTCTTTCACCTCCGTGGATGGAAGTCTGGGGCCGGCGCTCGGCCGGGTGGCTGTCCGGGGACGGTGGATGGGGCTCGTCATGGCTTTTACGCACGCCTGGTCCTATTCTATGGAGCTCTCTTTCACCTCCGTGGATGGAAGTCTGGGGCCGGTGCTCGGCCGGGTGGCCGGCCGGGGACGGTGGATAGGGCTCGGTCATGGCTTTTACGCACGCCCGGTCCTATTCTATGGAGCTCTCTTCCACTTCCGTGGCTGGAAGTCCACACCGCCACACGCCTGGAAGTTTGTTTTGTTAAATAAAGAGCCGTTTACCAAACCCACGTCTTTCCTTGAACTTTGTTAACGCTACAATATAGTTATATAGTAGATCTGTGGATTAACGACGAGGCTGACGTCAGGGCGCACGCGCGGCGTTGTTGACAAAGGACGAGAAATTTGATCGATGGATTTAATGATTTAGAGTGGACAGATGGTTTGATAATACTATTGCTTAGATAATAGTTATTTGATATCTAATTTATATATCGTTATATGGGCCTGTGGAATATTTTGAAGTGCAAGCGCCGTCAGCGGCGCGCACGCATTGTTGACAAAGGACGATCGATGGATTTAATGAATTGGAGTGACACAGATGGTTTTATTAAAGTGTTATTTATGTAATAGTTTTTTGAATAACTCTGAATTTTACGTCAGGGCCGTTCTCAGCTCTTAGTTTGTGTTTATGTCACGTTAGCATACCTATCGTTTAGCCTGTTGTTGCTCGTTCATGACAGTTCTTGGTGTTGGATGTTGTCGAATAAATTGCCCCCCAAAATGCGACTTATATTCCGGAGCGACTTATATATGTTTTTTTTTTACTTTTTTGGGCATTTTATGGCTGATGCGACTTGTACTCCGGAGCGACTTATAGTCTGGAAATTACGGTACTTATTTTCCACCATAATTCGTAAATAAATTCCTTGAAAATCAGACAATGTGATTTTCCGGATTTTTTTTTCCTTTTGTCTCTCATAGTTGAAGTGTACCTATGATGAAAATTTCAGGCATCTCTCATCTTGTAAGTGGGAGAACTTGCACAATTGGTGGCTAACTAAATAATTTTTTGCCTCACTGTAAGAGCAAACTACAATAGAAATCTGTTCAACATTACCCTCTTCTTTAAAAAATGGTCTGGGATATTAATGTGGATTGGATTGAAACGTTCTTAGTCTTTGAATACTGTATTAGAAAACTAGGTCTATTGAGCTAAGGGCATGTACACACTATACTCTTTTTTACATGAAAACTTTTTAGACGCAACTGTTTGGCAAAAAGGAACTGCTGTCTATGTGGGTCATAGCACTTAAATGAACGGGGAATATGATTTGTCCTGAAAAAACTTTGTCAACAGATTTTTGTTTTAATCCGAGTAGTGGAGCTGAAAATAAAGAAAATAATCCTCTATTTTTGTGGGTATTTCAAATGTGAAAATGTAAAAATAAGGTGAAAATGAGAGGAGAAAACAAAATAAATTGTAACATTTACTATTATTTTCAAAATGTTGAAAACATGCATTGGCTATTGCAGTAATCCCTCGTTTATCGCGGATAATTGGTTCCAAGACCACCTGCGATATGTGAAAATCCATGAAGTAGTGTCACCCTTTATTATTAACATACATACATTGTGTATCAATAAGTGTTTCACTTCTTGTGGGTGTATTTTGAGTAGTTGCATCAGATGAATTGCCTCGAAGGTGCTGTATTATTCTTGGGTAACACAAAGTGTTTAATGCCTTCGTTAGTTTCTCGCTAACGCTAGCACTAGCATTAGCTTAATTCGTAGCATGAATGCAGTGCTTGTTTACAAACCGTTCATAAATATTGTGAGATTTATTTTATTATGTGTCATGTATGGTTGTATGGACTAGTCTACTGTCATTGATATCTTTTAATCAATTAAAAAGTTTGCGGCGCAAATAAACGCTACCTCGTTTGAATAAAGCAAAAAAATAAAAAGTAAACGCTACTTTGGCTAAAAAAAATGTAAATATAACGACCGGAAAGGGAGGCGCACATCTTTGGTCCTGGGGGTTGTGGGGGTGTAAAGTATCTCATTTGCATTTAAAGGGACCGGACTAAAACGGCTTGCTCTGAGCCGCACCTCAGAACAAGTAGAAAAGAGGGACATATGATGGTATCAAAACGAGGAGTTCAGACAAAAGCAGCGTTGTTCCACTTTATATAGACCATAATTAAATAAGTAAAACATAAAACTGTCAAATTTATTACCGTCATATTTGGGCTTTAATGATTTGGAGTGACACAGATGGTTCGATGAACTTATTTATGTTATAGTTATTTGAATAACTCTTAATATGTTACGTCAGGCACATTCTCAATTCCTTGTTTGTGTTTATGTAATGTTAGCATATCGTACCGTTCAGCCTGTTGTTGCCTATTCATGTCTGTTATTGGTGTTGCATTTTATCAAATAAATTAAAAAAAAAATTAAAATGCGAATTATACTCCGGTGTGACTTTTTTCTTTTTCATTATGCATTTTATGGCTGGTGAGACTTATACTCAGGAGCGATTTATAGTCCGGAAAATACGATAGTACTTGTACTTGTGGTAGTAGTAGTAGTCGTACCTGTAGCAGTAGTACTTTTAGTACTTGTATATGTACGTATATGACTTATAATTGTAGTCATGGTACTTGTAGTAGTAATAGTGGCCGTACTTAGTCAATCGCAAAGATAGTAATAGTAGATCGCATGACATTAAAAAATATAGACGTCAGACTATCATCCGTCCTTGATTGATTAACAGGGCAGCCAGGCACTTGGAAAGATTTGGGTTGGAAACAGCAATTTTTAAATGCACTCTGTTTACCCCTCAGTGTGCAGCGCCATGTTTGACGAACGTAGCGTCAGATGACAGAATTTTTTTTACATTTACTAGGGCACTGCACGTATGCAAACAACGGCGCTCAGTGCAGCAAATGAACAAGCTCGTCAGCGAGTTTTTTTTTTCTTTTTAACTAAAGAAAGCTTTTGTCATCAAATATGAGTGGCGGAACTGAACCAAGTAAGAAGACAAAAATGGATCACTTTCGTACGGAGTAGGAGGTGAACCTTTGTTTCACAATGTCATTTTCAAAGTGCGTTTGCCTCATCTGCCATAATTGCAGCACCAAAGAAGGGAAATGTAGAGAGGCATTTTGGGACTGTTCATGGGAAATATGACATCGACTTCCCGCTGAAAAGCGAGCTGAGAGAGGTGAATGAACTTGAATAAAAAAAGCTAAAATCAAACTTGAATGTGTGCTTGAGGCTGGTTGTCAGCAGCTAGCGTCCAGGTTATTCATCCATGGTTGATTCAATTCGGTGCAAGTCATCAAAGTCAAGTCAAGTAATTACAAAAAAAAATGTTCATGGTGAATTACGTTTTGTTGGACAATGTTGGCTCATATGATTTTGTAAGGTACATTGTCATACACTGTACATATAAAGAATCCTCAATATATTTGATAGTAGAGATGTTTTGCATTTTTCTAGTGGGTAGATCATTTTGACTTGGTCATTTTATAAGTAGCTCACATGCTGAAAAATTGTCGGTACCCCTAAAATAGGCCACAACATTGCGTTTAAAGCTACCGTTATTCTCACCACAAGTCCACTATTGTGATAAACTGTGATTGGACTGTTTTCTGAATTGCTTGCAGTGAGAACCCACTCCCAACAGTAGAGATTGCCATTCGTAACACAGGTGATGCAGACCAGTGGTGTCCTTTGTTGGAGACACTCACAGATGCTGAAATGGAGAAGAAGATCCGAGACCAAGACAGAAACACAAGGTGAGGCACATGGATTCACACTTGGGGCTTACTGTGTGCACAGTATAAATATATAATTGGGGTTCACATTGATATTCCAAACGTGACATAACTTATCGCACAGGTGTCAAACTCAAGGCCTAAGGACCAGATCTGGCCGGCCACATAATTTTATTAATTAATTTTAAATTTCTGGAGGAATTGCATGTAAAGGCTGAGAGGTTAAATAGAAACAGTGGAATAGAATAAGCGGTTCAGATAATGGATACATGAATAAACTGCAAAAGGAAGGAACAAGGAATGACAAAAGCAAGGAAACAAAGAAATAAAGCAAGAAAACAAGGAAATGAATCAAGGAAGAAAGGAAACTAGGAGGCAAAGAAAATACAAATTATGGAAACAAGGAAGTAAGAAAGAAGGACGCAAAGAAACCAGAACTCAAGTAAGAAAAAAAGTATCCTAGGTCTACCCAATATTTTGGCGAATATGACCGGGATGCCTGCAGACAAGAATATGGGGTGCACCTAATTTTTGGTCAATAAGGCTCATTGTGGATGCGCAGGGACAAGAATCCGAGATGTTCCCAATATTTTGGTCTGTAGGCCTCCCCCTATGAGGATGCCAGTGAATGAGAAATTAGTCATGCTACTTAATATCTTGGACAATATACATAGCTGCCCCGCCCTTCATCAGCCTTACTGTGGTGGAGGGGATTTCGTGTCTCAATGATCCTGGGCGCTAAATGGTCTGAGGTTGTATGCCGCTGGCAGTATCTATCACCCATGGCAAACAGGTCCCTATGTGAGGGACCAGACCAAGCATGGTTCATAGACCTGATTTGATGAATAACATAAATTGACGTTTTCCCTTTCCCAGGTCACCAGGGCTCCCCTCTGGAGCCAGGCCTGAGGTTGGGGCTTGACGGGGAGAGCGCCTGTGGGAGGGCCAAAGGAGTCGGGTGCTTTAATGAGCTGGGCAGTTGCCAAAGGGAGTGGAACCTTGGCGGTCCAATCCCCGACTACAGAAACTAGCTCTCGGGCAGTGGTTCTTAACCTGGGTTCGATCAAACCCTAGGGGTTCAGCGAGTCGGTCTCAAGGGTTCGACAGAGCCTCCACTGTGGAGGTCCGAACAAACCTAATTTATTGTGTAAATTCTGATTTGCCAGTATGTAATTTGTTGTGCGGTCATGCATAGTGTTGGTTTTGTTCTTTGAGCAAGGTGATGTTCATGCACGGCTCATTTTGTGCACTAGTAAAAATCATCTATGTCTTGAATTTCAAAAAAAATATTTTTCAGTAACGAGGGGTTCGGCGAATGCGCATATGAAACTGGTGGGGTTCGGTACATCCAACAAGGTTAAGAACCACTGCTCTAGGGATATAGAATGTCATCTCTCTGGCGTGCGAGGCAAAGCGGTTCTGACAGGATATAGTCATGCTCGCCTTCACACAGCTTGGGCTCTGCTACCAGTCCTCTCAAGAGGGGCAGGACTCGCTTCCACTCTGGAGTTGTCCACGTTGAATGGCGCCGACCAGGAATGGGTATACCTACCCTACCCCCTCACTCCGGCTTGGCACCTGTATATTGGGGTTCACCTCGGTGAATGAGAGGGTAGCCTCCCTTTGCCTTTGGGTGGGAAGTACGGATCCCGATTGTTGCTTTTGATTATCACCACACAGAAAATCAGAATGCCACCCTTTTTAGAGTCCTTGGAGGGTGTGTTTGAGAGCACTTCCCCTTAGGAGTCCATCGTTCTGCCTTGAGACTTTAATGCTTATGTGGGCAGTGACACGGAGGAATGGCCTCCACGATCAGAACCCAAGTGTTTTTTTGTATGCGCCATGGATTGTCCATAACGCCTTGTTCAAGCATATGTGCACTTGGCACCAGGAAACCTTTGCCGTAGTTCAATGATCTACTGTAGTTGTGTCCTTGGATTTGTAGCCGCATGTTTTGGACACTCTGGTGAAGAAAGAGGCGGAGCTATCAACCGATCCCAACCTGCTTGTGACTTTGCTCAGATGGTTGGGAAAGATGCCGGTTTGACCTGGCAGACCCAAACGTATTGTGAGCGTTTGCAGAGAACATTTGGCAGAATCCTGTCAGAGTTTCAACTCCCATCTCCGGCATCCTGGGGGATGCGGGGGACAATCGTCTGAGTGGACCATGTTACGTGCCTCCGTTGTTGAAGTGGCCGATCAGAGCTGTGGCCGTAAGGTAGTCGGTCCCTGTTGTGGCAGCAATCCCCAACCCGCTAGCAAGCAGTCAAGCTGAAGAAAGAGTCCTACCGGGCCACTTTGGCCTGTGACTCTCTGGAAGTAGCTGACGGCCAAACAAAACACAGCTTCGGCGGTCGCTGAAGCAAAAACTCTTGGGAGAAGTTTAGCAAGCCCGTGGAAAAGGACTTCCGGATGGCTTAGAATAAATTCTGGTCCACCATCTGGCGTCCCAGAAGGTGGAAGCAGTATGTGTGTACTGTATACAGTGATCCCTCATTTTTCGTGGGAGATGCATTCAAGAACCACCCGCGATAAACGAAGATCTGCAAAGTAGAAACGGTATATGTATCATTTATGAATTTACAAATCATTGGATCAAAATTTACAACACGTAGTGTTTCTTGTTAGCCGCTGGAGGGTATCGGTGCATTGCAAGTTGACTTGAAGTGTGATTTACCTTGTCAAGCAAAAAAGCCTCTGGATGTTGTAGGGGTGTCCTGTTTGACACGCCTCTACAACACCGTGTGGACATCGGGGTCAGTTACTGTGGATTGGCAGACGCGGGTGGTTCCCCTTTTCAAGAATGGGGATCGGAGGGAGCGTTCCAACTGCAATCACACTCTTCAGCCTCCCTGGTAAGGTCTATTACGGGGTGATGGAGAGGAGGGTCCATCGGGAGGTCGAATCTCAGATTCAAGGGGCTCAATGTTGTTTTTGTCCTGGCTGTGGAACAGTGAATTAGCTCTACACCCTCGGCAGGGTCCTCGGGGGAGCATGGGAGTTCTCACAGCATGTGCTTTGTGGACTTGAAGGAGCCGTTCGACTGTGCCTCTCGAGGAGTTCTGTGTGGGGTGCTGCAGGAGTATGGGGCACCTAACCCCTTGATAAGGGCAGTTCAGTCTCTGTACAATCGATGGTTTTAGGCTTATTTTTTTCAAACAATAGTTTTTAATAGTAAAGAGAAATGTCATACTATGCTGACTGTTATTTATGAAGGCTGGAATGACAACTGCAACTGTCAGCAAGTTAAGAGATTTCTCTCTTCTAACTTCAACTACAACTCCATTCAATCATTGGTTTTAGGCTTCCTTTTTTCAAACAATATTTTTTTTCCAGTAAAGGGAAATGTCATACTACGTATGTTGATTGTTTTTTATGAAGGCTGGAATGACAGCTGCAACTGTCAGCAAGTCAAGAGATTTACTTTTATTGGAAAAAATACTTTGCCAAGCCAAGATGAACACCATAGCTCCAGCCAACAATCTTCTGATACTGTAAGAAAAATGACAGATTTCAGAACAAACGGTTTACATATGACTACCTCTGAAATGTCCCCCACCCTGTGATAAATAATGATAAATGTTAACATATTTTCAACAATAAATCTGTTTAAAGTTTTGAACTATGACCATAGCCTGAATATTTGTATTATTCTGCAAATTGTACATACTGGAATGTAATGTGTCTTTGTAGACGTATGAGACGACTGGCCAACACTGTTCCATCCTGGTAGAAAGAAATTTGAAGTGATGGCTGATGATCTGGAAGACAACCTCTGGAGACCCAAAAGTTATTGAGAATGCTCACACATGCATTTATACACACACCATAAATATACTCAATGTAGTCAGTGCTCACACTTTGAGGAAAATGAAGTCATTTTGGAACAAAGGACCCACATATAACCACATATACCAATTGCATTTGAAGGATAAAATGTGATTCAAGGATAAAATGTGACAACTCTTCAGCAACAAAGGTTTCAGTTGTCTAGGATTTAAATGTCTTTGGACAATGACCATAGCCAAAACATTTTAATTATGCTGCAAATGATCAATATTTTAAGATAATTGGAGTAAAATCTGTCCGTATGAACTTTACCTATCTGTCACCCAAATATGTTCTACGAGGACCAATATATTATTGAGGGTATTTACACATGCATGGACAATGCCATGAATATATTATGTAGTTGGTGTAACTGATGCATCAATTTGTATTATCCACACATGTATTTCTCTGCAAATCGATAGTTTTTCATAAACTAGCTAAAAAACATCTGTAATTCCCTATTGAGAACTAAATCCTTCACTTTTGCATTGACAGTTTTACTCATCACCTCATTTAATTTGCATTTAATTTGCATACATCATGTAAGTGCTTGAAGCTAGGTTACCTGATAAACTGTTTAATGTTGATTGTATATCATATAGTATTTCAACACTGAGCAAGCCAAATTTGTTGTTCAAAATACTTGTATTACAAAATGTGTGTAGAATGGCTGATGAGTCCCCAAAAAACTGTGTAATTGTTATTGGTGGCCTTATTTGCTGTTTTTAAAATGGTAGAAATAATGAGCACTATGCATGTTGATTCCAGCTAGGCTCAAGACGTGTACATGTAGAGGCCATTGATCAATGGAATGATTAGTTGCATGTGTTAACACATATTGTATGCTATTACATGGCAAAATTGTTGAAATAATAATTATGGGCATTTTTACTTGTGGCACTGTACGTCATAACTCGTTCTTTTTGTAAAACGTTTTTGTTTTATATTGCAATAAAAACACTTGCTCAAACTTGTTTTTTTTTATATATTGTATAGCATGCATTTATAGTCGTTTATTGGACTTAAGTAGAATTTCTGTGGTTAAAAATGAAGACAAAAACAGTATGTTGCATGTTGATTTTGCCCTTGTTGAAGGAGTAGTAAAGAACAAAATGATCAATGAACCAAGAACATCTGCAGAATGGAAATACAGTACGTTTTGAAAGTTGCAAAAGGTAACAGAGACTTCAGATACAGTCAGGGTGTGGGAGGAGTTTGGCGAGGTCGTGGAGAATGACCTTCAAACGGCTTCAAGGAAATTATGGTTCACCATCCGATGTCTCCGGAGGGGGAAGCAGTGCACGGTTAACACTGTGAGACGGTGTGCTGCTGACCTCGACTCGGGACGTCGTGTGTCGGTGGGGCGAATACTTCGAAGACCTCAATTCCACCGACGCCTTTCATTGTGGAAGCAGGGCCTGGGCTTCAAAGTCACTAAGGTAGTTAAAAAACTCCTCGTTGGCTGGGCCCCGGAGGTGGATGAGGTCCGCCCGGAGTTCTTAAAGGCTCTTGATGTTGTGGGGCTGTCCTGGCAGACACGCCTCTACATTGTGTAGAAATCGGGGACAGTGCCTCTGGATTGGCAGACTGGGGTGGTGGTCCCCCTTTCTAAGAAGGGGAATCGCAGGGTGTGTTCCAACTACAGAGGAATCACACTCCTCAGCCTCCCCGATAAGGTCTATTCAGGGTTGCTGGAGAGGAGGGTCCATCGCGAGTTAAAATTTCGGATTGAGCAGTGTGGTATTCGTTCTGGCCGTGGAACAGTGGACAGGCTCTATACCAGGGGTGGCCAACCAGTCAGAGACTATGACCCACATGTTTTACTGTGTTACTGCAAAGAGCCACATCATACACTTGAGCACACATGAACTATCGCCCCCAGGCTGCTCGGTTTTAAATGGGCCACGTTTAGCTGTGCATTTTTTCCCTGCCATTTTGAGAGTGAAATTGACAATTGTTTCCTCAAATGGATTTGCCCCTCCTCCTTTGCGGGATTTCACCTCATGCGCATGCGCGTTTGACAAAAATACCATATTGAACTCAAGTGAAGCAAACACGCACAAAAAAACAACAACAAAAAAATGGTTGATATGAACGTAAAGGAGCCGCATGAAACCAGGCAAGGAGCCACATGGAACCAGGCAAGGAGCCGCATGCCACCCCTGCTCTATACCCTCGGCAGGATCCTCGAGGGTTCATGGGAGTTCACACAACCAGTCCACATGTGTTTTGTGGACCTGCAGAAGGCGTTCAACCGTGTCCCTCGAGAAATTCTGTCGGGGGTGCCAAACCCACTGATAAAGGTGGTTCGGTCCCTGCATCACCGTTGTCCAGCTTTCACTGGAGCGGTTCGCAGCTGAGTATGACGCGGTCAAGATGAAAACCACTACCTCCAAATCTGAGACCATGGTCCTCAGTCGGAAAAGGGTGGAATGTCCTCTCCGGGTCGGGGATGAGATCCTGCCCCAAGTGGAGAAGTATCTTGGGGTCTTGTTTGCGAGCGAGAGCAGGATGGAGCGCGATTCCGACAGGCGGATCGGTGCAGCTTATGCTGTTATGCGGACTCTGTACCGGTTCATTGTGGTGAAGAGGGAGCTTAGCCGAAAAGCGAAGCTCTCGATTTACCGGTCGATCTACGCTCCTACCCTCACCTATGGTCATGAGCTATGGTTCGTGACCAAAAGAACAAGATCCCAGATACAAGCGGCTGAAATGAGTTCTCTCCACAGTGCGTCCGGGCTCTCCCTTAGAGATAGGGTGAGAAGCTCAGTCATCTGTGAGAGATTCGGAGTCGAGCTGCTGCTCCTCCACATTGAGAGGAGCCAGATGAGGTGGCTTGGGCATCTCATTAGGATGCCTCATGGACGCCTTCCCTGGGAGATGTTCTGGGCATGTCCACCCGCAGGAGACCCCGGGGACGATCCAGGATGTGGTGGAGAGACTATGTCTCTCTGCTGACCTGGGAACGCCTTGGGATCCCCCGGGATGAGCTGGACAAAGTGGTTGGGAAGAGGAAAGTCTGGGCATCCCTCCTAAAGTTCCAGGCCCCGTGACCCGATCCCAGATAAGTGGTAGAAGATGGATGAATGGATGGATAGTTTATACCTTGATAAGTTCCACTCACTGATTGTCTTTTTTGATGAATGAGCTGCAAGCGGTTCTGGAGTGGGTCTGCAGTCAGCTGGCCAAGCCAAGAAGGAAGGAGTTGGTTTCACACCTGGCTGTTGCAGTGTCCGGCCGGCCCTGTGTGGGCATCGGAGAGATTCTGGCACGCATCCGTTTTACATGTGGAGAACCCACTCTCCTAGTCTTAATAGACCAGTAGCAACATGACCAACAGTGCTGGCGCACAGCCAAGGGCAAAAGAAAAATAGTTCTCAGAGCAAAAAAAGAAGGAAAAACCATGTGCAACTTAGTCTTGGGATGAGCCTATCAGCGTGCTAGCAGGGAAAACAAAAGAACAGGCCCCAGCCTTCTGGCATTCCAGAAGAGTCATAAAAGGCCAAAGCCCAGGGCAGGAGAGTCACAGCAAGAGAGGAGCCGAGGGACCAAAGGCAAGAGACATCCAGAGATAAGAGACAAAGACAAGAAGTGGCATCAGCTTTTATACTTGCGGGCCCCAATTCCAGACCTGCCTCACGTGGAGACTGGAGACTGTCTTGTGACCCGATCCTGGCCCCCTCATTCAAGTAACATTAATTTGAACATAACTGAGTTAAGATGACTTACAGTCATAGCTTTGGTCATTTTCAATTATATAATAAATATAGCTAGTAAATATAGCTGTGAAACCTAATCAACGTTGAAGCAATCCACCATGAGTAATTTTGAAGGACCTATCGTTTGTGAAGGTTCATACTGTCCTTTCCGTTTACTGTGTTAAATGGTTATTTTGGTCAAACAGAAAAAAGTTTTATCTTTGCTTTACATGTTTTGGCTACTTCCTGTCGCCTTCCTCAGAAGTGTCACAAGATGGGGAAGTGACGTGTCTTACTGGTTGTTTATGAGGGTTAGGTGGTTCTTGGTTTGGCCAGACAGCAGGGGCGCTTGCGCCCAGAAATGACATCATGTAGCCTGAAAACTGGCCTTTGAGGACGCAGCCTGTAAATTTGGACACAGGGTGATCGAATATGGCTGATTTGAGATTTTCTTTCTCGGCTTGTTGTTTTATTGCTCGTTTGTCTGTTGGTCTCTTTTTCACATTCCTTTTGATGTCATTTCCTTGTCCCAAACACAAATACAAAAAATAAATGGAACATCAATCCACTGGTCATCCTACACACAAAACTCAGACAAGTTTTAGTTACACCCAAGGAAAAGATAAATCCCCTCCGTGAGTCGTCACCTTATCGTGGTGGAGGGGTTTGCGTGCCCCTATGATCCTAGGAGCCATGTTGTCTGGGGCTTCATGCCCCTGGCAGGGTCACCCATGGCAAACGGGTCCTAGGTGAGGGGCCAGACAAAGCACGGCTCACATTAGCCCCTTATGATGAAAAAAATAAATGGATCTCGTTTTCCCTCGCCCGGACGCGGGTCACCGGGGCCCCCCTCTGGAGCCAGGCCTGGAGGCGGGGCTCGAAGGCGAGCATCTGGTGGCCGGGCCTTCGCCCATGGGGCCCGGCCGGGCACAGCCCGAAAAGGAAACGTGGGTCCCCCTTCCCATGGGCTCACCACCTGTGGGAGGGGCCAAAGGGGTCGGGTGCAGTGCAAGCTGGGCGGCGGCCAAAGGCAGGGACCTTGGCGGTCTGATCCCCGGCTGCAGAAGCTGGCTCTTGGGACATGGAATGTCACCTCTCTGGCTGGAAAGGAGCCCGAGCTGGTGTGCGAGGCAGAAAAGTTCCGACTAGATATAGTCGGACTTGCCTCCACGCACAGTTTGGGTTCCGGTACAAGCCCTCTCGAGAGGGGCTGGACTCTCTTCCACTCTGGAGTTGCCCACGGTGAGAGGCGTCGAGCAGGTGTGGGTATACTTATTGCCCCCCCGGCTGGGCGCCTGCACATTGGGGTTCACCCCGGTGAACGAGAGGGTAGCCTCCCTCCGCCTTCGGGTGGGGGGACGGGTCCTGACTGTTGTTTGTGTCTATGCACCAAACGGCAGCTCAGAGTACCCACCCTTCTTGGAGTCCCTGGAGGAAGTGCTGGAGAGCGCTCCTTCTGGGGACTCCATCGTTCTACTGGGTGACTTCAATGCTCACGTGGGCAATGACAGTGAGACCTGGAAGGGCGTGATTGGGAGGAACGGCCCCCCCGATCTGAACCCGAGTGGTGTTCTATTATTGGACTTCTGTGCTCGACACGGATTTTCTATAATGAACACCATGTTCAAACATAAGGGTGTCCATGTGTGCACTTGGCACCAGGACACCCTAGGCCGCAGTTCGATGATCGACTTTGTAGTCGTGTCATCGGATTTGCGGCCGCATGTTTTGGGACACTCTGGCGAAGAGAGGGGCGGAGCTGTCAACTGATCACCACCTGGTGGTGGGTTGGCTCCGATGGTGGGGGAAGATGCCGGTCCGACCTGGCAGACCCAAACGCTCTGTGAGGGTCTGCTGGGAACGTCTGGCGGAATCCCCTGTCAGGAAGAGCTTCAACTCCCACCTCCGGCAGAGCTTTTCCCACGTCCCGGGGGAGGCGGGGGACATTGAGTCCGAGTGGACCTCGTTCCGCGCCTCCATTGTTGAGGCGGCCGACCGGAGCTGTGGCCGTAAGGTCATTGGTGCCTGTCGTGGCGGCAATCCCCGAACCCGCTGGTGGACACCGGCGGTAAGGGATGCCGTCAAGCTGAAGAAGGAGTCCTATCGGGCCGTTTTGGCCTGCGGGACTCCGGAGGCAGCTGACAGGTACCGGATGGCCAAGCGGAACGCGGCTTCGGCGGTTGCTGAGGCAAAAACCCGGGCGTGGGAGGAGTTTGGCGAGGCCATGGAGAATGACTTCCGGACGGCTTCGAGGAAATTCTGGTCCACCATCCGGCGTCTCAGGAGGGGGAAGCAGTGCAACGTCAACACTGTTTACAGTGGAGATGGCGTGCTGCTGACCTCGACTCGGGACGTCGTGTGTCGGTGGGGAGAATACTTCGAAGACCTCCTCAATTCCACCGACACGCCTTCCATTGTGGAAGCAGGGCCTGGGGACTCTGAGGCGGACTCTCCAATCTCTGGGGTCGAAGTCACTGGGGTAGTTAAAAAACTCCTCGGTGGCAAGGCCCCGGGGGTGGATGAGATCCGCCCGGATTTCTTAAGGGCTCTGGATGTTGTGGGGCTGTCATGGCTGACACGTCTCTACAACATCGCGTGGACATCGGGGACAGTGCCTCTGGATTGGCAGACTGGGGTGGTGGTTCCCCTCTTTAAGAAGGGGGACCGGAGGGTGTGTTCCAATTACAGGGGAATTACACTCCTCAGCCTCCCTGGTAAGGTCTATTCAGGGGTGCTGGAGAGGAGGGTCCGTCGGGAGGTCGAACCTCGGATTCAGGAGGAACAGTGTGGCTTTCGTCCTGGCCGTGGAACAGTGGACCAGCTCTTCACCCTCAGCAGGATCCTCGAGGGTGCATGGGAGTTCGCCCAACCAGTCCACATGTGTTTTGTGGACTTGGAGAAGGCGTTCGACCGTGTCCCTCGGGAGGTTCTGTGGGGGGTGCTTCGGGAGTACGGGGTACCGAGCCAACTGATAAGGGCGGTTCGGTCCCTGTATCACCGATGCCAGAGTTTGGTCCGCATTTCCGGCAGTAAGTCGGATTCGTTCCCAGTGAGGGTTGGACTCCGCCAAGGCTGCCCTTTGTGACCGATTCTGTTCATAGTTTTTACGGACAGAATTTCTAGGCGCAGCCGAGGCGTTGAGGGTGTCCGGTTTGGGGACCTCAGCATCGCGTCTCTGCTTTTTGCAGACGACGTGGTGCTGTTGGCTTCTTCAGGCCGTGATCTCCAGCTCTCACTGGAGCGGTTCGCAGCCGAGTGTGAAGCGGTCGGGATGAGGGTCAGCACCTCCAAATCCGAGTCCATGGTCCTCGATCGGAAAAGGGTGGAATGCCCTCTCCGGATCGGGGATGAGATCCTGCCCCAAGTGGAGGAGTTTAAGTATCTTGGGGTCTTGTTCACGAGTGAGGGGAGGATGGAGCGCGAGATCGACAGGCGGATCGGTGCAGCGTCGGCAATAATGCGGACTCTGTACCGGTCCGTCGTGGTAAAGAGAGAGCTGAGCCAAAAGGCAAAGCTCTCAATTTACCGGTCGATTTACGCTCCTACCCTCACCTATGGTCACGAGCTATGGGTCGTGACCGAAAGAACGAGATCCCGGATACAAGCGGCCGAAATGAGTTTCCTCTGCAGGGTGTCCGGGCTCTCCCTGAGAGATAAGGTGAGAAGCTCGGTCATCCGGGAGGGACTCTGAGTAGAGCCGCTGCTCCTCCACGTTGAGAGGAGCCAGATGAGGTGGCTCGGGCATCTCATCAGGATGCCTCCTGGACGCCTCCCTGGGGAGGTTTTCCGGGCATGTCCCACCGGTAGGAGACCCCGGGGACGACCCAGGACGCGCTGGAGAGACCATGTCTCTTAGCTGGCCTGGGAACGCCTTGGGATCCCCCGGGATGAGCTAGATGAAGTGGCTGGGGAGAGGGAAGTCTGGGAGTCCCTCCTGAAGCTGCTGCCCCCGCGACCCGACCCCGGATAAGCGGAAGAAGATGGATGGATGGATGGATGGATGGACAAGATAAATCCAAAACACAAATGAGATGTAATATACGAAATACCTTGCCTATCTTTCAACAACACATACATCGGGGAGACAGCGAGAACATTTGGGAAATTTCGTCCGTCCGTCCATCCATCCGTTCATCCGCCCATCGGCTAGTATAGATCCTTCACACTTATTTCTGTGATTCCATCCGTCCGTCCGTCCATCCATCCATCCATCCATCCATCCATCCATCCATCCATCCATCCATCCATCCATCCATCCATCCATCCATCCATCCATTTTCTATACCGCTTGTCCCCACGGGGGTCGTGGGCTATATGATTTCAGTTATTTTCAAATAATTACTGTGTACAGTTATGGATTTTTTTATTCTGGCACGTCGTAAAATATTCTGTCTTAATGAAAATAGCTCAAAGGTAACTCCAAGTAAACTACTTGCAAGCAGAGTGTACAATTATTTCTCTTGTGTTCTTTCTGTTAGGCATTAGGAAGCCTAACAACGGTAAAAAAGGTTGTACTGATTTGCTTATTTAACAAGATAGGGAAGTGTGTCTGGACTGAACGAATTTGAGAGGTAGAGACTAAGAATATGCAGATTACTACTACAGGGGGTCCTCGGTTTACGACGGCGATCTGTTCCTACGCGGCGACGTAAACCAAATTTTGGTGTAGGTTTGAACAGTAATAAAATGCAACAGTACAGTAATCAAAAATAAGAAAACAATTTCTTACCTTTATTCCTGGTTGACAGGTGTTGTAAGAAAGAGACGACGCAACAGTCCAAAATGGCGTATGCCATGTGAGTGGGTAATGCCGTCTTCCCCGGTCCACAGCCTCTCTCGCGCTGTATTCTTCCGCCGCGCACACCAACTAGTGTCGTAAACACGAAACAACATAACTCTAGGCCGTCGTAAACCAAGGAGCCCTGTACTTTGTACATTGCAATGTAAAACAACGATCCAGGTATGTTTTTTTATGGTAGCTTGGCACGGTTAAGAACCCAACAAGAATGCTTAATTTGCACAATATGTGCAATGCAATAGAACAAGCAATTTAAATTTGCATATTTTTCAACCTAAAATGATCAGTATCACCAATACTGGCGCGACTATTTACTTGGTATCAATCTGTGCTGTCCTCACTCTGAAGCGTCTACTTTTTCACCAGCTAGACAGCGAGGGAATGATGCCCCAAATAATCAGACTTCGTTGTCTTTAATGCTGATTTATTGAGGAATGGCCTCAAACCATTGCCCTCTTAAGACCATCGTAAAACTGAAAATACAAAATAAAGAAACACCGCGTTAAACAACCGTTAGCTTGTAGCATGTTGGCTAACGTAACTTCGATATGTAAATAAAATTAACATACAATCGTTTACAAAAGTAAAGACAGAAAAAAACACAAGTTCACAAGACTTACGGACAAATCTTGTCCAAGGCAACAACGTTTGAAGTATAACATCAACTTCGTACATCCACAGTAGGTATGTCTGATACCTGCGTGAAGCTGGCTCCCCACCCCACGCAAAATTTAAGCAAAATTGTCTGTTTCGTTTGTGCTTCGTTTGTGCTGGTTTGTGCAGCAAAAATTTTCGTTTGTGCTGCTATGGTTTTTTAGTTATGAACGATTCTTTTATAGGTCATCCAGAGTTCACCCAGCCCCCCATCTGCTCAAAATTGACCCAAAACGGTACCGTTCGTTTGTGCTTCGTTAGTGCTGGTTTGTGCAGCAAAAATTTTCGTTTGTGCTGCTTCCGTTTCGGAGATATTACACATTTATTTTATAGCGATGACGTCACCTAGCCCCCCACTTCGCTCCAAATGGACCCAAAATGGTACCGTTCGTTTGTGCTTCGTTTGTGCAGCAAAAATTTTCGTTTGTGCTGCTTCCGTTTCGGAGATATTACACATTTATTTTATAGCGATGACGTCACCCAGCCCCCCACCTCGCTCCAAATGGACCCAAAATGGTACCGTTTGTTTGTGCTTCGTTTGTGCAGGTTTGTGCAGCAAGAATTTGCGTTTGTGCTGCTATGGTTTTTTAGTTATGAACGATTCTTTTATAGGTCATCCAGAGTTCACCCAGCCCCCCATCTGCTCAAAATGGACCCAAAACGGTACCGTTCGTTTGTGCTTCGTTAGTGCTGGTTTGTGCAGCAAAAAGTTTCGTTTGTGCTGCTTCCGTTTCGGAGATAGTACATATTTATTTTATAGCGATGACGTCACCCAGCCCCCCACTTCGCTCCAAATGGACCCAAAATGGTACCGTTCGTTTGTGCTTCGTTTGTGCAGGTTTGTGCAGCAAAAAGTTTCGTTTGTGCTGCTTCCGTTTCGGAGATATTACACATTTATTTTATAGCGATGACGTCAGGTAGCCCCGCCCCCCTGTTTACTTCCAAATTGACCCAAAATAGTGCCGTTCGTTTGTGTTTCGTTTGTGCTGGTTTGTGCTGCAAAAATGGTACCGATTGTGCCGCAAAAAAATTTGTTGGCGTTCAGTGAATCATTCAATTTGTCATTTATTTAATACTAATTTATTTTCTAGAGATGTCAAATCCTTGCTCCATGGATCGTTAATTAACCATTTGTTTGTGCCATTGCAATTTTTCATTATTAAAATCATGCATCTTCATTAACCCCCTGTCATGTATTTTATTCTTTTTCACTTGACATCATGATAACTCCTTAATTCTTACACATGTATTATCCAACTAATTACCATGCCAAGTGACCTCTGCAGGCCGGTAAGACATATCGCAACAGGGTGGCGAAAAACAAAGACGTGCAACTTTTTCAAGCGACAAATACACAACTATCTCCGAAGATTTAATAACAGTGAGTGACAGAAAGCGTCTTTTTCTGGGAAGTGACCATCGACCAATGTAAGTAAAATGTGTAAAAAACGGAGTTCCTACAATATAGAATTAAAAACACCCTAGGTAGTCTGAATAGCTAGTTGGCTAACATTGTCTTATTATACGTGTGTAATTTGCACTGACCAAGAAAACTAAATTTCTAAAGAAAGCATGCTTGATACATTTTGATGTCAAAATATTTTTCCCTTTGCATCATTTTTCCGTCCATGCATCGCAATTATAATGATCACGCATGTGTAATTGTAATTATTCAAGCAATGAATCCTGATTATATTTATATTTGTCCTTCAACTAGATGCCCAAACAACCAGCAGTAGACAATGATTTAATTGTTGCAGTTCTCTGCTCATCAAAAGAGGCCATACTTGAAAATGGTAACGTAGCCACTCCAAGCGCTACTGTGTGGACAGATCTGAGTGACCAGTTGGAAAAGAAGATGTCTGCAAAGGCTCTGTACACCTTTGTAAAAACAAACAGACGCAATATCTGGTCAGCTCTGGGATTCAGTCATGATGAAACTGATCCTGAAACTAGCAGTGAAGCAAGCTCGGAATCAGGACCTGAACGGTCCTTTCAGCTTCATATTCCTTTTGACAAGTGGATGGAATTTATTCCGGAAAAGGCTGAATACAAAGATAAGAACTGTCGAACCCGAAAAAGAGAATATACAATTTTGAAGCCTGGCACCTGGACCCACATCATAAATGAGCAAATCTGGAAAACAGTCAAAATTCCTTGCACATTTGTTTTTAAAAGAGCCAAGGTCTATCCATTGGTCTCAAATAATTATATCGAAATCAGAGGATACTGCAAGGAGTGTCATGGCCTTCTCAACATTAATTGTAGCGGAGAGCCAGAAATTAACAGTCCAATAATATTCAACTGTTTCATTAAGAACAGTGATGACTCCCTACACACTGGTAGCTCAAAGCGGTTTCTATCTGGACAGTTGCGTGTGCAGGTAGCCAAGGAACTTTGTGAGGGCAGGATGGAACCACATGTATGGCGAGCATCACAGGCAAATAAATCGATGGACTTTGGAGACCCTGAGCCAAGCCACCTGCCAAATTTGGCCACCCTGCGCAAGGCAAAGCAAGAGAAAAATGATTTGGCATTAGGTGACAAAAATCCAATTTTATCATTGCAGATGTTGAAATACAGTGCACCTCACAGTGACAGCCTCAAAGACATTGGACTTGACAAGTTTTTCTGTCACTATTGGAGTCAAACACAAATGCATGTGTACAAGAGCTTAAAGAAATCCCACCCAATATTATGTGTTGATGCAACTGGCTCAATAGTTAAAAAACTGATGAGGCCGAATGGCATGTCTGGCCATATCTTCCTGTATCAGGGTGTTATGACAGGGCATACCAGCTCCAGTGTCCCAGTCGTGCAGATGCTGTCAGAGAAGCATGATGTTAATGATATCACACAGTGGCTGAAGGAATGGATCCATGCAGGTGCATCTGTTCCTAAAGAAGCAGTGAGTGACTTTTCTCTGGCGATTCTTGGAGCTCTAGTCAAAGCTTTTACCCCTCATCCTGATCTGAAGAGCTACATCAATGAGTGCTTTAACATTTCACGTGGGAATCAACCTGGACATCTACCCCCATGTTTTGTCAGGGTAGATGTAGCACACTGCATTAAGATGATCTGCCGATGGGACTGCCTGAAAAACAAAAGACCTCGTGTTAAGGATTTCTTTGTTAGGTCAATAGCTCAGCTTCTTAAGTCACAATGTTTGCAACATGCAAAAGAACTTCTTTGTGCTATTACCATTGTGGCACTGAGTGAGACAGAGGGTAATGACAATTCTGGAGCCCCTATCCCATCAGAAAAGTGCAAGAAATACTTGAGAGTGCAAATCGCAGAGGAATTTGTCCCCATTTCAGATGAGGAAGTTGAGGGACAAGAACCAGGTGATTCATTAAATCAGCACATCCAGACTAATGTCCGAGAGTGGGTGACAGAAATATGTGAGGAGAGCAGGTCACTTGCCATGGCTGATGGGGATAGAGACAACATCCACTTCCTCCCTGAGATTATTCCCCAAATAACAAGACATGGAAGTTACTTGCCACTCTGGACAGCAATAATGGTCCCTCTCTTCAAAAGCGCCAGCATCACTGCAAGTTCCGCAGCTGTTGAAGCAGAGTTCAAAAACATAAAAGAAGGCCTTTTCAAGCATGAAAGCCTACCCATTCGTGTGGACCGGTTTGTTGCTCGTCATCTTTCCTTCATTGAGGGAAACATGCGGATTTGCTCTGCAAAACAAAAAAGTGATGTGTGTGATGCCACGACCGTCAGAGAGCCTGACAATGTCTGCAGTACTTCTCAAACTGAAGTAGTAAACAAAAGGGGAGAAAAAACTCATCCTGGAGCGGAGCCAGATGCATCTACTGACAGTGCAGTTGAAAACTGGAGAGGTTTAGCGGTCCCACCGAAAAAAAGAAAGATAACTTCATATCTCTCTCCTTGTCCTGAATGGCTGCATATTGACACACAAGTGGGCTGGAAAAAAGTCAAGGTACCATTGTTGAAAAACGGGAACCATCAACAGCCTGTTAAACTTCGCACATCAAAAGTGTTTGTGCTCAATACTTGTGCATTTGATTCTGTCTTGCAATGCTTATGCTGTTCTTTCTGTGAAAGTTTTTCATTTGAAAAGACTGTTCTGAACTATGAACGTGGGAACCAATTCCTCCACCTGGTGAAAACCATCACAACACAGAGTGTGAACCCACAGGTATACTCACAGAGGGCAGAACTGCTGGGGGAAATATTCAAACCTGTCCTCCTGACCTCAGGTGCTCTCCAAATTGATGCACAATGCCACATCTCCACTGTAATTGAGAGCGCAATGAGGAATATCCCAAGTGTTTATTTGATAAAACAATGCTCCTCACAGTACTGCAGTTTAAGCCAACAAGTAACAAGGCAAGTTTCACTTGTTTGTCCAAACGTTGCTGTCCTGCAGACCTGTGGCATGGCTTCTCTTCAGACTGCTGCTGAAGAGGGACTCAGCCTTCCTGACTCTCTCTGCCTCAGGCCAATTGAAAATCCTTCCCATTGTCCGTCTTCATTCAAAACACAGGACAACAATACAGGCAAGGCTCTGTGTTCAGGTAATGTTACTCACAGCTACAATCTGGGAGAGTTTGTGTGGATTGACACTGACCTTGGTAGCAGTTGCAAGGAAGTTGCCTTGCTTGAATTTCCCTCCAGTCTGGAGCTAAAAGAGAAGACCTTTACTTTGAGAGCAGTCATTGGCTTTGAACCAGGACTGACCCAGGATTCTCTCGGGCATTATGTGGCATACTGCAGGAGGACTGCATATGCCTGGGAGATCTATAACGACCTGGGAAGTAGAGTGAAAGCAGCATCAGTAAATACTAAGATCTTCCCACATGCTGTGTTCTACACAGTGCAGTGATGCATTGTTTGAATTGTTGGAAAAAAATGTTGATAATGTTCCCTTTGACAAAGAAAGTTATTTTTTCACGTTTTCAAGTTTCTTTTTCTGGCTGTCATCAACTTCACATACATGTATTAATTGTTGTATTAATTAATGTTTTGGAGCAGACATAGACTCATCAGGTATTTAGATTGCGGTGAACCTTTTGCATGTCAGATGTAATTGAAAAAAATGATCACGTAGGCTTATTGAAAACAAGGAAATTAATCAATGAGCACGATACAAACATAATTACAGAAATATCCTCGTACTAAAAGCCATTCCCCGCAGTGAAAGTTTTCTGTAAGATAAAAAGAAAAGAAAAAAAAGGCTAAGAACATATTTACCTTGTATTCGTCCTGCATCAGGAGCATTCCAGTCCAGGAGCTTGAAATTCGCGACAGACAAAATACAGTGACGTGGGCTGGGTGACGTCTTCGCTATGAATCAAATGTGTAATATCTGCAAAACCGTAGCAGCACAAACGAAACTTTTTGCAGCACAAACCAGCACAAACGAAACACAAACGAACGGCACTATTTTGGGTCAATTTGGAAGTGAACAGGGGGGCGGGGCTACCTGACGTCATCGCTATAAAATAAATGTGTAATATCTCCGAAACGGAAGCAGCACAAACGAAAATTTTTGCTGCACAAACCTGCACAAACGAAGCACAAACGAACGGTACCATTTTGGGTCCATTTGGAGCGAAGTGGGGGGCTAGGTGACGTCATCGCTATAAAATAAATGTGTAATATCTCCGAAACGGAAGCAGCACAAACGAAAATTTTTGCTGCACAAACCAGCACTAACGAAGCACAAACGAACGGTACCGTTTTGGGTCCATTTCGAGCAGATGGGGGGCTGGGTGAACTCTGGATGACCTATAAAAGAATCGTTCATAACTAAAAAACCATAGCAGCACAAACGAAAATCTTTGCTGCACAAACCTGCACAAATGAAGCACAAACGAACGGTACCATTTTGGGTCCATTTGGAGCGAGGTGGGGGGCTGGGTGACGTCATCGCTATCAAATAAATGTGGAATATCTCCGAAACGGAAGCAGCACAAACGAAAATTTTTGCTGCACAAACCTGCACAAACGAAGCACAAACGAACTGTACCATTTTAAAGATTAAGATTAAAGATTAAAGTTTTTGGGTCCATTTGGAGCGAAGTGGGGGGCTAGGTGACGTCATCGCTATAAAATAAATGTGTAATATCTCAGAAACGGAAGCAGCACAAACGAAATTTTTTGCTGCACAAACCAGCACTAACGAAGCACTAACGAACGGTACCATTTTGGGTTCATTTTGAGCAGATGGGGGGCTGGGTGAACTCTGGATGACCTATAAAAGAATCGTTCATAACTAAAAAACCATAGCAGCACAAACGAAAATTTTTGCTGCACAAACCAGCACAAACGAAGCACAAACGAAACAGACTATTTTACTTAAATTTTGCGTGGGGTGGGGGGCCAGCTTCACGCAGGTCCCAAACCATGCTTGGTAGGCCGATTGAGCACCCCAGATTGTCTCTAGGTGTGAGTGCGAATGGTTGTACGTCTGTGTGCCCAGCAATTGGCTGGCAACCCGCCTACTGCCCGGTGACTGCTGGGATAGGCTCCAGCACGCCCGTGGGAACAAGCGGTATAGAAAATGGATGGATGGATCTTATCACTAAGGAATGATGGGGCGTGTCCAGCCTCGATGCAGCAGCCAATCATTTTGCAGCGGGGTGTGTCCTGGCAAGAGGCAATGGGATTTATAATAACGCACCCCCATCATCGTGAGTCCCCCCGCAAATTATTGTGAAGTCTTCGTCCTAAATTGTTGTTAAATACCCCCACCCCCGGTTCGTGCACTAGACGATCTGAAAGGGAATGCGTAGTAACGCTTAGGCGAATACAAAGATTGGTTGGACTTGGATACAATTTTGCAGTCTTTGGTGAGTGACCTAACGTTGTAGCGTATCAATGCTAATGCTAACAATGAGATTTAACTAGCGTTCTATGTTGTACAGATGGTGGTCGTGAAACCATCGTAAAATGTATTTGATGGAGATACCGTGTCATATATTCTAGGCGCCACCTCGTTGCACTTACGGAGACCAGCTCAACCTTACGGTAGGTTTAGACAGTCGGGCCTTGTTACGGGATGTGTTTATATCCTGTCGTGGCGCTAGCAAACCCCCTTTTCAGCCGAGTGCGTAACGGTGTTCAATCACAGCAGAATAACCATGGACAGTTAATTAAAAACGAAAAACTTGAAAGCAAGGCTAAGAAACTAAACATAGTAAATAAACCTTTTACTAAACTAACGCCCCTTCGCTGCTCCCGAAGCAGTATGTAATTGATCAAAAACATTTTGAGCAGAGGTAAACATTACACAATTTGTGTTTTCTTTTCAACGAAGCAGCAGAGATTGTTTCACGATTGAGCTCTTCCCGTTCACCGTACTCACTAGATGAACATAGATTAGAGCAGTGGTTCATAACCAGGGTTTGATCGAACCCTAGGGGTTCGGCAAAGCCTCCACTGCGGAGATCTGAACACACCTGATTTATCGTGTAAATTCGTGATGAGGCATATCTGAACTGGTCTCGCAAAGGCAACAGCAGAAGAAGTCACACTGTTTTGCAGGTATGTAATGTTGTGAGTTCATGCATTGTGTTGGTTTTGTTCTTTGAACAAGGTAATGTTCATGCTCGGCTCATTTTGTGCACCAGTAAAAAACATCTGTCTTGAATTTGGAAACAAATATTTTATTTTTCACTTAAGAGGGAATGCGCATGTAAAACATGTGGGGTTCTGTACCTCCAACAAGGTTAAGAACCACTGGATTAGCGACTTGAGACTCAATTATCATCACAAATGTTTTTTTGCCACATTGGCAGAGCAAAACCAAGCCATCGGAAAGAGACGCTTCAATCGTTGCGCTTGTAACTGTAGAATAGAATAGTATAGAAGAATATAATGCCTTTATTATCATTGTACAACAGGTAAACAACGAAATTGGGAGCGCTGCTCCGTTGGTGTTTTGTAGGAGGAAATGGGTGTGTGAAACATAAATTAGTATCAGTTGCGGTTCTCCACTGAATTACTCCCTGGGCGAGACGATTTCCGAGTGGAACAGCGATGCTTTTGTCTGAATTCCTCGTTTTGATACCGTCACAGGTCCCTCTTTTCTACTCGTTCTGAGGTGCGGCAAGCCGTTTTGGTGCAGTATCTCTAAATGCAAATGAGACACTTCACACCCCTCAGGCCGCAAAGTGTGCACCTCCCTTTCCGGTCGACGTTTGTAGTTTTTTTTAGCCGAGGTAGCGTTTACTATTTTTTTGTTGCTTTATTTAAATGAGGTAGCGTTTACTTTTGCGCCACAAACTTTTTGATTGATTAAAAGATATCAGCGGCAGAAGACTTGTCCATTCAACCATACATGACACATAAATAAATCCCCTTACAATATTTATGAACGTCTCATAAACAAGCACTGCAGTCAAGCTACGAAGTAAGCTAATGCTAGCGAGAAGCTAACGAATGCATTGAACGTATTAGTGTTTCCCAAAAATACAATTCTTTCAAATTCGATGCGATTCATCTGATACAACTACTCAGAATACACCCACAAGAGGTGAAAACATAGGGTGCACAGCTCCAAAATTGGCAGAAAGACTGACACTAATGTAGGGTGACCAGATGGGTTTCTGAAAAAGAGAACACCTTTTTTTTGGAGGGGGCGTTGTCATTTTTGGGAGGGGCGGGGGTCATTTTTTTTGTGGGGGCGGTCATTTGTGTCATGTTAGGACACAAATGACATGGTGTCTGTACAGTAATCCCTCGTTTATCGCGGATAATTCGTTCCAAAACCACACCGCGATAAATGAAATCCACGAAGTAGGGTCACCCTCTCATCTGTACATTTTTTGTGCGTCAATAAATGTATATGAAATCATTTAAGTGCATGTTAGTATTAGAACATTAAATAATTGTTTCAAACATGTAAATAATACATTAATAGTATAAATAACAGAAAATATTGTATAAATATTGAAAATATAAATATTATACGTGTGTGTGTGTGTGTATAACATATGAAGATGTGATGTTCTGTTTTTAACCTTGATGAAACAGGGACCTCTAGTGGTCAGAAGTTACCATAGCAGCGCTATACGCATTTTGTAGATGTAGCTAAAGCAGGGGTCGGGAACCTATGGCTCGTGAGCCAGATGTGGCTCTTTTGATGATTGCATATGGCTCGCAGATAAAACAAAATATTCTCACTTGTTTTAATCCATCCATCGATTTTTCACTGCGCATGTCCTGTTCAGGGTTGCAGGAGCAATTGTCCATTATTTTAATTGGATGATACTGGCCTACGTTTGCCGTTGCTGGGTAAAACAGGTAAACGCCCCCTTTTGAATCAGTCTGAGACTGCGTCTGCTCGGTCATTAGCTCAAAGCTAACCCTTCGACGAAGAAGATGGCGAAAAGAAAAAAAGACGACGAGTATCGTACATTTCAGGACGAATGGACCGAAGAATTCGCCTTTGTGGAGAGAGCGGGTTCTGCGGTGTGTCTAATTTGCAATGACAAAATTACATAGTTGAAACGGTCGAATGTAAAGCGGCACTTCGACACGCGCCACGAACATGAAAATAGACCCATCCTAAGTTTCCATTGCATTATACACCAGGAGGCACTTTGTGCTCAGATGTGTGACAGGCAGTTTGGCGAAGTGATGTCGCTGGTCATTCGTGTGATCAACTTTATTGTTGCCCGAGCCTTAAATGATCGCCAGTTTAAAACACTGCTGGATGAAGTTGCAAATAACTATCCAGAAATGAAAAAACTCCAACCCGAAGACCAGCTGATTCTCAAAACTTGGAACGCGCTTCCTGTCACATACCACACACTGCAGCGTGTGAGTATTGCTGTATTGACCATGTTTGGATCTACGTATGCATGTGAAGCAGTCATTCTCACATCTTAAAAACATCAAGTCCAACCTACGATCACGTTTAACGGATGAAAGCCTCAACGCTTGCATGAAGCTTAACCTCACCAAGTACCAACCCGACTACAAAGACATCAGCAAATCCATGCAGCACCAGAAGTCGCATTAATGGTGAGTGTTATAACAACATTATTTAAAAGAATAAATTCAGAGGCTTATTATACTGACATTTAGTTGAATTCACTTTTAAAATATATTATATGGCTCTCACTGAAATAAATTTCCAAATGTTTTGCTTTCATGGCTCGCTTAGTCAAAAAGGTTCCCGGCCCCTGAGCTAAAGTATACATACTAGGGATGCACCGAAAATTCGGCCACCGAAATTTTCGGCCGAAAATGACCCAAAAGTGCATTTTCGGTTTTTGGCCGAAAGACCTAAATCACCGAAACAACACGGCCGAAACTTGTGATGACGTGAGCAAACAGCGCAAACAGCGCAACCAGCACGCGGGAAAACGGGATAAGAGCCAGCATGTCTGCGGTGTGGACTGATTTCACTATCTCAGAGAAAGATCCACGGATAGCGATTTGCAAAACATGCAATGCTGAAATTTCAAGAGGGGGTGCATCTGCAAAAAGTTTCTCCACGTCGGGTTTAATTCATCACCTGAAATCCAAACATCCCGATCGCCATTCTGAATATGAGAAGAAGGCGACACAGAAAAGGAAACTGACACCGAGCACGCCCACTCCGTCTGTGGCGGATGTTTTTTATAAGAGAACATATTTAGTTTTACAGTCTTTCAGCAGGCCAGTCAGTTATAAGCCTGTAAATTATTATTTAATGTACACATGAGTGGGGTCAAGTTAAACATTTTATTTTTATTTTATTTTTGAATTTGAATTTATATTGTGCATTGTTGTAATGTCAGTGCTAAATAAATATTTTCATACTTTTGTAACTGGTTTATTGCAATGCCTTGATTTTAGTGAGGTTAGTACACATGTAGCCATAAATGCTGTGGTTCTAATAACTGACAATCATTTCTTTCGGTGTTTCGGTTTTCGGTTTTCGGCCTTGGTTTCCTCATTTTTGGTTTTCGGTTTCGGCCAAGAATTCTTATTTCGGTGCATCCCTAATACATACTGTAGATATGATTTTAAGACTCTTTTATTATTATAACTATTTATAACAAGGTACATTACTGTAAATATTTTTTCAGAAGTCTTTTGTGATAACTTCTTTTATAACAAAGTACAAGACTGCAAATATGTTTTTAGAACTCTAATTCTAACAACTTTTTTTTGGGCTGGAAAAAATCCGCCATGCAGTGAAGCCGCGCTAAACGAACCGTGAAGTAGCGAGCGATCACTGCATAGCAATTGCATTTATTGGCCCGAATAACACAAAACAACATATACACAATAACAAAAACATATTTACACTAACAAAACCACATGTGTACAATGACTTTTTTTAGTTTTATAGGGGGACAGCCATCGGTGCAGCATTTGAAGAAAAAAAGAAGGGCTCCTCTTTAGTCCTCTTGCTGGGTGCATTGGCACCTTTATTTGCCACAGACACGTAAATGCCTTTCTTGCATGTCAAGCACTCTGCTTCATAAGGGTAACGACCCTGGTGAAATCACGGGAATTGTTTTTATTCAACTTCTCCGTGAATGTGCATTTTCGTTTCGGCATTGCTTCTCAACACTCGGTGGAGAGTGTAGACTGGCCAGCCCACCCTACTTTGTAGCAAAGTGTCTAGATTTGAGGAGAAGGGCGTAACTTATTTGCGAATGATACAGAAAAACCTGGAATTGAGTGAAATGGAACGGAGTGGCAATTCTATTGACAATGTACTGTACTAGTATTATGTTGGAGGCAGTCCCACAAAATCCCGGACAATTTCGAAATTTCCCCCGGATATCTTTTTCTAGGGCTCAAAAGTAGGACATGTCCGAGAAAAGGAGGACAGCTGGTCACCCTAGCTCAGGGGTCGGCAACCCAAAATGTTCAAAGAGCCATATTGACCCCCCCCCTGCTGTCTCTGTGTCTGCTGGTTTTGGCGTACAGAGCTCTATAACGCCGTCCGGAGGGGAGTAGTTCTAACAGACTGCAACCTGGGTGAGAAGGGTCTGTAGAGATGTTACTTGCACGTTTCCTGGTCCTGGACAGGTACAAGTCTTGGATAGATGGGAGGTTGATTCCAATTATCTTTTCTGCAGTCCTGGTTGTCCGTTGCAGTCTGTGCTTGTCTTGTTTGGAGGCCGATCCAAACCAGACAGTGATGGAGGAGCAGAGGACAGACTGAATGATGGCAGTGTAGAAGGTCTTCAGCAGCTCCTGCGGCAGATTGAACTTCTTGAGCTGTCTCAGGAAGTACAGCCTCGGCTGGGCCTTCTTCCGGACAGAGTCTATGTGGCCGGTCCATTTCAGGTCCCGAGAGATTGTGGTTCCCAGGAACTTGAAGGTGTCTGTGGAGAGAATAGTATTACTGCGGATAGTGAGGGGTGAAAGTGGTGAAGGGTCTCTCCTGAAGTCCACTGTCATCTCCATGGTCTTGAGAGGGTTCAGCTCCACGTGGTTTTGGCTGCACCAGTGGACCAGCCGCTCCACCTCCTGTCTCCTGGATCAGTCCGATGAGAGTGGTGTCGTCTGCATATTTCAGGAGCTTCACAGGAGAGTCACCTGAGGAGAAATCGTAGAGAGAGAGAAGAGCAGTGGGGAGAGGGTGCACCCCTGAGGGGCGCCAGTATTGGTGGTCCGGGTGTCAGATGTGATGCTCCCCAGCCTCACACGCTGTCTCCTGTTGGTCAGGAAGCTGGTGATCCACTGACAGGTGGAGGCAGGCACCGCAAGCTGGATGAGCTTCTGTTGGAGCTATATAAGGCAATATAGACTGTCAATACATGAGCTGTATGCCTACTATTAAAATAATTAAGTAGGCTACAAATACAAAGCGACGAAAAACGTCGTCCCTGGATAGCTTTGTTGTGCAGCAGGAGATCGGCATATTTGCTGTCAACTTCATCTAGCAATTCACAGAACTGGCGGTGGTTTAATGCTTTTGCGATAATTTTGTCCACAATATGGATGACAAGGTTTATTACCTCCATACACTCCGGTGGGAATGTTTGCGCACACAGCGCCTCTTGGTTCAATATGCAATGGAATGCAAGCAAATTTCGAGCCAATGCGTTCTGTTGTAAAGTCACAAACTTTTGCGACCCTCTCATACTCGGTGACCCGTCTGTAGCGACTGAAATCAGGTGGCCAGTGTGTATCTCTGTCATTTAATCACTGCACCACAGCCTCGCAGATGTGAACCAATTTCTTCTTGCGGCCCATTAGAGTTCACGTACCTGCATAGTAGGGGTGTAACGATTCATCGATACACATCGATTAATCGATATAATGCTCTACGATTTGTTGGCATCGATGCTAAACGTAAACATCGATCTATATCGGCCGTTTCTGACCTTGGACATTAGACGCGACTTTATTTTGAAATCCAGTTCATTGTTGCTTGCTTCCTCTTTCCGGGAGCAGTGCGCGGCGTGTTGTGTTGTGAGCAGAGCAGGCACGTGAAAGGGGAGCTGACAACTACGCGGCTCCTGGGCTGGTGCTATGGCTAGTGTCCAAGAAGACGAGGAAATTCGCTCCACTTTGGGCTTCATTCATTATAAAGAACTTATTTTTGTTTTGTAATTAAATAGTTCAGTAATGCACTTTAAAGTTAATGGTATTACAAAAAAAGAAAGAATATTCATTTTTCTTTACTTACTTATATGAGAAAGAATATAGGAATTTGATCAAGTTCAGTGTTAAAATAAGCACTTTGTATACTACAATACTCTTGTAATTTCCTAAATAAAGAGTTTGCAGTACCTTGTTGATTTTGCGTATGAATTGTTATAAATCAGGATATTGTTCTATATCGATCGTAGAGCACTATATCGTGATGTATCGTGAATGAATCACAGCAGGCTTTAAGATATCGGCAAATATTGTATCGTGGTTCTTTGTATCGATATGATATCGTATCGTGACAAAACCCGCGATTTACACCCCTACTGCATAGCAGAGCTGTCTGTTCGATATCGATCACGTCACACGAGAAAACTGGAGCTGAATTGATGTCCTTGATTTGCTGATCGGTGATAGTTTGCCATTCAAATGACCATTTCCTTCACTGTTTTTGCGGAGAGGCATGCCTTTAATTTTCTGAATGATCTCTGTTTTGTTTTTGAAGTCCGAAAATAGGCACTCTGCTATTTTAACGAACGAATCCTTCATGTACTCGCCATTGGTGAATGGTTTTCCGCGCTTTATTAACTCCCGGGCTGCAACAAAACTTGCAGCAGTTGTAGAGTTTGGAGATGCAATCCACCTCTTGAAACTGTTTTTTCGTTCCTCAAATTGCACCTTTCCTCTCAGTTCCAACTGGGTGATCAGCAGCAAATTTAGCATGCTTTAGCTGAAAATGTCGCTCCAAATTGCTCTTCTTATATTTGACAACTTCTCATTGCAAATCACACATTCAGGCAATCCTTCAGCATTGGCAATGAAAGCAAATAGTTGAATCCATTTCTTAAACCCTCTGTTCTCATCAGCAATCTTTCTCTTTTTGCCTTTTGAATCCATGGCCCGTCACTCACACACCTGTTTGTTTACAACTCGCCTGTGCTGTGTCGCTTGCTATGACACAATTTTGCGCCATTCTGAAATTCGGTGTATATATAATATATTTACAACTACATACATTTTCCACAGCATAAGCATGTTTGTGTCATGATTACCATCTAAAAACCATATTTAAAAAAACAAAACAAGAAAAACAACATATTTTTCGATTTTCACGCATTTTTGCAAGAAGTCCAGGGAGCCGCTTGGGGAGAGCCGCGGGTTGCCGACCCCTGCCCTAGCTAATGCTATGGACGTCTTGTAAACAAGCACTGCAGTCAAGCTACGAAGTAAGCTAATGCTAGCGTTAGCGAGAAGCTAACTAATGCGTTGAACATATTAGTTTTCCCCAAGAATAAAACAGCACCTTCGATGCAATTAATGTAATATAACTACTCAAAATGCGCCCACAAGAAGTGAAAACAGAGCGCACAGCTCAAGAATTAGCAGAAAGGCTGACGCTAATGCTATGAAAACGAGTGCATAGACACGCAATATTTTTAACGTGAAATACAGTTTATTATATTTGTGTCGTCTCAAACATACCGCTTTATTAACTGAGTATGTTCACCTGGAGTTACGCGCGTGCATTACTCCTATAAAAAGCCATTATCAATCGAACCCCGATACCATAAGTCACCATGACAACTGAGGAAAACCAGATCACCTTATTTTACTTTATTGGAGGTCGTTATGCAGGCCTATGAACATATTTTTTTGCCGCAAATCTAATACGGCAGCAGCAGCGAAGAAGAGACGTCATGAGAGGAAATTGCTGCTTGATGCGCAAGTTTGAATGTACTATTTCATTGATGTAACATCTAACCATAAGATCCGAGCCTATAGTTATGCATTTAAATAGGAATGAAATCTTATTTTCATTTAGGTGCAATTCAACAGAAGAAAGAAATGACAGCTCAAAATGAAACAAAAATATCGTAAAAAAAAGGTAAGGCATGTTTTGCTAGGCTGTGATTGCACCTCATTTAATTTTTATTTTATTTTAAATCTACTCACGCTATTAAACAAGGTCAGTATTAATTTAAAATAAAGTATTAATTATGTGGCTATTTCAAATAATTTAAACCCCAAACAAAATGTTTTCCAACGTCTTCTCAGTTAATTCTACAATTCTATTTCTTAATTCTGATTCTTTGTAGATTAAAACTTGACACAAATTCAATTGTTTTATACCTATTGTAGTCATTTAAAATGTGACGCCGTAGCCTACACCAACACTCATTAAAATACTATTTTAAAACAAACGCTGAGTTCTGCTCAGCCAACAGAAAAAAAGTAATGCTCTGCATCCCCGATATTATAAAGAAAATCCCATTTGCAAAACAACAGTGCTATGCATAAAGGTTGCTCTGATGTTAGTGGTCGTTCAGGGTGTGTGGGAATTGAACTCATGATGCCCGCACACAAGACAGGTGATTGTACCACTACACCATCAGGCATCCCACAGCCAGCGAATGTTATTGAGATAAATTATACTCTTCAAAGAAAGCAGTAGCGCTCGAAAGGATAGTCTTCTAGAAATGATGAAACATCTGATCTGGGTCGGAAGATTCTCTCGAGACGTAAAGCATTTCAAATTACTACGGCTTCCATGTCAATCGGATTTTGAATTAACGGCCAATCCATGATTAACAGCTTTCTTTGTGTGGGAGGAGACAGATTGAAATTCTGGGTCTCTTATAGTAAACCTGCTAGCGAGCAGGTCATGTTCACAGAGTAAGTTACGGAAGTAACTGACCCAGAGTTTAAGTTACCTCTCTTTCTGGAATGGATAACCCAGTTTCCCTCATTTCCGGCGTAATTTACCGTATTTTCCGCCCTAAAAGGCGCACCGGATTATAAGGCGCACCTTCAATGAACGGCCCATTTTAAAACTTTGTCCATATATAAGGCGCACCGGATTATAAGGCGCATAAAATAGAAGCTATACTGCAACAAACTGAGGTTGACTAGGGTTGCGGTATGCATCCACTAGCCAATAACCAACGAGCCCCCTGTAAACAATCGCGTTTCTCAAACGATCTCCTATAAAATGATCGGAACTGACTAAAGTTCGATCTAACGCATTGGTACTACTTACCTATGTTTCCCTTCCATATCGATCCGTAGATTTACTCGAAACATTAACAGAGCAGCCTATTTTCACATGAAATAGCCTGGTACGTATAGCAGCTATCGTCATAGCATTAGCCATCCGTAAAGTCCCACGAGCCTCAGCTCGCAATCTCCCATGAGCCTCAGCAAAGTGTAAACAATCGCGTTTCTCAAACGATCTCCTATAAAATGATCGGAACTGACTAAAGTTCGATCTAACGCATTGGTACTACTTACCTATGTTTCCCTTCCATATCGATCCGTAGATTTACTCGAAACATTAACAGAGCAGCCTATTTTCACATGAAATAGCCTGGTACGTATAGCAGCTATCGTCATAGCATTAGCCATCCGCAAAGTCCCACGAGCCTCAGCTCGCAATCTCCCATGAGCCTCAGCAAAATGTAAACAATCGCGTTTCTCAAACGATCTCCTATAAAATGATCGGAACTGACTAAAGTTCGATCTAACGCATTGGTACTACTTACCTATGTTTCCCTTCCATATCGATCTGTAGATTTACTCGAAACATTCACAGAGCAGCCTATTTTCACATGAAATAGCCTGGTACGTATAGCAGCTATCGTCATAGCATTAGCCATCCGCAAAGTCCCACGAGCCTCAGCTCGCAATCTCCCATGAGCCTCAGCAAAGTGTAAACAATCGCGTTTCTCAAACGATCTCCTATAAAATGATCGGAACTGACTAAAGTTCGATCTAACGCATTGGTACTACTTACCTATATTTCCCTTCCATATCGATCCGTAGATTTACTCGAAACATTAACAGAGCAGCCTATTTTCACATGAAATAGCCTGGTACGTATAGCAGCTATCGTTATAGCATTAGCCATCCGCAAAGTCCCACGAGCCTCAGCTCGCAATCTCCCATGAGCCTCAGCAAAGTGTAAACAATCGCGTTTCTCAAACGATCTCCTATAAAATGATCGGAACTGACTAAAGTTCGATCTAACACATTGGTACTGCTTACCTATGTTTCCCTTCCATATCAATCCGTAAATTTACTCGAAACATTAACGGAGCAGCCTATTTTGAAATGAAATAGCCTCGCGGGTACAACAGCTATTCGGTGACGCCCCCTGACTACAGTTACCGTAATGTTGGGAAGCGATGCGACCTTGTAATTTACTAGTCGTACTAAAACGTACTGAAACATTTTGGCAGAGCACTGTGTACAACCAGTATGGATCAACAAATTCATCAATTGATCCATATATAAGGCGCACTGGACTATAAGGCGCACTGTCGGCTTTTGAGAAAATTTTAGGTTTTTAGGTGCGCCTTTTAGGGCGGAAAATACGGTACTCAGAATTTTCACATAACCCGCTTTCTGGAATACCCCCCAGGTGCTGCAGAGATACTGTTATGATTGTTTTAAATAAGGTGATCTGTTTTTTCTCAGTTGTTGTCATGGTGACTTGTGGTATCGGGACTTAATTGATAATGGCTTTTTATAGGAGTTGCGCACGCGCGTAACTCCAGGTGAACATACTCAGAGTTGATTTAACTAACTCGGATCAGCTTTTCTTGAACCAAATAGTCTCCCATCTCAGAGTAAGTTAACTCAGAGTTCAGGGATAGACTCAGAGTGTTGAACCTACTTTCTGGAATACCCCCTGGAGGGATACAGTTGGTCAAATAAGTATTTAGTCAGTTCTTCCACTTGAGAGATGCCTGTAATTTTCATCATAGGTACACTTAAACTATGAGACAAAATGTAAAAAAAAATCCAGAAAATCACATCGTCTAGGTTTTAAAGAATTTATTTGCAAATTATGGTGCACATTCCATATGACATTCTCCCAATCCTCTTCTGGATCATCCAAATGCTCTCCTGCAAACTTCAGACGGGCCTGGACATGTACTGGCTTAAGCAGGGGGACATGTCTGGCACTGAAGGATTTGAGTACCTGGCGGCGTAGTGTGTTACTCATGGTATTCTTTGTTACTTTGGTCACAGCTCTCTGCAGGTCATTCAGTAGGTCCCTCCGTGTTTTTCTGGGAATTTTGTTCACCGTTCTTGTGATCATTTTGACCCCACGGGGTGAGATCTTATTGACCAAATATTTATTTTCCAACATAATTTGCAAATAAATTCTTTAAAAATCAATGTGATTCTCTGGATTTTTTTAATTTAATTTTGTCTGTCATAGTTGAAGTGTACCTATGATGATGAAAATTTCAGCCATCTCTCTTTTTGTAAGTGGGAGAACTTGCACAATTGGTGGCTGACTAAATACTTTTTTGCCCAATTTTTTACACTCCTGGATACTCCGTATACACAAGAAAATGATTTCAAAAGCTAAAACAGTCAATTTTCCATGCTATGTGTCCTTTAAAAGAGCCCCTGTAAATGCAATTGCGATTGAACTGCCCCAAATTCTATGCTTGGCACACGTTCAGTTATGACACAAAAACAGTTGTCAGGAAATGGCAAGTGTTTGTCTATGAAACTAGCTTCAGATGTGAGCATTCCGTTAGCTAATTACAGGCCAACATTAACTTGAGGGGAAATAAATAGGCCTAATAATTGAACCTGTAACAGTTTTGTTGCTAAGCACAATCTTATAATCTTAAAATTATGTCTCATGTTTGTTGAGTCTGATATTGTCATCTGCGTATTGCTTCTTTTTTAATAAAATATCAACAGACTTCGATTTGTGTGGAAGATGGACGGCAAACTGACCAACAACACACCTGACCTGAAATAACGTAACAAAGGACCCCTTTGGCGGTCCAAAAATGTGCCTTTCTCAAAATAAAACAAGGCTTTCTATACAGCGCGCTTTCGGGGTAAACGCGATTGAACGAAAATGAACCCATCAGTGGCCCCAGAATGAGCGCAGTCACACAAAAATGTTCACAAAGCAACAATGCACACCGTTCTGTTCACGTTTGTCCAAATATGAATGAGTTCATGAACTTGTGTTCATTAAACGCATTCAGGTACCACTGCTAGTGAAATATTTGTTTTGTGAAATATGACAGAAAATATTGGGTGAGGCTAGATACGTTATTTTGTACCCCCCTCCCACTCACTTGAAACGTTTAAACAGCTTTGATTTACGATAGCTGATTTTCCTTTCCTTCTCTAAATTTTTTAAGCTTTCGTGTAATGTGTTAGTATTTTCAATCAATCAATCAATCAATCAATCAATCAATCAATCAACCAACCAACCAACCAGTTTTCCCGGGGGTAAGTCGTCTACTTTGGTAGAACACATTGGGCGCTTCTCAAGACGTATTCCTCTTGCATACACACACAGAAGGATGCGTGCCAGGCACTTAAAGCCGCTTCCTCACACAACATACAGGTGGCTTGGCGTGTGCGTATACTTGCCTTTGAGACAAAGCTGGCAAGCTGCTTTAAAATAAATAAAAAATACTGAGATGAAAAAAAGAAAGGTATCAAGATATTTTTGATGCTAAAATACCAAGGTATTGTACTGATATTGGTAACGGTATCCCGTGCAACACTAGGTCAGCACAATTTTCTTTCCAATTTGCTCCCCTTTTCCCTTTTACAGAGATCATGTGTTAAAGAACTCCTTGAGGTTGTATTCAGTTGTGATTGCAGATGTATTTCAAGATGTTCAAGTTGACAAGTAAAAACAAAGCTTTTTATTTTGTCAATCATTGTTGCAGTGGTAACATGCATTAAATGATGCTTGTTTTTACTCTGGTGTACTCCATTAAAAACTCCAGTTTTCGATTTTGCCATCGTGTCAATACTCTGTGGCCAGGGTTGCAAGGAACTTTATAGCTGCTCGTAGCTCAAGTTTTTGTTTAGGTAATGATTTGGGCGTATTCTTTTTTTAATCACACTGTGTATGGTGGCATATAGTTTTTGAGATATATTTGATTTCATAGTGGATTTTTTTCCCCAGTATTGCCCATCTCCAGTTCTCTCTCCACTTCACCTCCCTAAAAACCTGAAAAAATCTTTTCATATTTTATTTTGTTTTACAGAAACTTTAAATAAAATAATTATTGAAATATTTTTTTAATTTGCAGACTTTGTGGGTTACTTAATTGCATTGATGATGTGAAACATTTAAGTATGATGGATGCCAAAATGCTCCAAAAAACGAAAATCTGAAACTAGGATGAGGCAAATCCTATTTCATCACATTATATATCATCATATACTAAAACAATTCATCAAATGATTGCTTACAATTTTTTGAATGAGAAAAATTGCTTTACTCTTTGAAAAATTGCTTTACCCTTTGACTGCAGAACTTAAGAGATGCCTGAAGTTTGGGAACTTTCTGAGGCTTTGCCAGAGCTGCCCATGGACCCAATCACTGGAGTTGGTGTTGTAGCCTCCAGGAGCAGAGCACCAACTGGTTATGATGTTGTAAGATCATTTACTTTTTTTCATTGTTTGTATCCTAGTGTAATTGTCCTAAATAAACATAATAAATCATGATTATTACTTGTTAATCCCGGTCATACAGTGAAGTTGTATGCAGCATCTCCTATGTCACTCCTGAGATACATATGAATTTTGCAATTGCATTCAAACTAGGACTGCCACAAGCAATTACTTTGCTAGTCGACTAATAACTAGCAGTAGCTGCAATTAGTCGACTAATCGAATCATGTAAATCACAGCATATCGCACCAGCAAGCAGCCGCTCCTATATCACCATCAATACCTTACAGCTTGAATTCTTTAAACTATGTATAAAGACGATGATGATAGTACATTCAACGTGAATTAAACTTGTCCCAGCATTTCTGACATCTTTTTAAATAATGGAACAACAGAAATTGAAGGCGATACCGTGGGCTTATATGTTTTAGCAGCTAAACATTGAACTAACTCGGATCAGCTTTTCTTGAACCAAATAGTCTCCCATCTCAGAGTAAGTTAACTCAGAGTTCAGGGATAGACTCAGAGTGTTGAACCTACTTTCTGGAATTTAGCTGTTAATATTCAGTCAGGTGGCTACAACCCACTGTATTTTCCGCACCATAAGGCGCTTCGGGTTAAAAGGCACAGACTCAATTCCGGGGTCTTTTCTGTCTTTAATCCACACATAGGACGCACTGCATTATAGGGCGCATGCATGCCATGACTTACGGTAAAGAAAAAAAAAACGTCACAGGAGCAAGGCTTCTGTTGTACTTTATTGTACTATTTAATCATGTACTCACATTGTTAGTTGATATTAACATGCAAACTTATCAAAATCCTCATCTTCTGTATCCAAATTAGACAGTTTGGCAAGTTCGCCATTAAACATGCCAAGTTCCGTTTCGTCCCTCATTGTCTCGTCGTTGTCACGTTGCTCTTCTGCAATGATCCTGGCTTTCCAGAAAGCTCAATTTGTGTCTCGTAAGCAGGGACGTGCGGTCAGAGGAGGCAAGGGAGGCTATGCCTCCCCTGTCATCATGAAAAGGGGAAAATCAAATTCAATTGTTTTTATTATAGTCATTTTCCTTTTAATTTCAATAGTTTTGTATCATTTTGAACCAAAATCGCTGAATTTTTATAGTTATTTTAAAACCGAAGACCATTCGCTCAGAGGAGCCAACTTCCTGTCTAGCCTCCTCTGAGGATTGCGTAATCACACGACTGCCTATGTTGACAGGCTATGCAGTTTGACAGAACTGCTCTCTGTCTTTATGTCACTGTTTAAAGTGGTGTTTGTGGTGTGGTGGGGTGGGGAATGGGGATGGATGGATTGATAAGATACTTCATTGATGCGAGTGGGGAAATCCAATCTTCTAGCAGCATTCATACCGCAGAGTGGGTCTATAAAAGACATACAGATGACATGAGCGCAGTCATAATAGGCTCCTAGAAAAAGGCTCCCACTCACCACTGTGCCAACCAAGAAAACCAGTAAGTATGATAAGATACAAGTCAGCAAAGGCAAAGCAACAAAGACAACAAGCTGTAACAACGAACTAACTGCAGGCCTGCCGGTGAGAGGCCTAAATAATATAGACCAGACATGCCCAAAATCTGGCCACGGGCCAAATCCAACCCGTGTCTATATTTAGACCGGCTCAAAGCATTTTGTCATAAAATCAATAATGTGTGGTCCACTGGCACTGTCACGGGGACCTGCGCGCACCGGAGTGAGTCACAGAAACGAAATGCGTACGAACGGGAACACGCACATGAGCGAGCGCTCATGATCGGGTGCGAGGGTGTTCTCCCCGTCCCTTCCCAGTTCACGTGCACGTAGGTGTCTGTTTGCAAGATAATCAGTGACACAGACACTTACTCATTCAAATTTCTGCACACCAAGGACTAAGGTGAAGTTAAGATCGGAGACGCTTCCAGTGACGCTGCACAGGGAAAGGCAAAATAACCCCCGGACTACTGGTGAAAGCGCTGTCTACTTACTACTAACTTTACAAACACTACTGCGCGTCCACACCGCCCACTCTTAGTGATAGACGACAAAAAGACTATGGATTATTATTTTGTAATTATGAAGTATTTTATAATGTATAAAATAGTAAAAAAGATCAAACGAAGAATGATTTAATTTGGATTAAAAATCTGACATGATACATCCAACCTGGCCTGTGTAGTGCAATCGAAACGCCAATATCACCCTTCTCATTAATACAACAATAATACTAAAACAAACTCAATACATGTAATAAAAAAAATCATTCAATTCATAACATAGTTCATTTGTACTTAATTTATTATTTTAATCTAAATAATTTAAACTAATCTAACTGTTAATTTAGTTCATTTGCAATGGTAATGGTTCAAGGAATGTCAGTCCGAATGATCAGCCCCTATACATTTTCATCTAACCAAACCCCCTTTGCAAAAGGTTTGGACACCCCTGATATAGACTAAGACTCAGAGGTCTGCCACACAGCCCCCTTCCTCAAATCCCCATAAGAAGACGTGACCTTATCGTGGTGGAGGGGTTTGCATGTCCCAATGATCCTAGGAGCCATGTTGTCTGGGGTTTCATACCCCTGGTAGTGTCACCCATGGCAAAAGGGTCCTAGGTGAGGGGCCAGACAAACCACGGCTCACGCAAACCCCAACAGCTCAGTGGCCTAGTGGTAGAGTGTCCGCCCTGAGACTGGAAGGTTGTGGGTTCAAACCCCGGCCGGGTCATACCAAAGACTATAAAAATGGGACCCATTGCCACCCTGCTTGGCACTCAGCATTAAGGGTTGGAATTGGGGGGTTATCACCAAATGATTCCCGAGCGCGGCACCGCTGCTGCTCACTGCTCCCCTCTCCCCCAGGGGATGGATCAAAATCACATGGGGATGGGTTAATGCAGAGGACAAATTTCACCACACCCAGATGTGTGACGATCATTGGGACTTTGACTTTAACTTTATGAAGAAAAATATAAATGGACTTCGTTTTCCCGGGTCACCGAGGCCCCCCTCTGGAGCCATGCCTGGAGTTGGGGCTCGAATGCGAACATCTGGTGGCCAGGCCTTCGTCCATCGGGCCCGGCCGGGCACAGCCCAAAAAGAAAACGTGGGTCCCCCTTCCCATGGGCTCACCACCTGTGGGAGGGGCCAAAGGGGTCGGGTGCAAAGAGAGCTGGGCGGCGGCCAACGGCGGGGACCTTGGCGGTCCGATCCCCGGCTGCAGAAGCTGGCTCTTGGGACATGGAATGTCACCTCTCTGGCTGGAAAGGAGCCCAAGCTGGTGTGCGAGGCAGAAAAGTTCCGACTAGACATAGTCGGACTTGCCTCCACACACAGTTTGGGTTCTGGTACAAGCCCTCTCGAGAGGGGCTGGACTCTCTTCCACTCTGGAGTTGCCTACGGTGAGAGGCGTCGAGCAGGTGTGGGTATACTTATTGCCCCCCGGCAGGGCGCCTGCACATTGGGGTTCACTCCAGTGAACGAGAGGGTAGCCTCCCCCCGCCTTCGGGTGGGGGGGACGGGTGCTGACTGTTATTTGTGTCTCTGCACCAAACGGCAGCTCAGAGTACCCACCCTTTTTGGAGTCCTTGGACGAAGTGCTGGAGAGCGCTCCTTCTGGGGACTCCATCGTTCTACTGGGGGACTTCAATGCTCATGTGGGCAATGACAGTGAGACCTGGAAGGGCGCGATTGGGAGGAAGACAGTGAGACCTGGAAGGGCGTGATTGGGAGGAAGGCCCCCCCACCGATCTGAACCAAAGCGGTGTTCTATTTTTGGACTTCTGTGCTCGACACGGATTGTCAATCATGAACACCATGTTTAATCATGAGGGTGTCCATGTGTGCACTTGGCACCAGGACACCCTAGGCCGCAGTTCGATGATCGACTTTGTAGTCGTGTCATCGGATTTGTGGCCGCATGTTTTGGACACTAAGGTGAAGAGAGGGGCGGAGCTGTCAACTGAACACCACCTGGTGGTGGGTTGACTCCGATGGTGGGGAAGATTCCGGTCCAACCTGGCAGATCCAAACGTACTGTGAGGGTCAGCTGGGAGCATCTGACAGAATCCCCTGTCAGGAAGAGCTTCAACTCCCACCTCCGGCAGAGCTTTTCCCACGTCCTGGAGGCGGCAGGAGAACTTGAGTCCTAGTGGACGATGTTCTGTGCCTCGATTGTTGAGGCAGCCGACTGGCGCTGTGGCCGTAAGATGGTCGGTGCCTGTCGTGGCGGCAACCCCCGAACCCGCTGGTGGGCACTGGCGGTAAGGGATGCCGTCAAGCTGAAAGAGGAGTCCTATCGGGCTGTTTTGACCTGTGGGACTCCGGAGGCAGCCGACAGGTACCGCGGATGGCCAAGCAGAACGTGGCTTCGGCGGTTGCTGAGGAAAGAAAACCCGGGCGTGGGAGGAGTTTGGCGAGGCCATGGAGAATGACTTCCAGATGGCTTCAAGGAAATTCTGTCTCCACCATCCGGCATCTCAGGAGGGGGAAGCAGTGCACCGTCAACACGCCTTTCATTGTGGAAGTAGGGCCTGGAGACTCTGAGGTGGACTCTCCAATCTCTGGGGTCGAAGTCAGGGAGGTAGTTAAAAAACCACTTGGGGGCAAGGCCCTGGGGGTGGATCAGATCCGCCCGGAGTTTTTAAAGGATGTTGCGGGGCTGTCCTGGTTGACACGCCTCTACAGCATTGCGTGGACATCGGGGACGGTGCCTCTGAATTGGCAGACTGGGGTGGTGGTTCCCCTCTTTAAGAAGGGGGACCGGAGGGTGTGTTCCAACTCCAGAGGAATCACACTCCTCAGCCTCCCTGGTAAGGTCTATTCAGGGGTGCTGGAGAGGAGGGTCCATTGGTAAGTTGAATCTCGGATTCAGAAGGAGCAGTGTGCTTTTCGTCCTGGCCGTGGAACACTGGACCAGCTCTATACCCTCGGCAGGATCCTCGAGGGTGCATGTGAGTTTGTCAACCAGTCCACATGTGTTTTGTGGACTTGGAGAAGGCGCGTGTCCCTCGGGAAGTTCTGTGGAGGGTGGTTCGGGAATATAGAGCCCTAAATTCTAACCATGCTAATCAGTGACTATTCTGTTGACTCTAGGTTTCAACAACATCTGATGGTCTGGATGCTGATCTGTGGAAAGATGGACTTTTCAAGTCCAAGGTGACCCGATACCTGTGCTTCACCAGGGTATTCTCAAAAGAAAATGTAAATGTACTAATCCTGCTATCTGTGCATGAAACTCCTCAATTGATTGATTGAACATTTATTTGGGGAAATTTAGGCCCCAGCAGTATCTATACCACAGAGCCGGTATACAAAAGACACACAGATGGCATGAGCGCAACTCAATAGGCTCTCATAAGGCTGCCACACAACGGCACCACAAAGAAAGCCAGAAAGTGCGAAAGATAAAAGCCATCAAAGCAAAACAAAAAGACAAAGGAAAAAAAGTAACAGCGGCCAACCAGCACCCCTCAATATCAGAGAACACCCCAAAACACACAAAATAGACAGGTGTAAGGGCAGTCCAGTTCAATGGCGGCCAATGGACCGTGGTCGTGAATCGGTGAAAACATCACAAAGCAGGCAAACGTGAGCAGCGTCCTGGGCACCCAGTCGGGGCACGTGCAGATGGTCACCACGGGGCTAGCATGGCGAAGGTCGTTGGTTCCGACGAGCACGAGGGAGCGGACTCCCCACAGGGGTCGCGGCTCCAAGGCTAAGGCGAGGGACCCGGTCAGCACCGGCCGGATAAGCAGGAAGCCGTCGTAGAGTTACGCCGATCTCGACCGATGTGCGCAGCCAGGGAAAAAAAAATATCCGATCCGAAACGATACCGAGGTGCGGTAGAAGGCACCGGCATTGCCAAATGGACAAAAAGACATAAAGAAAAAGGAGAAAAGAAGGAAATACAGAGAAAAAGAGAGAACACTGCTGGGAGGCTGCCACTCACATCGGCGCCATACCAAAAAAAAGATAAGGGATGCACATAAACAAATCTGTATGTTTCTCAAAAGAAGACCAAAGGTTGTTGTTTGATGCTCATTTGGTTATTCTATGTCAAGTCAAAAACCCTCCTTACTGACATTTCCAGTTTTCTTGATTTTTGTTCTGTTAGTAGCTCATAATGCCAAATAAAATAATCAAAATTTTGAACCTCAGCTCAAATGATTTTCGAGTTACGGCCAATCAAAGTTTGTGTGCCATGCCCACTTTTGGGATCCAGAAATTGCACACTAAATTTTGGACCATATATGGAGGCCCTCATATTTTGTTTTAAGGTAGGTACAGACCTATAAACTGATATATATTTAGTTAATTATGAAAACTAAATTGCTGTGTTTGTGTAACGTATTAAAAGTCAAACTGAAATATCACTTTGAATCTACCTGACACCATTTTAAAATCTGAAAATCCTCGTAGGGACCTAGCCCCCCTCCTGTTCTCCCTGCTAGTGATGCCTCTGCTTCTGTGTGAAGGAGTTGGATACATTTTTGGGGGTGTGGGGGGCAAGTCATGTTTTCAGCACGTTGACTTCGAAAGAGACATTCGTATTTTCAAGCTGGAACTACAGTATTATAGATATCTACTTATGACGACTCTAAAATATCACAAGGATGAGCCTCTCTGTGGCTGATTAAAGAGCAAGAAATGCATCCTCTCTGCAGCTAAAGTGCCCTCTACATCTGTCCATTTCCTCTCACCAGTCACTAACATCTGCAAACACGACGCATTCCGAGAGGCTTTATGTAAGGTGAATTGTTTATACGTTGTTAAATATTCCGTTGAAATTAGTAAGGGTTCATTTGACTTTTTCCCTGAATTCCACCTATGGGGTACCATCTCCGCCCCTATTCGAAAACAAGGTGCTTTAAATGGCCACATTAATCTGAAGGGTGAGCCTCATTGCTGGAAGTCCAGTGCTCCCAATTTTTCCAACAAGCCGACTTCCATTTTGAGAAACGTTTCTTTTATTTTATTTTATTTTTTAAATACTTGCTCACGTTCTGTAGTAGACCTGGGATGCGTTCAATGACCACTCACACAGTCAGAAACCCGTTAATAGCACCAAAAACCATTGACGAGTACTTGAGCACATATGTGGTGGAATATGGATGGATGTTTTTTTTAGAATTATTCTAATGTAGAAGTTTGTTCCCAAGGTTATGAATGAGCTAAATATTTCGAATTTCAAATAGAAGTGATGTATTTATGAATTTTTTTGCTGTTGCGAATGAATGGGATTTTTGGGGTGAAAATTAAATTGTAAAAATCTTGAAACAAGGATAAAACAGTTCCCCAGATGACATACATTTTAAAATTGAAGTTGCGTGAATCAGAAGAAAAATGTGGCAGGAAATGCAGGACAAAAAATGGGCAGAATAAAAAAGAAAAATAAAGAATAAGAAGAACATATGTGAAATCCTCCGCCTTCACAAAATTAAGATCTGCTCTATTACCTAATACCTGACTTTCTCTTGCTTTTCGTTTCCACCCACAATTCCTTTCTTGTTCTTACAGAGCCATTTAGGTAATGTTCTTGTTGACATGAAGCTGATCGATATAAAGGACACCCTGCCTGTGGGCTTTATACCAATCCAGGAGACTGTTGACACTCGTAAGTCACCACTTCAAGTCGTGAGTAATGTTTACTGACTGGACAGACATACACGATGCAACCGAAAAGGATTTGAAAAGAGAAACTCAACTACGATTGTAATTAGTGTATGCAATTCTAATTAATTATAATATATACAGTACTTTCTGCACTATAAGGCGCACTGGATTATAAGGCGCACCTTCATTGCATATTTTATTATAGAAACCCCTGACCACGGTTGCCATAATGCTGGAAGCAATGCGACCTTGTGATTTACTAGTCGTACTGAAACATTTTGGTAGAGCGCTGTGTACAACCATTATGGCTCAACAAATTCACCCAATGATCCATATAGAAAAAGTCCCGGGTTATAAGGCGCACTGTGGTTTTTTGAGTAAATTAAAGACTTTTAAGTGCGCCTTGTAGTGCGAAAAATACGGTAATTACCGTATTTTTCGGACTAAAAGTCGCTCCAGAATATACGTCGCATCAGCCATAAAATGCACAATAACGTGAAAAAAAAAAACATAAGTCGCTCCGCAGTAGAAGTCTCATTTTGGGGGAAATTTATTCGACAAAATCCAACACCAAGAACAGTCATGAACGAGCAACAACAGGCTAAATGATACGGTATGCTAACGTGACATAAACACAAACGAGAAGCTGAGAACGGGCCTGATGTAACAATAACAGTTATTGTTTATCAAACCATCTGTGACACTCCAAATCATTAAAGCCATCGATCGAGTTGGTCCTCCTTTATGTTGTCAAACCTGCACTTTTTATTAAAGTGACCGGCTTCCCATTAAAGGGTTCGGTAAACCGGGGTGAAGGGACTCTCTGACCACCTGAGTTAAATTAATTCTAAAAGAATCAATATAATCTCTTTATGACGCCAATCCCTCTCAAGTCAAACGACGCTCGTGCTGAGTAACTCAAATTTGAGGCACGTCGTCAGAATAACCGCGCCATAATGATGGCTCCCTTCGGTTGTTTGATGCTTTTGTTACATTTCGGATATTTTTAGATGTCTTTGTTAAGACCTCAGGGATTCGTTGATCTAGCGCACACTTGCCCTAGTTGTGCCAAAGTAACTATTTATATGGGTCTGCTCTACTTTGTTGCCGAAGTAGCGAGCCTACTTGTCTTTATTCGATGAAGGGTCGAATTAATGGAAGTATGACAATAATAGTATTCGAGAAGAAATTTGATACATTAATCATTAATTCTAAAACTATAAATAAACTCCTAACTGTTGAAATGCTTCAACCAACTCGATTGTTTAAACGAATGATATTTTTAAAACGAATCAAATATTTAAGCGAAATAAAATTATCCTTCAAATAGTTTTGAAGGCAATTTAATTCATCAATTGTCCGAGTTAGATTTGAACGGGGCCCCACAAGTACAGGACGGGCCCGCAACCAACGAACAATTGAATGGATTTGAATCCAACAATAATCCGACTAGTCTAATTTAGACACATTCGTTGTATTACTTAATTGAAGTAAATATTTAAACGAATTAAATATTTAACGGGATAAACTTATCCTTCAAATAATTTTGAAGGCAGTTTAATGCATCAATTGTCCAAGTTGGATTTAGACGCGGCCCAACAAATACAAGACGGGCCTGCGACCAACGAGCAATTAAATGGATTTGAATCCAACAATAATCCAACTAGTCTAATTTAAACACATCCGTTGATCTTATTTATCACGGTCCGATTTTATACCATAAACATTATACTGTAACCGAATCGAATTGTCAGATCAAAAACAAACAATCGATTACCATACAAATTAGCGCACAACGAATTAAATGATTATACAAGCCACATTTATTGAAAAAGTATGAAATAGAATTACAAATCTTAATTCCTTCAACAATTTGAACAATTTCACTCACTGATACCCGTGCAAATAAAATCATTCAGTCACGGAGTCCTTTTGATTATAAAACATAAATCAGTAAAGTAGGAAAAGGTAGCTACCAGTTGTATGCTATTTTTGGTGGAAATAAAGTCGAGTGATCAGTTCGCTTTTATTTCTAAAATTCAAATTTGGGAAATAGGTTGGCCTCGAGAGGACCGGCGCTCGCCCCGACGGCTGTCCTCCCCCCGGCTTAAACACGGAAAAATCCGTTCCCCTCACCTAGTTCCTTGTGAAATGTCGTTAAATCCAATTCTTTGAGTAAATCCAAGTTAATCCAAGCAAACGATCTTGCGTCTTACACTAAATTTCCTGAGGCTGGAAAAAGTCTTGGAACTCTTGCGGGCTTCTTCACGTATTAATGCTCTTTGGGAGAGAGAAGCCCTGTGGTTGTCTGCGGTGGCTTTTTTATAGGCCTCTCTGCCCCCTACCCCTTTACTGGCATCTATACTTCGCATAGCATAGGATTGCACAATCTCAGCTGATCTGTGAGGATTGCGCAATCCCTTTTGCCTCTCAGATGAGAACCACTGCTGGTTCCGCGTCCTTACCCTGGATTGCCTAATCCAGGTTTTTCCCAGATTAGGCAAGACTGCTGCCCCTTGGCAGCTGTTTCCACGAACTATTTTCCACCAAAAATACAGCCAACACGCTGGTGAGCCCCCCCGCTTCCTTTTTAAATCCTTCACAACACTTTTCATGAAAATAAAACTTCAATGTTACATGTCAATAAAACATAAAATCATGAATCCTTGACTATACTGATTGAAACATCTCAAGACATTTGAATCAACCTTTTTGAATATTTCTTACTGATTAACACATCTCAAAACATTTGAATCAACTTTTTTGAATATTTCGTACTGATTAACACATCTCAAAACATTAGAATCAACCTTTTTGAATATCTCTTACTGATTAACATCTCAAAACATTTGAATAAACTTTTTTGAATATTTCTTACTGATTAACACATCACAAAAATTTGAATCAACCTTTTTGAATATCTCTTACGGATTAACACATCTCAAAACATTTGGATCAACCTTTTGAATATTTCTTAACACACCACCATATTCTAATGGTCGTGGGCACCTTGGTCCAATTATGTGAAAATATTGCTTTAAGCCGTTACTGAATATATGTAGCCAAGCAAAGAAATAAAATCAAGAATCCAAACATCTGTGCTTCCATGTGTGACTCAAAACCAACCCCGTGCTATTCTATTTATCCATATTTTTGCTACTTCAGCTGGTTTTGCTCGACTGCCCCTTCTGGTCTCATGTAAAGGTTTGGCACCATCTCTTGGAAACATTTGGAATTTCAGCAATGCCAATTTACCCAATAATTCTCTATTCACATTTTGCACCATCTGCTGCTAAAATTTGGAATTTCAGCTATGCCAATTTATTCCTGGGAACAATCCAATACTCACATTTTGCACCATCTTTATTCCCCAATCACCATGTTACTTGACAATGTAACAAGTCCGACGTCAGCGGCGCGTTGCAGTTCAAATTTTTCTACAGCCCCATATAACAATATATAAACTATGTATGAAATAACTAATATAAACAACAATTTTATCGAACCATCCGTGTCACTCCAAATCAATAAATCCGTCAGAATCTTCGTCTTCCGTGTCACTTGAAAAAAGAAAAAACCCTAAAAAAACACAGCTGTTGACACCGGAACTACGTGCGCTGCTGACGTCAGACTAGGTATATCAAATAAATGTAATATAAACAACAATTTTATCGAACCATCCGTGTCACTCCAAATCAATATTCATCCTCTGTGTCAAAAAAAAAAAAACAGCTGTCGATTCCGGACCTACGTGCACGCTGGCGTCAGTCTCGTTGTCAGTTGGCGGCTCCAATTATTCCACAGATCTACGTATATAACTATGTTGTAGCATTACCAAAGTACCAGTTAAGACATGGGTTTGATAACCGGCTCTTTATTTCGAAAATCAAGAGCTCAACATGTGAGCCAACACACGCAAGTGCCCTGGATCGCTCGTTAAATCTCCCGACTTTGGAAGTCAGTGAAGGGAACTCATTGTCAGTGAGGCTCCAATTATTCCACAGTCATAGTGCGCCCTCATGCGGTTTAAAGTGAAAATAGCAAGTGAAGTGATCAACTATACTAGTAAGTAATTAAAGTGTTAATGATCAAGTAAAAAATTGTGAAAAAAATTCACATATAAGTCGCTCCTGAGTATAAGTCACCCCCCCCACCCAAAGTATGAAAAAAACGGAAAATACGGTAATTATTATTCATTTTGAAGGGACAATAAAGCGAAGATTGTTCATTTCTCACTAACGAGCCCAGTTTACCGTATTTTTCGGACTATAAGTCGCGTTTTTTTTCATAGTTTGGTGTCGGGGGCGACATACTGAGGAGCGACTTATATGTGAATTCTTTTCACAAATTTTCAAAATTAAAAAAACAAAAAACAAAAGTGAAACCGCGATCTAGCAAGGGATTATTGTAATTTAGAATTTCATGTGATGTCAGCGTCGCGGCGGTTGTTTACATAAAGGACAAAGATTCAATCACGGGATGACAAAGATGACAAAGGGCCCCACGTACTACCAGCATCATTAGCGGCTTTGTTTGTAAGTGACACGGAGGATGAAGAGTTTGAAGGATTTAATGATTTGGAGTGACACAGAAGGTTTGAAAAACTATTATGCCTTTTACACACGCCCGATCCTACTCTACGGAGCTCTCTTTCACCTCCGTGGATGGAAGTCGGGGGCCGGCGCTCTGCCGGGTGGCTGTCCGGGGACGGTGGATGGGGCTCGGACATGGCTTTTACTCACGCCCGGTCCTACTCTACGGAGCTCTCTTTCACCTCTGTGGATGGAAGTCGGGGGCCGGCGCTCGGCCAGGTGGCTGTCCGGGGACGGTGGATGGGGCTCGGACATGGCTTTTACGCACGCCCGGTCCTACTCTACGGAGCTCTCTTTCACCTCTGTGGATGGAAGTCGGGGGCCGGCGCTCGGCCAGGTGGCTGTCCGGGGACGGTGGATGGGGCTCGGACATGGCTTTTACGCACGCTCAAAATCTAAATAATTACAACAGTTTTGTGATGGCTTTGTCTTTATTAAACATATAAACAAATACAATAAACAGATACTTTCAAGTTTTAATCATTAATTACACCATTATAGCTCAGACATTTATCTAAACACAAATAATTAGTGACGACCCCACAACTATCGAAACACATCAATGATATAAGCTGGGTGACATAATGTAAACATTAGCCTAAGTGCAACTCAACGTGGCCGCATTGATCGTAACTTACGCTGCGTTTCCCCCCCAAATCTAGAGGCAAAACATTGTTCTCTCGCTGCTCCCGGGTTCTTCCATCTTGGCTGCGCGCGGGGCATTGTGGGTCTTGTACGTGCACGCACGCAGGCAGGCGCGGGCGCGCACGCAACAACTAAATTTGTCTTCATAACAAGCAAGCAGGGCTGTGGACAGTATTCCTACGCGCATTCTCAGCAGCATGATGAAAATAAAATTGAACGTATTTTTTTTATTGTCGGACTCGGTCAAAATCAGCTCCGAGTCCGGCAAAAATGACCGAGTCCAACGAGTCCGAGTCCCCGAGTCCGAGTCCACAGCCCTGATTGACACCGATGGTTTGATAATATTATTTCTTATATAATAGTTATTTGATATATAATTTATATCTCGTTATATAGACCTGTGGAATATTTTGAAGTGCAAGCGCCGTCAGCAGCGCGCACCCGGTCGGCATTGTTGACATGAAGGACGATCGATGGATTTAATGATTTGGAGTGCCACAGATGGTTTGATAATATTATTGTTTATACAATAGTTATTTGATATATAATTTATACATTGTTATATGGGCCTGTGGAATATTTTGAAGTGCAACCGCCGTCAGCAGCGCGCACCCGGCCGGCATTGTTGACGTAAAGGACGATCGATGGATTTAATAAATTGGAGTGACACATATGGTTTTATATACGTGTTATTTATGTAATAGTTATTTGAATAACTGAATGTTACGTCAGGCCCGTTCTCAGCTCTTCATTTGTGTTTGTCACGTTAGCATACCTATCGTTTAGCCTGTTGTTGCTCGTCCATGTCTGTTCTTGGTGTTGGATTTTGTCGAATAAATCACCCCCAAAATGCTATTTATACTTCGGAGCGATGTATATGGTTTTTTTCACGTTATTGTGCATTTTATGGCTAATGCGACCTATATTCCGGAGCGACTTTTAGTCCAAAAAATACGGTATTCAAAAATTGCTAAGGGTTCGTTTGATTTACATTTCGCCTGAATTTCACGTATGGATTAGCACCTCCGCCTTTTGGAAAAGGTGCTTCAAACGGCCACACACAGCTTGCTGGTGCTCCCAATCTTTCCAACAAACCGACATCCGGGGGTTGCCTTGCCGTTATTTATCCGAAATTGACGGCTGACGCGGTCCACGGCATTCAATTGAAACGCGGCTGACGCGGCCCACGGCAAGCCTGTTTGATGAGCCACGGGCTTCCGACGCCGTCCACAGCAAGCCCTCACGCTGAGCCGCGAGCTTCCGACGCCATCCGCCGCGAGCCTTCGCGCTGAGTGGCAACAGTCTGGGGTGTACCTCCTCACTGAGCCACGAGCCGGCTTGCCCCAGATCGCGCCACAACCCCCGGAGCACTGGACTTCCAGCAAGAAAGTGTTCCTTCAGTGTTGTCATTAAAGCACCTCCTTTTCGGATAGGTGTTAGCCCATACATGGACTTCAGGGGAAATGTAAGTCTAATGGACCCTATCCAATTTCAATTGAATATATAACGACAAGTCAAGCTTATTTATATAGCCCTTAATCACAGACAAGTTTCAGGCTTCACATGGGCAAAGTTGAAAATTATTCTCAACATGCCCTGATCTAAACTCCGCTTACAGAAAGCCTCTCGAAACACGTTGTGTTTGTGTATGTTGGTGACTGGTGAAAGGAAATAGACAGGCATGACAGGGCACTTTAGCTGCAGAGAGACTGCTCATTCCTTTACATATTGTGACACGCTTGCTGTGCAAGTAACATGGTGCATTCAGTGTACTTTCACCACATCGGGAGCTTGTGCTGTTTAGCGCATGAGTCATTTTTCTTTATGTTTTTAAGATTGAAAAATAAAATAAGAAAAATAAGAATCGTGACTACATTTTGACTGATTGCCCAGCTCTACTCAGGCCCCTACTTTTTTCATCATCAATCCTGAGTTCGGCTGTCTCGCCTTGTCATCTTCTTGGGTCCTTTGAGAAACACCTGATTTGACTCTCATATTTGTGACCTTTAAAATGAAAGACATGATGGAAGTTTGGAAACCAGACTAGGGTTAAAACTGGCATTTATCACAGCAAGTTTTGATTTAAGAATTGCTTAGAGTGGCGTAGCAACTAGTCAAAAGTAGATGCGACTTGACCTTTGACCAAGTGGTCTTTGTTTTATTTTAGAAAACGTGAATATCAATATGGTCTGTAACTCTTGCTTGTTTTGGTGTTTTTTATTGTGTAGAGGAACAGGCATTCAGGAAGAGGCGACTCTGTATCAAGTTTATTCCAAGAGACTCTACAGAGGCAGCCATCTGTGATATTCGTATCCTGGGAAGATCAAAGCAGGCTCCCCCACAATACACCTTCATTGGGTTTGTCTCTGCGTTGTTTTTTTCCCCAATATTGTTTCTATTGCAATTGTCATCAATGCATGCAAAACATTTCCCCACCAACACTCCCAAAAATCTATATGCGTATAGAGTGGGCCAAAAGTAGGGTTACATTGAACAATTTGACATTTTACATTTATTAGACATTTAGACATTTATTCATATCTGTCCAAACCACAGTGACACACATTATGATGCAAAGCTCAATCTCCATCAATTTCAGTAAACGTATTTGAAATGGCTTCGATGTGGGGCTCCACACAAGATCTCACTCCGTGGTGTCCAAATGATAACAAGAACGATGAACAAAAATCCCAGAACCACACAGTGGGACGTAGTTAATGACCTGAAGAGAGCTGGAACCAAAGTCACAAAGACTACCATCAGTAACACACTATGTTGCTCAAATAAGATAAGATAAGATAATCCTTTATTATTCCCTCAATGGGGAAACTCCTATGTTTGCAGCAGTACACTTAACAAATACACACACACGCATGCGGGGAAGGGGGTAAAAGATTTAAAAAAGTAGAAGGTATATATAATCAAAAAATATGGACAGTATATACAAAATACACAATACACAATATACAGTGGAGATAAAAAAAATATTAGATAAAAAAATAGTGCAAAGGAAGAAAAAAAAACAGTGCAAAAAAATCCTGGAGTGCCAGACGTGTCCACCTGCTTAAAGCCAGTACATGTTCATGTCTGAAGCAACTGTTCAAATTCAAATGGGATACTACACACCCCACTCCTTCCAGGCTGCAAGATGTGCGCCTCCCTTTCCGGTCGACATATTTGTAGTTTTTTAGCCGAGGTAGCATTTACTTCCTCCGCAAACTTCTTGATTGATTAAAAGATGTTAACGGCAGAAGACTTGTCCATACATACATAACACGTAACAAAATAAATCCCCTCATAATATTTATGAACACGTCTTGTAAACAAGCACTGCAGTCAAGTTCACCAGTAGGCGAATGCTAGCGTTAGCGAGAAGCTAACAACTGCATTTAACACATTATTGTGTTCCCCAAGAATAATACAGCACCTTCGATGCAATTCATCTGATACCACTACTCAAAATACACCCATAAGAAGTGAAAACAGAACGCACAGCTCTAAAATTAGCAGAAAGACTGACGCGAATGTAATGAAAACAAGTGCTTAGACACGCAATATTATTAAAGTGAAATACAGTTAATTATTTTTATGTCACCTCAAGCTTACCACTTTACTGTGTCTGTCGTTTCCATAGATTGAAGGAACTGAACCTTAAACAAAACTAAGTCTTTCGGCAAATTCTTCTCTATACTGAAACACTCGTCCTTGAACAAGCAAGACTCTGCCCACATACGTGGGAAAACTGCTTGAAAAATGACATTTGACCAGGCACTTCTTTGAGGTTCTGATGCAGGGGGACGGTGCAATGAGTTGTGTGAATTGATGCATCCAACAACAGAACATTTTGACCTCTCCACTTTGGCATCCTTGAGTTGTTTGGACCACAAAAGTCTTGCTGAGTAATAAAGATGGTGGATTTGCAAAACCGTTTGGCCACAGCCATTATCTTTGATAGTGCCGCCCCAACGGATGTGATGTAATCGATAAAAATGCGTACCGTATTTTTCGCACCAAAAGGCCCACTGGATTATAAGGCGCACCCTCATTGAATTTTTTATTTTAGAAATGATTTCATATATAGGGCGCACCGGAGTAAAAGACGCATAAAATAGAAGCTATACTGCAACAAACTGAGGTTGACTCGGGTTGCGGTATGCATCCACTAGCCAATAACCAATGAGCCCTCTGTAAACAATTGCGTTTCTCAAACTATATCCTATAAAATGATCAGAACTGACTAAAGTTCAATCTAACGCATTGGTACTGCTTACCTATGTTTCCCTTCCATATCGATCCGTAAATTTACTCGAAATAGTAACAGAGCAGCCTATTTTGACATGAAATAGCCTCGTGCGTATAGCAGCTGTCATTATAGCATTAGCCACCCGCAAACTCCCATGAGCCTCAGCAAAGTGTAAACAATCGCGTTTCTCAAACGATCTCCTATAAAACGATCGGAACTGACTGAAGTTCGATCTAACACTTTGGTACTCCTTACCTATGTTTCCCTTCCATATCAATCCGTAAATTTACTCGAAACATTAACGGAGCAGCCTATTTTGAAATGAAATAGCCTCACGGGTACTACAGCTATTCAGTGACGCCCCCTGACCACGGTTGCCGTAATGCTGGGAAGCGATGCGACCTTGTAATTTACTACTCGTACTAAAACGTACTGAAACATTTTGGCAGAGCACTGTGTACAACCAGTATGGATCAACAAATTCATCAATTGAGCCATATATAAGGCGCACCGGACTATAAGGTGCATTGTCGGCTTTTGAGAAAATTGTAGGTTTTTAGGTGCGCCTTATAGTCCGGAAAATACGGTAATAGAAAACAGAGAAAACTGAACGGATGGTTTGATAATATTGTTGTTTATATAATAGGAATTTGATATATACTTTACATATCGTTATATGGGCCTGTGGAATGTATTGAAATGCAACCGCCGTCAGCGGCGCGCACCCAGCTGGCATCGTTGACATAAAGGACGATCGATGGATTTAATGATTTGGAGTGACACAGATGGTTTGATAAGAATATTGCTTATGTGATAGTTATTTGATATATAATTTGTATATCGTTATATGGGTCTGTAGAATAATTTGAAGTGCAACCGCCGTCAGCGGCGCGCACCCGGCTGGCGTTGTTGACATAAAGGACGATCGATGTAGTTAATGATTTGGAGTGACACAGATGGTTTGATAATATTATTGCTTGTATAATAATTTAATATATCATTTTTATATCGTTATATGGGGCTGTTGAATATTTTGAAGTGCAACCGCCATCAGCAGCGCACACCCGGCCGGCATTGTTGACATAAAGGACGTTCGATGGATTTAATGATTTGGAGTGACACAGATGGTTTGATAATATTATTGCTTGTATAATAGTTATTTGATATATAATTTATATATCGTTATATGGGCCTGTGGAATATTTTGAAGTGCAACCGCCGTCAGTGGCGCGCACCCAGCCGGCATCGTTGACATAAAGGACGATCGATGGATTTAATGATTTGGAGTGACACAGATGGTTTGATAAGAATATTGCTTATGTGATAGTTATTTGATATATAATTTGTATATCGTTATATGGGTCTGTAGAATAATTTGAAGTGCAACCGCCGTCAGCGGCGCGCACCCGGCTGGCGTTGTTGACATAAAGGACGATCGATGTATTTAATGATTTGGAGTGACACAGATGGTTTGATAATATTATTGCTTGTATAATAATTTAATATATCATTTTTATATCGTTATATGCGGCTGTGGAATATTTTGAAGTGCAACCGCCATCAGCAGCGCATACCCTTTACTTGTGTGTTAATCGTGTACTGTGTCTCGTCACCGTGGGATAGGGGGAACGGTATTTCGGTTTCTTTGTGTGTCTTAGCATGAAGGAATTGACAATAAAGCTGACTCTGACTCTGATACCCGGCCGGCATTGTTGACATAAAGGACGTTCGATGGATTTAATGATTTGGAGTGACACAGACGGTTTGACAATATTATTGCTTGTATAATAGTTATTTGATATATAATTTATATATCGTTATATGGGGCTGTGGAATATTTTGAAGTGCAACTGCCGTCAGCGGCGTGCACCCGGCCGGCATTATTGACATAAAGGACGATCGATGGATTTAATGATTTGGTGTGACACAGATGGTTTGATATTATTGCTCATATAATAGTTATTTGATATATAATTTATATATCGTTATATGGGCCTGTGGAATATTTGGAGGTGCAGTGTTAGTTTGATCCTATGATTATGTTAGAATGTAACCATTAATCATTTTGTTTACACAACATCGTAAAGCACCCCCTGCTATGATTTGACCAAAGGCCAGGGGTTTCACCTCCATCCTGTCCACTCTCACCCAACCCTGTTTCTCTCAATAAATATGCTCTTGCAAGAGGCCTGAGTCGACTTTTTTCGATCATCGCTGTATGCACAGCAACGAATGACCTCTCCACTTGCAAGTGCTTAAAGGGCATACTGTCTCCTGTGTGGTTCTTGCAAAATAAGTTAGAGTGAGCATCACTCTAACATTTGGTGTTGGATTTTGTTGAATAAACTTCCCCCAAAATGCGACTTATGCTCCGGAGCGACTTTTGGTCCGAAAAATACGGTATATAATATATATATATACACACGTGTATACACCGTATTTTCCTTATGTTCCGTGTATACAGTACTGGCACCCCAGCAATTCTGTCAGATAGTAGTCCATTTCTCCTAGAAAATGATTGACATTACAAGTGCTTTGGTATTAAAATGTTCATTTTGTTTGTCTGTAATGTACAACTACAAAAATAATTGTCAAAAAAGCCAAATTGGATATAAATCCACACCAAATATAAAAAAGGTGGTCGACAAAAGTATTGGCACCCTTTGAAAAATCATCAGAATCAGCTTTATTGAGTAGTAGTTTATTAAGTTTGTGCATGCCAAACAGGGAATTTGACTCCAGTTGATCTCAGCCTCTGTACAAGATTTAAGTGACTGACAACATTCAGGTGACTAACAACATTGAAGTGGCGAGAACGGGATGTTATGTCTCTGAGTCTCTATGAGTGGTGTGAGTTTATCAGAGCGACAGTCTGGGGGAAGAAGCTGTGTCTTCGTCTGCTGGTTTTGGTGTACAGCGCTCTGTAACGCCATCTGGAGGGGAGGAGTTTAAACAGACTGTGTCCTGGGTGAGATGTTACTTGCATGTTTACTGGTCCTGGACAGGTACAAGTCTTGGATAGATGGGAAGTTGGACCCGATTATCTTTTCAGCAGACCTGATTGTCCGTTGCAGTCTGTGCTTGTCTTGTTTGGTGGCCGATCCGAACCAGACAGAGATGGCGGTGCAGAGGATAGACTGGATGATGGCAGTGTAGAAGGTCTTCAGCAGCTCCTATAGCAGGTTGAACTTCCTGAGCTGTCTCAGAAAGTACAACCTCTGCTGGGCCTTCTTCCGGACAGTCTATGTGGCCAGTCCATTTCAGGTCCCGGGAGATTGTGGATCCCAGGAATTTGAAGGTGTCTGTGGTGGGAATAGCATTACTGAGGATGGTGAGGGGTGGAAGTGGCGAGGGGTCTCTCCTGAAGTCCACTGTCATCTCCACAGTCTTGAACGGGTTCAGCTCCAGGTGGTTTTGGCTGCACCAGTGGACCAGCCGCTCCACCTCCTTCCTGTACACTGTCTCGTCACTGTCCCGATGAGAGTGGTATCGTCCGCATACTTCAGGAGCTTCACAGAAGAGTCGCCTGAGGAGCAATCGTTGGTGTAGAGAGAGAAGAGCAATGGGGAGAGTACACACCCCTGTGGGGCGCCAGTGCTGGTGGTCCAGGTGTCGGATGTGATGGTCCCCAGCCTCACATGCTGTCTCCTGTTGGTCAGGAAGCTGGTGGTCCACTGACAGGTGGAGGCAGGCACCGCGAGCTGGATGAGCTACTGGTGGAGGATATCGGGAGCGATGGTGTTGAATGTGATGCTTCTCTAATTTGTGTACTTAACAGTACCTATTACTTACCTATGGCACAAAAGAGGTGGCAGCAATCACTAACTCACACTTGCAGCCAGTTAAAATGTATTAGAGTTGACTCAACCTCTGTGCTATTTCCTTGTTTGTACCACGTTAGGCATGGAGAAAAGAAATAAGACCAAAGAACTGTCTGAAGACTTGAAAGCAAAATTGTGAGTAAGCATGGGCAATCTCAAGGCTACAAGTCCATTTCCAAAGACCTGGATGTTCCTGCGTCTACCATAAGCAGTGTTATCAAGACGTTTGAAGCCCATGGCACTGTGGATAACCTCCTTAGATGTGGACGGAAAATAAAAACATTAAAGGCGCTCGGTCTGCGCCGTCCTGGAGCGTCGCCGGACTCGCCTGCTATTCTTCCCCCGGTTGGGCGTCCGGGCCTGGCTGGCGGCCACCCCAGCTCGCCCGGCCGTGCCTTCCATTCTTCTGGCGGACGTTCGATCGCTGGACATCAACATGCCTGCTGAGTTCTGCGGACCGGACAGTGCGTAGCTGCTGTGCGTCTGGAGCGGATGGCGCGCTATCGGGCGGACCGGGCCATTGTACGAGGGGGAACATCGCGTGGAGGTGGACTGTGCGTCTACATCCGTGAAGAATGGTGCCGGGACTTTGTTGTGGGGTGCCAGCACTGCTCGCCACTGGCGAAGTTTGTGATCTCCGGGCTGTTGGGGTCCTGAACTCTCTCCCCGTTGTTTTACTTGTGTGTTAATCGTGTGCTGTGTCTCGTCACCGTGGGATAGGGGGAACGGTATTTCGGTTTCTTTGTGTGTCCTAGCATGAAGGAATTGACAATAAAGCTGATTCTGATTCTGATTCTGATTCTGAAAATTGAGAGATTTCAATCGATAGATTGTGCGGATGGTGGATAAAGAACCTCGACTAACATCCAAAGAACTTCAAGCTGTCCTGCAGTCCAAGGGTACAGCCGTGTCAACCCGTACAATCCGTTGGCATTTGAATGAAAACAGACTCAATGGTAGGATACCCAGGAAAACCCCACTTCTGACCCAGAGAAATAAATAACCCAGGGTGAAGTTTGCCAAAACTTACCTGAGAGAGGCAACAACGTTTTGGAAGAATGTTCTCTGGTCGGATGTGACAAAAATGAAGCTTTTTGGGAAAAGGCATCAACACGGAGTCTACAGAAAAAAAATTAAGCCTTCAAAGAAAAGAACACGGTCCCTACAGATAAGCATGGCGGATGTTCCCTGATGTGTTGGGGTTGCTTCGCTTCCTCTGGCACTGGACTGCTTGACTGTGTGCATGGCATTATGAAGTCTGAGGACTACCAACAAATTTTGCAATGGAATGTAGGGCCCAGTGTGAGAAACTGGGTCTCCCTAAGAGGTAATGGGTCTTTCAGCAAGACAATGACCCAAAACACACTTCATAAAGCACGAGAAAATTTTTGAGAGAACGCACTGGAGACTTCTAAAATAGCCAGCAATGAGTCCAGACCTGAATCCCATAGAACACCTGTGGAGAGATCTCAAAATGGCAGTTTGGGACCCTTCAAATCTCAAGACCCTGGAGCAATTTGCCAAAGAAGAATGGTCTAAAATTCCAGCAGAGCATTGTAAGAAACTCAGTGGTGGTTACTGGAAGCGGTTATTCGCAGTTATTTTGTCTAAAGGTTGAGCTACCAAGTATTAGGCTAAGGATGCCAATACTTTTGTCCGGCACACATATTTGTATACATACGTATGCTAACATGGACCTGTGGGGATTCACTACGGTGAGAGCTAAAGCTAGTGAGAAGCAGAAAGGTGGGGGGTCTGATCATATTTGTGAACCAGCGTTGGTGTAACTCTGGACGCGTCTCAGTAAGGACTGTGATGTGCTGCCGGGACCTCGAGCTGTTAGCTTGCGGCCATATTATCAGCCGAAGGAGCTGAGTCACGTGATCGCCATCTGTGTTTACATCCCCCTAAGCGCAGACACAGCTGCTGCATGTGCCTATGCATATTCACGATGTCGCAGCCAGGCTTCAGACACGCCATTCTCCCTTGGACGCTACTTTGCCCGTTTTTCATCAGGCTCTTGACTGTCCTACGAGAAACAACAAGACTCCTGTAAGTTAATGTAACCCTTACCCCCACTGAGGAAGTCGCACCACAACCTGGTTCACCTGCAGCCTAAGTATGCCCCACGAGTCCGAAAGCAACTGGTTACAACCCACACCATCAGGAGGTGGTCCCTTGCGATAGAAAGTGCACTGACTGACTGCTTTGACTCCACTGACTGGAATGTGCTGCTTGATCCGCAAGGTGAAGACATTGAGTCGCTGACACTTTCTGACGGACTATTTGAACTTCTGCACTGACGTGGTCTCTTCTGTTGAGACAGTCTTCTTATATCCGAATAATAAGCACTGGGTGACGCGGGAAGGAAAGGCTGTCCTGAACAGGAAGAAGGATGCCTTCAGGAACAGGGATATGGAGGCCATGAAGGCATTGCAGTGGGAGGTAAAAAACTGTGGGAGGGTGGCCAAAGACACCTACAGGAGAAAGGTGGAACAGAAGCTGATGGACAATGACATGAGAGCCGTCTGGGACGATGTGAGGACCATGACGGGCTACAACATTAAGTCCAGGGACGTTGACGTGTCCATGGAGCGGGCAAATTAACTTAACATCTTTTTTAACAGGTTTGACCTGCCCTTGACTCTCCCGCCTCTGCCGCGACCATCTCCCCTTCCCCCCAACAACTCATCTCCTCCAGACAACACAGCCTCCCCCTGTCCCCCCATCTTGGCATATCCCCTGTCACACATCACTGCTGACCAGGTCAGAGGACAGCTGAGGAAACTTCATTCCAGGAAGGCAGCAGGCCCGGATGAGGTGTGTCCAAGACAGCCTAAAACCTGCGCTGCAAAACTGGGGGAGCCATTGCAACGGGTCTTCAACCTCAGCCTGTGACTAGGGAGAATGTCTACCTTGTGGAAGAGGTCTTTCATCACACCGGTCTCTAAAAAAATGGCCCAGTGACTTCCGTCCGAAGGTGCTTACTTCGCACCTGATGAAGACGTTGGAGAGAATCTTCCTCAATCTTCTCAGACCTCAAGTGCAACATGCCCAGGATCTCCTGCAGTTTGTGTACCAGCCAGGTGTGGCGGTTATGGTGCTGCCCTCTACTTGCTGCACCGAGTCCACTCCCACATGGACAAGGGCCACGGCAAGGATCCTCTTCCTGGACTTCTCGAGTGCCTTTTAGCCCCACCCCCCGGCCTGCTCGGTAAGAAAAACTGAATCGGATGGGAGTGGACCCTTTGCTTGGTGGAATGGGTCTCTGACTATCTCACAGGCAGGCCGCAGTACGTCAGGCTGAGAGACAGCATCTCTGACACTGTGGTCAGCAGCTCTGCCCCAGGGGCACGGTTCTGGCCGCTGTATTCTTCACCCTGTACACCGTGGACTTCAGTTACAACGCTGAGCTGTGTCACATACAGAAGTATGCGGATGACACAGCCATTGTGGGGTGTATTAAGGATGACAATGAGGAGGAGTTCAGGAGTCTGGTGGGGGCTTTTTCCGCCTGATGCCACACCACCGATTTGGAACTCAACATCTCCAAGACAAAGGAGCTGGTCATAGACTTTGAAAAGTCCAGAACAAAGCCTAGGCCAGTACTACTGGAGGGTGCCAAGGCGGTGGATTCGTATCTTGTAGTGTGGCTGGATGGTAAACTAGACTGGTCAGCACACCCCACCTGAGGAGGCTCCGGTTGTTGAAGCTGTTGAAGGTATTCTACCAGTCTGCGGTTACTAGTGTCCTCTTCTAACACATCCAAGAAGGATGCTTCCAGACTGGACTAACTGGTCAGGCGAGCAGGCTCTCTGGTTTTGTAAAGGTGTGAAGTATCATATTTTCACACAAAACATTTTTCAAAAGCTGTTGTGAAAAAAAAATTCCTAACAGCCCATGCTTTTTGGTTTAATTTTTCTTTGTTCATCAATGCGTAACCATTACTTTTTTATTTTACAGAGAGCTAAACAACATGGGTATCTGGTATCGTATGGGAACTGTGCCACGAACTCAGGAATCCTCTCACACATCAGGTGTGACTGACATCCAGAATGTGAATTCTATCTCCACTTCAGCTTCTGTCCCACCAGCATCCGTGACTAAGTATGCCCACTCATATCTATTTGCTACTTAATGTTGATTTGTACTTGTTATAATCATTTTAGGTTATGATCTACTACATGTACTGTGAAAACAGTCTACATATTTTTAGCCAGCTATTTTCAGGAGCCCAAAGGTTATGGTTAGGGTTAATCTTAGTCTAAGTTTATAAAAATACAAACCGGATTCGGTTGAAGTTGGGAAATTGTGTAAAATATAAATAAAAACAAAATACAGTGGAGTCTCGGTTTTCGAATTTCCCGGTTCTCGAACAAATCGGTATTCAAACAAAAATTTTGCTTCGGATGTCAGTCGAAATTCGGTTGTCGAACCTCGCGAGATGAGCCGAGAGCACCTGCATGCCAACTGACTCCGTTCTTTATTACATTCTCGTTACCCTGAGGATAGCATCAACTCTAATCATGGCTCCAAAGGAAGCAAGTGGGAGCAATCAAGCCATCCTAAAATACAAAGACGCTCCTAAAGCAATGCGACAGTGAGCGCCCGGCGCGCTGCGGTTGCGCGATCGGACCAAGTTAAGGTCCCTGTGCACCAGGGCTGTGGACTCGGTCTGATTTTTGCACCGAGTCCGAGTCCGGCCTCTTGACCACCGAGTCCGAGTCCGGCTGTCCATTTTTTCTGTCAATTCATGTGACTGCTTAGTCTTTATTCAAGGCTAATTTAGATCAAAATCTAAATAATTACAACAGTTTTGTGATGGCTTTGTCTTTATTAAACATATAAACGAATACAATAAACAGATACTTTCAAGTTTCAATTCAACGACTTGAGTTTGTTCTTAGGAACAAAATCGCCTCAACCAAGTCAGCCTTCATCGCGCCGCGCTGATCAGACATGATAAACTTGAGCCCGGAAAACAGGCGCTCTACGCTGACTTGGCTGATTGGCATTGCTGTTAGTGTCCGAGTCGCTGCCTTGAGGCCGGACGGATAACGATCAGCTGTAACAAATGGGCTCTCTTTCATTCGACCAAGTGCCAACATTGCCCCAATTTCTTCATCTATGTCGGTTGGCGAGGTGGCGGCCGACAAACGCCGGCGGCGCTCAATGCTGTCAAGTTCTTTTTCAAACTCATCCTCCTCCGTCGATGTGGAGCCATCAACCTCGGCCGCATTGATCGTAAGCAGGGCTGTGGACAGTATTCCTACGCGCATTCTCAGCAGCATGATGAAAATAAAATTGAACGTATTTTTTTTATTGTCGGACTCGGTGGACTCGGTCAAAATCAGCACCGAGTCCGAGTCCGGCAAAAATGACCGAGTCCAACCGAGTCCGAGTCCACAGCCCTGCTGTGCACTGAGGTCCACTTAAATTTTGGAAAGTCCATTAGGACTTTAAAAATATTTTCTAAATTTTAGCAACCGCTCTGTCACAATAATGCAACCAGCGCGGTGCAGTTGCGCGGTTGGCGGCGCGCTACGGTTGCACGTTCGGCGGTGCGCTGCAGTTGCGCGATCGGACAAAAATGCGCAAATGAAAAAATGCTTAAAAAAGGCGTTTTTTTTCTTTGCTTGGAACGGATTAATTTGTATTCCATTATTTGTAATGGGAAAACATGATTCAGAATTCGAACGATTCACTTCTCGAACAGCATTCTGGAACAGATTGTGGTCGAAAACCGAGGCTCCACTGTACAATGATTTGAAAATCCTTTTCAACCTATGTTCTGTCACGGATCGGAATGGAGCAGGGCGACCAAATGAAGCTTGCACCAGGGTTTATTGAGGGAAAAGGTAGTTGGAAGGGAGGATGAGGGGAACAAGACCAACAGAACCGGCAAACTAACATAACTTAACGGACCGACCGACAGACTGGCCAACTGAAACAGAACTGACAAAGACAGGAAACAAGAAACAAGACCGCAACGATCCGACAGGGGAGTGAGGGGCAGACAGGACTTAAATACAAGACAGGTAACCAGAGGCAGGTGACTGTGATTACATTGATTGAGGTAACACAGGAGGGGAGTGGCGACACGAACAGAAACCATGGTAACATATAGATGTAATAAAGCAACCGGGGACGAGTCGTGACAGTACCCCCCCAACAAGGGAAGGCTCCCGACGTCCCAAAAAAACAAACCCCCACGTGGTGAGTGGAGGGGAAGCGCACCATTACAAATGACCCCACTGATCTGTGGCAAAGTCCGAACCGCTCTCCGCGGCACATGGGTGAACAGAACCGCGCTCGGCGGAAACTCAGGGAACAGAACCGCACTCGGCGGACACTCGGGGAACAGAACCGCACTCGGCAGAAGCTCGGGGAACGGAACCGTGCTCGGCGGAAACTCGGGGAATGGAACCGAGCTCGGCGGAAACTCTGAACGGAACCGCGCTCGGCGGAAATTCGGGGACAGAACCGCAATCGGTGGAAACTCGAGAAGCAGAGCCGAGCTCTGCGGCAAACAGAGAGTCTGAACCACAATCGGCGGCATACGGGAAGTCAGAGCCGCAATCGCCGGCATTTGGAAGTCAGAGCCGCAATCGGCGGCATTCGGGGAGCCAGAGCCGCAATCAGCGGCATTCGGAGAGTCCAGACCGCGATCAGCGGCATTCGGAAGGCGGAGCTGTGCGCAGCAGCAAGAGCCTCCACGCGCCGCAGCAGTGGGAGCGTTGTCAGTGATAACCGCGGGTCCGGCGCAGCTGGCTCGAAGTCCGGCGATGGCCGCGGGTCCGGCAATGCTGGGGTGAGGCCCGATGGCGGCCGCGAGTCTGATGGCGGCCGCGGGTCCGGCGTCGCTGGAGCGAAGTCTGATGGCGGCCGCGGAGCCGATGGCGTCGATGGCGCCGGGAGGAACTCCGATGGCGGCCGCGGGTCCGCTGTTGCTGGAGCAAAGTCTGACGGCGTCTGCGGAGCCCGTGGCGCTGGAACAAGCTCCGACGACGGACTGGATCGGGCGTCGTGGCGGGAGCTGGTGGAGGAGATTGGTCCAGGCGCTGGTCGCTGTGATGGTCGGATCGTTCTGTCACAGATCGGAATGGAGCAGGGTGACCAAATGCAGCTTGGACCAGGGTTTATTGAGGGAAAATGTAGTTGGGAGGATGAGGGGAACAAGACCAACAGAACCGACAAACATAACATACCGACCGACAGACTGGCCAACTGAAACAGAACTGACAAAGACAGACAGGTAACAAGAGGCAGGTGACTGTGATTACATTGATTGAGGTAACACAGGAGGGGAGGGGCGACGCGAAAAGAAACCATGGTACCCATGGTGACGAGTCGTGACAATATTCAATTGAATACACTACAAAGACAACATATTTAATGCTCAAACTCATAAACTTTATTTTATTTTTCAAATAATAATTAACTTAGAATTTCCTGGCTGCAACACGTGCAGTAGAAGTTGGGAAAGGGCATTCTTTACCACTTCGTTACATCACCTTTCCTTTTAATAACACTCAATTAACGTTTTGGAAGAGAGGAGACTAATACTCTTAACTTCTCATGTGGAATTCTTTCCCATTCTTGCTTGATGAACCGCTTCAGTTGTTCAACAGTCCGGGGTCTTCCCTGTCGTATTTTTCGCTTCATAATGCGCCACACATTTTCAATGGGAGACAAGTCTGGACTGCAAACGGGCCAGGGGAGAACCTGGACTCTTTTGCTTCGAAGCCACGCTGTTGTAACACGTGCAGAATGTGGCTTGGCATTATCTTGCTGAAATAAGCAGCGGCGTCCATGAAAAAGACGTCGCTTGGATGGCAGCATATGTTGCTCCAAAATCTGTATGTACTTTTCAGCCTTCACTGAAGTCCAGTCACCCATGCCATCCGGACTGTTATCAACGCAAAGTTCAAAAGCCAGCATCTGTGATGGTATGGGGGTGCATTAGTTCCCATGGCAAGTCACGCCATGGGAACTAATGCACCCCCATACCATCACAGATTCTGGCTTTTGAACTTTGCGTTGATAACAGTCCGGATGGTCCGCTTCCTCTTTGGTCAGGAGGACACGATGTCCAGTGTTTCCAAAAACAATTTGAAAAGTGGACTCAACAGACCACAAAACATTTTTCCATTGTCAGGGATGAGAATTTTCCGCGGCTCTGCGGATTTCTGTGTTTTTTTCCATCAAAAGTATTTTCGTGAATTGTGTAAATCTATGGGTCGTGACCGAAAGAACAAGATACAAGCGGCCGAAATGAGTTTCCTCCGCAGGATGTCCGGGCTCTCCCTTAGAGATAGGGTGAGAAGCTCGGTCATCCGGGAGAGACTCGGAGTAGAGTCGCTACTCCTCCACGTTGAGAGGAGCCAGATGAGGTGGCTCGGGCATCTCATCAGGGAGGCCTCCGGGGACGACCCAGGACGCGCTGGAGAGACTATGTCTCTCAGCTGGCCTGGGAACGCCTTTGGATCCCCCGGGATGAGCTGGATGAAGTAGCTGGGGAGAGGGAAGTCTGGGAGTCCCTCCTAAAGCTGCTGCCCCCGCGACCCGACCCCGGATAAGCGGAAGAAGATGGATGGATGGATGGTGTAAATCCCTTGAGAAAATTATTCTTTATATGGGGGGAGCAGCCGGCCAGCTGGCCGGACAACGTTAGCCTCGGCGACTCGTGAGCATTCCCCCGTGGGGGGCGGGGGAATTCTCGCAGGTTTTTCAGTTTCAAATTTATGCACCTGCCTACTTTTGTTTACGTAATAATTGCACACTTTAAGAAAATCCTATGAACTTCATTTCACTTCTCAAATATCACTGTTTGTCTGCTATATGATCTATTTATCGTATTGTCACGTTTTTTTCATAGTTGGGGGGGCGACTTATACTCGGGAGCGACTTATATGTGAAATTATTCACAAATTTTTACTTCATCATTAACACATTACTTACTAGTATAGTTGATCACTTCACGTTATTTTTACTTTAAACCGCATGATGGCGCACTATGGCTGTGGAATAATTGGAGCCTCACTGACAATGAGTTCCATTCATTGAATTCCAGGTCAGGAGATTTAATGATTTGAAATATCATCTGAAAACGGCCTTCAAAATAAAGCACCCTACCTTAAATCAATGCACGGCTGAATAACATAAATAACAAGGAGAATTCTTAACACATACTGTAAATATCTTTTTAGAACAGCTTTTATTATTATGACAATTTTAATAACAAGGTACAAGTGTACATATTGTAAATATGTTTTTAAAACTGTTTTATTATTATCAAAGTCAAAAAGTCAAAGTCAAAGTCTGCTTTATTGTCAACCTCTTCACATGCCAAGACACACAAAGAAATCGAAATTACGTTTCCACTATCCCACGGTGACAAGACATAGTACACGACATACATACAAGCAAACAACACAAAATAAAAACAAGAAGGCACAAACAATGAATAATAAGAGTGATGAATAAATAATAAATAAACAAATAAGACAATAAATAAATAAATAAGAGGAGCAAAACGGAGCAAGTGTGCATACAGTGTGCATACAGCAGACAGTCAGAATATAGCGCAAAAGTACAGGACGCTACGCAGAAGGGGGGAGAGAGTTCAGGATCCTAACAGCCTGGAGTACGAAGCTGTTGGTGAGTCTGGTGGTGCGGGAGCGCAGGCTCCTGTACCTCTTCCCAGAGGGCAGAAGATCGAACAAAGAGTGAGCGGGGTGACTCATCACTCACAATCGTGGTCGTCTTGCGGGTGAGATGGGAGGTGTAAATGTCCTTCAAGGAGGGGAGTGAAGCACCAATAATCTTACCAGCCGTGTTCACTATGCGCTGGAGGGCCTTCATGGTGTAGTTAGTGCAGCTACCACCCCAAACAGCAATACAACTGGAGAGGACTCTCTCAATGGTGCCACGGTAAAATGTAGTCATGACGGCCGGAGGAGCACACGCTCGCCTGAGTTTCCGCAGGAAGTACAGGCGGCGCTGGGCCTTCTTCGCCAGTGATGCGGTGTTGGTGGACCAGGAGAGATCCTCATGATGTGCACCCCCAGGAACCTGGTGCTGCTCACTCTCTCCACCACAGCACCGTCGATGGTCAGCGGCAGGTGTCGGGTGTGACCCTTCCGGAAGTCAACAACAATCTCCTTGGTCTTGTTGACGTTCAGCAGGAGGTTGTTGTCCTTGCACCACGTGGTCAGAAGGTCAACCTCCAACCTGTATTGAGTCTCGTCGCCCTTGGTGATGAGACCCACCAGAGTCGTGTCGTCAGCAAATTTCACCATGCGGTTGGTGCTGTAGGTCGCAGCGCAGTCATGCGTCAGCAGGGTGAAGAGCAGCGGACTGAGCACGCAGCCTTGGGGAGCCCCCGTGCTCAGCGTGATGCTGGCGGAGATCTTGTCGCCAACACGTACCACCTGAGATCTCTGACTGAGGAAGTCTAGTAGCCAGTTGCAGAGGGAGGTACTGAGGCCCAACTTGGCGAGTTTGCAGATGAGTCGTTGTGGCACAATGGTGTTGAAGGCAGAACTGAAGTCCACAAACAGCAGTCTCACATACGAGTCCCTACTCTCCAGGTGGGTGAGGGCCGAGTGGAGGGCCGAGCAGATGGCATCCTCAGAGGACCGTTTGGCTCGGTACGCAAACTGGAAGGGGTCTATGGTGGGGGGCAGAATGGATCTGATGTGCTCCATGACAAGCCGCTCAAAGCACTTCATGATGATGGGCGTCAGTGCCACGGGCCGGTAGTCATTGAAGCAGGACGGGGCAGGTTTCTTCGGCACAGGTACAATGGTGGCAGCCTTGAAACACGAAGGGACGACGGCTTGCTGCAGGGAAATGTTGAAGATGTCCGTGAAGACACCCGTCAGCTCCCCAGCGCAGTCCTTCAGCGCTCGACCCGGGATGTTGTCAGGGCCCGCCGCCTTACGAGTGTTGATAGCGGCAAGCGCCCTCCTCACGCTATCAGCAGAGAGGCACAGGGGCTGCCCTTGTGGAGGAGGAGGGGCCTTCAGCGGGCAAGTGCTGTTCTGAGCGTCGAAGCGAGCAAAGAAGCGATTGAGATCGTTGAGCAGACGGAAGTCGCCCTCACAGCTCTGCGCCGCGGGCTTGTAGTCCGTGATGGTCTGAATGCCCTGCCAAAGGCTCCGTGCGTCCTTGCTGTCCTTGAAGTGGGCGGTAATCCTGCAAGAGAACGCCCTTTTCGCCTCCTTGATGCCCCGGGACAGGTCGGCCCTCGCTGTCCTCAAGCCAGCCTCATCCCCCGCTCTGAAGGCTTTGTCCCTGGCCCTCAACAGCCCGAGGACAGCCCCAGTCAGCCACGACTTCCAGTTAGCCCGAGTGACGATGTATTTCGAGTGGGTCACATCATCAATGCACTTCGCGACGTAAGAGGAAACCGAGTCAGTATACTCCTCTATATCCGTCCGATCATTGCAAGTGGCCGCCTGCTTAAACATTTCCCAGTCAGTAGAGCCAAAGCAGTCTCGAAGCACATCAGAGGCACCCTCAGGCCACACTCTAACCCGCTTGCGAACCGGCCTAGATGCTTTCACCATTTGTCTGTATGCGGGCAAAAGCATAACAGTGATATGGTCAGAAAGTCCAAGATGGGGGAGGGGCGGCTTTAAAAGCTCCTTTATGTGAAGAGGAGACCAGGTCCAGGAAGCTGTCACCACGTGTTGGAAAATTAACATGTTGGCGAAGCCTCGGAAAAACAGACTTCAGGTTAGCGTGATTAAAATCCCCAGCGAAGATGGTGAAACCGTCAGGGTGCGCCGTCTGTTGTTCACTGACAGACTGGTACAGTTCACCAAGAGCCGCGATCCTGTCGCCTTCGATGTTGGAAGGCGGGATGTATACCGCGACTAGCAGAATCGCAGTAAATTCCCTCGGCAGGTAAAAAGGACGGCACTTAATGATCACAAACTCCGCCAGTGGCGAGCAGTGCTTGCATACCACCACAGAGTCCCGGCACCATTCGTCACGGATGTAGACGCATATTCCACCTCCTCGCGATTTTCCCCCTTTTACAATGGCCCGGTCCGCCCGATAGCACGCTAGCCGCTCCAGATGTACAGCAGAGTCCGGAATGTTGACAGTCAACCAACGATTTTTCTATAACAAAGTATAACACTCTTAATACTTTGATGCACAACATGGGTCTAAAAAGACCTGGCTGAGTTTATATTTTATATATCTTTGCAATAAATTAATTCCACCGTTTGGTACTCAAGGAATTCCTCAATTAACTAGTTTTTGACGACCCTACGACCTTATTTTCATTTTTACATTTTAACTTTTTGAACAAATAATGTTTTTGTATCACTACCCCTCTAATGAGCAACATGGGTCTAAAATGACCCGTATCCATTTTCTATGGTATTTCATGTATGGCTGAGTATTTCAATGCTGCAGGAAGAAGCAGATGAGGAAGATGAGGAGGCAATTTTTCCAAATTTAGAGTGTGAGGTTTCTTATGATGACCCAGAATATTTGCCACAGGGTGAATTTGTTTCTGGGAATTCATCTACCGTATTTTTGGACTATAAGTCGCGTTTTTTTTCATAGTTTGGGTGGGGGCGGGCGACTTATACTGAGGAGCGATTTATATGTGATTTTTTTTCACAAACCGCGATAAATGAACCGCGATGTAGCAAGGGATTACTGTAGTTTGAACTGCAAGTGACGGGCGCGGCGGTTGTTTACATAAAGGACAAAGGATTCGATCACGGGATGACGAAGATGACGAAGGGCCCCACGTACTACCGGCATCATTAGTGGCTTTGTTTGTATGTGACACGGAGGACGAAGAGTTTGAAGGATTTAATGATTTGGAATGACACAAAAGGTTTGAAAAACTATTATGGCTTTTACACACGCCCGGTCGTACTCTACGGAGCTCTCTTTCACCTCCGTGGATGGAAGTCGGGGGCCGGCGCTCGGCTGGGTGGCTGTCCAGGGACGGCGCTCGGACATGGCTTTTACGCACGCTCGGTCCTATTCTATGGAGCTCTCTTCCACTTCCGTGGCTGGGAGTGCCACCTCCGGGGATGGAAGTCCACGCCGCCACATGCCTGGAAGTCCACGCCGGTGCTTGGGACCGTGTGGCGGTGAACTATTTGTTATAGTTATTTGATATATTTTATTTCGTGTAGCAACTTGTATGTTTTTATCGTTACAGTTCAGTAGTTGTTGGCTCGTTGAACTCTTGTTTTGTTAAATAAAGAGCCGTTTACCAAACCCACGTCTTTCCTTGTACTTTGTTAACGCTACAATATTGTTATATACTAGATCTGTGGAATAACGACGAGGCTGACGTCAGCGGCGCATGCGCGGCGTTGTTGACAAAGGACGAGGAATTTGATCGATGGATTTAATGATTTGGAGTGACACAGATGGTTTGATATTGTTTATATGATAGTTATTTGATATATTTTATTTCGTGTAGCAACTTGTATATGTTTTTATCGTTACAGTTCAGTAGTTGTTGGCTCGTTGAACTCTTGTTTTGTTAAATAAAGAGCCTTTTACCAAACCCACGTCTTTCCTGGTACTTTGTTAACGCTACAATATAGTTATATACTAATCTGTGGAATAATGACGAGGCTGACGTCTGCGGCGCACGCGCGGCGTTGTTGACAAAGGACGAGGAATTTGATCGATGGATTTAATGATTTGGAGTGACAGATGGTTTGTTAATATTGTTGTTTGTATGATAGTTATTTGATATATACTTTACATATCGTTATATGTCTGTGGAATATTTAGACGACAGCGGCGCGGCGCATACGTGGCATCGTTTCCATAAAGGACGATCGATGGATTTAATGAAGTGACACAGATAGTTTGATAGACGTGTTATTTATGTAATAGTTATTTGAATAACTCTGAATGTTACGTCAGGCCCGTTCTCAGCTCTTCGTTTGTGTTTATGTCACGTTAGCATACCTATCTTATAGCCTGTTGTTGCTCGTTCATGTCTGTTCTTGGTGTTGGATTTTGTCGAATAAGTTTCCCTCAAAATGCGACCTATACTCCGGAACGACTTATATATGTTTTTTTTTCACTTAATTGTGCATTTTATGGCTAATGCGACGTATATTCCTGAGTGACTTTTAGTCCGAAAAATACGGTACTTTTCACAAAGAAGACTCATCTGATGAGTCGTCGGTATTATCAAAGGAGTCTTCTGAAGAGGAAACTCAGACCCAGTCCGGCAGACTGAGTAAAAAGCAATCTTACTGGGATGAGAATCCTCCCACTCATGGCAGAACCAGAAGCCATAACATTCTCAGGAGCTGCCCAGGACCTACACCTGGATCAACAGCTGTTTCACCAAAAGATACCTGGGAACCTGAGGAGAGTGGTGAGGACAGCAGAGAGGATCATCGGGGCTCCTCTTCCCTCCATTCAGGACTTGTCATCCCAGCGCTGCGTGTCCCGAGCCCGAAATATTATCAGTGACCCATCACACCCCCACCATGGACTGTTCTCCCTGCTGCCCTCTGGGAAGAGGTTTCGCAGCATCCGCTGCAGGTCCACCAGGTTCTGCAATAGTTTTTTCCCTGCTGTCGTCAGACTGTTGAACATTCAAACGTAGCATTCCTCTGCACACTTGTAAATACTGCTTTTGTCTCCTGCACTGTTCACATACTTTATCACTGCTGCACTTTGTACTTTATAATTATCTTATTTCATATTTTTATATAGAATGTCACTTTTTTTAACCAGCCGAAATACCTCTACATTGTTGAAAGCCGTATGCAACGAAATTTCGTTTTGTACACACCTAGTGTTGACAAAATGACAATAAAGTTCTGTCTAAGTCTAAGTCTAAGAAATATTCATGAGTGACAACATCATTGAGGGGGTTCTAAAATGCACCAACTTAGAGGGACGACGAACAGCAACAGCAAGAGAGAAAGAGTGGAGAAGCGTAGATAAAGATGAATTTTTGGCATTTTTGGATTTGACCCTCCTTGCAGGGGGGGAGAAGATCTGGGATGTGGCTTTACGGGAGCCGTTTCTGGATCCCCTGCAGAATCCACTTTACAAAGCCACCATGGGGCTGAGGAGATATAAAGATTTCCGTTGCACTATATGCTTTGATGACAAGAGGACCAGGGCTCTGCGACTGGACACAGATCACATGGCACCCTTTAGATATGTGTGGGACTGTTTCCTGGAAAACTACAGAAAACGGTTCACCCCCAGTGACTGTGTCACCATAGATGAGCAGGTTCTACCTTTCCGAGGTAGGCAGGTGCAAGTTCCGGCAATGTATGCCAAGACAGCCTGCAAAATGTGGCATATGTAATAATATAGAAACTACATTAGTTCATAAAGTATGAAAAGAAAAATAGAAATAATGATCAGTGGTGACAAAATACACAATATTTAAAGAATATTTGGAACATTCAATCATAAAATAAACTGATTTCAAAAGATAGAACAAATAAAAACTCAGCCAGCATGAAATACCATTGTAAATGAATGCGGGTCTTTTTAGACCCATGTTGCGCATTAGAGGGGGTGTGCATATGTTGCGCATCAAAGGGTTAAATGTGTTTTTAGAACTCTTATTATAACATTTTTTTTATAAAAAGGTACAAGTGTATATACACTGCAATTGTGTGGACACTCCCTGCCTTCTGCTGACAAGTGGGCAACATTCGTGCCATAATTCCTCAATTTAAAAGTTTTATTTTGAATTAAAAAAAAAAAGAAATTTAAAAAACAATCCGTTATGTAGTGAAACCGCAATAAACGAACTGCGATGTAGCAAGGGATTACTGTAATTTGAACTGCAACTGACGACTAGTCCGACGTCAGCGGCGCACACGCGGCGTTGTATAAAAATAAAACTCACCATTACGTTGAATTAGTGGGAGCACTGAGCTTGTTTCTCAGAAACGAACCGGTCCCATCTAGGCGTAATCGGAGACAATGACACCCGCAGTGGTTAAGGTTTGTCTTTTAATGCAGGATGCTTGGTCTCCATGTGCCGAAGCAGTTTTCAAGATTCAAGATTCAAGAGTTTTTATTCGCCATGTTTGAGCGTGCCAAACAAGGAATTTGACTTCGGTAAAACACACCCTCTGTTCAACATATAGGTGACTAACAACACTCAGGACATGTGAATAATGGCAAAAACAGTGTAGACAAATTCAAAAGGTGTGAAGAGCAGGATGTTATTCACAGTAATGCCTCTGAGACTCTATGAGTGGTGTGAGTTCATCAGAGCAACAGCCTGGGGGAAGAAGCTGTCTCGGTGTCTGCTGGTTTTGGCGTACCGAGCTCTATAACGCCGTCCGGAGGGGAGTAGTTCAAACAGACTGCAACCTGGGTGAGAAGGGTCTGTAGAGATGTTCCTTGCACGTTTCCTGGTCCTGGACAGGTACAAGTCTTGGATAGAAGGGAGGTTGATTCCAATGATCTTTTCTGCAGTCCTGATTGTCCGTTGCAGTCTGTGCTTGTCTTGTTTGGAGGCTGATCCAAACCAGACAGTGATGGAGGTGCAGAGGACAGACTGGATGATGGCAGTGTAGAAGGTCTTCAGAAGCTCTCGCGGCAGGTTGAACTTCTTGAGCTGTCTCAGGAAGTACAGCCTCTGCTGGGCCTTCTTCCGGACAGAGTCTATGTGGCCGGTCCATTTCAGGTCCCGAGAGATTGTGGTTCCCAGGAACTTGAAGGTGTCTGTGGAGAGAATAGTATTACTGCGGATAGTGAGGGGTAAAAGTGGTGAAGGGTCTCGCCTGAAATCCACTGTCATCTCCACGGTCTTGAGCGGGTTCAGCTCCAGATGGTTTTGGTTGCACCAGTTTTGAAGGCTTCATTGCCTCGTTAGCCAGCCTGTTGCCACATATTATGCAGAGTGGGCTTGGCGCATCAGAGTCACCTGTGGCGATAAATCCATATTATAAGTAGGACTCCAGAAATGTTCTTTTAATAGCAGCTTTCCTTTTCTTAGAAGTCGTAGCCTCTTCTTCTTCAGTCTCCTCATTGGGCTTTTTTCCCTCTCCGAAGCTTTCCAAACATCTCTGTTTCTTGCTCGTATTTGCTTGCTTCGCAGGCTCGACTGAGGGGACATGTCACGTGACCGACACGAGCGTCTTGACCTGAACCTATGGATGTAATTGGGAGAGAATCGCCAATTTTTTTATATTTTTCAAAATAAATGTTTACTCATTTTTGCTAGCTTTGCGGGCTCGACTGGGGAAACATGTCATGTGACCGGGACGAGCGTCTTGACCTGAATTAATTGATCGTCGATAAAAAACAATACCGTAATTTTCGGACTATAAGTCGCGGTTTTTTCCATAGTTTGGGTGGGGGGGCAACTTATAATAAGGAGCGACTTATGTGTTTTTTTTCAAAGATTTTCCCAAAAAAAAAAAGTGAAACCGCGATAAACGAACCGCGATGTAGCAAGGGATTACTGTAATTTGAATTTCAAGTGACGTCAGCAGCGCGACACGGCGTGGCGCGGCGGTTGTTTACATAAAGGACAAAGATTGATCACGGGATGACGAAGATGACGAAGGGCCCCACGTACTACCGCCATCATTAGCGGCTTTGTTTCTAAGTGACACGGCGGACGAAGAGTTTGAAGGATTTAAGGATTTGGAGTGACACAGAAGGTTTGAAAAACTATAATGGCTTTTACCCACGCCCGGTCCTACTCTCCGGAGCTCTCTTTCACCTCCGTGGATTGAAATCGGGGGCCGGCGCTCGGCCGGGTGGCTGTCCAGGGACGGTGGATGGGGCTCGGACATGGCTTTTACGCACGCCCGGTCCTACTCTACCGAGCTCTCTTTCACCTCCGTGGATGGAAGTCGAGGGCCGGCGCTCGGCTGGGTGGCTGTCCGGGGACGCTGGATGGGGCTCGGTCATGGCTTTTACGCACGCCCGGTCCTATTCTATGGAGCTCTCTTCCACTTCCGTGGCTGGAAGTCCACGCCGCCACACGCCTGGAAGTTTGTTTGTTTAAATAAAGAGCCGTTTACCAAACCCACGTCTTTCCTTGAACTTTGTTAACACTACAATATAGTTATATAGTAGATCTGTGGAATAACGACGAGGCTGACGTCAGGGCGCACGCGCGGCGTTGTTGACGAAGGACGAGGAATTTGATCGATGGATTTAATGATTTAGAGTGCACAGATGGCTTGATAATACTATTGCTTATATAATAGTTATTTGATATCTAATTTATATATCGTTATATGGGCCTGTGGAATATTTTGAAGTGCAAGCGCCGTCAGCTGCGCGCACCCATTGTTGACAAAGGACGATCGATGGATTTAATGATTTGGAGTGACACAGATGGTTTGATAACATTATTGCTTATATAATAGTTATTTGATATATAATTTATCGTTATATGGGCCTGTGGAATATTTTGAAGTGCAAGCGCCGTCAGCGGCGCGCACGCATTGTTGACATAGGACGATTGATGGGTTTAATGAATTGGAGTGACACAGATGGTTTTATTAACGTGTTATTTATGTAATAGTTTTTTTAATAACTCAGAATTTTACGTCAGGGCCGTTCTCAGCTCTTCGTTTGTGTTTATGTTACGTTAGCACTATCATTTAGCCTGTTGTTGCTCGTTCATGACTGTTCTTGGTGTTGGATTTTGTCGAATAAATTGCCCCCCAAAATGCGACTTATACTCCGGAGCGACTTATATATGTTTTTTTTCACATTTTTGGGCATTTTATGGCTGATGCGACTTGTACTCCGGAGCGACTTATAGTCCGAAAATTACGGTACATATATTTTTTTCTGTGCGGCTTGGCGGCCCGGTACCAAGTGACCCCACGGACCGGGGATTGGGGACCCCTGGAATAGCACATTACCAATATGGACGAGATTCCACTCGCCTTCAATCTTGCCATGAACCGCACTGTGGAGGAAACAGCCACCAGTACAGTGTCTATTTGCACCACAGGGAATGAGAAGTCATCATTTAGTGTAGTTCTCGCCTGCCAGGATAATGGGAAGAAACTTCCGCCAATGATTATTTTTAAGAGGAAAACCTTGCCATAAAATGACTTTCCAACCGGCGTCGTCATCAAAGCTAACTCGAAGGGATGGATGGATGAGGACAAGATGGGTGAGTGGCTGAGAGAAATTTACATCAAGAGACCGGGGGGCTTTTTCCACACTTCTCCATCCTTATTTATTTACGACTCAATATGCATTCATATCACAGATGGTGTCAAAAAACAAGTGAAGAAAACTAATTCGGTGCTTGCCGTCATTCCGGGTGAATTAACTAAAGAACTCCAGCCGCCTGATATTGGTGTCGACAAGGCATTCAAAGATAGAATCGAGCTGCGTGGGAACAGTGGATGGTGGAATGGGAACACACATTCACCAAAACAGGGAGACAGCGTCGGGCAATTTATGCCATTATCTGCCAATGGGTTGTGGAAGCCTGGGCTGATATATCAGTCTCAACTGTGGTCCGAGCTTTCGTGAAGGCAGGAATAATATCTGAACTGCCAGGGAATATCAGTGACACTGACACTGATAATGACGAGAGGGAGCCGGGCATAATGAATGCCGCACTCGTCCAACTGTTCAATTCGGACACGGAAGAGGAAGAATTCGACGGATTCGTGGACGGGGACATGTAAATATGCACATTATCGTTTGAACAACATTGTTATTGTGCAATATTTGTATTGTATGTTGAATTGTATATAAAGTTTGCCATATATAAAGTTTGACTGAATACCTCATTGACTGGTTTAACATTACCTTTAGCATAGCTCCATCTAATGGATGCATGACGCAAACCCAGTTTGATGCAGTAGCTTCTATTCTATGCGCCTTTTAATCCAGTGCGCCCTATATATGAAAATATTTCTAAAAACACTCAATAAAGGTGAGCCTTATAATCGTGTGCCTTATAGTACAGAAAACACGGTAGTTGACTTTTGTCGCCACCACTGGCTATATGTTGTTGTTGCTGTTTTTTAATCTTTTGGTTGTTGTTTTGTTTTTCTTCCCACAGGCATTTTTCCATGACCCTCCCGGCCAGTTTCAGAGGAAAAAACACAACTCGACCAGATTATGAACACCAAAATTCCAACCTCTACGCAATCTCTGGTTTGATATTCAACATCTCTCAGAAATTTAAACTGGATTAAACCGAGTCTTTTTGGACTGAGTACATTATTATTGTTTGTCAAACTTTTCAGATTAATTAATAATGAATAAAAATATGCATGGTAGACAGATTGACCACTCCAAGGCATCAGTTTTGTTTCATATTTCCTTTGCCACATAAGCGCTATCAAAATCAAAGAGTCCACAATGAGGATTGGGGAGTTTGTGAGGGCAAGAGGAGATGGTCGGACTGTGACTTCCCTGAAGTCCACGATCATCCCCACTACAGGTTGTTGATTCAGCACCAGGACACCAGCTGGTGCTCCTCTTTCCTGCAGGCAAACTCATCACCGTCGGAGATTAGATCAGTTTAACAAACTGGTGGCTGAAGGTGCAGCTGTTGGTGTACAGAAAGGAGAGCCAGAGGGAAAGGACACAGCTCTGGTTGGATCCGATCCTGATCGTCCGAGTGTCCATGACAGTTGTCCCGACCCGCATGTGCTGTTTCCAGTACATCGGGAAGCAATCCTGGGATGATGGTGTTAAAGGCAGAACTGAAGTCCACAAACAGGCGTAGTTTCCTCAGGTGTCCAGATGCTGTAGGATGAAATGGATGGCCAGGTTTACCGTGTCGTCTACAGACCTGTTGACTCTGTAGGCAAACTGCAGCGGGTCCAGGATAAGGGCAGTAATGGCCTTGAGGTGCAGAACGAAACGCTCAAAAGACTTCATGACTACAGACATCAGCACCACTAGCCTGTAGTCATTTAGTCTTTAGATCCTTGGTTTCTTGGGAGCAGGAACAATGGTGTAGGCTTTGAAACTGCCATGGACATTGTTTGACTCCAGTGACGTGTTAAAAATGTCCGTAAAGACAGGAGACAGTTTGCTGGCAATGTCGGGGGGTGTAAGGAGAAACATCATCAGGGCTTGCAGCTTTGCAGGAGTTCACCTTTGGGAACTGTCTGGGCAAGTCCTGTTCCAGGATGCAGAGGGCACAGGGATTGAGGAGGGGGTGTATCTGTGTTGTCCTTTGATGAAGTGGCCTCAATAGTGTGGGGAGAGGAAGGGGTGACTGAAGAGTCCAGTTAGATCAGTGGTTCTTAACCTGGGTTTGATTGAACCCTAGGGGTTCGGTGAGTCGGCCTCAGGGGTTCGGCAGAGCCTCCACTGCGAAGGTCCAAACACAACTGATTTATCTTGTAAATTCGTGATAGCGCATATCTGAACTGCTCTTGCAAAGGCACACTGATGTGCAAGTACCGTATTTTTGGGACTATAAGTCGCACAAGCCATAAAATGCATAATAAAGAAGAAAAAACCATATACCGTAATTTTCGGACTAGTCGCTCCGGAGTATAAGTCGCACCAGCCATAAAATGCCCAAAAATGTGAAAAAAATATATATAAGTCGCTCCGGAGTATAAGTCGCATTTTGGGGGGCAATCTATTCGACAAAATCCTACACCAAGAACAGACATGAACGAGCAACAACAGGCTAAACGATACGGTATGCTAACGTGACAAACACAAACGAGGAGCTGAGAACGGGCCTGACGTAACATTCAGTTATTTAAAAAAAACTATTACATAAATAACACGTTTATAAAACCATCTGTGTCACTCCAATTCATTAAATCCATCGATCGTCCTTTGTCAACAATGCCGTGTGCCGCGCCGCAGTTCAAATTATTCCACAGGCCCATACAACGATATATAAACTATATTTTAAATAACTATCACATAAACAACAATATTATCAAACCATTTGTGTCACTCCAAATCATTAAATCCATCGATCAAATTTCTCGTCCTTTATGTCATCCTGGTGACAGAGGACATGTCCAGAGGATATGGCGCTTTAAAGTGTTTATTTGATTTTTTTCTCTCTATTTTTCATGTTTTGAATATGTTCAAGATAAAGATATCAAAGCATGTGAAGTGATCAACTATACTAAAAATAACATGTGAAGTGGTCAACTATACTTGTAAGTGATGTGTTAATGATCAAGTAAAAATTTGTGAAAGAAAACATATATAAGTCGCTCCTGAGTATAAGTCGCCCGCCCACCCAAACTATGAAAAAAAACGCAACTTATAGTCCGAAAATTACGGTATGTGGTCGTATTTTTGGAAGAACTTTATTTGACAAAGTAAAACGCCAAGAACAAACATGAATAGGCAACAACAGGCTAAACGATACAGGATGCTAACGTTACACAAACACAAACGAGGAGCTGAGAATGTGCCTGACGTGACATTAACAGTTATTCAAATAACTATAACATGAATAACATTTATCAAAGCATCTGTGTCTCTCCAAATCATTAAATCCATCGAAATCTTCGTCCTTTGTGTAAACCACGCTGTTTCTGACCCCAGAAGAGTGTGCGGCGCGGCGTTGACGTCAGTTGCAGTTAAAATTATATATATACTATATATAAACTACATATCAAATAACTCCGAATCATTAAATCTATCAAAATCTTCATCCTCTGTGTCACTTAAAAAACAAAACGCTGCTGACAATACATCTGAAACAAATGATTACAACAATATATTTGAGAGAAAAAGCATGTTATTTTGCCTCATTCAAATCATGCAAAAACTGTCTATCACATCTTAATATCTGAACATTTAAATATGTAAACTAAAGTGCAATCACATTTGTAAATGATTGGCTTCTGGTTTTTGAAATGTAAATAAAACAATCTACTGTGATAAAACAACAAAATTGCAATAACTGCATTAACCATCAAAGTGAAGTCTAACTGTAACTGTAGTCTTGAAACAAATCTGAATAAGGAAAAACATTGCAATAAAATAATGCAAACTGGTTTAAACTTGAGTAGCTGAGATCTGTTATGTCAGAACATTACTCCTCACAAACATCCAGTGCTCAGTGTCACTGTCCTCGTACGCACACACCCTCCTGTCGAGCTCTTGAAAGTGGCCGCTCTGAGGACCACGGAAAGCTTTTCTCTGATTGTGAGCATTTTTAGGCGATCTTCTTGAGCTCTCCGTCTTCGTACATTACACATCCATTTCACAGCCGCTTTGCAATTCTTTGAAGACTCTGCCTCATTTATCACCATCATCTTGAAGTTTGCATCATAACTTCTCCTCAGCTGGCCGATCTTCCACCCACTTTTCTCCAGATTGTCGCTACGTTTCTCCATTTTCTGTTATCTCTTCTCTTATTTTCTTCTCTTTTCTTTCTTACCTTTATTTTTCTTCTTCGTGCTACCGCTATTTTTATTCTTCGAGACAGGGGTTCGCTTTGACCTGGGGAGTTAAGTTCAGCATTCTCTTTAAAGATATCTGGCGGCATCTAGCGTTGTGAATGGGTATAATGTCTAGACCCCGAATGTAAGACGACCCGCACTTTTTCAGTCTTATTTCAATGCAAAAAATACCGTCATATATTCGGGCCAATACGATAGATTGTAGCGTTACCAAAATACCAGGCAAGTTGCGGGTTTGGTCACCGGCTCTTTATTTCACAAAACAAGATCTCAGCATACGAGCCAACACACAGTGTGTGCTCTCCCAAAGCGCCCTGGAATGGTTTAATAATAGAGGTCTTAAAGGCTGTTGGCATACTTGCCAGAGGAAACAGACAGATTAATTATATTTAAGACGTACGGTCCTAAAATTGGCCCGAATATAAGACGACCCTGATTATAAGACGACCCCCTCTTTTTCAAGACTAAAGTTTGAAAAAAGTTTGAGAGTTTGAAAAGTTTGAAAAGACTTTTTGAACACCAAATTTAATTTTCATACAGAAAATGATTACATCTGAAACAAAGATTGACAATACATTCAAGAGAAAAAGCATGTTATTTTGCCTCATTCAAATCATGCAAAAACTCTATCACATCTTAATATCTGAACATTTAAATATGTAAACTAAAGTGCAATCACATTTGTAAATGAATGGCTTCTGGTTTTTGAAATGTAAATAAACCACAAACTACTGTGATAAAACAACAAAATTGCAATAACTACATTAACCATCAAAGTGAAGTCTAACTGTAGTCTTGAAACAAATCAGAATAAGGAAAAACATTGCAATAAAATAATGCAAACTGCTACCGCTATTGTTGGGGAGCCTGAGGACTGTATAGTGGGCTCGGATGGTTATGCTCTTTTCGCCCCCGGGTGTCGGTCAGAACACAAAAGGGAAGACGTGGTTCAGTTTTGATTGCTTTACTGAATTATTGGCAAAAAAGTAACAGGCACTGTGGCTCGTAGGGGCATACAGGCAAACTGGCAAAAGGGTATAGGCACATGTTTGGTTGGAAGGATGTGAGAGCAGGTGTGTGGAGTGTACATGGGTGAGTCTTTGAGTGTGTGAATGTGATTCTTGTGTGTGTGATTATTGTATGAAGCGTGTGTGTGTGTGTGTGTGCGTGTGTGGTTCTGTAATAGACAGAAATACACCACGTAAGTCAACGCTCAACTTCTGACGTCACACAACATTAGGCGCACATTACATAACTAACTGCGCGTAACGGTTCCACGATACTAAATAACCATAAATGAAATACTCTCGGCAACACACCAAACATAAGTCATCGAGACAACAAAATACATGTGCTGGTGACCATTAGTCGTAACGGCTGTAGTCATGCGTGTACGCTGCTCGTACGATGGGAAGCAAACTTAAAGGAGCGCGCCGGAGCTGACAATCAAACGGCGCGCACACGAAGCAAACCGCAATCGGACAAACGGCACAACAGTGGACAGTAGTAACAATGAAATGTATATACTCACTTTCGATCAGACGCACACGATCACAGCAACATACTCAGTCGATACCAGCAACCTTTAACTTACCGCTGCGCACAAGTGAATGGGTATAATGTCTAGACCCCGAATGTAAGACGACCTCCACTTTTTCAGTCTTATTTCAATTCAAAAAACATCGTCTTATATTCGGGCCAATTCGGTATTTAACGAGTTTCCATGGAAGTGGGTAAGCAAGTTGTCTGTTTAGCCATGCTAACCAATTGTGTAAGACTTTCAAGGGATACGTTTTTAAATTTTGAGAGGAATATCACATAATTGTCAGCTTCCGTAATCGCCGGTCTTGACTGAGCGTTTTGAACGGTCACAATGATCTCATTCCTAATGGATTGAAGCAAAACATTTAATGAACTCATCGGCTGGGTGGGGGGAGCCTATCGGAGGCCGGCTGCCGTTGCGTTAACTTTGCCACCATATCGGATAAGTATTTAGGATTGTTTTTATTGAGACCAATAATTCGAGAGAAATAGTTTTTGCTGAAACAAGCGCTTCTTTGTATTTCAGGAGGCTGTCACACCATGCATGATGGAAAACCTCAAGTTTAGTTAGACGCCATTTGCGCTCAAGCTTTCTACATAATTGTTAAGCGTACACGTATCATCCGTGAACGACGCGAAGCTGTGGGATCAGACCACACACTTAGGTTTGCAGTACACACACGCTCAATGCTCAATGTCTGATCCCAACCGATTAGTTGAGTAATTTTAACCATGCTAAAATCCTGGGTAATCGTCTTCAGCTTGTGCGACGGTTAGCAGAGGGGTGGATAGCGAGGCGTGGCGACGTTGAGGAGGTAGCTTCCCGGAAAAGGTGCAGCAACTCCCGTCATTGCTGCAGACCCAGATATGCTCCCCCAACCTGGTACCTTGGCAGGGCTGGGAAAAGCGTCTCCCGCGTGACATCAGTACAAGTTATCTGCAAGCCTACAGTTCCAATTACCGTATTTTCACGATCATGAGGCGCTTCGGGTTAAAAGGGGCAGACTAAATTACGGGGTCTATTTTGTATTTAATCCACACATAGGGCGCACCGCATTATAGGGCGCATGCATGCCATTATTTACAGTAAACCAAAAAAAACGTCATGGGAGCAAGAAAGTGAGTTCGGTTGTACAAACCGGATTCGGTTGAAGTCGGGAAATTGTGTCAAATGTAAATAAAAACAAAATACAATGATTTGAAAACCCTTTTCAACTTATATTCAATTGAATATACTACAAAGACAACATATTTAATGCTCAAACTCATAAACTTTATTTGATTTTTCAAATAAGAATTAACTTAGAATTTTATGGCTGCAACACATGCAGTTGAAGTTGGCAAAGGGCATGTTTACCACTTCGTTACATCAACTTTCCTTTTAATAACACTCAATAAACGTTTTGGAAGAGAGGAGACTAATTCTCTTAGCTTCTCATGTGGAATTCTTGCTTGATGAACCGCTTCAGTTGTTCAACAGTCCGGGATCTTCCCTGTCGTAATTTCCGCTTCATAATGCGCCACACATTTTCAATGGGAGACAGGTCTGGACTGCATGCGGGCCAGGGGAGAACCTGGACTCTTTTACTTTGAAGCCACACTGTTGTAACACGTGCAGAATGTGGCTTGGCATTATCTTGCTGAAATAAGCAGCGGCGTCCATGAAAAGACGTCGCTTGGATGGCAGCATATGTTGCTCCAAAATCTGTATGTACTTTTCAGCATTTAGGTTGCCTTCACAGAAATGTAAGTCACCCATGCCATGGGAACTAATGCACCCCCATACCATCACAGATGCTGGCTTTTGAACTGTGCGTTGATAACAGTCTGGATGGTCCGCTTCCTCTTTGGTCCGGAGGACATAACTTCCATCCATCCATCCATCCATCCATCCATCCATCCATCCATCCATCTTCTTATGGCTTATCCGGGGTCGGGTCGCGGGGTCAGCAGCTTTAGGAGGGACTCCCAGACTTCCCTCTCCCCAGCCACTTCATCTAGCTCATCCTGGGGGATCCCAAGGCGTTCCCAGGCCAGCTGAGAGACATAGTCTCTCCAGCTTGTCCTGGGTCGTCCCCGGGTCTCCTACCGGTGGGACATGCCCGGAACACCTCCACAGGGAGGCGTCCAGGAGGCATCCCGATGAGATGCTTACTTTACTGCCGATGCTGCACCGATCCGCCTGTCGATCTCGCACTCCATCCTGCCCTCACTCATGAACAAGACCCCAAGATACTTGAACTCCTCCACTTGGGGCAGGATCTCATCCCCGATCCGGAGAGAACATTCCACCCTTTTCCGACCGAGGACCATGGACTCGGATTTGGAGGTGCTGACCCTCATCCCGACCGCTTCACACTCGGCTGCGAACCGCTCCGGTGAGAGCTGGAGATCACAGCCTGAAGAAGCCAACAGCACCACGTTGTCTGCAAAAAGCAGAGACGCGATGCTGAGGTCCCCAAACCGGACCCCCTCAACGCCTCGGCTGCGCCTAGAAATTCTTTCCATAAAAATTATGAACAGAATCGGTGACAAAGGGCAGCCTTGGCGGAGTCCACTGGGAACGAATCCGACTTACTGCCGGAAATGCGGACCAAACTCTGGCATCGGTGATACAGGGACCGAACCACCCTTATCAGTTGGCCCGGCACCCCGTACTCCCGAAGCACCCTCCACAGAACCTCCCGAGGGACACGGTCGAACGCCTTCTCCAAAACCACAAAACACATGTGGACTGGTTGGGCGAACATCCATGCACCCTCGAGGATCCTGCCGAGCGTTTAGAGCTGGTCCACTGTTCCACGGCCAGGACGAAAGCCACACTGCTCCTCCTGAATCTGAGGTTCGACCTCCCGACGGACCCTCCTCTCCATCATCCCTGAATAGACCTTACCAGAGAGGCTGAGGAGTGTGATTCCCCTGTAATTGGAACACACCCTCCGGTCCCCCTTCTTAAAGAGGGGAACCACCACCCCAGTCTGCCAATCCAGAGGCACTGTCCCCGATGTCCACGCAATGTTGTAGAGGCGTGTCAGCCATGACAGCCCCACAACATCCAGAGCCTTTAAGAACTCCGGGCGAATCTCATCCAACCCTAAGCCCTGCCACCAAGGAGTTTTTTAACTACCTCAGTGACTTCGACCCCAGAAATTGGAGAGTCCGCCTCAGTCTCCAGGCCCTGCTTCCACAATGGAAGGCATGTAGGTGGAATTGAGGAGGTCTTCGAAGTATTCTTCCCACCGACTCACGACGTCCCGAGTCGAGGTCAGCAGCACGCCATCCCCACTGTAAATAGTGTTGACGTTGCACTGCTTCCCCTCCTGAGACGCCGGATGGTGGACCAGAATTTCCTCGAAGCCATCCGGAAGTCATTCTCCATGGCCTCGCCAAACTCCTCCCACGCCCGGGTTTTTGCCTCAGCAACCGCCGAAGCCGCGTTCCGCTTGGCCATCCGGTACCTGTCAGCTGCCTCCGGAGTCCCGCAGGCCAAAACGGCCCGATAGGACTCCTTCTTCAGCGTGACGGCATCCCTTACCGCCGGTGTCCACCAGCTGGTTCGGGGATTGCCGCCACGACAGGCACCAACGACCTTACGGCAACAGCTCCGGTCGGCCGCTTCAACAATGAAGGCGCGGAACATGGTCCACTCGGATTCAATGTCCCCTGCCTCCCCCCGGACGTGGGAAAAGCTCTGCCGGAGGTGGGAGTTGAAGCTCTTCCTGACATGGGATTCTGCCAGACGTTCCCAGCAGACCCTCACAGAGCGTTTGGGTCTGCCAGGTCGGACCGGCATCTTCCCCCACCATCGGAGCCAACCCACCACCAGGTGGTGATCAGTTGACAGCTCCGCCCGTCTCTTCGCCCGAGTGTCCAAAACATGCGGCCGCAAATCCGATGACACGACTACAAATTTGATCATCGAACTGCGGCCTAGGGTGTCCTGGTGCCAAGTGCACACATGGACACCCTTATGTTTGAACATGGTGTTCATTATAGAAAATCCGTGTCGAGCACAGAAGTCCAATAATAGAACACCGCTCGGGTTCAGATCGGGGGTGCCGTTCCTCCCAATCACGCCCTTCCAGGTCTCACTGTCATTGCCCACGTGAGCATTGAAGTCACCCAGTAGAACGATGGAGTCCCCAGAAGGAGCGCTCTCCAGCACTTCCTCCAGGGATCCCAAGAAGGATGGGTACTCTGAGCTGCCGTTTGGTGCATAGACACAAACAACAGTCAGGACCCGTCCCCCCACCCGAAGGCGGGGGGAGGCTACCCTCTCGTTCACCGGGGTGAACCCCAATGTGCAGGCGCCCAGCTGGGGGGCAATAAGTATCCCCACACCTGTTCGACGCCTCTCACCGTGGGCAACTCCAGAGTGGAAGAGAGTCCAGCCCCTCTCGAGAAGGCTTGTACCGGAACCCAAACTGTGTGTGGAGGCAAGTCCGACTATGTCGAGTCGGAACTTTTCTGCCTCGCACACCAGCTCGGGCTCCTTTCCAGCCAGAGAGGTGACATTCCATGTCCCAAGAGCCAGCTTCTGCAGCCGGGGATCGGACCACCAAGGTCCCTGTCTTTGGCCGCCGCCCAGCTTACACTGCACCTGACCCCTTTGGCCCCTCCCACAGGTGGTGAGCCCATGGGAAGGGGGACCCACGTTTCCTTTTCGGGCTGTGCCCGGCCAGGCCCCATGGGCGAAGGCCCGGCCACCAGACGCTCGCCTTCAAGCCCCGCCTCCAGGCCTGGCTCCAGAGGGGGGCCCCGGTGACCCGCGTCCGAGCGAGGGAAAACGAAATCCATTTATGTTTTTCTTCATAAGGGGCTTGTGTGAGCCGTGCTTTGTCTGGCCCCTCACCTAGGACCCGTTTGCCATGGGTGACCCTACCAGGGGCATGAAGCCCCAGACAACATGGCTACTAGGATCATGGGGGCACGCAAACGCCTCCACCACGATAAGGTGACGACTCACGGAGGGGACACAACGTCCAGTGTTTCCAAAAACAATTGGAAAAGTGGACTCATCAGACCACAAAACACTTTTCCATTGTGCATCGGTCCATTTTACATGAGCTCGGGCCCAGAGAACCCGGCGCCGTTTCTGGATGTTGTTCATAAACGGCTTTTACTTTGCATGGTAGAGTTTTAACCCACACTTACTGATGTAAAGACGCACTGTATTTACTGAGAGTGGTTTTCTGAAGTTTTCCTGAGCCCATTTGGTGATATCTTTTACACACTCATGCCGGTTTTTAAGGCAGTGCCGTTTGAGGGATCGAATGTCACGGTCATTCAGTCTTGGTTTCCGGCCGTGGCGCTTACGTGCAGTGATTTCACCAGATTCTCTGAACCTTTTGATGATATTATGGACCGTAGATGTTGAAATCCCTAAATTCCTTGCAATTTTGCTTTGAGAAATGTTGTTCTTAAACTGTTCAACTATTTTCTCACGCAGTTGTGGACAAAGTGGTGAACCTCGCCCCATCCTTGCTTGTGAATGACTGAGCATGTTTGGGGAGGCTTCTTTTAAACCCAATCATGGTACCCACCTGTTCCCAATTAGCCTGATCACATGTGGGATGTTCCAAATAGGTGTTTGATGAGCTTTTCTCAGCTTTCTCAGTATTTTTTGCCACCTTTCCCAACTTCTACTGGCTGTGTTGCAGCCATGAAATTCTAAGTTAATTATTATTTGGCAAAAACAATTAAATTAATCAGTTTGAACATTAAATATGTTGTCTTTGTAGTGTATTCAATTGAATATGAGTTGAGAAGGATTTTCAAATCGTTTGTTTTTATTTACATTTTACACAATTTCCCAACTTCAACCGAATCCGGTTTGTACTTTATTCTACTATTTAACCATTGTACTCACATTATTGTTAATATTCATACGCAAATCCGTCTACGTCCTCATCTTCTGTATCCAAATTAAACAGTTGGGCAAGTTCGACACCTGACATGCCAGTTTCCCTCGTCATTGTCTCGGTGTTGTCACGTTGCTCTTCGGCAATGATCCCGGCTTTCCAGGAAGCTTGAATTGTGCCTCGTAAGCATGTCTCTTTGTCTATGCCATTTTAGAGGATCCTAATGCTCTTTTCTTTGCACAAACGATTGTATTTATTTATCAATGGCGGTGGAGGTACGTACCGTAATTTTCGGACAATAAATCGCGTTTTTTTTCATAGTTTGGGTGGGGGGGCGACTTATAATAAGGAGCGACTTATGTGTTTTTTTTTCAAAAATTTAAAAATAAATAAATAATGAAACCGCGATAAACGAACCGCGATGTAGCAAGGGATTACTGTAATTTGAATTTCAAGTGACGTCAGCGACGCGGCGTGGCGCGGAGGTTGTTTACAAAAAGGACAAAGATTGATCACGGGATGACAAAGATGACGAAGGGCCCCACGTACTACCGGCATCATTAGCGGCTTTGTTTCTAAGTGACACGGAGGATGAAGAGTTTGAAGGATTTAAGGATTTGGAGTGACAGAGAAGGTTTGAAAAACTATTACCCTAATTTTCCATGTAAAATACTTCCCCGTGCATAATACGCACCCCAAAAATGGCTTGTCGATGCTGGAAAAAAGCCTGTACCCATGTATAATACGCACCCAAATTTTGACTCTTACTTAAGTCCGTAAACGTAAAATTATTTCAGAAAAAAGATCATCTTTGGGAACAACCGGATGTTATTCTGCCGGTCAGTATCACTGCGCATGCGCTAGCAAACTCGATAGCGAAGAAATGTTTCGGATTTGTGTAGGGTACATTGTGACAGCAAACGAGCAGGTGATCGAGCAAGCATCTGATACGAGAGCATTGTGTTCGTATGGAGCGTGTTTGAAGTGAACAGCAGAGAAGAAAGGAACAAGGCAAAGTGTTGTGAAATAAAATATTACCTGTAATACGCATTTAGAACTGAACTCTCGCTCTTATATAGCTGACGTGTCTTGCGCATCCGTTCTGCGCATCTGTAATGGCGGCCTCCGTATGATATCCGGTCTGCGATGGAGATTAAAAAACAAACAATATTTGACAATAACACACCATCAAGGATTGCACCATCGCATCAAACGATGTCGTCAATTATGAATTTTACTGACTAAGTGTGTTGGGCAGGATGGCTGAATGCGATGCGCGATTGACAACAAACAAGAAGAAAGGTGTGATTTCAAGTTTTATTTCGAGGGAGATTTTCTTCAAAAATTGTTGTACCCATGCATAATGCGCACCCCAGATTTTAGGACAATAAATTAGTTAAATTTTGCGCATTATGCATGGGAAAACACGGTATGTCTTTTACGCACGCCCGGTCCTACTCTACGGAGCTCTCTTTCACCTCTGTGGATAGAAGTCGGGGGCCGGCGATCGGCCGGGTGGCTGTCCGGGGATGGTGGATGGGGCTCGGTCATGGCTTTTACGCACGCCCGGTCCTATTCTATGGATCTCTCTTCCACCTCCGCGGCTGGAAGTCCACGCCGCCACACGCCTGGAAGTTTGTTTTTTTAAATAAAGAGCCGTTTACCAAACCCACGTCTTTCCTTGTACTTTGTTAACGCTACAATCTAGTTATATACTAGATCTGTGGAATAACGACGAGGCTGACGTCAGGGCACAGGCGCGGCGTTGTTGACAAAGGACGAGGAATTTGATCGATGGATTTAATGATTTAGAGTGCACAGATGGTTTGATATTATTGCTTATATAATAGTTATTTGATATCTAATTTATATATTGTTGTATGGGCCTGTGGAATATTTTGAAGTGCAAGCGCCGTCAGCGGCGCGCACCCATTGTTGACAAAGGACGATCGATGGATTTAATGAATTGGAGTGACACAGATGATTTTATAAACGTGTTATTTATGTAATAGGTTTTTTTAATAACTCTGAATGTTACGTCAGGCCCGTTCTCAGCTCTTCGTTTGTGTTTTTGTCACGTTAGCATACCTATCGTTTAGCCTGTTGTTGCTCGTTCATGTCTGTTCTTGGTGTTGGATTTTGTCGAATAAATTTCCCCCCAAAATGCGACTTACCGTTTTTTTCCATGTATTATGCGCCCCCATGTATAATACGCACCCTAAAAATGGCATGTCGATGCTGGAAAAAAGCCTGTACCCATGTATAATACGCACCCAAATTTTGACTCCTACTTAAGTCCGTAAACGTAAAATTATTTCAGAAAAAAGATCATCTTTGGGAACAACCGGATGTTATTCTGCCGGTCAGTATCACTGCGCATGCGCTAGCAAACTCGATAGCGAAGAAATGTTTCGGATTTGTGTAGGGTACATTGTGACAGCAAACGAGCAGGTGATCGAGCAAGCGATACGAGAGCATTGTGTTCGTGTGGAGCGTGTTTGAAGTGAACAGCAGAGAAGAAAGCGCATCTGTAATGGCGGCCTCCGTATGATATCCGGATAAAAAAATGAAGAAATAAATAAAAAAATAAAAAAAATTGTACCCATGTATAATGCGCACCCCAGATTTTAGGACAATAAATTAGTTACATTTTGCGCATTATACATGGGAAAAAACGGTATGGTCCGGAGTGATTTACCGTTTTTTTCCGTGTATAATACGCAAAATTTAACTAATTTATTGTCCTAAAATCTGGGGTGCGCATTATACATGGGTACAATTTTTTTTTAATTTTTTGTTTTTTAATTTAATTTTTTTTTTTTTTTTTTTTAAGAAAATCATGGTACTGGTACGAGTATTGATTTATGTATTGTTCTCTTCTTGTCATGTTGTGAAAGAATGTGGGTTGAATAAATACCGAAAGAACAATAGTGTGTTTGTACTGTGCTCTGGTCATTTCGTCAAAGAAGGGATAATAGTCCTCTTCTCTTCTTGACTGACAATGAATGTGATAGTTTAATACAATCAGCAAATAACAAAATGCGTATTACAGGTAATATTTTATTTAACAACACTTTGCCTTGTTCCTTTTGTCTCTGCTGTTCACTTCAAACACGCTCCATACGAACGCAATGCTCTCGTATCAGACGCTTGCTCGATCACCTGCTCGTTTGCTGTCACAATGTACCCTACACAAATCCGAAACATTTGTTGCGGCTCCGAGTCACGACGAGGGGCAAGTTTTGGTTTCCAAGGGTGTTTTTATTCCTCTTCAACGTCTCTCCCATACAGAGCCGCCTTTTTCACATGTCCGCACGTCACTTTCCTCTCTTTTCATCTGATCGCGGTGGTGCCTTTATGGGCAGTCGGAGAAATCAACGCCAACAAAAAAAATACATCCAGCCTAGTTAAGACCATACCAAAGACTATAAAAATGGGACCCATTGCCTCCCTGCGTGTGTGACGATCATTGGGACTTAAAAAAAAATAAAAAATTGGGTGCGTATTATACATGGGTACAGGCTTTTTTCCAGCATCAACATGCCATTGTTAGGGTGCGTATTATACATGGGGGCGTATTATACACGGAAAAAAACGGTATATGTTTTTTTTCACGTTATTGTGCATTTTATGGCTAATGCGACCTATATTCCGGAGCGACTTTTAGTCCGAAAATTACGGTACGTACTCTACGTGTTACGTGAAGTCCTCTGATTGGTTTACCGCCCCGATCTACGTAAAACGTAATGTCCTCTGATTGGTTCATCGGGTCTACATATTACACCTGTTTATTACGTCTCTGTGTGGCGGGAGCCACACAAAACAACTTTACAGACTTGCACAAACAGTAATATTTATCTATCAATGGGGACGGAGGTACATAGTACTTTGCACGGACGATAGTATTATTTACCAATGGCGGGGGAGGTACGTATTTCTCTACGTGTCACGCCCAGTCCTCTGATTGGTCGACCGCCACGAACTACGTAAAACGAAGTGTCCTCTGATTGGTTCATCGGGTGCCTGTATATTATGTCTCTGTGTGGCGGAAGCCACACAAAACAACTTTACAGATTTGCACAAACGATGGCGGCGAAGGTACTCCTCTGTGTTACGTCTAGTCCTCTGTTTTTTTTGTCCCGATATACGTACGTACGCAAAACAATGTCCTCTGATTGGTTCATCGAGTCTTCATATTACGCCTGTATATTACGGAAGCCACACAAAACAACTTTACAGATTTTTGAATTTGGTCCACACAAAAGGCGCACCTTATTAAAAGGCGCACCTTTGTTTTTGGAGAAAATTAAAGGCTTTTAAGTGCACCTTATGGTCGTGAAAAACGTAAACGTAATCAGCCGACTATTTAATCAGTTGCACCATACTCTTTTTACTCTCTCCATTGCACAGTTATGATGTATTAGTGCGAAAGCTAAATATAATTTCTGTGTCTTTTAGCAATGGATGGAGTGCCATTCATCATCTCTGAGAAGTTTTCATGTGCCTCATCAGAAGTAAGTTTTGAGAATCCTTTCCAGTGCTAATAATAAATATTGTTTATACATGCAAAAAGCACTGTGTTTTTCGCACCATAAGGCGCACTGGATTATAAGGCGCACCCTCATTAAATTTTTTATTTTAGAAATTATTTCATATATAGGGCGCACCGGATTAAAAGGCGCATAAAATAGAAGCTATACTGCAACAAACTGAGGTTGACTAGGGTTGCGGTATGCATCCACTAGCCAATAACCAATGAGCCCTCTGTAAACAATCGCGTTTCTCAAACTATCTCCTATAAAATGATCGGAACTGACTAAAGTTCGATCTAACACATTGGTACTGCTTATGTTTCCCTTCCATATCAATCCGTAAATTTACTCGAAACATTAACAGAGCAGCCTATTTTGAAATGAAATAGCCTCGTCCGTATAGCAGCTATCATTATGGCATTAACCACCCGCAAACTCCCATGAGCCTCAGCTCGCAGACTCCCATGAGCCTCAGCAAAGTGTCGTGGCAGCCCCCTGTAAACAATCACGTTTCTCAAACTATCTCCTATAAAATTATCGGAACTGACTAAAGTTCGATTTAACACATTGGTACTGTTCACTTATGTTTCCCTTCCATATCGATCCGTAAATTTACTCGAAACATTAACGGAGCAGCCTATTTTGAAATGAAATAGCCTCGTGCGTATAGCAGCTATCATTATAGCATTAGCCACCGCAAACTCCCATGAGCCTCAGCTCGCAGACTCCCATGAGCCTCAGCAAAGTGTCGTGGCAGCCCCCTGTAAACAATCACGTTTCTCAAACTCTCCCATAAAAGTGATCGGAACCGACTAAAGACTGATTTAACACATTGGTGCTGCATGTTTATGATTCCGTTGGATATTGATCCGTAAACGTACTTGAAAACATTAACGGAACAGCCTATTTTGAAATGAAAAAGCCTCGCAGGTAACACAGCTATTCATTCACGCCCCTTGACCACGGTTGCCGTAATGCTGGGAAGCGATGCGACCTTGTAATTTACTAGTCGTACTAAAACGTACTGAAACATTTTGGCAGAGCGCTGTGTACAACCAGTATGGATCAACATATTCATCAATTGATCCATATATAAGGCGCTCTGCATTATCAGGCGCACTGTGTTTTTTTGAGTAAATTTTAAGTTTTTAAGTGCACCTAATAGTGCGGAAAATACGGTAGTATTCTTGTGTAAAGTCGTGCAAAAATCAGGACATTCTAGAAACCTTTTTTTTCGTCAACTTTATTTATATATCCCATAATCACAAACAAGTCTCAAAGGCTTCACATAGCCAATGTTGATAATTATTCTCAACATCCCCTGATCTTAACTCCCAGGAGGGCAAGGAAAAACTCACGAAACCCCAACTGGGGAAAAATGAGAAACCTTGAGAAGGGACCACAAATGGGAGGATTCCCCTTCCAGGATGACCAGGCTGCAATGGATGCAGAGTGGGCAACATTGAACACACAATATAAAACAATCCAAAGAAAAAGTAGATGTCCATAGTCAAAATGAAGAGCTGCAGGAAGATTCCCTCAGTTCTCATGGTAGTGTCTGCAAAGGGGTAGATCGCCTCAGATTCCTCGTCCTGATTAGTTGATGTGGAATCCAGACAGCTATTTTCAGTGTCACCTAAGCCAAACCCAATGAAAACAAATCTGTCTGAGGCCTTCAGACCTGACTGAGGCCTTCAAAAGAATATTGTAAGGTTATGAGTGAGGTGAACGATAAATAATTACAGGAAATAAAAATGCATTCAAAAAGAAATGGATGACTAATGTCTGCATTTGGGTCCTCAATCCCACGCGTCATGACAAAAAGGCCCTTGGGCTTCAGCCCAGTCGAGCCCAAAAACGGTAAAAGTTAAAAAAAAAAGTAAAAGTAAATAAGTGGCAGATGTGTACTGACCATGAATTGAAATGTGATTGGTTATTTCTGAACACACCCACGTCTTATGGTTATTTCTGAACACACCCACGTCTCACTTACAGTATAGGAAGGTGTGCACAATTAATATTTCATATTTTTATTTTTCCTCTCAAAGATTTTTAAAATTATTTTAAAATGGTTTGTCATTTTTTTTTAATTAAGATGACAAAAGCTTAGTGTTTTAAACATGAGTGTAAATATTCATATTTACTGTATGTCTTAAAAAGTGGGCTGTAATTTGTGTGCATTCAACTCCTGCTGTTTTGTTTATTTCTATACATGTTAGGTCATATAGAATTGTTCAGCTACTAAATGGTAGGAAGAAACACATGATAGTCTGGTCTGATTCTCGTGTACATATGTTACTGCTTAACATTACCGTATTTTCCGGACTATAAATCGCTCCGGATTACAAATTGCACTAGCCATAAAATCTAAATCAGTTTTAATTGATTGACCAAGTTTGTGCATGCCAAACAGGGAATTTGACTCCGGTTGATCTCAGCCTCTGTACAACATTTAAGTGACTAACAACATTCAGGTAACTAATAACATTTAAGTGACGAGAACAGGATGTTATTGCACAGTGATGACTTTGAGTCTCTATGAGTGGTGAGAGTTCATCAGAGCGACAGCCTGGAGGAAGAAGCTGTCTGTGTCTGCTGGTTTTGGCGTACAACGCTCTGTAATGCCGTCCAGAGGCATGCATAATGCATAATAAAGAGGAAAAAAACATAAATTGCACCGGAGTACAAGTCACATTTTTGGAACTTTATTTGACAAAATCCAACATCAGGAAAAGACAACAACAGGCTAAACGATATGGTATGCTAATGTTACATAAACAGAAACGAGGAACTGAGAACGTGCCTGACATAACATATTAACAGTTATTCAGATAACTATAACATAAATAACAAGTTTATCAAACCATCCATGTGACTTCAAATCATTAAATCCATCGAAATCTTCATCCTTTGTGTCACTTATAAACAACGCCGCGCTGACTCCGGGAGTACGTGCGGCGCTGACGTCGGACTCATTGTCAGTTGCGGTTCGAAATATTCCACAGGCCTATATAACTACCGTATTTTCCGCCCTAAAAGGCGCACCGGATTATAAGGCGCACCTTCAATGAACGGCCCATTTTAAAACTTTGTCCATATATAAGGCGCACCGGATTATAAGGCGCATAAAATAGAAGCTATACTGCAACAAACTGAGGTTGACTAGGGTTGCGGTATGCATCCACTAGCCAATAACCAACGAGCCCTCTGTAAACAATCGCGTTTCTCAAACGATCTCCTATAAAATGATCGGAACTGACTAAAGTTCGATCTAACGCATTGGTACTACTTACCTATGTTTCCCTTCCATAGCGATCCGTAGATTTACTCGAAACATTAACAGAGCAGCCTATTTTGACATGAAATAGCCTGGTACGTATAGCAGCTATCGTTATAGCATTAGCCATCCACAAAGTCCCACGAGCCTCAGCTCGCAATCTCCCATGAGCCTCAGCAAAGTGTAAACAATCGCGTTTCTCAAACGATCTCCTATAAAATGATCGGAACTGACTAAAGTTCGATCTAACGCATTGGTACTACTTACCTATGTTTCCCTTCCATAGCGATCCGTAGATTTACTCGAAACATTAACAGAGCAGCCTATTTTGACATGAAATAGCCTGGTACGTATAGCAGCTATCGTTATAGCATTAGCCATCCGCAAAGTCCCACGAGCCTCAGCTCGCAATCTCCCATGACCCTCAGCAAAGTGTAAACAATCGCGTTTCTCAAACGATCTCCTATAAAATGATCGGAACTGATTAAAGTTCGATCTAACGCATTGGTACTACTTACCTATGTTTCCCTTCCATATCGATCCGTAGATTTACTCGAAACATTAACAGAGCAGCCTATTTTGACATGAAATAGCCTGGTACGTATAGCAACTATCGTTATAGCATTAGCCATCCGCAAAGTCCCACGGGCCTCAGCTCGCAATCTCCCATGAGCCTCAGCAAAGTGTAAACAATCGCGTTTCTCAAACGATCTCCTATAAAATGATCGGAACTGACTAAAGTTCGATCTAACACATTGGTACTGCTTACCTATGTTTCCCTTCCATATCAATCCGTAAATTTACTCGAAACATTAACGGAGCAGCCTATTTTGAAATGAAATAGCCTCGCGGGTACAACAGCTATTCGGTGACGCCCCCTGACTACAGTTACCGTAATGTTGGGAAGCGATGCGACCTTGTAATTTACTAGTCGTACTAAAACGTACTGAAACATTTTGGCAGAGCACTGTGTACAACCAGTATGGATCAACAAATTCATCACTTGATCCATATATAAGGCGCACTGGACTATAAGGCGCACTGTCGGCTTTTGAGAAAATTTTAGGTTTTTAGGTGCGCCTTTTAGGGCGGAAAATACGGTATATATAAACTATGTGTCAAATAACTATAACGTAAATAACAATTGTATCGAACCACGCCTGTCACTCCAAATCATTGAATCCATCAAAATCTTCATCCTCTGTGTCACTTAAAAAAACGCCGCTGCTCACTCCGAAAGTACATGCGGTGCTGACGTCGGACTCATCGTCAGTTGCTGTTCCAATTATTCCTCAGGCCTGTATAACTATATGTAAACTATATATCAAATAACTATAACATAAATAACTTTATCCAACCGTCCGTGTCACTCCAGATCATTAAATCCATCGAAATCTTCATCCTCTGTGTCACCTATAAACAACTCCGCTGACTCCGGAAGTCAGTGGATGGTGGAAGTCAGTGGATGTCAGACTCATCGTCAGTTGCAATTCCACACGCCTAGAGCGCCCTCACGCAGTTTAAAGTGAAAATAACATAAACGACTAGGATGTAAGTAGTGTGTTAATGATCAAGTAATAACGTAATAATAATTTCACATATAAGTCGCGCCTGATTTATAAGTCGCACCCCCGGTGCTAATTATGAAAAAAACTGCGACTAATAGTCCAAAATTATGGTATATTATTTGTAGAGATGTTTCACAATACTGCATGTTTAACTTGTTCTCAAAACATTGTCTTTCTGTTAAGTTGCAGCAGATGGATCTCATTGGGATTACGATCAAAACATTGGCTGAAATTGAGAAAGAAGTGAGTATTTAAAGCACATTGAGTTAATTGAAATTAAAAAAAAAAAAATAGACTTTTGATTAGCAGCATGAGAGTTGATAAATCGACATCTCTACTTAATTCCGTCATTTGTGGACCTTCGAACCAGTTTGGCTTGCTGGGTGAACCTTTAAATGTGGGTGTTCCCTGTACATGCATTCTACATTTGAGCACTTTTCCTCTTGTGCGCTCCAGAAGTTTCGCACCTCTTGGGGGTAAAATATCATATTGCCCATTTTGAGTCATTTCACTTCTTAGACAAATGATGCATGGTAACAGCCCCAGCGGCTGACTGTGACAGTGTGGGGCATATACGCTCACCTCCTGCCCAACAGCCATAATGTGTCCATATTACATTATGCCGACGGATGGCCAAATGTTGCCATACTTCCTTCCTTCCTTCCTTCCTTCCTTCCTTCCATATATATATGTATGTGGGGGCCTCTACTTATAAATTTAATTCGTTCCATGATCGGGTTGTAAGTGGAAAAGTTTGTAAGTTGAAACAATGTTTCCCATCGGAATCAATCGATGTAGAAACAAATAAATACACACAAACCTTTACACTGCTAACATGAACAGGGAATGCCTGAGCAAAGGAGATGGGGGGGTTCGGAAGTAGAAATATGGTTCCTAAGTAGATGTAATAAATTCGCGAGGCTCCAGTTCATACCTCAAAAAGTTCATAAGTATAAGCATAAGTTGAGGTACCACTGTATTTGTCAGGAAAATCACAATTAAATATGTTCTTGAAATTGTTCAGCCCTAATGGCATCTCAAAGATGCAGTATTTTTAACAAGGCTATGGAAAATTGACTTTTTAATTGTTATTGGTATTGTTGAATAAGCTTGGAATTTAAAAAAATCTTTCAGTATGATTACAGTTTTCGTACCGAACACAGCGCTGCAGCACGGCTCCCACCCAGTCCAAGTCGAACACCCCTGAGCTCTGAGGCCTGATGAACCGAACTACTACCTTCACCACTTTCTCCAGCAGGACAGAACTGTTCAAGTCCACTGTTGGCCACTCTACTAGACTTTCTTCGATACACTCCACTCATCCACAATTGTATTGAGGAATAAATGGGGCAACACTGAATTTGTAGAAGCTGTTTTGATCCTTTTCATTGTATCAAAATGGGTATGAGAAGCAATTTAACAGAAATAAAATGTGAAGAGAACCACTCAACTTAAAAATCAAATGGGAAAGATCATTGTTCAAAATCACAATGTAGACACATTTTGTTATTTTACCTTGACATATGGTTTTGCTTTTCTGTGTATAGCAGTTAGAACTGACACTAACTAATAATTGATGAATTTGTCGTTTATCCAGTAATCGATGAATTGGATGCAAAAAGTCTGGTTTAATTTTCATCCCTTTATTCAAAAACATGACATTAAGATGACTGCGCACAAAATGCAGAAAATTGGCAAAAATGTTGATAATTGAATTCCAAAGCAAATATTTTATTTTGATTCAACCCAAAGATGATCGGTCTTGTTTCGGAGGGATGGACGGACGGACGGACGGATGGAAGCACAAATTACCTTTGCAACAGTTTTACCTCCATATATGTATATGTGGCCTTTGCGTGATGTACGTATTAGGTCGCTAATGTATGACAACTAGGCAGGTGACCACGGGGAAGCGCCATGTGAGGACGCGTTCTGGCTGAGCTCCCAATTGGAACTGTGATCTCCATGGAAGATCATCATGGAAGAGAGAAGAGATTCACCGATTTTGTGCCCTGATGCCTGCGGGACACATACGATCTCCCCAAATCGCCCACTTTGGATATCGCCCACCGAACTCTGTCCAAGAGGAATGAAGACAGGGCGCCTTAGTTTGTCGTATTTCGATGGATACTTTTAGGACAGTGGTTCTTAACCTACCGAACCCCACCAATTTCATATGCGCATTCACCGAACCCCTCTTAAATGAAAAATAAAAGATTGTTTTCCAAATTCAAGACATGTTTTACTCGTGCGCAAAATGAGCCGTGCATGAACATCACCTTGTTCAAAGAAAAGAAAAACACAATGCATTAACTCACAACAAATTACATACCTGCAAATCAGTGTGACTTCTGCTGCTGCTTTTGCGAGACCAGTTCAGATATGCTCAGACAGACTCACCGAACCCCTAGGGTTCGATCAAACCCAGGTTAAGAACCACTGTTTTAGGACAATGGCGAGAAGGAGGCTTGTTTGTGGTTGTCCTGGTTAGTACTATCTTTGTTTTGAATATTACACAGTTCCGATGGGGCTTGGCCCCACAGGGTAGGCTTAGTAGAAGTTTTTGTTGATTGGTAAATGTCATGTCTTTTTGCAGTCTCCCATTGGGAGAGGGGCCTGCCAAGGGGTTTTGTTTTTTGATCTGGGTTTTTTTATGTTTTTCATCTAATTTTTTTTGCTGCCACATTGTCAATGTAGAGCTTTACTGCTTACCAAAGGATTCTATTAGCAATGTCTCCTGCCAGAAGGTAACATTATTCTTTGCTGTTTGTTATAATGGCTCTACCTGACCCTGGTAGACTTATGACGGCTACAAAATTGGAACGTTAAGGGGGATCAACCCTCTGGTGAAATGCAGCAAAGTATTCACATATCTATCCAAGCTGAAAGCAGATATAGCCTTTTTGATTGAGACACATTTGCTTGATAAGAATCACACATGCCTACAAAAAGACTTAAGGGAAATGACAGAAGTGAACTGTGATGAAATGATATACATATGTATATTAAGATATTATCTATACATTATTTAGTTATTGTTTTATTTTTGATTTTCCACCTTTTACAACACACACATACCTTGGAATTAGACCAGGTTCTTATTCCTTTTCTCAAACAGTGCCTGTATTTGTCCACAAATAAAGAGCTGGACAGGTCAGTCTCTACTTTTATTTGAAACAATACCTTTCTGTGAATTCGGAAGGCTTTTTTGGCCGGACAGAAAGAGAATGGAGGTCTAGCACTCCCAAATTTCATGCGGTAAACATTCATAAACTAATGTATTGGATAACCACGTCCTACGAGGGTGGAGGCATGTTATGGGCTGAGATGGAGCTACGCTACGCTTATCCTTTGTTGTCATCCCTTGTTTTTGCCCCACTCCCTTTGAGTGAAAAGCGATTCATAAATAACTCTCTGGTGAGCAGCTCACTTCATATATGAGCACAGTTCAGAACATACTGAGGCTGCATACAGGCCCTATCTTCCCTCCGAATTGAGTCAAATGCACTCTTCCCCCCTCGCTCATGGATGCAGCATTCAAATTGCGGGCCAGAAAGGGGCTAAAGCGAGTGAAAGATCTGTTTTAAAGAAAGGGTGCTAATGTATTTTAAACAGATGATGAGTGACTACGGCATTCGCCTGTCACACTTTAGATATTTACAAGGGCCTTTGTCAAGAAATCTTTTACTTGTCCCTTACTCCACCCAGACAGATGGCATGACGAGTGGCTGGAGCAATGGTGAGCAAACTATAGCGATATCCAAAAGATGGCATTCCCTTCACTGGCCCGCATAAGGGAGTAAGGGATTCTTGGCGCAACAATACACTGTATGCGAATGGAAATCCTCTAAGTCTTGGCATCTAACAACAGAATACATTCATCATCTTTCTGCGTCAGACACAGACTGCTTCGATTTAAAGTGCTCCATTGATTACACGTATTCAGAAGCAGGCTTGCTGACATCTAACCAGGTGTTGACTTGACCTGCATCACGTCCCATCAGGACCCAGCCACTGCCATATGTTCTGGTCATGCCCATCTTTCACACGCTTTTGGTTTTTGAGACTTTCTCTTATGTGTGCAGAAAATAGTTTAGTTGCAATATTTAGAGTGGTATTTGACAAAGCAACTGTCTGTGGCTCATTCCAATGCTGTGGCCTTCTCTGTTGGCTTGACGCCTTATCCTGTCCAATTGGAAGTCAGCTGTGTGTGGCAACCAGGGCTGTGGACTCGGGGACTCGGACTCGGTCGGACTCGGTCATTTTTGCCGGACTCGGACTCGGTGCTGATTTTGACCGAGTCCACCGAGTTCGACAATAAAAAAAATACGTTCAATTTTATTTTCATCATGCTGCTGAGAATGCGCGTAGGAATACTGTCCACAGCCCTGCTTACGATCAATGCGGCCACGTTGAGTTGCACTTAGGCTAATGTTTACATTATGTACCAATGTCAAGGACGATTATGTCACCCAGCTTATATCATTGATGTGTTTCGATAGTTGTGGGGTCGTCACTAATTATTTGTGTTTAGATAAATGTCTGAGCTATAATGGTGTAATTAATGATTAAAAAATATTATCTTACATGTCCTGTGTTTCAGAATGGTTATTTAATTGGGCGAGAGTGTGTGTTTTCAAGCGTTTTGCCTCATGCCAATGGCACTCAGGGCTAAGGGTGGGCTTCAATGACTATTTTTGTAAAGCCACGCATTTAATACCATGTCAAATAATATATTAGAGTGTAGGTTATGTTCCAATGTATCCACTTCTATCGGTTAAATTGTCAACCGTACATTTATGACTACGCCATGAGTGATCTACGTTATGAACTAGCACAACTCCGGTAGGGCAGGGAAAATGTTATCGATCCGACGTCCGATTGGAACGTCGCCTCACTTTTACGTCCGCGCTCTCAGCAAGGGATCCTATATAAGCCGAACCAGCCAAGAAATTGGGGCAATGTTGGCACTTGGTCAAAGGAAAGAGAGCCCATTTGTTACAGCTGATCGTTATCCGTCCGGCCTCAAGGCAGCGACTCGGACACTAACAGCAATGCCAATCAGCCAAGTCAGCGTAGAGCGCCTGTTTTCCGGGCTCAGGTTTATCATGTCTGATCAGCGCGGCGCGTTGAAGGCTGACTTGGTTGAGGCGATTTTGTTCCTAAGAACAAACTCAAGTCGTTGAATTGAAACTTGAAAGTATCTGTTTATTGTATTTGTTTATATGTTTAATAAAGACAAAGCCATCACAAAACTGTTGTAATTATTTAGATTTTGATCTAAATTAGCCTTGAATAAAGACTAAGCAGTCACATGAATTGACAGAAAAAATGGACAGCCGGACTCGGACTCGGTGGTCAAGAGGCCGGACTCGGTGCAAAAATCCGACCGAGTCCACAGCCCTGGTGGCAACCATTCTTGGATTATTTTTGTCTCCGGCAGTGTGCATAAAGATGTGTAGAGACATGCGTTAAAGTGACGTTCGGTAAAGTTGTTGCTACTGTGCCGAAAAACAATGATCGTGTCTGAATTCCCCTTTTCCCCTAATTCACTATATTCCATTTGGCAATTTGGACAGCCATTTTACTAATTTTGTCATTGCATATCAGGTGACCACCATATGTGGACAAAGTGGCACATTAAGATCTGACTCTTTATTGTGAATAAAAATTAATGAATTGAAATTGTACTTATTTCCTTTATTGTAAAGATTATTAATTAAATTAAATGACTGAAATATAAAAAGTACTTATAACAATGTGTTTATGTGAAATAGCCCACATGCTGCTTTTTGCAAATTCTATGGGTCTGATGTTTATTATTTTACTTATATTTGCGATGCACATTTAACTAAAATGTTTAAATAAAATGTTATAAAACGTAAACTGTATATACATTTAAATAAAATGTTATAAAACAATATTATATTATTGTTGGAACGTTTTTGCATTTCCGGACCCTGGTCTACTAAGTTGGTTGCACTACAGCAGTCTACTGTTGTAAGATGGCCGACCAGTAGCAACAGAATGAAGTCAATCTATAGTAGTGTGTGTGTGTGTGTGTGTGTGTGTGTGTGTGTGTGTGTGTGTGTGTGTGTGTGTGTGTGTGTGTGTGTGTGTGTGTGTGTGTGTGTGTGTGTGTGTGTGTGGGCGCGCGCGTGTGTTTGTGCGTGAGTGTGTGCGTGCGCGTGTGTGGTGAAAGGGGGGGGGGGGGCGTTTTATAATCTTTGTATCTGCATAAATTTGTTTCACTTTTTTTAGATACATTATTTTAAAGATTACTGTAATTCATCTTTTCGCTAAAACCAGAATTCGGGACGCTCGGGATCATTGCTCCAGCTACCGTAACGAATCTGCCCATGTGTAGAAGAAAATTGTTGCTCCCGTGAAAACCCCTGCAACAGTAGCCACTGATACAGTTCACCATCCTCAAACATAAAAATCTAGAATTCACCCAGTGTATTTAGCTGTAATAGCATCTGGATATATATGAGGCGCTATGCCACTAGATGCATTATGTGACGTTTTCTGTAAGGAAAGAATGCTGGCGTGGTGGACAGCAAACGATACCAACGAAGCTAGCTTACTTGAAAAAGCATTTGAACTTGACTACTGCCAGGTTACCTTCCAGCTGAATACTATATTAAGTAAATGAACTATGGCTAAGGTGGCGATAAGGATTTCTCCAATCCGGTTAGTACATATTTTATATCAACATTTTCACTGTTAGACAAGTAGACGGTAAGCTGTTTTTACTGACGAGAAAATGGTCTTTGTGGAACTGTTCTTACGTTGTCACGTTCATCCCTCTGCATTTGCCACTACGCACCCAAGTCGCAACACTCATCCTAGACTATAGTAGTTTAAATCTCACGGCAGTGTTTGCTGTGTTATGGTTTGTTGTGTGCTAGTCACGGTAAGACGTCGAAAACATTGAACTAGACATTCATCTGTCAGCAATAACATTTTACTAGTTAAAATTTACTTTCATAAGAAGCTCGGAAATGCAATTTATTTAAGGTATTCAGTCGTTTTTAAAATGTATAGTCATAATAATATTGTAATTTCAAACCAGAAGTGTCGTCTTGTACTGCAACGTTTTCTCTCACAAACCATTGATAATATTTCACATAGATTTGACCTCCTAATATTCATAAAATTACTAAAATTAATAAATAAAAAGTAATTAGTAAGTTAAGCAGTAAAAGTCACGGAATAATGTAACTAATGTCACTTAAAAGTTTTTTATATTTTTGGAAGTAGTTAATTTGCAGTGACCAACAACTCTATTATTACTCTGTTGTGATTGGCTCTGATTGGTCAGTTGCTGGAGCGAGGAATTTGGGCCTGCCGTGAATTGGCAATTTATTGTGATAACGGTAGGTTCAGTGTTGGGAAAGTTCTCTCATTTATTATAATCTCTGGGGACTTTTACCATGCTACCTTAGATGCTACTTGGCCTGTACTCCATTAGGCTGTTGACTGTCCTATGAGAAACAACAGGACTACTAACCTACTGTATGTTAATGTGAGGGATGCATACACTGCCACACCCCTGTCCCCATTGGGGAAGTCGGACCACAACCTGGTTCACCTACAGCCTAAGTACGCCCGCCTGTTCTGAAGGCAACCAGTTATGACTCGCACCATCAGGAGGTGGTCCCCTGAGATGGAAAGTGCACTTTGACTCCACTGACTGGAATGTGCTTGATCCATACGGTGAGGACGTTGAGTTGCTGACACACTGCTTGACGGACTATTTGACCGTCTGCACTGATGTGGTCTCTCCTGTTGAGACAGTCTGCTACTACCTGAATAATAAGCACTGGGTGACGCGGGAAGTAAAGGCAGGGAGAACAGGAAGAAGGCTGCCTTCAGGAGCAGGGACATGGAGGCCATGAAGGCACTGCAGCGGAAGGTCAAAAAACTGTGGGAGGGTGGCCAAAGACGCCTAGAGGAGAAAGGTGGAACAGAAACTGATGTACAATGATGAGAGCCGTCTGGGACGATGTGAGGACCATGATGGCCTACAACATTAAGTCCAGAGACGCTGACGGGTCCATGGAGCGGGCAAATGAACTGAACATATTTTTTATGTTATCTTTTTTTTCCTTCTATGACTCATAGCCCCCCCCCCCCCCCCCCTAGACAACACATCATCACTGCTCCTTGCGTCCCCCCGTCCCCCCCATCTTGGCACATGCCATCACTGCGGACCAGGTCAGCCGACAGCTGAGGAACCTTCATCCCAGGAAAGCAGCAGGCCCCGACAAGGTGTGTCTAAGACTACTGAACTGGGGGAGCCACTGTAATGAGTCTTAAACCTCAACCTGTGACTAGGGAGCGTGCCTACACTATGGAAGATATCTTGCATCACACTGGTCATCGCCCCCTAGACAACACAGTATCACCACCCCTTGCCTCCCCCTCTCCCCCGATCTCGACACATGCCCTGTCACACATCACCGTGGATTAGATCAGACGACAGCTGAGGAAACTTCATCCCTGGAAGGCAGCAGGCCCGGACAAAGTTTGTCAAAGACTGCTTAAAACCTGCGCTGCTGAACTGGGGGAGCCAATGCATTGGATCTTCAACCTCAGCCTGCATCTAGGGAGAGCGCCTACCCTGTGGAAGACGTCTTGCATCACACCAATCTCTAAATAGTGACCTGAATGACCTCTGGCCGGTTGCGCTTACTTCGCACCTGATGAAGACGTTGGAGAGGATTTTCCTCAATCTTCTCAGACGTCAAGTGCACCACATCCTGGATCCCCTTCAGTTTGCGTACCAGGGTAGAGGATTCCGGCCCTTTACCTGCTGCCATTCATCCCCTCCCCCACCGTCTGTTGTCTTCCGGGTTAGAGCAACGCTGGCGTCTGATCTGTTGACTGCCGCTTCTGTCCCGGACTGTGTCTGTTACTTGTTTTTCGTTTTCCCATTTTCAGTGCGCCCGTCTCTTCTTTTATTTTTCTAGTGTTGTCTTCCGTCCACCTAGCATCTCTGCAGTTCCACTCGCACCTATCTATTTCCTCTCCCTCGGACTACCAGATATGTTAGCCAGCTAGCCAACAGCCAGCTGGACCCTACTGCCTCACGGCTCTGAGCCTGTGGCCGCTTGCTCTGGACTCGACAACAACTCTGACCCAGCTCTCTGGCCATCCGGCCGGCATCCTCCGGAGGAGCCTCCACTCCCTGCGAGCTTGCCAGCCATGGCTCAGCTGTGTGCCACCACTGGAGCCTGCCGTTTGTGCGGGTACAGTCGGGGTCAACCAACATCACCACCCGGTCCACTGCTGCTTCCACACAAAGCTGGGATCCTTTGCCGTCGCCGCTACATCTGGACTTCCCCGACGGATCACCCATCCTCTCTTTCTGATCCCTCTGCAAAGAAAAGCGGTGCCGCACAGCAGCAGTACGCAACCTTTTTACTAACAAGTGTGTAAGTGCATCAGACATCACAAAAATCACAACAAATCCATAGATTCGACGTAATTAAGATAAGAAAAGTAGATACGACATCAGTAATTTGCTGATTACTGTTATTTACAGACATGGTTCAACATTAGTAAATTATTAAACCTCTCAAAAACAAAGTTAATGCTATTTTGAAGAAGGAAGCTGACTTCAGGAAACAAAGTCAAATCTAAACAGCTCTACCATTGAAAGAGTTAAAGAAAATAAGATGTTTGTACTCGTAGTGGATTACCTCTTAGGATGGAAACCACATATTGTACATGTAAACAAGAAATTAGCAAAAAGCATGTCTGTCAAAAGCAGTGGTCCCCAACCTTTTTTGCGCCACGGACCGGTTACATGTCAGAAATATTTTCGCGGAACGTAATCGGAGACAATGACACCCGAAGTGATTAAGGTTTGTCTTTTATTGCAGGATGCTTGGTCTCCATGTGTTGAAGCAGTTTTGAATGCTTCATTGCCTGGTTAGTTAGCCTGTCGCCACATATTAGCTTTGCGGGCTCGACTGAGGAAACGTCACGTGACCGGGACGAGTGTCTTGACCTGAATTAATTGATTGTCGATAATTTTTTTTATTTTCTGTGCGGCTTGGCGGCCCGGTACCAAGTGACCCACGGACCGGTACCGGTCCGCGGCCCGGTGGTTGGGGACCACTGCTATAGAGGCTACAAAATAAGTTAACACATCAACTTTATAAATAGTCTATTTGCCGCCATTAGAACCACATCTATACTATTGTGCTGAAGTTGGGGGTCACACTAATAGATCTTCACTGAAACCTCTTTTCAAACTGAAAAAACAAGCAACAATAATTCTATTTTAACCTTTCCACTCAAACTGACTTTTTTTTTTTAACTCTTGAATACTTTAGCTCCAGGACCTAGTCAAATATATTACATTACAAAACATGTACAAAGCTTTCAAAAAAGTGTTGCCTGAAAATATCAGATGTGTATTCAAACTGTTGGATTTGGTCCACAATTTAGGGAGCGCGCTATCTGCGCCTCACGGCAAAAGCCATTGCCAATCACCTGTTATCCAATTTACTCACTGCGTGCTCGTTTGATTTCTTCAGATTTAGGAAAATGCTAAGACACTGAAGCAGAAATTAGACTTACACAGGTTGGTTGAGTTCAATCACAATTCTTGTTAAGAAAGCTCTGTTTTCAGGAAAGTACAATACAGCGCTGGGCCTTTCAAGAGCAGAAAGTCTCCATTCAGAAAAGGCAACGTTCAAGGTTCTTTGGTCAGCTTATATTCAGTTGCACAGGCCGGTGTGGGGCGAGTTTGATGGGTGATGAGTCGTTGGGGTGGGGCGAGTTCGCAGTAGAGTTTGATTCCATGGGAGTGGGTGCTGGTTATGGACGATTCGGTGTGTGTGTGGGGGCTGCCATCTTCCATCCTGTCTTTCGGCCTTGGTGATCATCTTTGGCCGAGTCCTTGGCTGTCTCCCTCTGGCACCAGCTGGTTTTATCTCCAAGTTACCTTCCTGTAAACATTCTGCTCCATTCTTACACTGTTGCACCTCATCCATTCGTCATTCTTTCAATTTTGTCATTTTGTACGGAATTATGTGAGCTTTTGGCTGTGACATCATCAATTTATTAATGTTCCCTGACGATGCAAAGTTTGTTCTTTTGATACTCCATGTCTTTGCTTACATCATTACATTCTTAGTTTAATCATGCTTCCAACCGTATCTCTTCTTTGTTAAGCAAAATATTTCCCTCTGTGCAGAGCGTTCAGTAGTAATCGAAAAGCTGGCGTCTCACATTTAGGCGACATATGACGTTTAGTCAAAACACAAGATATAATCAAGTACTGAACGGTCAAGACGACTCTGGCCGTGTCCATGATTTAGAGAAAAAACATCAGGCATGCATTACACAGTTCCTTAAGGGTCATTAAGCTATTTAGGCAAGATATCAAAAAACATTTGTTATTTCACAGTGCTCAGAAATATATATCAGATCATAAAGTTATAAAAACTTTTGTCATTACCACCTATTAAAAATGTCTAGTTATGTCTTCTTTATTGATTTGGTGTGTAGGTATAATTATATGCTTAAAATATTTCTTTTATTGATTTAATATGTGAATATACTTTTCTGCTTATGTACTTTATTCAATGAAGTTCGAGCATATCTGTTTTTGTAGCTCGGCAGGACTTTTTGTATTTCGACCCCATTCCTTCAAAACTAAGGAAAATAATTTTGGCCTCAGAGTGTTAATGTCTGAGCAGCCGCAGATAGACCCTACACTCCAAAGTCACACGTTCATAGTTAGTGGTGTTAAATAAACTGTGGACCATTTACATACTAAAATAAAGACGTCTGAGAATCCGAAGGTCTTCAAAAGAAAAATAAGTGTTTTTTAGATCAACCGATACCAGGGTTACTATGACGTGAACATAATATCATGCTCTGTGGGCTATGTCTGTACCTAGATACAAAATCTGATTAGATATGAGTCATGAAATCAGCTGAAGTCAGCTCTAGCATGCCCGCGACCCTTGTGAGAAAAAGCGTTTCAGAAAATGGATGGATGGTGTTGGATTTGGTCCACAATTTGGGAAGCACGCTACCCGCGCTTCATCGCAACAGCCACAGCCAATTCACTCACTGCATGCTCGTTTTATTTCTTCAGGAAAAGAATAAGACACCGTAACAAAAATTAGACTTGGTTGAGTTCAATCCACCACCCAGCTCGCGGTACCTGCCTCCACCTGTCAGTGGATTACCAGTGGATCACCAGCTTCCTGACCAATAGGAGACAGCAGGTGAGGCCGGGGACCATCACATCCGACACCCAGATCACCAGCTCTGGCGCCTCCCAGGGGTGCGTACTCTCCCCACTGCTCTTCTCTCTCTACACCAATGATTGCTCCGCAGGCGACTCTTCTGTGAAGCTCCTGAAGTATGCGGACGACACCACTCTCATTGGACTGATCCGGGTCGGTGACGAAACTGCGTACAAGCAGAAGGTGGAGCGGCTGGTCCACTGGTGCAGCCAAAACCACCTGGACCTGCACCCGCTCAAGACCGTGGAGATGACAGTGGACTTCAAGAGAGACCGTTCACCACTTCCACCCCTCACCATCCTCAGTAATGCTATTGCCACCACAGACACCTTCAAGTTCCTGAGATCCACAATCTGCCGGGACCTGAAATGGACCAGCCACATAGACTCTGACCGGAAGAAGGCCCAGCAGAGGTTGTACTTTCTGAGACAGCTCAGGAAGTTCAACCTGCCACAGGAGCTGCTGGAGACCTTCTAGACTGCCATCATCCAGTCTAATTGGAAGATAATTGGAATCAACCACCCATCTATCCAAGACTTGTACCTGTCCAGGACCAGGAAACGTGCAAGTAACATCTCTGCAGACCCTTCTCACCCAGGACACAGTCCATTCAAACTCCTCTTCGGACGTCGTTACAGAGCGATGTACGCCAAAACCAGCAGACACAAACACAGCCTCTTCCCTTAGGCTCACCGATACTCTGACATCATACATCAGCTTTTGTGAGGACTTCTGTGTGCAGACTAAGACCTTCTAAACGTACAACAACAACAAACCGTGGTTTACACCAAACCTCAGGATGCTGCGCAAAGCCAAGGAGGAGGTCTACAAGGGTGACCTATTCAGGCAGGCCAGGAACACACTGACCCGAGAGATCAGGAAAGCTAAGAGGAGCTATGGGCAGAGTTTGGAGAGACACCTCTCTGCCAATCCTGATCCCTCATCAGTGTGGAAAGGCCTGTAGAGCATCACGGGCTTCAAGAGACCAACCCCCCGTCCTGTGGAGAACCCAAGGCTTGCAAACCAGCTAAACATGTTTTACTGCAGGTTTGAACGGCCCAGCCACACAATGGGACCTCCTGCATCACAATCAACTTCCACACCTCCCCCCACAACACCCCTGTTCACACCTCCATCGCCGTTATCACCTACTCTCTCTCTTTCAGAAGCCACGCCCACACTTCAGATCCGCGAGGAGGAGGTGTGTTAGATTTTCCAGCGACAGAAGGTCAGGAAGGCACCAGGCCCAGATGGCGTGTCCCCATCCTGCCTGAAAGTCTGTGCTGAACAGCTGACAACCACCTTTGCACAGACCTTCAACTGTTCCCTGGAGCTGTGTGAAGTGCCCTTGTACTTCAAAAGCTCAACCATTGTACCGGTGGCCAAGAAGCCCACCATCACAGGATTGAATGACATCTGTGGTCATGAAATCCTTCGAGAGGCTAGTGTTGAGCTACCTGAAGGACATCACGGGCCCCCCTGCTCAACCCCCTACAGTTTGCCTCCTGGGCAAACAGGTCGGTGGACGATGCGGTTAACATGGGGCTGCACTACATCCTGCGCCACCTAGACACCCCAGGGACGTACGCCAGGATCCTGTTTATGGACTTCAGCTCGGCATTCAACACCATCGCTCCAAACATCCTCCACCAGAAGCTCATCCAGTTCGCGGTGCCTGCCTCCACCTGTCAGTGGATCACCAGCTTCCTGACCAACAGGAGACAGCATGTGAGGCTGGGGACCATCACAAATCCGACACCCGGACCACCAGCACTGAGGCCCCCCAGGGGTGCGTACTCTCCCCACTGCTCTTCTCTCTCTACACCAACGATTGCTCCTCAGGCGACTCTTCTGTGAAGCTCCTGAAGTATGCGGACAACACCACTCTCATCAGACTGATCTGGGACGGTGACGAGACTGCGTACAGACAGAAGGTGGTGCGACTGGTCCACTGGTGCAGCCAAAACCACCTGGAGCTGAACCCGCTCAAGACCGTGAAGATAACAGTGGACTTCAGGAGAGACCCTTCGCCACTTCCACCCCTCACCATCCTCAGTAATGCTACTCCCACCACAGACACCTTCAAGTTCCTGAGATCCACAATCTCCCAGGACCTGAAATGGACCAGCCACATAGACTCTGTCCGGAAGAAGGCCCAGCAGAGGTTGTACTTTCTGAGACAGCTCAGAAACCTGCCACAGGAGCTGCTGAAGACCTTCTAGACTGCCATCATCCAGTCTATCCTCTCCACCTCCATCACTGTCTGGTTTGGATCGGCCACCTAACAAGACAAGCACAGACTGCAACGGACAATCAGGTCTGCGGAAAAGACAATCGGGACCAACCTCCTATCCAAGACTTGTACCTGTCCAGGACCAGGAAACATGCAAGTAACATCTCTGCAGACCCTTCTCACCCAGGTCACAGTCTGTTCAAACTACTCCCCTCCGGACGGCGTTACAGAGCGCTGTACGCCAAAACCAACAGACACAGCTTCTTCCCCCAGGCTGTCGTTCTGATGAACTCACACCACTCATAGAGACTCAGAGACATCACTATGCAATAACATCCTGCTCTCGTCACTTAAATGTTGTTAGTCACCTGAATGTTGTCAATCAGTTAAATGTTGTACAGAGGCTGCAATCAACCGGAGTCAAATTCCCTGTTTGGCATGCACAAGCTTGGTCAATAAAGCTGATTCTGATTCTGAATCATAATTCTTGTTAAGAAAGCTTTGTTTTCAGGAAAAATACGATACAGCTGGGCTTTTCGTCCGACAATGCTTACGAGCAGAAAATCAGCATTCTGAAAAAGCAATGACAACGTTCCTTGATCAGCTTATGTTCAGTTGCCGGTGGGGCCGAGTTTAACGAGTGACAATTCCATGGGGGTGGGGGCAAGTTCGATGAGAGTTGATTCCCTAGGAGTGGGAGTGGCCGTTTTTTTTCGTCCACCTGCTTCCAGTCTTTCGGCCTTGGTGATCACCCTTTGGCTGGGTTCTTGGCTGTTCCTCTCCTGCCACTCTCCCTCTGGCACCTCTGCTGATTTTATCTCCAAGTACCGTATTTTCTGCACTAAAAGGCGCACTGGATTATGAGGCACACCTCGATTAAATTTTTTATTTTAGAAATTAATTCATATATAGGGCACGCCGTATTAAAAGGCGCATAGAATAGAAGATACTGCATCAAACTGGGGTTGACTGAGGTTGCGCTAAAGGGAATGTCAACCCAGCTCCCTTTCCGTATGAAAGTGATACGGTTTGGCTTCTTACTTGGTCCAGCAACCCCACTCGTTTTTTATGATCATAAACTTACTTTACTTTAAAAGAAAGAAGCGAGTGTGTGCGTTGATGCGTAATGCGTTGATTAGCTTCTTAGCTTTGGTGTCTATGTGCTGCGGTGAGTGGGGGGCGGTTCACTGTGATTGCCTCCCAATAGGCTTACCTGCATGTCAATCAAGCGATGGTGATGAAAATGATACGTTTGGCTTCTTACTTGGTCAAGCAACCCCACTCATTTCTGATGGTCATTAACTTTCTTTAGTTTAAAAGAAAGAAACGAGTGCGTGCGTTGATGCGTAATGCGTTGATTAGCTTCTTAGCTTTGGTGTCTATGTGCTGCGGTGAAGGGGGCGGGTGGTCACTGTATGCTCAACTCACTGTGATTGCCTCTCGATAGGCTTACCCTGATTGATTGAAACCTTTATTGTCCCCTCTGGGGAAAATTAGTTGTCAAACAGCTCGTGACATTTAAAAAGAGGAAGACAAACAGAAAAAACAAAGTTCACAATGCAATAAATATAACACACTGCTGGTCCAATAACATGCAGTGCAAGCTGGTAGTTTACTAAAGTGCATCATGTGCAGATAAAAAGTCTCAAGTCTCTAGCTCAGAGGTGGGCAAACTTTTTGACTGGCGGGCCGAACTGGGTTCTAAATTTGGACCGGAGGGCCGAACCAGGAGCAGATGGACGTAGTGTTTGTGTGAAGTAATATAAGCGACCTGTAAAGGTCATTGCATAAAATATTTTGGCCTTTAGTAGGTTGTAAAGCATGGATATTCCTTGTCCCCTACTGCCCCAACCGTCCCCTCCGATCCTCCAATACTTCACGTCTGACAGTCCCAAAATCCAAACTCAAATCCTTCGGTGACAGAGCCTTCTCCTGCACATCACCCCGACTCTGGAACTCTCTCCCTCAGTCTGTCTGTGACTCACCCACACTCCCCATATTTAAGTCCCGTCTAAAAACTTACCTCTTCTCCCAAGCTCATGACCTCCCCTACCCATAACTGGTTTCCTCTTCTTAAGTTTATCCGATTGTTTCCTCCCCGTCCCCCTCCCCTCATGTATGTCTTTGCCTTGTTCCCTGTAAGCGTCTTTGGGTTTTTGAAAAGCGCTATACAAATTTAATGAATTCTTATTATTATTATTATTATATTCCAAACAAGTTTTTTGAAAACAAATGCATTTATTAACAGCATTAAAAAAAATAAAAATAATTCACTAAAAAACTGCTATCAGTGATTCTCATAAAATACGACACTGTTATTATGAATAACAGTCTCCATCACTTCAGTGCCTGCAGGTCAGATTAATGAAAGATGTTTATCTTATGAGATCACATCAAACGGCAAACATTCTGACCAAATATATCTTGAAGAATCGGTGAAAGCATACATCCAAATAAAGTAATCAAAACGGCAACACGGTGAGGGGTATCTGAACATCAGAGCAGAGTTTTAACTCACAAACACCTGGTAACAGAGGTGAGGAAACGGGAAACACAGTGGCGTAGCCCCGGTTAGGACTCCCTGCGCCCCGGTTGAAAAAAATCGAGCTTTTTCGATTCTTCATTTTCATGCCGTTTTTTTCTTTCGGTCTTGCGCGAATGTGCTTGCGCTATTCTATGTGCGCGATGTTATCCATTCACCGTTTGCGTCCCGAACCCGGATGTTGTTTTAGCGATCAGCGAACGGCGTGGGTGATGTTCGATTTTTTTTCCTGTGGGCGCGCACCCCTACTGGAAAAATTCCTGGCTACGCCACTGGGGAAACACTTCCTTAAAGTAAGCCTTAAGAACTTTACAGGTTAAGATTAGTCGCAAACAGGTGGTGCATCAATGTCCTTGAGCATCCTGCATTGTTTGAAAATGAGAATGGTCGCTAGTTTCAATCCCTGCTATGTGTACAAATCATATTCAAAATGCATTTTTTTACAACAAACTTGAGAGCCTCCCCTTCATTTTCAGTGGGAACAGTGTTGTTGGTCTCCCTTTTTTGCTAGTGCGTCATAGTCTGGAGTAAAATGTGTTGTGGCAATTCTTAGGAGAGATCCGAGGTGTTGGTCCGTTTACCTCGATCTGTGACGGGTTGATTTTGATGTGGCTGAACGTCACGTCGCGTACGTCGAGCCAAATTGGCCACTCTTTTTTAAACACTCGGCACTGTGTCCACCTTGCTTTTCCTTGGGCGACTCATTTTAATAGAAGGATTCCAGGGGAAGGTTTGTGGGTGGCTTTAGCGTAAAACTGTATCTGAAAGCTCAGCGCGCAAATTACAAGAATGCTGTCGTCACAGCCCACGCTCTAAATTCGGGACTGATACAAATAGAGCGCGAGTGCGCCATGTCCGTACTACTGAGTACGTACACGCACTTGTGAGTGTGCACCGAGCTTTCTGACACGGCTTTCGGTAGTAAATGCGCAGGCGAGCGGTTCCCCATCTACTGGGGAAACGCAGTCATTGCATGCAAAATGACCAAAAAAAATTTTTAATGATACAATTTATTCAGGTTTGGCGGGCCGGATTAAACGGTCCCGTGGGCCGGATGTGGCCCGCGGGCCATAGTTTTGCCCACCCCTGCTCTAGCTCCAGGTTTGATTGTAGAGTGGGAGTGCAGCTGGAATAAACGACTGTCCAAAATCTCTGTGCTCTGACGGGGGAGGACAAATCTGTTGCTAAATTTGCTCCTCATCCCCGTCAGCTCAATGTGCAGTGGATGGGAGGGATTGGCCAACATGGCCGCCAGTTTTTTCGCCATCCTCTGTTCGACCACCGTCTCCACGCTGTCCAACCCGGTCCCCACCACAGAGCTGGACTTCTTCACTAGCTTGTTCAGCCTGGTAGCGTCCCTGGCACAGATGTTGCCTCCCCTGCAGGCCCTGGCGAAGAACAGGACACTGGAGACCACTGACTGATAAAACATTCTCAGTAGCCTCTTACAAACATTGAACGACCTCAGCCTTCTCAGGAAAAACACCCTGCTCTGCCCCTTCCTGATAAGAGCCTCGGTGTTGTCGGACCAGTCCAGTTTGTTGTTAAAGTGTACCCCCAGGTACCTATAGGAGTCCACTCTTTCAACTTCCCCTCCCTTGATGGTGATAGGGGCTGAGGTCCCTCTCATCCTCCTAAAATCCACCACCAAACCCTTGGTTTTGCTGATGTTGAGCAGAAGGTGGTTGATGTCGCACCACTTCACAAAGTTCTCCACCAGGGCCTTGTACTCCTTCCTGTCGTCTGTGATATAGCCCACAATAGAGGAGTATGTCAATCAAGCGATTCTAACCTACAGAAAAAAATAAATAAATAAATGTTATGTGATCGACCAGTAGTAGCTTACTTCGGTGACACCTCTGACCACGGTTGCCGTAATGCTGAAAGCGAAGCGACCTTGTAATTTACTCGTCGTACTAAAAGGTACTGAAACGTTGACTGAGTGCTGTGTACGAGTACGGATCAACAAATTCATCAGTTGATCCATATATAAGGCGCTCTGCATTATAAGGCGCACTGTGTTTTTTTGAGTAAATTTTAAGTTTTTAAGTGCACCTTGTAGTGCAGAAAATACGGTATACTTTCTGTAAACATGTTTCCGCCATTTTTGCACAACCGACCTTCTGCATACATCCACTCCACCCTCTGTCACACATCATCCATTCATCATCCTGACAATTTGTCATTTTGTACGGAATTACGTGAACTTTTGGGTGTGACATAAACTGTTAGCCGGGACGTGAACTTGTGATCATGCTGCATTTAGCAATTTCATTAGTACTCGATTCGTTAATGTTTCCTGACTATTTCCATGCAAAGCTTTTACCACTTACCATGCATTTGTCTATTTTTTTCTCATTCCATGCACTTACTTACTTTGTCACATACTCAGTTAATCGTGCTTCCAACTAGGGTTGTCACAAGAACTGATACTTTCGGTACCAATTCAGTACCAACACGCAAAAAATACGTCGATACCTGTTTTTTTGTGGTACCGTCAAAACCGAATATTTAACTTTTCACTTTGGAAGCTGTGTCGATTTTTGCCGGAACTGAAAGGGGCAGTATACGCATGCGAGCAGCACGGAGCAGCAGTCAGCGGCGCTGAAGAAGAAGAAAAATTCTGTCTTTCAATACAATGGCTTCAGCAAGTGGGAGTGGAAGTCCAACACGCCGGCTTGTTGAGAAGCCAGCTCGCTCAAAGAGTTGTGTGGAAATATTTTGCATTAGAGGCAGATGCAACCGGAGCAATTATAGATTCGAACAAGCCAACGTGCAAAAAATGCTTGCGAGGTTTCCACACCAAAGGTAAAGTTGGAAATTATTTATCAGTCTTACTTGTTTTTATAGATGTGACTTGAAGGCTCCATGTCACTGCTGTTCTTTTTTAATGTCTATAGTTGAATATTGTTATTATCTGGCTTGCTTGTTTTTATAGATGTGTGGCTTGAAGGCTTCATGCCACTCATGCTATATTTTAATGTATAAAGTTTAAGCAGTTTTAAATAAATTAGTGATTTTAAAAGTACAGGACTGTCTCACCCCTCCGTGAGTTGTCACCTTATCGTGGTGGAGGGGTTTGCGTGCCCCTATGATCCTAGGAGCCATGTTGTCTGGGGCTTCATGCCCCTGGTAGGGTCACCCATGGCAAACGGGTCCTAGGTGAGGTGCCAGACAAAGCACGGCTCACACAAGCCCCTTATGATGAATAACATGAATGGATTTGGTTTTCCCTCGCCCGGACGCGGGTCACCGGGGCCCCCCTCTGGAGCCAGGTCTGGAGGCAGGGCTCGAAGGCGAGCGTCTGGTGGCCGGGCCTTCGCCCGAAAAGGAAACGTGGGTCCCCCTTCCCATGGGCTCACCACCTGTGGGAGGGGCCAAAGGGGTCGGGTGCAGTGTAAGCTGGGCGGCGGCCAAAGGCAGGGACCTTGGCGGTCTGATCCCCGGCTGCAGAGGCTGGCTCTTAGGACATGGAATGTCACCTCTCTGGCTGGAAAGGAGCCCGAGCTGGTGTGCGAGGCAGAAAAGTTCCGACGAGACATAGTCGGACTTGTCTCCACGCACAGTTTGGGTTCCGGTACAAGCCCTCTCGAGAGGAGCTGGACTCTCTTCCACTCTGGAGTTGCCCACGGTGAGAGGCGTCGAGCAGGTGTGGGTATACTTATTGCCCCCCAGCTGGGCGCCTGCACATTGGGGTTCACCCCGGTGAACGAGAGGGTAGCCTCCCTCCGCCTTCGGGTGGGGGGGACGGGTCCTGACTGTTATTTGTGTCTATGCACCAAACGGCAGCTCAGAGTACCCACCCTTCTTGGAGTCCCTGGAGGAAGTGCTGGAGAGCGCTCCTTCTGGGGACTCCATCGTTCTACTGGGTGACTTCAATGCTCACGTGGGCAATGACAGTGAGACCTGGAAGGGTGTGATTGGGAGGAACGCCCCCCCCGATCTGAACCCGAGCGGTGTTCTATTATTGGACTTCTGTGCTCGACACGGATTTTCTATAATGGCTCTTGTTCAAACATAAGGGTGTCCATGTGTGCACTTGGCACCAGGACACCCTAGGCCGCAGTTCGATGATCGACTTTGTAGTCGTGTCATCGGATTTGCGGCCGCATGTTTTGGACACTCGGGCGAAGAGACGGGCGGAGCTGTCAACTGATCACCACCTGGTGGTGGGTTGGCTCCGATGGTGGGGGAAGATGCCGGTCCGACCTGGCAGACCCAAACGCTCTGTGAGGGTCTGCTGGGAACGTCTGGCAGAATCCCCTGTCAGGAAGAGCTTCAACTCCCACCTCCGGCAGAGCTTTTCCCATGTCCCGGGTGAGGCGGGGGACATTGAATCCAAGTGGACCATGTTCCGCGCCTTCATTGTTGAAGCGGCCGACCGGAGCTGTTGCCGTAAGGTCGTTGGTGCCTGTCGTGGCGGCAATCCCCGAACCAGCTGGTGGACACCGGCGGTAAGGGATGCCGTCACGCTGAAGAAGGAGTCCTATCGGGCCGTTTTGGCCTGCGGGACTCCGGAGGCAGCTGACAGGTACCGGATGGCCAAGCGGAACGCGGCTTCGGCGGTTGCTGAGGCAAAAACCCGGGCGTGGGAGGAGTTTGGCGAGGCCATGGAGAATGGACGGCTTCGAGGAAATTCTGGTCCACCATCCGGCGTCTCAGGAGGGGGAAGCAGTGCAACGTCAACACTGTTTACAGTGGGGATGGCGTGCTGCTGACCTCGACTCGGGACGTCGTGAGTCGGTGGGGAGAATAATTCGAAGACCTCCTCAATTCCACCTACACGCCTTCCATTGTGGAAGCAGGGCCTGGGGACTCTGAGGCGGACTCTCCAATCTCTGGGGTCGAAGTCACTGAGGTATTTAAAAAAACTCCTCGGTGGCAAGGCCCCGGGGTTGGATGAGATCCGCCCGGAGTTCTTAAGGGCTCTGGATGTTGTGGGGCTGTCATGGCCTACACGCCTCTACAACATTGCGTGGACATCGGGGACAGTGCCTCTGGATTGGCAGACTGGGGTGGTGGTTCCCCTCTTTAAGAAGGGGGACCGGAGGGTGTGTTCCAATTACAGGGGAATCACACTCCTCACCCTCCCTGGTAAGGTCTATTCAGGGGTGCTGGAGAGGAGGGTCCGTCGGGAGGTCGAACCTCGGATTCAGGAGGAGCAGTGTGGCTTTCGTCCTGGCCGTGGAACAGTGGACCAGCTCTACACCCTCAACAGGATCCTCGAGGGTGCATGGGAGTTCGCCCAACCAGTCCACATGTGTTTTGTGGACTTGGAGAAGGCGCTCGACCGTGTCCCTCGGGAGGTTCTGTGGAGGGTGCTTCGGGAGTACGGGGTACCGAGCCAACTGATAAGGGCGGTTCGGTCCCTGTATCACCGATGCCAGAGTTTGGTCCCCATTTCCGGCAGTAAGTCGGATTTGTTCCCAGTGAGGGTTGGACTCCGCCAAGGCTGCCCTTTGTCACCGATTCTGTTCATAATTTTTATGGACAGAATTTCTAGGCGCAGCCGAGGCGTTGAGGGGGTCCGGTTTGGGGACCTCAGCATCGCGTCTCTGCTTTTTGCAGACGACGTGGTGCTGTTGGCTTCTTCAGGCCGTGGTCTCCAGCTCTCACTGGAGCGGTTCGCAGCCGAGTGTGAAGCGGTCGGGATGAGAGTCAGCACCTCCAAATCCGAGTCCATGGTCCTCGATCGGAAAAGCGTGGAATGCCCTGTCCGGATCGGGGATGAGATCCTGCCCCAAGTGGAGGAGTTTAAGTATCTTGGGGTCTTGTTCACGAGTGAGGGGAGGATGGAGCGCGAGATCGACAGGCGGATCGGTGTAGCGTCGGCAGTAATGCGGACTCTGTACCGGTCCGTCGTGGTAAAGAGAGAGCTGAGCCAAAAGGCAAAGCTCTCAATTTACTGGTCGATTTACGCTCCTACCCTCACCTATGGTCACGAGCTATGGGTCGTGACTGAAAGAACGAGATCCCGGATACAAGCGGCCGAAATGAGTTTTCTCCGCAGGATGTCCGGGCTCTCCCTTAGAGATAGGGTGAGAAGCTCGGTCATCCGGGAGAGGCTCGGAGTAGAGTCGCTACTCCTCCACGTTGAGAGGAGCCAGATGAGGTGGCTCGGGCATCTCATCAGGATGCCTCCTGGACGCCTCCCTGGGGAGGTGTTCCGGGCATATCCCACCGGTAGGAGACCCCAGGAACGACCCAGGATGCGCTGGAGAGACTATGTCTCTCAGCTGGCCTGGGAACGCCTTGGGATCCCCCGGGATGAGCTGGATGAAGTGGCTGGAGGGAGGGAAGTTTGGGAGTCCCTCCTGAAGCTGCTGCCCCCGCGACCCGACCCCGGATAAGCGGAAGAAGATGGATGGATGGATGGATGGATGGATGGATGGATGGATGGATGGATGGATGGATGGATGGATGGATGGATGACTGTCTCAGAAAATTAGAATATTGTGATAAAGTTCTTTATTTTCTGTAATGCAATTAAAAAACCAAAAAGGTCATACATTCTGGATTCATTACAAATCAACTGAAATATTGCAAGACTTTTATTATTTTAATATTGCTGATTAAGAAAACTCAAATATCCTATCTCAAAATATTAGAATATCATGAATAAGTATACTAGTAGGGTATTCAACTAATCACTTGAATCGTCTAATTAACTCGAAACACCTGCAAGGGCTTCCTGAGCCTTGATAAACACTCAGCTTGGTTCAGTAAACTAAATCACAAGTATGGGGAAGACTGCTGATCTGACTGCTGTCCAGAGGACCATCAGTGACACCCTCCATCAGGATGGTAAGACACAAAAAAATTCTCGAAGAGCAAGCTGTTCACTGAGTGCAGTTTCAAAGCACGTCCACAAAAAGTCTGTTGGAAGGGGGAAATGTGGCAGGAAACGCTGCACAACCAAGAGAGATGACCGCAGTCTTAACAGCATTGTGAAAAAGAGTCGCTTCTAGAATTTGGGGGAGCTTCAAAGACAGTGGACTGAAGCTGGAGTCCAGGTATCAAAAGCCACTGTTCACAGACGCGTCCGGGAAATGGGCTACAATAGCCGTATTCCCATGGTCAAGCCATTTCTGAACTCAAGACAACGGAAGAAGCGTCTGACTTGGGCTATGGAAAAGAAGCACTGGACAGTTGCAGAGTGATCCAAAGTCCTCTTTTTAGACAAAAGCAAGTTTTGTATTTCATTTGGAAGTCAAGGCGCCAGAGTCTGAAGAAAAGGCTGGAGAGGAGCAAAATCCAAGTTGCTTGAAATCCAGTGTGAAGTTTCCACAGTCAGTGATGGTTTGGGGAGCCATGTCAGCTGCTGCTGTTGGTCCACTGTGTTTCATCAAGTCCAGAGTAAATGCAGATTTTAGAGCACTACATGCTTCCGTCTGCTGAAAAGGTCTATGGAGATGATTTCATTTTCCAGCATGATCTGGCACCTGCCCACAGTGCCAAAACCACCAGTAAATGGTGTACTGACCATGGCATTACTGTCCTCGATTGGCCTGCCAATTCCCCTGACTTGACCCCCATAGAGAATTTGTGGGGTATTGTGAAGAAGAAGTAATCCGTGCAAAATGATTCCAACCAAGTACTGAGTGCATCAATGGACATTTTCAAATGTTTGATTTTGTTTTGCTGTTATAAATCTTCTCCAGCTCAGTGACCTAGTGGTAGAGTGTCCTCCCTGAGACTGGAAGGTTGTGGGTTCAAACCCCGGCCGGGTCATACCAAAGACTATAAAAATGGGACCCATTGCCTCCCTGCTTGGCACTCAGCATTAAGGGTTGGAATTGGGGGGTTAGATCACTAACTGATTCCCGAGCGCGGCACCGCTGCTGCTCACTGCTCCCCTCTCCCCCAGGGGATGGATTAAAATCACACGGGGATGGGTTAAATGCAGAGGACAAATTTCACCACACCCAGATGTGTGTGTGACGATCATTGGGACTTTAACTTTAACTTAACTTTAACTTTTCTTTTACTTGGTCTGAGGAAATATATTAATATTTTGAGATAGGATATTTGAGTTTTCTTAAGCTGTAAGCCATAATCAGCAATATTAAAATAATAAAAGGCTTGCAATATTTCAGTTGATTTGTAATGAATCCAGAATGTATGACATTTTTGTTTTTTTAATTGCATTACAGAAAATAAAGAACTTTATCACAATATTCTAATTTTCTGAGACAGTCCTGTATGTGTATTCTGTTGTTTTGTTGTTTTTTACCGTGGTACCGAATTAGTATCGAGAATCGTGGAAAATCACAGGTATTGGTGCCAACTACTGAAATTCTGGTATCGTGACAACCCAACCCTACTCTGTCCAAGGCTGGCGTCTAGCGTTAGGCAACATACGACGTCACATCAAGCATTAGGCAAAACACAAGATATAATCAAGCATTCAGCATTCTTAGACGCCCTTGGCAATTTCCGTAATTTAGAAAAACATCTGTCATGCATTGAACAGTTTAAAAGGTCATTAAGCTATTCAGGCAATATACCCAAAATTATTTGTTATTTCAAAGTACACAAGAATACAGATCAGATCATGAAGTTATAAAAACATTTCTCTTGACCACTTAGAGAGTGGTATAAAAAAATGTCTAGTTATGTAATCTTTATTGATTTGGATTGGAGGGATAATTATATGCTTACAATTTCCTTTTATTGATTTAATGTGTGAATATAATTGTGTGCCTATGTACTTTAATCAATGAGGTGTGAGCATATCTGTGTTTGTAGCTAGGTGGGACTTTTTGGAACCCATTTTCTTCAATGGGCTTGTGGCCCTGGGGCATTTGTGTGTGGCGCAGCAGAAATCGCCGTATCCTGCAGAAGATTAATTGGATCAAACTTAATGAACATACTAAAGAATGAAATATTGCTGTATACAATTTGTAATGCCAGTCTTGTTTTTTTTGTGTGAAACTAAAACAAAATCGAAGTGTATATACCGTATTTTTCGCACCATAAAGCACACTGGATTATAAGGCGCACCCTCATTTAATTTTTTATTTTAGAAATTATTTCATATATAGGGCGCACCGGATTAAAAGGCGCATAAAATAGAAGCTATACTGCAACAAACTGAGGTTGACTCATCATCATCATCGGTTTAAAGTCCACTTTCCAGGCGCCGCTGGGTTGGACTGGATTCTCAATATGGCTTTCTTCCACCGGGGACGGTCCATGGCCATCTCGTGGTTGAGAGTGCCTATACTGAGAAAATCTTTGGAGCAAAACTTTTTACAGCCGGATGCCCTTCCTGACACCAACCCAAGGGGAAATTGATTTTCTGTAGGGGTTGACTCCCTTAGCCCATTCTTCTCCCGAGGAGCCCACTGGGCAGTGGTACTATTTAACCCAGGGGTGTCCAAACTTTTTGCAAGGAGGGCCAGATTTGATAAAGTGAAGGGGCCCGGGGGCCAATAGTTTTTTCGGACATTTTTTAACTACAAAAATGTCATGCAAATACACACTGTTATAAAACAAATTTCATTGTCACAATTGTCTTTATTTTTCAAATGACAAAATAACCAAATATGAGTCACTCAGGCAGATGTGAACAACTCTAAAAACACAAATTCTGCCTTTCATTCATATCTGAAGAGTCAGATAACATTGAACAAACTGTATGAAATACCTTAAATTTACATGAGTTTAAAATTACTTTTGCCTCATGAACATTTTAAACGGGAGTTATAAGTAATGCAAAGTTGTCTGTTATTATTAAAACTTAAAACTAGTGAATTTTGCTCTTGTCATTTACATTATCTTTCAGAAAATAATAGTTTGTGTCAGGTTTACAGGTCCATAACATCAACAGTCTTAACATGGCCACTTCGTAGCTTGCTTTAGTAATATTTATTTTTGACTCACAGTCCCGTGTGAAGAATCGCTGTTGTGATGCCAGTTCAGCTTGGAGCTGCTTCACTTTATCAGCGCGGTCACTCCCTGTTAGCTGGTCGTTTGTGTTCGCATGTTTAGTCTGATAGTGTCTCTTTAAGTTGAAATCCTTAAACAAGGCAACCGTCTCTTTACAAACTAACCTTTAGGACAATGTAGTATTGCTCCAAATGTTCGTTTAATTTCCTTTAGAGGTCCGTTTGCGCGTGTTAGCACGATCGCGAATTAGCATATTTCCGCTAACTCGTTAGCCTGCCCAGTACTTCTTCTTTGCTGCGGGCCAATAAAAACTGGACCGCGGGCCGCAGTTGGCCCGCGGGCCGTAGTTTGGACACCCCTGATTTAACCCATAGTTGGGGGCTGGTTCGTGGGCACCAGGGCGTGTCCACACACCGGTGGGCCTGCGTGCCGCACGTCTATGGGCCAAACCTCCTCCGAGTCCCTCGTAGATTAGCCTGGGTCCGTGTTGTACCCAGTTACCATGTGTCGTCGCGTGGAGGCACTACATAGGGCTTGCTGTTAGAGAGGCTATGTACTGGCAGGGAGAGACTTACGCACTCGGCTCTCCCGTTCGCATACTGCTAGCCAGCGGTGAGGGTTATCAGTGAGAAGTGACATGCACTGGGCACTCCACCAACACACTAGACGCACCATAACAACCCGACTTGGTCTTATGAAGTCAGACACAAACTGAGGTTGACTAGGGTTGCGGTATGCATCCACTAGCCAATAACCAATGAGCCCTCTGTAAACAATCGCGTTTCTCAAACTATCTCCTATAAAATGATTGGAACTGACTAAAGTTCGATCTAACACATTGGTACTGCTTACTTATGTTTCCCTTCCATATCGATCCGTAAATTTACTCGAAGCATTAATGGAGCAGCCTATTTTGAAATGAAATAGCCTCGTGCATATAGCAGCTATCATTATAGCATTAGCCACCCGCAAACTCCCTTGAGCCTCAGCAAAGTGTCGTGGCAGCCCCCTGTAAACAATCACGTTTCTCTAACTCTCTCCCATAAAAGTGATCAGAACCGACTAAAGACTGATTTAACACATTGGTGCTGCTTATTTACGATTCCGTTGGATATTGAGCCGTAAACGTACTCGAAAACATTAACGGAACAGCCTATTTTGAAATGAAATAGCCTCGCGGATACAACAGCTATTCAGTGACGCCCCCTGACCACGGTTGCCGTAATGCTGGGAAGCGATGCGACCTTGTAATTTACTAGTTGTACTGAAACGTACTGAAACATTTTGGCAGAGCGCTGTGTACAACCAGTATGGATCAACAAACTCATCAATTGATCCATATATAAGGCGCTCTGCATTATAAGGCGCACTGGGTTTTTGAGTAAATTTTAAGTTTTTAAGTGCGCCTAATAGTGCAGAAAATACGGTAATGCGCCAAATTAACTAAATTTCTTGTTGAGATCTGGGCGGGACAAGCCAAAAATAAACAAGCAAAAATTATTTTTATGCAGTAAAAAACATTGAGTGGAACTGAAATACTAATCTCTGATTCTGTTTTTCCTTTTAGGGATTGCTGGTTGCTCTAATGAGAGCTCATGGAGAAGATAGATTTTCAGAGGTGGTTGGAGTCAATCTCTACCACTTTCCTTACACTAAATGACCAGCAGCGTAACCAGTCATTGGACCACATCATATTCCTCAGTGGTGCGGCCCAGCTTCGCCATTTGTCAAATGGCTTGGAAGCACTGCTCAAACGTGACTTTCTGCGACTCCTGCCTCTGGAACTGGCTTTCTATTTGCTGCGCTGGTTAGATCCACAGACTTTACTGTGTTGCTGCCTCGTCTCCAAGCGCTGGAATAAAGTAAATATTTCAGCAATGTTTGTTTATAAGATGTGTGAAATTGATTTCGCTAAATTATAAAACATGAAATATTTTCACGCATATAAACAAATTTATTGTCTGGCTCTGCAATGGCACAGATCTCAAAATTAATTAATTCTTTCATTGCAGCCAATTGGTATGTTCCCGAGGGTCAATCAAGGCGCTTTTCCGTTAGCCCAGCTGGACACCAAAACGACCTTGCTTGGCTTCGGATGTTCGTTTTTCCATTGGATTTTTTCAGGGACGAGCAATAGCATTGGAACCAAATTTCAGAAATATCTCGGTGACATGACTGGTTGAATGGAGGCCGCCAAGGTAGAGATTAATTTTAACAAAAGGGAAAAAAACACCTCGTACTGAAGAAAAAAGAGGGATTGCAAAAAGTTAAACACAAAGTGCTCCAAAAGGGAGAGTTCTTGACAAAGTGCAGTGAAAGGGACTATGAAAAACTAACAATGAAAGGGTTGTCACTGTAGCGACAAGACGAGGGCGAAGCGATTCGGGAGCCGCAAACTATATAACACATGAGGATAAGTTGGAACAGGTGGATTTTATTGTCTACATTGGAGAGGGATATAGGGCGGTAACTAGATGGCAGCGTTGGGTCTTTATTTTGTTTAAGAAGGAGTGAATTGATACTGTAATGGTGCTAGCTGGAGGTTTTGATTTTTGTATTGATTTGTTTTACATTCTAATGAAAAGTGGAGCTAACGTGGACCAGAAATGTCTTTAGAACTCAGCCGGGAAGCCATCAGGGCCTGGAGCTTCATTATTCGGTATGCTTCTTCGTGCTGAACACAGTTCTTTCTGTTATAGTTAGTTCAAGGTTAGATATTTGACGTTCGTTGAAATGAGGTAATTCAATGCTGTTGAAAAAAAGAGTCAATGTCTTCCTGGGTAGGGTTTATTTCTGAAGTATATAGGTGGCTGTAGAAGTAAAAAACCTATTTCGTCTGGTGAGCTGGTTGGCTTCCCTGCTGGGTTCTTAATGAATGCAATCATTGCTTTTTTCTTATTTCGTTTGATTTGGGATGCTGAGTATTTACCTGATTTATTGCTATGATGGAAGGAATCTTACCTTAATCGATGTATCAAAAATAGTTTGTAATGTTTGTTAATTGTTTCATTGAGATCGAGGTGACATTTTCTGATTTCATTCTGGGTTTCTTCTGTTGGATTGTCTGTTTTCTAGATAACAAATTTTAGCTACCAGGACTACTTCATGTTCTTTTTCCCTTTTCTTTGTGTGTGATGAGAATGAGATTATTTTCCCTCTTTGTACTGCTTTTCCTGTATTCCACAGAAGGGATGGAGATAATTCAGGAGAACCAATCATTTGTAGAAATAATTTTGAGTATTTACGAACGACTATGGGAATTCAGGGCTATTTGCTGGAGCAACAGAAAACATGTATGCCATTATTTTCAGTAGATGGACATTCTTTAAAAAAATGAATAACAAAAGTAAACTGAAATATAAAGTTTTAAATATTAAAGTGGTATGAGGAAATGTAAAATTTCCATTTCAATTTCATTTTTAATTTACAATTATCGCTTTCATTTAACTGGCTGAAAACCTTCTCTAGTATTTGCATAATGTTACTACAGCTATCACATTTTGTACATTTTCACACATCTTTTACTGGGAAAGCACTGCATGAAAAACAACTTGTAGGATATGTTCTTTTTAAGTCTGGTTCCTATGATTTTAGGCTGTTCAAACATTCTCTCCCTTTAGGTGATTAATTCATGCACAGAAGTGTGGCAGAACGTTTGTCGGGAGCTTGGCTGGAGAATTGATGAGTCCATTCAGGATGCATCTCATTGGAAGGCTGTCTACCTGAAGGCTAAACTGCGTATGATTCAACTAAAGGACCAGAAGGCTTTTGAGACATCCTCACTCATTGGCCACAGTGCTCGTGTGTATGCTCTCTATTATAAGGATGGTCTTCTCTGCACAGGTATGATTATGCTTAATTTACAGTGATTTTAGTTCATTAAATAAACAGTCATCAGACAAAGTACCGTTTTTCCCATGTATAATGCGCAAAATTTAACTAATTTATTGTCCTAAAATCTGGGGTGCGCATTATACATGGGTACAATTTATTTATTTTTTTCCTTTTTTTTTTTTTTTTTTTGAAGAAAATCATGGTACAACAATTTTTGAAGAAAATCTTGTCACGGATGGAGTGTGGAAAGGAGCGGGGCGACCAAGTGCAGCTTGGACCAGGGTTTATTGGAGGAACTCAAAACACAGACTTGGTAAACTAATTGTGATAAATAACTGGAACATCACTCAAATATTGGTGATCCCGTTGAGAGTCTCACATATTTCTTCGCTATCGAGTTTGCTACTGCATGCGCAGTGATACTGACCGGCAGAATAACATCTGGTTGTTCCCAAAGATGATCTTTTTTCTGAAATAATTTTACGTTTACGGACTTAAGTAACCCGGCCGGGTCATACCAAAGACTATAAAAATGGGACCCATTGCCTCCCTGCTTGGCACTCAGCATTAAGGGTTGGAATTGGGGGGTTAGATCACCAAATGATTCCCGAGCGCGGCGCCGCTGCTGCTCACTGCTCCCCTCTCCCCCAGGGGATGGATCAAAATCACACGGGGATGGGCCAAATGCAGAGGACAAATTTCACCACACCCAGATGCGTGTGTGACGATCATTGGGACTTTAAAAAAAAAAAAAAAAAAAAAAAAGTCAAAATTTGGGTGCGTATTATACATGGGTACAGGCTTTTTTCCAGCATCGACATGCCATTTTTAGGGTGCGTATTATACATGGGGGCGCATTATACATGGAAAAAAACGGTACATTTATTTTATTTTCAGTGGAATTCACTTTAAACTAGACCTGCGAGCAGCAATTAAGGGCCCTCGCAGCCCTGACACAGTAATACGGCATTTCACAATATTTTTATATCGTCAATGAATGAAACCAGTTGCTGCTTACTGTTAATAGGGGAATATCTAAATTCCAGACATGGTTCAAAAGTAATAAATTGTCACTCAACAAACTTCATGCTATTTTAGAGAAGGAGCAATAACTAGGAAATAAAGTTAATGGTAAATGGCTCTACTATTCAAAGAGTTAATGAATATAAAATATCAGGAGTAACGGTGGATTACCTTTTGGAAACCTTGTACCTGGAAGCACACGTACATAAGAAATTAGCAACAGTATATCTCCTGTGAAGGCTACAAAATAAAGTTAATACTTCAACATTAAAAATAGTTTCTTCAGCACTAATAGCTTTGGAGAATAAGTCACCCCAGCAATAAAATGCATAATAAAGAAGAAAAAGACACATAAGTCGCATTTTTAGGGGAAATTTATTTGATAAATTCTAACACCAAGAACAGATATGTCATCTTGAAAGGCAATTTAAAATAAAAATATGAACGGTAGGTATGCTAATGTTACACAAACACATAAACAAGGAACTGAAAACGTGCCTGATTAAGAGTTATTCAAATAACTATAGCATAAATAACATGCGAACAAGTTTATCAAACCATCTGTGTCACTCCAAATCATTAAATCCAAAGAAATCTTCATCCTCAGTGTCACTTTTAAACAACTCCGTTTACTCCGGAAGTAAAAGATGCAGCGCTTCCTCTTCTACGTGGCTTACGTCAGACTCATTGTCAGTTGCAGTTCCAATTATTCCAAAGGCCGAGAGCGCCCTCATGCAGTTTAGTGTGAAAATAACATGAAATGATATAATGGGTTAATAATTTCACACATAAATCGCACCTCCGGCCAAACTATGAAAAAAACTGTGACTTGTAGTCCGGAAAATACGGTATACTATGTTGAGGTTTGGAGGTCACACTTAGCAATCTTCATTGGAACCTCTTTTCAAGCAGCAAAAACGTGCAATGAGAATTCTGTATTATAAACCTTTTAATTTCCACACAAATTACTTTAATGCTGCAGTTCTTAAATTAATCAAGTGAATTTCATTACAAAGTATGTTCAAGGCTTCCATAAATATGTTGCCTGACAATATGCAATTTTTATTCGAGTAAAGGAAAGTAACATTTTATTTCTCACAAGGTATTTACATATTAATAAAACAATGTCAGTGTTACTATGACATGTAAACATAATATAATGCTCTGTAGGTAATCTGAAATTACAAACAGGTGCTTGTGCTCTAGATCAGCGGTCTGACCTTTATAGCACCACGGACCGAATTATTGTCAGACAATATTTTCACGGACCAGTGTTTGATGTGTGGTGAATTCTTCGGTGCTCAGCTGGTCCTCGGGAACACGCGGTGGCAGGTGGCTGGCTCAGGGAAGGAAAACTTCAGTGACACACGGATGACTGGAAAAAGATTTTATTCAACCGATCTCAGAATGAAGTGTCTCACGCCCAGGAAAAAGGTCGGTTGTGTGCCTGAGACGGTCCTGCAAACCTTATATGGTCTTCCTAGGATGCTTTCATGAGTACATGCACCTGCATCCCGTATCTTCTGGCGTCAGTAATTCTACATTCCTGGAGCCAGACGCTGACATCCCGTACCAAGCACTGCTATCTCGTACCAGGCACTGATATTTTATGACTGGACCAGTGCCTGACCTAATACAAAAACAAGGCCTCAACAATAGACTACATACAATGAATGAATGAATGGATGGACGGACGGATGGATACTTTATTGATCCCCAGATTGAGAGTATACCGATGAAATTATACTACAGATGACATCACGATTTTTGCGAAGAAAACTCCCATGCAACTTTACTCTGTGTCCTCATAACACCGCGCCAACAACATAACATGAGTAAGAAACCGCAACCTGCGGAGTTAAATAACTTCAGACCAGTCACGCTGACCAGTCACACATGATGAAGATTCTGGAACGATTGCTGCTACACTGCCTCATGTTCGGCATGCTCTCGACCCTCTACAATTTGCGTATCAGGAGAAGGTGAGGGCGGAGGATGCTGTTGCCTGCATGCTGCATCCCTCTATCTCTCACCTGGACAAGGAAAAAGGGGCTGTGAGGATTACGTTCCTAGATTTCTCCAGCGCCTTTAACACCATTCAGCCTATGCTCCTAAGAGATAGAATGTTGATAATGGGCGTGAGCTCACGCCTGAGGGCAAGGATTATGGGCTTACCTGATAGTCATGGGTGGCTGTAGGTCAGGCACGGTGAGGAGCAGCGTGTGAGGTAACGCAGATAACAGTGCACTCTCCCTTCCACTTCGCCCTGTACACTCTTGACTTCTGCCATGTGCAGAAGTTTGTGGACGACACCGCAATTGTTGTCTATAGAGAAGGATGGGAGGAGGAGTACAGGAGCCTGGTCCGGCGCTTCGCCAGTTAGTGTGGCTCCAACCCTCTGTACCTAAACACCGCCAAGTTTAGGGAAATGGTGGTGGACGTCAGGAGGCCCAGGCCTTATCCTGACCCAGTGACCATCAATGGAGACTGTGTGGAGATCAGTGATGTGCGGTGAGGTTCATGACTGGGGAGGCACTGACGTCACCCCCCGGTAAAATTTGTCTGGCACCTAACCGTGTCACAAAAAAGGTTGGGGAACGCTGCTCTAGTGTGGCATATTCATTATTTAATTAGAACTATTATAATTGAAATCTGGGCGGCTCGGTGACGCTCTGGGTAGCACGTCCGCCTCACAGTTAGGAGGGTGCGGGTTCGATTCCACCTCCGGCTCTCCCTGTGTGGAGTTTGCATGTTCTGCTCGGGCCCGCGTGGGTTTTCTCCGGGCACTCCGGTTTCCCCCCCACATCCCAAAAACATGCTTGGTAGGCCGATTGAGCACTCCAAATTGTCCCTAGGTGTGAGTGCGAGTGCGAATGGTTGTTTGTCTCTGTGTGCCCTGCGATTGGCTGGCAACCGGTTCAGGGTGTCCCCCGCCTACTGCCCGAAGACGGCTGGGATACCGAAAACATACCTGTCTGGAGCCGCAAAAATCTAAAAGCCTTTTATAATGCAACATAGACTGTCAATACATAAGTTGTATGCCTACTATTAAAATAATTTAATGAAAAATAATGGTGTCAATTTGATCATTTCTTCTTGCGGCCCATTAGAGTTCACGTACCTGCATAGCAGCGCTGTCTGTTTGATATTGGTCACGTCACACGATTCATCCATGACAGGCAATTGAGAAAGCTGGAGCTGAATTGATGTCGTTGATTTGCTGATCGGTGATATTGTTTGTGCGGAGAGGCATGTCTTTAATTTTCTGAATGATCTCGGTTTTGTTTTTGAAGTTTGAAAATAGGCACTCTGATATTTTAATGAATGAATCCTTCATGTACTCAGTAAATGGTTTTCCGCATTTTATTATCTCCCGGGCTGCAACAAAACTTGCAGCAGTCGTAGAGTTTGGAGATGCAATCCACTTCTTGAAACTGTTTCTTCAGTCCTCAAATTTCTCCACCAGCACTGCAATTCCACCTTTCCTCTCAGTTGCAACTGGGTGATCAGCAACAAATTTAGCATGCTTTAGCTGAAAATGTCACTCCGAATTCCTCTTCTTATTTGACAACTTCTCATTGCAAATCAAACATGCAGTGCTTCAGCATTGGCAATGAAAGCAAAGAGTTAAGTCCTTCTTTCTTAAAGCCTCTGCTCTCATCAGCAATGTTTCTCTTTTTGCCTTTTGAATCCATGGCCCATCACTCACACACCTGTTTGTTTACAACTCACCTGTGCTGTGTCGCAGGCTATGACGCAATTTTGCTATTTGGCGTCATTCTTAAATTCGGTATTTTTTAAATATATTTACAACTACATACATTTTTACAGCGTAAGAATGGTTGAGTCATGATTACCATCTAAAAACCGTATTTAAATAACCACAAAAAAAAAAAAAAACATTTTCACGCATTTTTGCAAAAACTCCAGGGAGCCGCTAGGGCTGTGCTAAAGAGCTCCATGTGGCTCTGGAGCCGCGGGTTGCCGACCCCTGGTATAGACTAAGAATCAGAGAAACACATCATTTGCAAAATAATTCAGAATGCAGTGTTTATTATTGAAGTCATAATTTTGGTATAGTGACTACACTAACTGCATAATGTTTTATTTTCTAGGATCCGATGATCTCTCTGCAAAATTATGGGATGTACGCACTGGGCAATGCATTTATGGAATTCAGACTCACACCTGTGCCACAGTGAAGTTTGATGAACAAAAGCTTGTGACTGGGTCCTTTGACAACACCATTGCATGCTGGGAATGGAGCACAGGAGCCAAAATTCAGCACTTTCGGGGCCACACAGGAGCAGGTTGGTTCAGTCGACAGGCTTGCTGATTGATTGAGGATCATTATATAAATGTGTTTCTAAAACAAAATTTGTTCAATTATTCTAAACACAGTTGAAGATTAATCCAATCTTAATCTAACAGAAAAAGGGTGGTCGAGAAATAAAGATAAGATTTACGGGGAAAATAAGCTTTAGGGGATTTAGGGTCTCTGTCATTGCAATTAGGTAAGATAGCTAAAGCTTATATGTGACTCAAAAGAGATGACCAGGTCTCATCAGGAGGTTAGGGAACCCTTAAAGGTGAACAGAAATGTCTCAAGTTTTATGGAGAGTAGTAGCTCCCTGATGCACCTGCCATGAGAGGGAGGCCGAGGGAGTGTCCTGTTAAGAAGTATAAGACGACTAGCTAGCATGGTGTTAAAGGCAGGTTCGTAGCAGTTTTGAAGCCACCGGAGTGCCAAATAAAGCCACACATGATTCAGGGGAGATAGCTGCACCATATGGTGTGTTAAGTGTGTTAGAAAATCTGTCTAACTTTTGGCAAGCCTGGGGCAGGACCAAAACTTATAGGAATGGTCTGCTTGGGACAAGTTCACATCTATTGCACGTATCTATCACATTGGGGAAAATCCGAGATCGTCTTAAATTTGTGTTTTGAGAATTGTGCACCACTTTACAAGACCATGCTTTGCACAGATTGGAAATGAGTGCCCGAAATGTAGCACCTGTTGCCAATAATTGTCGGGTATTGTGGTACCCAGACCCCTTTTCTAGGATTCCCTTAGACCGGAAGGCGGGTTCACTATTGTATTGCTAATTGTTAATGATAGAGATTAGCCATTTATTTCTTAGATTGATAGCTAATAACCATTTTAACCAAGTTAACCTGTCCTACCAGGGATGTTAGGAGACCAGGTTGTAAAATTGTAAAATTATTGGCATAATATCTGCTACAAACAAAAGCCTTGAGTCTAACCACAGTCCAACACATGGCTATCCTATGTCTTATTTTTATCGCATTTGAATTAAGATGAGACACCATCAGTGATAATAATGAGAATCAGAATCAGTTTTATTGACCATTGATCTCAGCCTCTGTACGACATTATAGTGACTGACAACATTCAGGCAACTAACAACATTTAAGTCGCGAGAGCAGGATGTTATTGCACAGTGATGCCTCTGAGTCATCATGAGTGGTGTGAGTTCATCAGAGCGACAGCCTGGGGGAAGAGGCTGTCTATGTCTGCTGGTTTTGGCATACAGCGCTCTGTCACGGCATCCGGAGGAGAGTAGTTTGAACAGACTGTGACCTGGGTGAGAAGGGTCTGCAGGGAGGTTACTTGCACGTTTCCTGGTCCTGGACAGGCAGGTTGGATAGGAGGTTGGTCCCGATTGTCTTTTCCGCAGACCTGATTGTCCGTTGCAGTCTGTGCTTGTCTTGTTTGGTGGCCGATCCAAACCAGACAGTGATGGAAGTGCAGACGATAGACTGGATGATGGCAGTCTAGAAGGTCTTCAGCAGCTCCTGTGGCAGGTTGAACTTCCTGAGCTGTCTCAGAAAGTACAACCTCTGCTGGGCCTTCTTCCGGACAGAGTCTATGTGGCTGGCCCCTTTTTTTGAATAAATGCAATGGAGTTTAGACAAATGTATCGCTTCTCTTGTTCACAGCAGTGTTCATCTCATGATGTCAGACAAACAAGGATGTTATTGCTTAAGGCGAGCAGTATGGACCTCTCAACGATGTCATTGTTCAATCCAGGATGTCATTTTTCAAAGCGACATATTGTCAAGTCTAAGTACCATCAGACATTATTTTACACACTATAACAAAGAGGAGAAGACAACCAGGATTGGTTTACTCGCGAGGAGAATTGCAGAGCGCGTTCTGGTTACATTCTCCATCAATTCTGAGTTCTTACTCTGCGTACTCCTCTTTTTAATGTTTTGGTTGCCCTGGTTACAGAGGCATTGTTACACGAAAAGGAGGGGGTTTGGAACTGTAGCAACGCTGCCTATTTAAGGAATGTTAGTGACCATCGTCGACCCGTGACCCCAGCACTGGAATTGCAGAGTCTGTCCTGTTTCCTCAACCAGTTGGCTTCTCCATGGTTGGCTGACTTGTCCTCGACTGTGATCAGATAACTTGAAGCACGTTGAATGCCGCTTTCCTGTGGAACAATGCAATTAAACCTTTGCTAAGTTTATCTTCTTGGTAAACTAACGCAACACACAATAATAATGAGTAAATAACCCTAAACACTTCATGCTTCAGACCCGAGACTACGCGCGAGCGCAGGCACGCTCATCAGTCTCACCCGCTTAAAGGGCAGGCCAACTTTGCTGTTGCGCCCTTCGTCATGTTCACATTCAACATCTTTCAATGTTTTCTACACATTTGTCGTCTCTTATTCTCATCCTATCAAGCCACCGTTCTAGTAACTTTCTGCCACACACGCCTTATTTTCTCTACTACCACACCTTGCTCAACTTAGTTTCTCTAACCAACTTAAACACACCATCGTCCACTTCTCAATTTCCCTATTACATTCTCCATGACTAATTTCTTCCATAGAACACACATCTCACTCAGACACACGTATACACACCCACTCAAGAGATCCTCTGCGCACACACACACACCAGCACAAAAGGATGTAAAACGAAATAAATGGACGACTGCTCCTCAGTTGTTCACAGTAAATTTGAACTGGATATCTCTTTTTCTACAGGTAGGCGCATCAAGCATCCCAGGATCACTAGCACCCCCTGCCATAAGGCTGGAGAACCTTTTTTCGTAGCCTCCGTAAGATTTCTTTTCAAAGCCGTTTTGTTCATCTAAAGCAGGGGTCACAACCTTTTTTAAACCGAGAGCTACTTCCTGGGTACTGATTAAGGCAAAGGGCTACCAGTTTGACACACATTTCTGAAATAGCCAATTTGCTCAATTTGGCTTTCGCTATGTGTTATTATTGTCATTTCCAGTTCACATGTAAGTGTGATTTTAACAAGAATAGCAAAAATACAGTCAAACCTTGGTTTTTGACCACAATCCGTTCCAGAAGGCGGTTCGAGAAGCGAATCGGTGGAATTCCGAATCTATTTTTTCAATTACAAATAATGGAATTTTTTAAAATCCGTTTCAAGACAAAAAACTCCGCCTTTTTTAAGCATTCTTTTAGTTGCGCATATTTGTCCGATCGCGCAACCGCAGCGCACCGCCGAACGCGCAACAGTAGCGCGTCGCCGACCGCGCAACTGCACCGCGCTGGTCGCATTATTGTGACAGAGCCCTCGCTGAAATTTAGAAAATATTTATAAAGTCCTGATGTACTTTCCAAAATTTAAGTGGACCTAAGTGCGCAGGGAGCTTAATTTTGTCCAATCGCGCAACTGCAGCGCACCGCCGAACGCGCAACAGTAGCGCGTCGCCGACCGCGCAACTGCACCGCACTGGTCGCATTATTGTGACAGAGCGGTCGCTAAAATTTAGAAAATATTTTTAAAGTCCTGATGTACTTTAAAAATTTTTTAGTGGACCTCAGTGCGCAGGGAGCTTACCGTTTTTTTCCGTGTATAATGCGCCCCCATGTATAATACGCACCCTAAAAATGGCATGTTGATGCTGGAAAAAAGCCTGTACCCATGTATAATACGCACCCAATTTTTTTTTTTTTTTTTTTTTTCTTTTTTTTTTTTTTAAGTCCCAATGATCGTCACACACGCAGGGAGGCAATGGGTCCCATTTTTATAGTCTTTGGTATGGTCTTAACTAGGCTGGATGTATTTTTTTTTGTCGGCGTTGATTTCTCCGACTGCCCATAAAGGCACCACCGCGATCAGATGAAAAGAGAGGAAAGTGACGTGCGGACATGTGAAAAAGGCGGCTCTGTATGGGAGAGACGTTGAAGAGGAATAAAAACACCCTTGGAAACCAAAACTTGCCCCTCGTCGTGACTCGGAGCCGCAACAAATGTTTCGGATTTGTGTAGGGTACATTGTGACAGCAAACGAGCAGGTGATCGAGCAAGCGTCTGATACGAGAGCATTGCGTTCGTATGGAGCGTGTTTGAAGTGAACAGCAGAGACGAAAGGAACAAGGCAAAGTGTTGTGAAAGAAAATATTACCTGTAATACGCATTTTGTTATTTGCTGATTGTATTAAACTATCACATTCATTGTCAGTCAAGAAGAGAAGAGGACTATTATCCCTTCTTTGACGAAATGACCAGAGCACAGTACAAACACACTATTGTTCTTGTAACGTGTTTTGTATTTAAGTCCTGTCTGCCCCTCGCTCACCGTCGGATCATTGCATGTGTTACTGTCATGATGTCTGTTTGGTTTCTGTTCCTGTCTTGGGTAATGTCACCCTGTCTTTTTGTTCCACGTCTTTGTCGGTCAGTCCTGTTGTTGGTTTTGTTGTACCATGATTTGTTTAAAAAAAAAAAAAAAGAAAAAAAAAAATAAAAAATTAAAAAAAAATTGTACCCATGTATAATGCGCACCCCAGATTTTAGGACAATAAATTAGTTAAATTTTGCGTATTATACACGGAAAAAAACGGTAATTTAGTACGATCGCGCAACCACAGCGCACCACCAAACGCGCAACCGTAGCGAGTCGCCAACCGCGCAACTGCACCGCGCTGGTCGCATTATTGTGACAGAGCTGTCGCTAAAATTTGGAAAATATTTTTAAAGTCCTCATGTACTTTCCAAAATTTAAGTGGACCTTAGTGCACGGGGAGCTTAATTTTGTCCGATCACGCAACCGTAGCGCGCCGGGCGCTCACTGTCGCATAGCTTTAAGAGCGTCTTTGTGTTTTAGGATGGCTTTACTACGCCCACTTGCTTTCTTTGGAGGCATGATTAGGGGTTTATACACTCCTCAAAGTAACAAAAATACAATAAAAACAGAGTCAGTCGGCATCCAAGCCGCGCGGTCGGGTTTTCTCGGGTCCTCCCGGCTCATCTCGCGAGGTTCGACCTCCGAATTTTGTTCGACAACCGAAGCACAAAAAAAATCTTTAATTTTTTGTCCGAATTCCGATTATTTCGAGAACCGGGACGTTCGAAAACTGAGGTTTGACTGTAAAATAAATAGATGCAACTCACTGACAAGTGCCGCTATTTGAGCTAATTTTAGAACAGTCCTGCGGGCGACTCATGCGGTCCTCACGGTCGACCTGGTGCCCGCGGGCAACGTGTTGGTGACCCTTGATCTAAAGCAGGGGTGTCCAAACCTTTTGCAAGGAGGGCCAGATTTAATAAAGTGAAGGGGCCCGGGGGCCAATAGTTTTTTCGGACATTCTTTAACTACAAAAATGTCATGCAAATACACACTGTTATAAAACAAATTTCATTGTCACAATTGTCTTTATTTTTCAAATGACAAAATAACCAAATATGAGTCACTCAGGCAGATGTGAACAACTCTAAAAACACAAATTCTGCCTTTCATTCATATCTGAAGAGTCAGATAACATTGAACAAACTGTATGAAATACCTTAAATTTACATGAGTTTAAAATTACTTTTGCCTCATGAACATTTTAAACGGGAGTTATAAGTAATGCAAAGTTGTCTGTTATTATTAAAACTTAAAACTAGTGAATTTTGCTCTTGTCATTTACATTATCTTTCAGAAAATAATAGTTTGTGTCAGGTTTACAGGTCCATAACATCAACAGTCTTAACATGGCCACTTCGTAGCTTGCTTTAGTAATATTTATTTTTGACTCACAGTCCCGTGTGAAGAATCGCTGTTGTGATGCCAGTTCAGCTTGGAGCTGCTTCACTTTATCAGCGCGGTCACTCCCTGTTAGCTGGTCGTTTGTGTTCGCATGTTTAGTCTGATAGTGTCTCTTTAAGTTGAAATCCTTAAACAAGGCAACCGTCTCTTTACAAACTAACCTTTAGGACAATGTAGTATTGCTCCAAATGTTCGTTTAATTTCCTTTAGAGGTCCGTTTGCGCGTGTTAGCACGATCGCGAATTAGCATATTTCTGCTAACTCGTTAGCCTGCCCAGTACTTCTTTGCTGCGGGCCAATAAAAACTGGACCGCGGGCCGCAGTTGGCCCGCGGGCCGTAGTTTGGACACCCCTGATCTAAAGAAACACGACGTTACAGACAGATGACAAAAAACACAAGATGTTATATACACCAACTTAACTACGGAAATTAATTAATATAGCCACAGTGTTTGAACACTTAAACAGCGACATAAAGACAGAGAGCAGTTCAGTCTAACTGCATAGCCTGTCAACATTGGCAGCCGTGTGATTACGCAATCCTCAGAGGAGGCTAGACAGGACGTTGGCTCCTCCAAGCGAATCGTCTTCGGTTTTAAAATAACTATAAAAATTCTGTGATTTTGGTTCAAAATGACTGAAATAAAAAGGAAAATGACTATAATAAAAACAATTGAATTTGGTTTGCCCCTTTTCATGATGGCAGGGGAGACATAGCCTCCCTTGCCTCCTTTGACCGCACGTCACTGACCTGTCCGTTCTGTAACTTTTACCTAGGATTTTTATAGGGCACGACGAGCCCTCAGTCGCACCACTCTTTCAAACAAAAAACAAACCCACCCTCTGGTTCTCTTCACCTCTGCACCTCGGACTGCCTTCCACCTTTAGATCCCAGCTAATGAGCAGACAGCCAGCTCTTGAAAAGGATTTTAGGACCCCTCCTAGGGAGGTCCTGCCACGTGCGGTCTTTCTGGATCTCCGCTAACGCCCGCTGGAATCTTCAGGTGTATTGGCATCCGGCTCAATGGACCAATTAAATGTCAGGTCTAAGTACCATCAGACATTATTTTACACACTATAACAAAGAGGAGTAGACAACCAGGATTGGTTTACTCGCGAGGAGAATTGCAGAGAGCGTTCTGGTTACATTCTCCATCAATTCTGAGTTCTTACTCTGCGTGCTCCTCTTTTTAATGTTTTGGTTGCCCTGGTTAAAGTTAAAAGTTAAAGTTCCAGAGGCGTTGCTACACTAAAGGGAGGGGGTTTGGAACTGTAGCAGCGCTGCCTATTTAAGGAATGTTAGTGACCATTGTCGACCCGTGACCCCAGCACTGGAATTGCAGAGTCTGTCCTGTTTCCTCAACCGGCTGTCTTCTCCATGGTTGGCTGACTCATCCTCGACTGTGATCAGATAACTTGAAGCACGTTGAATGTCGCTTTCCTGTGGAACAATGCAACTAAACCTTTGCTAAGTTTATCTTCTTGGTAAACTAACACAACACATAATAATAATGAGTAAATAACCCTAAACACTTCAACACACATTAAGTAAATGTGAGGTAACTTGTATGCAGTTCCTTAAACAAACATTGAGTAAATATTGGATAACTTATATGCAACTACTTCAAACTGTATGTCTTTTCTGTAACACTTAACAAAGAAAAACAGTTCCGATCAACAACAATCTATGAATCAAAGCTACAGAGTTCATTAGAAGGGAAAGAAGTTCCTTCTAACTAAACGAAGAACATTTTGCCTGTATGAAGGAGCTCTTCTCATCGCTAGTGAAGGCCTCTTACAGAAATAAACAGAAAGATAAGAAAAGGACAGGAAGGATACATAAAACTGATTGGGGTCAAAGGACATTCCTGGAACTAGATAAGAAGAACTTAGTTGAACAAAAGGAGTTCAACTCGTAAAATATAAAGCCCCAATTCTGGCAGGCCAAGGCTTCACCGCTAAATTATTCCAACACATATGGCTCCAGCCATATGCATCCTGAACCATGAAAAACACCATTGTTCTCTTAACATTCCATATCGGTTGGAAATCCCCGGGCACAAGGTCAAACTGTCACATACTGTGGAAGATCTTGCACACATAGATACGTACATGGAATCTAATGATATTTGACATATTTCCTAACATTCCCCCCTGTTTAACATTAGATTCCATTGGAAAACAAAACATCAGCCATTACTTGTATACATACATGAGTATATGCATACACAACATAGTATAGCAACATCACAAAGTATGAAAGTTCACATTCTAGAGTTTTTAGAACTATAGCTCTCCATCCGGCTTTGGCCATGTTCAACATCAAACAGGGTAGGCATCAAATTACACAAGTTGGTCAGTCATCCTGTTCTCGCCGGACCAACATGATATTCTGGACAGCAAATGCTGATGTCAACATTTTAGTCACCTTGTGACAAATACAAAGTGTGATGCATGATGTAAAAATACAGAGAAATAGTAGCATGGCAATCAAAAGAACTGTAACTTTCAAGAGAAGCTGCTTCCAATTGCCGTCAAACAGCCACCAAAAGGGATGGACATTTTTGTCTGGTGTTCCATCCTGGAACATAGCTCTACGGAGGTTGGGCTTGTAGAGCATACTCGATGTGGGTGTCTACTTCTCCCATGGGAAAAGACTGAGTGCCACCTTTTGTCCTGTGTATCCATCTGGTACACCTGAGCCCCAGACACTGTCACGGGGACTGAAGGTGGGAGCAACAGCTGCACATCATTCGCTGATGATTTTCCTGAAAATGCGTCAGACTGAGGAACACAGTGTGATCTGACACATATACGGAGGCACATCCCATTGTCCTGGAAGGACTGTGTAGCCTCGGCGTCCACAGAGCCACCATCCTCCTTCGCTGAGTGGGGATTTCCGCCTCCCACTAGGATTTGTCTGAGGGCTACTGTGGCATTCAACGAGGTCTTGTCGAACGGTTGTAGACTCCCGGTGGTGATGCAGCGTCTTGTATTTTCCACCTTTATTCCATCAACATGATTTCGTTGGAAACACAGGGGATGTGATGGCTTTACTCCCTTCTAGAACCATCCTGTTCTGCAAGACCATTAGTCTAATAGCCTGGATCTCTCTGTTTTGTCCATCAGCGAGGGATTCACAAAAGATTGAAAATAGTTCAGTGTCTCTATGAAGAGTAATTGTTTTCCAACTCCGATCCAAGGAAATAGTGCATGAACGATTCAGTCTCTGACAGACCATACTTTATGGCTGCTTGTGGCATTCATACCCCAGGCGGGATCATGTGGTTCAAAGGTCGCAACAGCCCTGTGTCGACGCCCAGAAGAGTTGTGTGCCGTTGTCATCTGATGATGCTGTATCTTCGAGTGTGGTCTGTTACCCACACTGGTGCACACACTCCTACCCTGGCACTCAGTGGTGATGTTCAAGGGTCCCATCCAGTTTCCTCCTGGAGGGCAGTTATCGTCAATGCATTTGTGGGTTTCATTTCCTTGGATGTAACACGTGTAGTTCATTCCAGATAGCCTTTTTGTTTAGGCCACTTGTGGCATCTTTCATCCTTCACAGTCACATTGAGATTAATCCAAGAGAGTTCGATCACAGTTTTCTTTCTGGGAGTCCAGGGCGGTAGGGGTAGCATCACCTCCCATAGAGGCCATACATTTCGCTTCACTAATGTCCATCACTTTGGCCTCCAGGTGAACTTACGTGGAGGAAGGGGGAGTCTGGAACACACAGCACGCCTCCTGTGTAGGATCTCACAGTGAACTTTACACACCGGTACCAAGTGTTGGTTTCGTATGGGTTTCTGGGGTCCCATGACCAGTCCTCAAAGTTCTCATCATGTGACCATCTTTTTCCTCGGTTGACATTGTCAATCGGTCGATTCAGATGAGACCATAGACCATAGCACGCTCCAACCACAATGCAGCAGAGCCTGGCATGTGGAGCCCCATTGCTACTAGGATGGCAGAGACACCGGGACATCTCCTCGCCTGTCAGAGTGTGGATCGTTGAATTCTTCACCAACATTGAGACGCCCCACCCTAAAGGATGGAGCCCCTTTGTAGTCAGGCTTCCCCACCACTCTGAAACTAGGGGTCCAGCACTCTCTGCAACTTGCAGTGGCTGAGGTGAATCCAGCTGGGCCTTTCAGCAATCTTTACTGCGGTGGGGGTAGTCAACAACTTGGAACGGTCCCTCCCACCGTGGCTGGCCCAGTTTGTCCTTTTTGACGACCTTTATGTCGTCTCAGTCTCCTGGCTTGGAGCAGTTGTTGACCTGTGGGGAAGAAAGATCAGGCAGCAGTAAATTTGCATTTGACACATCTTCCAGTTTGATTTCAAAAGGTGTTAACCCTTCTGAAGTGGGGGTGATTCTCATAAAGAGTTTCTTTTAGGTTCCCATATGGATCATGCTTCACACAAACAGGACATGCTTAAAAAAAAATTCACTAAGAATCTAAACCAAAGGTAACTCATAACTCATCCCCCCGTTGTCACATAGGTGACACAATTGGCGTTGCCTTAAAAAGTCCATCCATCCATCCATCCATCCATCCATCCATCTTCTTCCGCTTATCCGGGGTCGGGTCGCGGGGGCAGCAACTTCAGGAGGGACTCCCAGACTTCCCTCTCCCCAGCCACTTCATCTAGCTCATCCCGGGGGATCCCAAGGCGTTCCCAGGCCAGCCGAGAGACATAGTCTCTCCAGCGCGTCCTGGGTCGTCCCCGGGGTCTCCTACCGGTGGGACATGCCCGGAACACCTCCCCAGGGAGGCGTCCAGGAGGCATCCTGATGAGATGCCCGAGCCACCTCATCTGGCTCCTCTCAACGTGGAGGAGTAGCGACTCTACTCCGAGTCTCTCCCGGATGACCGAACTTCTCACCCTATCTCTAAGGGAGAGCCCGGACATCCTGCGGAGAAAACTCATTTCGGCCGCTTGTATCCGGGATCTCGTTCTTTCGGTCACGACCCATAGCTCGTGACCATAGGTGAGGGTAGGAGCGTAAATCGACCGGTAAATTGAGAGCTTTGCCTTTTGGCTCAGCTCTCTCTTTACCACGACGGACCGGTACAGAGTCCGCATTACTGCCGAAGCTGCACCGATCCGCCTGTCGATCTCGCGCTCCATCCTCCCCTCACTCGTGAACAAGACCCCAAGATACTTAAACTCCTCCACTTGGGGCAGGATCTCATCCCCGATCCAGAGAGGGCATTCCACCCTTTTCCGATCGAGGACCATGGACTCGGATTTGGAGGTGCTGACCCTCATCCCGACCGCTTCACACTCGGCTGCGAACCGCTCCAGTGAGAGCTGGAGATCACGGCCTGAAGAAGCCAACAGCACAACGTCGTCTGCAAAAAGCAGAGACGCGATGCTGAGGTCCCCAAACCGGACACCCTCAACGCCTCGGCTGCACCTAGAAATTCTGTCCATAAAAATTATGAACAGAATCGGTGACAAAGGGCAGCCTTGGCGGAGTCCAACCCTCACCGGGAACGAATCCGACTTACTGCCGGAAATGCGGACAAAACTCTGGCAACGGTGATACAGGGACCGAACCGCCCTTATCAGTTGGCTCGGTACCCCGTACTCCCGAAGCACCCCCCACAGAACCTCCCGAGGGACACGGTCGAACGCCTTCTCCAAGTCCACAAAACACATGTGGACTGGTTGGGCGAACTCCCATGCACCCTCGAGGATCCTGTTGAGGGTGAAGAGCTGGTCCACTGTTCCACGGCCAGGACGAAAGCCACACTGTTCCTCCTGAATCCGAGGTTCGACCTCCCGACGGACCCTCCTCTCCAGCACCCCTGAATAGACCTTACCAGGGAGGCTGAGGAGTGTAATTCCCCTGTAATTGGAACACACCCTCCGGTCCCCCTTCTTAAAGAGGGGAACCACCACCCCAGTCTGCCAATCCAGAGGCACTGTCCCCGATGTCCACGCGATGCTGTAGAGACGTGTCAGCCATGACAGCCCCACAACATCCAGAGCCCTTAAGAAATCCGGGCGGATCTCATCCACCCCCGGGGCCTTGCCACCGAGGAGTTTTTTAACTACCTCAGTGACTTCAACCCCAGAGATTGGAGAGTCCGCCTCAGAGTCCCCAGGCCCTGCTTCCACAATGGAAGGCGTGTCGGTGGAATTGAGGAGGTCTTCGAAGTATTCTCCCCACCGACACACGACGTCCCGAGTCGAGGTCAGCAGCACGCCATCTCCACTGTAAACAGTGTTGACGTTGCACTGCTTCCCCCTCCTGAGACGCCGGATGGTGGACCAGAATTTCCTCGAAGCCGTCCGGAAGTCATTCTCCATGGCCTCGCCAAACTCCTCCCACGCCCGGGTTTTTGCCTCAGCAACCGCCGAAGCCGCGTTCCGCTTGGCCACCCGGTACCTGTCAGCTGCCTCCGGAGTCCCGCAGGCCAAAACGGCCCGATAGGACTCCTTCTTCAGCTTGACGGCATCCCTTACCGCCGGTGTCCACCAGCGGGTTCGGGGATTGCCGCCACGACAGGCACCAATGACCTTACGGCCACAGCTCCGGTCGGCCGCCTCAACAATGGAGGCGCGGAACAAGGTCCACTCGGACTCAATGTCCTCCGCCTCCCCCGGGACGTGGGAAAAGCTCTGCCGGAGGTGGGAGTTGAAGCTCTTCCTGACAGGGGATTCCGCCAGACGTTCCCAGCAGACCCTCACAGAACGTTTGGGTCTGCCAGGTCGGACCGGCATCTTCCCCCACCATCGGAGCCAACCCACCACCAGGTGGTGATCAGTTGACAGCTCCGCCCCTCTCTTCGCCCGAGTGTCCAAAACATGCGGCCGCAAATCCGATGACACGACTACAAAGTCGATCATCGAACTGCGGCCTAGGGTGTCCTGGTGCCAAGTACACACATGGACACCCTTATGTTTGAACATGGTGTTCATTATAGAAAATCCGTGTCGAGCACAGAAGTCCAATAATAGAACACCGCTCGAGTTCAGATCGGGGGGGCCGTTCCTCCCAATCACGCCCTTCCAGGTCTCACTGTCATTGCCCACGTGAGCATTGAAGTCACCCAGTAGAACGATGGAGTCCCCAGAAGGAGCGCCCTCCAGCACTTCCTCCAGGGACTCCAAAAAGGGTGGGTACTCTGAGCTGCCGTTTGGTGCATAGACACAAACAACAGTCAGGACCCGTCCCCCCACCCGAAGGCGGAGGGAGGCTACCCTCTCGTTCACCGGGGTGAACCCCAATGTGCAGGCGCCCAGCCGGGGGGCAATAAGTATACCCACACCTGCTCGACGCCTCTCACCGTGGGCAACTCCAGAGTGGAAGAGAGTCCAGCCCCTCTCGAGAGGGCTTGTACCGGAACCCAAACTGTGCGTGGAGGCAAGTCCGACTATATCTAGTCGGAACTTTTCTGCCTCGCACACCAGCTCGGGCTCCTTTCCAGCCAGAGAGGTGACATTCCATGTCCCAAGAGCCAGCTTCTGCAGCCGGGGATCAGACCGCCAAGGTCCCTGCCTTTGGCCGCCGCCCAGCTTGCAATGCACCCGACCCCTTTGGCCCCTCCCACAGGTGGTGAGCCCATGGGAAGGGGGACCCACGTTTCCTTTTCGGGCTGAGCCCGGCCGGGCCCCATGGGCGAAGGCCCGGCCACCAGACGCTCGCCTTCGAGCCCCGCCTCCAGGCCTGGCTCCAGAGGGGGGCCCCGGTGACCCGCGTCCGGGCGAGGGAAAACGTGATCCATTAATTTTTTTCATCATAAGGGGCTGATGAGCCGTGCTTTGTCTGGCCCCTCACCTAGGACCCGTTTGCCATGGGTGACCCTACCAGGGGCATGAAGCCCCAGACAACATGGCTCCTAGGATCATAGGGGCCCTTAAAAAGTCATTTTGGCAAAACAGGTTTGTTATTGACATGGTCAATAACACCTTTATCAATTATCGCACCTTGTCGCTTGAACTAATGCCATTTCCAATTTTGTGAATGCTTCCTCTGCTTTTGGTGTCCATGTGATTGTATCTTTGAGTGCTAACGGCTGTCCATGAGCCACTTCTGTCAGTGGCTGAGCCATTTCAGCATAGCGTGTAGACCTGCTCTGCAGCAATCACACACAGTCATAAGAAAGACATAAGTTGTTCTTTGTGACAGGTCGTGGTGTGTCTAATATAGCCTGTTTCCTGCCCTGTTGCACTGCTCTTCCTTTTGCTGAGAGTGTGTGACCAAGATAGTTTACTTCTGGCTTTACCCATTGTAACTTCTGTTTCCTGACTTCATTTCCTGTCTGGCCTAGATGCTGCATGAGAAGAAAGGAATCTCGTCCGCATGCTTCCTTTGTTTCTGAAGCAATTATCATCAATGTATACCAAACTTGACTTTCAGATGAAGGCGTGAAAGCAGCCATACAATTCATGATAATCAATGAATGAATGAATGAATGAATCTTTATTTCGAACATGATTTAAAGAATAAAAACGATAAAAAACAAACAACAAAAAACAAACAACAAACAATACATACGGTATTTTTCGGACTAAAAGTCGTTCCGGAATATAGGTCGCATTAGCCATAAAATGCACAATAACGTGAAAAAAAACATATATAAGTCGCTCCGGAATATAAGTCGCATTTTGGGGGAAATGTATTCGACAAAATCCAACACCAATAACAGACATGAACGAGCAACAACAGGCTAAACGATAGGTATGCTAATGTGACATAAACACAAACGAAGAGCTGAGAACGGGCCTGACGTAACATTCAGAGTTATTCAAATAACTATTGCATAAATAACACGTTTATAAAACCATCTGTGTCACTCCAATTCATTAAATCCATCGATCGTCCTTTGTCAACATAAATGCACGCCGCTGACGCGGTTGCACTTCGAAATATTCCACAGGCCCAGATAACGATATAGAAATTAGATATCAAATAACTATTATATAAGCAATAATATTATCAAACCATCTGTGTCACTCCAAATCATTAAATCCATCGATCAAATTCCTCGTCCTTTGTCAACAACGCCGCGCGTGCGCCCTGACGTCCTCATCGTCGTTATTCCACAGATCTAGTATATAACTATATTGTAGCGTTAACAAAGTACAAGGAAAGATGTAGGTTTGGTAAACGGCTCTTTATTTAACAAAACAAACTTCCAGGCGTCCGGCGGCGTGGACTTCCATCCCCGGAGGTGGCACTTCCAGCCACGGAGGTGGAAGAGAGCTCCATAGAATAGGACCGGGCGTGCGTAAAAGCCATGTCCGAGCCCCATCCACCGTCCCCGGACAGCCACCCGGCCGAGCGCCGGCCCCCGACTTCCATCCACGGAGGTGAAAGAGAGCTCCGTAGAGTAGGACCGGGCGTGCGTAAAAGCCATGATAGTTTTTCAAACCTTCTGTGTCACTCCAAATCATTAAATCCTTCAAACTCTTCGTCCTCCGTGTCACTTACAAACAAAGCCGCTAATGATGCCGGGAGTACGTGGGGCCCTTCATCATCTTCGTCATCCCGTGATCGAATCTTTGTCCTTTATGTGAACAACCGCCACGTCACTTGAAATTCAAATTACAATAACCCCTTGCTACATCGCGGTTCGTTTATCGCGGTTTCACCTTTTTTTTATTGGAATTTTGAAAATTTGTGAAAGAATTCACATATAAGTCGCTCCTAAGTATAAGTTGCCCCCCCACCCAAACTATGAAAAAAAACGTATACTCCGAAAAATACGGTATCACTGTTCAAAAAGGAGTAGGAAGAAGCCTAGGTTCATCATGTCCTACCCCTATCTATCACTTAGTTCCAAGTGAGAACATTAAAACTACAAAAGAACAAAAGAAAAACAACAAAAACATCTTATAATCCAAAAGTTTAACAGTAGTCACCTTCATTTTCCTCTTTTTGGTAATTTGCAAATATCATTCCTTTATACATTTTTTTAAATAGAACTATATTTCTGCTTTCTTTCATTTTATCTTCTAGTCGATTCCACACAGTTACTCCATAGGATGATATGCACTTGCTCCTGAGATTGGTGGGAGCATACCCCTTATCGAAGTTACCTTTTCCTCTCAAATTATATCCCTTATCTTTTTCAATAAATAATTTTTGAATGTTCCCTGGGAGTTTTTGAGTCTTTGCTCGATACATTATCTGTGCCAGTCTAAATTTGAATAAGTCCATTAGCTGCCAGTCTAAATTTGAATACGTCCATTAGCTTTAAAGCGTTTGATTTTAAAAACAAATTATTTGTATGATCTTGAAATTCAACCTTGTGTACAATTCTTATAGCTTTTTTCTGTAGTATAATTAATGGTTTTAAAGTGCTTATGTATGCATTTCCCCATATCTCCACACAGTAAGTCAAATATGGTAAAACAAGACAACAATACAGAGTAACATTCTCTGCTCCAGAATATGTTTTGCACTGCACAGTACTGCAATACTCCTTGCTACTTTGGTTCAAACGTATCTTATATGAGGTTTCCAACAGAATTTATTGTCTAATATTACTCCTAAAAATTTGATCTCATAAACTTGTTCAATATTGACTATCTATTGTTCCTTGAACCTGTGTATCTATTTTACGGTTTCCAAATACCATCAGTTTGGTTTTGTCTACATTCAATGATAATTTATTAATATCAAACCATATTTTTAGTTTGGACAATTCAATTGTAATGGTCTCCAATAGTATCTTTAAGTTATTACCAGAACAGAAGATGTTGGTGTCGTCCGCAAAAATAATACATTTAAAGATAGTTGATAGTGACAAATATCATTTATGTACAGAATAAATAATATGGGGCCCAACACTGACCCCTGTGGGACTCCACAGGTAATGTCTAGGCATGATGATATGATTACCAATCTTAACAAACTGTTGTCTGTTAGTAATGTAACTTTTTTAACCAGCTCAATACTACACCGCTCATATCTTTCCATTTTATACAATAATATGTTATGGTCAATGGTATCAAAAGCTTTTTTCAAATCAATAAATACTCCTACCGCACATTCCTTTTTGTCAATACAGTTAGTTATTTCTTCCGTCAAATCCATTAGTGCCATAGTTGTTGATCTACCGTTTTTTTCCATGTATAATGCGCCCCCATGTATAATACGCACCCTAAAAATGGCATGTCGATGCTGGAAAAAAGCCTGTACCCATGTATAATACGCACCCAAATTTTGACTCCTACTTAAGTCCGTAAACGTAAAATTATTTCAGAAAAAAGATCATCTTTGGGAACAACCGGATGTTATTCTGCCGGTCAGTATCACTGCGCATGCGCTAGCAAACTCGATAGCGAAGAAATGTTTCGGATTTGTGTAGGGTACATTGTGACAGCAAACGAGCAGGTGATCGAGCAAGCGTCTGATACGAGAGCATTGTGTTCGTATGGAGCGTGTTTGAAGTGAACAGCAGAGAAGAAAGGAACAAGGCAAAGTGTTGTGAAATAAAATATTACCTGTAATACGCATTTAGGTAGAGAACTGAACTCTCGCTCTTTATATAGCTGACGTGTCTTGCGCATCCGTTCTGCGCATCTGTAATGGCGGACTCCGTATGATATCCGGTTTGCGATTGAGATTAAAAAACAATATTTGACAATAACACACCATCAAGGATTGCACCATCGCATCAAACGATGTGTCGTCAGTTATGAATTTTACTGACTAAGTGTGTTGGGCAGAATGGCTGAATGCGATGCGCGATTGACAACAAACAAGAAGAAAGGTGATTTCAAGTTTTATTTCGAGGGAGATTTTCTTCAAAAATTGTTGTACCATGATTTTCTTCAAAAAAAAAATAAATAAATAAATAATTGTACCCATGTATAATGCGCACCCCAGATTTTAGGACAATAAATTAGTTACATTTTGCGCATTATACATGGAAAAAAACGGTATTTGTTCTAAATCCATATTTGCTGTCAGTTAACAAGTTGTGTATCTCAGTGAAGCTATCCAGTCTAACAATGAAAATTGACATAATAGAGAAACAGGTCTATAATTTGTAAAGAGATGTTTATCTCCTGTTTTATACAGTGGGATAACCTTAGCTGTTTTCATTTTGCTTGGGAAGGCACCTGTTTTAAAGCACAAATTACAGATGTATGCAAGAGGATTTACCACTCCATCAACAACTTCCTTAATTAAGGTCATATCAACATCATTCCCATCTGTAGATGTTTTTTTTTTGCATGACTTTATAATATCTAAAACTTCTTTCTCATCAACCGCTCTCAAGAACATTGAACTTGGATTAATTTCAATACCATCTCCTACTGCTCTTGCCTGCTCTATCGACGGGTCACTGATACCCTCAGCCAATTTCGGTCCTACATTCACGAAAAATGCATTCAAATCATTGACTGCATCTTCCACATTGTTTATGGTCTTGTCATTATCCATGAAGCGTTCAGGATACTTTGTGTTCGCAGCTCCCTTCCGGATAATACTGTTTAAAACCTTCCATATCCCTTTACTATTGTTTCTATTTTTTTCTATTAACTTGCTGTAGTAATCCTTCTTGCACCTCCTCATAATTTGTGTCAGCTTATTTTTACATCTTTTGTACTTAATTTCTGTCTCTATGGTTCTATGCTTTATAAATTCTCGATACATAGAATTTTTCTTTTTACTGGCATTTTGTAGACCTTTTGTGATCCATGGGGACTCTGTATACTTATGCTTCCTATTGCATTGCTTTAGTGGGCAGTTTTTATCATACAATGACATAAATCTTTCTAGGAATATATCATATGCTATGTCTACATTACACTCGTTATACACACAATTCCAATTTTCCGTCAATAGATCTGCTCTGAAAGCACTCAGGGATTCTGATGTTCTCACCCTCCTGTAAACGTTACTTCCATCCTTACATTACTACAATCACAGTCATAAACCACAAAAACAGGCAAATGGTCACTTATGTCATTCAGCAAAAACCCACTAATGATATTGTTTTCCAAGTTACAGTCAAACCTCGGTTTTCGACCACAATCCGTTCCAGAAGGCGGTTCGAGAAGCGAATCGGTCGAATTCCGAATCTATTTTTCCCATTACAAAAAATTGAAAAAATTTTAATCTGTTCCGAGACTAAAAAAACCCCCCCATTTTTAGGCATTTTTTCATTTGCGCATTTTTGTCCGATCGCGCAACTGCAGCGCACCGCCAAACACACAACCGTAGCGCGCCACTGACCGCGCAACTGCACCGTGCAACTGCACCGCGCTGGTCGCATTATTGTGAGAGCCGTCGCTGAAATTTAGAAAATATTTTTAAAGTCCTGATGTACTTTCCAAAATTTAAGTGGACCTCAGTGCGCAGGGAGCTTAATTCGGTCCGATCGCGCAACCGCAGTGTGCCAGGCGCTCACTGTCGCATTGCTTTAAGAGCATCTTTGTGTTTTAGGATGGCTTTACTGCTCCACTTGCTTTCTTTGGAGGCATGATTAGGGGTTAATACAATCCTCAAAGTAACGAAAATACAAAAACGAACGGAGTCAGTCGGCATCCGGGCCGCGCGGTCGGGTTTTCTCGGGTCCTTTTGGCTCATCTCGCAAGGTTCAACCTCCGGATATTGTTCGACAACCGAAGCAAAAATATCTCGAATTTTTTGTTCGAATTCCGATTTGTTCGAGAACCGGGACGTTCGAAAACCGAGGTTTGACTGTATTTGTGAATATGTTATCAATGAGAGTGGCACAATGTGATGTTACTCTGCTTGGCTTGGTGATCATGGGCAAGAGACACAAACTAAACAATGTATCATAGAACTCGTCAGTCTGTTTGTTTGTTGGGATCTATATTGAGATCACCACGGATGAAGTTCAGTTTCTGATTTGTATTGGCAAATAATCCCTCCATAATGTCCTTAAAAATGTCAATGCTGGAGCCAGGAGCTCGATAAACACAACTAACAATTACATTTCTTTTTTTTCCCATGTCGATTTCTATGGCAATACATTCCATTACGTCAGCAATAGTTACACTCATATTTTCGATCATCTTGAAGTTGAGATTCTGGTCTACAAACAAGGCCACTCCCCCTCCCTTCTTATCCATCCTACTCTTGTACTTGAGCTCATAACCTTTTAACTCAAAATCTGCACCCTTCTCGGAGTTAATCCAAGTCTCAGAAATAGCTACAATATTGAATTGCTTCTTAAAATGGTATAAGTACTCCTTAATATGTTGAAAATCGGCGTGAAGGCTTCTGCTATTAAAATGGATAATTGACAGTCCTTGATTTACATTGATTTTGGCATTAAATTGGTCATCTGTATAATAACCACAATTGCTGTTGACATTCTTAAAGAAGTTGCTAACAGGGTCAATGTTATATTCAAATGCATGTTATGTTCTGTGAGTTCAAGTACATCAGAAGAGTCTAATGCCATTTCAGTCTACAGTCATTTCCACAGGTAGCCAGTCCATAATAGACAGCATTGTTACCTTGTGTAGTTGTCCGATTGTCACTGATACTTGTTCAATTCTTCTATACTTCTGACGACCATCCCTCTGGATTCCTCTGGTGTTCTGTTCAGCTTTATATAGACTTTGCAATTTGCTGTCTATGTGGATTGGCTCTTTCTGTTCTTTCGTAAAAAGCGAGCTTTCTTGGCGACATCTGCATTCTTTTTGGTCAAGTGCTCATTCAGGTAAACGTCGGATCCTCTCAGCATTTTCTTTTGTTTTAACAGTGCCGTTTTATGTTTTCGGTTTGCAAATCTCAGTATTACAGCAGGTTTGTCGCTTGTCCTTCTCTGCGGGAGTGGGTGACAGGCCTCTATGCTATGCCCGTCCAGTTCTATGCCCTTGGATAGGAAAAAGGCTGTCATCTGTTGTTCCGCGCTGGCTGGGTCGGCCTGGTTGGTCTCATCAAAACCCGCCACCGCCCGGGCAAATGACCGGGGTTTAATCGCAAGTCCAGTGACATATATGTCATTCATTCTTGTGTACTGCTCAAGGTCCAACACTCGATTTTCCAAATGTGCAATTGTTTTCTCCTTCTCATTGAGTTGTAGTCGTAGCATTCTAACTTCTTCAACCAAGTTGAGAATTGCTCCACTCTGACGGCCTCCATCTCCGCAGTCAGAATATCGAGCGCTTCCTTAAGCTCCTTTTCCACTTTCGTTGGCATGGTAACAAGGTGGTAAAAAGAGTGTCCAACAGAGTTTCAACACTGGCTCAGAGGCACCGTGATGGCAACGCGTCCAAGCTAGGCAGAAAATACTGCTCCAAGCGTATTTTTCTTTCACTCTTGAGATCCTTGGTTTTGTTAATTCCTCTCCACGTTCGTTTCTTTGGCTCTTGAAAGCTGCTGCGTGGCGAGCGTTAGCTGCGTGGCGAGCGTTAGCTGCGTGCCTGTAAAGTAAAATAGCGGCAGTACAGGGCTAAGAGTGCCTGGCATTAACAACCAGTTGCAGATGGTGACTGCTTTAGCTTAGCGTATTCAGGTACTTACACACAGGGGCTCCACCTGGAGCCCACTGCGTTGTATCAAAGTCAGTCTGCTTTATTGTCAACCTCTTCACATGCCAAGACACACAAAGAAATCGAAATTACGTTTCCACTATCCCACGGTGACAAGACATAGTACACGACATACATACAAGCAAACAACACAAAATAAAAACAAGAAGGCACAAACAATGAATAATAAGAGTGATGAATAAATAATAAATAAACAAATAAGAAAATAAAAAAATAAATAAGAGGAGCAAAACGGAGCAAGTGTGCATACAACAGACAGTCAGAATATAGCGCAAAAGTACAGGACGCTACGCAGAAGGGGGGAGAAAGTTCAGGATCCTAACAGCCTGGAGTACGAAGCTGTTGGTGAGTCTGGTGGTGCGGGAGCGCAGGCTCCTGTACCTCTTCCCAGAGGGCAGAAGATCGAACAAAGAGTGAGCGGGGTGACTCACATCACTCACAATCGTGGTCGCCTTGCGGGTGAGATGGGAGGTGTAAATGTCCTTCAAGGAGGGGAGTGAAGCACCAATAATCTTACCAGCCGTGTTCACTATGCGCTGGAGGGCCTTCATGTTGTAGTCAGTGCAGCTACCACCCCAAACAGCAATACAGCTGGAGAGGACGCTCTCAATGGTGCCACGGTAAAATGTAGTCATGACGGCCGGAGGAGCACATGCTCGCCTGAGTTTCCGCAGGAAGGTTTAGTGTTTAGTATAGGTAAAAATGGTGATCATCAGGAATACTTCAGGCAGCAACACTTACCCACCCTGGTCCAACAAGTGGACCCGCTGCGTTGATTAGGCACGAGGGTGGATAGGCTGCTGTTTAGTCCTGTAGTGTCCTCTTTGAGATGAAACTCCAGATCCAAGATTTTCCTTTCACTCTTGAGATCCTTGGTTTTGTTAATCCCTCCGTTCAGCAACCACGAACAAATCTGACTCGAGGATATGATCCAATAGGAACAGAGCATTTCTTTGATTAGCATCTAAATCAACCAATAGATGAGCTCTGTACGTCGCCCTCACGCGATTGATAATCAGTCAACCACGGTGAAATAAGCCCTATTTGGCTGCAATCAATTCAGTTGTGTGTGCAGATCAAGAACATTTGGTCTTCACTGCGTTATTTACTGATCATAAATCTTGTCTCATTCGCCAATCAAATTCTTTGGCCTCTTGAACTGGAAAAAAAACATGCTACAAGAAGAGTCTTCCTCATGGCTCCTCCTGTCCACAGTTTTTTCCAGGAAACTCAGCTAATTTCGCCTTCTCATCAATCAAACACATGTTGATTAGTCAGGAAAGTGCTTAAACGCGTGCCTTTCCAACAGCTTACATCACTTCCTAATCGGTTCTTTAGTCACTTTTCAATCATCTTCCGATTGTTTACAGCAAAAGTTTGAAATGTTTGAGAAGAAGTTTAACTTTATGGTACGACACCAAATGTATTAGAAAATCCATCTGTCATAAAGTGTTGTATTATTATTATCTTCCACTATCTTTTGGAAGGACGGGTTCTTTACTACATTTGATTCTATCATGATTTAATATGACTTTACTTTCCAAAACACTTCTCAGTTTCCCAGTTCACACATCTTCTGCATGTGTTACTAGTTCTCCAGTTTTCTTTTGTTTTCTCTATTTTCCCCCCAGTTAATTAAAAGAACCCCTATTTTCTCTTTTAGCATTAAATTTGCTCAAAATCACTCTTACTTCAAAGTTGTTCTACTAACTTTCCCATAGTAGTCTCCAACACCTTCAACCATTCAACCTGTACAACCTCATCCTCAGTCGTTCATTCTTGCTCATTTGCATCTCTCACACACACACACACACACACACACACACACACACACACACACACACACACACACACACACACACACACACACACACACACACACACACACACACACACACACACACACACACACACACAGCCCCCAGTGCACACTGGTCTCACTCAGTCATACATCATTCTCAACTCACATTCCTCATCCTAATTTTCTCCTATCTCAAGGTTCTTGATAAAACAATCCACCAATCTAAAAATGACACAAAATAATTACCAGCAAAATAATCAGAACGTTTTTGTTGGTTTTAAGTTCAACTAATTAATTCTCTCGGGTTTAACTCACATGTAATTGTTAGTATAGTCTTATAACACAACCAAACAATTTTTCCTCTTAAATTTAGTATTGCAATGTCTTAAATTCACAATTTTGCTTCATCCAATTCCAGAAAGCATGTTCTTTCTTTCTTTTGAATTTCTCATCAGGGCCACACACTAATTCAGTGTGGACCAGTTTCTGCCCACAAAAAAATCTCTTTGTTTTCTCTCCTTCTTAATATTAGTGTGAAGACGAAGGCCTTCACACTAATGTTATTCTACACCATTCACTCTATTATATTTATTCCTCACACTTTTTGATGTGCCACTCTTTCCACATAATTCATCCAATCCACTACATTCCAATTTTGACATATTCCAAAAATTCACGCGAGGGGTGCTTGCATTTATTTAATTCTAAAAGTTTTCCATTTCCACAAAATTCGCAAATTTATAGCAGGTTTTTTTTCCATTCATTCTTAATGGCACATTAAACATTTCACATTTACGTTGTCCCAGTTTGAAATTCACATCATTCAGCACATTCAAATCACACCGGGGAAAGTTTTCAACATTCCCGAAATTGCTAAATTAAAAAATTTCACGTTTTCACGTTAAATTATTAATTCCTTGTATGACATGCTCAAACTTGGCCAATAAAAGATTGATTGATTAAAATTTCCGCAAAATTTCACAAAATTCGTTTTTCACCTCTAATTTCTACATTTTTCAACTGATTCAATCGGCTTTAACATCGTTCTGTTGCATTCCCCAAGTATTTATTCATCTTCTTCGCATTCTAGTTTCAAAATCGTTTTGCTTTTTGCGGTGCAAATCCAATAGACCACAGTCTAGTAAATTTCTTTGCACACTATTTTAGCCAATTTCATCATTTTAACACACAGACACACAGAGACACACAGAGAACACAAGGAAAAGACAACGGCCCACAACAAAGACACAGTACACAAACAACATCAACAAACAACGCTGCGCAAACGTTATCCTCTATTTGACGTTTTGGTTTTACTATTTTGTCATAATAGTGGCCTTTATCCTCCAATAAGGTTTGACACCTGTATCATTCGCGTACATCAGCATTGTTTATACTTTGGGGAAATTTAACAGCATTGGTCATACTTCTTGTTTGTACAGGAGTTCTAATAATCTGACCATGGCATCTTTTGCTATTATATGGGGGAGGTTTCAGGTCTTTTAAATTTATGTTTTGCATAGGAGCAGAAAGAGCTTTTGCCTCAAGCTCCTCTGCTTGAGCCACGCCTTGACCTGCGACTGGAACAGTGGCTGTGCACTGTGGCCTCATTGTCTTTCGGTCTGACAAACATTTGCAGCCTCATCACTTTTAATCACACTAGCCTCAAGTTAGGTAACTTATTTAACATATACTTCTCATCTCCTGATACATTGTCAGGGACACTGACTCCTACCCATTTTAGTCAATTTAGTCCAACTGTCAAATCCTAGGGATTTCTAAAGCTGGAATGTTTGCTTTAGTGCAGTGCTTCTCAAATAGTGGGGCGCGCCCCCCTTGGGGGGCGCGGTGCAATACCTGGGGGGGCGCGTGTGACCCTGGGGAACAGGCTTTTTTTTTGGCAGTACTAGAATAAAGTGTAATTGCGCATTTACTACAGTAGGCGGCAGTGGCGCTCTCATTGTTACTTCTGTCACGTTTGCGACAGTGCAACATTTTACGACTTACAAGACAACAGGTTTGCCTTGGTTAGCAGTGTTGAGTCAACAGAAAGCTCCGACTGCGTCCCGTCTATAGCCTCCGTTATTCAACATAACCACCAACATGAAAAGGTTTTTAACAGGGATGAAAAGAAAAGCGGAGAGAAACAAAGATAATGAAACAAAAGAAAGTCAGCCGAAAGCTAAGACGAGGAAATACGACGAAGCGTATTTAGCGCTTGGCTTCACTGTGAGTACAGTTGGAGAAGAGGAAAGACCGATGTGTCTGCTGTGTCTAAAAATGCTCGCAGCGGACAGCATGAAGCCAAATAAATTGGCGCGTCACTTAAATACGTTACACCCCGATCACGCCGATAAGCCACTTGAGTTTTTTCAGCGAAAACGTGCTGAATATGGCCAACAGTCATCCCGTTTTGTGAAGGCTACTTCAGTAAACCATCGAGCGCTGTTAGCATCATATAAGGTGGCGTACCAAATCGCGCAGTGCAAAAAGCCCCACACCATAGCAGAGGAGCTAATACTGCCTGCAGCATTAGACATGGTCTCTGTCATGCTGGATGACGCCAGTGCAGCAAAACTAAAAACTATCCCTCTGTCCAATGACACTGTCGCCAGACGTATAGATGACATCGCTAACGATCTTCAAGAACAGCTGGTAGATAAACTCAAAGACAAACGTTTTGCCTTACAGTTTGATGAAGCAACTGACAGCAACAAAGACTGTCTGTTTATTGCTTATGTACGTTTTGACTTGTCAAACTCCCTGTGTGAGGATCTACTTCTTTGTAAATATGTCCGAGACAGAGCCACAGCTGAAGAGCTCTTCAAAATTCTGGACTCCTTTTTGACTGAGAATGGGCTAAAGTGGGAGAACTGCATTGGTGTTTGCAGTGATGGTGCACAAACCATGGCAGGGAAGAGAAAAGGACTTCGGGCACTCATCAAGACAGCCTCACCTCATGCTGAGTGGACACACTGTATTATACACAGAGAAGCACTTGCAACCAGGCAACTTTCCCCTGAATTAAGTGAGGTTATGACTGACATCATAGGTGTAGTCAATTTTATAAAGACCAGACCACTAAAAACAAGAGTCTTCTCTGCCATCTGTGAGGAGATGGGAGCTGAACATCAAGCTGTGCTCTATCACAGTGAAGCAAGGTGGTTGTCACGAGGAAAAGTCTTGTCCCGAGTTTTTGAGCTCAGAGAGCAAATAAGAGTGTTTTTGGAGCAGGAGCACAAGTATGAAGTGGCAGAAAAATTTTGTGATGAGAAGTTCCTGGGAAAACTGGCCTACCTGAGTGACATATTTGAAAAGCTAAATGAACTGAATCTAAAGCTTCAGGGGAAAGATAAACACCTCCCTCATGGTCACAGACAAGATTAGCTCTTTCACCCGAAAGCTTGCAATGTGGGGCAGGCAACTTGATGAAGGAAACACCGATTCATTTGAGAACCTGCATGAATTTGTGGACACCAATGACTATGATGCTACCTCAGTGATTCCACACATTAAGCAGCACATTTCTTCACTGATGGGATTCTTTAAAAAGTACTTCCCTGAAAACAGTTCCCAGTATGACTGGGTGAGAGACCCTTTCAGTGCACCAGCTCCAACTGGTTTCAGCTCTGCAGAAGAGGAGCAGTTCATTGACATGACGTCTGACTCCACATTGAGACTGAGGTTTACATCACAGACACTCAGTGCATTCTGGCTGAGTGTAGAGAGGCAGTATGGGAGAAAGCTATGAGCATTCTGCTTCCTTTTGCAACATCTTACCTTTGTGAGATTGGCTTCTCTGCTGTTGCTGCACTGAAGACCAAGTACAGGTCCCAGCTAAACATTGAGCAGGAGCTGAGAGTTGCACTATCATGCTTCGAACCTCGCTTTGAAAAGCTGTGCACTGCAAAACGTGCTCATTGTAGCCATTAAACCTGACTTCCTCCTCATTTTGATGAAAAAAAGAAAGAAAAAAAGAGCACAAATTGTTTAATTCACCTTGTTTTGTAGGTTCAAGTGTTTTATATATTGTGCTCCTGAGTTAATGTTGCTGAACTGAATATAAATAAGTTATTATTTTTTTAGTTTTTGTAGTTTATTAGTTATTATAATTATTAAATATTATTTATTGATTTGATTTAATTTTGCAATGGTGCAATTAGTTGGTCAAACATGTTTACAGTTTAAACAAGGATTTATTTATTCTTAATTTCAGGCATTGATGCACTTAAAATCTTTTCTGTTGCAGACTTAAAACACGATTTGATAAAGTTATTCTTTGTAAGTTTGACCATATGTCTTTCTTTTTTTCTTTAATGTTAATAAGGATAAAATGTTATGCAGAGATGGATAGTCACGGTGGGGAGTGGGGGGCGCGAATAGTTTTCTTCTTGCTAGGGGGGGCGTAACAGAAAATAATTGAGAAGCACTGCTTTAGTGGGACAATGACTTCCTGTGGCAATTCCTGCTTCGAGCAGTTTCCTGGTGAGGAATTCTTGCCTGTGCTTCCACAGAAATTCATTATTTATTCCCTCTATGTTACATGCAACACAATATCAAATGACACGTGTTACTATTCACACACACATTCACACCTTGGAATTTTTCAACACAACGAGGTGTTTTTACGTCTACAAGTTACATCTGTAGACCGAATTCCAGTATCTCGGAATTCATTACAAGGACTCCGCCGTCCTTACCAGGGACCCTCTTTTCCGGGGACTTAAACCCCAACACGTTGCCAATGAAGAGACTCACCGGGTCTGCAAAAGACTTCTCCGAAGAACCCATCAATCGTCGCCGCCGAGAGGTGCTGAACTGGACCTTTCCAGCCTGGTGGATGAACGTCGCTCCCAAAGGTCTTTCCTTCAGGTGTCTTGTGACGCCTGTCGTGCATGGATTCGGCGTCTTCAACACTCCTCGGATCAGCGAGCAGATTTCTTGGGATCCCGGAGGAGCCCCCAAGAAATGTTGGGTTCATCAACATTTTACACAAAGAATTTCGTCTGACCGAGAGTTGTCTTCATCAGGCCAACGACTCATGCAGGAGGGCGCCCGAGACACACACAGGGTGTGTGGCCCGAACCGCGCTCCAGCCACAGGCTGGCCCCTTTTCATTGAATAAATGCAATGGGTGGAGTTTAGACAAATGTATAGCTTCTCTTGTTCACAGCAGTATGTTCATCTCATGATGTCAGACAAACAAGCATGTTATTGCTGAAGGCGAGCAGTATGGACCTCTCAACGATGTCATTGTTCAAACCAGGCTGTCATTTTTTAAAGCGACATATGGCTCCAGCCATATGCATCCTGAACCATGAAAAACACCATTGTTCTCTTAACATTCCATATCGGTTGGAAATCCCTGGGCACAAGGTCAAACTGTCACATAATGTGGAAGATCTTGCACACATAGATACATAGAATCTAATGATAATATTTGACATATTTCCTAACAGCTACTATGCACAATCCCCCCTTCCGAAGATCTCCCACCCGGCTCAAAAGCATCATGGGTCCGGTGGAAGACACTCAAACGCCTGAGAACAGGAACAGGCAGATCAAAAGCTGCTATGGCCAGATGGGGCTACAAAACCAGCCCAACCCTCTGTGAATGTGGAAAAGAGGACCATACCATGCAGCACTGCCTTGTCTGCCCTCTCCTACCCAACCCCTGCAGCTTAAAAGATCTCACTGAATTCAATGACAACGCATAAGACTGTGTAAAGACATGGGAAACTGTCATCTGACTAGCACTTCAAAGACACGAAAAGAAAGAAGAAGACTATGCACAATGTGAATGTAATAAATAGAAGCTGTTGATTCTATAAAAGTAGAAAACCAGCTGTACATTTATTAAATTGTCATTTTTGTTGGTTAATAAAACTCATATTTCAGTTCCTTGGGAAAAAAAAGTAAAGTTTGGAAGTTGCTTCTCAAATGAAGTAAGAGATTGCAATGAAAAAAAAATACTGTATTTTGACCCTTGAAATCCTGCATCCAATAATAATCTACTTGTCTTATTTTATTTTGTTTGGCTATACACAAAGTTTGGCAGTGACACTTGTGTTAGTGCCAGAAATTTCTTTGATGTAATTTTGTTAATTTCATTTGTATAATTTGGTTTGTGTCTGCTCAGTTTTCAGTGTGGACTACAATGATGAGATGGACATCCTGGTGAGCGGCTCTGCAGATTTCACTGTGAAGGTCTGGGCTTTGGCAGCCGGTGCCTGTCTCAACACTCTGACCGGACACACTGAATGGGTTACCAAGGTCTGCTTAACTCAACCTTGTGTGTGTGTGTGTGTGTGTGTGTGTGTGTGTGTGTGTGTGTGTGTGTTTGTGTGTGTATAGTGCAGGGGTCACCAACCTTTCTTAAACCGAGAGCTACTTCCTGGGAACTGATTAAGGCAAAGGGCTACCAGTTTGACACACACTTCTGAAATAGCCAATTTGCTCAATTTAGCTTTCACTATGTGTTATTATTGTCATTTCCAGTTCACATGTAAGTGTGATTTTAACAAGAATAGCAAAAATACAGTCAAACCTCGGTTTTCGACCACAATCCGTTCTAGAAGGCGGTTCCAGAAGCGAATCGGTCGAATTCCGAATCTATTTTTCCCATTACAAATAATGTAAAAAAATTTAGTCCGTTCCAAGACTAAAATTAACGCCTATTTCTTTTATTTTTTAGCATGTTTTCATTTGCGCATTATTGTCCGGTCGCTCAACTGCAGCGCACCGCCGAACGAGCGACCGTAGCGCGTCGCCCACCGCGCAACTGCACTGCGCTGGTCGCAATCTTGTGACAGAGCCGTCGCTGAAATTTAGAAAATATTTTTAAAGTCCTGATGTACTTTCCAAAATTTAAGCGGACCTCAGTGCGCAGGGAGCTTAATTTGGTCCGATCACGCAACCGCAGCACACCGGACGCTCACTGTCGCATTGCTTTAAGAGCGTCTTTGTGTTTTAGGATGGCTTTACTGCTCCCACTTGCTTTCTTTGGAGGCATGATTAGGGGGTTAATACAATCCTCAAAGTAACGAAAATACAATAACAACGGAGTCAGTCGGCATCCGGGCCGCGCGGTCGGGTTTTCTCGGGTCCTCCCGGCTCATCTCGCGAGGTTCGACCTCCGAATTTTGTTCGAAAACCGAAGGAAAAAAATCTCAAATTTTTTGTTCGAATTGTTCAAGAACCGGGACGTTCGAAAACCGAGGTTTGACTGTAAAATAAATAGATGCAGCTCACTGACAAGTGCCGCTATTTGAGCTAATTTTAGAACAGTCCTGCGGGCGACTCATGCGGTCCTCACGGGCGACCTGGTGCCCGCGGGCAACGTGTTGGTGACCCCTGGTATAGTGTGTGTGTGTGTGTGTGTGCGTGTGTGTGTGTGTGTGTGTGTGTGTGTGTGTGTGTGTGTGTGTGTGTGTGTGTGTGTGTGTGTGTGTGTGTGTGTGTGTGTGTGTGTGTGTGTGTGTGTGTGTGTGTGTGTGTGTGTGTGTATATATATATATACTATATATATACATGACTGTCAAAAAATTAGACTATTGTGATAAAGTTCTTTATTTTCTGTAATGCAATTAAAAAAAAAAAAAAACGTCATACATTCTGGATTCATTACAAATCAACTGAAATATTGCAAGACTTTTATTATTTTAATATTGCTGATTATGGCATACAGCTTAAGAAAACTCAAATATCATATCTCAAAATATTAGAATATCAAGAATAAGTATACTAGTGGTGTATTCAACTAATCACTTGAATCGTCTAATTAACTCGAAACACCTGCAAGGGCTTCCTGAGCCTTGAAAAACACTCAGCTTGGTTCAGTAAACTAAATCACAAGTATGGGGAAGACTGCTGATCTGACTTCTGTCCAGAGGACCATCATTGACACCCTCCATCAGGAGGGTAAGACATAAAAAGAAATTTCTCAAAGAGCAAGCTGTTCATAGAGTGCAGTTTCAAATCACATCCACAAAAAGTCTGTTGGAAGAGGGAAATGTGGCAGGAAACGCTGCACAACCAAGAGAGATGACCGCAGCCTTAACAGCATTGTGAAGAAGAGTCGCTTCCAGAATTTGGGGGCGCTTCAAAGACAGTGGACTGAAGCTGGAGTCCAGGTATCAAAAGCCACTGTTCACAGACGTGTCCGGGAAATGGTCAACAATAGCCGTATTCCCATGGTCAAGCCACTTCTGAACTCAAGACAACGGAAGAAGCGTCTGACTTGGGCTATGGAAAAGAAGCACTGGACAGTTGCAGAGTGGTCCAAAGTCCTCTTTTCAGATGAAAGTAAGTTTTGTATTTCATTTGGAAGTCAAGGCGCCAGAGTCTGAAGAAAAGCAAAATCCAAGTTGCTTGAAATCCAGTGTGAAGTTCCTACAGTCAGCGATGGTTGGGGGAGCCATGTCAGCTGCTGGTGTTGGTCCACTGTGTTTCATCAAGTCCAGAGTAAATGCAGATTTTAGAGCACTACATGCTTCCGTCTGCTGAAAAGCTCTGGAGATGATGGTTTCATTTTCCAGCATGATCTGGCACCTGCCCACAGTGCTAAAACCACCAGTAAATGGTGTACTGACCATGGCATTACTGTCATCGATTGGCCCTATAGAGAATTTGTGGGGTATTGTGAAGAAGAAGCTATGAGACACCAGACATAACAATGCAAATGAGCTAAAGGCCGCTATTGAAGCATCCTGGGCATCCATACCACTTCAGCAATGCCACAGGCTGATTGCCTCCATGCCACGCCGCATTGATGCAGTAATCCGTGCAAAATAATTCCCAAACAACTACTGAGTGCATCAATGGACATTTTCAAATGTTTGATTTTGTTTTGCTGTTACAAATCGTTTGTTTTTTTACTTGGTCTGAGGAAATATTCTAATATTTTGAGATAGGATATTTGAGTTTTCTTAAACTGTAAGCCATAATCAGCAATATTAAAATAATAAAAGGCTTGCAATATTTCAGTTGATTTGTAATGAATCCAGAATGTATGACATTTTTGGTTTTTTAATTGCATTACAGAAAATAAAGAACTTCATCACAATATTCTAATTTTCTGAGACAGTCCTGTAAAGTGAGTACACCCCTCTCATTTCTGCAATGTTTGAATTATATCTTGTCATGGGATAACACTGAAGAACTGATACAATGTTATGTAGTCACTGTAGAGCTTGGATAGCAAAGTAAATTTATTGTTACTTCAAAGTAACTCAAAATACAACAATGAATGTGTAAAATGCTGGCAACAAAAGTGAGTACACCCCAACTGAAAATCTCAAAATTAAGTCAAAAGTGGGACCAATTAGGCATATTCCTCCCTGTGTAATGCGACTAGTTAGTGTAACAAGGTGTCCGGTGTGATTGGGGAGCAGGTGTATTAAATTAGGTATTTTCAGTCTCATACTCATCACAGGAAGTTCAACATGGCACCTCATGGCAAAGAACTCTCTGAGGATCTAAAAAAATAATAATTATTGCTCTACATAAAGATGGCCTAGGCCAGTGGTCCCCAACCACCGGGCCGCGGACCGGTACCGGTCCGTGGGTCACTTGGTACCGGGCCGCCAAGCCACACAGAAAAAAAAAAAAAAGTTTTAATCGACGATCAATTCATTCAGGTCAAGACGCTCGTCCCGGTCACGTGACACGTTTCCCCAGTCGAGCCCGCAAAGCTAGCAAAAATGAGTAAGTATTTATTTTGAAAAATATAAAAAAATTGGCGATTCTCTCCCAATTACATCCGTCGGTTCAGGTCAAGACGCTCGTCTCGGTCACGTGACATGTCACCTCAGTTGAGCCCGCGAAGCAAGCAAAAATGAGCAAGAAACAGAGATGTTTGGAAAGCTTCTTCGGAAAGGGAAAAAAGCCCAATGAGGAGACGGAAGAAGAAGAGGCTACGACTTCTAAGAAAAGGAAAGCTGCATTTAAAAGACTATGACGCGCCAAGCCCACTCTGCATAATATGTGGCGACAGGCTAGCTAACGAGGCAATGAAGCCCTCAAAACTGCTTCGGCACATGGAGACCAAGCATCCTGCATTAAAAGACAAACCTTAACCACTTCGGGTGTCATTGTCTCCGATTACGCCTAGATGGGACCGGCTCGTTTCTGAGAAACAAGCTCAGTGCTCCCACTAATTCAATGTAATGGTGAGTTTTATTTTAATGTCGTTTATACTTGTTTTTATGCCAGTCGTATCATTTTGTTTCATCGTATTCATATATTTATTATAAATGTATTATTTATTTATATAAATGTATTATTTAGTCATATAAATGTATTATTTATTTATATAAAGGCCGGTCCGCGAAAATATTTCTGACACGTAACCGGTCCGTGGCGCAAAAAAGGTTGGGGATCACTGGCCTAGGCTATAAGATGATTGCCAACACCCTGAAACTGAGGTGTAGCACGGTGGCTAAGACGATACAGCGGTTTAAGAGGACAAGTTTCATTCAAAACAGGCCTCGCCATGGTCGACCAAAGAGTGCGCCGCGCGCTCAGCGTCATATTCAGAGGTTGGGCGTATGAGTGCTGCCAGCATTGTTGTAGAGGTTGAAGGGGTGGGGGGGGTCAGTCTGTCAGTGCTCAGACCATACGCCACACACTGCTTTCAACTGTTCTGCATGGCTGTCGTCCCAGGAAAAAACCTAATCTAAAAAAGATGCACAAGGAAGCTCGCAAAACGTTTGCTGAAGACAAGCAGACTAAGGATATGGGTTACTGGAACCATGTCCTATGGTCTGATGAGACCAAGATAAACATATTTGGTTCAGATAGTGTCCAGCGTGTGTGGCGGCAACCAGGTGAAGAGTACAAAGACAAGTGTGTCTTGCCTACAGTCAAGCATGGTGGTGGGAGCGTCATGGTCTGGGGCTGTATGAGTGCTGCTGGCACTGGGGAGCTACACTTCATTGAGGGAACAGTGAATGCCAACATGTACTGTGGAATACTGAAGCAGAGCATGATCCCCTCCCTCCGTAAATTGGGCCGCGGAACTGTATTCCAACACGATAACGACCACAAACATATATGTGTGTATGTGTGTGTCTGATTGGTTTACCGCCCCGATCTACGTAAACGTAATGTCCTCTGATTGGTTCATCGGGTGCCTGTATATTACGTCTCTGTGTGGCGGAAGCCACACAAAACAATGGCGGCGAAGGTACTCCTTTACGTGACATGTCTAGTCCTGTGATTGTTTTTTTGTCCCGGTCCACACCTGTATATTACAGAAGGCACAGAAAACAACTTTACAGATTTTTGAATTTGGTCCACACAAAAGGTGCACCTTCTTAAAAGGCGCACCTTCGTTTTTTGAGAAAGTTAAAGGCGTTTATGTTTGTGAAATTACGGTATGTACCGTGCCGGTATGTTCAAATAATACATTTTATCTCAATTACTGTTTATTTTTGTACTTTTCATGTTTTGCTATGTTTCGTTCCAAAATTGGTTCAAACGCATGGGGCTCTGTCACGCGTTGCACTCTTAGTATCCAGTACACCAATCATGTGAGGTCCCCCATTCGTCTCTGGTCCTAGCAGTACCTACCCCCAACAGTTTAAAGACATGCGGGACAAAGGAGTTCAACTGTCTTTTGGGCCGACACTTGGGGAGGAGCAGTCTCCTACCAAACAGGCTCCTCTGAGCGATGACGACGGTGTGCAGAGGGTGGCTGGGATTGCCCATAATGTCCTGCAGTTTGTTTAGTGCCTTCGACTCTGCCACCGCCCCTAGACAGCCCAGCTCCTTGCTGACCACATACTCACCTGACCAATTTGTCCAGTCTGGAAGCATCCTTCTTGGATGTCATACCCAGGTTTATTCTGCAGGATGGACTTATTGACTATATTTGGGAAATATAAGAAATAAACACAAATGGTGTATTATTTCACTTTATTTTTTTTCTTCTCGCATCATACAGATAATTTTAAAAAAATTCAGCCCCCAGTTCTAGCTCCCTGAGACCCCTAAACCTCTGAGGCTTATTTGGATATGAATATTTTGGTTTTGGTCAGATACACTAAAGTATTGACAACACATAAGTACATTGTCGGGGAAGTGTATACAATTAATTCAATAATTAGATATTAGGTTTAAATAACTTTAACAAATGTCCTTATTGCTGAAGTTATATTTTTAATATCTTGGATTTTTAGAAAATAAGTCACAATCAATTCATGTCTGTTAACCTGGCAATATTGATGATAGACTGTAAAAGCAGATAGAGCAACTAAAACTTCATTTGATTGCAAATGAGTTTTGCTCTCCTCCCTCTCTCAGAAAGTAAGTAAACTAGAAAGTGAAATAAAATAAACAATTGCGGGGTTCAAATTTGGATGGAGACAAATAGAAAACTTTGTGAAAAGAGACAGGTGAGACTGAAGCAAGACAGGAATAGATGACGCTAAAATAACTAATTCATGGCCAACCTACTATAATCACGGTAAGATAGCCAATTCATGGCTAAGAATCCCTCGCTCCAATTGTCCAATCAGAGACGTTAACAACAAAGAAACGCTAGCAGGATGATTGCCGGTCATGGCAAAATAAAAAATAACCACTGGCAAAAATGATTTGTCCAGCAATGACACGCCACTTGTGCCTGGAACCTTTAAGAAGAATACTGCCCGGAAACACTAAACACATGCGTAGAAGAGAAACGCCACACACATGCGTAGAAGAAGAGCTTCTTCTTCATTTACGACAGATTGGATGAGTGAGCGTGTCAAGTAGTGTCAAGTGCATTGCTGTTGTAGAGAAGTGAAGCAATGTGGGCGTCACAAAAGTCTGCTACGAAGCATACTTCACACTAAATATATTTTTTAACAACAAAGTAAAAAAGACAAGCCAATCAAAATACTGAATACAAATCTGAATAAAAATAAATTTATATTATTAATATGGCTAACTGGCATATTTGCAAAAGTCGATACAACCGACTGACTGTTGTGTTTATATGTTCTGAAGAAAAGTTTTTTAAAAAGGCAGTCTTTGTTCAGGGCCCGTTGCTATGGAAAAGAAAGTCACATTTAAAGTTGGGATTTAAAGGTCGTGTGTGTCGGCATAAATTTGGTCACCATGTGTGGTCTTTTTGTGCCAGAAATTACATCACGAAAGAGTGGCTGAAAAAACAGCCTTTGGAGGACGCAGCCTGTGAAACAACTTTTGTCTTTACATACGGATGCTTCTCCTCAACCAGCAGGTGAATGAGCTCATTTAACTGGCTGTTGATTAGAAGCACCTTTAGCTAAAGTGTTCCTGCTAAAATGTCATTAACTGTCATTGACTAAAACTAAAAACACTAAAATGTCATTAATTTTTGTCAACTAAAACTTAAATGTGCATGCACAATTCTAACTGAAATAAAAATGACTAAAATGCTCAGATTTTCAAGCGATTAAAGCTAGACTAAAACTAGTGTGGGGCGGCTCGGTGGTGCACTGGTTAGCACGTCCGCCTCAGGTGGGTGTGGGTTCGATTCCACCTCTGACCATCCCTGTGTGGAGTTTGCATGTTCTCTCCATGCCTGCGTGGGTTTTCTCCGGGCACTCTAGTTTCCTCCCACATCCCAAAAACATTCTTGGTAGGCCGATTGAGCACTCCAAATTGCCCCTAGGTGTGAGTGCGAGTGTGGATGGTTGTTCGTCTCTGTGTGCCCTGCGATTGGCTGGCAACCGGTTCAGGGTATCCCTGCATACTGCCCGATGACCGCTGGGATAGGCTCGAGCACGCTTGCGACCCCCATGAGGACAAGCGGTATAGAAAATGCATGGATGGGTAAAACTAGTCTGAACATAACTACCATATTTTCCGGTCTATAAGACGCCACTTTTTGCACAAGCTTTGAAGCCTGGGGCTTATAGTCCACTGCGGTTTATCTATGAATTTTTTTCATGATTTTAATGATACATGATGATTTGTGCATAATCTCTTACATATGAAAATTAAACATTAAAACACCCGAGTCTTGTAGTCCAGTGTGGTTTATATATGAACAATTTTAAATATGATTTTCCTCGAATTTCAGATTGTACGTTTTATATTCAGCTACGGTTTATAGTTCAGATAATACGGAAAATCTAATAAAAACTAAATAAGAATGATCAGGTTAACTGTTATTTTAAACAAGATACTTGAGTAGATTCCCTAGTCTATGAAAACATGATGCTCTAATAATTAGAGCACTAATTAATAGAGCACAAATAGAATTTGCCTGGATATTTTTGCATGAACTGGGTGGCTGCATCAGCCTTGTCAGAAAAAACATTTGCAAAATAAATCTAGGGGTGTACTTCTGGCCGATGATTATCTGGTCACAGATGATTACTTTTAAGTTCAACACGTGGGGTAGCACCAAGCGAGAATTTTTATTCGCCATGTTTGGGTGTGCCAAACAAAGAATTTGACTTCGGTACATCACAGCCTCCGTTCAACATTTAGGTAACTAACAACACCCAGGACGTGTGAAAAATGACAAATATTCTCAGACATCCCCTGATCTTAAACTCCCAGGAGGGCAAGGAAAAACTCAAAACTCCAACTAGGGGAAATGAGAAACCTTGAGAAGAGACCACGGATGGGAGGATCCCTCTTCCAGGATGACCAGGCTGCAATGGATGCAGAGAGGACACATATTAAGAGTTAACAACAGAGGGAAAAGTATAAAACATATTAAGATGAACAGAATATAAATAAAAGTTCAACTCAAACTCTCAATAAATTGCTATGTCTTATATTGGAATAATAAAAAACTGATAAATGCTACACACAAAGCAATGGCATCATAATCAGTTAAAGACTAGACTAAAGACTAAGACTGTCTTTGCTTTCCGTGGCCCTGACGTACTCCGGGGCTATTAAGAGGACCAAATACTTGGAACGATCCCTCACTGTGGGTCTTTGGGTATTACTAAAAAGCCGATACCTGATGGTCCACAAGGGTTGATATAATTTAAGATCACGTGTATCAGAAGGGTTTTATAAAAGGACCCTAAAATCATGTTAATTTTCATACAGGTTATACTACAGAAAAGTGAAGTGGAGTCTGTGGTGCACAGTCCTGGTGATTACATCCTCCTAAGTGCTGATAAGTATGAAATTAAGGTAATGCTGATGTTCTAACTCCAAGATGCACTTATTCACCAATTCAGAACTTTTCCTCATTTCATGTAAAAAAGGTACCTGCACAATTTACCGTATTGGCCCAAATATAAGACGACCCTGATTATAAGACGACCCCCTCTTTTTCAAGACTCAAGTTTGAAAAAAGACTTTTTGACTCAAGTTTGAAAAAAGGTTTTTTGAACACCAAATTTAATTTCCACACAGAAAATGATTACATCTGAAACAAATTATTATAACAATATATTCGAGAGAAAAAGCATGTTATTTTGCCTCATTCAAATCATGCAAAAACTGTCTATCACATTTTAATATCTGAACATTTAAATATGTAAACTAAAGTGCAATCACATTTGTAAATTAATGGGTTCTGGTTTTTGAAATGTAAAGAAACCAATCTACTGTGATAAAACAACAAAATTGCAATAACTGCATTAACCATCAAAGTGAATTCTAACTGTAACTGTAGTCTTGAAACAAATCTGAATAAGGAAAAACATTGCAATAAAATAATGCAAACTGCTACCGCTATTGTTGGGGAGCCTGAGGACTGTATAGGGCAGGGGTGGCCAACCAGTCAGAGACTAAGAGCCACATTTTTTACTGTGTCATCGCAAAGAGCCACATCATACACATGAGCACACATGAAAATCCCCCCCCACACACACACACTCACACTCACACACACACACACATGCACACTCACGCGCACACACACACACCTCTGCTCAGCCAAATTTATTGTGTGACATTATCATGTCACGCACCAACATGATAATGACAAATTGACTCCTACAGTACTAAAACCACAGACCAAAGACCACATTTTCAACAATGAACATTGTGTGCATTGTCTCACACAGACAAACTCTCAGTTCAACAAATTCCACAAACAAAAACATAAGTTTTTTCACTTACTATGTGTGGTGGGACAGACCATTCGTTTTAGTTTGTCGTTTTCAGGAGACAAGATTTCAATAACGTCACTGAGGCATTTTTTAACGAACTCCACTTCATTGTATGGCTTTTTAGCCCGTGCAATGTTCCAAGCCAGTTGAAACAATGCAAGCGTGACAGTCTCTGAGTGCTTCGTAATTTTTTTGAAAAACTGTACCTATTTTTCTGCCTGACTTTTGAAAGTGTCCAAACTTGTGCTTGCGAAAGTCCTTATCAATATTGGCATGAAGTGAGCTGAAGTGGCGCTGAACATTTGAAGCTTTTAAATGCGCTAATGACGTCCGACATATCAGGCAGAAAGGCTTGCCATTGCGTTCAACAAAAAACAACTTTAACTCTGTTAAAAACGTCCTGTGTTCATCGTCATATATTCGTTTAGCTGTGCATTTTTTCCTTGCCATTTTGAGAGCGAAATTGACACTCCTCAAATAGGTTTGTCCCTCCTCCTTTGCGGGATTTCACCTCACGCGCATGCGCGTTTGACCAAAATACCATATTGAACTCAAGCGAAGCAAATACGCACAAAAAATAAACACAAATGTTGATATGAACGTAAAAGAGCCGCATGAAACCAGCCAAAGAGCCGCATGCGGCTCGCGAGCCGCGGGTTGGCCACCCCTGGTATACGGGGTTGGCTCGGATGGTTATGCTCTTTTCGCCCCCGGGTGTCGGTCAGAACACAGGAGGGAAGACGTGGTTCAGTTTTGATTGCTTTACTGAATTATTGGCAAAAACGTTACAGGCACTGTGGCTCATAGGGGCATACAGGCAAACTGGCAAAAGGGTGTAGGCACATGTTTGGTCGTAAGGATGTGAGAGCAGGTGTCTGTAGTGTTCATGGGTGAGTCTTTGGGTGTGTGAATGTGATTCTTGTGTGAGTGTGATGATTGTATGAAGCGTGTGAAGGGTGTGTGTGTGTGTGTGTGTGTGGTGTGTGTGCGTGCGTGCGTGTGTGTGTGGTGTGTGTGTGTGCGTGTGTGTGTGGTGTGTGGTTCTGCAACAGACAGAAATACAGCACATAGGTCAACGCTCAAATTCTGATGTCACACAACACTAGTAGACGCACACATTACATAACTAACGGCGCATAACGGTTCCGCTATACTAAATAACCATAAATGAAATACTCTCGGCAACACACCAAACATAAGTCGTCGAAACAACAAAATACATTTGCTGCCGACCATTAGTCGCCGTGCCGCTGCGTAACGGCTGTAGTCATGCGTGTACGCTGCTCGTACGATGCGAAGCAAACTTAAAGGAGCGTGCTGGAGCTGTCAATCAAACGGCACGCACAGGAAGCAAACCGCGATCGGACAAACGGCACAACAGTGGACAGTAGTAACAACGAAATGTATGTATATACTCACTTTGTGTCAAAGACGCACACGATCACAGCAACATACTCAGTCGATACCAGCAACCTTTAACTTACCGCTGCGCACAAGCTCCAACAATTGCGATAAGCTGAGGTAACTCACGCGGGACTTAAGGCGCGGTGACGTAACTTCGCTTTAAAGATATATGGCACCATCTAGCGTTGTGAATGGTTATATGTCTAGAACACGAAGGGAAGACGACCCCCACTTTTTCAGTCTTATTTCAATGCAAAAAAACATCGTCTTATATTCAGGCCAATACGGTAATTTAAAAAATTAACTTTTAGAGGTATAAAACAGCAAAAAAAAAAGAAAAGAGAACTGGCCCAGAGGCCGATAGAAATTGCACCTGGCCTAATAAGTGTGCTGATATTCTCTTTTTAATCTATTTTATCAAGTACACTCCACTAATGAAAATGTGGATGTCAAATTCCCTCATCTTCAGTTAAAGTTAAAGTCCCAATGATCGTCACACACACATCTGGGTGTGGTGAAATTTGTCCTCTGCATTTAACCCATCCCCGTGTGATTTTGATCCATCCCCTGGGGGAGAGGGGAGCAGTGAGCAGCAGCAGTGAGCAGCAGCAGTGCCGCGCTCGGGAATCCTTTGGTGATCTAACCCCCCAATTCCAACCCTTGAATCTGAGTGCCAAGCAGGGAGGCAGTGGGTCCCATTTTTATAGTCTTTGGTATGACCCGGCCGGGTTATTCATACACTACAATTTTGTCATGTCCAAGAATTCAAAATCTTTATTTGGGGACCTTTATCAGATATGAGATTTAAATGTGATTAATTAAATTAATTAGATTATTAGGTCAGTTTAGGCTGCCGAGGGAGTAGGACACTCCAAGATACAGCTGTAAACTGTTGGTGATAAGCCAAAAAACAACAATCAGTCTGCATAGATTATGTAGCCTGTGATAGCAGATAGAGAAAGAAAATGGGAAAAAATCCAACATTTATAGCCACAAAAATCCAAGAGTGATGGCGCCAATGAAGGCTGTCAACTGAAGAAGGAAAGCAAGAAACAAGTGACTTGGACGTCCAACTGCAAAATCTATAGAAAGCAAAACGGATCATATCCAGAATACCAGACCGGTCCAGATCAGAGCGCTGAAGTACCGTATTGGCCCAAATATAAGACGGTGTTTTTTGCATTGAAATAAGACTGAAAAGGTGGGGGTCGTATTACATTCGGGGTCTAGACTGTATACCCATTCACAACGCGAGATGGCGCCAGATATCTTTAAACTGAATGCTGAACTTAACTCTCTAGGCCAAAGCGAACCCCTGTCACAAAGAAGAAAAATGAAAATAGCAGTAGCACGAAGAAGAAAAATAAAAAATAATGGTAAGAAAGAAAAGAGAAGAAAATAAGAGAAGAGATAACAGAAAATGGAGAAACTGCTAGAAAGGTTCCTATGTTGATGTTAAAATGTTGGACAGTTACGTCACTGCGCCTTAAGTCTCGCGTGAGTTACCTCAGGTTGTTGGAGCTTGTGCGCAGCGGTAAGTTAAAAATTGCTGGTATCAACTGAGTGTGTTGCTGTGATCGTCTGCGTCTTTGACACAAAGTGAGTATATGCGTAAATTTCATTGTTACTACTGTCTACTGTTGTGCCGTTTGTCTGATCGCGGTTTGTTTCGTGTGTGAGCCGTTTGATTGATAGCTCCTTTAAGTTTTCCTCGTATCGTACGAGTAGCCGTTACGCAGCGGTACGGCGACTAACGGTCCCCAGCAAATGTATTTTGTTGTCTCGATGACTTATGTTTGGTGTGTTGCCAATTTCATTCATGGTTATTTAGTATAGTGGAACCGTTACGTCTCGTCAGTTATGTAATGTGTGCCGTCGTGTTGTGTGACGTCAGAAGTTGAGCGTTGACTTACGTGCTGTATTTCTGTCTGTTGGAGAACCCCACCCCCACACACACACACACACCATACACTACACCCCCCCACACACCCTTCACACGCTTCATACAATAATCACACACACAAGAATCACATTCACACACCCAAAGACTCACTCATGTACACTACACACACCTGCTCTCATATCCTTACGACCAAACGTGTGCCTATATCAGTGACGTGCGGCGAGGTTCATGACTGGGGAGGGGCACTGACGTCACCCCCCAATCCCCCCCGGTAAAATTTGTCCGACACCTAACGGTGTCACAAAAAAGGTTGGGGAACGCTGCTCTAGAGTAGCTTATTCATTATTTAATTTGAGCTATTTTAATTAAAATCCCATATCAGCAGTCTTCACACATAAAAACACTCAATAAAGCACATGGAATCAAAATCTTGTTTTCGATCATACGTACCACTCTGTTTGAAAAGACATGCTCCGAAGTCCCGTTGTCCGAATCAAACCTTTTAACTCCGGAGTTGGTCTTCCTTTACTGATGACCTCCTGCTTCGACCGAAAATCCATAGTTGAAAATCGTTTGAGTTTGCACATGTAATCCTCCATTGTAAAATAAAACGTAAAAAAAAAAAAAAGAATGTAAAACTAAATAAATGGACGACTGCTCCTCAGTTGTTCACTGTAAATTTGAACTGGAGATCACTTATTCTACAGGTGGGCGCATGAAGCATCCCGGGATCACTAGCGCTCCCTGCCACAAGGCTGGAGAACTTTTTTTCGTTGCCTCCGTTGGGTCTCTTTTCAAAGCCGTTTTGTTCACCTAAAGCAGGGGTAGGCAATTCCGGTCCTCATGCCGGTTGTCCTGCATGTTTTCTATGTCACCCTGTTGCAACACACCTGATTCAAATGGTCAGATAATTAGCAAGGTCTGCAGAAGCTGGATAACAATCCTGATCATTTGAATCAAGTGTGTTGCAGCAGTGAGACCTATAAAACATACAGGACACCGGCCCTCGAGGACCGGAATTGCCCACCCCTGATCTAAAGAAACACGACGTTACAGACAGATGACAAAAAACACTAGATTTTATATACATCAGCTTAACTACGGAAATTAGTTAATATAGCCACAGTGTTTGAACACTTAAACAGCGACATAGAGACAGACAGCAGTTTAGTCTAACTGCATAGCCTAGACAGCTGTCAGCAAAGGCAGCCATGTGATTACGCAATCCTCAGAGAAGGCAAGGCAGGAAGTTGCCTCCTCTGAGCGACTCGTCTTCGGATTTAACATAACTATAAAAATTCAGTGATTTTAGTTCAGTTCAGTCTAACTGCATAGCCTGTCAACATACGCAGCCACGTGATTACACAATCCTCAGAGGAGGCTAGACAGGACGTTGGCTCCTCTGAGCGAATCGTCTTCGGTTTTAAAATAACTGTAACAATTGAGCCATTTTGGTTCAAAATGATACAAAATTATTGAAATTAAAAGGAAAATGACTTTATAATAAAAACAATTGAATTTGTTTTTCCCCTTTTCATGATGGCAGGGGAGGCGGTCCCTCTAATTACGAAAGCCTATACTTACAAACTTTTCAAGATACAAACAATGGTGCGTTAGCAGTGTGGAAAAACAAGTCGTGTAGTAGAGTATGTCTCTCAGACTATTGAATAAAACACAAATTCATAAAGGAACATGGCAGGGGCATGCGTATCGTCGAGCTCGCGACGGAGTATGGCCAGTGTGATGCCAAAGTAGCCCCCCTGAATATTGGTATCCCTGCTGCAGGAGTGCGCATGCATTGAGTGAAATGCAGAAGCCGTTGCCGTGCAGCAGACAATATCGGCTTGTTTTCAATGAAAACACAAAGAACACACTTTTGTGTTTGTCAATTTCCATCTTAAGAAGTGAGTTTCCTTTTCTTTTCTTAAGTTATCGCTCGTGTTCTGCGTGAGATGCAATCAATGACCACTCACACAATCGGAAAACTCATTGATTGCACCGAAAAATAATGACGCGTACGTAAGCACGTTGCAGGAAATACATAAAAGCATACAATAATTTATTAGCCTGACTTTTTCTATGTCTTCTCAGGGGTATTTTTAGCAAGTGTAGAACATTACAACAGATTCCCCCCTCCCCAAGCAAAGTTAGGAGGTCAAGAATGAAGTGACATTTATTTTTTGTTATAAAGGTTTGAAAAAGAAAAAAGAAAACTATTGTTTTTGTTTTTTGTGCATTTTTCACAGCGTAATAGGGCAAAGAGTGTGACGTTTGGGATAGTCTGGCACGTATTTGCGTTTACATTGATTCCTATAGGAAATGTTGCTTCTAGTTCCAAACCTTTCTACTTACAAACCTGATTGCAGAAACAATCAAGCTCGTAAGTAGAGGTACTATATGTGTATATATATATATATATATATATATTGATTGATTGATCATTTATTGATCCCCGGGGGTGGGGAAATTCAGGCCCCAGCAGTATTCATACCACAGAGGAGGTATATAAAAGACACAGATGGCATGAGCGCAACTCAATAGGCTCTTATAAGGCTGCCACACAACACCGCCGCATTGAAAGCCAGTAAGTGCGAAAGTTAAAAGCCATCAAAGCAAAGCAACAAGACAAAGGAAAAAAAAAAAGTAACAGCGGCCAACCAGCCCCCCCTCAATACCAAAGAACACCCCAAAACACACAAAATAGCCTCCACGGGGTCCATAAACAGGTGTAAGGGCAGCCAAGTTCAACGGCGCCCAATGGACCGTGGTTGTGAATCGGTGAATCACAAAACAGGCAAACGTGTGACTATGTATATACAGGGTGTGCCAAACTGATCTGACACATTTGTAGCTTTAATAAAATGCAAATAAATTAAAGATGCAAAAAAGTTTTTTTATTCTCGAAAAGTACACATATAATGACGTTTTGTTTTGTTTGGTTTCATTTAATTTCCGTTTCATTTTCGAATAATGTTATTTCGTTTTGTTTCAGTTGCTAACATGAATTGGACCGGTGAGCATCGCGCTTTCATTGTGGAAACGTTTATCAAGAACAAATCTGTAACTCCAACACAATGAACGTTCCGTTTGCGCTTCAGACTTAGTAGACATGATCCCGTACCTGCTCGAAACACAATCTTTTTATGAGTTACTAACTTCAGAGCCAGTGGATCAGCATTCAAACAAAAAAGAAAGAAATTGCTGCCATTTCCCATGAAATGATCCGCCGAGTTATGGACGACTTGTGTGGACAATAACGGCTTCCATTTGACTGATTTAATTTTGAAAATCAAATGAAACAAAATGGCATTATATGTACTTTTAAAAAAACTATATATATTTTTGTTTCTGTACTTTATTTGTGCTTTTTTAAACCCAAAAATGTGTCAGATCATTTTGCCGGACCCTGTGTATATATATATACATACCTACCTACCTACCTACACCTTTATTTTTGACATTTACTCATTGATGCAGGCCTTCACAAAAACGAGTTTTCAGAGAGGCAGCTTATAATGAATGATGTTTTTTTTTCCCATAGATCATCATTTAATAGTCTTTTTTTCATTTCTTTTTTTGATGATTGTTTTGACTTGTTTTTAAAATGAGCATTTTGACCCAGGTATGTAGTCTTGTATCAGCCTTGTGTGTAATTCAACAGACAAATAGATACTTCACCTTGATTTTGTAGCGTTATCCTGTCTTAAATATGTTTTCTCCATAATATGGATCAAACACTAACTTCTCTTTTCAGATCTGGCCTTTAGGAAAAGAAATTAATTGTACGTGCTTAAAGACACTGTCGGTGTCAGAGAATCGCAGCATCAGCCTTCAACCCCGATTGCAGTTTGATGGACGCCACATTGTTTGCAGCTCTGACATCGGAGTACATCTGTGGGATTTTGCCAGTTTTGAGATTCTCAGGTAAAATTATAAACAAACCTTGTCTAATAGTGTTTCTCAACCTGTGCTGAACCTGGAACCATATCTTTAGTAAAACAAAAACTCCTAGCACATTCAAAATAAAAATGTTGTCAAATAAAGTAAAAATAATGATAATCTCTTCTCAATTTATTCACAAATTCAGTCAACCAGGGTGAAAAGTCACAGGTCATGTCTTACTGTATTTTGTTTTATGAATTGTATCAGGGGGTGACACAGATTTATGTTACCTTGTGCCATCTGCTAGAACTCAAGGAGAGCATTTAATTGTTTTGGCTGTTGCGGGCATAGATAGATAAATTAATATGGGTCTCTCTGCAGGGGTATGGTCTACAAATGTCGCATCAAAACCAAAAGATAAACTTGTTCAAGACCAGGTCAATAAACTATTACACTATGCTTTAAATAAAACATTCCAGTAGTGTGATACAAATAAATAAAGACAGCAGAAGTGGGTAATTCACAAAATTTTTCCGGTTCGTTCTTTGTCCGTGATCTGAGCACCCTTCCGTCTTCGTCAGTCATTCTTATTACATGATTGTTCGTCCGTTGAACCAAGATCGAAAGTTTAGACACCCCAAGTACAAATGTGCATTAATGTTAATAAAGAAGCCAAGGAAAGATGGAAATGTCTCCAAAATGCATCGAATTACCGATAAGACAGGCAAACAGGAATCCGGTGGTAGGCATGTGTGTGTCAAGGCAGACAACCAGCCCAGCATTCCACTACACAGCGGATCAGGCAAACGAGAGTCAGGTGGCAGGCATGCGTGTGTCAAAGCAGACGAAATGGCGAAGACTGACCGGCGAATGGCGTGTATATACACACCCCAATTAGCGGGTAACACGGGACAGGTGGTGGTGATCAACGTCGATTAGTACGCGCAATTTCGTATTGGCGACGGCCACCACCGAGGTCTCGCACGGAAGGCCAGCAGGGCGAGAGAGGACGTGACACAGCTGCACACAAAGGAAAGAGTCAGTACAGCAGCAATGAGCGCGGGACGTGCCTCTGAGCAATGTGCTTCACTGAGGACAAGCACGGGGTGCACGGCTTGCTGCCGTGCACGTAGGAAAAAAAACACTGCTGCCCAGGAGTCGGGACAGCGGCAATGAGCCCTGATCGCGCGGGGCATGCCTCTGAGCAATGTGCGTCACTGCAGACGTGACTGAGTTCAAGCGCTGGAGGCGGCAGCCGGCCAAATGCGAGGGAAGAAGCACCAACTGGTGCAGAAGGAGTCGGGACACGTGACAAGATCACGTGTTTGTTCATTTATTTACTGTAAAGGTACAATGCACAGAACATTGTGGGAATGGTTATTAAGACAATGGGAAAGGTTTATGGTGCGTAAATGTATTGAGAAGGGTTTAAAAGTCTTTAATATTGTGTATAGGACCACAATGCAACAGAAGATTGATGCGCAACCATGACTCACTTTGGTTTCACTATGCATAATGTCCCCCAGGTTAGTGTAGTGTGGTAATTCTGAATGTAGACACTTTGCATTGCTTGGCAAGGAAAACTACTCCACCAGTGCCCTCTAGCGGCCAATAAGAAACACTATGTGTTGGTAATTTCAATACAATGGTGTTTAAATTTCTAAACAAATTTATAAAACCTTTTTGACTTTACGAATTTCAATACAATGGTGTTTCAATTTCTAAATATTACACATATATTGTGTCTATCCAAAATATCGTGTGATTCCTTCTAATATTTTTAGGCTATGATTAGTATATATTTTTGGGATGTCCACAAAAATATGGTGAGGAATGGGCCAAGGTTTGGGGATGTGGCAGCTTCTAGAAAACTCTTGGGAAACTTGCAATGTGAATTTGTGTGATTTTCTCTCTCCATTTTACATCTCTACATCGTGGAAAGCAGAATCAAGAGATTCCTAATTAATTGATGTTAGTATCACAATTTGTCTGTACCTTACATTTTCTCATCACTCTTAATCAGAAATTTTATTTTCCCAGGGTCATAAAAGTTCAGGATCCAGCCAACTTGTCCTTGCTGAGCTTTGGTGAAGTCTTCGCACTCCTCTTTGACAACGATTTCCTCTATGTGATGGATCTCAGGACAGAGTCCATTTCGGGTCGCTGGCCTCTACCACCATACAGAAAATCTAAACGTGGGTCCAGTTTCCTGGCTGGTGTGACATCTTGGCTTAATGGCTTGGATGGGAACAATGACTCTGGACTGGTGTTTGCAACAAGCATGCCAGACCACAGCATTCACTTAGTCCTATGGAAGGAAAATGGCTAATGGCAATATGAAATTAACTGATGTCAATTAAGCAACATCATGTCTTAGTTATGAACATAAAAAAGTATGGTTTAATTGAGGATTTTATTTCCCTCAGTTCCATCTAATCCTACAACACCCCACCAGCACCCATGGCTGGAGAAGTACAGCACATGGCATGGCAATGGCGACTCGACTAGAATCTTTGAGTTACAAATAAACAACTGCACACATTTATTTTATATCACATTTAATAAACATTTGTGTTGAATTGAACAATTAAGCAAATTCCTAGAACTTTACAGTTACGCTGAAAAAAATTGGGTTTGACATCAAAAAATTAATTTTACATAACAGATTTATTAGCTTTCATTTCCATGTATTTCTATGGCTTGTATAAAGGTTTGACCTTTTTCTTTTAGTCAACTTTTTTTTAAGCAGATTTTGGATCATCTAATTGACTCGGTGTGTCCTAATACAATGGTTCTTCAAACTAGGCTAATGCTTAAAACATATTTTCTCATGATCTCAAGCATAAGCTTGTCTGTAAACATTGCAATAATGTCACCAATCCCTTGGGTTTGAATGACCTACTCTGGGACAGGCTCATTCATCTTTGTTAAGGAATAACACACACAAAAAATCTAAACATAGGCGACATGGTATCGCACTCTTCTGGGTCAGGGTTCGATTCTGGCATCATCCTTCCTGTGTGGAGTATACATGTTCTCCCTTTGCCAGCGTGGGTTTCCTCCGGGTGCTCCGGTTTCCTCCCACGTTGCAAAGACATGCATGGTAGGCCGATTGACAACTCCAAATTGTTTGAACGTGCGAGTGTGAATGGTTGTTAGTTTGTGTGTGCCCTGCGATCGGCTGGCGACCAGTTCGGGATACCCTGCCTACCGCCCTAAGACAGCTTGGATAGGATCCAGCATGCAAGCAACCCTTGTTAGGATAAGTTGTTCAGAAAAAGGATGGGTGGATGTTTTATCTGTTCTTTTTAATAAATATGCAACCAAACTTATTGGGAGATCCTTCATCATGGTGCTAGAAGATACAAATTGAAACACTGTCACAATAAAGGAATTATCAGGGTAAAAACGTAAAAACGTTGATTGGCCAAGTTAATAGACTTAAACCCTATTGAGAATGCATTTTACCTGCGAGAAAGCAGATTAAAGGGAGTACCCATGCAAAACGAAATACAGTGGAGCCTCGGTTTTCGAACGTCCCGGTTCTCGAACAAATCAGTATTCGAACAAAAAATTCGAGATTTTTTTGCTTCGGATGTCGGACGAAATTTGGTTGTCGAACCTCGCGAGATGAGCTGAGAGGACCCGCATGCCAACTGACTCCGTTCGTTATTACATTCTCGTTACTCTGAGGATTGCATCAACTCTAATCATGTCTCCAAAGGAAGCAAGTGGGAGCAGTAAAGCCATCCTAAAACACAAAGACGCTCCTAAAGCAATGCGACAGTGAGTGCCCGGCGCGCTGCGGTTGCGTGATTGGACCAAATTAAGCTCCCTGCGCACTGAGGTCCACTTAAATTTTGGAAAGTACATTAGGACTTTGAAAATATTTTCTAAATTTCAGCGACCGCTCTGTCACAATAATGCGACCAGCGCGGTGCAGTTGCGTGGTCGGCGGCGCGCAACGGTTGCGCGTTCGGCAGTACGCTGCAGTTGCGCGATCGGACAAAATTAAGCTCCCAGCGCACTGATGTCCACTTTAATTTTGGAAAGTACATTAGGACTTTAAAAATATTTTCTAAATTTCAGCAACGCCTCTGTCACTATAATGCGACCAGCGCGGTGCAGTTGCGCGGTCGGCGACGCGCTACGGTTGTGCGTTTGGTGGTGCGCTGCAGTTGCACGATCGGACAAAAATGTGTAAATAAAAAAATGCTGAAATATAATCGTTTTTTTTTTGCTTGGAACGGATTGATTTTTTCCCATTATTTGTAGTGGGAAAACATGATTCGGAATTCGAACGATTCACTTCTCGAACAGCCTTTTGGAACGGATTGTGGTCGAAAACCGAGGCTCCACTGTAAACTGATTCTGTGGTGAAATTTAGAGAAAAAAGAATGTCAATGACAAAATAACCAAATATAAGCCACTCAGGCAGATGTGAACAACTCTAAAAACACAAATTCTACCTTTCATTCATATCTGAAGAGTCAGATAACATTGAACAAATTGTATGAAATAAATTAAATTTACATGAGTTTAAAATTATTTTTGCCTCATTTAAACAGGAGTTATAAGTAATTTAAAGTTGTCTGTTATTATTAAAACTTAAAACAAGTGAATTTTGCTCTTGTCATTTACAATATCTTTCAGAAAGTAATAGCTTGTGTCGCGTCTACAGGTTCATAACATCAACAATATGCATGGGCACTTCGTAGCTTGCTTTAGTTATATTTACTTTTGACTCACAGCCCCGCGTGAAGAATCGCTGTTGTGATGCCAGTTCAGCTTGGAGCTGCTTCACTTTATCAGCATGGTCACTCCCTGTTAGCTTGTCGTATGTGTTACCATGTTTAGTCTGGTAGTGTCTCTTTAGGTTGAAATTCTTAAACAAGGCAACCGTCTCTTTACAAATTAGACAAACACAATTGCCTTGATTTTCAGTGAAGAAGTATTGTAATTCCCATCTCTCTTGAAACCGACGGCCCTCAATGTCAACTTTCCTCATTTTCTTTGCAGTTGTCATGGCACAAATGAGCGGAGAGGGGTGCGCGGCACAGATGCAGACTGATATTATTAAAGTAGTGCTGCCACCCTTTGGTAAAAGGAGGAATTATAGTTTCAAGTTTCATGATTTTTTTTATTCAGCTTAACAGTGCAGGCGAGCCATCAATAATACATTATAAAACCAAAGCTGCAAGGCCATATGAAATCTGACAGGGGGCCGGATTTGGCCCGCGGGCCGGACTTTACAGGTTACAGGCTTAATGCCGTTGAAGGCTTTGTCGTAAAATGTGTACTAAACAGCGAGAATTGACATTGTAATTGCTTGTGCACAATTTGATAGTGCCTGCTCACACATGAAGTGTAAAATTAAAGAACGAAGTAAATCTTTAATCTTCCTTGTTTATGATAATTTGTCTGTGAGCAAGCCGATCTAAATTATTTTATTTTTAATTTACATAACAGTCCACATCAAGTTTCTCTGGCCATGAAATCAAATAGGCTGAGGGGAAGTCAAGCAATGGATGGAATCCACTGGCGGGACACTGTCTGAAACACTATACTATAATGCAGAAACACCCACACCTTCAATGGGTGTCATGCTCCTGCTATAATGTCAAAGTTGTGTTGATTTATGTTAGATGTGTTAGTGAAAGGTTCTCAGTGACTTCTGGGTCATTGCTCCTGTGGTGACCGTGCGCAAAGAGTAGCCGATTTTTTTTTAAACATTATTTCCTTGTGCTTTAACGGTTTACGTATTGCGCATTTTGTGTGAGGGTGCATGTTTGGAGCCATCGTGCTGTGATCATCTGATCGGTGGCAATCAAAGGCATCCCACTCTCATTCTTATCTGCATGGATCTGAGCGTCTATCACCCAGCCTTGCTTGCTCCTCACCTGTGTATTATGGATGCCACCAGACTGCTCTGGGTTATTCTGTTTCTTCTGTCCCCCTCGGACTACTTTACATGTTTGACAAATGTTGTCAGCCACGCATATACCGCAGCTATCATCTGGTTACTTACTCGAGAGATACACTGCTGCAGTTTCAAGTTCAATCTCTTATCTCTTTCAAGATGACACATCATGTTTTTCAAGGACACGCAGAGGAAGGAAAAAAGCTGGAGTTAAAGCCACACTCAAGCGCGGAAATATACAACACCACTGTTCTTCCTTTTGTAACATTATAGAATGTGCGTTTGTTAAGGAGGAACACAGACAAACTGCAGGCTACCATCACCCACATGTATGAGTATTGCATGGTGTCTGTCTTAGTTTTCACTGAAACTTGGCTAAGTGGAATTGACACCGATGATGCGCTACATCTAGATCAGTGGTTCTTAACCTGGGTTCGACCGAACCCTAGGGGTTCGGTGAGTCGGTCTCAGGGGTTCGGCAGAGCCTCCACTGCGAAGGGTCAAACATACCTGATTTATCGTGTAAATTTGTGATTTGCAGGTATGTAATTTGTTGTGAGTTCATGCATTGTGTTGGTTTTGTTCATTGAACAAGGTGATGATCATGCATGGCTCATTTTGTGCACCAGTTGCCGCCGATTGCGGTTCATGTCCCCGAGTTGCGGCCAATTGCAGTTCATGTCCCTAGACTTGCCGTCGATTGCAGTTCAAGTCCCCAGAGTTGCTGCCGATTGCGGTTCATGTTCCCAGTGTTGCCGCCGATTGCGGTTCATGTCCCCAGAGTTGCCGCCGATTGCGGTTCATGTCCCCAGAGTTGCCGCCGATTGCGGTTCATGTCCCCAGAGTTGCTGCCGATTGCGGTTCATGTCCCCAGAGTTGCCGCCGATTGCGGTTAGGACTTTGCCATGGCTGGTGAGGCCATTTGGACTGGTGCGCTTACCCCCCACCCCCCCCCTTTGCCACGTGGAAGTTTCGTTTTTTTTTGGGACGTCGGTAGCCGTCCCTTGTGGGGGTGGTACTGTAACGTCTCATCCCCAGCCGTTTTGCTATGTGTCTGTTGTCATGGTTTCTGTCTGTGTGCTCGCCCCTCCCCTCCTGTGTGCCCATGATTAGTGTGCATTCTCACCTGCCTCTTGTCACCTGTTGTGTATTTAAGTCCCGTCTGCCCCTCACTCCCCGTCGGATCATTAATGTCTTCACGTCTTTTGTTTTACGTCCTTGTCGGTCAGTCCTCTTGTTGTTTTGTTAAGTCATCTCAGCTTGCCGAGTCTGTTCGTTTGTTTTCTTCAATAAACCCTGGTCCAAGCTGCACTTGGTCGCCCTGCTCCATTCCGATCCTTGACAGTTATTAATTATTGCTGGTAGAATGTCATGACGTCATGATGGCGCCGCGGATGGCCGCCACGGTGAGTCGCTCTCTGTTTCTTTGTCTTATTTTGTGTTTTCTGTGTCCTCTGCTGTCCATCCCGGATCACTTTTACCAGAGAAGCACTGTTAAACATCGGACAGTCTTCTGGTATTTTCTCTCCTGTTCTGATTCAGACTGTCGGAGATTTTAGCCGGAGCGGCGGTGCTATACAAGCTAACACGACGACGGCGACGCGAAGAACAAGCAGGAGCCCTCGTAAAGCTGAGGCAGAGAGGGTTTCGTTCTGCCCTACCGTCAATTCATCTGGCGAATGTCCGCTTCCTGGCGAACAAGATGGACGGACTGCTGCTCCTCACTTCAAGGAACACGGACTTCAGCAGATCCGCCGCGCTGTGTTTTGTTGAAACGTGGCTTAGCGAACGAACCCCCCACCACGCCGTGGAGTTAGCTGGGTTTCGGCTAACGCGTGCAGATCGCAGCGCGGAGCTCCCTGGAAAATCAAAGGGAGGTGGTCTCTGTTTCTACATTAATGAACGTTGGTGTACTGATGTCACGGTGTTGAAAGAGTTTTGCAGCCCTCTCCTAGAAACACTTTTCATAAACTGACGGCCGTTCTATTCACCACGGGAGTTCTCCTCGATCGTCATGGCGGCTGTTTACATTCCACCACACGCACGTGCGAGTAAAGCCACGCAGAGGCTGGCTGACCAGGTGACAGACATGGAGAAACTTCTACCAAATTCACTAATCATTGTTCTGGGTGATCTTAACAGGGCGAACCTCGCACACAAACTCCCCAGATACAGACAGCACATAACGTGTCCCACCAGAGGGGCACAGACACTGTACCACTGCTACACCGTAATTAAGGATGCATACCACTCTGTGGCTCGTGCAGCTTTAGGACTCTCGGACCACTGTCTAGTTCATCTGATCCCGACCTACAGGCAGAAACTAAAAACTTCTAAGCCTGTGGTGAGGACTGTGAGGAAGTGGACAGTGGAGTCAAGGCAGGACCTCCAAACCTGCTTTGACTGCACCGATTGGGTAATAGAATGCACGTTCCTTTGATAACTATTGTTGTGAGTAATGAGGTGTTTAATTAAGCATTCATGTTCCTTTGATAATTATTGTTGTGAGTAATGGTGTTTAATTAAGCATTCATGTATGCTAATTAATTTGGAAAGTGTCTGAGATGTGACTTTTGGCACAGGTGTTTAAGGTGTGACTCTTGACCTTTTGATGTACAGTGAAGCCTCGGTTTTCGACCACAATCCGTTCCAGAAGGCTGTTCGAGAAGTGAATCGTTCGAATTCCAAATCATGTTTTCCCATTACAAGTAATGGAAAAAATCTAATCCGTTCCAAGCAAAAAAAAAACGCCTTTTTTCATTTGCGCATCTTTGTCCGATCGCGCAACTGCAGCGCACCGCCGAACGCGCAACCGTAGCGCGTCGCCGACCGCGCAACTGCACCGTGCTGGTCGCATTATTGTGACAGAGCCATTGCTGAAATTTAGAAAATATTTTTAAAGTCCTGATGTACTTTCCAAAATTTAAGTGGACCTCAGTGCGCAGGGAGCTTAATTTTGTCCGATCGCGCAACTGCAGTGCACCGCTGAACGCGCAACCGTAGTGCGCCGCCGACCGCGCAACTGCACCGCGCTGGTCGCATTATTGTGACAGAGCGGTCGCTAAAATTTAGAAAATATTTTTAAAGTCCTGATGTACTTTCCAAAATTTAAGTGGACCTCAGTGCGCAGGGAGCTTAAGTCTCATTGCTTGGAGGAAGAGCGATCACGCCGAGGAAGAGCGATCACGCCGAGAAAGAGCGATCACGCCGAGAAAGAGCGATCACGCCGAGGAAGAGTGTCAGGTCTAAATACCATCAGACATTAAACCACACGCTGGAAGGAAGAGGAGAAAAGAACCAGAACAGGTTTACTCGCGAGGAGAACGATAGAGAAAGCAAGCTCAGTTACAATCTCCATCAATTCTGAGTCCTTACTTCCACGTGCTCCTCTATTTAATGTTTTGGTTGCCCTGGTTACAGAGGCGTTGCTACACTAAAGGGAGGGGAGATAGTGTCTGTAGCAACGCTAATTAGCTAAGGAATGTAGTGTGGTGTGAATTAGCACTTCATTGTCGGCCCGTGACCCCCGCAGACTTTGTCCTCTTCCCTCAACCAGCTGTTCTTCTCCCATGGTTGGCTGACTCGTTCTCGAGTGTGATCAGATAACTTGAATTGCCGCTTTCCTGTGGAACAATGCAACTAAACCTTGGCTAACTTTATCTACTTGGTAGATTAACACACAATAATAATAAGTAACTTGTCCTAAACACTTCAACACACTAAGTAAATGTAAGGTAACTGGTATGCAGTTCCTTAAACAAACATTGAGTAAATATAGGATAACTTGTACGCAACTACTTCAAACTGTATATAACACTTAACAAAGAAAAACAGTTCTGATCAACAACAATCTATGAACCAAACCTACAGTTAACTAAAAGGAATGAAGTTTCTTTGAACCAAATAAGAACATTTCGCCTATGCAAATAAGCTCTGCTCATTGTTAGTGAAGGCCTCTTACAGGAACAAAAACACACACACAACATAAGGACAGGAAGGATACATATGGCTATCCATCCATCCATCCATCCATCTTCTTCCGCTTATCCGGGGTCGGGTCGCGGGGGCAGCAGCTTCAGGAGGGACTCCCAGACTTCCCTCTCCCCAGCCACTTCATCTAGCTCATCCCGGGGGATCCCAAGGCGTTCCCAGGCCAGCCGAGAGACATAGTCTCTCCAGCGCGTCCTGGGTCGTCCCCGGGGTCTCCTACCGGTGGGACATGCCCGGAACACCTCCCCAGGGAGGCGTCCAGGAGGCATCCTGATGAGATGCCCGAGCCACCTCATCTGGCTCCTCTCAACGTGGAGGAGTAGCGACTCTACTCCGAGTCTCTCCCGGATGACCGAACTCCTCACCCTATCTCTAAGGGAGAGCCCGGACATCCTGCGGAGAAAACTCATTTCGGCCGCTTGTATCCGGGATCTCGTTCTTTCGGTCACGACCCATAGCTCGTGACCATAGGTGAGGGTAGGAGCGTAAATCGACCGGTAAATTGAGAGCTTTGCCTTTTGGCTCAGCTCTCTCTTCACCACGACGGACCGGTACAGAGTCCGCATTACTGCCGACGCTGCACCGATCCGCCTGTCGATCTCGCGCTCCATCCTCCCCTCACTCGTGAACAAGACCCCAAGATACTTAAACTCCTCCACTTGGGGCAGGATCTCATCCCCGATCCGGAGAGGGCATTCCACCCTTTTCCGATCGAGGACCATGGACTCGGATTTGGAGGTGCTGACCCTCATCCCGACCGCTTCACACTCGGCTGCGAACCGCTCCAGTGAGAGCTGGAGATCACGGCCTGAAGAAGCCAACAGCACAACGTCGTCTGCAAAAAGCAGAGACGCGATGCTGAGGTCCCCAAACCGGACACCCTCAACGCCTCGGCTGCACCTAGAAATTCTGTCCATAAAAATTATGAACAGAATCGGTGACAAAGGGCAGCCTTGGCGGAGTCCAACCCTCACTGGGAACGAATCCGACTTACTGCCGGAAATGCGGACCACACTCTGGCATCGGTGATACAGGGACCGAACCGCCCTTATCAGTTGGCTCGGTACCCCGTACTCCCGAAGCACCCCCCACAGAACCTCCCGAGGGACACGGTCGAACGCCTTCTCCAAGTCCACAAAACACATGTGGACTGGTTGGGCGAACTCCCATGCACCCTCGAGGATCCTGTTGAGGGTGAAGAGCTGGTCCACTGTTCCACGGCCAGGACGAAAGCCACACTGTTCCTCCTGAATCCGAGGTTCGACCTCCCGACGGACCCTCCTCTCCAGCACCCCTGAATAGACCTTACCAGGGAGGCTGAGGAGTGTAATTCCCCTGTAATTGGAACACACCCTCCGGTCCCCCTTCTTAAAGAGGGGAACCACCACCCCAGTCTGCCAATCCAGAGGCACTGTCCCCGATGTCCACGCGATGCTGTAGAGACGTGTCAGCCATGACAGCCCCACAACATCCAGAGCCCTTAAGAAATCCGGGCGGATCTCATCCACCCCCGGGGCCTTGCCACCGAGGAGTTTTTTAACTACCTCAGTGACTTCAACCCCAGAGATTGGAGAGTCCGCCTCAGAGTCCTCAGGCCCTGCTTCCACAATGGAAGGCGTGTCGGTGGAATTGAGGAGGTCTTCGAAGTATTCTCCCCACCGACACACGACGTCCCGAGTCGAGGTCAGCAGCACGCCATCTCCACTGTAAACAGTGTTGACGTTGCACTGCTTCCCCCTCCTGAGACGCCGGATGGTGGACCAGAATTTCCTCGAAGCCGTCCGGAAGTCATTCTCCATGGCCTCGCCGAACTCCTCCCACGCCCGGGTTTTTGCCTCAGCAACCGCCGAAGCCGCGTTCCGCTTGGCCATCCGGTACCTGTCAGCTGCCTCCGGAGTCCCGCAGGCCAAAACGGCCCGATAGGACTCCTTCTTCAGCTTGACGGCATCCCTTACCGCCGGTGTCCACCAGCGGGTTCGGGGATTGCCGCCACGACAGGCACCAATGACCTTACGGCCACAGCTCCGGTCGGCCGCCTCAACAATGGAGGCGCGGAACAAGGTCCACTCGGACTCAATGTCCCCCGCCTCCCCCGGGACGTGGGAAAAGCTCTGCCGGAGGTGGGAGTTGAAGCTCTTCCTGACAGGGGATTCCGCCAGACGTTCCCAGCAGACCCTCACAGAACGTTTGGGTCTGCCAGGTCGGACCGGCATCTTCCCCCACCATCGGAGCCAACCCACCACCAGGTGGTGATCAGTTGACAGCTCCGCCCCTCTCTTCGCCCGAGTGTCCAAAACATGCGGCCGCAAATCCGATGACACGACTACAAAGTCGATCATCGAACTGCGGCCTAGGGTGTCCTGGTGCCAAGTGCACACATGGACACCCTTATGTTTGAACATGGTGTTCATTATTGAAAATCCGTGTCGAGCACAGAAGTCCAACAATAGAACACCGCTCGGGTTCAGATCGGGGGGGCCGTTCCTCCCAATCACGCCCTTCCAGGTCTCACTGTCATTGCCCACGTGAGCATTGAAGTCACCCAGTAGAACGACGGAGTCCCCAGAAGGAGCGCTCTCCAGCACTTCCTCCAGGGACCCCAAGAAGGGTGGGTACTCTGAGCTGCCGTTTGGTGCATAGACACAAACAACAGTCAGGACCCGTCCCCCCACCCGAAGGCGGAGGGAGGCTACCCTCTCGTTCACCGGGGTGAACCCCAATGTGCAGGCGCCCAGCCGGGGGGCAATAAGTATACCCACACCTGCCCGACGCCTCTCACCGTGGGCAACTCCAGAGTGGAAGAGAGTCCAGCCCCTCTCGAGAGGGCTTGTACCGGAACCCAAACTGTGTGTGGAGGCAAGTCCGACTATATCTAGTCGGAACTTTTCTGCCTCGCACACCAGCTCGGGCTCCTTTCCAGCCAGAGAGGTGACATTCCATGTCCCAAGAGCCAGCTTCTGCAGCCGGGGATCAGACTGCCAAGGTCCCTGCCTTTGGCCGCCGCCCAGCTTGCAATGCACCCGACCCCTTTGGCCCCTCCCACAGGTGGTGAGCCCATGGGAAGGGGGACCCACGTTTCCTTTTCGGGCTGAGCCCGGCCGGGCCCCATGGGCGAAGGCCCGGCCACCAGACGCTCGCCTTCGAGCCCCGCCTCCAGGCCTGGCTCCAGAGGGGGGCCCCGGTGACCCGCGTCCGGGCGAGGGAAAACGTGATCCATTAATTTTTATCATCATAAGGGGCTGATGAGCCGTGCTTTGTCTGGCCCCTCACCTAGGACCCGTTTGCCATGGGTGACCCTACCAGGGGCATGAAGCCCCAGACAACATGGCTCCTAGGATCATAGGGGCACGCAAACCCCTCCACCACGATAAGGTGACGACTCATATGGCTAATAGGGATCAAAAGACATCCCTGTCACTAAAGAGGAAGAACCTAGATAAAAGGAAAGTCATAAACTCGTAAAGACGAGGCCTCCAGGTCTGGCAGGCCAAGGCTTCACTTAAATTATTCCAACATTTCCCCCCTGTTTATCACATATTTGCTCAATTTTTACATTACCAAAAACAACCACTTATCTCGATTGTCAGTTGTCGGATCACAAGTATGAGCACAAATAAGTTTACACCAAAAAGGATAAATGTTGCGACATTATCATTCGGAAACACACAGATCTGGGAAGAAGTCTGTAAACTCAAGTGCAAAAATTGCATCATCATCATCGTTATCATCGACATGCTGGCGTTCAGACATTAGGCATACCCGGGCCATCTTGTCGTCCATGGGCGATATTGCTGTAGTGATGAGACGATTAAACAGACCACGCAGACATGGAATACAACAACATCCACACAAGGTGAGTATAGCAGTAATTGAGGACACAAGGGCTTTATACTTCCCAAAAGCAGTCATCCACTTGTAGTGCTCTTTCATCCTCGTGTTGAGGGATTGCAAGCTTGCAATCGCCTTCGTCAGGCTCCCATCAGGGGCGGTGTCGTTCTGGATGAAGGTGCAGCATTGTTCTCTGAACATTGCGCAGACCCTTCCTTTCTCAGACACCAACATAACAAGAGCATTGCGGTTCTGGATTGACATTAGGGAAGGCGTGGCTAGCTGTTTGTGCACTGCCTCAAGTCCCGCTTGTGTCAGTTTGCCCAATTTCTGCATGTTGCAATGGATGTAATTTATCCTGTCAACGTTCTTGTTCATCGTACACCAGCAGCAAATGGAGGACTCCCATCCCGCTGCAATTTGGTCAATTAATTCTTATTAATCAGGAACTCATCTGGGGACTCTAATTGCATCAATTTCAGTCAGATCATCGTCGCCTCTCAAATTTAAAGACATTTTGTTTGTTTTTTCCAGCTTTTTCCCAGATCTTGGCATGTCGATACATATACAATTTTGGTTGACTACATTCTCTAAAAGCAATGGTTTCTTTTCTTCTTCTGTCACCTAACCACCTCCCCAGCCGGGGAGGGGGGCTGGGGAGAGGGAGAGAAAACAAACTCCAGCCGAATCGGCCACTACAGGTTAATTAAAGGCCATATCATAGAAATGTGTCTTTAAACGTGTCTTAAATGTTTCTACTGAGGTAGCAGTTCTAATATCCATTGGTAGGGCATTCCAAAGCTCTGGAGTAATTTGAATTTCAAGTGATGTCAGCGTCGCGGCGCAGCGGTTGTTTACGTGAAAGACAAAGATTCGATCATGGGATGACGAAGATGACGAAGGGCCCCACGTACTCCCGGCATCATTAGCGGCTTTGTTTGTAAGTGACACGGGGGACGAAGCGTTTGAAAGATTTAATGATTTGGAGTGACACAGAAGGTTTGAAAAACTATTATGGCTTTTACACACACCCGGTCCTACTCTACGGAGCTCTCTTTCACCTCCGTGGATGGAAGTCGGGGGCTGGCGCTCGGCCGGGTGGCTGTCCGGGGACGGTGGATGGGGCTCAGGCATGGCTTTTACGTACGCCCGGTCCTACTCTACGGAGCTCTCTTCCACCTCCGTGGCTGGAAGTGCCACCTCCGGGGATGGAAGTCCACGCCGCCACACGCCTGGAAGTCCACGCCGGTGCTTGGGGCCGTGTGGCGGTGAACTATTTACGTTATAGTTATTTGATATATTTTATTTCGTGTAGCAACTTGTATATGTTTTTATCGTTACAGTTCAGTAGTTGTTGGCTCATTGAACTCTTGTTTTGTTAAATAAAGAGCCGTTTACCAAACCCACGTCTTTCCTTGTACTTTGTTAACGTTACAATATAGTTATATACCAGATCTGTGGAATAACGGCGAGGCTGACGTCAGGGCGTACGCGCGGCGTTGTTGACAAAGGACGAGGAATTTGATCAATGGATTTAATGATTTGGAGTGACACAGATGGTTTGATAATATTATTGCTTATATAATAGTTATTTAATATATAATTTATATATCGTTATATGGGCCTGTGGAATATTTTTAAGTGCAAGCGCCGTCAGCTGCGCGCACCCGGCCGGCATTGTTGACATAAAGGACGATCGATGGATTTAATGATTTGGAGTGACACAGATGGTTTGATAATATTATTGCTTATATAATAGTTATTTGATATATAATTTATATATCGTTATATGGGTCTGTGGAATATTTTGAAGTGCAACCCCCGTCAGCGGCGCGCACCCGGCCGCATTGTTGACATAAAGGACGATCGATGGATTTAATGAATTGGAGTGACACAGATGGTTTTATAAACGTGTTATTTATGTAATAGTTCTTTGAATCGCTCTGAATGTTACGTCAGGCCCGTTCTCAGCTCTTCGTTTGTGTTTATGTCACGTTAGCATACCTATCGTTTAGCCTGTTGTTGCTCGTTCATGTCTGTTATTGGTGTTGGATTTTGTCGAATAAATTTCCCTCAAAATGCGACTTATACTCCGGAGCGACTTATATATGTTTTTTTTCATGTTATTGTGCATTTTATGGCTAATGCGACCTATATTCTGGAGCGACTTTTAGTCCGAAAAATACGGTATTCAAGTTTGAAGGGTGTTTTCATTCATGGAATTTAGGGGAAAGGTTACACGTGTCATGCCTCGTCCACAGTTTTGTGATGTGTCATCAGTTCTGTGTCTGTGTGCTCGCCCCTCCCTTCCTGTGTGCCCTTGGTTAGTGTAATCACACGCACTTGCCTCTCGTTACCTGTGTCTTATTTAAGTTCTGTTTGCGTGTCACTCGCCGTCGGAGCATTACCTGAGAGATGTGGACAATGCATGTCTCACTGTCACGCGGTTTGTTTGGTTCCTGTCTTTTGTTTCACGCTTTGGCGGTCCGTCCTTTTGGTTTTGTTGTTTAGTCACGTCAGGTTGCCGGGTTTGTCCTTTGAGTTCCTGCAATAAACCCTGGTCCAAGCTGCACTTGGTCGTCCTCGCTCCATTCCTCCACCCCCGAACCCTGACAGAATGCTCCGACCATCACAGCGACCAGCGCTTGGACCTTCCACCATCTGCTCCCGTCCGCGACGCCCGATCGACGTCCGTCGTCCGAGCAGGTTCCAGCGCCATGGACTTCGCGGCCGCCATCAGAGTTCCTCCCGGTGCGACCGGCTCCGCTGTTGCGATCGGACTTCGCTGCCGCGACGCCGGACACGCGGCCGCCATCGGAGTGCCTCCCGGCGTCATCAGACTCGCGGCCGCCATCGGAGTGCCTCCCGGCGTCATCAGACTCGCGGCCGCCATCGGAGTGCCTCCCGGCGTCATCAGACTCGCGGCCGCCATCGGAGTGCCTCCCGGCGTCATCAGACTCGCGGCCGCCATCGGAGTGCCTCCCGGCGTCATCAGACTCGCGGTCGCCAGATTCAAGCCAGCTGCGCCGGACCCGCGATCGTCGGTGGCCCCACCCCGACTGCTGCAGCGCATGGTGACTCTTGCCGCTGCGTACAGCTCCGCCTTCCAATTGCCGCTGATTGCGGTCCGGACTTCAAACTGCCGCCGATTGCGGCTCTGACTTTGCAAGTTGCCGCCGTTTGCGGTTCTGTATCCCCGAGTTTCCGCCGATTGTGGTTCTGTATCCCCGAGTTTCCGCCGATTGCGGTTCTGTATCCCAGAGTTTCCGCCGATTGCGGTTCTGTATCCCCGGGTTTCCGCCGATTGCGGTTCTGTATCCCCGAGTTTCCGCCGAGTGCGGTTCTGTATCCCCGAGTTTCCGCCGAGTGCGATTCGGTTCCCCAAGTCGCCGCCCGAGTGCGGTTCGGTTCCCCTCGTCGCCGCCCGAGTGTGGTGCGGTTCGGTTCCCCTCGTCGCCGCCCGAGTCCGGTGCGGTTCGGTTCCCCTCGTTAAAATCCATCTTTCTATGTTTTACTTTTTCAACAAATGTTCATTCTCATTATCATTTAATTCAAGACTGACTATTTCGTGTTTATTAGGATTGGTCACTAGGACTTGGAACTTTTTATCCAAAATTTAGTGTTAAATTATAATTAGTTTATTGGCTATTTAATTCATTTCTGAAGGTTGTTTTGAGTTTAACTAAATTAATAACTAAAGAATTGAATTGACCACAAATTTGCTAATTTGTTGAACCAAATTCAGCTAATTGTTTGAGGCCTAGGATTCTGCTTTTACAAACTAATTTGTTGAACTAAATTCAACTATTTGTCGTTCAGTCCTGTTGTTGGTTTTGTTAGTAGGTTATGTCAGTCTGCCGAGTCTGTTAGTTGTTCCCTTCAATAAACCCTGGTCCAAGCTGCACTTGGTCGCCCTGCTCCATCCGATCCGTGACAGATTGAGGCCTAGTTTTACAAACTAATTTGTTGAACTAAATTTAACTAATTGCTTGAAGCTTATTCGGCCTAGTTTTACAAACTAATTTGTTGAACTAAATTTCAGCTAATTTCTTGAGGCCTAGTCGGCCTGGTTTTACAAACTAATTTGTTGAACTAAATTCAACTAATTGTTTGAGGTCTATTCGGCCTAGTTTTACAGACTAATTTGTTGAACTAAATTCAAGTAATTGTTTGAAGCCTATTCGACCTGGTTTTACAAACTAATTTGTTGAGCTAAATTCAACTAATTGTTTGAAGCCTATTCGGCCTACTTTTACAAACTAATTTGTTGAACTAAATTCAGCTAATTGTTTGAAACATATTCGGCCTAGTTTTACAAACTAATTTTTTGAACTAAATTTCAGCTACCGTTTTTTTCCGTGTATAATACGCCCCCATGTATAATACGCACCCTAACAATGGCATGTTGATGCTGCAAAAAAGCCTGTACCCATGTATAATACGCACCCAATTTTTTTAAATTTTTTTTTTAAATTTTTTTTTTTTTTTTTTTTAAAGTCCCAATGATCGTCACACACGCAGGGAGGCAATGGGTCCCATTTTTATAGTCTTTGGTATGGTCTTAACTAGGCTGGATGTATTTTTTTTGTTGGCGTTGATTTCTCCGACTGCCCATAAAGGCACCACCGCGATCAGATGAAAAGAGAGGAAAGTGACGTGCGGACATGTGAAAAAGGCGGCTCTGTATGGGAGAGACGTTGAAGAGGAATAAAAACACCCTTGGAAACCAAAACTTGCCCCTCGTCGTGACTCGGAGCCGCAACAAATGTTTCGGATTTGTGTAGGGTACATTGTGACAGCAAACGAGCAGGTGATCGAGCAAGCGTCTGATACGAGAGCATTGCGTTCGTATGGAGCGTGTTTGAAGTGAACAGCAGAGACGAAAGGAACAAGGCAAAGTGTTGTGAAATAAAATATTACCTATAATACGCATTTTGTTATTTGCTGATTGTATTAAACTATCACATTCATTGTCAGTCAAGAAGAGAAGAGGACTATTATCCCTTCTTTGACGAAATGACCAGAGCACAGTACAAACACACTATTGTTCTTTCGGTATTTATTCAACCCACATTCTTTCACAACATGACAAGAAGAGAACAATACATAAATCAATACTCGTACCAGTACCATGATTTTCTTAAAAAAAAAATAAAAAAAAATAAAAAAAAATTAATTTAAAAAAAAAAAAATTAAAAAAAAATTGTACCCATGTATAATGCGCACCCCAGATTTCAGGACAATAAATTAGTTAAATTTTGCGTATTATACACGGAAAAAAACGGTAATTGATTGAGGCCTAGTCGGCCTGGTTTTACAAACTAATTTGTTGAACTAAATTCAACTAATTGTTTGACGCCTCTTCAACCTAGTTTTACAAACTAATTTGTTGACTCCGGGTCTCGAACGAGTAGTTATCCTGCATCGGTTTCAGGTTGGCCTCGCTAGAGACGAATCAATCTAAACGAGAGGTTGGTTATGTAAACAGCGGTTAGTCTCGGATGAGTCTTCTTTCGCCCCAACCTGGGAACTTTCGTCTCCCCATCAGGGGTGTGTTACTGCAGCGGGGTTAAATGTAAGTTTCTAACCCTTAAAAACGGAGTGTCGGATCACTTAATAAAAACAAGTGCAGATTTGACAGGGGTGTTGTTACATCTGCTGAAGTGCCATGTGGACTGACCACTATTAAACAACCCAAGATCTTGCCAATAAAGAACCAACCGTTACCCCACATCTTAGTTTTCCTGACCCAACAACGGACATCATCAACAACACGCATCAGCCGTTGGTGGAATCAAACCCGCACTTTCCTAACTGTGAAGCGGGCGTGCTAACCAGTGAATACAAAATACTTTGGATATGAACATAATGAAAATCCGACGAGGATGTGATATGAAATGATGAGTGGAGAGCACAATGGAGTAGCAACCCATCGCCTGAATATCTCAGCCACCGCATCTGATGCATGAGTTGTATGGGCGACATGATATGGTATATAAGGTGTAGTATAAGCCGCAAGGTAATATGATACGATACTTTAGACTTAAAACGAAGAAGAGGTAAGCCACAAAAGAAGCGACACTGTCAACAAAGAAAAAATCTTTTTCAATGTTGTCTCACCCCAAATCTTTGGGATCATTGGATCTGCGCAGTTGGATAGTTCCACCAACATTTTAACATCATGGTCTGCCTGCGTGTCCTGGATGAAGATTCTAGAGGTTTTCAACTTATTTTATGTTTCTGCATATAAGCCATGGTCGTACAGTGATAATTACTCTGCGTTGTAGCCGCAGAGATTCCGACTTTAATCTTTTTTGCAAAAGTGTTACACATAAGCTTAGAGGGTACAACCCATTCTGTGCTATTGGTGCAATGGATAACGCGTCTGACTACGGAATCGAAGATTCTAGGTTCGATTCCTGGCTAGCTCACATGCCATTTTGTGGTCAACATTAGCTATGTGTACTTGAAACGTATGCTTTGAAGTGACTCACAGACACTGTCAACAAAGAAGTCTTTCCAATGTTGTCTCACCTCAAGTCTTTGGGATCATCGGATCTGCGCAGTTGGATCGTTCCACAAACATTTTAACATCAACATTCTTTCATGGTCTGCCTGAGTGTCCTGGCTGAAGAGCCTAAAGAAAAGACCCTAAACTTATTGTATGCTATTGCATATTGGTCATGATCGTATAGCGTTGTGGCCGCAGCATCCCTGGAACAAATCTGGGTCATGGTGTGATTAAATTACCTTGCTGAATTTGTCCGTTGTTCACTGTTGCCAAACAGCCTTCTGTTGAACACAAGCTTCCAAACATTACGTCCACCTACGTTTTAACATCAACTTTATTTCATAAAGTTCTTCCTAATTCATCTTGGCGGAACTCCCTCAGGCGTTCCCATCTTTTTTTAGGCCTGGCTGCCACGAGGCAGCGGTAGACACACAATTATGACCCTGAAAGGATACGCGCAAACCGGCTATGATATTAATCAGAATTCATTAATCACCGAAATGTAGTCCTCAGGTCCATGTCATATTCGCTACCAATCGGAATGTAACGGAGTCAGCTATTTTACTACGGGGCTCGTTGGTCTAGGGCAGGGGTCGGCAACCCAAAATGTTCACAGAGCCATATTGACCCCAAGAAAAAAACATACCTGTCTGGAGCTGCAAAAATCTAAAAGCTTTTTATAAGGCAGACTGTCAATACATGAGCTGTATGCCTACTATTAAAATAATTAAGTAGGCTACAAATACAAAGCAACAAAGCGACGCAAAATGTCTCCCCTGGATAGCCAGCGGACTTTGTTGTGCCGCAGGAGATCGGCATATTCGCTGTCAACTTCATCGAGCAATTCACGGAACTGGCGGTGGTTTAAAGTTAAAGTCAAGTCCCAATGGTCGTCACACACACATCTGGGTGTGGTGAAATTTGTCCTCTGCATTTAACCCATCCCTGTGTGATTTTGGTCCATCCCCTGGGGGAGAGGGGAGCAGTGAGCAGCAGCGGTGCCGCGCTCGGGAATCATTTGGTGATCTAACCCCCAATTCCAACCCTTTATGCTGAGTGCCAAGCAGGGAAGAAATGGGTCCCATTTTTATAGTCTTTGGTATGACCCAGCCGGGGTTTGAACCCACAACCTTCCAGTCTTAGGGCGGACACTCTACCACTAGGCCACTGAGCTGTTGAGATCCATCAACATGGCGCCCCTCGTGGCAGACGTGTTTGCTTGCTCCGCTCTAGAGTGCCGGCTTTTTCTTCTTTTATGTGTGTTACTTGTTTTTTCTGCGGTGCACAACACTCATGCACTGCTAACATACAGCAAGCAAGATTTGCTCGAAATAGTCAATCGACAAAATAACCTGGAATTCACGGGTTTTATTTCACCGGAGCTGCAACTCATTGTTCGGTCCAACAAAGACCACCACGAGCCTCAGGATGGCCCGGACACACCGACCTCGAGTGAGGCGGCCGACCCCAGGAGAGCGCTCCGGAGACGGCGTCGAAAGCGAGGCAAGAGTGGAGGGCTCCATGCTAGGCTAAAAGCTTGTGCTAGCCAACCACCGCTACCCAGCCTCCTGCTCGCCAACGTACGGTCTCTCAACAACAAACTGGACGACCTGAGAGCACGAATCACATCACAGCGGGAAATAAGAGAATGTTGCGCTCTGATTTTCACCGAAACGTGGCTTTCTGACAAAATTCCAGCGCGCGCCATCCAATTACAGACGTACTCCGTGCACAGAGGGGACCGGACTGCAGCCTCCGGCAAGACGAATGGAGGGGATGTGTGCGTGTTTGTAAACAACTCGTGGTGTGGAGGTATACAGACTGTTTATAGACACTGCTCACCAGACGTGGAGTTTTTAATGCTGCAATGCCGTCCCTACTATCCACCGAGGGATTCACCTCTGTGTTTTTAGCCGCTGTCTACATCCCCCCGAGAGCCAACTCCACAGCAGCGCTTGGCAAACTGTATGATGTCATCAGCGCGCTAGAGACTGCTCATCCTGATGTCGTTTTTATCGCTGCTGGAGACTTCAATCAGTGCAACCTACAGACTGTACTTCCCAAATATCACCAGCACATCAACATCCCTACCCGTGAGAAGAACACCCTGGATCACGTGTACAGCAACATACGCGGTGCATACAGGGCAGCACCAAGACCCCACTTTGGACAATCTGACCACATCTCACTGTTTCTGTACCCAGCATACCGACAGAAACTAAAACAAACAAACCACACCACCAAACAAATCAAACTATGGACACCAGAGGCTGGGTGCGACCTGCAGGACTGCTTTGCTCAAACAGACCGGGATGTGTTTAAAGCTGCTGCCACAATGGAGGACTCCTCAGTCAGCATCCAGGACTATGCTGACTGCGTGACCGGGTACATCAACACATGTGTTGATAACATCGTGCCCACTCTTCAGGTGAGGAAGTTCCCCAACCAGAAGCCCTGGATAAACAGCCAGGTACGTCACATGTTGCGTGCTCGTTCTCTCGCATTCAGATCAGGCGATGAGGCAGAGTACAAAACTGCGAAGTACGGACTGAGAAAGGCCATCACAGCTGCCAAGAAGTAGCACAGGGATAAGCTGGACAGCTTCTATTCCACTGCTGACCCTGGGTGGATGTGGTGGGACCTCCACCAGCATCATCGGCCACACAAACAGCCTACCGGATGACCTCAACAACTTCTACACCCGCTTTGAGACCTCCAACCCCAACACAGAGAGGCACACACACACCCGGACCACCTGACCCCAGACCTCCCCCCCACCAACAGTTTCATCAGGCCAGGTATGCAGAACCCTGAGGAAGATCAACCCCCGCAAAGCAGCAGGACCAGACAACATCCCTGGGCGGGCCCTCAGAGCATGCGCCAACGAGCTGGCAGATGTTCTCACCTCCATCTTCAACCTTTCACTCAGCCAGAGCATCATCCCCACCTGTTTCAAATCCACAACCATCGTCCCCCTCCCCAAAAAGAGCCTGCCCACCTGCCTGAATGACTACAGGCCAGTAGCACTCACCCCTATCATCATGAAGTGCTTTAAAAGAACGGTGCTGGTCCACATCCAGAGCAACATACCAGACTCCCTGGACACCCTGCAGTATGCCTATCGGCCCAAAAGGTCCACCTCAGACGCCATCGCTGCTGCTCTTCATTACTGCCACTCCCACCTTGAAAATAAGGATGCGTATGTCAGGATGCTCTTTGTTGACTACAGTTCTACTTTCAACATGGTCATCCCCCACAAACTCATCCATAAACTGTCCACACTCGGTCTTCACCCCAACCTCTGTGACTGGCTCCTGGATTTTCTGACTGGCAGACCTCAGTCTGTCAGGATTGGAAACAGGACTTCAGCCAGTATCATCACCAACATTGGTACCCCACAGGGATGCTGCTCAGCCCCCTACTCTACACCAGGGGTCACCAACACGTTGCCCGCCGGCACCAGGTCGCCCGTGAGGACCGCATGAGTCGCCCGCAGGACTGTTCTAAAATTAGCTCAAATAGCGGCACTTGTCAGCGAGCTGCATCTATTTATTTTACAGTCAAACCTCGGTTTTCGAACGTCCCGGTTCTCGAAATAATCGGAATTCGAACAAAAAATTCGAGATTTTTTTGCTTCGGTTGTCGAACAAAATTCAGAGGTCGAACCTCGCGAGATGAGCCGGGAGGACCCGAGAAACCCGACTGCGTGGCCCGGATGCCGACTGACTCCGTTGTTATTGTATTTTCGTGACTTTGAGGATTGTATTAACCCCTAATCATGCCTCCAAAGACAGCAAGTGGGAGCAGTAAAGCCATCCTAAAACACAAAGACGCTCTTAAAGCAATGTGACAGTGAGCGCCCGGCGCGCTGCGGTTGCGTGATCGGACCAAATTAAGCTCCCTGCGCACTGAGGCCCACTTAAATTTTGGAAAGTACATCAAGACTTTAAAAATATTTTCTAAATTTCAGCGACGGCTCTGTCATGATAATGCGACCAGCGCGGTGCAGTTGCGCGGTCGGCGACGCGCTACTGTTGCGCGTTCGGCGGTGCGCTGCGGTTGCGCGATCGGACCAAATTAAGCTCCCTGCGCACTTAGGTCCACTTAAATTTTGGAAAGTACCTCAGGACTTTAAAATTATTTTCTAAATTTCAGCGACGGCTCTGTCACAATAATGCGACCAGCGCGGTGCAGTTGAGCGGGGGCGACGCGCTGCGGTTGCGCGTTCGGCGGTGCGCTGCAGTTGCGCGATCGGACAAATATGCGCAAATGAAAAAATGCTGAAAAAGGCGGGGTTTTTTGTCTTGAAATGGATTACATTTTTTCCATTATTCGTAAAAATAGATCCGGAATTCGACCGATTCGCTTCTCGAACCGCCTTCTGGAACAATTGTGGTCAAAAACCAAGGTTTGACTGTATTTTTGTTATTCTTGTTCAAATCACACTTACATGTGAACTGGAAATGACAATAATAACACATAGTGATAGCCAAATTGAGCAAATTGGCTATTTCAGAAGTGTGTGTCAAACTGGTAGCCCTTTGCCTTAATCAGTACCCAGGAAGTAGCTCTCGGTTTAAGAAAGGTTGGTGACCCCTTGTTGGAATAATTTAAGTGAAGCCTTGGCCTGCCAGACCTGGAGGCCTTGTCTTTACATTTTATGACTTTCCTTTAATCTAGGTTTTTCCTCTTTAGTGACAGGGATGTCTTTTGATCCCTGTCAGCCATATGTCTCTTTCCTGTCCTTTTGTTATGTGTGTGTTTTTGTTCCTGTAAGAGGCCTTCACCAACATCGAGCAGAGCTTATTTGCATAGGCGAAATGTTCTTATTTGGTCCAAAGAAACTTCATTCCTTTTATCTTACTGTAGGTTTGGTTCATAGATTGTTGTTGGTCAGAACTGTTTTTCTTTGTTAAGTGTTATATACAGTTTGAAGTAGTTGCATACAAGTTATCCCATATTTACTCAATGTTTGTTTAAGTGTTTAGGACAGGACAAGTCACTCATTATTATTGTGTGTTAATTTACCAAGTAGATAAAGTTAGCAAAGGTTTAGTTGCATTGTTCCACAGGAACCACAGGAAAGCGGCAATTCAAGTTATCTGATCCCACTCGAGGACGAGTCAGTCAACCATGAAGGACAGCTGATGAGGAAGGAGGACAAAGTCTGCGGGGGTCACGGGCCGACAATGAAGTGCTAATTCACACCACACTACATTCCTTAGCTAATAAGCGTTGCTACAGACACTATCTCCCCTCCCTTTAGTGTAGCAACGCCTCTGTAACCAGGGCAACCAAAACATTAAATAGAGGAGCACGTGAAGTGAGAACTCAGAATTGATGGAGATTGTAACTGAGTTTGCTCTCTATCGTTCTCCTCGCGAGTAAACCTGTTCTGATTCTTTTCTCCTCTTCCTTCCAGCGTGTGGTTTAATGTCTGATGGTATTTAGACCTAACAACCCTGCTTTACACCCTGTTCACCCATGACTGCGTTGCCTCCCACAAAGACAACATCATCCTTAAGTTCGCAGACGACACTGCAGTGATTGGACGCATCACTGGCGGAGACGAGGCGGGCTACAGGAAGGAGGTGGACAGCCTAGTGTCATGGTGTGAAGAAAACAACCTCACCCTCAACACGGACAAAACGAAGGAGATGATAGTGGACGTGAGGAAGAAAAGGGACCTCACCAGCCACTTTTCATTCGACAGCTTGAAGTTGAGAGGGTGAGCAGCTTCAAATACCTGGGTGTCCATCTCAGTGACGACCTCACCTGGACACTCAACACCATACAGCTGGTCAAAAAGGCTCAACAGCGGCTGTATTTCCTGAGGAGGCTGAGGAAGTTTGGAATGTCCCCCAAGATCCTCAGCAACTTCTACAGCTGCTGCATCCAGAGCATCATGACCAGCTGCATCTCCGTGTGGTACGGCAGCTGTACTGCTGCAGACCACAAGCGACTGCAGAGAGTGGTGAGGACGGCAGAGAAAATCACCCGGACTCCGCTGCCCTCTCTGCAGAGTATCCACCACCGTAGGGTCCACAGGAGAGCGGCGTCCAACCTTAAAGACCCCCACGCACCCCCAACATGAATTGTTGACACTTCTCTCCTCAGGCCTGAGGTACAGAAGTGTAAAATGTAAAACCTCCCGTTTCAAGAACTCTTTCTTCCCCACGGCCATTCGCCTCTGACCAGAACTCGACCTCAGTCACTGATCTGCATTTTATACTGTGCACTGTTTACACTCACTTTGTTTTGCACTGCATTCTCCCCTGTTTAACAGTACATTCACTATAACTCTCACAACTGTTGCACAATGCCATTTTTGCACTAGCCTATATTGCACATCCCTCACCTTCGTCGTTGTATATACAGTGGAGCTTCGGTTTTCGAACACAATCCGTTCCAGAAGGCTGTTCGAGAGGTGAATCGTTCGAATTCCGAATCATATTTTCCCATTACAAATAATGGGAAGAAAATTAATCCATTCCTAGCAACAAAAAAAACCAACGCCTTTTTTAAGCATTTTTTCATTTGCGCATTTTTGTCCGATCGCACAACTGCAGCGCACCGCCGAATGCGCAACCGTAGCGCGCCACCGTAGCGCGTCGCCGACCGCGCAACTGCACCGCGCTGGTCGCATATACCTGATTTCAGTCGCTACAGACGGCGTACCAAGTATGAGAGGGTCGCAAAAGTGACTTTACGACAGAGAGCATTGGATCGAAATTTGCTTGCATTCCATTGCATATTGCACCAAGAGGTGCTGTGTGCATAAACCTTCCCACCGGAGTGTATGGAGGTAATAAACCTTGTCATCCATATTGTGAACAAAATAATCGCAAAAGCATTAAGATTCAATGATTCAAGATTCAAAGCGTTTATTGTCATATGTACAAAAGGAAAGAACTTTTCTTTGTACAATGAAATTCTTTCGCTGTCCGTTAAAGTGCCAGACAAGGTAAAGAAGATTAAAAGAAGGTTAAAAAGTAAAAAAACACAAAATATAAAAACCACAATATATACACAGTACAGTGGAGCCTCGGTTTTCGAACGTCCCGGTTCTCGAACAAATCGTTATTTGAACAAAAAATTCGAGGTTTCTTTGCTTCAGATGTCGGACGAAATTGGGTTGTCGAACCTCGCGAGATGAGCCGAGAGGACCCGCATGCCAACTGACTCCGTTTGTTATTATGTTCTCGTTACTCTGAGGATTGCATCAACTCTAATCATGCCTCCAAAGGAAGCAAGTGGGAGCAGTAAAGCCATCCTAAAACACAAAGACGCTCCTAAAGCAATGCGACACTGAGCGCCCGGCGCGCTGCGGTTGCGTGATCGGACCAAATTAAGCTACCTGCGCACTGAGGTCCACTTAAATTTTGGAAAGTACATAAGGACTTTAAAAATATTTTCTAAATTTTAGCGACCGCCCTGTCACAATAATGCGACCAGCGCGGTGCAGTTGCGCAGTCGGCGGCGCGTTCGGCACTGCGCTGCAGTTGCGCGATCGGACAAAATTAAGCTCCCAGCGCACTGATGTCCACTTTAATTTTGGAAAGTACATCAGAACTTTAAAAATATTTTCTAAATTTCAGCGACGGCTCTGTCACAATAATGCGACCAGCGCGGTGCAGTTGCGCGGTCGGCGACGCGCTACGGTTGCGCGCTACGGTTGAGCGTTCGGCGGTGCGCTGCAGTTGTGCGATCGGACAAAAATGCGCAAATGAAAAAATGCTTAAAAAAGGCGTTGTTTTTTTTTTTTGCTAGGAATGGATTAATTTTCTTCCCATTATTTGTAATGGGACCTGATACACCACGAGATTCTAATGAACAAGTTTGGACTGTTGTCTGCAGGACTCGAACCTGCGAGCGGAGTTTTAATTTGAATTTCTAGTCCATCGCCTTAACCACTCGGCCACAACGACACACTGTTCAAATGCATGTGGTATCTCATAATACACCATGAGATTCTAATTAAAATTTTGGCTAGTCATCGGCAGGACTCGAACCTGTAAGGGCCCCAATGGATTTCAAGTCCATCGCCTTAACCACTCGGCCACAACAACACACATTGGCGTGGTCCTCACATTGTCAAATTGCACATTGCAAGGATCTAGCAAGATTCTAATTCAAAATCTGAATCGTTGTCAGCAGGATTCAAACCTGCGAGGGGAGACCCCAATGGATTTCTAGTCCATCACCTTAACCACTCAGCCACAACAACACACACTGTAATACGCACCGTCCAAATGCATGTGGTGAGTATCTCATATTACACCACGAGATTTTAAACAAAAATTTGGATCGTTGTCGGCAGGACCCGAACCTGCAGGGGTAGACCCCAATGGATTTCAAGTGCATCGCCTTAACCACTCGGCCACAACAACACAGTAAACAAGTTTGGCCAAGGTCCTCACATTGTCAAAATGCGTATGGCAAGGAGCTAGCAACACAACGAGAATCTAATACAAAATCTGTATCGTTGTTGGCAGGTGTCAATCGTGCACTTATGTATCTGATGTAAGTGACTGGCTCTCCGTTTAAAGGGTAAAATTTTGTACTTTAGTCCCTCTGCAATAACGCAGTATGTAGGGGAGACGAGAATTAATTTAAGCCAGTACGGAAAGAAGATTCGTTCCGAGTCTAACCGCTGTTCAGGTAACTAATCTATTGTTAGATTAATTCCGTCATTTCCGGACGCCAGTCCCTTTTAAAGCAAAGAGATCCCGGTGTTGAGTAATTCCTTTTCGAGACCCGGGATCAAATTGATCGTGGCCATTTCAGCGGCTCTTCTTTCCTATAATGATTGGGGCTTTTGTTAACTGCTCAGAATAGATTTAGCTGTCTTTGTTAAGACCGCAGGAACTCGTTTATTTACACTAGCGTGCACCCACACTAGCTGAGCTCAAGTTAACTGTTTCGAACCAGATTCTGACACTTCCTGATGTCAAGGATTAAAGCTGTCTTCATTTAAAAAAGAACTGAACGGTTTACAGTATGACTATGATAGAGAAACAAAACAGATTTAAAGCATAAAAGATCAAAATAATCATTAATCAAAATTAAATGATTGTAAAGTAGAAATTTAATGAATAACCAAGAAAACGAATTACAAGTTTCAATTGTTCGAACAACTAACAATAATTTCCACTCACCACTCAATAGAGCAAAGATTATTCAGTCTCGAAGTTTTCTCTATTGAAAACTCAAAAACATAGTGAAAAAGGGTAGGAGGCTAGAGGTCTAAAATGCTATTTGGTGGAAAAGTCGAGTGATCAGTTCTCCTTGTTCCAAAAATCTGAATTCTGTTTAAAAGAACAGGCTGGCCTAAAGAAGGGAGATGCCGACGCCCTAAAAATGGCTCCTCTCTCCTGCACCGAGGTCTGCATCTCCTAGCCTGTCTTTGAGCTTAAAATTTGACTAAATCCAATTTGAAGATAGTATAAATTCATTTTAACGGACCTTGGGTTGATCTCAGAAAGAATGAAATCTATCTTTGTCTAATTGCCGTTCTCGACCCACGGGCAGTAGCCCGCAAGAGAGAGAGCGCCGCTTTTTGTCTGAACGAACCTTTTATACCAGTTCAGTTCGTGGGTACTATGCCAGCTTGGTCACGTACCAGTTTTTTTCCATGACGTCATACATTGGCCTCAGATGACCCTAATGCTTCCAGAATTGACTGCACCTGCATCTTGGCCGGTCTCAACCGGATTCAACCAGATGAGTTGAACATGTTCGCAGGGATGTAACAATTTTCTCAGGGATGCTTCATCCTGTTTCCCACTTCCAAATTTTGTCAAGTGTCCGTCAACGTGACATTTGCAAATGTTCTTTCTCTGACTTGTGTTCCGTCAAACAGCATTTTATTTAGGCCTTAACTGGATGAACGTGACCTCGGGTCACGCTCATGTGTGGGATCTCAGTCTTCCACCACTTAGTATCACCATTAACCCTTTCCGCCTCCTTGTGTTCGCTCACATCTATACATTCATGTGTAAATGGAACATCAATATTACATACATGTTTGATATTGATTAAACATCGTGACAATAATAACACATACTTCCACAATAGTCAATTTAACACATAATCATAACTATGATCGTGGATTCTCCTAGTTAGCAGATTAAAACACTCAAGCATCTTCAAAATGTATTTTGACAAGCTGGTGACCTCTCGGTCAAGCTAAAGCGTGGGATTGCAGTCTTCCACCCACGGTATCACTGTCAACCCCTTGTCCTTACTCAACTCTTAATACATTCATGTGGAAATGAAACATCAGTGCTATGATGCTGCTCAAGTTGCTACTAACTATACAATATTGCAAAGCAGAATAAAATAAAGTATATTGCAGGTTACTCTAACTGTGATTAACATGTCTCATTCTCATCCCTAACGATGAGCATGGGCTTCTCTAGTTAGCAAATTAAAATATTCAAGCAGTTTCAAAGTATATTATAGCAAAACAAAATAATATAACATAATCCAAAATTGTGTGTTGCTGTGTTTCAGAACAAGTCTTCATCCAATCAATGACTTTTTAAACTATTAATTTACTATGTTAGGTCAATCTGACTTTGGCACCATCTTCTGGTGAAATTTGGAACGGGAATGGAGGCCGACTGGCTCAACCAACAAACTCCCCCCACCAATTCAACAATAGTTAATTTTGAAGAACCAACTTCCAAGTAACCCCCACTCAGGCCCCCCTCCTCAGGTCCTCCACGCCAAGCCCTGAAACTCGGAACTTCATCCTAGCCAATTTGTCTGGGCCAAATCCAACACACACTCACGCACCATCTTTCACCATCCCATCCACCATGCAACTCGACACAGGATTCGAAACTGCAAGGGGAGACCCCAATGGATCTCCAGTCCACCGCCTTAACCACTCGGCACAATGACACACTGTTCAAATGCATGTGGTGAGTATCTCATAATGCACCACGAGATTCTAATTAAAATTTTGGATCGTTATCGAAAGAACTCGAACCTGCGAGGGGAGGCCCCAATGGATTTCAAGTCCATCGCCTTGACCACTCGGCCACAACAACACCCATTGGTGAGGTCCTCTTATAGTCAAAATGCATATTGCAAGGATCTAGCAAGATTCTAATTCAAAATCTGAATTGTTGTGAGCAGGATTTGAATCAGCGAGGGGAGACCCCAATGGATTTCTAGTGTATCGCCTTAACCACTCGGCCTCAACAACACACACTGTAATACACACCGTCCAATTGCACGTGGTGAGTATCTCATATTACACGAGATTTTAAACAAAAATTTGGATCGTTGTCGGCAGGACCCTAACCTGAGAGGGTAGACCCCAATGGATTTCAAGTCCATCGCCTTAACCACTCGGCCATAACAACACAGTAAACAACTTTGGCCAAGGTCCTCACATTGTCAAAATGCATATGGCGAGGATCTAGCAACACAACGAGATTCTAATACAAAATCTGTAACGTCGTTGGCAGGATTCCAACCTGCGAGGGGGGACCCCAATGGCACTCGAGTCCATCGCCTTAACCACTCGGCCACAACGACTCACTGTTCAAATGCATGTGGTGAGTATCTCATAATACACCACGAGATTCTAATTAAAATTTTGGATCATTATCAGCAGCAATTGAACCTGCGAGGGGAGGCCCCAATGTATTTCAAGTCCATCGCCTTAACCACTCGGCCACAACAACACACATTGGCGAGGTCCTCACATTGTCAAAATGCATATTGCAAGGCTGACTTGCAGAGGAAAAGTCACATTTTCAGCATGACTAGCTTCCTCCACTTTGACCTCTCATGCTCCTACAGAGAAAGAAATAATAGATGTCCATTGAGCATGAGACATTCTGAGCCCATTAAAAGAAAAACAAGCACGTTACTTCTGGTTTAGATTCATTGTCAGATTATAGAATGACAAATGATCAGGGATCAAATTATGTTTGCACACTAAAGTTAAAATTTGCAAATCAAGTGGTATAGAAATGCAAATTGCTTCTAAAAGACAAATAGAGAATTGGAATGTGCTGTCCTCGCGTGTGTGGGCGGGCACCGGCTTCATGATCGACTGCAAGAAATGGCCAGCTTGTGACGAATCATTGATGCCGGGTCCCCCCCCCCCCCCTCGTGCGCGAGAGCTGTGCATGTGTGTGCCTAAGAGTGTGTGCCTATGTGTTAAAGTGATGAAATTGGCTAAACCTGTGTGCAAAGAAATTTGCAAGACTGTGGTATTTTTGATTTGCACCGCAAAACAGAAACAATTTTGAGAAATAAAAAAGAGAGGAAAAGAAAGAAATCTGTTTGTGGGCAGAAATTGGTTCACACTAGTGTCTCGCCCTGATGACAAATTCGAAAGAAAGAGAAAACATGTTTTCAGGATTTGGATGAAGCAAAATTGTGAATTTGAGACATTGCGATGCTACATTTAAGAGAAATAATAGAAAAAATTAGGATAAGGGATATGAGTTAAGAAGGATATATGAATGTTGTGTGGAGAGCTTGGATAAATTGAGACCAATGTGATGGAAAGACTCCTTTTTTTGAGACTGTGTGTGCGATGCAAATAAGCAAGGATGAATGATTGCCTGAATGAAAGGAAAATACAGGTTGAATGGTTTAAGTTGTTGGAGACTACTATGGAAAATTAGTAGAACAACTTTGAAGAAAGAGAGATTTTGAGCAAGTTAAATGCTAAGAAAAAAAAAGCTTTCGGATTGATAATTAACTAGAAAAAAAACTGGAGAACCAGTAACACATGCAGAAGATGAGTGAACTGAGTAATTGAAAAGCATTTTGGAAAGAAAGTCAAATTAAATGATGATAGAATCATTTGTAGTAAAGAACACATCCTCCCAAAAAGTTTGTCGTGTGAGGCATGGGCGTCGTCAAGCCTCAGAAAGAGGGGGGGAGTAGGACAGATAGTGAAAGATAGTAATAATACAACACTTTACGACATATGGATTCTCTAATATATTTGGCGTCATACCATCAAATTAAAATTTTCTCAAACTTTTCAAACTTTTGCTGTAAGCAATCAGAAGATGATTGAAAAGTGACTAAAGAAGCTATGAGGAAGTGGTGTAGCTGTTGGAAGGGCACGCGCTTGTGCGCTTCCCTGAATAATCAATATTTGTTTGACTGATAAGGAGGTGGGCAAAGGAACCATCTGCTACAGGACTTAACGTCCATTCCCCCAGTCCAAATCCTACCAAGATCAGAGAATGTCCTTTAAAACAGGAGGCAATAAATGGGATAGCCCCTGTCACAAATTGTCTTTGGTCAGGAGGATCCCTTAGGAAGTGCTCAAACTCTTCTTGCAAACACTCCTATTTGCCCAGTTCAAAAGGGCAATCAAATTGATTGGTGAATGATACAAGATTTGCAAAATGCAGACAAGAACAGTCCTTGGCAGATAGCATGATCAGAGCACTCAAACCGAAAGATGTGTCAAATGCAAATCTACTGCCGCCTGATCTTTCCTCCTCTCAGGTTGAAGAACTGGGCCAGCCACGATGCGAGGGATCGTTCCAAGTCGCTGACTACCCTCACCGCATTGAAAGTTTGCTGAAAGGCCCAGCTGGATTCACCTTAGCCACTGCAAGTTACAGAGAGCGCTGGACCCTGTTTTCGGAGTGGTGGGGAAGCTTGACTACAAAGGGGCCTCATCGTTTAGGGTGGGGCGTCTCAATGTTGATGAAGAATTCAACGATCCCCACTCTGACAGGCAATGGGATATACCGGTGTTTCTTCCATCCTAGTAGCAATGGGGCTCCACATGCCAGGTGGATCCTCTGCTGCGTTGTGGTTGGAGCGTGCTACGGTCTATGGCAGGGGTCGGCAACCTGCGGCTCCAGAGCCGCATGCGGCTCTTTAGCACGGCCCTAGCGGCTCCCTAGAGTTTTTGCAAAAATGCGTGAAAGGTTTTGGTTGTTGTTGGTTTTTTAAATATGTTTTTTAGATGGTAATCACGACACAACCACACTTGTGCTGTAAAAATGTATGTAGTTGTAAATATATTAAAAATACCGAATTTAAGAATGACGCCAAATAGCAAAATTGCGTCATAGCCTGCGACACAGCACAGGTGAGTTGTAAACAAACAGGTGTGTGAGTGATGGGCCATGGATTCAAAAGGCAAAAAGAGAAAGATTGCTGATGAGAACAGATGGTTTAAGAAAGAATGGACTGAACTATTTGCTTTCATTGCCAATGCTGAAGCATTTCCTGCATGTTTGATTTGCAATGAGAAGTTGTCAAATAACAAGAAGAGGAATTTGGAGCAACATTTTCAGCTAAAGCATGCTAAATTTGCTGCCGATCACCCAGTTGCAACTGAGAGGAAAGGTGCAATTGCAGTGCTGGTGGAGAAATTTGAGGACCGAAAAAACAGTTTCAAGAAGTGGATTGCATCTCCAAACTCTACTACTGCTGCAAGTTTTGTTGCAGCTCTGGAGATAATAAAGCGCGGAAAACCATTCACCGATGGCAAGTACATGAAGGATTCATTCATTAAAATATCAGAGTGCCTATTTTCGGACTTCAAAAACAAAACCGAACCCATTCAGAAAATCCAAGCTATGCCTCTCCGCACAAACAATATCACCGATCAGCAAATCAAGGACATCAATTAAGCTCCAGCTTTTTCTCAATTGCCTGTGATGGATGAGTCGTGTGATGTGACCGATATCGAACAGACAGCTCTGCTATGCAGGTACGTGAAATCTAATGGGCCGCAAGAAGAAATGATCAAATTGATACCACTATTTTTTTTTAATTATTTTAATAGTAGGCATACAACTTATGTATTGACAGTCTATGTTGCATTATAAAAGGCTTTTAGATTTTTGCAGCTCCAGACAGGTATGTTTTTTGTATTTTTGGGCCAATATGGCTCTTTGAACATTTTGGGTTGCCGAACCCTGGTCTATGGGCTCATCTGAATAGACCGATTGACAATGTCAACCGAGGAAAAGATGATCACATGATGAGAACTTTGAGGACTGTCATGGGACCCCAGAAAACCCATATGAAACCAACACTTGGTACCGGTGTGTAAAGTTCCCTGTGAGATCCCACACAGGAGGGATGAGGGATGTGTTCCAAACTCCCCCCCTTCCTCCACGCAAGTTCACCTGGAGGCCAGAGCAATGACTGTCACTGAAGCGAAATGCATGGCCTCTATGGGAGGAGTTGGATTTCAACACCGTGCTGTCACAGTCAGTGATGCTACCCTACCGCCCTGGACTCACAGAAAGAAACCTGAGATCGAACTCTTTTGGCTTAATCTCAACGTGACTGTTGAAGGATGAAAGGTGCCACAAGTGGCCTAAACAAAAAGGCTACCTGGAGTGAACTGCACGTGTTTCATCCAAGAAAATGAAACCCACAAATGCATTAACGACTGCTCTCCAGGAGGAAACTGGATGGGAGCTTTGGACATCACTGCTGAGTGCCAGGATAGGAGAGCCATTTCAAGTGGTCAGGGCTCTCCTACCAACATGGCTGCACCATCGAACGGGGGACCTACTTCATTCAGAATGGCTGGTTGCTTTGTGATCACAAGGTTTATCCGATGCTACCCACCAACTGGACAGGAGTGTGTGCACCAGTGTGGGTAACAGACCATACCACAAGATACAACATCATCAACTGACGACGGCACACAACTCTTCTGGATGTCGACGCAGGGCTTTTGCAACCTTTGAACCACGTGACCTCGTCTGGGGTACGAATGTCCCTGACAGCCATAAAGTATGGTCCGTCGGTGACAAAATCGTTCGTGCGCTTTTTCCTTGGATCAAGAGTTCGGAAAAAAAAATCACCCCTTAAAGAGACACTGAAATATTTTCAATCTTTTGTGAATCTCTCGCTGATGGACAAAACGGAGAGATTCAGGCTATTGGACTAATGGTCTTTCAAAACAGGATGGTTCTGGACTTAATGACTGCAGCGCAAGGTGGCGTGTGCCACATTATTGGGACTTCCTGTTGCACATACATTCCAGGAGATAATGACACTCACATCAATGTCGCCATGAACTCACAGAAGAATTTACAGCGAGCCATGTCGGAGGACAAAGTCCCACATCAATGGGATTTCATTCATGGCTATTCTCTGGCGCCTGGTGGCAACTGCTGTTGAAACTTGTGACTTCTGTGATTGTTGTGCTCATTTACAACCTGTTATCTCATATTTGAAGTCAGCTGTATCAAGATCTGTGTCTTCTACCGAAGTTGAAGTGCGAATACAACATCTCAGGCATGTCGAATGTGATGATTTTAATGCGCTGCGGAAAGAAGATTGCGATAAGTCAAAAGTCAAAAGTCAAAGTCTGCTTTATTGTCAATTTCTTCACATGCACAAAAAAATCGAAATTACGTTCCCACTATCCCACGGTGACGACATAGTACACAATATACATGCAAGTAAACAACACAAAATAAATAAATAAATAAATAAAAACAAGAAGGCACAAACAATGAATAAATAAGAGTAATGAATAAATAATAAATAAACAAATAACATAATAAATAAGAGGAGCAAAAATGGAGCAAGTGTGCAAACAGCAGACAGTCAGAATATAGCGCAAAAGTACAGGATGCTACACAGAAGGGGGAGAGAGTTTAGGATCGTAACAGCCTGGAGTATGAAGCTGTTGGTGAGTCTGGTGGTGCGGGACCGCAGGCTCCTGTACCTCTTCCCATAATGCTGATTAGCTGAACGTGTTTTACAGAAACTTGATGATTTGATCGTCAAAAATGCCTCGCAAGTGATGGATACGATGTTGTACTGTTTCTGTGTTTATTTAATTTTTATTTTTATTTCTTCATTAAATTTTCTTGCTTATGTTTGATTTATTGGGTTGACATAATCATATGATAAACAGGAGGGATATGTTAGGGTTGACAAATTATCTTATCTATTATCGTATGATTATGTTGGAATGTAGACTAGAATTATTAACTTTGTTTAAAGTTAAAGTCCCAATGATCGTCACACACACATCTGGGTGTGGTGAAATTTGTCCTCTGCATCTGACCCATCCCCGTGTGATTTTGATCCATCCCCTGGGGGAGAGGGGAGCAGTGAGCAGCAGCGGCACCGCGCTCGGGAATCATTTGGTGATCTAACCCCCCAATTCCAACCCTTAATGCTGAGTGCCAAGCAGGGAGGCAATGGGTCCCATTTTTATAGTCTTTGGTATGACCCGGCCGGGGTTTGAACCCACAACCTTCCAGTCTCAGGGCGGACACTCTACCACTAGGCCACTGAGCTGGTAAACCTTTTACCTTTCCTTGACTCTGAAAAGTTTAACCATTCAGTTGTTGAAACTTTCCAAATGGTGTGGAAACATTCTTGCTTAGTTAGCCATCTAAAATGCTCCACTAGTTTCTGTTTCCACGACCTTGTAAAACAATGAGCTGGGACCCTCCACACTGATTAACCAGTTGCTGCAGTGACCACCAAACATGTCCAATCTCACCCCCACCCTGCTTCTCTCAATAAATATGCTCTTGCAAGAATCCAAAGTCAGACTTCGTTCGAACATCACTGTATGTACAGTGACGAACGATATCTCCACTTGCAAGTGCTCAAAGGGCATACTGTCTCCCGTGTGGTTCTTGCGAATAAGTTAGAGTGAGCACCACTCTATCACATTAGTTTGTTTGTTCTTTTGACACTATCTTTTGACACATATCTTTTCATTGTTAGTCAAAACATTTTCCTCTGTCCAGAACGTTCAGTAGTAATCCAAAGCTGGCGTCTAGCATGAATCAAAACATCAGATATAATCAAGTACTGAACATTTTTAGATGACTTTGGCAGTGTCCGTGATTTAGAAAATCATCAGGCATGCATTAAACAGTTCCTTAAGGGTCATTAAGCTTTTCAGGCAATGTATCAAAAAACATTTGTTATTTCAAAGTGCACAGAAATACATATCAGATCATAAAGTTATAAAAACTTTTGTCATTACCACCTATCAAAAACTGCCTAGTTATGTCGTCTTTATTGATTTGGTGTGTAGGTATATGCTTAAAATGTTTCTTTTATTGATTTAATATGTGAATCTACCTGTCTGCTTATGTACTTTATTCAATGAGGTTTGAGCATATCTGGTTTTGTAGCTAGGCAGGACTTTTTGTGTTTCGACCCCATTTCTTCACTTCCTCTGTTGACCTCAGTTTAACTGAGGACACCAAAACCGTTGATACTACCAGGAGCAGCCGAAAGAAGAGGATCAAGAGAAAAAATGCGAGAGAAAAATACATGAACAAATAACGAAATACATACATACATATACTATATGTACATATAGACAGACAGACACTGAACGATTGCCCACTCGGTCACTCAGTCACTTGTCTCGGTCATTCTGACACCCGGTCACTCAGTCATTCAGTCAATCAATCAATCAATCAATCAATCAATCAATCAATCAATCAATCGCAAGTGTTAACTAATTTGTAATAGTATTGCAAGCAGTTTAAACTCTAATGGAATATGTGAATGTCCATATCAGTTTAATCAAATTCTAATACTACTTTACCTTTGTATAAGGGATAGCCTTCTCAAAGCATAGTTGTCGTAATTTATTCAATCCATTGTTTTACCAACATTTAATCATTGATCAATCACGTATCTTAAATCATGCTTTTCCTCCTCCGAGAAGCGACTATGTACTCCAAACCCAAACCATTTTATAGGGAAAAAAAAAATTGTTGAATTTATTTCAAAGTCATAGTCAAAGTCTGCTTTATTGTCAATTTTTCACATGTCAAGACATACAAAGAGATTGAAATTGCGTTTCCTACTATCCCACGGTGACAAGACATATAACACATTCAAGTAAACAATACAAAAAGTAAAAATAAGAAGGCACATACAATGAATAAATAAGAGCAATGAATAAATAAGAGCAACTTGGTGGAAATGGTGCAATTATGCATACAGCAGACAGTCAGTATAATAGCGCGAAAGTACAGGAGGAGTAGTGTAAGTGGATTAGTGCAAGGCAGCCATCGTGGCCCAAAAGGCCAGGACATCATGTAGCCGAGGGTGGAGGGGGGAGAGAGTTCAGGATCCTAACAGCCTGGAGTATGAAGCTGTTGGTGAGTCTGGTGGTGCGGGAGCGCAGGCTTCTGTACCTCTTCCCAGAGGGCAGTAGATCAAACAAAGTGTGAGCGGGGTGACTCACATCACTCACAATCGTGTTTGCCTTGCGGGTGAGATGGGAGGTGTAAATGTCCTTCAGGGAGGGGAGTGAAGCAACAATAATTCTTCCAGCTGTGTTCACTATGCGCTGCAGGGCCTTCCTGTTGTATTCAGTGCAGCTTCCTCCCCACACAGTGATACAGCTGGAGAGGACGCTCTCAATGGTGCCTCGGTAGAATTTGGTCATGATGGCTGGTGGAGCACTTGCTCGCCTGAGTTTCCGCAGGAAGTACAGGCGGCGCTGAGCTTTCTTCGCCAGTGATGCAGTGTTGGTGGTCCAGGAGAGGTCTTCACTGATGTGCACCCCCAGGAATCTGGTGCTGCTCACTCTCCCCACCACAGTACCGTCGATGGTCAGTGGCAGGTGTTGGGTGTGACCCTTTTTGGAAGTCAACAACAATCTCCTAGGTCTTGCCGACGTTCAGCAGGAGGTTGTTGTCCCTGCACCACGTGGTCAGAAGGTCGACCTCCAACCTGTATTGAGTCTCGTCGCCCTTGGTGATGAGACCCACCAGAGTCGTGTCGTCAGCAATTTCACTAAGCGGTTGTTGCTGTAGGTTGCAGTGCAGTCATGCGTCAGCAGGGTGAAGAGCAGCGGACTGAGCACGCAGCCTTGGGGGGCCAACAATTATTTGTTTGTATGTTTGTTAGGGTAGTGTTCACTCTAACTTATTTTGCAAGAACCACACTGGAGACAAGTTAGTCGTTTCAGACACCTGCAGGCGGAGAGTTCACTCGTCGCTGTGCTTACAGCGATGGTCGAATGAAGTCTGAAGTCAGGCCTCATCAGGTGCATATTTATTGAGAAGAAACACAGTGGGGTTGAAAGTGGGGGTGTGGGAACACAGGATGGGGTGAAGCCGCTCCCCTGCTGATCAAAGCATAGCAGGGGGCCTTTTACGACTTTGTGGAAACAAAGCAACTTTGATTGCTTCCTCTGCAGCTAGTCAATCAGGTGAAAAGATCTTAGCACTTTGGTCTACTACTTTTGGTAAGACAGGACAAGCTAGGTAAATTATTACAGGTTACATTCCAACATAATCATACGATGAAGATATTCTGCAAACCCTAACATATCCCCCCTGTTTTATCGTATGAGTATGTCAACCCCGACCAATCAAACATAAGAAAGAAAATACAATGACAGCAACAATTTCCAGTGAAGACGAGGTATTTCCCTCAATGCTCCAGTCCAAATTTTGTGTGCAACTGAAAAACCTGCGGCCAGATTAAAATGCAGGAAAAGAGTTACACGGCCCCTCTGCCTTAGGCGACCAGAATGTTACCAATAAAAAAAGAAAAAGAAAAACACAGAAACAGTACGTCATTGTACCCATCACTTGCAAGGCATTTTCGATGGTCAAATCATCAAGTTTCTGTAAAAGAATGCTGAGCTAAACAGCATCTACGCAATCCACGTCTCGCAGCACATCATAGTCATCACATCCGTCATCTCTGAGAAGTTGTATATGCACTTGTGCCACGGTAGAAGACACAAACCTTGTCACAGCAGACTTCAAACACGGGATAACACAGGTCGTAAACAAGCACAACAATACCAGCACAGCAAGCACAGGCGTCACAAGTCTCAACAGCAACTGCCACCACGCGCCAGAGAATAGCCATGAAAAGAAATCCCATTGATGTGGGATGTTATCCTCCGACATGGCCTGCTGCAAATTCCTCAGTGAGTTCATGGCTTCCTTGATGTGCGTGTCGTTATCTCCTGGAATGTATGTGCAACAGGAAGTCCCAATGATGTGGCACACACCACCTTGTGCTGCCGTCAACAAGTCCAGAACCATCCTGTTTTGCAAGACCATTAGTCTAATAGCCTGGATCTCTCTATTTTGTCCATCATCGACTTGCAGTGAGAGGTTCACAAAGGATTGAAAACGATAGTTCAGTGTCTCGATGAAGAGAGATTGTTTTCCAACTCCGATCCAAGGAAAAAGCGCATGAACAACTTTGTTTCCGACAGGCCATATTTTATGGTCGTCCGGAACATTTGCACCCCAGACAGGGTCATGGGGGTCAAAGGTTGTAATCGCCCTGCGGCGACGTCCAGAAGAGTTGTGTGCTGTCGTCAGCTGACGATGTTGAATCCTGTAGGTGTGGTCTGTCACCCACACTGGTGCACACACTCCTGTCCAGTTGGCGGGCAGCATCGGATAAACCTTGTGACCACAAAGCCACCAGCCGTTCTGTATGAAGTATGTTCCGTTTGATGGTGCAGCCATGTTGGTCGGAGAGCCCTCACCACCTGAAATGGCTCTCTTATCTTGACACTCAGTGGCGATGTCCAAAGCTCCCATCCAGTTCCCTCCTGGAGAGCAGTCTCTGTCAATGCATTTGTGGGTCTCACTTCCTTGGATGTAACACGTATAGTTCACTCCAGGTGGCCGGTCTGTGAAGGCCACCTGCGGCAGTGTCCGTCCTTTAACAGTCACATTGAGATTTGTCCAGAAAAGCTGATCACAGGTACCTTCCGCAAGTCCAGGGCGGGACGGGTCGGCATCACTGACTGTGACAGCACGGTGTTGATATCCAACTCCTCCCATGGATGCCATGCATTTCGCTTCAGTGACATTCATTGCTCTGGCCTCCAAGTGAACTTGTGTGGAGGACGGAGGGAGTTTGGAACACACATAGCAGCCCTCCTGTGTGTGCGATCTCACAGTGAATTTGACGTAGCGGTACCACGTGTTGGTTTCGTATGGGTTTCTCGGGTCCCATGACCAGTCCTCAAAGTTCTCATCGTGTGACCATCGTTTTCCACGGTCAACATTGTCACTTGGTCTGTTCAGTTGAGTCCATAGACCATAGCACGCTCCAGCCACAACGCAGCAGAGGATCCATCCGGCATATGGAGCCCCGTTGCTACTAGGATGGCAGAGACACCGGGACATCCCCTCGCCTAGCGGAGTGGGGATCGTTGTTTTCTTCACCAACATTGAGACGTCCCACCCTAAACGATAGGACTCCTTTGAAGTTAGTCTTCCCCACCACTCCGAATTAGGGGTCCAACACTCTCTGCAACTTGCAGTGGCTGAGGTGAATCCAGCTTGGCCGTTCAGCTATCTTTACTGCGGTGGGGGTAGTCAGCAGGACTTGGAATGGTCCTCCTTACTGCGGTGGGGGTAGTCAGCAGGACTTGGAATGGTCCCTCCCACCGTGGGCTGGCCCAGTTCTTTCTTTTGATGACTTTGATGTAGACCCAGTCTCCTGGCTTGATGGGGTTGTCGACCTGTGAGGATGAAAGATCAGGCGGCAGTAAATTTGCATTTGACACCTCTGTCAGTCTGAGCGTTCTGATCATGTAATCTGCCAGGGACTGTTCTTCAATTTTATTGCCCTTTTGAATTGGGCAAATAAGAGTGTCTGCGAGAAGTGTTTGAGCACTTCCGAATGACTCCTCCTGACCAAAGACCATTTATGACAGAGGCTATCCCATTTATTGCCTCCTGTTTTATAGGAGATTCTCTGATCTTGGTTACTGGAGGAACGGACCTTAAGTCCTGTAGCAGATGGTTCCTTTGCCCATCCCCTTCTCAGTTAAATAATGTTGATTAGCCAGGGAAACGCATAAGCGCGTGCCCTTCCAAACAGCTACACCACTTCCTCATGGCTTCTTCAGTCACTTTTCAATCATCTTCCAATTGTTTACAGCAAAAGTTTGAGAAAAAAAACTAACTCAATGGTACAACGCCGTATGTATTAGAGAATCTATATGCAGTAAAGTGTTGTATATATATAATTATTTATTTATTTTTTAAATTTTTTTTTTTTTTTTTTTTTATCTCCCACTCTCTATACAACATTCCCCCCTTCTGAGGCTTGGCGACGCCCATGTCTCACACCTTGACAAACTGTCTGGGAGGATGTGTTCTTTACCACATATGACTCTATCATCATTTAATTTGATTTTCCTTCCAAAACGCTTCTCAGTTTCCCAGTTCACACATCTTCTGCATGTGTTACTGGTTCTCCAGTTATTTTATCTAGTTAATTAGCAATCCAAAAGCAACCTTTTTATTTCCTTTATGTATTTATTTCTTCCTTAGCATTTAACGTACTCAAAATCACTCTTTCTTCAAAGTCGCTCTACTAATTTTTGATAGTAGTGTCCAACAACGTCAACCATTCAACCTGTATATTCCCTTCATTCAGGCAATCAGTCATCAATGCTCATTTGCATCTCACACACAGTCTCCAAGAAGGAGACTTTCTATCACGTCGGTCCCAATTCATCCAAGCTCACCACACAACATTCACATACTGTTTTCATCTCAAGGTTCCTGATAGAACAAACCACCAATCCAAAAAAAAAACTCAACACACAAAAAAACTGCTGGCAAATCAATCAGAAGTCTTTCTTTGTTTTTAAATTTGAAGAACCCAATCTCTCAGAATCAGCTCGCATATAGAAGTTTGTATAATCTTATAACACAACCAGTCAATTATTTCTATTAAATGTGAACGTCTTAAATTCACAATTTTGATTCTTCCAATTCCTGAAAGCATGTTCTGTCGTGTCTTACTTAACATGCACTAGTGTGGATCAGTTTCTGCTCGCAAACAGATTTCTCTCTTTTCCTCTCATTTTTATCTTTCAATAGCGTTTCTGTTCTGCGGTGCAAATTGGATAGACCACAGTCTAGCAAATTTCTGTACACTAAAAGGTCAGCCAATTTTCATCATTTTAACACACATGCACAGCTCTCGCGCGCGTAAGGTAGATCCCAGCACCAATGATTCGTCACAGGCTGGCCATTTCCTGTGGTCGATCATGAGCTGGTCCCTCCCACGCACACGAGGACAGCACATTCTAAGTTTTATTTATCTTCTAGAAGCCAGTTGCATTCATTTACCACTTGATTTGCAAATTTTAACTTTAGTGTACATACACAATTTGATCTCTGGTCATACAACAGCATTGTCATACTCCTTGCATGGACAGGAGCTCTAACAATCTAAAAACGTTCTAATAATCTGACAATGACATGTCTTGCTTTCATATGGACATCTGTTATTTCTTCCTCTGTAGGAGCACAAGAGATCACAGGGGAGGAATCTAGTCACGCTGACAATTTGGCTTTTCCTCTGCCCCTTCCTCCACCCTTTGATTGGTATTGTTTTGCAAAACGACACGCTCTTGCCAAGTGTCCTCGTCTCCCACAGTTCCAACAGTTGTCAGAATCTGATGGGGGTTTTGAATTATATTGCGGCCTGCGACCTTGTTGGCCTCTACCTCTTCCTCTGGCCTGCTGGGACCCATGAAAGAAGACTGTTGTATCTTCATCTAGGTCAACATCATCATCATCGCCTAGATGAAATACATCAGAACTTTTGGCCCATTGCATAGTTGTTGTCACACTTGCAATATCTACTTCCACCAAATGTATCCTCACCCAGTTGCCGAAGTCGGGGGGGGAAACAGTGATGAGCGCGTTTTTAAGACGTTGCTGATAAGCACTCTCAGCCGCATCATCGAATGGGGTGCCACTGTGCACCCAGAATTCTTTTTCAAATCTTAATTGAATGGCGGTCTCGTCACTTTTTATCTTTCCAGGTTTTGTCTCCTGAATTTGTTCTCTTTTCTCTTGTGAAGCTTTCAACCACATTCTAGCACAAATCAATTCTTTCTCTTTACTTTTCTTTTTCAGTCCCTTTGACTTCCTATTCACACTCTCCTCCAAAACATCAACCACTATCTTCCACACTTCAACTTTCAACTTCCCTTCTACTCCATACTTTTTCTTCCACTTTGGCATGTATTGCATACAATTAAGAAATTTACATGCCATGTACTTCTCATCTCCTTCAAGAGCTAGGGATTTACCGGTTTTGTTTCCCATCTTAATTAGGTATTTTAGGTTTATACAATTTTTTTATTTTTTTTTTATTTTCTTTGAGGATCCTCAATGCAGGTTTAAATTGACCTTCCACCAAATTCTCTTTGCGGTCAATTTATCCTACCAGTCGCACTCTCAACCACACAAACACCAGCGCTTTTTATTTTTAGGCCTATCCAGGATGGGTGTAAAACCCTCCCAAACAGCTTGGAAGAACGGACAAAAAAAAAGAAAGAATCTACGCCCTTATTCAATTAGGAAAAAGAGACTCTGTCTTTTCTTAGCCCGTTCCTTCCACTGGGACTAGAATCCCAACTGTTTCATAGCTTGGAAAAACCAAAGCCGTATCTCATAGCCCGGACAAACCAAAGCCGTATCTCATAGCTAGGACAAACCAAAGCCGTATCTCATAGCTCGGACAAACCAAAGCCGTATCAGCGCTTTTTCTTTAACTTACTTGTCCCCTGGTTCGTTGCACTGCCGGGTCCCGTCAATCCACCTCTGTCAGACGAAGGCAGACGTAAGACGCTGGCCCAGCGAAGGATTTCCTTCCCAGGTCTTTCTTTACCAGGCCCTCCTAATGGACGCTGGCCCGTCGACGGTGTACAGCGCGTCGTCCTCCGTCAGCCAGATGGCGGGTATGAGGGTCCCGGGTTTCGGCACCAAAATGTTAGGGTAGTGTTCACTCTAACTTATTTTGCAAGAACCACACTGGAGACAAGTTAGTCGTTTCAGACACCTGCAGGCGGAGAGTTCACTCGTCGCTGTGCTTACAGCGATGGTCGAATGAAGTCTGAAGTCAGGCCTCATCAGGTGCATATTTATTGAGAAGAAACACAGTGGGGTTGAAAGTGGGGGTGTGGGAACACAGGATGGGGTGAAGCCGCTCCCCTGCTGATCAAAGCATAGCAGGGGGCCTTTTACGACTTTGTGGAAACAAAGCAACTTTGATTGCTTCCTCTGCAGCTAGTCAATCAGGTGAAAAGATCTTAGCACTTTGGTCTACTACTTTTGGTAAGACAGGACAAGCTAGGTAAATTATTACAGGTTACATTCCAACATAATCATACGATGAAGATATTCTGCAAACCCTAACAATGTTCATTCTTTTCTCTTTGTCTCAGGTCCCAATCACGCCACTGTTTAAATGATCAATTTTTTTCGACATAATACTCAAGCAGTCATCTTAAATTTGTTCGATTTATCAGTCCCTTCCATTGTTTATCCTGCAAATGAATCACGTGAATAATGTGTTATTCAAACTTTAACGTTCAAAAGCTGCTTTAAGTTATACACCTGTTTCCAATTCGTTTCTAGTCTGTATGTTATTGTTCCAGTTTTTTTTACATTCAATACTCTCCCACCTATTTGATCCTATCTTGTAAAGGTCTACAATTTATTATAAGGTATTTTAAAACCCTCCCCACTTGTTACCAGGCTTTGGCTCCATTTCACGATGTTGTCTCCTGTTCACTTCATTTCTGCCGAGCTGCTACTTCTCATCCGTCTAGGATGTTGAAGACTTAAAAAGACTTAAAAACCATCAAATCTGAAAACACTTAAAATCTCACAATTCCCCCCTTTGTTTTTTTGGGGTTTTTTTTCCCCCTCCCCCTTTTGACACATTCTAAAAATGTGTCACTATGGATAAAAAGTAAAACTAAAAATGTCCATGGTAACATACCCATCGCCAGCTGGACTTCGGTGTACCTCCAGATGCCATCCTGGCCTAGAAAAACGATCACATTTACAAACTCATTATGAAAAGTAAGGGGTTAGTGTTAATGCATTCACAGACATGACACAAAATTCTCCAAGACTGCACTTGACAACCTGCAAAGTAAACACGAGTTTAACAAATAAAGCACAATCTGCTCCCTGGGTTGCTGTTAGAGGCTGCAATACAATTAGGTAAAACATCAAAACAGAGCAAGTCATCACAAATTCCCAGAGATGGGACCAAGTCACACATGTGCAAGTCTCAAGTAAGTCTCAAGTCTTAACCTTCAAGTCTCAAGTAAGTCCCAAGTCATTTTTTTCTTGGGCAAGTCAAGTCAAGTCAAGTCCTTAAATAGGTCAAGTCAAGTCCAAGTCAAGTCCTTAAATAGGTCAAGTCCAAGTCAAGTCACCTTATTATTGCAATTTTACCCGCAGAATCTGATCTTAGTAGTGAAAAGACAAGATGTCAGTAACTTTAAGTAACCATCATTGTCCAATGTGTCTAACCTGTTTAAAAATGACAATAATTTGGATTTGCACTGTAATTACTGAGATTCAGTAAAATACACCATGGAATCGAACAAAAAAGAAATTACCTCATACAATGATTTACTGACAGCTCAATCTAAACAAATGAACGTCTGCCGAAGGTACCGCTCCCGCTGACATGTTTGCGCATGTCTGATATAAAGGGGCGTGATTCGCCAATAAAAACGTTCGGTAGGTAGAGAGGGCACGACAGATTTTTTTCAAAAAAACGTTTATTTCGAACATTAAAAAAATACAGGAAAAAATAAAATACAGAAAAATGATAACTCCATAGTACAATAGAACATAAAAGAAAGAAAAAAGATATTGCATTATAATTTTCCTTTATCGTAAAATCATATTTGTTCAAAAAAGGAGTAGAAGGAAGCCTAAGCTTATCTGACTCTACCCCATGTAACTACATGTTTCTATTTGATTCTGTCAAGAATTTGTCCGTAATCAATATATTAAAGAAAAAAAAACATATATACATTTTATATATATATATATATATATATATATATACTATATATTTTCTTATTAAAATACAAAAGCAACTTAAACAACTTCACAGCATGTTACGGTATCCCGTCAATATTTTGTCCTTATACATTTTTTTAAACTTAGGTAAGGTACTACAGTTCTTTAATTCTTCACTGCCGGTGTTCCATAATTCCACACCTCTAACTGTTATACAATGTAACTTTAACTTTTGATTGACAGGGTAGTGATCCAATCATGACAACGCCATTCTCAGCCTGCGCTCCTACCGTGTTATCGATATTATTTTTTAAATGTATTATTAATTTTATATTCAAACTGAAAACATAAACTAAATAACACTGAAGTAATTCAAGTCATCGTGTCTCAAGTCAAGTCAAGTCCCGAGTCTTTAACTTCCAAGTCCAAGTCGAGTCTCAAGTTTTTTCATTTTTTGTCAAGTCAAGTCACAAGTCATCAAAACAGCGACTCGAGTCGACTCGAGTCCAAGTCACAGTGACTCAAGTCCCCATCTCTGCAAATTCCGTCACATACATTTCGTCACACTGTCCAGAGTTGTTGTCATACACTGTCTTGGCTCAGAGTCTTGATGGTCAATGCAGGTATAGTCACGTCTGGTCATAATCTTGAAATGGGCCTTCTCCATTGAACTCTTTTATTGTCAATGGTGCCCCAGAGTAATCCTAAACCCATATTTAGTCCAAAATTAGCCCTGATCAATCTTGCTTTTTCAAATCTGTAGTATCTATATATTTTTCAGGTGAGAGGAATGTGATCCTCTGCTGTGATCACATCACCCCAACTTTGAATCACTTTAACCATTCACATTACACAAACACCACACCACAAGCACAGACTTGACATTCATTCATACACCATTACAGAAAAAATTTCATCCCATAACACACAAAAATCATACAATATTAAATTGTAAAAGGAACCCTTCCTACGCAAAATTTTCTCCTCATTAAAATGTCCCTTTTTTATTTTAAATCCAAAATTAATATCTAATTGTCTGGTCTCCTGTCCTCTCATCGCTTGCCAATATGCATAATGCTGGAACATGTTTTAACTCCCCATTTAGTTTGCTCACATCTCACACTTAGACTATTTGACATTTTGTGTTGAGCTGTAACTTATTTATTTCCACCTTCCCATATTTCTTCCACTAAAACAGTTTCATTTTGCTTTCAGTTTCACATTGAATTACACATTTTCAGTTTAAATTCATCCCTCCAAATAACTACCGTATTTTCCGGACTATAAGGCGCACCGGACTATAAGGCGCACCTTCAGTGAATGGCCCATTTTAAAACTTTATCCTTATATAAGGCGCACCGGACTATAAGGCGCACCATTAATGCATCATGTCAGATTTTTAATCCAAATCAAATCATTCTCCATTTTAGCTTTTTTATTTCAACTTCAGACGCAACAAATTACCTGTTTCCATTTCTAACTGTTCATCTTATGCCTACCTATTCCAAAACTTCCCACTTATGATAAATTTCAAATTTTCAACTTTAAAATTCACGCCCAATTTTACAAAATTCTTTCTATATTTTCAAACATTTTCTGACCAATTCAACACGTTCCAAATTTAAACATAATTTTGTAGCATTACTCGAATTTTTATTCAACCTCTTCGCCTTCACACGCAATTTCTACAGAAATTACAAATTCTAGTTATCATTGTTAATCATCCGTGACCCTCGTAAAACAAGCCGCACCAATAATGGATAGATGGATGGATTGTTAATCAAAACCCCAAGTGCCATTTAAATTAATTGTCGCAAGGGTAATGTCAATGTATTTGTTATTTAAAGCCCTATGTATTCTTTTTTAATTAAGTAGTTCCCTGTATTACAATTTTGCTGACTATCCAGAATTCCAAATTTCTTATGGCCCCTCATCCCTTCAATATCAAATAAACCAATCACAATTGATTAAATTCTGTCGTTTTGATAAAGGTCAATTAAGTTTAGCAATTCAGCCTCCTGTTGCCCAAATCCAAATGTTCACTGGTCCAATTATAAATTTCATTATTTCAATTAGATTCATCATGTCTTCAAAATGCTGTTACATATAAAAATTTCATGATTCAAATGATTTAATTTCTATCGATCAATGTCCACTTTGCAAAATTTCTGATCACGCTGTCATACGATTTGTTTTTATTAGTGTATCTTCACTGTCCATGTCTGTGTATTTTGTTTTTCATCCCCATTTTAGTGTCAATAAGCAGCCTTATTATTCCCTCTTTTATCAAAACTCCTCAGTTATGTCCACCCCAGCACCCAAACACGCTTCCATCCCTTTTGTCCCATACTCCACCAACTTTGTAATGCTTCAGCAGTCTTTAGCAATGTGTCCAGTTTGACTTCATTTGACTCGTGCAAGTCTTTAGCAGCCTCTCCTCTTAGATTCTCATGATGACGATTCAGGGCTGGACCGTCCGCCACTCTCAAATGCGTCCATCTTGTCTTTGTTCTTTCAGTCCATTTTCATTTTGATCTGCAACTGTGTGTATTCCACCAACTGAATGGTTCTTGTCCTGTGAAGAGCTGTGCTTGCCCCCTTCAAACATGATAATAGTTCCTTAGACTTAGACTTAGACAAACTTTATTGTCATTTTGTCAACACTAGGTGTACACAAAACGAAATTTCGTTGCATACGGCTTTCAACAATGTAGTGGTATTTCGGCTGGTTAAAAAGTGACATTCTATATAAAAATATGAAATAAGATAATTATAAAGTACAAAGTGCAGCAGTGATAAAGTATGTAAACAGTGCAGGAGACAAAAGCAGTATTTACAAGTGTGCAGAGGAATGCTACGTTTGAATGTTCAACAGTCTGACGACAGCAGGGAAAAAACTATTGCAGAACCTGGTGGACCTGCAGCGGATGCTGCGAAAACTCTTCCCAGAGGGCAGCAGGGAGAACAGTCCATGGTGGGGGTGTGATGGGTCACTGATAATATTACGGGCTTGGGACACGCAGCGCTGGGATGACAAGTCCTGAATGGAGGGAAGAGGAGCCCCGATGATCCTCTCTGCTGTCCTCACCACTCTGTTGTTCTCCCAAAGGTCAAAGGCGTCTCATGACCAGGGACAGTCCTCTGTTGCTTTTGAGACAGCCAGTGGCGTAAGAGGACTCAGTTCAGGAATTGTGCCACGCGCTTGGGCAGAACACACTGGGACACAAATTTCACAAAACTATGTATCTTCGTGTTATCAGTCTTCCTGTGTAGCATTTGTTGATTACACCCCAACTCCTCCCATTACCATTTGTATTCTATCAGTTGGGCACACTCATCATCTTAGTATCAAGCCACCCTTATCAAATGCTTTCTCTTTTTCCTTCTGAGTAATCCATCCACCCTACCCATTAACATGGCTAAAATCCTCATTCTTCTTTTTTTTTTCTGACTTCCAGTGTTTATCATCAAATAAAGTTCTGAAATCCTTGGTAATAAACTGTAATGTGATTTAACATTTTACCAACATGGTTGTATATGCGGAAAATATTATTGTTCAATCTATAGGTCATACAGCGCCTGTGTTCCAAATATGACACTCCTCCTTGATTTAACATCTCATAAGTTATTATTGTCAGCAGCGCTAAAGGATAGAGCTTGAAAGTGAATGTCTTATCGCCCAATTTAAAACACATGCCACATTTGAGCTAGTATTTATTCATTTATTTATTTGCGATCCTCATGTTAGCTGGCATATGTCAGAATTAAAATGTAATTTTGCTTTTAATTTTAAGTCCTTCAAAATTGCTATATTCTTACTGCACCGAGATAAACTGTTTATATATCTTTTAAAAACAAACAAAAAACAATCTATGCCTCTGCACAGACCTTGCATGTTGACTCTTAAAAGTGGCACCCAAATGCCAGATTACAAATCAAACCTCCTCTTTCACTCTGACCATTTTTGCTAAAACAATCTACTCATCTAGACACTGTAATCACATACTAAATAACGGCCTGCAAATTAATCATATTGTTGTTGATGTTGTCCCTCAAAACATGTGACTAGAATTTGGACAATTATTAACCCTCATCAATTGATCAATTATCTCCTCCCTAAATTCCTAGCCTGTTAACCTATCTGCATAAAGAAGACATTTACAATTCAGGGGATAAGAGAATAACAAGGAATACCTGAACCCTAACCCTAATCCAAGAACACAAGGAAAACCTAACAATAAACAAAATAAACCCAAATCAAAACCAAATAAACTAGAACCATGACATATGTAGACCAACACAGTACTCCAAATATTTACTCTTTAAAATTTTAGCCTTTTTGTGTAGAGCACCATTGATTTCTAATCATTGACCTAAATTTATCCTTAATTTAATCCCAATCGCGGATACCCCCTACTTGACTTGGTGTTCTTTAATAAAAAGTGCCCCCTTGCAATGTCGTTTTTATTTGTTGTTTTTAACTCTAAGTGATTCAAATCTTTGACTTATTCTTACATGTAACCACCTTGTGTAGTCTAATGTCCTAATCGATCAATAATTTCTCCTAAATTTAACATCGCAATCACAATTTAATTTTACCCAATTCTACAATGTATGTTCTCTCTTACTCTCACATTTTTATGAGGGCTGGGCACTCTCCCCGTTGGACCAGTTTCTGCCCACAACCCTCAGATTATTCTATAATTTCTAATTTTTACATTTAACAGTGCAAATCTGATAAACCATTGTCTAGCACACAATTTTCATGCACCAATTTTCATTTCCATCATTTATAACGAACTGGTACACAAAGACAAACATAGATAACACACGGGCCCACAACATAGACATGACTCACAACATGGCAATCTTCCCAGCCGATGACAAGTGGGGGGAGGGGGCAGCTGAAGTGCGGAGAGCCTCGCCACCAACACATCACACAATGCGACCCCCCCACCTCTGTCCTAAATATGCATTTTTTCCCACCTGACCGTTTGGCCCAAATTTTAGAGCTGCACCCTTTTGAAAACAAAAATAGTTACAGTTTAACCCCACCGCACAATGGGATACAACCTTCATGCTAATTATATATATACATTCTTGATCAAATTCTTGTTAAGCCATTTTTCTGACTCCAACTCACATGCTAAATCAAAAATCAACAATTTTATACAAATCATTGTTCTTCATGAACCACAAATCATCACTTCCACCCCATGAACAACAGCACCACAACTAATCACTCACTTCTTCAGCTGTGCCGCTGTCCCATCTCACAGCCAAGCCTGCTTTCCACAAATTATCAACATAGACACACTTCAACAATTATGTAGCGACCTGGTTAACCCAGTTACTCCAAATATTTCCTCATTAAAATTTTTGCCTTTTTGTGTAGAGCACCATTGATTTCTAATCATTGACCTAATTTTACCATTAATTTAATCCCAATCACGAATGCCCCCTGCTTAATACTTTACTTGGTGTTCTTTTAATAAAAAGTGCCCCCTTGCAATGTCGTTTTTATTTGTTGTTTATTTACTCTAAGTGATTCAAATCTTTGATTTATCCTTACATGTAACCACCATGTATAGTCTTATGTCATAACAAAGCCCACCAACTGCTCCACCTCCTCTCTGTAGTCCAGGTCGTTGTTGTCCCTGATGAGGCCCACCACCGTTGTGTCGTCTGCAAACTTCACGATGTGATTGGTGGTGAACCTGGGGGCGCAGTCGTGTGTCATCAGGGTGAACAGCAGGGGGCTCAGGACGCAGCCCTGAGGGGAGCCTGTGCTGAGGGTGATGACATCTGAGGTGTTCTGTCCGACCCGGACTGACTGAGGTCTGTTGGTGAGGAAGTCTAGCAGCCAGTTTCGAAGGGGGGTGCTGAAGCCCAGGTGTTCCAGTTTTTCCACCAGATGTTGTGGAATGATGGTGTTAAACGCTGAGCTGAAGTCCAGGAACAGCAACCGCACGTGGGTGTTCCTCTCCTTAACAATGCAAATCTGATGAACCATTGTCTAGCACACCGTTTTCGTGCACCATTTTAACCCAATTCCATCATTTATAACGAACTGATACACAAAGACAAACATAGATAACACACGGGCCCACAACATAAACATGACAATCTTCCCAGCTGATGACAAGGTGCTGTGGAACAAGGTCAAGATGTACTTCATTGCCTTCCCAACATCATATTTAGTAGAACGGGGCTTCAGTGCAGTCACCTTGCTTCTTTCCAAGCAAAGAAACCGACTGAAAATTACTGACCGCGGGGATCTACGACTTCTTCTTAGTGAGTTCCAGCCTGATGTTGAGAAGCTTATGTCCCTGCACCAAGCACATCCATCCCATTAATATTACGTGTGAGACAATGAAGGTTACTGGTGGAATGTTTATTTACGATTCTATGTTGCTGAAACAGTTAAAACTGCAAAATAATAAATTGGTTTACTAAATACTAAATTGGGTTTTATTTGTGAAATACACATTTGTGTTGAACCTTACTCTTTTCAAATTGCAGCAAACCAAATATCAAGAAAGAGGTGTTTGTTTCCATATGTGCCGGGGGGGGGGGGGGGGTGCGCTAGGAATTCACTGGGGAGCCAAAGGGGGCGCTAGCCTGCAAAAGTTTGGGAACCACTGGATTAGTTCATTGGTGAACGGGAAATGCAACTCATGACTCGTTCGTGAACGGGAAGTTATGTCACTGACTCGTAAAGTCCCTCGTCCATCTAACGCTCGCTGGCGCTGTTGATTGGTCGTTCACGAAGATTCACGAGTGAGTGAGTGACAGACAGACAGCATTGCTGCTATGCCATTGCCAGCCGACACACGTTATGCCAACATTGATGTTTTAATTTTGTATTTGTTGGCTTGTAGTTGATGGTGTTAATATATTGAATGTGTTTGTGTTTGAATAAAAGGTTGAAAAAAAAACGTTAAGCCGACATTTGTTATCTTGGTTGGTACCAACTCATATTACAACGTAAAACACATACATATTGTCATATAAAGCAGTTGACTGTCACGGATCGAATGGAGCAGGGCGACCATATGCAGCTTGGACCAGGGTTTATTGAAGGGAAAAGGTAGTTGGAAGAGAGGATAAGGAGAACAAACTAACAGAACTGGCAAACTGACATAACTTAACCTACTGACCGACAGACTGGCTAACCGAAACAGACTTGACAAAGACAGGAACCAAAAAGACAGCAATGATTCGACAGGGGAGTGAGGGACAGACATACAAATATAAAAATACAAAACACGTAACAAGAGGCAGGTGACTGTGGTTACATTGATTGAGGTAACACAGGAGGGGAGGGGCAACGCAAACAGAAACCATGGTAACAAAGACACAATACAGCAACCGGGGACAAGTCGTGACAGTACCACCCCACAAGTCCCGAAAACCAAAACCCCCACGTGGCGAGCGGGGGGGAAGCGCAGTCCAATTGACCTCACTGGTCTGTGTCAAAGTCCGAACCGTGATCGGCGGCAACTCGGGGGACAGAACCGTGATTGGCAGCAACTCGAGGGACAGAACCGCGATTGACGGCAACTCGGGGTACAGAACCGCGATCGGCGGCAACTTGGGGGACAGAACCGCAATCGGCGGCAACTCGGGGGACAGAACCGCAATCGGCGGCAACTCGGGGAACAGAACAGCAATCGGGTGCAACTCGGGGGACAGAACCGCAATCGGCGGCAACTCGGGGGACAGAACCGCAATCAGCGGTAACTCAGGGGACAGAACCGCAAACGGCGTCAACTCGGGGACAGAACCGCAAACGGCGGCAAATGGGGGATAGAACCGCAAACGGCGGCAACTCGGGGACAGAACCGCAAACGGCGGCAACACGGGAAGCAGAGCCATGCTCTGCGGCAAACGGCGAGTCTGAACCGATATCGGCGGCATACGGAAGGTCAGAGCCGCATTCGGCGGTGTTTGGAAGTCCGTACTGCGATCAGCGGCATTCGGAAGGCGGAGCTGTGCGCAGCGGCAAGAGCCATCACGCGCCGCAGCAGTGGGAGTGGGGCGAGGGACGATCGCGGGTCCGGCGCAGCTGGCTTGAAGTCTGGCGACGCCCCCAGGTCCTGCGACGCTGGGGTGGAGCCCGATGGCGGCCGCGGGTCTGATGGCGCCGGGAGACACTCCAACGGCGGTTGCGGGTCCGGCGTCGCGGGAGCGAAGTCCAATGGCGGAGCCGGTGTCGCTGGAGCGAAGTCTGACGGTGGCCACGGAGCCGCTGGCGCCAGAAACACTCCGATGGCGGCTGAGGGTCCGGTGTCGCGGGAGCAAAGTCCGATGGCAGCCGCGGAGCCCATGGCAAGCTGCGACGACGGGCGTAGATCGGGCGTCGCGGTGGGAGCTGATGGAGGAGATTGGTCCAGGCGCTGGTCGCCAAAGTGGTCGGATCATTCTGTCACGGATCGGATGGAGCAGGGCGACCATATGCAGCTTGGACCAGGGTTTATTGAAGGGAAAAGGTAGTAGGAAGAGAGGATAAGGGGAACAAACTAACAGAACCGGCAAACTGACATGCCTTAACTGACCAACCAACAGACTCGCTAACCGAAACAGACTTGACAAAGACAGGAACCAAAAAGACATCAATGATCCAACAGGAGAGTGAGGAGCAGACAGGACTTAAATACAAAACACGTAACAAGAGGCAGGTGACTGTAGTTACATTGATTGAGGTAACACAGGAGGGGAGGGGCAACGCGGACAGAACCCATGGTAACATAAAGACACAATACAGCAACCGGGACGAGTCGTGACAGTTAACCAAATGTCTGATTTTTATGTTTTGATTGGCGAATATAAAAACAAGAAATAAAACACCAGACAAGTTATAACATAAATGTATATAATAATAATAAAAATAATAATAATAAAAGTACATCTTAAACCAGCAATCTAATGTGAAATTGCAGTCGATATATTGGATAACAATATTTAGGCATATATATGCATAAACGTTACTTAAAACCTACTATAAGCAAATCGTAAATCTCCATTCTGCCTTACTTAGTTCCCACTAGGAGACGCAACACGTTCACTGACTGATCCGTTGATGCACGGAAAGGCAGTTCACCCAATGACTCGTTCGCGAACGGGAAAGTCAGGATTCGTTCCCTCACTGATCCGTTCTCGCGAAATGCGAATCACTCACTCACTGTTTCGTTCACTCGCAGATTTGTTCGTTGGTGAACAGGAAATGCAATTCACGACTCGTTCGTGAACGGGAAGTTATGTCACTGACTCGTAAAGTCCCTCCTCCATCTAACGCTCGCTGGCGCTGCTGATTGGTCGTTCACGAAGATTCATGAATGAGTGAGTGACAGACAGCATTGCTGCTATGCCATTGCCAGCCGACGCACGTTATGCCGACATTGATGTTTTAATTTTGTATTTGTTGGCTTGTAGTTGATGGTGTTAATATACTGAATGTGTTTGTGTTTGAATAAAAGGTTGAAAAAAAAAACGTTGTGCCGAGATTTGTTATTTTGGAGGGCACCAACTCATATAACAACGTAAAACACATATAGATATTGTCATTTTTATTCTGGTATCGTCAATGTATATTCCGCTGGTAAGTCTGAGTGTGACCAGTTCAGGTTCGGGTCAGGTTTGTGCGAGATTGTTTGGGGCTACAGGAATATAGACTGACTGACACCAGACACATCTGGTTTCTATTAGCAACTGACAATGTATACACTGTGTAGAGTTGGGGAGGCAGACTGGGGGGTCACAGGTGATCCAGCAGCCCTCTTGTGCGCGCACCCGAGAGAAGGGAAGCGCGGGGGCATACGTTTTCGGGCGAGAGAAGACAAAGGGACTCGACATTTTGCTAGGGCGCGAGACACTTCACTCTGACATCGGTTTAATAAAATCTTTCCCCAATCAGCCGTGTGTCACTGAAAATGTCCTTCCCCGAGCCAGACACCTTTCCACCACTTGCTTTTGAAGACCAGCTGACCACCGAAGAGAATTCACCACATTTTTGGTGTCATGAATGGTTCTCGTGTTCTCCGGGGGGGCCCTCGTCCGCCTTGGTGCGAGCATCCAGCGTTCGGCCGGTGGGCTGTGTTTGAGGTGAGAAGCTTTTGCTCACAGTTTTCGCTGCATGCTCGTTCCCGGTGTGGGAGAGGGGGGTCTCTTAGGGGGGATAGTTAAATGGATCTGATGTGCTTGGGGCTGGCTCGTGGGGGGGGGGGGGGGGGTATTTGTCTCCCCTAGTCGAATGGCGTCAAAATGTGGATTTTGAAAGGGGAGAGTGGCCCCTATATAAAAATGAAAAAGTTCAATAAAAATAGAAAAAAGAAAAAGGCAAATAAAAATGGAAAAATAACATAAAACTTAATGGGGAACGTGCACAGTGAGTGAGTGACATGTCTGGTGTGAATGAAGAAATGATGAAAGTTTTGTCCAGAGAGGGCACGTGAAAAAGGATAGGATGTCTGGAACATCGCTGATCGGCTGTCATGAGAGAATAATAATAGAAAAGTCCCATAAAAAGTGGACTTTTGTTTGGCGACAGATCCGGATGAGGATGTAAATTTTAGCTGTGTGAATGAGGCGGAAGCACACTACGATTGGACACTGCATGTGACAAGAGACGTGGGTTACCAAGCGTCTCGGAGGAAAGATTCCCGGGATGACCTGGGATGTTGCGATCGCACCCAATGGCCGTACGGTCCGAGTGCGATTGTTGAGATGTTCGGTGGCAGCATTTGTCTCTGTCAAGGTCGCACAAAAAAGGGAGACTTGCTGCAGACCGCGTTTGGCAAATAGGAGAAGTGCGCAGCCTTGGCATCCGTAGCTGTGTGAATGAATGAGGAAGAGATACCGGACAGTTCTGGGACCGAGGAGTGCCGAAGAGAAGGAAGCGCGCAAGCCACGTTGTTTGGGCACTGATCAGATTAGGAGTGCGTGTGGGTCGCAAAGTTTCCCGGCGAACATTTGGTACGTTAACCTCTTAGAGATACTCTTTAGGCTAAATTACCGGGGTGAGCTGGTGCGTTGCGGTCGTATCCAAGTCGACACGGTTCGATCCCGATTGTCGAGACGCACTGTGATAGCATGCACGCCTGTCAAATTCTGATAAAATTTACGGCTTGCAGCAGACCGCAATTGGCAGATAGGAGAAGTGTGCAGCCGGTAGAAAATGGAAAACGTGGAAAAAGAGGCCTCAGGGGGTTTAATATTAGCATACCATGTAAGAAAATAATTTGTGTGCACACTGAAGTTAAAAATCTGCAGCATAAGGGGGAAATACAAAGCACTTAGAGAAACAAAGACAAGAAGTGCAAAGGGCATGTTTGTAAATGCGCCTGCGCACGGTAAGCAGCCACAAAATGACCATACCGCATGGAAGCGGTTAGTAAGAAGCTAAATGGGAGATGGATTCGAATTCCTTTGTCTGTGTGTTGTGTGTTTTGTGTTCGTGCGTAATCTCTGTGAAGTTTGTGGCAGTCTGTTGTCGTTCATCTGAACTTGCGTGTGCGCGCGTGCAGGAATGAGTAAAGGGGATCCCCAAGGGCGCACTCTGTGTGCACGCCTGTGTATGAGTGCGTGTGTGCGTGCGGGTGCGTGTGTGCGCGTTTGTGTGCGCGCTCAGTATGTGTGTGTTTATGTGCACGCTCTGTGTGGGTATGTGAGGAGGAAGAAAATGGACATGGAGGATGTTCGAGAGAGGAGGGGGACCAGTGGGCTCCAAGTCGCGTGTCCGTGGGTCGTGGGTCCTTTGCGCGTGACAGTTTGCTACTTTGGCGAGGGGTGGGGTTGCAGGGTGCTACGGTTCTGGCCAAACCATGGTGCCAACATTGATACGCTGGACCCCCCCTTGTCCAGAGGCGCTGTGTACAAGGCGGGGAAATACCCGCCCCAGGGTCTGCGCGCTGAGGAGGCAGGGCTGGTCTCCCCTGAGAAAGGGCGAAAGTCAGCAGAATTGAGACAAGATGATGGGAGACCAAATGCTGATGGGTAAAGAATGCATGAACAACTTTGAATGTGCACTATCGAAAGTGCAACGACAGAGGACATAATGTTTAACAGTTTGCTAACAAGTGGGAGAGGGGCATGCCTGCACTAATCATGGCAATACTATTATGTGTGTACTTGGATGTCTTATGAAGAAATTTAGGCCGTGGCAGCACTAATTTATGGCAGGACCCCACAAATGCGGCCCGAGACAGATAGAAAGAGGGAGTAAGTGAAGAAAGGGGGGCTAACTTGTAAATAATGAGGGACCCTGTCAGGGGCAGGCCAGTGCCCCACTAGGCCATCTGGCAACTATGAGGGAGATGAGAGTACATTTGTAGAAGAGTTCCAATACTCAAATAGACATAGAGACAGACGCGTTAAAGAAATTAAACCAGTTAGGAATTGATTACGACAAAATAAGTGAGAAGGAAGGAGTATTTGTTGATTGGGATTAAATTAGGGGTTACAGTAGGTCAATGATTTGTGGTCAACAATGCATTACATAGGAAAATAGCGGAGGAGAGTTCAATGAGGAGATATTGGGAGTAGTCTGTTGGTCCTTTTTTTAATACCCTTTAACTGGTTTCCTGGTGTAGATAGGTTAGCAACACGAGAGATTTAGAGGTCCAAAAGAAAGACATTTAAAAGAAAATAACATTTTTGATTCGGACAATTGCAGGCTAACAGGAGCATGAGAAAGAACAGCTGAGGAGCGGCATCCAATTGGATTGGGGAGATTGAAAATTCACAGCACCATATTTTAAGTCACATTTTTGAGCAAGCATGACAGGTAATAATGTTTGAGAGGTCGAGACATACGTAGATCAGGGCTAGATTTGGAACGCAGACCTCGATGAGTTAATTTTGAATAATGATACTGAAGACACAACCTACTGTCTCATTAAATTGAAACTATAGACAAAACGTAGCTCGAAAACAGGATGAGTTTGCAGGACTTACAATATACAAACAAGACCAATGTTACTAGGAGAATTTGAAGTTTGATAAACACACGTAACTAGGGAATTGATGGCAGCAGCTACATTTGGAGATGATCTTACAAGTTTGATGTCCCAGTCTGTCACTCTCAGTGCCAGGTGCCCTGAGACTCGATCCTGAGACTCCGCCTGCAGCCGTGGACGACAAGAAAATGGTGGCTGGCTTTTGAGGCACCTTTGACCTTTGGCAAGAACAAAGAGGGACTGTTTTTGTGCTTGGAGGGGGCAAGCACAGCTCTCCGGAGGACATTGAGAAATGGAAGAATTCACAAGATGAGGATGGACTCATTTGGAAAATGACCTCGTCCGAGAGCCTTGGATGGGTTGGCTCTGAAGCTACGACAAAAGAACAACAATTTAAGACAATGAGGCGCTGTGAAAAGACACGAGACATGAAGCGCCCAACGACTGAACTGGACTCCTTGCTGAGGCGTTACCGAACTTGATGGAGCTTGGGTCAAAGTGGACGGAATGCTTGACACTGAGTTTGACATAACTGAGGAGATTTGATAAAAATTTACTAGTGTGTAGAGCAGGGGTCATCAACTCCGGTCCTAAAGGGCGCCAATCCAGCCTGTTTTAGGTGCAGCCCTGCAACAACACACCTGATTCAAATGATCAGCTCATCAGCAAGCTCTATTAAGGCTGATAGCGATCCTGATTATTTGAATCAGGTGTGTTGCAGGGGGGATACATCTAAAACAGGTTGGATTGGCGCCCTTGAGGACCGGAGTTGGTGACCCCTGGTGTAGAGGTACAGAGAAAAGCATCATAATCAGAGATTGAACAGACTTGGATAAAACAGATAGGCTAAAACGTTAGGAAACAAGAGCGGGATCTGATAATTTGGCTTGTCAGGCTTAAAAAGTAGAAATTAGGGGTGTAACGATTAATCGATACACATCGATTAATCGATATAATGGTCTACGATTTGTTGGCATCGATGCTAAACGTAAACATCGATCTATATCGCCCGTTTTTGACCTCGGACATTAGACGCGACTTTATTTTGAAATCCAGTTCATTGTTGCTTGCTTCCTCTTTCCGGGAGCAGTGCGCGGCGTGTTGTGTTGTGAGCAGAGCAGGCACGTGAAAGGGGAGGCGACAACTACGCGGCTCCTGGGCTGGTGCTATGGCTAGTGTCCAAGAAGACGAGGAAATTCGCTCCCCTTTGGGCTTCAAGTCATTCGTTTGGAAGCACTTTTTTTTGCATTTGGATTAGAACATATGGTCAAGGTGTAATGTTTACTACATTCATTATAAAGAACTTATTTTTGTTTTGTAATTAAATAGTTCAGTAATGCACTTTAAAGTTAATGGTATTACAAAAAAAGAAAGAATATTCATTTTTCTTTACTTACTTATATGAGAAAAAATATAGGAATTTGATAAAGTTCAGTGTTAAAATAAGCACTTTGTATACTACAATACTCTTGTAATTTCCTAAATAAAGAGTTTGCAGTACCTTGTTGATTTTGCGTATGAATTGTTATAAATCAGGATATTGTTCTATATCGATCGTAGAGCACTATATCGTGATGTATCGTGAATGAATCGCAGCAGGCTTTAAGATATCGGCAAATATCGTATCGTGATTCTTTGTATCGATATGATATCGTATCGTGGCAAAACCCGCGATTTACACCCCTAGTAGAAATCTAGTTATTTAAATTTTAGAATAGGACATTTAGACTAAAGTGAATTCAGTCAAGAGGAAGCTAGGTTGCTCAATGTACCTGCCCAATACGATAGAGGTTAGTTACACCACAGTGGAGGTTGATATTTTAACGAATTAATCTTTCATGTACTCGCCATCGGTGAATGGTTTTCCAAGCTTTATTATCTCTCGAGCTGCAACAAAACTTACAGCAGTATTAGAGTTTGAAGATGCAATCCACTTCTTGAAACAGTTTTTTCGTTCCTCAAATTGCACCTTTCCTCTCAGTTCCAACTGGGTGACCGGCAGAAAATTTAGCATGCTTTAGCTGAAAATGTCGCTCCAAATTTCTCTTCTTGTTATATTTGACAACTTCTCATTGCAAATCAAACATTCAGGCAATCCTTCAGCATTGGCAATGAAAGCAAATAGTTGAGTCCATTCTTACTTAAACCCTCTGGTCTCATCAGCAATCTTTCTCTTTTTGCTTTTTGAATCCATGGCCCGTCACTCACACACCTGTTTGTTTTCAACTCGCCTGTGCTGTGTCGCTTGCTATGACGCAATTTTGCGCCATTCTGAAGTCCGATATTTTTAATATATTTGCAAATACATACATTTTCTACAGCATAAGAATGTTTGTCTCATGATTACCATCTAAAAACCATATTTAAAAAAACAAAACAAATTTTTTTTTTTTTTTTCCATTTTCACGCATTTTTGCAAGAGCTCCAGGGAGCCGCAAGGGGTGTGCTAAAGAGCCGCATGCGGCTCAGGAGCCGCGGGTTGCCGACCTCTGGCCGAGGGTGACCAGACGTCCTCTTTTTCCCGGACATGTCCTACTTTTGAGCCCTAAAAACTGTGTGCCTGCCTCTGACTTACTACTACTACTACTTTGTGTGTGTGTGTGTGTGTGTGTGTGTGTGTGTGTGTGTGTGTGTGTGTGTGTGTGTGTGTGTGTGTGTGTGTGTGTGTGTGTGTGTGTGTGTGTGTGTGTGTGTGTGTGTGAGTGTGTGTGCGCGCGCGCGCGTGTGTGTGCGCGCGTGTGTGCGCGTGTGTACGCGTGTGCGTGTTTGCGTATTTTGGCGTGACCACAAATGTAAAAATTTATTTCATGCGATGTTAGAAAATGAGCCATGTCAAAGTAGCGTGAAACCGAGAGATGGCGATAGAGCAACAAGTGACAGCTAGCCACGCCTATTGAACACAAGAAGAACAGTCACAAATAAGCGTAGCAAGTTGACAGCTGGCAGAAATCGTTTAGTTCTACCTCCTTCATTCTTGTATTCCTCGCGTTGCGCTAATGGAGCATCTTGGCCGAGCATTGTGCATCATCACCGGGGCGTCCAAAGGTTTTGGCCGGGCGCTTGCAAAAGAGATGGCGCGGGTGGTGAAGCCCGGATCGGTGTTCGTCCTGGTAGCCAGATCTGGTGACGAGCTGCAGACTCTCAAGACAGAGTTGGTCGAGTCGGAATTGGAGGTTCGATGCGTGGTGTTGGATCTCTCCCAGATGGAAGCACCAGAGAGGGTCGTCCAGACCGCGAAAGAGTATTTTTCACCGGACATAGAACATGTTATTCTCGTTAACAACGCTGGTAAGATCAGTATTGTGTGTTGTGTTTGTAATTATCTTGTTACCATCTTAAATATTCAGTGTAGCTAATTGCCTCATTCTGTCTGCTCAGCGGCTCTAGGTGACGTGTCCCGATTCTCCAAAAGCTTTACCAGCATGGCCGAGGTGGACTCCTACCTATCTTTCAATGTCAGCTCTGCTTTGTGTCTCACTGCCCGCGTGCTGCAAGCCTTTCCAAAGCAATCAGGTTTGTGCCGCTGCGTGATCAACATCTCCTCACTGTGCGCCCTGAAGCCGTTCTCCTCTTGGGTGCTGTACTGTACTGGCAAGGCGGCCCGAGATATGATGTTCAAGGTTCTGGCAGAAGAGGAGCCAGACCTGCGTGTGCTCAACTATGCTCCAGGTGGGTGGGTGGTGGGATGCTTGGTTATATTTATGTTTATGGGGCTGATGGGGGTTGAAAAATACTCAATTGATTTTTTTCCTCAATATTACAACAGAGATTTTTTTGAAGGTCCTCTTTATGTGTATTTTTTAACAAACACAAACAAAGATTCATTTGAATTGCAATAAACAATATCAAAATTATTACACATGAACAGTTTGGAGTGGAGGAGGATTGTTTATATTGGGCTTGGAGGATAATCATCTTTTTTCTCCTCGATGTTGTGACTGAGAACTCGTTTTTCGTTTGTTTGTTTTATTTTATATGAAAAAAAGATACAAATAAAACCTATGCGCAAAGCATGCCGTCTCAAATGCCAATATTCTGTTACTATGTTATTGTTGATTGAGTTTTGTCTTCGCTCTTTTTTGTATTTAACCAGGTCCATTGGACACAGACATGCAGTTAGTAGCCAGGACCAGAACGGGGGAAATGAGCTTAAGAAAGGCGTTTGCCGACATGTTTGATGAAAGCCAGCTGCTCACATGTGAGACCTCATGTGCTAAGCTGATGAAGCTGCTGCTGGAAGACAAATACAAATCAGGAGATCATATTGATTTCTATGACATGTAGGGCCTGCAGCACATTACAGAGCACACATCCAGTTATTCATTGAGTGTGGACCTGACTTTTTATATCTTGAATGTGTCATATTGTTACGCTCACATGTATAATGTAAGACGCATTTATTTTGTATCAAATCAACGGCAAAGTATTTCTGAAGATCTGTTGTAGTAGATTGATCATACTTTTTAAGAAATTATTTTGAAAAGAGAGTGCCTGCCAGCATTCTAAATATATTCCAGGGCCTTTGTCTGAACTCTTAAAATAACTTTAATTTTGTTGCCTTAACTATCAATATTTCTTTCAGACGTTATATTATAAATATATTACATGGCCTTTGTCTGACCTGTTATTAAAATAACTTTAATTTTGTGACCGTAACTATATTTCTTTCAGACGTTTCTATTTTGAAATCAACTGTCGTGCCTCTTTACCCTAATACACAGTAGTAGTACTAGTAGTAGTAGTATTAGTATCAGTAGTATTACAGTATAACTGACTTGGTTATGTGGTACGTAGAGTTCTGCGCAAATAGGAAATAGTAGTGAATAGTAAATACCAGCATGGTTAATGTTGACGTAGCTGAATTTCATCCGGGGGTTCGTGAAGGCAAATTAGGCGTGCGAGAGTGGTGCAATTGGTCTAATGACTGCGGTCAAGCCAGCCCTCTCTCGTTTTCTCGTGGTCAAGCCAGGCGCTCTTTAACAACAAGTGTGCCCTTATTCCAGGCGTTGCGGAAAAAGAGAGCGAAGGAAGAGAAGAATAAATATTTACGCTAAGAAATTCCTTACAAATATTTGAGGCATTGGAACGAAAATATAAGAGGTGTATCTCAACCAGGCCGTGTGAGAGTGTCATCCCTCAAAATCTGGGATCAAAAGGTCACATAACCTGGGAGCTATTGAGCTAAAATGCTAATACTAAGAAGTAATAAAATCATCAAAAATATTTAAAGCATTGGAATGAAAATCTAAGAGGTGTATCTCAACCAGGCCAATTGGGGAGAGTCGTTCCTCAAATTTGAGGTCAAAAGGTTACATGACCTGGGAGCTATTGAGCTAAAATGCTAATATTGGGAAGTAATAAATTCACTAAAAATAATTGAAGCATTGGAATGAAAACCTAAGCGGTGTGTCTCAACCATCCCACGTGGGAGTGTCATCCCTCAAAACTTGGGGTCATAAAGTCACATGACCTGGGAGCTATTGCTAATATTAAGACGTAATAAATTCATTAAAAATAATTGAAACCAGTGCCGGCTCTACGCAGGGGCAAGAGGGGGCAACGCCCCCTCAAACAGATGTCCTGCCCCCTCGAATCAAACTTTTAGAAGTGAAAAATCCGCTGATAGAAACACACGTTAATCAGCCCCCTCTCTTCTCTCATGTCGGTGCAGTGTGTGTCCTCACACAGCCTGCTGTCAGGACTCCGCGCCCCTCCGTAAACATCCAATCACTGTGAGTATGCAAATGAGGCAAGACGCAGCCAGAGAGTGTAAGTTACAGTCAGCGCGGTAGGAGTTGGAAGAAGCAGTAAAAACTCCACCAAACTCGTCGTAATGACCCGTGATATAACTAATGATTAACGACAACTCAAATAATAGTTAATATAACATTCATATTATATGTTCCCCCCCCCCCCCCTGAGAGATTGCCACCTTATTGTGGTCAGGGGGTTTGCGTGCCTCAGTGACCCTAAGAGCAATACCAGCAGAAGCTTTAATCTTCAGGTGGGACACCCAAGCTGGACAGGTCTTAGTGTAGAGGCCTGACAGAGTGCAACCACTTCTCCAGTTTGAGATCTGGACACAGCTAACAACTGCCGTGAAGAAAACACTAACAGTGTTAAAAATGTGTAAAAAAAAAAAAAGAACATGCCCCCTTCACATTTCTGACTGCCCCCTCTTATGTGCATTCCTAGAACCGGCCCTGATTGAAACATTGGAATGAAAATCTAAGAGATGTATCTCAACCAGTTAACGTGGGAGTGTCATCCATTATAAATTTGGGGTCAAAAGGTCAAACGATCTAGGAGCTATTGAGGTAAAATTCTAATATTAAGAAATCTCTGAGCTTTTGTTTTGAAAAGACATCTCGCGCTGTTCTGCGAGTCCTCGGCTTCCTTCTATCGTAAAGCCTATAATAGGGGCAAACTTTTTTTTAAAGTACGGCTGGCTTGACCACGACAAAACGAAAGACGACTGGCTTGACCGCAGTGTCTTATGGGCAGAGATCCAGCGATATACTCATGAATATGAAGAGGTCGAAGGTTTAAAGGTCCCTTGAGATTTCTTTTAGTCACTGTGTGTGAGCGTGCGGACAACCGGTAAGTTTAAGATTTATTTGACTGGTATAAAACGGGACTCCCTCGCAAGCTTTTCCGTTCGACAACTCTGGCACTAGTGTGGTGAATTCTCTTCGATGTTCTGCTGGTCTCCAAGATCAAACGGTGGATAGGTGGCTGGCTCAGGGAAGGAAAACTTCAGTGACACGCGGCTGATTGGGGAAAGACTTTATTCAACCGATGTCAGATTTGAAGTGTCTCTCTCTAGCCAAAAAAAGAAGCCCCCCTGTCTTCTCCCACCTTGGGTCTTATACCCTGTGCCCCCCCTTACTCGGGCGCACGCACACGAGGGCGGCTGGATGTCCTCTGACCCCCCAGCCTGCCTTGTTGATTCTAACCAAATGGCCGATTCCTGTATCCTGGTGCCAGGAAGTCTGCCTTCCTGGCCGAGGCCCCATAAAATCCCATGCGCGCGTGACCTAGTCACCTCTAAGCTTAGAAATGAAATATACATTGCATGAGACCTAAATAAAAATACACTACACTAGTAACACTTGTAAACGGGAAACTTTAAATGTCTCTCAACAAATGTTGGCTCCAGAGGATCTCAAAATTTATATAATCGAGGAAAAACGATTATTTAGTGTTTCGGTTCTGCGACGTGCACGCGCAACTCAACCGCTACGCCCCCACCCTCAAGCAGTCAAGACTCAAGAGCGTGTGTGTCTGTTAAGATCCAGGCAATATTTAACAGGCAGTCTTGTATCTGAACCTATTCAATGAACGAGTTCATGAAGTCGTTCATATTTTCATATTTTGGACGAACGTGAACCTAATGTAACGCATCTCAGTGGCTTAGTGGTAGAGTGTCCACCCTAAGACTGGAAGCTTGTGGGTTCAAACCCCGGCCAGATCATATCAAGGACTATAGAAATGAGACCCATTTTCCTTCCTGCTTGGCACTCAGCATGAAGGGATGGAATTAGGGGGTTAGATCACCAAATGATTCCCAAGCGCGGCACCGCTGCTGCTCCCCTCTCCCTCAGGGGATGGGTTAAATGCAGAGGACAAATTTCACCACACCTAGATGTGTGTGTGACGATCATTGGGACTTTATCTTTTTTTTTTACATAGCGCACCTTTGCTCCGTGGACGTTCAAGAATGCCCGGTAATGATGTGCATTTCAGTTCTTTTAAGTGAACTGAATCTTCAGAATCAGTTCACTCAAAAGATTCGTTCAAACGAATCGTTCAACGAATCGTCCCCCCCCCCCCACTGATCGTTTTTTTTTTTTTTTTTACATCAATAACACACACAACTAAGAAATACACCTCACAATATAATATATTTATATATGTCATATAAAGCAGTTAACCAAATGTCTGATTTTTATGTTTTGATTGGGGAATTTAAAAACAAGGAATAAAACACCAGACAAGTTTTAACATAAATGTTTATTAAAATAATAATAATATTAATAATAAAACTAATAATAATAATATTAATAATAAAACTAATAATAATAATAATAATAATAAAAGTACATTTCAAACCAACAATCTAATGTGAAATTGCAGTAGATATATTGGATAACAACATTTAGGCATATATATGCATACACGTTACTTAAAAACTACTATAAGTAAATCATAAATCTACATTCTGGCTTACATAGTTTACGCCAGGAGACGCAACATGTTCACTCACAGATCCGTTGGTTGGTGAACGGGAAATGCAATTCACGACTTGTTCGTGAACGGGAAGTCACGTCACTGACTCGTAAAGTCCCCCCTCCATCGAACGTTCGTTGGCGCTGCTGATTGGTCGTTCGCGAAGATTCACGAATGAGTGACAGACAGTATTGCTGCTATTCCAGCCGGCACACGTTATGCCGACATTGATGTTTTAATTTTGTATTAGTTGGCTTGTAGTTGATGGTGTTATTATATCGAATGTGTTTGTGTTTGAATAAAAGGTTGAAAAAAAAACCGTTATGCCGACATTTGTTATTTTGGGGGACACCAACTCATATAACAAGATAAAACATATACATACAGTCAAACCTCGGTTTTCAACTGTGGTGAATGGTCTTTGTTGCTTAGCTGGTCTCCAAAAAAACACTCGGTGGACGATGGCTGGCCCAGGGAAGCACTCCAGTGACACACGGCTGATTGGGAAAAGATTTTATTCAACCGATGTCAGAGTGATGTCTCTCCAAAAGTTTGAGTGGCCCCCAAAAGCAAAGATGTTTCACCTCTCGACGGCACAGATGTTCGCCCCAAAAAGCCCCCCTCTTCTGACAGACAAGCCTATCTTATACCTGCCCAAACCGTTGATGTCATGACTTGGAGTGCAGCTGCTGTTCGTATTTTAGTCTACTCGTTGCTCTCAAATGTCCAAAAAAGGACATGTGGAAGACTCTTTCCCCTGCATAACAACAGCTGCGCCATTCCATATTCTAAGTTGCTATACCTTGCTGAAACTGAAGCATCTCTGAACAGCAAAAATAGCTTATGGTCTCCTCACTGCAGCTAGGTCAGCATTTAAGGTGACATACAGAGACGCATAGACTTCAAATTACACTACAATCCCCCCTTCGGGGATCTACAATTGCCCCGAAAACGGTCTAACAAGAGATGACATCGGTAAACATCCAAAAATCTTCACCCAAGCAAATTTTACAGACACGTCTACAATTTGGCCTAGAAATTCTCAGCCTAAATCACGCTCAAGGCATGCTACTTAAGGTTACTTTAACTAGGAAAGCTCAAACTATTTAGGTATCCAATTGCTCCCTGACAGCAATCCGAGGCCTCTCAGGAACCACCAATAAAGAAATTGAAGTCCACATTATCCAAATGACGATAACCACCCCCCTTAGGTAATACCACAATACCGTTGATAATTTGGGAAGTAATGAATTTGGCGTGGTCCGTTAGAAACCCCAAAAAGCTGCCGGCCCTCCCTCGATAAAAACCCCCGCCAGTCTAACGACAAGGAAAAAGAGGGAGGTCCTTTCTAACATCCCCAGTGATTCCCTCCACCTGGCGTCAGCCAGGTACAAGGAGTCCTGGCACACATCACAATCCACAAACCAGTATGAGCTCTATAAACAGTAAGGAAAAAAATGACATGTCCATTGACTGCTAAACAACAAGTTGTACCGTCACAAGATCAACATGCCATGATATAACAAAATGAGGTAAACAATACCGGAATAAAACAATGAGGTATATAATAAAGAGGTATCAAAACATGCTTATTGACTCAAGACCCCGAAATGTAGCCCCCTTCGCATGTGTAAGTGTGTGCTGAAGCAGAGTCCAGTCCACCGAATCTCCAGTGGTGGGTCGTGCCGGGTACCCCTGCCCAGGGCCTGCTGTCCATACAAAGTCCTTATGTCCAGTTCACTGTCCATAGAGTCCCTTGCACGGCCCCGGTCAGCATCCAGGGGTTCTGCAACGAATGAGAACTACTGCCAGTATCGAGTGATGGCAACGGCACGAAACACAAAGCACACATGCAACTGTGACATAACAAAGGCGGTAAAGTCTGTCAAGGGCTGGGCAACACGGTACGGTGGACCTCATCACAATGGAATCATGCAACACAGCACACAAAAAGAAAAATGAAAACCGGAATACCAAGACATTGGTGCTGTGTTTTTGTTCCCCACTCCTGGTTTTCCGCTCTCATCACTGTCCTGTCTTCGTTTTTTTTAGTTATTTTTAGTCTTTTCTATCGCTAGTATCGGTCCTCCCTTCCTTTGCACTCACGTCGTCAATTTGTTCATTTTAATCCGAGTACCTATCATTCACTATCATTTCATCTGCGCATTGCAGATCTGCATCGCGGTCGAACGGGAGTAACGGCATTTGGGTCTGGTCCCTCGGCATTACCACACCTATCCACCGTAATATCATGGCCTTCGCGCAAGTCAATATCACAGTGCAAAAACAAAACATCACACACAGCGATATCCCGAGTGCCCCCAACACCTGCGCCACTATTGTTCCCACAGGTCCCAGTCTGTCCTGTATCCAGCCCGTCGCTGACCACCCAGCGCCCTCGGACGGCCCAAAAGAATCCCGAATGACTCTAAGCGCGTCGATGATACTGGTTATGTTGTCGGTGTTATCTGGGATCAAAGTGTAGCAAGCGTCGTCCGTCAAATTTAGGGCTACGCACAACCCCCCTTGCCTTGCCAAGATATAATCCAAAGCCATGTCGTGTTTAAGCAGAGTCAGCCGATGGCTCTTTTGGGTAAGCGACAACTGTCTGAAACCCTTGATCGTCTCATTCGCGAACCCCTGAAGGGTATACGTGATGTTATCAATGTGATCTGCCAAAAATGTGACCCCATACCAGGGAAAAATCCCAAGGCCCCATTTTTCTCCCAAGCTAATTCTCCAATGATACGCGTCTGTAGTGTGAAACTCCGCCATCTCCCTCTTAGCCCTACTTGGGACCTCCTTAAAGGCCTTCCCCTCAGGCTTGTGGCCCTTCCTAATCGTCATTACCTCGAAGGGAAGCTTCAGGGTAGCAGAATAGCAGCAACCCATCCATCCATAAGGCAAAAACAAATAAGCTTTAGTTCCACATACCCACCAGATGTCTCTAAGATTCCCTATAGTCGTGTTTCCAGGCACCGTGCGATTCTCCACCATCACAGTAATTGCCTGATAGGAGACTGGTAGAGTAAAGGTCACCGGATGGACGGCTCCCCTCTCCCCCCATGCTTCTCCTGGGAATTGCATGGAGTAATAGTCGCAGTCTGCCACCCCCATAGGCACCCCCGGCCCTCCATGTGTCACATTCGAGCAAAAACAGGCGGGCACCTTTACAGATGGCACATCTATGGATTCTGGCTCCGCGACTTAGATGTCCTCATGCACGGCGAGCATATCCAAGTAGGGAAGTTCGCTTATCCAGGCGCACACCCCTGTGGGCTTGAAAATCTTCCTGACCTGCGCGTCGGTTTCAGGTGCTTTCCACGACTGTTCGTACACCAACCAAAGCAGTAACCTAAGTTGGCAATCGTCGGATACCGGCACCGGTATGGTCTGGAAAACAGCCTTTAGCGTACTTGGTGATTTTACCCTTACTAAACACGGCCCACTCACTGCCTTAGACGCTTTAATTGAATGCACCATCAGTTGATACCACATGTTCCTTCCTGCCCATTCATCAACCCCAGGTAATGCCGAGGCATCGAACCCATAAGCCTTCCATGCAGTCTCCCGTCTCGCCATAGCATGCAAATTGGTTTGCACCTCCGCCGGGGACCAGTCCGATTCTGCAAACGCTTCGTTGACATTTCCTGGAACGTCAGGCGTTGGCTCTACAGCCTCTACCTTTGACATGAGCGTCCCTGAAGCGGCAGACTGTGTTTCAAAGCTGTCACCAATTGTTGTCAAGGGTAAGGTGTCATTTTTTATGGTGACTGCCTCCTCCTTTTCGACATACTCCACAACGGGGCTGTATGGATGCTGTTTAGCAATTTCTTTTTTCTCCATCAATGTCACGAAATTAATGCTGTCCGCCGTCTTATGGCCGCCCGTGCGGTCTGCTTTTCTCACCCCCCCCCCCGTTTGAAACAGGTACACGTATAGTTTCCGAAATCTTTCATGCCAATTTTTGTCAGAAGTAGAGCACAATCTCCTAACACCTCAAACCGCCTTTATGTATTTAATAACAGTACATTGTCCACATGTGTTCGCCCAAGTATGTTACCGGTGTTGTCTTCCCATTTGGCGGTGCGTCTGCACAGGGACCCTTCTTCCTTTGTGCAATTGCATGGCAGTATTGCGGCCCCTCCCAACATTCCCTCAACATTGCTCAATGTAACGCTCCGGCCGGACTCTGTGGCGGACTGGGCGTCCGCCGCTGGGTCCTGCTGGGTGACTTTGTCCTCCAGGGACACTACCTCGGTCGGTAGTTGGCTCAGTGTCGCTGTGCTGAGGGTTGTCATCTGCACCTGGGGAGGGTGCGTCGTCAAGATTGATATTGTTGAATTGTTGGCTTCCTCTGTCGTCGGCTGTGCTGCCCTCGATGTCCTCAGGGACAGGTGCAGCAGGCACATTATCCACCACAGCTTGATCCTGCCCATCTTTGTCCCGATCCGGGCCCCCTGGCGACTCTTGTTCTGGCAGAGGTTCTGAGTTTTCGCAGTCGCGACTCCCTCTTTGGGGATCTTCATCTTTGGGCACCTTGACGCAGTGTGTCAAATGGTACCAAGTTGGCGACCCTTTTACTTGCACCGCTGTTCCGGTACAGCGGACAACTTCGAATGGCCCCTGCCGTCTTTCGTTGAACCACTTGCGACGGAACACTTTCACATACACCTTGTCTCCTGGCTGAACTGTGTCTTTAGTATTTGCCTCGAGTCTCTCTTGTGCTTCTTCTTGTTTCTGCCTGTCAACAACATAGGTGGAAATATTCCTATGTATCGTGGTTAAGTGTTTGACATAGGCTTTCATTTCGTCCTCCAAAATTGACAGGCTTGGGCCTTTCCCACTGGTGCGCAAACATGGTGAAGGCATGCGTCTACCGGTTACCAATTCGTGTGGGGTCAAATGCAAATCGCGTAGCTGACTCGACCTGCAGACCATCAGTGCCAGTGGTAAGGCAGCTATCCAATTCAAGCCTGTATGTTGACAAATTTTGGAAATTCTATTTTTTAAGACGCCGTTCATTTTTTCACAAATGCCTTGGCTTTGTGGATGATATACTGCTCCAAGCCGCTGTTTAATCCCCAATTTTTGAAATATGATTTTGACCGTTTTATCCACAAACTCTCTCCCGTTATCTGAAGAAATCCTATCCGGCAGACCCCATCTGCTGATGACTTCACGGCACAGAAACTTGGCCACAGACTGAGCATCTTTTCGTTTAGTTGGACAGGCCTCCGGCCATCTTGAGAATCGGTCTACGACCACCAACATGTATCTTTTTCCTTCGACAGGTTGTATCATGTCGACGAAATCCACCACTAGTTCTCTCATGGGGCCATTAGGAGTCGGGATGTAACCCGTGGGGGTGGCTACCCCTCTCCTCACATTGTTTTTCAAACAAATTACGCATCTTCCAATGACCTGGTCGATTTGTTCGAGCAGATATGGCGCCCAAAACCCGTATTCTGTGGTTATTTTTCGCTTCACCTCCCCCCTTGACACATGGGCTAACCCATGTGCCTCCTGGATTAACAGTCCCAACAAATCTGGCGGCGCCACTATCAGACCCTCGTGATTTCTCCATACGCCGGTAGAGTCCTGACTCGCCCCCCTTTGCGCCCAAAGGTGTTTGTCCATTGGATTAACGGCTGCTTGCATCAATAGTACATCTCTGAGCGTGACCCTGTCCTCGAGGTCAACCTCATGCGTAACTAACAAAACTTTCCCCTTCTGGCTTCCTTTTGTGACAGCCCTGGCTGCCTCGTCTGCCATCTTGTTACCCTGCGTGACTCTAGACCAGGGGTGGGCAAACTACGGCCCGCGGGCCACATCCGGCCCACGGGACCGTTTAATCCGGCCCGCCAACCCTGAATTAATTGTATTATTAAACTTTTTTTTTTTGTCATTTTGCCTGCAATGACTGCGTTTCCCCAGTAGATGGGGAACCGCTCGCCTGCGCATTTACTACCGGAAGCCGTGTCAGAAAGCTCGGTGCACACTCACAAGTGCGTGTACGTACGTACTCAGTAGTACGGACATGGCGCACTCGCGCTCTATTTGTATCAGTCCCGAATTTAGAGCGTGGGCTGTGACGACAGCATTCTTGTAATTCGCTCGCTGAGCTTTCAGATACAGTTTTACGCTAAAGCCACCCACAAACCTTCCCCTGGAATCCTCCCATTAAAATGAGTGGCCCGAAGAAAAGAAGTGAGTGCCGAATGTTAAAAGAGTGGCCAATTTGGCTCGACGTACGCGACGTGACGTTCAGCCACATCAACCCGTCACAGATCGAGGTAAACGGATCTCTCCTAAGAATTGCCACAACAAATTTTACTCCAGACTATGATGCACTAGCAAAAAAGGGAGACCAACAACACTGTTCCCACTGAAAATGAAGGGGAGGCTCTCAAGTTTGTTGTAAAAAAATGCATTTTGAATATGATTTGTACACATAGCAGGGATTGAAACTAGCGACCATTCTCATTTTCAAACAATGCAGGATGCTCAAGGACATTGATGCACCACCTGTTTGCGACTAATCTTAACCTGTAAAGTTCTTAAGGCTTACTTTAAGGAAGTGTTTCCCGTTTCCTCACCTCTGTTACCAGGTGTTTGTGAGTTAAAACTCTGCTCTGATTTTCAGATACCCCTCACCGTGTTGCCGTTTTGATTACTTCATTTGGATGTATGCTTTCACCGATTCTTCAAGATGATATATTTGGTCAGAATGTTTGCCGTTTGATGTGATCTCATAAGATAAACATTTTTCATTAATCTGACCTGCAGGCACTGAAGTGATGGAGACTGTTATTCATAATAATAGTGTCGTATTTTATGAGAATCACTGATAGCAGTTTTTTAGTGTTTTTTTTTTTTAATGCTGTTAATAAATGCATTTGTTTTCAAAAAACTTGTTTGGAATATCCATGCTTTACTACCTACTAAAGGCCAAAATCTTTTATGCAATGACCTTTACAGGTCGCTTATATTACTTCACACAAACACTACGTCCATCTGCTCCTGGTTCGGCCCTCCGGTCCAAATTTAGAACCCAGTTCGGCCCGCGAGTCAAAAAGTTTGCCCACCCCTGGTCTAGAGCGTGTCTTTGACCGCCTAGATCAGGGGTCGGCAACCCAAAATGTTCAAAGAGCCATATTGACCCCCCCCCCCAAAACAAAAAAACTGTCTGGAGCATCAAAAATCTAAATGCTTTTTATAAGCATATAATACATTAACTATTTTTGGCCCAGCCATCGCGGTAAGAGCTGGTGCTGACGGATAAAGACAGAGGACAAATATAAGGCAGAGAGATGAATTTGGTTTGGCCTGCATGTGATCACCTTTGTGAATGAGCTGCTCCCATTTATTGATTGCACACAGGTGTGTAACCACGCCCACACTCACTGGGTCACAGGGTCCTTTAGGGACATGACATATCAACAACCCCACTTGTTCCTTAATTGACACACAAACATACAGTATACAGTGCACATTTCAATTTCCCAAGTCCATAGTTCAGTTACCAAATAGAAAACATACAGATTTCTCCATCCTGACCTTAGCAACAGGCTTAGTAAAAACATCGGCCACCATATCATCCGTAGGGTAATAAAGAAGAAGAATTTTGCCTTCTGAAATGACAGAGCGAACAAAATGGTATCTGATGTCAATATGTTTGCATCGCTGTCGACACAGGGTTTTTGGAGAGAGCAATAGCACCCTGATTGTCCTCAAAAACAGTCACAGGTATAAAGTTCAAAGTATTGTCCATTCCTTTCAATAGGTTCACCAGATATAAGCTTTCTTGAGTTGTTGCAGACAGAGCCATGTATTCGGCCTCACATGTAGATAAGGCGACTGTGGGCTGTTTCTTAGATTTCAAGGAAACAATAGCCCCAGCCTCAGACAAACTAAAGCAGTAACCAGTAACACTGCGACGGTCATTCTGGTCAGCTGCCCAGTCTGCATCACTATAGGCAACAAGCTTCAAGTTTACATTTTGCTTTTTATAGCACAACTCCTGGTCCACAGTGCATTTCAAACATCTCAGAACATGTTTAGCTGCCACCCAGTGCTGTTCTTTAAGTTCAGACAAGTATTGGGATAATTTAACAACAAAAAAACTTAGATCTGGTCGAATAGATGTCATTACATAAATCAAACTTCCAACCACTTCACGATATTTTACAGGATCAGTAGGTAGATCATCATTGTCAAATGTAAATTTGATTTCACATGGTGTTGACCTTGGCTTGCAGTAAGTCATGTCAAACCTGCCAAGAATTTTTGTGATATACCTCTTTTGATTCATTTTGACTTCCTCTTTTGTCTGGGTAAAATCATTGCCAAGGAAATGTCTTATTTTCCCAAGATCTTTAATTTTGAATTTGTACCCTTACATTTCCTTCACTTCACTGAGCATTTCAACATTACTCGCTGCAAGAAGATCATCAACCCAAATAATCAATAGGATTCTGTCATTTCCAACATTTTTACAGTAAACACAATAGTCAGCAATATTTTGAACAAACCATTTTCAATAAGGAAATCGTGCAACATCCTATTCCAGTTTCGTCCTGACTGTTTCAAACCATACAGTGACTGTCTGTAACAAAAAAACTGTCTGGAGCATCAAAAATCTAAATGCTTTTTATAAGCATATAATACATTAACTATTTTTGGCCCAGCCATCGCGGTAAGAACTGGTGCAGCCGGATAAAGACAGAGGACAAATATAACGCAGAGACATGAATTTAGTTTGGCCTGCATGCACCTTTGTGAATGAGCTGCTGCCATTTATTGATTGCACACAGGTGTGTAGCCTCGTCCACACTCACTGGGTCACAGGATCAATTAGGGACATGACATATCAACAGCTATATGCCTATGATTAAAATAATTAAGTAGGCTACAAATACAAAGCAACAAAGCAACGCAAAACGTCGCCCCTGGATAGCCAGCGGACTTTGTTGTGCAGCAGGAGATTGGCATATTCGCTCTTAACTTCATCTAGCAATTCACGGAACGCGGTGGTGGTTTAATGCTTTTGCGATTATTTTCTTCATAATATGGATGACAAGGTTCATTACCTCCATACATTCCGGTGGGAACGTTTACGCACACAGCACCTCTTAGTGCAATATGCAATGGAATGCAAGCAATTTTTGATCCAATGCTTTCTATCGTAAAATCACAAACTTTTGCGACCCTCTCATAGTCGGTGCGCCGTCTGTAGAGACTGAAATCAGGTGGCCAGTGTGTATCGCTGTCATTTAAACACTGCAGCACAGCCTCGCAGATGTCCTCCCCCCGTGTTTGGCCTTTTAGCGGTATCAATTTCTTCTTGCGGCCCATTAGAGTTAACGTACCTGCATAGCAGAGCTGTTTGTTCGATATCGGTCACGTCACACGACTCATCACAGGCAAATGAGAAAGCTGGAGCTGAATTGATGTCCTTGATTTGCTGATCAGATATTGTTTGCCAATCAAATTACCATTTCCTTCACTGTTTGTACGGAGAGAGGCATGTCTTTAATTTTCTGAATGATCTCGGTTTTGTTTTTGAAGTACGAAAATAAGCACTCTGATAATTTAACGAATGAATCCTTCACGTACTCGCGATCGGTGAATGGTTTTCCGTGCTTTATTATCTCCCGGGCTGCAAAAAAAATTGCGGCAGTAGTAGTAGTAGAGTTTGGAGATGCAATCCACTTCTTGAAACAGTTTTTTCGTTACTCAAATTGCACCTTTCCTCTCAGTTTTAACTGGGTGATCGGCAGCAAATTTAGCATGCTTTAGCTGAAAATGTCACTCCAAATTGCTCTTCTTGTTATATTTGACAACTTCTCATTGCAAATCGAACATTCAGGCATTCCTTCACCATTGGCAATGACAGCAAATAGTTGAGACCATATCTTTTTAAACCCTCTGTTCTCATCAGCAATCGTTCTCTTTTTGCCTTTTGAATTCATGGCCCGTCACTCACACACCTGTTTGTTTACAACTTGCCTGTGCTGTGTCGCTTGCCATGACGCAATTTTGCACCATTCTGAAATTCTGTATTTTTAATATATTTATAACTACATACATTTTCTACAGCATAAGAATGTTTGTGTCATGAATACAATCTAAAAAAAATCATATTTAAAAAGACAAAACAAAACAAAAAACCCCCATATTTTTCCATTTTCACGCATTTTTGCAAGAGCTCCACGGAGCCGCTAGGGGTGTGCTAAAGAGCTGCATGTGGCTCTGGAGCCGCGCGTTGTCGACCCCTGACCTAGTTGTTCCTTACGTTCCATCTCGTAACCTCCGTTCGCAAAACGCTAGTCTTTTAGTGACCGCGAGGGCCAAAAAAAATGTCTGCAGGGTCTAGGACAGTGCTCCTCAAATAGTGGGGCGCCCCCCGCGCGATACCAAGGGGGGGGGGGGGGGGGACACCAGGGAACATGCTTTTCTTTTGGCTGTACTAGATGAAATGGTAACGAGACATCCACTGCAGTAGGTGGCGGTATCACTGGAAGAGTGTGCGCAAGGAGTATCCATTCTACAGTGGAGAGTGCACGGAATACTCGCACACACAGCACATAGCAGGCGATAAAAAGTGCAGTGGGACGACATGGAAAAATATTGAACTAAGTTGAACAGAACGGCGGAGAGAGACGGAGATAAGATAATTGAGAGTCACACGAAAGCTAAGACAAGGAAATAAGACGAAGCGTACGTAGCGCTCCACTTCAGTGTGACTACGATGGGAGACGAGGAAAGACCGGTGTTTATTGTGCCTTACATTGTTGGCAACGGACAGTATGAAGCCAAACAAATTAAGGCGGCACTTATGAAGTCATTGCACCCTAATCACGCTGATAAGATGCCTGAGGTTTTTCAGTTAAAACGGGCTGAATATTGCCAACAATCATCATCCCCCTGTGAATGCTCCGTTAGTCAATCAGCAAGCACTGTAAGCATCATATAAAGCAGCGTAGCATATTGCTCAGTGCAAAAGAAAAACACACCATTGCAGAAAAGCTGATACTACCTGCAGCCGTAGAATGCTGCCTCATTTTGAATAAAAAACAGCACAAATTGTTTTATTTATTTTTGTTTTGTAGGTTACATTTTTTTAGATATTGTGCTCCTGAGTTAATGTTGCTGATTACTTTGAATTTAATATTATTTATTGCTGTTATTTAATTTAACATTATGTATGTTTATTATTATTTTATTGTATTGTTATCAGCATTTCTTTTTTTTTTAAATCTTTTTATTCTATTTATTCTATATATTTTTTATTGCATGCGGCTCTTTGGCTGGTTTCATGCGGCTCTTTTACGTTCATATCAACATTTGTGTTTATTTTTCGTGCGTATTTGCTTCGCTTGAGTTCAATATCGTATTTTGGTCAAACGCGCATGCGCGTGAGGTGAAATCCCGCAAAGGAGGAGGGACAAACCCATTTGAGGAGTGTCAATTTCGCTCTCAAAATGGCAAGGAAAAAATACACAGCTAAACGAATATATGACGATGAACACAGGGCAGAGCGATTGGTTTTGCTGGCTTTTTAATGAATGGCGACTGTGACTATGGGGGCCCATTAGGTCCAGAAAAGCTGACAAGAGGCTAAGCCAGGGGTGGCCAACCCGGCCAAAATGGCAAGGAAAAAATGCACAGCTAAACGAATATATGACGATGACCACAGGACGTTTTTAACAAAGTTAAAGTTGTTTTTTGTTGAACGTAATGGCAAGCCATTCTGCCTGATATGTCGGACGTCATTAGCGCATTTAAAAGCTTCAAATGTTCAGCGCCACTTCAGCTCACTTCATGCCAATATCGATAAGGACTTTGCAAAAGGGACTGAATTTCGCAAGCACAAGTTTGGACACTTTGAAAAGTCAGGCAGAAAAATAGGTACAGTTTTTCAAAAAAATTACGAAGCACTCAGAGACTGTCACACTTGCATTGTTTCAACTGGCTTGGAACATTGCACGGGCTAAAAAGCCATACAATGAAGTGGAGTTCGTTAAAATATGCCTCAGTGACGTTATTGAAATCTTGTCTCCTGAAAACGACAAACTAAAACGAATGGTCTGTCCCGCCACACATAGTAAGTGAAAAAACTTATTATGTTTTTGTTTGTGGAATTTGTTGAACTGAGAGTTTGTCTGTGTGAGACAATGCACACAATGTTCATTGTTGAAAATGTGGTCTTTGGTCTGTGGTTTTAGTACTGTAGGAATTTGTCATTATCATGTTGGTGCGTGACATAATAATGTCACACAATAAATTTGGCTGAGCAGAGGGGTGTGTGTGTGTGTGTGTGTGTGTGTGTGTGTGTGTGTGTGTGTGTGTGTGTGTGTGTGTGTGTGTGTGTGTGTGTGTGTGTGCGTGTGCGTGTGCGTGTGCGTGTGCGTGTGTGTGTGTATGTGTGTGTGAGTGTGTATGTATGAGTATGTGTGTGCGTGCGTGCGTACGTGGGTGCGTGCGTGCGTACGTGGGTGCGTGCGTGCGTGTTTGTGCATTTTGGCGTGACCACAAATGTAAAAGTTTATTTCATGCGATGTTAGAAAATGAGCCATGTCAAAGTAGCGTGAAACCGAGAAATGGCGATAGAGCAACAAGTGACAGCTAGCCACGCCTATTGAACACAAGAAGAACAGTCACAAATAAGCGTAGCAAGCTGACAGCTGGGAGAAATCGTTTAGTTCTACCTCCTTCATTCTTGTATTCCTCGCGTTGCGCTAATGGAGCATCTTGGCCAAGCATTGTGCATCATCACCGGGGCGTCCAAAGGTTTTGCCGGGCGCTTGCAAAGGAGATGGCGCGGGTGGTGAAGCACGGATCGGTCTTCGTCCTGGTAGCCAGATCTGGTGACGAGCTGCAGACTCTTAAGACAGAGTTGGTCGAGTCGGAATTGGAGGTTCGATGCGTGGTGTTGGATCTCTCCCAGATGGAAGCACCAGAGAGGGTCGTCCAGACCGCGAAAGAGTCTTTTTCACCGGACATAGAACATGTTATTCTCATTAACAACGCTGGTAAGATCAGTATTGTGTGTTGTGTTTGTAATTATCTTGTTACCATCTTAAATATTCAGTGTAGCTGTTAGAAAAATGTATATATATGTTATCATGCGTTCTCTAATCAATGCTTTACCGCAATATTACTGCAATATATGCTTGCTGTTTGGCCTTGCTGTTTTTATGATGTACCACAGAAGAGAAAAGGTACGGCTGGGCCAGGAGAGAGGTTACAGCTGGGTCGGACAGGACGCAGCTGATAACTCAGCAAAAAGAAGACATCTACCGAGACAGTCCCTTCTTAACAAAGACCGCTTTGTTAGACAACATGCCTCATTGCTGTCTTGCACCTCAGATGAACCTACAAGTGACCATCAAAGTCTGGGTTTTCCAAACTATCTTGATCGTTAGATTATGTTAGTGCGTATCCAGTAATTAATAAACTAGCTTGTCTCATCCTACACAAGGTCGTAAAACATCCCTTGCTATGTTTTGGCTAGAGCTCAAGGACTTTCTCTTCTCAACTCAAACTCCTTTTTATCACGTTCTTATTATTTTGCTTACGAGGCAAAGCCCACGTGCTCCCCCCTTCCTTTAGGGGCTTTCGTCTCATAATTGTGGGCAGGGCAAATCCAAATAAAAAGAGCGGGAGTGTACACAGATATTTAGTGTTGTGAGATTGTTGTAATCTATCTGTACTGCACTCCTCGCGAGAAAAGACTTGATATTCTGTCTCACTTGTGGTTTGTTTGCTGATGCTCTTCTCTTAATAGTTGTTCAGTCAGCGATTTAAACCTGACAGAAATTGGGGGCTCGTTCCGGGACCTCGACACACCTTGAACGGTTCCAGCGGACTCTTCGACACAGGCGAAAATCCTCGGCCGAGGTAAACAAAAGCCCTTTGACGGGACTGTCTCGATCAGTCCGGCTGGACACCGGGAGGGTTGACGAGGCTATCCGAGGAGGAGAATCAGCAGACCGTGAGTAGGAATATTAATTCTACTAAAAAGAAATGGATGAGCGGTGACAAGAGGTCACCTAATGAATGAGCGGTGACGAGGTCACTTAAAACGAGCAGTGACAAGAAGTCACTTAAAGACCTTGAGAATTCTAGACCCTATCAAGTGCAATAGGAGCAGTTAAATTCCGCAGGGGCGTTGTGGAGCCCCCTAACTTGTACGTTAGTTAAATTCCGCAGTGGGAGGGGCGGACTCCTCTGTTATTCCTAAAAAAAACGCGCGTGGTGTGTTTGTGTTTGTGTACGGTTTGACTGAGAGTGATCTCATTTGAGCGCTCCTCTATATAAACACACAGGATTGTAAACAGTGGCTTTGTGTGGGGGCAGAGGCAAAAACTCTCCGCTCCCTTCGGGGAGGTGAAAGGAGACTTACCACACATCGAACTTTTAACCACTGTCCTGTGAATAAAGTTGGTTTTAGGACACTGTAGGTGCCATTCAAACTACCAACTCCAAAATTTAGAAAAATAAACCATGGGAAATTTAGATAGTAAGCGAAAGTCCCTACCCCGACATGAACTAAAATGCAAAGATTGGAAAATAATTGAAAGGCAGGATCCCGACCGACTTAAAAAAGATTTCGATAAATGGGTTAAAAAATATAAATTTGAGGGAGAACTAGAAGAAGTACAAGAGCGGGAAGAGAAAACACATGCTACAAATTCAAAACTAAAGATCATAGCGAAGTTGTATCCGCAAATACATGACACACACAAAATTGAGGAATCACCTCCTCCTTATGGGTTGATGGACAGAGCCACTAGGCAGAAAAGCCCGCTAGAAATGGATTGGTCAAAGGAAATCAGAGCAAATTATACAGAAATAGGGAGAACAAAGCAAAATGATAATGAAACCTTTGATGAGTATCGAGTGCGAATGACAAAAGTGTTTAAAACACACAGTGGACTGGTGGAAGATAATGCGCCTCAAGGTGCTTATCAACAGCAATTAAAAAATGCCATCCACGCAGGGTCCAGACCAGCAATACAAGGCTGGGTGATCAAACATTATATAGGCATGAACACCGGAACTTTGGAGGAATACATAAATCATGCCCTCCATGCGGAAAAAGTAGTAATAGACAAACAAAAACGAAAACGAATGAAAGCTACAAAAGACACTTTTCTGGTAGACCAGGATAGTGACACTTTTTACCAAAATGCAGGTAGAGGACAGAAAGGCCAGAGAGGGCGAGCAATGTCTAACAGAGGAGGCTTTAGAGGCCGAGGAAGAGGAGTTGTGCAACCTCCAATAGAATGCTGGAATTGCGGAGAAAACGGTCACATGGCACGTGACTGCACAAATTAACAAAGACAGTTATGGCTAGGCCAAAACCAAATCAAATCAGGTTTCCATGTAATGAAGTGGGAACCTGGCTGCCAAAATTAAAGAGAAATTAGCTTAAATATACAGGAGATATTTGTGTTAAAAGGATAAAGTAAGATAAAGAAACACTGAAGTTAAAATTGGCTAAATAAATGGAAAAGAATTACAAATAACTTCTAAAAGTAAAATAAAGAATAAATCTGACAAGTAAGACGAGCAAAAAGGTGTTCTTCGTGGGATCTATGTGGTCTTATACGTATGTTGTGCGTCATCCTTTTGTGTTGGTGTGTGTGCGTGTGCGCGCAGAGGATCCTCATGAATGGGCGTGTATATATGTGCGTGAGTGAGATGTGTGTCCTATGGAAGACATCAGTAATGGAGAATGTTCAGGAAGCTGTTTAGGAATAATAGGAAAATTGAGAAGTAGGCGATAATGTGTTTAAGTTGGTTGGAGAAATTGAGATGAGCAGTGTGTGGCAGAAAGTGACTAGAACGGTGGCTTGATAGGACGAGAATAAGAGACAGCAAATGTTGTGTAGAAGACAGTGAAAGATGTCGAATGTGAACATGACGAAGGGCGCAACAGCAAAGCTGGCCTGCCCTTTGAGAGGGCGAGACTGATAAGCGTGCCTGCGCTCGCGCGTAGTCGCGGGGCGGGGCTGTGCACGTGGGCCTTTGCTATGCTCGTGTGGGCGGTGGGCCGGCATCATGGTTGTTGCAGGAAATGGCCAGCCTGTGACCAATCAACATTGATGCTGCGCCCCCCCCCCCCCCCCCTCGCACGAGGGGTGCTATGGCTGCGGGCGAAGCAGGGAAAGTGTGAGTTTCTCAGAGTATGTTTGAATATTTGTAACAGGGTGATGCTTAAGGAAGATGTGACAATATTTGCATGAAGGATAATAGACACTGATGAGAAAAAAGTATAACCAAAAACATCAAAACAGAGGATGATGTTGGCGCAGCGTTGTTTGTTGGTATTGTTTGTGAGCTGTGGCTGCTGTTTTTGTGTTGTCTGTGTGCTGTCAGTGTTATGTGCTAAATCGGCTAATGTAGGTGCACAAAAGAATTTACTAGACTGTAGTCTATCTGATTTGCACCGCAAAACAAAAGCAATTTTGTGAAAATAAGAAGAAAAGAAAGGCGAGCAATTTTTTGTGGGCAGAAACTGGTCCACACTGCATTAATGCCTAGCCCTGATGAAACAAAATTTGAGAGATGGAAAGAACTTGCTTTCTGGAATTGGATGAAGCAAAATTATTAAATAACATTTCAAAGCTAAATTTAGAAGAAATAGTCGATTGGTTGTGTCAAGACTACACAAGTTTTTACATTTGAGAATAAGAGAGTGATTGAGTTAGTTAAAGTTAAGAAACAACAACAATTGACTATTATATTAATTTACTGGCGGTTATTTTGTTGGTTTTTGTCTTTTTATCTTGATTGGTTTGACACCTTGAGGGAGAAAAGATTAGGATGTGGAACACGGGTTGAGACAACCAGTTACACACGCAAAGCATGTGTGCACTGGGACACTGAGAAGCATTTTGAAAGGTGTGTCAAATTAAATGAAGATGAAATCATATGTAGTAATACAACACTTTACTACATATGGATGCTCTAAATCAGTGGTTCCCAAACTTTTGCAGGCTGGCGCCCCCTTTGGCTCTCCAGTGAATTCCTAGCACCCCCCCCCCCCCCCCAAGGACCGGCATTTATATAAATAAATAATACATTTATATAAATAAATAAATAATACATTTATAATATCATTACCATTACGTTGAATTAGTGGGAGCCCTGAGTTTGTTTCTCAGAAACGAGCCGGTCCCATCTAGACGTAATCGGAGACAATGACACCATGTGTTGGTCTCCATGTGTTGAAGCAGTTTTGAATGCTTCACTGCCTGGTTAGTTAGCCTGTCGCCACATATTAGCTTTGCGGGCTCGACTGGGGAAACATGTCACGTGACCGGGACGAGTGTCTTGACCTGAATTAATTGATCGTCGATAAAAAAAAAATTCTGTGCGGCTTGGCGGCCCGGTACCAAGTGACCCACGGACCGGTACCGGTCCGCGGCCCGGTGGTTGGGGACCACTGCCCTAACCAGCTCAACACAACACAACACGGCGCGTTCTGGCGAGTCCCCAATTTCATGTTGACTTGAACTCAAGATGATGTTGACCGCCAGAATGCGGTTTTTATTATAAGATAAAATTCTGAACATTACAAGCTTGAAATTACAAACCTGAGCTTTTGCTTTTGTAGTCTATGCTGTCGGATCTGACTGGGCCAGAGCGGCGTGTTGTGTACAAATCGACTGCCGCCCCCCTACCGCCCCCCTACCGCCCCTTTCTTCCTCACCGCCCCCCCAGATCTTTCCACCGCCCCCAGGGGGGCGGTACCGCCCACTTTGGGAACCACTGCTCTAAATCATACAATTGAGTAAAATAAAACATACATTTTGATTTTCATTCAAATTGCTAAGATTCTTGTGATAAACGATGAGAGAATGATTGAAAAGAAACTACAACTAAGCTAGTTGTGGAAGCAGTCCAATTGCCACGAAAAATAGCTATATGCACGTGTGCAGGGCACACATGAGACTGATAAGGTGCCAAGAGGTAACAAGCTTGCGGACGGAACCGCATAGCTGTAGTGCAAAAGACGCTTCAAATTTTGTACACACAAGAAGCAGATTAAATTACTGAAACGTTTTTAAAAATGTGCAGCGACAAAGTCCATAGACTGAAATTCGATTATGGACGAAAAGAGGGGCAAGAGTGGAGAATGGTATCTATAAATGACCAGAAGACTGACCTATCCTACAAAAAACCTATACAAGTGGGCAGCAATATTGAGCCATGGTTGTGTGTCGCATGGCTCAAGAGGGGGGATAATGGGGCAGTTCAGTCAGCTTTATACAACATATGAATTGATTCATATTCAAAACATTTATAAAACAAAATTTTTGTAGAGTTTAGCATGTGCTAAACACAATCCACAGGGTTATAATGCCTGGTCATAATAGATGCATTCTCAAAATGGTTTGAATTGGCTTCAACAAAAACACTGAATGCCTTAACAGTGGCAAAAAACGTTATGTAAAGAAATAATGCCGAGATATGGGATTTCAGAAATTAATTCTCATGACAGGACATAAAGTGTGAAAATGTGCATGGAAAAAACTGGAAGATCATGGACAAAATGTTTAGACCCGGTCAAACTGTTCATAAATATTACAATTACTGTGGGTTTAACCCCGTATAAAATTGTTTGGGCGACAATATAGATTACCATGTTTTGGAACCAAGTGGGAAACTAAGGATGATTAAAATTTGGTAGAAATAAAAAAGAAAAAAGGAAACAATGTTGTTTAAAAGATCAATTTGACCTTTGCAGGATGATCTGCTGTGTCGGATCTGGACTGCAATGAAAATATGATGTTTATATGTGTACTTTGTCAACAACCACTGTAGATGTTAAAGAATGGGATGATTATATCTAAAATTAATGTGGATATTTTGTTTCAGGTAACTATAAGAGTTACTGAAAAACGAAACAATTGATTGCTAATGGCAAAACAAGCTGTAAAGACAAGAAGCAAAAATTGAATATGTCATATGTATGGATTTGCAACCGATTCTTTATGTTGTATCGTTGCCATTGACCAAAGATTGTGTGAAATCTGTCACATCTACTGATTGTGAAATGTGTGACAGAGCATTCTATATAGTACCGTAATTTTCGGACTATAAGTCGCACCGGAGTATAAGTCGCACCAGCCATAAAATGCCCAAAAAAGTGAAAAAAACCATATATATGTATATAAATCGCTCCTGAGTATAAGTCGCACCCCCACCCAAACTATGAAAAAAAACCGCGACTTATAGTCCGAAAATTACGGTAATATCCATTGAAAAAAAGAAAAAAGAAGCCATTGCTTTCAGAGAATGTAGTCAAGCTAAATTGTATATGTATCAACATGCCAAGATCTGGGAAAAAGCTGGAAAAACAAACAAACAAAATGTCTTTAAATTTGAGAGGCGACGATGATCTGACTGAAATTGATGCAATCAGAGTCCCCAGAGGAGTTCCTGATTAATAAGAATTAATTGACCAAATTGTAGCAGGATGGGAGTCTTCCATTTGCTGGTGGTGTACGATGAACAAGAGCGTCGACATGATACATTACAACCATTGCAACATGCAGAAATTGGGCAAAGGACACAAGCGGGACTTGAGGCAGTGCACGAACAGCTAGCCACGCCTTCCCTAATGTCAATCCAGAACCGCAATGCTCTTGTTATGTTGTTGTCTGAGAAAGGAAGGGTCTGCGCAATGTTCAGGGAACAATGCTGCACCTTCATCCAGAATGACACCGCCCCTGATGGGAGCCTGACGAAGGCGATTGCAAGCTTGCAATCCCTCAAGACGAGGATGAAAGAGCACAACAAGTGGATGACTGCTTTTGGGAAGTATAAAGCCCTTGTGTCCTCAATTACTGCTATACTCACCTTGTGTGGTTGTTGTTGTATTCCATATCTCCGTGCTCTGTTTAATCGTCTCATCACTACAGCAATATCGCCCATGGAAGACAAGATGGCCGGGGTATGCCTCTAATGTCTGAACGCCAGCATGTTGATGATAACGATGATGATGATGGAATTTTTGCACTTGGGTCTACAGACTTCTTCCCATATCTGGGTGTTTCCGAATGATAATATCGCAACGTTTATCCTTTCTTGGTGTAAACTTATTTGTGCTCATACTTGTGATCCTACGGCTGAAAATCTTTTTGAAGTGGCCGGTTTTGGGTGATAAGATGGTCTCTGAGAACTTATGATAATGAGGGAATTGTTAGAAAAATGTATATATATGTTATCATGCGTTCTCTAATCAATGCTTTACCGCAATATTACTGCAATATATGCTTGCTGTTTGGCCTTGCTGTTTTTATGATGTACCACAGAAGAGAAAAGGTACGGCTGGGCCAGGAGAGAGGTTACAGCTGGGTCAGACAGGACGCAGCTGATAACTCAGCAAAAAGAAGACATCTACCGAGACAGTCCCTTCTTAACAAAGACCGCTTTGTTAGACAACATGCCTCATTGCTAGTTGTACTAGGTTCATCTTGTTTTTTCTTTTTCAATTACTTCACTGGTTCTTCTATATCAAACAATTTTCTTAGGTTCATTTACCTGACATGTTTCGGCGGGTTCTTTGCACTTGGGTCTACAGACCCATCATCAGAGATGAAGGCGAAAGAACCCGCCGAAACATGTCAGGTAAATGAACCTAAGAAAATTGTTTGATATAGAAGAACCAGTGAAGTAATGCCTCATTGCTGTCTTGCACCTCAGATGAACCTACAAGTGACCATCAAAGTCTGGGTTTTCCAAACTATCTTGATCGTTAGATTATGTTAGTGCGTATCCAGTAATTAATAAACTAGCTTGTCTCATCCTACACAAGGTCGTAAAACATCCCTTGCTATGTTTTGGCTAGAGCTCAAGGACTTTCTCTTCTCAACTCAAACTCCTTTTTATCACGTTCTTATTATTTTGCTTACGAGGCAAAGCCCACGTGCTCCCCCCTTCCTTTAGGGGCTTTCGTCTCATAATTGTGGGCAGGGCAAATCCAAATAAAAAGAGCGGGAGTGTACACAGATATTTAGTGTTGTGAGATTGTTGTAAACTATCTGTACTGCACTCCTCGCGAGAAAAGACTTGATATTCTGTCTCACTTGTGGTTTGTTTGCTGATGCTCTTCTCTTAATAGTTGTTCAGTCAGCGATTTAAACCTGACAGTAGCTAATTGCCTCATTCTGTCTGCTCAGCGGCTCTAGGTGACGTGTCCCGATTCTCCAAAAGCTTTACCAGCATGGCCGAGGTGGACTCCTACCTATCTTTCAATATCAGCTCTGCTTTGTGTCTCACTGCCCGCGTGCTGCAAGCCTTTCCAAAGCAATCAGGTTTGTGCCGCTGCGTGATCAACATCTCCTCACTGGACGCGCTGAAGCCTTTCTCCTCTTGGGTGCTGTACTGTACTGGCAAGGCGGCCCGAGATATGATGTTCAAGGTTCTGGCAGAAGAGGAGCCAGACCTGCGTATGCTCAACTATGCTCCAGGTGGGTGGGTGGTGGGATGCTTGGTTATATTTATGTTTATGGGGCTGATGGGGGTTGAAAAATACTCAATTGATTTGTTTGCTCAATATTACAACAGAGATTGTTTTGAAGGTCCTCTTTATGTGTATTTTTTAACAAACACAAGCAAAGATTCATTTGAATTACAATAAACAATATCAAGATTATTACACATTAACAGTTTGGAGTGGAGGAGGATTGTTTATATTGGGCTTGTAGGATAATCTTTTTTTTTCTCCTCGATGTTGTTAAAAGTCAAGTTAAAGTCCCAATGATCGTCACACACACCTGGGTGTGGGGAAATTTGTCCTCTGCATTTAACCCATCCCTGTGTGATTTTAATCCATCCCCTGGGGGAGAGGGGAGCAGTGAGCAGCAGCGGTGCCGCGCTCGGGAATCAGTTGGTGATCTAACCCCCCAATTCCAACCCTTAATGCTGAGTGCCAAGCAGGGAGGCAATGGGTCCCATTTTTATAGTCTTTGGTATGACCCGGCTGGGGTTTGAACCCACAACCTTCCAGTCTCAGGGCGGACACTCTACCACTAGGCCATCTCAGTGGCCTAGTGGTAGAGAACATGAGAACTCATGTTTTTCGTTTGTTTGTTTTACCGTAATTTTCCATGTATAATACGCCCCCATGTATAATACGCACCCTAGAAATGGCATGTCGATGCTGGAAAAAAACCTGTACCCATGTATAATACGCACCCAAATTTTGACTCTTACTTAAGTCCGTAAACGTAAAATTATTTCAGAAAAAAGATCATCTTTGGGAACAACCGGATGTTATTCTGCCGGTCAGTATCATTGCGCATGCGCTAGCAAACTCGATAGCGAAGAAATGTTTCGGATTTGTGTAGGGTACATTGTGACAGCAAACGAGCAGGTGATCGAGCAAGCGTCTGATACGAGAGCATTGTGTTCGTATAGAGCGTGTTTGAAGTGAACAGCAGAGAGGAAAGGAACAAGGCAAAGTGTTGTGAAATAAAATATTACCTGTAATACGCATTTAGGTTTAGAACTGAACTCTCGCTCTTTATATAGCTGACGTGTCTTGCGTATCCGTTCTGCGCATCTGTAATGGCGGCCTCCAAATGATATCCGGTTTGCGTTGTGTGTTTTCAAAGCGGACGGCTCTTCTGATGATATCGACCAGCCTCTCCGTCATTTATTTGCCGATGAGGAACTGGTAAAATATCATGGCCTCATGAGCCTTAACTCGGTGAACTGGTCTCGTATCATGATCCAGCTGGCGCATTTCATCTTTGCATACTTCCAGCTAAGTGATATGGAGCAGATTGAGGCTCACAAACCACTGCCTGAACTGGAGGCGGTGGTGCCCACTGGGGGAGCAGGTAACATTGCAGGTAGGCTGATGACCCGCAATACAATGCAAAATAAAATGTCACAATTTTCACATATGGCTCGCTGGTGCACTGGGTACACGTCCGCCTCACAGTTAGGAGGGTGCGGGTTCGATTCCACCTCCGGCCGTCCCTGTATGGAGTTTGCATGTTCTCCCCGGGCCCGCGTGGGTTTTCTCCGGGCACTCCGGTTTCCTCCCACATCCCAAAAACATGCTTGGTAGGCTGATTGAGCACTCCAAATTGTCCCTAGGTGTGTGTGCGAGTGCGAATGGTTGTTTGTCTCTGTGTGCCCTGCGATTGGCTGGCAACCGGTTCAGGGTGTCCCCCGTCTACTGCCCGATGACGCTGGGATAGGCTCCAGCACACCCGCGACCCCCGTGGGGACTAAGCGGTACAGAAAATGGATGGATGGATGGATGGAATTTTCACATACAGCTGCTTTTGGATTACAAATATTAAAGCTGATAAACCCACAGTAGTGAGGGAAAAAGAAGAACACATTGGAACAAAGGCAAATTATTTATTAATTACGTACACATTTTTTTCAACATGCTCTAGTGGTTAAACATATTCATGGTATTAGTTTGGCCACTAAACAGAAAGTTAATCCTGCTTTGTTAGATGTAACTTTTTGTATACAATAACACATACACACACACACACACACTATATATATATATACATATACATATATATATATACATATACATACATATATATATATATATATATATATACATACACACACACACACACACACACACACACACACACACACACACACACACACACACACACACACACACACACACACACACACACACACACTCATATCTCTCTTGTTTTGTCCATCTCTGTCACAGCTGGCTTTATTGTGAAGAAGATGGGGTTACCCCTGAAGCTTGTGGCCATGGTGAATGCCAATGACATTGTTCATAGGACAGTAACCTCTGGTGACTTTACCATGGCAACTAATGTGACACAGACACTGGCTCCTGCCATTGACATCCAGGTGCTTTTACAGTGCAATGCTAAAATAAATTGTAATTGCACGATTATCAGCTGACATTGTCACATACTGGTTGCAGGTAGTACATAAGCAGTGTAAATGTCTTTTAATAATTAAAATTGTGTATTATTTAGGACCCTTATAACATGGAGCGAGTATTCTGGCTGCTTCTGGAAAGAGACTATGCTTTGGTGAAGAAGATTATGAACGAGTTTCAACATTTACACAAATATACTCTGCTTGAAAAGACTTCCTGCACCTAACACACGATATCCAGACTATTGAACATTCTAATACTTTTACCAAGCGGTCTTTTCTTGTCCTCTTTCCTCTTGTACTTGTAGCTATCCTCTACTTTGTCAAGTGGAACAGTAAATGATGAAGGCATCTTAGAGACGATGAGGAGATGTTGGGAAGAAAATCAGTATGTGCTGTGTCCTCACACTGCAGTGGCTACATGGCATCACTACCATTGTCCCCACGATCCTGCTGTTAAAAGGTGATGTGGTTATTGTATATTCATACGCACAAGACAAGCATTAGTCCAAATAACTGTCATTACTCAAAATGTTTAAAATGTATGCGATCTCAAAGACCGATAAGAAGTATACTGTATGCTTTGCTAAAACAAAAGCTATTTTTACCTTCCACTACAAAAATCTCACCTAACATCTAAAACTCATCTTTTTCAGGCGTTACCTTGCCACAGCATCCTCAGCCAAGTTTCATGCAGCAATAAAGAGAGCCAGGTTGATAAGTAACCTACCTAAAGCAGTCAAGGCTTTGGACAAATTACCCTCGCGTTACCAGAACCTGGAACGCACCTCGAACTGGTCTAAAAACTGGGAGCAGAGACTAAGAATGACAGTTCAGTCTGTGAGTTTGGCCAGTGGCTTATTACAGCTGAATTTAAGAGTTAAACACAAATTACCAGAGTTTTGGAGATTTTATTTGGCAATCACGATACATGCTTTCCAATACGCGATTGATTTTTTAAATATGATTTTTTTTCTTCCGCCACACCTGTCACGTGCCGTGCCAGAGACGCTCGGCCGGCAACTTCCCTCAGCCACACCCCTTCGTTATCGTCATATCTGTCACCTGCTCCCTCTTGCTCTTGTTACCTGATGTATTGAAACCCTGCCCGTGTGTTCCTCCTTGTCGGTGTCTACTGTAGTTTTCCGTCCCTGTCCGCGCCCAGTGTTCTTGTCATCTAGTTTCCCCCCAGTCTTGTCTGGAGGCTCACGGTCAGATTCTGTTCCGTGTCCGAGTGGACTTCTGTTTGCCTGTCTGCTGGCCGTGAGTCTCTATCCCGTCTGTGTCTTTGTTGCCCACCTTCCTCCCTCCCAACTCCCTTTTCCCTTCAATAAACCCTGGTCCAAGCTGCATTTGGGTCGCCCGGCTCCACTCATTTCCTGACAACACCACAAGCAGGTATTAGCAATTCATAATCAAACACAGATGCAAATGTGAACTAGAAAGATTCACTTTAATTTATTATACTAATTAGAATACTTATTATATACATTCTGATGTATATTTTGTGTTGCACGCTATGGAATACCAGATAACAAGTGCAGGCATGCAAGGCGAGACCTCCGTGGGAAGGGGCAGTGCAAACACGGCTACACTGCCATAAAGTTTTGGTACTTTGCTCAAGCACTCTCAACAGAAATAAATAAGCAGATTAACATATCTCCAACAATTGGTTGCCATTTTTCATGTGTTTTCCCACAATGAGACTTGAGCGTTACACTTCTGTTTCCACGACCAATACAAGAACACATCCATACCAGAACAATGACACACCCACTGGCATTGACAACAATACTAACTGTATTTAGAGGGGGGGGGGGGGGGGTCTGTATCAGAGAAATACAGGCAATTGCACTATTTTTGGGTCCTCCAGTGTCTCAGAAAAACAATCAATTAATGATTGTCTTGATTCCCATGCCTAAAAACGCATCAAATGGTACTGTACACATAATTGTTTCAACTGTTTCTCTCTCTTCTGTTTCAATATACGAAAACAAATACTTTAAAATTAAAATTCCCAAAGGTTTCAATGTTTTTCATGGTGAAATTGTGAATTTGACAAAAAGCAAAAACCTGATACTCTTGCCAGTAGCAGTAATACAAAGTCACCCGAGGAGGCTATAAAGATGAAGTGCAAAGTGTAAAACTGCAGTTCACGGATATGGAGGGCCTCAAGACTAGGTCTGCACTGGGTGAGTAAATACCACTGTCAGACAGTAACATCATGCTCGTGTGTTGGAGCGTACTTTGGTCGGAGGGTAACGCCCATCCCACATTTAGGCTGCCGCCCATCTTACGCCGAGTGCCATTATCCAGACCAGAATCCATTGGATTGATAGTGTAATTGGTTTTCTGAACTTGATCTGCATGTTCAAACGGACTGTCACGCAGCAGGAAAACTCCCAGACGCATTTAAGAACCCCATTTGCCCCTGGAATAAAAATAAATGTACTGTACAGCAATTGCAAGCCGGTGAGCGTGGAAATGTGTGTTTCGGTTTGAAGGTAGGTGCAATTTCCGAGGACAGTTAAACGCAACGCAACATTTGACAGCACGAGAACAAACATGGCGCCTATGGGAGAGAGTGCCGTCAATACCTTCGCCTCTCCTCTCCTGTCTCTGTCAGCTGTCAGAAAAGAAACTGGCTGGGTGAGGATTAGCAAGTAGTGACTGCGATCAGCTGTTGGCCTATATCCATCTTTGGTAGTTTTCCCACCTGTTTTTGGCGATGAGGAGGCGGCCTGTGAGATAGGACTGAATCCCCTGCCACAACTGCTTTAGACTACGCACGAACAGTTTGGCTTTGTTTCCTCACTCAAGCGATATGTTAAAAAGGTGAGACAAGATTTGACTTAAACCTGGTTTTGAAATTCTACTGGGAAAAGTGACTTTTCTGTGACTCGCTGAATATTGTTTTGGTAGCAGTCATGTATAGGACTAAGGGTAGACAGATTAAATGTCCTCCTTTCGAGATCGACTGGTTACATCAGCAATATTAAATCAAGAATATACATTCATTTGGACGCATGAATGGGTTTGCAAGGAAAATGCCTGATTTATTTATTTTCAGTTTGAAGCTTTGAAAATTCGTAAAGTGCACACAAACAGATAGGGTATTGATCCAATCAATAATGTGCGCCTTTATTTATGTTGACGTCACCACTCTGACTTCACTGTTGGCCTCATTTAGGTTGACTGCTTCAATCTGTACATAATAGTAAGCCTGTGGTAATGACCAAGAAACTAATGATGGAATGCTATTAAAATGTCAATATAAAAGATCACAAATTAAACATTAACTAGCTGACATTTGACCAGATTGACCAATGCATGGCCAACCATGAGCAGTAAACATTTCATTCTTCCTAGCTGCGAATTTGCCTGACTACAAACAAAGATTTTCATGAAGGTTCTTGAAAGCTCTTGTGTCTAAATCCTTCTCAACCATAATAACATGCAATCATAGAATCAGAATTGTCCTGTATTTCATTGGAACCCAGTTGAGGATATTTTGAGATCTGTAAGCACAACAGATCCAAATTCCTGGGTGTTCGCCCTAACAACAAACTGGACTGGACGGATCACACCCACGCCCTGTACAAAAAGGGCCAGAGTCGCCTCCACCTGCTGAGGAGACTGAGGTCCTTCGGTGTGTGCAGGGCTCTCCTCCGGACCTTCTATGACTCTGTGGTGGCCTCAGCCATCCTCTACGCTGTGGTCTGCTGGGGTGGGGGCAGTACTGACCGGGACAGGGGGAGACTGAATAAGATGGTCAGAAGAGCGAGCTCTGTCCTGGGCTGTCCCCTGTACTCCATTGAGGTTGTGGGTGAGAGGACGACGTTGATTAAGCTTAAATCCATCATGGACAACACCTCTCACCCCCTCCATGAGATTGTGCGGTCCCTGAACAGCTCCTTTAGCGGCAGACTTTTGCACTCTCGGTGTAGGAAGGAACGGTTCCGCAGGTCCTTCATTCCCTCTGCTGTCAGACTTTACAACATGCATGCCACCTGATAAAATGAATGTGTTTCGTCTCTACTAGCAGCACTTGTGTTTGTCCTTGTCTGTTATTTACCCTTTTTTGTAATTCTGGCACTTGTTTTATTCTTGCACTCGTATTATTCTTGCACTCATATGCGCTGCTGTGACAAGTGAATTTCCCCGCTGTGGGATGAATAAAGTTCTATCAATCAATCAAGATCAGCGTCATGCTGCACAGTACTTCAATAGTTGACAATGGTTTTACCGTGTTTTTCCATGCAAAATGCGCCCCCGTGCATAATACACACCCTAAAAATGGCATGTCGATGCTGGAAAAAAGCCTGTACCCATGTATAATACGCACCCAAATTTTGACTCTTAAGTCCGTAAACGTAAAATTATTTCAGAAAAAAGATCATCTTTGGGAACAACCGGATGTTATTCTGCCGGTCAGTATCACTGCGCATGCGCTAGCAAACTCGATAGCGAAGAAATGTTTCGGATTTGTGTAGGGTACATTGTGACAGCAAACGAGCAGGTGATCGAGCAAGCGTCTGATACGAGAGCATTGTGTTCGTATGGAGCGTGTTTGAAGTGAACAGCAGAGAAGAAAGGAACAAGGCAAAGTGTTGTGAAATAAAATATTACCTGTAATACGCATTTTGTTATTTGCTGATTGAAACTGCTAATTAAACTGTGAATTGAAACTAATAGGTAGAGAATTGAACTCTCGCTCTTTATAGACGTAGCTGACGTGTCTTGCGCATCCGTTCTGCGCATACTGTCATGGCGGCCACCGTATGATATCCGGTTTGCGATGTGTCGTCAATTATGAATTTTACTGACTAAGTGTGTTGGGCAGGATGGCTGAATGCGATGCGCGATTGACAACAAACAAGAAGAAAGGTGTGATTTCAAGTTTTATTTCGAGGGAGATTTTCTTCAAAAATTGCATAATGCGCACCCCAGATTTTAGGACAATAAATTAGTTAAATTTTGCGCATTATGCATGGGAAAACACGGTACACTGTCTACACCAGGGGTGCCCAATACGTCGATCGCGATCGACCGGTCGATCGCCAAGCCACTATTGGTCGATCGCGTGATATTAAAATGTTTTTATTTTTTTTCGCACTTGACGCGTGTACAAACAACGGCGCTCACAACACAAACACGCTAGCTCGCGAGTTCTCTCCAATTGTCAGAACCCTGTTTTTTCTCTTAAACTTAAGAAAGGGTATAAAAATGAGTGGGGCAGCTGGCCATAGTAAGAAGTATCACTTTCATAGGGCATGGGAGTAGGACTTTTTTTTCACGATGAAAACCTTTGAACGGTAGTGTATATATTTATTTAGATAATTATTTATAGATTATATATATAATCTTCTGTGTAAAAAATCTTAATATATATGTATACTTATATTCATAGATTATATATAATCTTATACAAATATAAGATATAATTTATAATATTTAATTCATAATATTTTATTATAATAATATTTACACTACCGTTCAAAAGTTTGGGGTCACCCAAACAATTTTGTGACCCCAAACTTTTGAACGGTAGTGTATACGTATATATATATATATATATACAGTATATAAAATGTTTTTTTTTTTAGTGGGTAGATCTTTGTGACTTGGTCATTTCAAAAGTAGCTCGAGCTGAAAAAGTTTGGGCACCCCTGGTCTACACGGATCACGCTGCAAAGTTTTCCATCAGTTATGTCACCAGTCACCTGATTCATCAATCTTTTATGTAAGAAGCCTTGTCTGTTTGCAAACCACCAGAGAGTAGAACTATTTTTCTGACAATAATATATTTTCAGACTAGTAAATGATAAACTTTTGTGTCTAGCAATAAAGCTCTTTTTACAAAGAGATGATACAAACCTATAGGCCCTTTGTATCCATTGTAAATATTCTTTTCAGTGTGTCTTCTTTCCTTGAACTTTGCCCATTTTCCCACTTTAAATAGTGAAATCCACTTCTTGAGGTGCCTTCCTGGCGCTCTTATCTCCCTCACCCCAACACCCACCTTCTTTCCTTTTGTTCTGGCTCTCTGTATGTAACAAAGCAACATAATCCGTGCCAGTTTTTAGTCAGAGCTTTCTTCATGCTTATATGTAATTTTATGACATATTTAATTTGGGCATAATTCAAAATATTCTGGTGTGTAACTGGTCCCTAAAGCAAGTAAAAATTACATCTGCTTGCTGGGAAAGACTTTATTTCCAAATGTGCATTGTCTCTTGAGCATTGTGCATCCTTGACGTCCTTGATATTGTAGTTGGTGATGCACTTAATACCTTTCCACATGCTCCGAGGGACATTGGAGGGGAAGCAGCCCTGGATTTTCTGAGCATACGGATATTTAGCTCTTCTTGCAGCCCTGTAAGTGTTGTAGCTACGTGTGATCTGAAGGCTGGTTTAGAGGCCGGAGCCAGCATTGAGGCCATGTGGTCGAAGAACCTGAGGTGCAGTGCTCTGTATGCACCATGTATATGTGTATATTTTATACTACACACATGTTATCCACCCGCATATGGCAACAAGGTAGTAAAACTTGGGAGAATGTCTGGAAATTTCACATGGTTGTACCTTATTTTGCATTGTGGGGAGCAATGATGTCATTACACTCCCGTTGCGCTTCATTAGCCTTAGCATTAGCATGAGCTCTGGGCACAACGTAAATATCTGGAGCGTGAACAGGCATAAATTCGAGGCATATAATGTGGCCAGCCACCTACCTTTGTTGATACCGATAGAAGATCCACGCCAGTGTTTTTCAGGAGTCATGGTTGGCTCGAAACAGCTGTAGTTCATCGAGCTTGAAGGCTGAGTTGCACATGTCATTTAGCCTCGTTTCTGTCAAAGAAGTTTTAGAAATCCTGTGCATTCATTGTCATTGATTGTTTTTCTTCACCATTTTGCAGGTAAACACCCTGCCAACCAGCCTCTCGCTCTCATTTAGTCATCATTCCCACTTGCTACTGATGTCATCATCACCCATGAAGCCCTGTCCCATGTCTGGACTTTCCAAAACACTGGATACTCTTTCCATGTCTTCCTTTTTATCTGAGGAGTTAGACGAGGATGGGCTTGAAGACGGCCAGAACGAGGATGGTCTTAGAGACCTTGAAGTGAACCCATATGATGGTCTGCCTTTTTCTTCTCGCTACTACACCCTCCTGCAAGAGAGGCAACAACTTCCCATATGGAAGTTAAGGAAGAATCTAATGGAGCACCTGGAGAGTCACAACATGGTGCTACTGAGTGCACCCAGTGGAGCCGGAAAGAGCACTCAGGTAAATAAATAAAGAAAAACACATTGCAACTGTCCCACAAGAGGAAATTTTATTGGTTCTCCTTGGGCCGGTGCACCATCCCTCCACTGTTATCATTCTTACCAGAGATGGGGACTCAAGTCACTGTGACTTGGACTCGAGTCGACTCGAGTCGCTGTTTTGATGACTTGTGACTTGACTTGACAAAAATAAAAAAACTTGAGTCTCGACTTGGACTTAAAGACTCGGGACTTGACTTGAGACACGATGACTTGAATGACTTCAGTGTTATTTAGTTTATGTTTTCAGTTTGAATATAAAATTAATAATACATTTAAAAAAGTAATATCAATAACACGGTAGGAGCGCAGGCTGAGAATGGCGTTGTCATGATTGGACCGCTACCCTGTCAATCAATCAGTTGTGCCCTCTCTACCTACCTAATGTGTTTATTGGAGAATCACGCCCCTTTACAGTGCCTTGCGAAAGTATTCGGCCCCCTTGAACCTTTCAACATTTCGCCACATTTCAGGCTTCAAACATAAAGATATAAAATTTTAATTTTTTGTCAAGAATCAACAAGTGGGACACAATCGTGAAGTGGAACGAAATTTATTGGATAATTTAAACTTTTTTAACAACTAAAAAACTGAAAAGTGGGGCGTGCAATATTATTCGGCCCCTTTACTTTCAGTGCAGCAAACTCACTCCAGAAGTTCAGTGAGGATCTTTGAATGATCCAATGTTGTCCTAAATGACTGATGATGATAAATAGAATGCACCTGTGTGTAATCAAGTCTCCGTATAAATGCACCTGCTCTTTGATAGTCTCAGGGTTCTGTTTAAAGCGCAGAGAGAACCATGAAGACAAAGGAACACACCAGGCAGGTCCGAGATACTGTTGTGGAGAAGTTTAAAGCCGGATTTGGATACAAAAAGATTTCCCAAGCTTTAAACATCTCAAGGAGCACTGTGCAAGCAATTATATTGAAATGGAAGGAGTATCAGACCACTGCAAATCTACCAAGACCATGCCGTCCCTCCAAACTTTCATCTCAAACAAGGAGAAGACTGATCAGAGATGCAGCCAAGAGGCCCATGATCACTCTGGATGAACTGCAGATAACTACAGCTGAGGTGGGAGAGTCTGTCCATAGGACAACAATCAGTCGTGCACTGCACAAATCTGGCCTTTATGGAAGAGTGGCAAGAAGAAAGCCATTTCTCAAAGATATCCATAAAAAGTCTCGTTTGCCACAAGCCACCTGGGAGACACACCAAACATGTGGAAGAAGGTGCTCTGGTCAGATGAAACCAAAATCGAACTTTTTGGCCACAATGCAAAACGATATGTTTGGCGTAAAAGCAACACAGCTCATCACCCTGAACACACCATCCCCACTGTCAAACATGGTGGTGGCAGCATCATGGTTTGGGCCTGCTTTTCTTCAGCAGGGACAGGGAAGATGGCTAAAATTGATGGGAAGATGGATGGAGCCAAATACAGGACCATTCTGGAAGAAAACCTGTTGGAGTCTGCAAAAGACCTGAGACTGGGACGGAGATTTATCTTCCAACAGGACAATGATCCAAAACATAAAGCCAAATCTACAATGGAATGGTTCACAAATAGACGTATCCAGGTGTTAGAATGGCCAAGTCAAAGTCCAGACCTGAATCCAATCGAGAATCTGTGGAAAGAGCTGAAGACTGCTGTTCACAAACGCTCTCCATCCAACCTCACTGAGCTCGAGCTGTTTTGCAAGGAAGAATGGGCAAGAATTCCAGTCTCTCGATGTGCAAAACTGATAGAGACATACCCCAAGCGACTTGGAGCTGTAATTGCAGCAAAAGGTGGCGCTACAAAGTATTAGCGCAAGGGGGCCGAATAATATTGCACGCCCCACTTTTCAGTTTTTTATTTGTTAAAGTTTAAATTATCCAATAAATTTTGTTCCACTTCACGATTGTGTCCCACTTGTTGATTCTTGACAAAAAATTAAACTTTTATATCTTTGTTTGAAGCCTGAAATGTCGCGAAATGTTGAAAGGTTCAAGGGGGCCGAATACTTTCGCCAGGCACTGTATATCAGACTAGCACAAACATGTCAGCGGGAGCGGTACCGCGAGTCATCACCTTCGGCTATCGTAATTACCTTTATGACGGCAAAAGACAGACAGCACAGTGCAAGATATGCAACAGAAACATTTCAGACAGCCAGACGACAACTTCAAACTTTGTCCGTTTGAAGTTTATAGAGCTCTGGTGTCTCCAGATGTTACAAATGAAACATAAAATGTTTCTAATGCTCTTTAATGTGTTTCTTCTTTCAGATTTTTTTCAGATTATTTTTTCATATTTGCAACTCAAATGTGTCAGACACTGTCGGCAGACGTTCATTTGTTTAGATTGAGCTGTCAATCATTGTATGAGGTAATTTCTTTTTTGTTTGATTCCATGGTGTATTTTACTGAATATCAGTAATTACAGTGCAAATCCAAATTATTGTCATATTTTTAAACAGGTTAGACACATTGGACAATGATGGTTACTTAAAGTTACTTATATCTTGTCTTTTCACTTTACTAAGATCAGATTCTGCGGGTAAAATTGCAATAATAAGGTGACTTGACTTGGACTTGACTTGACCTATTTAAGGACTTGACTTGACCTATTTAAGGACTTGACTTGCCCAAGAAAAAAATGACTTGGGACTTACTTGAGACTTGAAGGTTAAGACTTGAGACTTACTTGAGACTTGCACATGTGTGACTTGGTCCCATCTCTGATTCTTACTACTACTTAGTCCAAATGACTAGGAATGCACCAAAATGAAAACTCCTGTCTGAAACTGAAAACGTAAACACTGAAAGAAATTAAAACAATGTAATATTAAAAATGTAATAATAATCATAATCATGAGGAGAAGCGGTACAGATAATGGACGAACGGACGGGTGGATAATAATAATTATAGTCCTTAATCATAGGCCAGCTCAGTGGCCTAGTGGTAGAGTGTCCGCCCTGAGACTGGAAGGTTGTGGGTTCAAACCAAAGCCGGGTCATACCAAAGACTATAAAAATGGGACCCACTGCCTCCCTGCTTGGCACTCATCATTAAGGGTTGGAATTGGGGGGTTAGATCACCAAATGATTCCCGGGCGCGGCACCGCTGCTGCTCACTGCTCCCTTCGGGGATGGGTCAAATGCAGAGACAAATTTCACCACACCCAGATGTGTGTGTGACAATCATTGGTGTTTAATTCTCGCTTGGCTCATTTTCTGCACATTGCTAAAGGTGTCAAAGGCTATGTTCAAACTGCAGATCAATTTGTTTTTTTGCCCAATGTGTCATGTATATGATTTTAATATGTTTAAAATTCAGTCTCTTTTGATATTAATTTGACATGTATTATGTACCCGACTGGAGGGAGGGGCGAATGAATGTGAACCAGTCACCAGCAGGAAGCAGGACTTCAAATGTAATAGTTAATCCTCTTTCTGTCATTCATTGCTTATATATAATAATATACACACATAAAATGGTTTGTGGGCCGTATCTGGCCCCCGGGCCTTGAGTTTGACACCTCTTCTGTAGAGCATATTGAATGTGCTACTACTTGCTCTTCTTGATGATTTTTCTCCGTCTTTTTCTTTTCTTCTAGGTGCCACAGTGGTGTGTGGAATATGCTTTGTCATATGAATTCTCTCAAGGCCTGGTTTGTTGCTCCCAACCTTATTCAGTGGCAGCGGTCAGTCTGGCCCTTCGTGTGGCCGATGAGATGGACCTCAGCTTGGGTCTGGAGGTGGGCTACGGGGTGGCTCATGATGACAGTTGTACACCAGATACCTTGCTCAGGTCAGAACACATGACAAAGGCTACTAGTATGCTGTCATTATATTGTTTGCACAAGTGCTTTTCCAAGTACTTGCTCTTAAATAAAAACATAACTTAGTGGGGGTGTCATTGAGTTGCAAGTATTATTCTTTGCACTAAACATCATCTCAGTTGTATGGTTACTGCATTGACGATGATTAAACACTTAAATGTATAATTAAATTGTTGTACATTGTATATGACAATATATCCATCCCAAACCTCCCTCCCTCCCTCCAGGGACGGGGAGAATATGCAAACTCCGCACAGGAAGTGCGGAGGTGGATTCGAATCTGCAACCTCTGAACTGTGAACGCGGACATGCTAACCAGTGCCCCACCGTGCTGCCCTATATGACAATATATTATTAATACATTTTTATATTACATTATTTAGCATATTTTCTAATACACTATAAGCTTCTAATATGATTATCAATCAGTTCCCATGAAACAAATGTTTTATTCACTACCAACAACTAATCCTAAAACATTTGCCCTCTTATTTGTTTGTATGACCATGTTTTGTATTTTGAAAAGATTAAGGACTTCTAAGTCTGAAGTACAAAAATAATTGTTTTAAAACAGCTTCACAACGCCAATGGTCATGAATCTGATACACCAGCCTGAAAAAGCCTTTTCATTTTCCCCACATCGACATTATGTCCTGTATAATAATTATAGCAGAGTCAAACTAGGTCACATTATTGAATTTCACCATTTTGTATGATGTCACATGAACCATGTTTTAAAGGTAAAAAAAGGTAAAGACCCAATGATTGTCACACACACATCTGGGTGTGGTGAAATTTGTCTCTGCATTTACTTGCTACCACACCTTGAGTGTTCTTTGTTTCCTGCACTTTGCATTCTAAGGTGGCAGTAAATGTGTTACAGCAGTGTAATTTGATACCGCCAGTGTTGCCTTCACTGGGCTGTCGAATTATGAAATAAAATAAACGTGCATTTTTAGCGTCACCTAAATGTGTGCACCAGATACCTTTTGTCTTGGAAATTGTATTCATGATTATTTTCAAGAGACTGCTGTTGCTACGTATGCTGCAAGCATATTAGCATTATATTATCCTACATCAACTCCAGCACATGACAGCTAACATCGTGATTTGAATCCATATTTGTTTAGGGTTGTCACATCTGTAAGAACTTGAGGTTTGAAAACAGTGCGTGAGGGTTCAAGCAGTTATGGATGAAATAATGAATTTTAGAAATGAGTGGTATACTAGTCTATTTTGTGAGTACTAGGGATGGCCCAAAAACAACTATCACTTCTGAATCAATACCAATATTTCAACCAAGACTACTGTCTGATACCAATATTAAGCTGATATTAGCAGGAATGATATAGGCTTTTATCCAAAAAAAAAAAATCATGAAATGTTAGAGGAGGCTTGATCAAATGATACTCCTCTAGCAAAGAACAAAAGTCAGCAACAGGAGGTATGATAAAATATGAGCCATGGAATGGACCGCTTGTTTTTGAGCACTAACATCTGGGATTTTGCATGTAGACCAATATACAGTAATCCAATAATGTTCTTTTTGGCATATACAGTATTGGACCGAAATCCGATATCAATGATTCCTTTTAGCAAAACGCTTTCCTTCACTTAACCGTTTGCAGTGTTTGATGGTGTGTTATCTGGTTCTCAAAGTTGACCTTGGTTTCTATCTTCAGGTTTGTCAGCGACACGCTCCTGCTTGAGGAAATGATGTCAGATCCCTTGTTGCATCAATATGGCATCGTGGTTTTGGACGAGGTCCAAGAGCGCACCGTAGCGACGGATGTGCTGCTTGGGCTGCTGTGCGACGTCTGCCGTCAGAGGCCTGATAACTTCCACGTGGTTCTTCTGACTCACCCGACTCTCGCTCCTCGGCTTGCCTCCTTCCTGGGTCCTGCCGTCCCTCACCTCTGCATGGGCAGCCTCCCATCGGAGGCACCTACAAATGGACAAGAAAAGGAAGGTGTGGTAGAAGAGGAGAGGAACTCTATCAACCAGAACAAAATGGAAATTATGTATCAGGAGCTTCCACCTCAGAAGGACCCTGTGATTGCTGCTTCTCACATGGTTCTAGATCTTCACCGAAAAGGAGAGGAGGGAGATATGATGGTGTTTCTTGCAAGTGCACAGGTGCAAGTTTTACTTTTTAGGCTTGACACTTGGAGTATCACAATGTCAACATGCTCACTAGCCACAGTAATTAAGTGGATTTTTTTTCCCATTATTAAATCTTTCATCCAATTTCTGTTGTCCATTAAAAAGAGAATATTTTCACCATAAATCTTGAATCAAAGAATAACAAGTGGCCGACACAAAGTTGTCATATTTAAAGAGACCAATTATTTAGCTGGTTCTTTTATCACAAAGAAGATATTTAGGTTGATAAATAATTGACAAGTGAAAACAAAATGAACATAGTACAACTATTAAAGAGACCAAGTTCTTTGAACAAACTCCTCTGTGGTTTTGCTGTTCAATTTGTTTGACATGGATGCTGAAGAATATTCTGTTCTTTGTTTTATTGTGTAGGAAATAGACGAATGTGCTACACAGCTTGAAGCAGACCGTGCATCCCTAAGTCCTCACCTTGGTTCACTCAAGCTCATTCCCCTCCACACTGGACTGGGTGCGCTGACTCAACGAGTGTACAACACTGAAGTGTCCACGCAAAAGGAGAATGATGGGTTGGAGGGAAAGGACAGCACAACACTGGGTGTGGCGGAAGAGCCAGCGATCCAGAGGAAAGTCATTCTCACCAATAGCCTGGCTGAGGCTTCCTTCTCCCTCCCAGCCATTCGCTATGTCATAGACACAGGCCTTCAACTCAAAACTGTAAGTTTGTGGATATTACAGACTGATATACAGTGCCTTGCGAAAGTATTCGGCCCCCTTGAACCTTTCAACATTTCGCCACATTTCAGGCTTCAAACATAAAGATATAAAATTTTAATTTTTTGTCAAGAATCAACAACAAGTGGGACACAATCGTGAAGTGGAACGAAATTTATTGGATAATTTAAACTTTTTTAACAAATAAAAAACTGAAAAGTGGGGCATGCAATATTATTCGGCCCCTTTACTTTCAGTGCAGCAAACTCACTCCAGAAGTTCAGTGAAGATCTTTGAATGATCCAATGTTGTCCTAAATGACTGATGATGATAAATAGAATGCACCTGTGTGTAATCAAGTCTCCGTATAAATGCACCTACTCTTTGATATTCTCAGGGTTCTGTTTAAAGCGCAGAGAGAACCATGAAGACAAAGGAATACACCAGGCAGGTCCGAGATACTGTTGTGGAGAAGTTTAAAGCCGGATTTGGATACAAAAAGATTTCCCAAGCTTTAAACATCTCAAGGAGCACTGTGCAAGCAATTATATTGAAATGGAAGGAGTATCAGACCAATGCAAATCTACCAAGACCCGGCCGTCCCTCCAAACTTTCATCTCAAACAAGGAGAAGACTGATCAGAGATGCAGCCAAGAGGCCCATGATCACTCTGGATGAACTGCAGATAACTACAGCTGAGGTGGGAGAGTCTGTCCATAGGACAACAATCAGTCGTGCACTGCACAAATCTGGCCTTTATGGAAGAGTGGCAAGAAGAAAGCCATTTCTCAAAGATATCCATAAAAAGTCTCGTTTAAAGTTTGCCACAAGCCACCTGGGAGACACACCAAACATGTGGAAGAAGGTGCTCTGGTCAGATAAAACCAAAATCGAACTTTTTGGCCACAATGCAAAACGATATGTTTGGCGTAAAAGCAACACAGCTCATCACCCTGAACACACCATCCCCACTGTCAAACATGGTGGTGGCAGCATCATGGTTTGGGCCTGCTTTTCTTCAGCAGGAACAGGGAAGATGGCTAAAATTGATGGGAAGATGGATGGAGCCAAATACAGGACCATTCTGGAAGAAAACCTGTTACAGTCTGCAAAAGACCTGAGACTGGGACGGAGATTTATCTTCCAACAGGACAATGATCCAAAACATAAAGCCAAATCTACAATGGAATGGTTCACAAATAGACGCATCCAGGTGTTAGAATGGCCAAGTCAAAGTCCAGACCTGAATCTAATCGAGAATCTGTGGAAAGAGCTGAAGACTGCTGTTCACAAACGCTCTCCATCCAACCTCACTGAGCTCGAGTTGTTTTGCAAGGAAGAATGGGCAAGAATTCCAGTCTCTCGATGTGCAAAACTGATAGAGACATACCCCAAGCGACTTGCAGCTGTAATTGCAGCAAAAGGTGGCGCTACAAAGTATTAGCGCAAGGGGGCCGAATAATATTGCACGCCCCACTTTTCAGTTTTTTATTTGTTAAAGTTTAAATTATCCAATAAATTTTGTTCCACTTCACGATTGTGTCCCACTTGTTGATTCTTGACAAAAAATTAAACTTTTATATCTTTATGTTTGAAGCCTGAAATGTCGCGAAATGTTGAAAGGTTCAAGGGGGCCGAATACTTTCGCCAGGCACTGTATCTCTAAAGCAGGAGCTATGCTATTGTTATACAAACAAATACGTCTGCCAATTGCTCCCAAATTTTTATTATGGCAAAAATGTTTTCTTCTTCCACTGTTAGCTGTGCTTCTAGTTTATAGCCAGTGTCGTGCCTAAATTTCTGACATCTATTTTTTTTTCATAATTTTACTCCTCAGGTTTACAATCCTCAGATAAGAGCAAACTCACAAATGCTGAAGACAATCAGCAAAACACAGGCAGACATGCGAGCTCAAAGAGTGAATAGCAAACTTCCTGGTAGGTCATAATAGTGTAAAAGGCATCACAGACATCTCTGTAGATGAGGTGTTTGTTCACAAATCGAAATTTGAGGAATTAAGCTGCTGGGTGAATGTTATAGCTTGCCATGTCCTAACAATTTTCTGAATGTTTTACCTTTTGTGTCCCTATAGGACTGTGTTTGCGCCTGTACCCCCAGTCTATGTATGATAAGGGCATGGGGGAAGCTCATTGTCCTGGCGTAATGGAGGAAAATCTCAGCCACTTAGTCTTGTTGCTCAAGAGACTGGACATTGCCGACATGGGTCAATGCAAATTCCTAGACAGACCAGGTATCTTTTATGTGTTAAAAAAAAAAACTGGAGTTAATCTGAACCTTGTGTTCCATGGAAACCTGATGGTTAAATCCTATTATTAATGTGTTTTCATAACAAATATGAAATTGCTTCATACATGAGCCCTATTGCAATGAGATGAGTTAATTTTTCTGGCTCTGCTGCTGTAGCCTTGATGTCGCTGACACACTGAATTATTCTTGCGGTTCAAAGGGCAACAGTTACCAAATGGCCTTTAACTGCTAAAAGTTATGCTGCAATTTTGTGTGTAGTGTTAGCTAAGAGTATTATTATTCTGTTAAACAACCCCTACTTTGTTGTTTAGTGAAGTCGGCGGACTATGCGCCTACTTTTGTTTAGTGAAGTTGGCGGACTATACGCTCTTAAAAAGTTGGAATCACGCTCATTTTTAATACTTGAGGACTACCTTCTCAAAAGATTTCAGAGAAGATCTAATGCAAAGGTTGAAAAGTGTGATCTAAATCTTAATGCTTGGGGTATTTTTGCCAAAGCATGTCACAGCCATGGGTGGGCAATAAATCTTGCAAGGAGGCCACATTTAAAGTGGAATGCTTCCCAATGGCCAAGCCAGCATGATAATCGCAACTTTGTATTTTTCATGTATTTAGAAATGGTTTGGTGTGATAGACAGACGGATGGGAGGGAGGGCGGGCGGACAGAGAGTTGTTGTTTACATGTTTTGAAATCAAGGTGGTCTCTGTTTTTCCTCTGTCTATATTTTGTTATCTCTTTCCCAGCCCCAGAGGCTTTAATGCAAGCCTTGGAGGACTTAGACTACCTAGCAGCACTGGATGACGATGGTAACCTATCAGAAGTGGGCATCATAATGTCAGAACTGCCGCTGGAGCCGCATCTGGCTAAAGCCCTGATAGCATCTTGCGAATATGACTGTGTTGATGAGCTGCTCACTATCGCTGCAATGCTGACAGGTCTGGAGCTAAAGTTAAACCAAAAGCTTAACATCTCTTCAACCATCATCCAATTTGAAATATAAATGGAAATCAGCCACTTTTGCAAGTTAATGGTCAATTCCTTGTCTTTTGTCAGCTCCTTCCTGCTTCTTGAGGCCGGAACCAAACAGAGAGGAGGCTGCCCTTGCTCATTGGCGACCTCTAATGCACAATGAAGGCGACCACATGTCTCTCATTAACGTTTACAATGCCTACATGGACCGTAAGTTCACATGCACCTAGTTTTTGGTTCGGGAAAGCCGATGGTGGAGTCTGTCTAAGTAAATTGAGTTAGTTGCATAGGGATTGTTAGATTGTAATTCACTATTATCAATACGTGTACCGTAATTTTCGGACTATAAGTCGCGGTTTTTTTTCATAGTTTGGGTGGGGGGGCGACTTATACTCAGGAGCGATTTATATACATATATATGGTTTTTTTTCACTTTTTTGGGCATTTTATGGCTGGTGCGACTTATACTCCGGTGCGACTTATAGTCCGAAAATTACGGTACACAGAATAAAATGCTGATAATATACAGCAGTTTAATTGGAAGAGCCTTGAACTTAGTCAGCAAATGCATTATTAATTGTGTGTGCTAAATGCAGATAATCAAGATGAGGCATGGTGCACGACACACTTCCTGAACCACGTGGCCCTGCAGCTGGCTGTGGTCATCAGGGCCGAGCTGCTGGAGGTCATGCAGCGAATTGAACTGCCTGTGTCACACCCTGCTTTTGGTTGCCAGGACAACTGCACAAATATCAAGAGGGCTCTCATCTCAGGCCTCTTCCTTAAAGTAAGATCCTGGTTTATTTGAGTTAATCCTTGAGACATTTGAACTACATATCCTGACACAATGATGTCAGTTCAGGATGGATCTGAAACACAGAACCGATATGGTGACAAATTCTTTTGCAATTTTGATGTTAAAAAAGATCAAAGTGTTGAGGTGCATGCTTGTGTAACATGGGGAAAAGCAATGTTTTTAGCTGGAATTAGATTTATAGACTCCAAACCTGATCTTCTGTAATGTTTAAGTACAATATAGTACTATTTATTAGTCCCTCCATTTTATTACAAAATAGTGACAAAGCCATGCCTAATATAAAAACATCCTGGTACCAAGGAACCCTGCTGAAGTAAGAAGAAGATCTTACCTCTATCTTGGGTGTTGGGCGGAACCCTGGTACGGTCAAAATGACAGCTTTTCAGGGGGAAAAAAACAACCATCTGGCTTGAGTTCCTAAATACCTTTTGATTCTATAGTTTGCAATCATACACCATGACACACTTGCAGTAACTCAACACCACCCAAAAAGTATGTTCAATTGCTAATGTAACTGAAGAAAATAGATAATTTGACATCTGTCATATATTAAAATGATGGGAGCAAAAGTCTATGCGTAACTAAAACAATGAGCCGAGTAACTCTGTGTATTGTGCAAATACTAAACTCCTCAGAGACTCTACCTCTACGGCTAACGACGGTCTATCAATGAATCATTTAATTATATTTTTAAGAAAACAAGCCAAATAAATGTTTCTAACCTTGATATTTTCACTTATTTTCTTTAAAAAACTTACAGTATTTATACATATCTACGTACATACAGTACATTCATTTGAAGTAATTGATTGGGGTTGTTTTCCTCCTTAGGTGGCTCACGATGTGGATGGTTCAGGTAACTACCTCCTGTTAACTCACCGCCACGTGGCTCACCTGCACCCTCTCTCGTCATACCTGTGTCGTCAGCCCTGTCCCGCCCCACCTGCCTGGGTTCTCTACCACGAATTCACTATCTCCTGTGACAACTGCATACGCATCATATCTGAGGTCCACCCACAGATGTAAGTCAAATAGTGCATTCAATACTTTAAGACGTCTTATTTAATATATACATAGTTCAATTAGCTTAAACACACAAAACTAGGCACTTTTTATTTAACAAGAGTATTTGAGACAGAAAGTACTTGCTATTACGTTTCTCAGTCAGGTTTTTTTTAAACCACGTAACAATTCTCAGGGTGTTTGTATTGGTTCCGTTTTAGTTTGCTACGTTAACAAATGGTTAAAGGCAAGTTAATACCAAGTGTAAATACTGAAATTGATTCAACTTTATTATTGTTATTATTATTATTATTATTATTACTATTGTGAGTATTATTAATTTATCCATCCATCCATCCATCCATCCATCCATCCATCCGTACCGCTTGTCCCCACGGGGGTCGCGGGCATGCTGGAGCCTATCCCAGCTGTCATCAGGCAGTAGGCGGGGGACACCCTGAACTGGTTGCCAACCAATCGTAGGGCACACAGTGATCATCATCATCATCGGCGGTCACTCGTAGTCGAGTATGACCGCGCACTAGGGGTGTAACGATTCATCGATACACATCGATTAATCGATATAATGCTCTACGATTTATTGGCATCGATGCTAAACGTAAACATCGATTTATATCGCCGTGTTTGACCTCGGACATTAGACGCGACTTTATTTTGAAATCCAGTTCATTGTTGCTTGCTTCCTCTTTCCGGGAGCAGTACGCGGCGTGTTGTGTTGTGAGCAGAGCAGGCACGTGAAAGGGGAGCCAACAACTACGCGGCTCCTGGGCTGGTGCTATGGCTAGTGTCCAAGAAGACGAGGAAATTCGCTCCCCTTTGGGCTTCAAGTCATTCGTTTGGAAGCACTTTGGATTCCAAAGAAAAGATGGCTCAACGGACAATTAAAATTATTGTAAATAAATAGTTCAGTAATGCACTTTAAAGTCAATGGTATTACAAAAAAAGAAAGAATATTCATTTTTCTTTACTTATATGAGAAAAAATATAGGAATTTGATAAAGTTCAGTGTTAAAATAAGCACTTTGTATACTACAATACTCTTGTAATTTCCTAAATAAAGAGTTTGCAGTACCTTGTTGATTTTGCGTATGAATTGTTATAAATCAGGATATTGTTCTATATTTTTTATTTAAAAAAAATATATAAAAATATCGATCGTGGAGCACTATATCGTGATGTATCGTGAATGAATCACAGCAGGCTTTAAGATATCGGCAAATATCGTATCGTGTTTCTTTGTATCGATATGATATCGTATCGTGACAAAACCCGCGATTTACACCCCTACCGCGCACTGCTCCCGGAAAGAGGAAGCAAGCAACAATGAACTGGATTTCAAAATAAAGTCGCGTCTAATGTCCGAGGTCAAAAACGGGCGATATAGATCGATGTTTACGTTTAGCATCGATGCCAACAAATCGTAGAGCATTATATCGATTAATCGATGTGTATCGATGAATCGTTACACCCCTAGTGGCTAGCATATTTCAAGTCCCTGTTGAAGTGTACTGCTTCAATAACGGTAATGCTACAAAAAGAGAGGATGGAGTTAGTTTATAAAAGCAGAGTCAGTCAGTCAGTGCTGCCAACTTAGTGATTTAGTCATTGAAGTTAACAACTTTTCCAATCCTCTTTTGATCATTTTAGAAAAATTAGAGAGATGGGAGGGGTTAGCCACGCGTCGGTTTATTAACTTGTAAGAATAAGACCGTATGAGCGGATTCATGTATTATGTGGATAAGCAAAGCCATGTATTTTGATAGCTCTTTTTATAAAGGTAAATTGTTGACCATTTAAAATAGAAGTGAATAAGAAGTGATGATGTGGCTGTTTTTTGTGCATTTTCAACTTCCATGATTCTATGTTGCATGCAGGCTTGTGGAGCTAACGCCTCAGTACTTCCTGGGAAACCTTCCCTCTAGTGATGGCAAGGAGCTGCTCATCAAGCTGAGACAGAATACACAGCCTTACGGTTACGAACGAGATGGAGTAATGGACGCTCGCAGCAGGACCCACAAAGAAACTGACACTGATGGAACGGGAGATGCTCAAAATCAGTCTGGCACTGAGCTCTGTGTTGTCCAATGAATACTACATGTGGGTAATGTAGTGATGTGCTTTATCTTAAACTGGGCGTTTATCATTTACTGGTACAGGAAAACACTAATAGATTTTAATGATAAGTTCTCTAATGATTTTGGAAGAATGCACACCTCGTGTCTTTGTCCTTATTGCAGTGTACCGTACTGTTAACTTATTTATAGAATTCTGTCAACTTTTAAAGAAACTCAACGTTATTTTACTTTTAATATTGATAGGGGATTTGTTTCTTTCCATTTGTTCTTCAGCATATATTCCATTTGGAGAGTCTTTGTAGAGAAAGGGAACCTGATAATATTTAAATTAACCATAGTCATTTCTCAGAATATGCAGTGTGTGGTAATGCACTTTCGCAAAAATGTCTCCAGACAAAATATATATATATATATATATATATATATATATATATATATATATTATTATTTTTTTTTTAATACTTCGATACTGTTTGTAGAGTCTTTGAGAATTCTACCTTGCTTTTTATCTGGCACTTTGGAAATAATGAAACACCTCTGTTTACAGACTCCTATTGAATTGGATGCATCTGTAGGTATTGCAGGGCTCCGGCAGATATTTAAGTCTTAAGATCATGTAAGTCATGACTCCAAAAATAAGGCCTGATTTTTAATGAAAATGTCTTAAATCATTCTTTCTTAAGAAGTGTTAACACATGGTCAGTAGAATTGTATGCTTGTAAATAGTCTCAAATCTAGATAGTTGTACTGTCACATCTTTTGGCAACATGGGACATTGGGTATATTGTCATATTTCAAACTGAAGAAAAAAACAAAGTCTTGAATTTTAACTTACCTTAAGCTGTGGAAACCTTGCTTTTTTTCCCCATGAAATACAGACGTACAGACAATAAACAGCACAAATACAATCAAACACAAATACAAATCTGTGTAGCTCCAGTTAAGCCACTCCACCCATTTTATTTGATGTTCTAAAAATATTTCTGAATTATTCCCTGAATGTATTGTTCAAGCCCCCTTTAGTCCTGGGAGAGACAAAAATCCTGGAACCATGCCTGCTTTTTCTCCTGATTTCATCACTTAGATTAGTGTTTCCAAACCATTGTGACGCATGTGGCACACTGGTGGGCCGTGAAAGATGTTCAGCTTTTCAGTGGGAAATTGTCCAATATTAATTATGGAGCGCATTGTAAACAGGAATACCAAACCACTGGTCAGTTAGCACAAGGCCTGGTCAGCTAATCGCTAATTGCTAATCGCGCGTGCTTGGCTAATCTGAAAATCTTGAAATTTCATGTTGTGTCGGTCTGATTGTGATGCGTCTGCACATATTCAGTTTATGTGTGCTGCTGTGTGCTTTTAATAACAGTGACGCTCTGACGGCCGTGGTGCGTTTGCAGACGACTGGAGAAACTGTATTGTGCATACCGTATTGGCCCGAATATAAGATGATGTTTTTTGCATTGCAATAAGACTGAAAACCTTTTGGTATGGCGCCGCTGTGAGTGGCAGCCTCCCAGCAGTGTTCTCTCTTTTCCTCTTTATTTCCTTCTTTTCTCCTTTTTCTTTCTATTTGTCCATTCGGCGATGCTGGTGCCTTCTACCGCACCTCGGTGTGTGCGGATCGCTTCGGATCAGATATTTTTTTCCCTGGGACCGGGATGGCTGCGCACATCGGTCAGGACCGGCGTGACTCTACGACGGCTTCCTGCTCATCCGGCCGGTGCTGACCGGGTCCCTCGCCTTGGCCTCGCAGCCGCGACCCCTGTGATAGAATGATAGATAATATGAATAGAAAGAGTCACTTTGAAATTAATTTGAATTCAGAGATATCAAGTGGAAACTCTGAGAGGAACATGATTAAACAACAAGGTAATTAAAACAAATACCTTATTTTCCGATATGAGATCAAAATGGTCCCACACAGCAGAAACCTTTCTTTTGACTTGGGGCCGCTCCATAATTTCTGATAACTTCGACGATGAACCGCAAAATATCAGATATTGTTTTAGCAGATCCATCCCGTTGACAATGCGCTACCTTTAACAGAGCTTTGGCACGCTTCCTCGACTGCTGCTCGTTTGGTCACGTGACTTTTTTAAAGCGATATGCGCACCGACACGGGGCTTTGGTCTATGAGCTCAACACATGCGCCGACGCATCGGTCTTGCTGAACCCATCACTACTCGTCCCTAGTCAAGCTTCTTGTAGTCTGTCTTTTGAGTTCCTCCAATAAACCCTGGTCCAAGCTCCATTTGGTCGCCTGCTCCATCCGCTCCAGGACAGAATAATCCGACCACTTCGGCGACCAGCGCCTGGACCATCCTCCTCTATCAGCTCCCGCCGCGACGCCCGATCTACATCCGTCGTTGGAGCTTGTTCCGGCGCCATGGGCTCCGCAGCCGCCATCGGACTTCGCTCCCGCGACGCCGGACCCTTGGCCGCCATCGGAGTGTTTCTGGCGCCAGCAGCTCCGCGGCCACCGTCGGACTCCGCTCCAGCGACACCGGCTCCGCGGCTGCCATCGGAGTCCCTCCCGGCGCCATCGGCTCCGCGGCCTCATCGGACTTCGTCCCCGCGACCCCGGACCCGCGGCCGCCATCGGAGTGCCTCCAGGCGCCATCAGACTCGCGGCCGCCATCGGGCTCCACCCCAGCGTCACAGGACCCGCGGACGTCGCCAGACTTCAAGCCAGCTGCGCCGGACCCGCGATCGTACCTGGCCCCACTCCCACTGCTGCGGCGCGTGGTTGCTCTTGCTGCTGCCACAGCTCCGCCTTCCGAATGCCGCCGATCACGGGCCGGACTTCCAAATGGCGCCGATTGCGGCTCTGACTTTCCGTATGCCGCCGATTGCGGTTCTGTCCCCCGAGTTGCCGCCAATTGCGGTTCTGTCCCCCGAGTTGCCGCCGATTGCGGTTCTGTCCCCCAAGTTGCCGCCGATTGTGGTTCTGTCCCCCGAGTTGCCGCCGATTGCGGTTTTGTCCCCCGAGTTGCCGCCGATTGCGGTTCTGTCCCCCGACTTGCCGCCGATTGCGGTTCTGTCCCCCAAGTTGCCACCGATTGCGGTTCTGTCTCCCGAGTTGCCGCTGATCGCGGTTCGGACTTTGCCACTTTGTGAGGTCAATTGGACTGGTGCGCTTCCCCCCCGCCACCCCGCTCGCCACGTGGGGGTTTCGGTTTTTTGGGACGTCGGGAGCCGTCCCTTGTCGGGGGGGTACTGTCACGACTCGTCCCCGGTTGCTGTATTGTGACTTTATGTTACCATGGTTTCTGTTCGCGTTCCCCCTCCCCTCCTGTGTTACCGCAATCCACAGTCACCTGCCTCTTGTTACTTGTTTTGTATTTAAGTCCTGTCTGCTCCTCACTCCCTGTCAGATCATTGATGTCTTCACGTCTGATGTCCTTTGTCTCTCGTCTCGTCTCGTCTAGTCTGTCGTCGTCGTTCTTGTCCTTTTGTTCAGTTATACTCGTCCCTAGTCGAGCTTCTTGTAGTCTGTCTTTTGAGTTCCTCCAATAAACCCTGAGAAAAATAACATGCTTTTTCTCTCGAATATATTGTTATAATCATTTGTTTCAGATGTAATCATTTTCTGTATAAAAATTAAATTTGGTGTTCAAAAAGTCTTTTTTTCAAACTTGAGTCTTGAAAAAGAGGGCGTCGTCTTATAATCAGGGTCGTCTTATATTCGGGCCAATACGGTATTTCACCAACATAAAGTACACAGTCAAGTCGTGACACCTTCATTGTGATGACCCCTCAGCTGCTGCCAAAACAGCAGAGCTAGTGTAAGAGTAAATGCAGTCATGTTGATTTTTATTTTTTTTATTTTATTAACAATCACTTTCAATAGTTTATTCCTTACTGTCACGACTCGTCCCCGGTTGCTGTATTGTGTCTTTATGTTACCATGGTTTCTGTTCGCGTTGCCCCTCCCCTCCTGTGTTACCTCAATCAATGTAACCACAGTAACCTGCCTCTTGTTACTTGTTTTGTATTTAAGTCCTGTCTGCTCCTCACTCCCTGTCAGATCATTGATGTCTTCACGTCTGATGTCCTTTGTCTCTCGTCTCGTCTGTCGTCGTCGTTCTTGTCCTTTTGTTCAGTTATACTCGTCCCTAGTCGAGCTTCTTGTAGTCTGTCTTTTGAGTTCCTCCAATAAACCCTGGTCCAAGCTGCATTTGGTCGCCTGCTCCATTCGCTCCGTGACACTTACACTGTTGAAAACTCCCTTTTATAAAAAAAAAGAAATAAAATTTTATTTATTTATTTATTTTATTCAATTATTCAACTTTCTCCATATATAGAAATAGGACTTTGTTTATATCGCACTTTCACAACGCCTTTTGTCATAACATACACTACCTTTCAAAAGTTTGGGGTCACAAAATTGTTTGGGTGACCCCAAACTTTTGAACGGTAGTGTATATATTTATTTAGATAATTATTTATAGATTATATATATAATCTTCTGTGTAAAAAATCTTATAATATATATGTATACTTATATTCATAGATTATATATAATCTTATACAAATATAAGATATAATTTATAATATTTAATTCATAATATTTTATTATAATAATATTTACACTACCGTTCAAAAGTTTGGGGTCACCCAAACAATTTTGTGACCCCAAACTTTTGAACGGTAGTGTAACTAATTTTAATATAGAACCTGATGTAACTCCATGTAACCTTGGTGGTCGTGTGCTTTGAGATTTTTTCCATTGAAAAGATGTGCTGTGGATGAAGAAAGGTTGGGAAACACTGACTTAGATGTAGTTTGGAGCATCTGTGTTGAAAATGTGAGATCTCCTCTTGACAGACTCAAGGCCTTTAGAGGCACAATAACTTGAAGTCAAATCAACAATTAAGAATCATTTAAGCTATGTCAAAATCTTTTTACGTTTACACAGGGTGCTGTTGTGATTTGCAAATGTAAACTATAATGATGTCCATATTTATATATACTACATGTATAGCATAGGCTATATATATTTTCATTATTTTTTCAAATTGAAAATATTTCAAAACTGGATGTCATTTGTTCTTAATGGTGAAGAAATTGTCACAACACACGTTTACCTTCAGTTTTATTGTAGTTAGTGTACACATCATATCACATGTTCAAGTTACTTCCGCTCCACTTGAGTCATCTGTGTGTAGTTCAGTCTGACATGACTTTCTTTTTCTTCTTCAACTCCATCTCAGTTTGCATGCGCATGGACTAAAGGTAGACAGAGAAATGCCATATTAATAAGTGACAAAACAATTATTGGTTGTGACCAAAAAACAAGAATTTTCTCACGCAACAATGAGACTACAGTAAATCAATTGTAAATATGTATTGTACTATAAATTGCATGAATGCACACAACCTAGTGAATACTTTTTGGATTCCCTTTCTGCCAACATTGAGTAGTTTAGTAGTGTGAGGGCCCTGAGGCACTGTATGGGGTGATGGAATGGAGTGATAACAATTCCAAAGGGCCCATGACTAACACGAATGCAAGAGTGCCCAAAGCTACACTACCGTTCAAAAGTTTGGGGTCACAAAATTGTTTGGGTGACTCCAAACTTTTGAACGGTAGTGTAAATATTATTATAATAAAATATTATGAATTAAATATTATAAATTATATCTTATATTTGTATAAGATTATATATAATCTATGAATATAAGTATACATATATATTATAAGATTTTTTACACAGAAGATTATATATATAATCTATAAATAATTATCTAAATAAATATATACACTACCGTTCAAAAGTTTGGGGTCACCCAAACAATTTTGTGACCCCAAACTTTTGAACGGTAGTGTATGCTTTTATTTTTTTACCATAGCACATTTTTCAACTGTCCATAGCCCTCTATACACCCACAGTAAAAATAGTGTTACCGAACTTAAACCATAAACCATGTCCACCAGAGTCTCTTGCCATTGTACCAACTCCTACTGTATCACTGTACCTCCAATTCTTTGGTGATAGTATGGTTGGGCCCGTGGGTGACCATTAGAATGCCATATGCTTTGCAGATCATGTTGTGTCCCAGCTCAGTTTGCCCCGACTGCCAATGCATGACACCTGCACGCATGTTGGCTAAGCCCAGTAGCGCGTTGTTGTGGGGATATAACTTCCTGTTGGTAAACATAGTTCATTCAGTTTGAGTTCAACAGTAAGAGACAATACTGTGGTGTTGTGATATGTAGTAGATAGTGAGGCATGCCTTACGTGTATCCATCCACCATCCTCTGAGCGTACACTGCAGCCTCAGAGAACAAGCGCTGGTATGAAAGCACCTCGCTGGCTACACTGAGCACACGCAGTTTGTACAGATGAGTGTCAGCCAAGACGTTCTCCTGCTTATCCAAACACTCAGCACACAGCTTCACCACCTAAGAGCAGAAGAGGCCATCATCACACAGCTTCACCACCTAAGAGCAGAAGAGGCCACTTTGGGCGAAGCCCTGTTGGACGTGGCCATATTGGCGAATCAGAAAAAGAAGGCAGGCTCTCATGTTCTGATCATTGCCTTTCAAACTTTTTTTTTTACAACCCTGTTCCCATAAGCCATTTGTCCCTCAGCCTGTCAGTTAGTAGCCTCATTGTTTCCACCTGCTCCCAACTCTTTGTAACCTGCTCTATAGTTCTCTAAAGCCTTTATTTACCAACATGTTCTCAGACCCTGCCTGCTACCTTGATGTCCGTCTCTTTCTGCTGCCTTATAGATAGTATTTAAGTCTCTCTCTGCCTTCTCAGTTTCCTTGTAAATTGGAAAATGGATTTGGATTGTTGATGCTTTATGATATTTTTGTTGATAATGGATTCCCATTATTGGCTTTGGGCCTGGCTTAGATTTGGATTGCAGACCTCTGCCTCTCCCTTCCGGTCAGTCATCATAAGCACCAAGTAACTCAATATTTACTTGTCTGCTTTCGTCCCTGTTCCATTCCATCTGCTTTCCTCAATCTGTGCCTTTTTGCCTCATCACCCTGTGCCCCATGTCTCCAGGGCGCTTACTAAAACCAATTCTTGTGAGTAAAACTAATTTGGACAATAGGCATCTTGTCACTGGATTCCTTTTAGACGCTCCATCCAGCATTTGCCATTGCAACTCGTTTGTCAATTAAAGACACCCACTTGTGTTGTGGTGTTGAGTCGTACATTTGAGTCTAAACTGGTGATATAACAGTAGCAGAATCAGAGACAAAATGATCATACCTCATGGAAATCTTTCTCAGAACGGCATTTCTCGATCTTGTCCAGACAGTCTTCACTGAAGGCAGTCACCTCTTTCAGCTTCTCAGCAGATGGCTATGAGGGATACATAAGCAGGTGCCACATGTATTTGACGGGACTCCTAGTGTGTTCAATCAAAGTACAAGAATCCAATATGCCCCTGCCCCATCTCACTTTGCCCTCTGCAGCAGCCATCATAAGGTCATCCTTGAGTTGTTGGCTGCAGTGTTGGCACATGCACTCAAAGTGGTAACGCTCCATCAGCTTCTTCTTGCGGTCACCAGACAGGTTTAAGAAGTCGATGTAGCTGACAGTCAATTCTTGACCCTCAGGGATTTTTCCTAAAGCTCGCAACTCAACCCTGACAAACAGGACCGAACTACTGCATTTAATGTGTCTAAGAGGCAAAATGACAAAAGCATTTGATCATGTTTATCCAAACCGTGGGGGTTATGTGTTCATTATTTGGGTTTTGTTTGTAACTTCTGCCAAGAGTGAGAGCTTTCACTTTTCCATCGGTTTCAGTGAATATCTCAACAAAAGTGTGTATAGGGTGATTTATTTCACTTGTCTAAATTTTTATAGTCACTATGGGAATTCTTCCCTGTCCAAAAATGTATATGGTGGAGTCCATCTGAGAAGGTTGCCCTGAATGACACGGCGTTTGTTTATCCTTTGCTGTAGTTCTGATTACACGTATTTGATACGGCTTCCATTGTTTGATTTCTACTGCTTCTTTTTGAGGTGCAACAAATAATCGATTTATTGACAACTATTTTTGTCTATTTTCCAACATGCGACGCACAAAAATTATTCATTTGTTTTTTGCATTATCAATTTGAAGTATGTTCTTATTTTTGGGTAAAGGGATGACAGTAAAACATTTAAAATCAATAAAATGATCAACAGAATAATCTGTTATGGAAATAATCATTAATTGCAGTTTGTTTCAATTATGAAATACATACCTCCTCTGAGAATGGAGAGCAGAGCTCACAGCATTTTGGCTGCAAAAGAAAGCTGCAAATGAAATGCTTATACGGGATGCTCCAAGCAGCCTTAATTAGAATCTAAATCAGCTACGCTTAAATGTGAAGCAAGTGCTACATACTTGCCATGGTTGAGGACAACAGAGCAGTTGGGCAAACAGTCATGGTTGACCAGACACAGGTTGGGGAAAAGCCCCAGACCGACAGCTTGCAAGCCGTTCTGGTCCCTCATGGTGAATCCATTACACATAATCTGCACAAACAAAAAGGAAACATGTCAAGATGAACGTGGTGGTACCACCACAGTTAAAAGTAATAAATCTTTTTGTTCAACATTACAATGCCAAAGATGTGCGAGATGTAGTCAAATGAGTGCTGTTTGCTTCCATGGGACCAATATTTCAGGAAACTCTGAACATTGAGCTCGAGCTGTTTAAGGTTCTTCTCTGGCAGGTCAGGCACGTGGTCCTCCAGCTGTTCGACTGAGAGCAACTGACTGTCTGAAACAATGCCTGTATCCTTGTGAAGGCGCCACAGCACTCGAGCTGCAAGACTGCAGGTGAAATAAAAGCAGGAGGAGAACATTTTAAATTATATGGGGGAAAAAAACGAAATCAAAAACACTTGTTTTATTCTGCATCTGGTCTATGTTAAGACAAACAGCCTGTTGTCGTCTTGAAAGGCAAACATAATTTGACAACACCTACTGCACAGAAGTGCTCTATTCTGCAACACGACAAGCCAAACAATAAATATTTTTGCAATTCTCGTGCAGCCTCAGTCCATGGCATCTTGAGTGACTCTTTGCCACTCATTTGGAACCACATCCAGAACATGATGACAGAGATCGGGGGGGATCGGCAAAGCATTTTTACATGATAACAATACGATATTCAAATTTAAATGATTTCCTTTTCCCTCCTATCGTCCTCAAATATAATCACAAATTTGGTCCTTGAGGTCAATTTGACCCGAGGCACATTTACCTACAGAAAATAATTTTAAGAATTTTGTTGCCCAACTTTGTGTGAAAGGCACTTTGTTTATTCGTTGAATACATAAATAACCCCATGAAAATCAGTGAGCTGGCCTCTGGCGTCACCATCAGGTCAAATCTTTAAATTACAATTAATTTAAGTTTTCATGCAAATCTTCTCAAATTTACTTCTCAACATTAATGACCACAAGTCTGGTTATGCTGATGATGGAATATGACCTATGGATATGACCTTTTTTTTTTTTTAAATCCAATTTTGTAATATATTTGTGGCTAGTTACTGTCACATATCACTCACCCATCCTCTTTTCGTTATCCGGGCTTGGGACCGGCTGCCCATATTTTTATGCTATGCTGGTTTACTGCTAGGCATATATTGTCAGAATGGACAGCGCCCACGAATCGCAACTAAGCACTCATCAACAGTTTATATACGGATTATAAAGTAGGGGTAATTGCAGCACCCACTTGTCCCACACATCCCTTACTGCCGCAAGTTTGTCATGTTCTCGTCGGCCCCGCCTTGTTTGTTTGTCATCAAATCGTATGGGACAAAACTTGGAATGTCTTCAGAGACATGAAGGCTGGAAATATTGCTCTTCTAGTCACAGCATCCCAAAGGCTTGCTGTTGCTTCACCTTTTGATTGGTAAACCCCAGCCAAAATTAGTAAACCAATGTAGGCTTCCAAGTCAGCTTCATCCAAGTCTTTCCAACTGTCCTTATACACTCGCTTCACCTCTAAATTTGTCATCCCAAGAACAATATTTCTGAATGATGGTGTCGCGAAGAGCTCGAATGATGACTTGATGTCATCAACATGGCTGCCTCCATATCTGGTGGGTCCTGGAACCATTTTGATAACGTTGGGAGCACCAAGTCTACCCTGCTGATTCAGTGGGGAAACTGACCAGATTATCTTTCAGTTTTTAGAAATAAATATGATTTTGCAGGAACCATCAATGTCCTTGTGGAATACCCCACCCTCCACAGTGCGTGAAAAAATCAGTTTTACTTTAGCAAGTGTGAGTACAGTAGGTCTCTCTCTCACACACACACACGCACACACACGCACACACGCGCACGCACACACACACACCTTCATACCGATGGTGCGGGAAATCTCAAAGTTCTTGTGGTAATTGAAAAATAAAATACACAAAAATAAATAAATATAATACAATAAATACAATGTATCAACTCAAATGTATCAAATTTGCACCTGCAGCTGTGGGAATGTTAGGTCACATACACTGACAGATACATTTTAACAGCTTTAACCGCTTGAGGGCGACCAATGCGTGCAATATGTATTCAGTACAGTGAAAAAATATCATCATAAAAAAATTTTGCTCGGTCAACTGTCCCCATCAATTTAGGAAAAATTATGAAATATGAAGCAAAAAAAAAGTCAACTACTATTTTTTGAATGCTAAACATTGAATGGCGTCAACTTGACCCCCTAGGACAATAGGAGGGCTAAGAAACAGGATTGATATCTCACTCTGTCCTCTATGAGCCCTGATCAACATTCCTGTTGAACATATAGTATGGAGAGAGCTGACACATGTCATCTGAAGACAGTTTCCTTCCAAGTTGGAGCAGTTTGGTCATGAAGGGTGGGACAAAATACCTGTTGAAAGGTCCAGAGGTCTTAGTGACAAAACTTAAAAAAAATAATTGTAGTAATTGCCTCAAATAGATAATTGTGCACTGTTCTCAGTGCATTCAATCCGGATCAGCTGGATTGATAGGTTTTTGGCCTCTCGGTGAAGCAAGCTTCAGTTCATGCGCATATGCTAGCTCAGACAGCGTGCTTGCTTATTCCAGTGATTTTCTGTTGCAGCTCTTTTTTTTTTTTAATGATCGACTGATGAGATGAACATTTAAGCATCTATTTAGGAGTTGTGCATTTGGATTCAAGCCTGGTTTGCTCGTGACATAGTGAAAGGAAAAATGTAGTCGCAATAAATCCCACGTTCTCTCATTCTAAATGTGGGCTGGATGCTTACCGAACATTTTCATTGGGTGCCTTGCCAATCTTCTTTATGGCTGCACATTCCCTCTTGTGTTCATCCCAGCATGCAACCTGACAAGTGCGGTTGCAGTAAAAGGCAAACTGGCATTGGGCGCAGCGATGTAGACTGGCCTGCTGACGGAAACAGCTATGGCACACCTGCATGAACAGACTGAGAGAGAGTAGAATAAGCATCAAAGACACATTGCCCTGTCGAAAATCCCCATTTAGTATATAAATCTTTAGATTACACTGGTAAACAGCAAATTCTAGGTCTATATGTCTATAGTATGTGGTATATATGCATTCTTTACGCAAATTTAGAAAAGTTTATTTTTTTTCCAATACATCACGTTTTTGAGATATCGTTTTTAAAGATGGACCTAAACAAGCTTGTACAATAAAGACTTTACCATTCCATGTAATTTATAGCTGTTATATTTGAGAAAAAAAAAACTTCTGTTGCTGAACCGAACCCTTAATTCAAAAATATTACATTTATCACATTTGTATACAATACATTACGCATATTAGTGTCATTTGTAAGTAATGATCTAATTACATTTGTGTTCATTCAAATGAAAAAGTTGAATCCAAGTTTCTTTTCTCAGAACTGCAATTTGTGATGAATGATGTTGATTGTATGGCATATAAGCTCACACATTTGTGTTGATGTGGCTGTGTAATGAAATATGTACAGTGTTATTCAACATAACAACACTAATTGTTTGCACAAAGTCTTTTCATCCACTCACATTTTATTGATACTGAACTAAAAATGTAATTATATTTTAAAACTCAGAAAACACGCTTACATTGACACTGTATTACGTAGACCAGGTGTTTAAATAGTAGTCAGGCTTTTTTTAGAACCATAAGACTCTATTTTTCCCGTGAGCAATTAGTATTCAAAGGTCTTGCAATTAATACAAACAAGTCCAAAATGAAGTCATGTCAAAGGACATCGTGTCAGACACTGTATCTGGTTTTACTGGTGTCATTGCAGTCGGAGCATTTAGAAATGAGCTCACCCAGACAAGGCTGGTGGAAGCACCTGTCGTCAAAAGAACAAGCTCACTGAGAAACGATGGTTGTCTTCTGTCTAATAGAACAATAATAGGATCCTCTTACCTGTCAAAGACAACAGCAGCAAAGCTGGGCTCTGCAAAGACCACCTCCCCAGTGCTGAGGTCTCTGCTGGCTCTAAGGCCGCGACCTTTCTGCCCAGCATCAAACAGCTCGACACTATCCATGTTCCCCACCGTCATTGTGCAGGCTGAACAAAACAACAGAAGAAAACAGGAGCAGAAGGAGGAACGGGTAGGGACCTCGGAAAGCTACAGGGAAGTGCTAAGTTCTAAGGAACGTTAAGGGGCGCTGGCTCCTTGGCCCGACCCCTGCCACAGCCAAAAATACATTCACCTCCTCAAAGTAGCACATGTCCCAAGTTCAGGCTGGAAGACTTGCAGAGGAAGGTGAGAGGGTCCGAAGTGCCAAGGTGGGAGTCGTTCCCTTGTTAGGTTGCCTCCCACTTATTTATTTTAGTCTGTGGCAGCTGTCGCCTTCCATCACAGGCACAAGTGAGTGAAACGGGCAAACTTGTTTTTACTGGATGTGGGGTAAACAAACACTAAGTAAGTAAGAAGTACTGTGGAGAAAGGATTGATGGAAAGTGACAATGACCACCAATTCCTTTCATACCATTTTGAGCTAATACAGTAATCCCTCGTTTATCGCGGATAATTGGTTCCGAGACCACCATAGGTGAAAATCCGCGAAGTAGTGTCACCCTCTCATTTTTAACATACATGCATCTTTTTGTGTATCAATAAATGTATATGAAACCATATGTGCATATTTTATCATTAGAACATTAAATGATAGTTTCAAACATGTAAATACTATATTAATAGTATTAATGATTTACAGAAATAATGTATGAATAATATAAATATAAATATGATACGTGTGTAACATGTAGATTTAGCTAAAGTATACTTACTGTAAATGTTTTTAGAACTCTTATTATTATAACAACTTTTTTATAACAAGTGTACATACTGTAAATACTATGTTTTTAGCACTCTTATTATTATAACAATTTTTTTATAACAATTGTTATAAAACGTACAATACTGAAAATATGTTTTTAGAACAACTTTTTTATAACAAGGTACAAGTGTGCGTACTACAATTGTGTGGGAACTCCCTGCCTTCTGCTGGCGTGCGGTCAACTTTCGTGCCATAATTCCTCAATTTAGAATTTTGATTTTGAATTTGTGATTTTCTTTGGGGGGGCGAGTCCGTGATGTACTGAAGCCGTGATAAATGAGGGATTACTGTGTTGCTAAATTGTTCTTCACATGAACCATCAATAAAATGAACTGGGGGGGATAGTTTAACTATTTTCATGTCCTTTCGTACATCTACTATATGTACCACTTCTCCCCACGAGGGAGCGCAAGCGTGCTGGAGCCTTTCCCAGCCGTCATGGGGCAGTAGGCGGGGTACACTGAACTGGTTGCCACAGAGTCGAACAACCATCCACGCACGCACTCACTCACGCATATGGGCAATTTGGAGTGCTCAATTGGTCTACCAAACACATTTTTGGGATGTGGGAGGACAGAGGCGTGGCCAAGCCGGGGCGAGCCGGGGCGGCGCCCCGGTTAGGACTCCCTGCGCCCCGGTTGAAAAAAATCGAGCTTTTTCGATTCTTCATTTTCATGCCGTTTTTTTCTTTCGGTCTTGCGCGAATGTGCTTATTCTATGTGCGCGATGTTATCCATTCACCATTTGCCTCCCGGACCCGGATGTTGTTTTAGCGATCAGCGAACGGCGTGGGTGATGTTCGATTTTTTTTCCTGTGGGCGTGCGCCCCTACTGGAAAAATTCCTGGCTACGCCTCTGTGGGAGGAGACCGGAGAACTCGGAGAAAACTCACGCAGACACGGGGAGAACAAACTCCACACAGGAAGTGCCGGAAGTGGGATCAAATCCACACCCTCCGAACTGTAAGGCAGACGTGCTAACCAGTGCTTTACTGTGCCGCCCACTATTTTCATGTATTTAATTTTTTAAATTGTGAAATATTTTGAATTTTTATATTTTATTTTTACAAGTTACCTAATAGTGACATGGGTTCTTTAAAAAAAATAAAATAAAAAAATAAATAAAATACAGTGCCTTGCGAAAGTATTCGGCCCCCTTGAACCTTTCAACATTTCGCCACATTTCAGGCTTCAAACATAAAGATATAAAAAATTTTTGTCAAGAATCAACAACAAGTGGGACACAATCGTGAAGTGGAACGAAATTTATTGGATAATTTAAACTTTTTTAACAAATAAAAAACTGAAAAGTGGGGCGTGCAATATTATTCGGCCCCCTTGCGCTAATACTTTGTAGCGCCACCTTTTGCTGCAATTACAGCTGCAAGTCGCTTGGGGTATGTCTCTATCAGTTTTGCACATCGAGAGACTGGAATTCTTGCCCATTCTTCCTTGCAAAACAGCTCGAGCTCAGTGAGGTTGGATGGAGAGCGTTTGTGAACAGCAGTCTTCAGCTCTTTCCACAGATTCTCGATTGGATTCAGGTCTAGACTTTGACTTGGCCATTCTAACACCTGGATACGTCTATTTGTGAACCATTCCATTGTAGATTTGGCTTTATGTTTTGGATCATTGTCCTGTTGGAAGATAAATCTCCGTCCCAGTCTCAGGTCTTTTGCAGACTCCAACAGGTTTTCTTCCAGAATGGTCCTGTATTTGGCTCCATCCATCTTCCCATCAATTTTAGCCATCTTCCCTGTCCCTGCTGAAGAAAAGCAGGCCCAAACCATGATGCTGCCACCACCATGTTTGACAGTGGGGATGGTGTGTTCAGGGTGATGAGCTGTGTTGCTTTTACGCCAAACATATCGTTTTGCATTGTGGCCAAAAAGTTCGATTTTGGTTTCATCTGACCAGAGCACCTTCTTCCACATGTTTGGTGTGTCTCCCAGGTGGCTTGTGGCAAACTTTAAACGAGACTTTTTATGGATATCTTTGAGAAATGGCTTTCTTCTTGCCACTCTTCCATAAAGGCCAGATTTGTGCAGTGCACGACTGATTGTTGTCCTATGGACAGACTCTCCCACCTCAGCTGTAGTTATCTGCAGTTCATCCAGAGTGATCATGGGCCTCTTGGCTGCATCTCTGATCAGTCTTCTCCTTGTTTGAGATGAAAGTTTGGAGGGACGGCCGGGTCTTGGTAGATTTGCAGTGGTCTGATACTCCTTCCATTTCAATATAATTGCTTGCACAGTGCTCCTTGAGATGTTTAAAGCTTGGGAAGTCTTTTTGTATCCAAATCCGGCTTTAAACTTCTCCACAACAGTATCTCCAACCTGTCTGGTGTGTTCCTTTGTCTTCATGGTTCTCTCTGCACTTTAAACATAACCCTGAGACTATCAAAGAGCATGTGCATTTATACGGAGACTTGATTACACAGAGGTGCATTCTATTTATCATCATCAGTCATTTAGGACAACATTGGATCATTCAAAGATCCTCACTGAACTTCTGGAGTGAGTTTGCTGCACTGAAAGTAAAGGGGCCGAATAATATTGCACGCCCCACTTTTCAGTTTTTTATTTGTTAAAAAAGTTTAAATTAGCCAATAAATTTCGTTCCACTTCACGATTGTGTCCCACTTGTTGATTCTTGACAAAAAATTAAAATTTTGTATCTTTATGTTTGAAGCCTGAAATGTGGCGAAATGTTGAAAGGTTCAAGGGGGCCGAATACTTTCGCAAGGCACTACTCAAAATAATTAATGGAACACTTTGAAAACACATCAGATTTCAATGGTGACAACAAAAATGTTGGATATCTATACTGATATGGACATTTTAATGTCTCAGGAACAAAAGGATGCCACATCTTTTGATGGAAATAAAAGTTTTCAGCCTACAGAGGGCTCAGTATATACCGTAATTTTCGGACTATAAATCGCGGTTTTTTTCATAGTTTGGGTGGGGGGGGGCGACTTATAATAAGGAGCGACTTATGTGTTTTTTTTTCAAAAATTTAAAAAAAAAAAAAAAAGTGAAACCGCGATAAACGAACCGGGATGTAGCAAGGGATTACTGTAATTTGAATTTCAAGTGACGTCAGCAGCGCGACGCGGCGTGGCGCGGCGGTTGTTTACAAAAAGAACAAAGATTGATCACGGGATGACGAAGATGACGAAGGGCCCCACGTACTATTGGCATCATTAGCGGCTTTGTTTCTAAGTGACACGGAGGACGAAGAGTTTGAAGGATTTAAGGATTTGGAGTGACACAGAAGGTTTGAAAAACTATTATGGCTTTTACGCACGCCCGGTCCTACTCTACGGAGCTCTCTTTCACCTCCGTGGATTGAAGTCGGGGGTCGGCGCTCGGCCGGGTGGCTGTCCGGGGACGGTGGATTGGGCTCGGACATGGCTTTTACGCACGCCCGGTCCTACTCTACTGAGACTTGGTTGACTGTCAACATTCCGGACTCTGCTGTGCATCTGGAGCGGCTAGCGTGCTATCGGGCGGACCGGGCCATTGTAAAAGGGGGAAAATCGCGAGGAGGTGGAATATGCGTCTACATCCGTGACGAATGGTGCCGGGACTCTGTAGTGGTATGCAAGCACTGCTCGCCACTGGCGGAGTTTGTGATCATTAAGTGCCATCCTTTTTACCTGCCGAGGGAATTTACTGCGATTCTGCTAGTCGCGGTATACATCCCGCCTTCCAACATCGAAGGCGACAGGATCGCGGCTCTTAGTCAACTGTACCAGGCTGTCAGTGAACAACAGACGGCGCACCCTGACGGTTTCACCATCTTCGCTGGGGATTTTAATCATGCTAACCTGAAGTCCGTTTTTCCGAGGCTTCACCAGCATGATCATTTTCCAACACGTGGTGACAGCTTCGTGGACCTGGTCTACTCTACACATAAAGGAGCTTTCAAAGTCGCCCCCCTCCCCCATCTTGGACTTTCTGACCATCTCACTGTTATGCTTTTGCCCGCATACAGACAAATGGTGAAAGCATCCAGGCCGGTTCGCAAGCGGGTAAGGGTGTAGCCTGAGGGTGCCTCTGATGCGCTTCGAGACTACTTTGGCACTACTGACTGGGAAATGTTTAAGCAGGTGGCCACTTGCAACGATCGGACGGACATAGAGGAGTATACTGACTCTGTTTCCTCTTACATCACGAAGTGCATTGATGATGTGACCCACTCGAAATTCATCGTCACTCGGGCTAACTGGAAGCCATGGCTGTCCTCAGGCTGCTGAGGGCCAGGGACAAAGCCTTCAGAGCGGGGGATGAGGCTGGCTTGAGGACAGCGAGGGCCGACCTGTCCCGGGGCATCAAGGAAGCGAAAAGGGCGTTCTCTTGCAAGATTACCGCCCACTTCAAGGACAGCAGGGACGCACAGAGCCTTTGGCAGGGCATTCAGACCATCACGGACTACAAGCCCGCGCCGCAGAGCTGTGAGGGCGACGTCCGTCTGCTCAACGATCTTAACCGCTTCTTTGCTCGCTTCGACACTCAGAACAGCACTTGCCCGCTGAAGACCCCTCCCCCTCCACACGAGCAGCCCCTGTGCCTCTCTGCCGATAGCGTGAGGAGGGCGCTTGCCGCTATCAACACCCGTAAGGCGGCGGGCCCTGACAACATCCCAGGTCGAGCGCTGAAGGACTGCGCTGGGGAGCTGACGGGTGTCTTCACGGACATCTTTAACATTTCCCTGCAGCAGGCCATCGTCCCTTCGTGTTTCAAGGCTGCCACCATCGTACCTGTGCCGAAGAAACCTGCTCCGTCCTGCTTCAATGACTACCGCCCCGTGGCACTGACGCCCATCATCATGAAGTGCTTTGAGCGGCTTGTCATGGAGCACATCAGATCCATTCTCCCCCCCACCATAGACCCCTTCCAGTTTGCGTACCGAGCCAAACGGTCCTCTGAGGATGCCATCTGCTCTGCCCTCCACTCGGCCCTCACCCACCTGGAGAGAAGGGACTCGTATGTGAGATTGCTGTTTGTGGACTTCAATTCTGCCTTCAACACCATTGTGCCACAACGACTCATCTGCAAACTCGACAAGCTGGGCCTCAGTACCTACCTCTGCAACTGGCTACTGGACTTCCTCTGTCAGAGGCCTCAGATGGTACGTGTTGGCGACAAAATCTCCGCCAGCATCACGCTGAGCACAAGGGCCCCCCAAGGCTGCGTGCTCAGTCCGCTGCTCTTCACCCTGCTGACGCATGACTCCACTGCAACCTACAGCAACAACCGCATAGTGAAATTTGCTGACGACACGACTCTGGTGGGTCTCATCACCAAGGGCGACGAGACTCAATACAGGTTGGAGGTCGACCTTCTGACCACGTGGTGTAGGGACAACAACCTCCTGCTGAGCGTCAACAAGACCAAGGAGATTGTTGTTGACTTCCGGAAGGGTCACACCCTACACCTGCCGCTGACCATCGACGGTGCTGTGGTGGAGAGAGTGAGCAGCACCAGATTCCTGGGGGTGCACATCAGTGAGGATCTCTCCTGGTCCACCAACACCGCATCACTGGCGAAGAAAGCTCAGCGCCGCCTGTACTTCCTGCGGAAACTCAGGCGAGCAAGTGCTCCTCCGGCCGTCATGACTACATTCTACCGTGGCACCATTGAGAGCGTCCTCTCCAGTTGTATCGCTGTTTGGGGTGGTAGCTGCACTGAATACAACATGAAGGCCCTGCAGCGCATAGTGAACACGGCTGGTAAGATTATTGGTGCTTCACTCCCCTCCCTGAAGGACATTTACACCTCCCATCTCACCCGCAAGGCGACCACGGTTGTGAGTGATGTGAGTCACCCCGCTCACTCTTTGTTTGATCTTCTGCCCTCTGGGAAGAGGTACAGGAGCCTGCGCTCCCGCACAACCAGACTCACCAACAGCTTCATACTCCAGGCTGTTAGGATCCTGAACTCTCTCCCCCCTTCTGCGTAGCGTCCTGTACTTTTGCGCTATATTCTGACTGTCTGCTGTATGCACACTTGCTCCATTTTTGCTCCTCTTATTTATTATGTTATTTGTTTATTTATTATTTATTCACCACTCTTATTTATTCATTGTTTGTGCCTTCTTGTTTTTATTTTTTTGTGTTTACTTGTATGTATATTGTGTACTATGTCTTGTCACCGTGGGATAGTGGGAACGTAATTTCGATTTCTTTGTGTGTCTTGGCATGTGAAGAAATTGACAATAAAGCAGACTTTGACTTTGACTTTGAGCTCTCTTTCACCTCCGTGGATGGAAGTCGAGGGCCGGCGCTCGGCCGGGTGGCTGTCCGGGGACAGTGGATGGGGCTCGGTCATGGCTTTTACGCACGCCCGGTCCTATTCTATGGATCTCTCTTCCACCTCTGTGGCTGGAAGTCCACGCCGCCACACGCCTGGAAGTTTGTTTTGTTAAATAAAGAACCGTTTACCAAACCCACGTCTTTCCTTGCACTTTGTTAACGCGACAATATAGTGTACAGCTGGTTGAGTGCTAATTTACACCACACTACATTCTTTAGCTAATCAGCGTTGCTACAGACACAATCTCCCCTCCCTTTAGTGTAGCAACGCCTCTGTAACCAGGGCAACCAAAACATTAAATAACCGTAGCAGGGCTGTGGACAGTATTGATGAAAATAAAATTGAACGTATTTTTTTTATTGTCGGACTCGGTGGACTCGGTCAAAATCTGCACCTGAGTCCGAGTCCGGCAAAAATGACCGTGTCCGACCGAGTCCGAGTCCCCGAGTCCGAGTCCACACCCCTGGTTATACACTAGATCTGTGGAATAACGACGAGGCTGACGTCAGGAAGCGAAAAGGGCGTTCTTGACAAAGGACGAGGAATTTGATCGATGGATTTAATGATTTAGAGTGCACAGATGGTTTGATAATAATATTGCTTATATAATAGTTATTTGATATCTAATTTATATATCGTTATATGGGCCTGTGGAATATTTTGAAGTGTAAGCGCCGTCAGCGGCGCGCACCCATTGTTGACAAAGGACGATCGATGGATTTAATGAATTGGAGTGACACAGATGGTTTTATAAACGTGTTATTTATGTAATAGTTTTTTTTTAATAACTCTGAATGTGACGTCAGGCCCGTTCTCAGCTCTTTGTTTGTGTTTATGTCACGTTAGCATACCTATCGTTTAGCCTGTTGTTGCTCGTTCATGTCTGTTCTTGGTGTTGGATTTTGTCGAATAAATTGCCCCCCAAAATGCGACTTATACTCCGGAGCGACTTATATGTTTTTTTTCACTTTTTTGGGCATTTTATGGCTGATGCGACTTGTACACCGGAGCGACTTTTAGTCCGAAAATTACGGTAGACACCCCAAAAATCAAAGCGAAAAAATGATGAGGCAGGCTCGTCCATTTTGCCTAAATTCAATTTCTGCAACTCAAAATTCTTTTCAATATCTTGTGTGGCCCCCACGAGCTTGTATGCATGCTTGACGACGTCACGGCATGCTCCTAATGAGACGACGGATGGTTTCTTGTGGGATGTCCTCCCAGGTCAGTCTAAGGGCATCAGCAAGCTCCTGTAAAGTCTGAGGAGCAACCTGGCGGCGTCTGATGGACCGAAACATTATGTCCCAGAGGCGTTCTATCGGGTTTAGATCAGGTGATCGTGAGGGCCATTCAATTGTGTCAATTCTTTCATCCTCCAGATACTGTCTGCATACTCTTGCCACATGAGGCCGGGCATTGTTGTGGATCAGGAGAAACCCAGGACCTACTGCACCAGCGTAGGGTCTGACCATGGGTGCAAGGATTTCATCCCGATACCTAATGGCAGTCAGACTGCCGTTCTCTAGCCTGTAGAGGTCTGTTCGTCCCTCCATGGAAATGCCTCCCCAGACCATCACTGACCCACCACCGAACCGGTCATGCTGAATGATGTTGCAGGCAGCATCGCGCTCGCCTTGGCTTCTCCAGGCCCTTTCACGTCTATCACAGGTGCTCAGGGTAAACCTGCTCTCATCTGTGAAAAGCACAGGGCGCCAGTGGCGGACTTGCCAATTTTGCTGTTCTATGGCAAATGCCAATCGAGCTCCACGGTGCTGAGCAATGAGCACAGGGCACACTACAGGATGTCGTGCCCTCAGGCCACCCTCGTGAAGTCTGTTTCTGACTGTTTGGGCAGAGACATTCACACCAGTAGCCTGCTGGAGGTCATTCTGTTGGGCTCGGGCAGTGCTCAACCTGTTCCTCCTTGCACAAAGTAGCAGATATCGGTCCTGCTGATGGAATGAGGACCGTCTACGGCCCTGTCCAGCTCTCCTAGAGTAACTGCCTGTCTCCTGGAATCTCCTCCATGCTCTGGAGATTGTACTGGGAGACACATCAAATCTTCTTGCAACAGCACGCATGGATGTGCCATCCTGGAGGAGTTGGACAATCTGCGTAACTTCAGGAGGGTTAAGAAATCGCCTCATGCTCCCAGTCGTGATAATGACTCTAGCTAAAGCCAACACTAGTGGAAAAACAGTTAAAAAAGATCAAGAGGGAGGAACTTGAAATGGCCTCCACCTGCAAAAACCAGTCCTGTTTTGGGGACCATCTCATTGTTGCCCCTCTAGTGCACCTGTTGTTAATTCCATCAACACCAATGCAGCTGAAACTGATTAACAACCCCTTCTGCCACCTACCTGACCAAAATCTTATCAGAAAAGTCTAATTGAATTCATGCCATACCCTGATAAAAAACTGTTCCTTAAATTTTTTGAGAAGTGTATATATATATATATATATATATATATTATTTTTTTTTTTTTAATTTATTTTAAGAAAATGATATGTTCAAATAATGATTCAGAGGAATTGTCCCGTGCTATGAATGAAATACGTAAATGATGTCCACCACTCACACTCACATCCATTCAGAAATTTTTGTCACATGCAAACAGGGAACGTTTTGTCACCAAATTATCAGGTTCGTCAAGGTTGAGGCTGCTCCATGTGCTGTATGCCCAGATGAACGCAACACAAGAGATCCCTATTTAAAAAGTGTCATTGGTTTTGTTTTATTGAGTTTGTGACGTAGTGCATGATGATGATAATACAGTATTCATAAATGTGTGTGTGTGGGGGGGTGCGTTGTAGTCCGTGATCGCCCGTATGCCTTGCCACATACTCCTGACATACATACAACATGAGGGACAAAATGGAGACTTTAATACTTTGGTCTGTTTTAAAAGTTTGAAATGCAAAGGAGTGAAGATAAACGTGTGGTCCTTATTATGTTATAAGCAAATATATCATCTAATCACACCAAGAACCACTAAAAACCGCCACTGTATGTAACTCAACTGTCCAGTACGAATGGAAGAAGAGATTTCAATGGGAATGATATACGAGAACAATTGAGTGGCAAGCTTCATCACGGAATGACTTAAACTCGTAAGTCACGATACCGCACATCTCCTCCTCTGCATAGTCATGCGCGAACACGAAGACCACGGTGCGTGGACAGTGCACTGGTGTTGTGAAGACGGAAGTGACAGGACGACTTCCCTCAGGCAAACACATTTTTGGAAATAGCTGCATGAAAAGATCGACGCTTGCCCAGATATGTCAGTTGCATACAAAAACAGGTACGTTCTGCGTGAGAAGATGGACGGGAAAATACCTCAAACATGCAATAAATAATTGTTGCTTTATTTACTAGAGTGACAAATGCATCCCGACCACACGATTGCATTTCGGGTTAACAAAGCAATAAACTTTTATTCAAGAGCTACCGTAGATTGTATCACTTTGATTTCATTTTTGCTCAGTTTGACATGTGACTGATGTCGTCAGGAAATCGTAGCGTTGCCCCCAAAACATATTCAGGTGTCTGTTTGACAAGCTAGCGATGTTAGCTCTCCGTTAGCATGTCAGCTGATAACCAACACGAGCCTCTAACTGCTAGTTTTGCTATCTCCCCGACTGTATATTTGAAAGTGTGTTAGAATGTAAATTCCAAAAGTCAGACTATCTTTAGGTGAATTAATGGACTGTGGTTCATTTTGTATTCAACCCCGTTTTCGTCAAATATACCCATTTCAGCAATATTTTGCCTCCGAATGGTGCTTATTTGACAGGAGTACGTGATAGATTCTGAAACGGATCTAAATAACGCTTGATATTCTCATGAAAGTAATGATTGTCAAATAGTATTTATTTTTTATTTATTTCGGCAAGTACAACACACTTATTACAACGTAATTTCTCGTTTTTTTTACATGACTTGTCGAAAAGGGAAGCGGGTTGATACTATTCTGCTTATCTCGTCCTGTCCCGATTACAACCAAGGATTTCACTGCCAGACACACAATCTACGACAGTCCTACCTATAATAGTACCATAACAATTGATATCAATTTATTTTGAATACAGCAATGCCAAGTTGATGCAACATGGTTGACATCCCAGTCAAAAACCGTCATACCGAATATTGGCCTGAATATAAGACGACCCTGATTATAAGACGACCCCGTCTTTTTCAAGACTCAAGTTTGAAAAAAAGACTTTTTGAACACCAAATTTAATGTTTATACAGAAAATAATTACAGTACATCTGAAACAAATGATGATGATGATTATTATTATTATTTTGCCTCATTCAGATCATGCAAAAACTGTCTATCGCATCTTAATATCTGAACATCTAAATATGTAACCTAAAGTGCAATCACATTAGTAAATGAATGGCTTCTGGTTTTTGAAAATGTAAATAAACCTACTGTTTCTGTTGGGGAGCCTGACGACTGTATAGGGGGTTGGCTCGGATGGTTATGCTCTTTTCGCCCTCGGGTGTCGGTCAGAACACAGGAGGGAAGACGTGGTTCAGTTTTGATTGCTTTACTGAATTATTGGCAAAAAAGTTAACAGGCACTGGCTCATAGGTGCAAACTGGCAAAAGGGTATAGGCACATATTTGGTCGTAAGGATGTGAGAGCAGGTGTGTGTAGTGTACATGGGTGAGTGTTTGGGTGTGTGAATGTGATTCTTGTGTGAAGGGTGTGAAGCGTGTGTGTGGTTTGTGGTGTGTGTGTGTGTGTGGTTCTGCAACAGACAGAAATCCATCCATCCATCTTCTTCCGCTTATCTGGGGTCGGGTCGCGGGGGCAGCAACTTTAGGAGGGACTCCCAGACTTCCCTCTCCCCAGCCACTTCATCCAGCTCATCCCGGGGGATCCCAAGGTGTTCCCAGGCCAGCTGAGAGACATAGTCTCTCCAGCGCGTCCTGGGTCGTCCCCGGCATCTCCTACCGGTGGGACATGCCCGGAACACCTCCCCAGGGAGGTGTCCAGGAGGCATCCTGATGAGATGCCCGAGCCACCTCATCTGGCTCCTCTCAACGTGGAGGAGCAGCGGCTCTACTCCGAGTCTCTCCCGGATGACCGAGCTTCTCACCTTATCTCCAAGGGAGAGCCCGGACACCCTGCGGAGGAAACTCATTTCGGCCGCTTGTATCCTGGATCTCGTTCTTTCGGTCACGACCCATAGCTCGTGACCATAGGTGAGGGTAGGAGCATAGATCGACCGGTAAATCGAGAGTTTTGCCTTTTGGCTCAGCTCTCTCTTTACCACGACGGATCGGTACAGAGTCCGCATTACTGCCGACGCTGCACCGATCCGCCTGTCGATCTCGCGCTCCATCCTGCCCTCACTCGTGAACAAGACCCCAAGATACTTGAACTCCTCCACTTGGGGCAGGATCTCATCCCCGATCCGGAGAGGGCATTCCACCCTTTTCCGACCGAGGACCATCGACTCGGATTTGGAGGTGCTGACCCTCATCCCGACCGCTTCACAATCGACTGCGAACCGCTCCAGTGAGAGCTGGAGATTATGGCCTGAAGAAGCCAACAGCATCACGTCGTCTGCCAAAAGCAGAGACGCGACGCTGAGGTCCCCAAACCGGACCCTGCGGCAAGAAATTCTGTCCATAAGAATTATGCACAGAATCGGTGACAAAGGGCAGCCTTGGCGGAATCCAACCCTCACTGGGAACGAATCCGACCTACTGCCGGAAATGCGGACTAAACTCTGGCATCGGTGATACAGGGACCGAACAGCCCTTATCAGTTGGCTCGGCACCCCGTACTCCGCACTCCTGATGCACCCTCCACAGAACCTCCCGAGGGACACGGTCGAACGCCTTCTCCAAGTCCACAAAACCCATGTGGACTGGTTGGGCGAACTCCCATGCACCCTCGAGGATCCTGCCGAGGGTGTAGAGCTGGTCCACTGTTCCACGGCCAGGACGAAAGCCACACTGCTCCTCCTGAATCCGAGGTTCGCCTTCCGACGGACCCTCCTCTCCAGCACCCCTGAATAGACCTTACCAGGGAGGCTGAGGAGTGTGATTCCCCTGTAATTGGAACACACCCTCCGGCCCCCCTTCTTAAAGTGGGGAACCACCACCCCAGTCTGCCAATCCAGAGGCACTGTCCCCGACGTCCGCGCAATGCTGTAGAGGCGTGTCAGCCGTGACAGCCCCACAACATCCAGAGCCTTTAAGAACTCCGGGCGGATCTCATCCACCCCCGGGGCCTTGCCACCGAGGAGTTTTTTAACTACCTCAGTGACTTCGACCCCAGAGATTGGAGAGTCCGCCTCAGAGTCTCCAGGCCCTGCTTCCACAATGGAAGGTGTGTCGGTGGAATTGAGGAGGTCTTCGAAGTATTCTCCCCACCGACTCACAACGTCCCAAGTCGAGGTCAGCAGCACGCCATCTCCACTGTAAACAGTGTTGACTGTGCACTGCTTCCCCCTCCTGAGACGCCGGATGGTGGACCAGAATTTCCTCGAAGCCGTCCGGAAGTCATTTTCCATGTCCTCGCCAAACTCCTCCCACGCCCGGGTTTTTGCCTCAGGAACCGCCGAAGCCGCGTTCCGCTTGGCCATCCGGTACCTGTCAGCTGCCTCCGGAGTCCCGCAGGCCAAAACGGCCCGATAGGACTCCTTCTTCAGCTTGACGGCATCCCTTACCGCCGGTGTCCACCAGTGGGTTCGGGGATTGCTGCCACGACAGGCACCAACGACCTTACGGCCACAGCTCCGGTCGGTTGCCTCAACAATGGAGGCGCGGAACATGGTCCACTCGGACTCAATGTCCCCCGCCTCCCCCGGGACGTGGGAAAAGCTCTGCTGGAGGTGGGAGTTGAAGCTCTTCCTGACAGGGGATTCTGCCAGATATTCCCAGCAGACCCTCACAGAGCGTTTGGGTCTGCCAGGTCGGACCGGCATCGTCCCCCACCATCGGAGCCAACCCACCACCAGGTGGTGATCAGTTGACAGCTCCGCCCCTTTCTTCACCCGAGTGTCCAAAACATGCGGCCGCAAATCCGATGACACGACTACAAAGTCGATCTTCGAACTACGGCCTAGGGTGTCCTGGTGCCAAGTGCACACATGGACACCCTTATGCTTGAACATGGTGTTCATTATAGAAAATCCGTGTCGAGCACAGAAGTCCAACAATAGAACACCGCTCGGGTTCAGATCGGGGGGGCCGTTCCTTCCAGGTCTCACTGTCATTGCCCACGTGAGCATTGAAGTCACCCAGTAGAACGATGGAGTCCCCAGAAGCAGCGCTCTCCAGCACTTCCTCCAGGGACCCCAAGAAGGGTGGGTACTCTGAGCTGCCGTTTGGTGCATAGACACAAACAACAGTCAGGACCCGTCCCCCCACCCGAAGGCAGAGGGAGGCTACCCTCTCGTTTACCGGGGTGAACCCCAATGTGCAGAGTCCAGCCCCTCTCGAGAGGGCTTGTACCAGAGCCCAAACTATGTGTGGAGGCAAGTCCGACTATGTCTAGTCGGAACTTTTCTGCCTCATACACCAGCTCGGGCTCCTTTCCAGCCAGAGAGGTGACATTCCATGTCCCTAGAGCCAGCCTCTGCAGCCGGGGATCGGATCGCCAAGGTCCCCGCCTTTGGCCGCCGCCCAGCTCATTTTGCACCCGACCCCTTTGGCCCCTCCCACAGGTGGTGAGCCCATGGGAAAGGGGACCCACGTTTTCTTTTCAGGCTATGCCCGGCCGGGCCCCATGGGCGAAGGCCCGGCCACCAGGCGCTCGCCTTCAAGCCCCACCTCCAGGCCTGGCTCCAGAGGGGGGCCCCGGTGACCCGCGTCCGGGCGAGGGAAAACTAGATCCAATTTTCTTAATCATCATAAGGTATATACGTATATATATGTATATATATATATATATATATATATATACGTGTATATATATATATATATCAGTGACGTGCGGTGAGATTCATGACTGGGGAGGCACTGACGTCATCAGACAACACAAACACAAGATTTTATATACGTACGTCAGCTTAACTACGGAAATTAGTTAATATAGCCACAATGTTTGAACACTTAAAACAGGGACATAAAGACAGAGAGCAGTTCTGTCTAACTGCATAGCCTGTCAACATAGGCAGCCGTGTGATTACGCAATCCTCAGAGGAGGCTAGACCGGAAGTTGGCTCCTCCGAGCGAATAGTCTTCGGTTTTAAAATAACTATAAAAATTCAGCGATTTTGGTTCAAAATGATAGAAAACTATTGAAATTAAAAGGAAAATGACTTTATAATCAAAACAATTGTTTTTTTTTTCCCCTTTTCATGATGGCAGGGGAGGCGCCTCCTCTGACCGCACGTCCCTGCTAAATAACCATAAATGAAATACTCTTGGCAACACACCAAACATAAGTCATTGAGACAACAAAATACATTTGCTGGCGACCGTTCGTTGCCGTGGCGCTGCGTAACAGCTACTCGTACAATGCGAGGAAAACTTAAAGGAGCACGCCGAAGCTATCAATCAAACAGCGCACACACGAAACAAACCGCGTTCAGAAACACGGCACAACAGTAGACAGTAGTGACAATGAAATGTATATACTCACTTTGTGTCAAAGACGCACACGATCACAGCAACACAATCAATACCAGCAACTTTTAACTTACTGCTGCGCACAAGCTCCAACAATCGCAATAAGCTGAGGTAATTCACGCGAGACTTAAGGCGCGGTGACGTAACTGTCCAACATTTTAACATCAACATAGGAATTTCTAACAGTTTCTCCATTTTCTGTTATCTCTTTTCTTATTTTCTTCTCTTTTCTTTCTTACCGCTATTTTTTATTTTTCTTCTTCGTGCTACTGCTATTTTTATTTTTATTCTTTGTAAAGGGTTCGCTTTGGCCTGGGGAGTTATGTTCAGCATTCGCTTTAAAGATATCTGGCGCCATCTAGCGTTGTGAATGGGTATAATGTCTAGATCCCGAATGTAAGCTGACCCCCACTTTTTCAGTCTTATTTCAATGCAAAAAAACACCGTCTTATATTCGGGTTCTAACGGTTTTTAACTTTTAAAACATTTTTTAACATTTTCAACTTTCTGCCGTAATGGAAACAATAGCTACAATAAATTGTTGCTATTAGTTAAGTACTGTGTTAAATACTTTTTTTCCCCCATTTGTTTCTAGGTTTGCCTAACACGTAATACTGTAGCATTACACCTGTGCAATTGTGCACATACATGGGGTTTATTCAGGACATTCAATGAGCACATGCTGTAAATAAACAAATTAACAAATTGAGAAAGAAACAAAAATAACAGCATACAGTGCAGGATACAATTAAAAAATCTGATTATCGAATCTCACAATGATTCGACTTGGTCAGTGGTTTAGATTTATGATGATAGAAAAGCAACACATTGATGATGTGATTTTATGATACGAAAACCATACACAACTGACAATACTGCACATGTAGATTGCCCAAAAAAAAGATTAAAATGAAGTACAACGGAATCCTGATTCAAAATAATAATAATGGAAGAAGAGGCCGTCTGTAGAAGCAGATTGTCTTATAAATTGAAATAAAGATTTTGTGTGGCCTAAAAACACCCTGTACTAATTACCCACATATATAACCCCAAGTACAGTGCGAAATTATTGTATTAAAAAAAATGCCTTTAACCGTTTGAAAAGTTCTAAAGTTTAACCACATTTATCTTGGTGATGCATGTGGGGGTGATGAAGGTTTGCAGCTGGTTCCTTTCAAGAGCCGCAAGGGTACCGCATTTCCTGTTTCACCTTTGCTCCTGTTGGATGCTATAGAAGAGTTTGACTCCCTAAAAAACAATTGTTAGCATGTACAAGAGACATGACACTGCCCAACTAAAAGATAGCAATAGTTATGAGGTAGCTACAACACACCCCTTTTGAGCCCCGGGCCTAGGGCAATGCTGAGCCTTTCTATTGCCTTTAATGGAAACATCGCCCCTACCAACATGGCCGCTATGTAGTCTGTGTACAGCAGGCATGTCCAAAGCCCGGCCCGCGGGCCAAATCCGGCCCCCAGTCAGATTTCATACGGCCCGCAGCTTCGGTCTTATTATTTATGGCCTGCCTGCACTGTCAAACTGAATAAAAAAAATCATGAAACTTGAAACTGTAATTCCTCCTATTACCAAAAGGTGGCAGCACCACCCCTCTCCTCTCATTTCTGCCATGGCGACTGCAAAGAAAACAAGGAAAGGTGACATTGAGGGCTGTCGCTTTCAAGAGAAATGGGAATTACAATACTTCTTCACTGAAAATTAAGGCAATTGTGTTTGTCTAATTTGTAAAGAGACGGTTGCCTTGTTTAAGGATTTCAACCTGAAGAGACACTATCAGACTAAACATGCTAACACATACGACAAGCTAACAGGGAGTGACCGCGCTGATAAAGTGAAGCAGCTCCAAGCTGAACTGGCATCACAACAGTGATTTTTCACGCAGGGCTGTGAGTCAAAAGTAAATATTACTTATTATTAAATATTACAAAGTGGCCATGTTAATACTGTTGATGTTATGAACCTGTAGACGTGACACAAACTATTACTTTCTGAAAGATATTGTAAATGACAAGAGCAAAATTCACTTGTTTTAATTTTTAATAATAACAGCCAACTTTGCATTACTTATAACTCCTGTTTAAAACGTTCATGAGGCAAAAATAATTTTAAACTCATGTAAATTTAAGGTATTTCATACAGTTTATTCAATGTTATCTGACTTCAGATATGAATGAAAGGCAGAATTTGTGTTTTTAGAGTTGTTCACATCTGCCTGAGTGGCTTATATTTGGTTATTTTGTCATTTAAAAATAAAGACAATTGGGACAATGAAATTTGTTTTTTAACAGTGTGTATTTGCATGAAATATTTGTAGTTAAAAATGTCCAAAATAACTATTACCTGGGCCCCTTCACTTTATCAAATCTGGCCCTCCTTGCAAAAAGTTTGGACACCCCTGGTGTACAGAAACACAACAGCAGCACATGGAAATACTTGGACCTCTTTCTGTCTATTGATAGCGCCACAGCACCAGTAACCCATCCATCCATTTTCTATACCGCTTGTCCCCACCATCAGTGGTTAATTCTAGAACGAACAAACTTTGACAAGTACTGTACAACGGGGCATTCTGAGAGGATTGGACATTATTTTCTGTTTGTTAAATCTTGAAACAGTTAAATCATAGTCCATTTCAGAACTTCCACAGGCACATGGTATTTTTCCTAACTATATCCTCCTGATGGACACAGCAATCATTAGTTAGGTAAAAATTACAATTTTGACTATAAGATTAACTGCATGAAAGAAGTTTTACAGAAAAAAATCCCTAGCACCTTTGTAAAACATGCATGACCCCTTGTAAGTTAACCCTGTAATATTTTGTAATACGGACAGAATACAACATGCTGGCATGTTGGCATTTCTGTTTGGATTACTTTAATTCAAGCTGTAATTCAGGTTCTGCTAAAAACATTTCTCCCTTCTTTGTCACAGAATACAGGATTTTAAAGTAACTTTGACGGAAGAAAACATAAACCTGAAAACACTAAGAGAGCTGTGCTTCAATGGTAAGTTTCCATCATCTTGCACAGGTGTCAAACTCGAGGCCCGGCCGGGCACGAGAATCCAGCCTGCTACATAGTTTTGTGCAGCTTGCCAAAGCAAATTAGGTGCATCAACTTCACGTTTCTTGCTAAAATACATCCATCCATCCATTTTCTATACCGCTTGTCCCCACGGGGGTCGCGGGCGTGCTGGAGCCTATCCCAGCAGTCATCAGGCAGTAGAATACAAAAACTGCGAATTGTTTTCACTTTTAAAAATTTTGAGATGTCTATTCAAATTACCGTATTTTCCGCACTATTAGGCGCACTTACAAACTTAAAATTTACTCAAAAAAACCACAGTGCGCCTTATAATGCAGAGCGCCTTATATATATGGATCAATTGATGAATTTGTTGATCCATACCTGTTGTACACAGCGCTCTGCCAAAATGTTTCAGTACGTTTCAGTACGACTAGTAAATTACAAGGTCGCATCGCTTCCCCGCATTACGGCAACCGTGGTCAGGGGGCGTCACTGAATAGCTGTTGTACCCGCGAGGCTATTTCATTTCAAAATAGGCTGTTAATGTTTTCGAGTACGTTTACGGATCAATATCCAACGGAATCATAAATAAGCAGCATCAATGTGTTAAATCAGTCTTTAGTCGGTTCGGATCACTTGTATGGGAGAGATTTTTAGAAACGTGATTGTTTACAGGGGGCTGCCACGTCACTTTGCTGAGACTCATGGGAGTTTACGGGTGGCTAATGCTATAATGATAGCTGCTATACGCACGAGGCTATTTCATTTCAAAATAGGCTGCTCCGTTAATGTTTCGAGTAAATTTACGGATCCATATGGAAGGGAAACATAGGTAAGCAGTACCAATGTGTTAGATCGAACTTGAGTCAGTTCCGATGACTTTTATGGGAGAAAGTTTGAGAAACGTGATTGTTTACAGGGGGCTGCCACGACACTTTGCTGAGGCTCATGGGAGTTTGCGGGTGGCTAATGCTATAATGATAGCTGCTATACGCACGAGGCTATTTCATTTCAAAATAGGCTACCCCGTTAATGTTTTGAGTAAATTTACGGATCGATATGGAAGGGAAAAATATGTAAGCAGTACCAATGTGTTAGATCGAACTTTAGTCAGTTCCGATCATTTTATAGGAGATAGTTTGAGAAACGCCATTGTTTACAGGGTGCTGCCACGACACTTTGCTGAGGCTCATGGGAGTTTGCTGGTGGCTAATGCTATAATGATAGCTGCTATACGCACGAGGCTATTTCATTTCAAAATAGGCTGCTCTGTTAATGTTTCGAGTACATTTACGGATCAATATGGAAGGGAAACATAAGTAAGCATTACCAATGTGTTAGATCGAACCTTAGTCAGTTCCGATCATTTTATAGGAGATAGTTTGAGAAACACAATTGCTTACAGAGGGCTCATTGGTTATTGGCTAGTGGATGCATACCGCAAGCCTAGTCAATCTCAGTTTGTTGCAGTATAGCTTCTATTTTATGCGCCTTTTAATCCGGTGCGCCCTCTATATGAAATAATTTCTAAAATAAAAACATTCTGCGAGGGTGTGCTTTATAATCCAGTGCGCCTTATGGTGCGAAAATTACGGTAATGTAATAATTAATCAAACATATTTCACAGGTCTCTTCTGATTTCAAAAGTAGTATATTATATGCACATAATACATTTGTTTGAGTTCACAGTTATAGAAAATGGATGGATATGTAATAGGGGTGTAACGATTCATCGATACACATCGATTAATCGATATAATGCTCTACGATTTGTTGGCATCGATGCTAAACGTAAACATCGATCTATATCGCCCGTTTTTGACCTCGGACATTAGACGCGACTTTATTTTGAAATCCAGTTCATTGTTGCTTGCTTCCTCTTTCCGGGAGCAGTGCGCGGCGTGTTGTGTTGTGAGCAGAGCAGGCACGTGAAAGGGGAGCCGACAACTACGCGGCTCCTGGGCTGGTGCTATGGCTAGTGTCCAAGAAGACATTTGGATTAGAACATATGGTCAAGGTGTAATGTTTACTACATTCATTATAAAGAACTTATTTTTGTTTTGTAATTAAATAGTTCAGTAATGCACTTTAAAGTTAATGGTATTAGAAAAAAAGAAAGAATATTCATTTTTCTTTACTTACTTATATGAGAAAAAATATAGGAATTTGATAAAGTTCAGTGTTAAAATAAGCACTTTGTATACTACAATACTCTTGTAATTTCCTAAATAAAGAGTTTGCAGTACCTTGTTGATTTTGCGTATGAATTGTTATAAATCAGGATATTGTTCTATATCGATCGTAGAGCACTATATCGTGATGTATCATGAATGAATCACAGCAGGCTTTAAGATATCGGCAAATATCGTATCGTGATTCTTTGTATCGATATGATATCGTATCGTGACAAAACCCGCGATTTACACCCCTAATATGTAATATGAGCAGATAATACATTTGCTTGGGTTAAGGGTTATAATAGCCCTTTGAAGGAAAACCTAACAACGATGTTGATGCACCCCTGCTGTATTGCATCGTATTGTTCTGCTAAGTTATTGTCGAACAGTGTTTGACCGTCCTTCATTCATCGTAGGAATTCCATTTGAAGGAGGCATTCGGGCACTTTGCTGGAAGGTAAGCATGATTTATGCGCTTTGCAGTAATTGTTTCTTCCTGCCATAATTTGCTTATTTAGTGTACTGTTATTACATATGTTATTACTAAAATGGGATAAACTGTGGGATAAGATAAAAAATGCTTTTTATGTTGACTTCCTATCTAATGCACATCTGCATTAAATATGTCTGAAGCTGTTAATATATACTGTACTGCATTTCATGTGAGCAACGGTGGAGGGAATCTCCTGTGACCTACATTTAAAGCCCACACCCCACTGAGCGGTGAACGTTGGGTTGTGTTTTTTCAGGGTTCATTCAAGATCACAAACGCTTGCCAACAGTTTAGAAGTTTGTTTTTTTCTTGTCCCAAGGAAAATTTTAACATGTTCAAAATCTGTCTGGGATGCGGGCTTAAGGGATCTGACCACCACTTGCTTTTGTTTTAGTGAATAATGGGAGTTTGTAAAACGCACGTTGCAAACGTTTTTTTCGTCAGGGTCCTAATAGATTTTCTTGTCACAAATAAATTTTGAACATGGCTTTCTACTCTACTCATTTTAGATCCTTCTTAATTACCTTCCTCTTGATCAAACACGATGGGACTCATTCCTCAAAAAGGAAAGGTAGGGTAAATATTCTGTTGGTTAAATGCCACATTGCTTATTATTGTATGGCATTGTGTTGTAGTGGGAAAAAAAAGAAGTGCCAGCGGTCTTGGATATGACATACTATTTATTACATTCCATACTGTCTGGGGAGGGGCATCATTGCCGATTCTAGAATTGTTGCCATGTCTGACTCCACTGGTTTTAAATGCTTTCAGCTAAAATATGACTCTTTTGGGAATATTAGAAAAAAAACAGATTCCAATAAATATTCATTAATACTCATGTTTTATTAATCATGGTCAGTGATGCCAGAGGTTTACATTTGCTATTTGTCATGAAAAAAAACCATATTAGTATCCAAAAGCTGATGGTTTACTTTTTTATTTTAAACATTAGTTGTTGTTTAGTTTTGTATAGATAATAATAATAATACCGCACCACTGAAAAAGATAGACTTGTGCCATAAACATTTTCATTTGGCCTCAAGCAGAAAACAGAATTTACTTGTTTTGAGTTGGTATGAAGGACTTGATAAGCTTCTTCTACTTCCTACCCCTTTTAAACATGGATTGTATTTTGTCTGATGACACGTCGATTGACCTACTGTTTTACTAATACCGTCCACATCAAATATCTGTGATTTATTCTTTTTTTTTATCCCTGTCTTCTTTAAACTTCTTCAATTAATCAATCAATCATTTGCTACAGGGAAGTTTATTCGCAGTTTCTGAAAGAAATGATTATCCAACCCGGCATTGCTAAAGCCAACCTGGGTCTCTCTCGAGAAGATGTTACAATGGAAGACCATGTAAGTCTTTTTTTTTTTTTCTCTACAGACTGTTGCTTGAATCAATTGACACCAACACATACACACAGACCAAATTGTTGATACCCTTCCATAAAAGAAAGTGAAAACAGCCATCATTGTCACTGAAATAACTTGAAATTTATATGACTAATTTACTCTAAAACCCCTGAAAAGTGAAGAGAAGAAATTTGACATACCACAGGGAATAGTGTTGGTAGCCTGATAATTGCGAATGGATAAATAAATTGGCAAGGGTATTGAAATAGGGCTAAAAAAATGAAAAACTGAGTTTCCCTCAGCTCTCGGACACTGGGCGTGTCCACTGAATACTCTGTAAACACCTTTCTTGACTGTTACTCATCTGGCATTATGTGCTTAAGTGTCTTGTCATGTCAGTAGTATAATCCACAATTTGAACAACATGCACCATTTCAATAAACAGTGGCTGGATAAATGTTTATCTTTATGGTTGAAGCCTGTGTCACAAAAGGTCAGAAGGTTTAAGGGGGCCAATACTTTCGCAAGGCACTGTCTGTTCAGATCTAAGTTGTCCATTTTACTGAAGCTACATAAGACCGAAAGCAACTGGTTTGTTGCACTAGCTAATGGTTAAGTCTCTAGTGATTATAATAAAATAAATATTTGTGTTTTCAGCCTCTAAATCCAAATCCAGAGAGCAGGTGGAACACATACTTCAAAGATAATGAAATCCTACTTCAAATTGATAAGGATGTAAGGTATGGACTTAACTCAATACGGGAATATATTTCTTTCTGAATCCGCTTTTGTCTTCTTCAGTACATCAGAATTAAATTACTGAATATTTGGTGCTTACATTTTACAGGAGGTTGTATCCAGACATGGCCTTCTTTCAGCGTCCTACGGACTACCCTTGCCAACTTATCCTGGACCCTCAAAATGATTATGAGACATTGCGTCGGCGAGTGGAACAAACTACGCTGAAAGCACAAACTGTAAATCGCAACCGCAGTGGAGTAACCAATGTATGTTTGTATGTTTTTTCTTTCACAAATGTTATTTGGGAAAACACCTGTTTGATTAGTTATGTTCAATTTGTAAAGGTGAAGAGAAAAGGAATATTCATTGACCACGACGTAAAGCTGGAGCAGCCGCTGTGTGGATAGAGGAAATCTTTTTAAGGCTCATTTGTCACTCATTTGTGTTGAAAGCAATTGTCATTGCCTATATTAGTATTGCATAATAGGGAATGAACAGAGTAGTTGATGCATTAACTTTGCCATTCCACATTTCCAGTTAGTGCTTGAAGTCGATTACCGTAATTTTCGGACTATAAGTCGCGTTTTATTTCATAGTTTGGGGGGGGGGGGGCGATTTATAATAAGGAGCGACTTATGTTTTTTTTCTCAAACATTTTCCCCCCAAAAAAAAAGTGAAACCACGATAAACGAACCGCAATGTAGCAAGGGATTACTGTAATTTGAATTTCAAGTGACGTCAGCAGCGCGCCGTGGCGCGGCGGTTGTTTACATAAAGGACAAAGATTGATCACGGGATGACGAAGATGACAAAGGGCCCCACGTACTACCGGCATCATTAGCGGCTTTGTTTCTAAGTGACACGGCGGACGAAGAGTTTGAAGGATTTAAGGATTTGGAGTGACACAGAAGGTTTGAAAAACTATTATGGCTTTTACCCACGCCCGGTCCTACTCTACGGAGCTCTCTTTCACCTCCGTGGATTGAAGTCGGGGGCCGGCGCTCGGCCGGGTGGCTGTCCAGGGACGGTGGATGGGGCTCGGACATGGCTTTTACACACGCCCGGTCCTACTCTACGGAGCTCTCTTTCACCTCCGTGGATGGAAGTCGAGGGCCGGCGCTCGGCCGGGTGGCTGTCCGGGGACGGTGGATGGGGCTCTGTCATGGCTTTTACGCACGCCCGGCCCTATTCTATGGATCTCTCTTCCACCTCCGTGGCTGGAAGTCCACGCCGCCACACGCCTGGAAGTTTGTTTTGTTAAATAAAGAGCCGTTTACCAAACCCACGTCTTTCCTTGTACTTTGTTAAGGCTACAATATAGTTATATACTAGATCTGTGGAATAACGACGAGGCTGACGTCAGGGCTCACGCGCGCCGTTGTTGACAAAGGACGAGGAATTTGATCGATGGATTTAATGATTTAGAGTGCACAGATGGTTTGATAATATTATTGCTTATATAATAGTTATTTGATATCTAATTTATATATCGTTATATGGGCCTGTGGAATATTTTGAAGTGCAAGCGCCGTCAGCGGCGCGCACCCATTGTTGACAAAGGACGATCGATGGATTTAATGAATTGGAGTGACACAGATGGTTTTATAAACGTGTTATTTATGTAATAGTTTTTTTTAAATAACTCTGAATGTGACGTCAGGGCCGTTCTCAGCTCTTCGTTTGTGTTTATGTCACGTTAGCATACCTATCGTTTAGCCTGTTGTTGCTCGTTCATGACTGTTCTTGGTGTTGGATTTTGTCGAATAAATTGCCCCCCAAAATGCGACTTATACTCCGGAGCGACTTATATATGTTTTTTTTCACTTTTTTGGGCATTTTATGGCTGGTGCGACTTATACTCCGGTGCGACTTATAGTCCGGAAATTACGGTAGTGAAGCCGCGATAAACGAAACGCGAAGTAGCGAAGGAAACACTGTAGTCTTAAACATTTTGCTAAAATTGGGAATTTTAAAAAATATTGTTTTAATTATGAAATTCCGCCGTTTGCTGTGTGTAAGCACCTTCAGACTGGTTTCTATTTTTATTCCCTGAATGTGCTGCGTAAATATGATAATTGCACATTACTACATCACTATTGAAGAAATTGTATCTATCCTCCCAGGTCAGCTCCCCTGGAAAGTCTTTGAATTTGTACCCATCTAATGAATACGAGGTGTTGCCCAATGGGAGTGAAGCTCACTGGGAAGTGGTGGAGCGCATCCTCTTCATCTATGCCAAACTCAATCCTGGAATTGCTTACGTCCAGGGCATGAATGAAATTGTTGGTCCAATTTACTATACCTTTGCCACAGACCCCAACAGCCAATGGAAAGGTAGGTAGGCCCTGTTGTTTTAAAATGTTAATTGCAGTAACAGGAAGAACAAAGTGAACACTCATTACATTTGTATCTCAAAATAAAAGAAATAGTCACCTGGGTTTTTATTTTGTCTTTTTGCAGAGCACGCAGAAGCGGATACTTTCTTCTGTTTCACCAACCTAATGTCAGAGAACAGAGATAATTTCATCAAGAGCCTGGATGATTCCCAGTGTGGCATAACATACAAGATGGAGAGTGTGTATTCAATGCTCAAAGAAAAAGACCAGGAGCTCTATTTCAAGCTGGTATGGACACAATAAAAAAAATATCTAAGGACAGTCATGTATTCACCCAAAGAAATGTGTGGTTTTATTTAGCGTATTGAGAGACAGACCTATCTTAAGTCTACACACCCCTGTTCAAATGCCAGGTGTTTGAGGTGGAAAAATAGTGACAAAGATAAATGTAAAATAAAAAAGTGAAAGTGGTTTCACAAGTGCATAACGTATAATTTGTTTATTCAGAGTGAACCAATCGCATTCAAAGCCATCTGCCACTATTTAAAGTACCACAAATGCAGTTCATTTTGGCATTAATGGTGTGTTTTTCCTCCTTTTTCTTTGCACGTAGCTAGAGCAGAACATCAAGCCTCAGTACTTCACCTTCCGCTGGCTGACCCTGTTGTTATCGCAGGAGTTCCTCCTACCAGATGTCATCCGCATTTGGGACACTCTGTTTTCTGACCAGGACCGCTTCTACTTCCTCATCCTGGTCTGCTGTGCCATGCTCATGTGAGATGCTCAGCCCCATGATAAAATGAATACTTAAGCAATGTCATCTTCCTTATCGTTTCTCTTGACCTAACACATTTACAGACTGATCCGGGATAACCTTCTGGCCGGAGACTTCACAGTGAATATGAGATTACTACAGGTAGGTGTCTTTTTTTGTAAACGCTACAGAGGTCTTTCTTCAGTATATTTAGTTGGTTGGCTGGTTTTCTTTTCTTACCCATTCTTAAAATCAACGCAAACTCAAATGCATCCCAACAAACCATGTGAGAAGGCTAATTTCTTATTGGATTTAGGAACATGAACAGAAAGGTTTGTGGTTTAAACTCACCTTAAAGCAAATATTTTAATTTGTTGACAGGCTTTATTGCTTTTTTTGTTCTTTTTTTCTTATTTATTTTGCCTCTGTGCTGGGTTGTAACAATACTGATTTGAATTGGAAAATTGTTTTTTATTTTAAAGAAGCGTCCATCAAATCAAACTGAATCAAATCATTCCACTTTAAAATATATTGAGATCTGTACCAAATTGTCTTATTGGAAAAACATATCTAAGGGAGCTCCACATTTAAATTAGTAACACGTTCTTTCACATGTACATGTGCATAAAATGGCAACAAGAAACTCATTGCATCATACCATCTCAAACAGAGCCATACCATATAGAATCGAATCATTCCACTTTAAAATCGAGCCATTTCTGATTGTATGGCTCCTATGTATCAAGAAGCATATCGAATTGTCTTTTATTGGAGTGATGCATAACCCTACCTCTGTAGCATCATGCACATTTTGAAAATTAACACTACACATACAGGACTGTCTCAGAAAATTAGAATATTGTGATAAAGTTCTTTATTTTCTGTAATGCAATTAAAAAAACAAAAATGTCATACATTCTGGATTCATTGCAAATCAACAGAAATATTGCAAGCCTTTTATTATTTTAATAATGCTGATTATGGCATACAGCTTAAGAAAACTCAAATATCCTATCTCAAAATATTAGAATATTTCCTCAGACCAAGTAAAAAAAAACATCTCTAACAGCAAAACAAAATCAAACATTTGAAAAACACCTGCAAGGGTTTCCTGAGCCTTGAAAAACACTCAGCTTGGTTCAGTAAACTAAATCACAAGTATGGGGAAGACTGCTGATCCGACTGTTGTCCAGAGGACCATCATTGACACCCTCCATCAGGAGGGTAAGACACAAAAAGAAATTTCTCAAAGAGCAAGCTGTTCACAGACTGCAGTTTCAAAGCACATCCACAGTCTGTTGGAAGGGGGAAATGTGGCAGGTAACGCTGCATAACCAAGAGAGATGACCGCAGCCTTAACAGCATTGTGAAGAAGAATCGCTTCCAGAATTTGGGGGCGCTTCAAAGACAGTGGACTGAAGCTGGAGTCCAGGTATCAAAAGCCACTGTTCACAGACGTGTCCGGAAAATGGGCTACAATAGCCGTATTCCCATGGTCAAGCCACTTCTGAACTCAAGACAACGGAAGAAACGTCTGACTTTGGCTATGGAAAAGAAGCACTGGACAGTTGCAGAGTGGTCCAAAGTCCTCTTTTCAGACAAAAGCAAGTTTTGTATTTCATTTGGACGTCAAGGCGCCAGAGTCTGGAGAAAGGCTGGAGAGGAGCAAAATCCAAGTTGCTTGAATTTTTGTTTTTTTAATTGCATTACAGAAAATAAAGAACTTTATCACAACATTCTAATTTTCTGAGACAGTCCTGTACATAAGAGAAGGGTGGGGGGGGGGGGCCAAAACAGCCCTACTTATGATTAAATATTAGTATATTGCACATAAAATAAAAAAAAGTTTTTAAAAAAATACATAAAAGTTAAACAAATGGGTCTTGGAAATTAAATCTAAGTGTACTGTACGAGAATTTCAGTACAACTAAACAGTGCTTTGACAGAGATTCTTTTGTGTAACACTGGAGAGAGCTTGTGTACCTCCCAGTACAAATAAACTTTGAGAAAATCACCAGTAAATGGTGTACTGACCATGGCATTACTGTCCTCGATTGGCCTGCCAATTCCCCTGACCTGAACCCCATAGAGAATTTGTGGGGTATTGTGAGGAAGCACCTGAAAGACACCAGACCCAACAATGCAAATGAGCTAAAGGCCGCTACTGAAGCATCCTGAGCATCCATAACACCTCAGCAATGCCACAGGCTAATTGCCTCCATGCCACGCCGCAGTGGTTGCAGTAATCCGTGCAAAAGGATTCCCAACCAAGTACTGAGTGCATTAATGGACATTTTCAAATGTTTGATTTTGTTTTGCTGTTAGAAATGTTTTTTTTTACTTGGTCTGAGGAAATATTCTAATATTTTGACATAGGATATTTTGAGTTTTCTTAAACTGTATGCCATAATCAGCAATATTAAAATAATAAAAGGCTTGCAATATTTCAGTTGATTTGCAATGAATCCAGAATGTATGACATTTTTGTTTTTTTATTTGCATTATAGAAAATAAAGAACTTTATCACAATATTCTAATTTTCTGAGACAGTCCTGTACATAAGAGAAGGGGGGAAGGCAAAACAGCCCTACTTATGATTAAATATTAGTATATTGCACATAAAATAAAATAAAGTTTTTAAAAAAATACATAAAAGTTAAGAAACAAATGGGTCTTGGAAATTAAATCTAAGTGTACTGTACTAGAATTTCAGTACAACTAAACAGTGCTTGGACAGAGATTCTTTTGCGTAACACTGGAGAGCTTGTGTACCTCCAGTACAAATTAACTTTGAGAATCACTTCTTTGAAGAGACGAAGGTTAAAAAAATCCACCTGGAATTGACAATGTACTAGACTCGTGACATCATCTCTTGGAGCCATGTGCTGGTTTTGTCTTAAGCAGGACTATTTTGTGCTGATGCCGTTTAAAATAACTCTATATCGAGCGTTTAGCAAGAACTCAGAGCACGTACCAAAGTATGGAACATCTGATCCAACTGCGAGTGTCATTACAATAAAAATCAAGAAATATCACTTGCATGTTGCAATGTTATTGTCGCTTGTTGCCAATGGGGCCAATTGTGTAGACTTCTTGTGAGGTCAGGTTTGTCTTCACGCTTTAGGGTCATACACCCCTTTTTGTGGCGCTACCCCTAAATCCTAAGGAGAATTGGCAAACGTTGTAGACCTCATGATCGTGCATTTCTAGGGGGAAGGGACAACGTAAAGGGTGGCCCAATGCCACCCTTGATGAAAGAGGTAGTATTGGGATTGAGCCTAGGTCTCATATCCTGTGAATAGCAGGAGTCCATACTAGTAGCGACTCTGCACGACCGAAATCCTGACAAAACAGTTTTGAGAAATTGTACCTGACACTTACTCCACTGACGTTTTCCAAAAGAAAAGCTTCAGTGCAGTGTGCATGGGGCATACATAGGGCATCAAAGCACTTACCGTATTTTCCGGAGTATAAGTCGCACCAGCAATAAAATGCATAATAAAGAAGAAAAAGACATATATAAGTCGCAGCGGAGTATGAGTCGCATTTGTGGGGGAAATTTATTTGATAAAATCCAACACCAAGAACAGACATGTCATCTTGAAAGGCAATTTCAAATAAAAATAGAATAGGCAACAACAGGCTGTACGGTATGCTAACGTTACATGACACAACGAACTGAGAACGTGACTGGTATGTTAACATAACATATTAAGAGTTTTCCAGACAACTATGTACAGCATAAATAACGTGCTAACAAGTTTATCGAACCGTTCATGTACTCCAAATCATTAAATCAACGAAATCTTCATCCTCTGTGTCACCTAGAAACAACTCCGTTAAACCCCGGAAGTAGAAGATGCAGCGCTTCCTCTTCTACGTGGCTTACGTCACACTCATCATCAGTTCCAGTTCCAATTATTCCCCAGGCCTAGAGCGCCCTCATGCGGTTTAGTGTGAAAATAACATGTGAAATGACATAACGGCAAAACTCTGAAAGACGCTGCGACTTATAGTCCGGAAAATACAGTAATTAAATTCATTGTATACTATTTTTTCATTTCATGATTTTATTTTGTACTCAGGATTACCCTATCTCAGATGTCCATACCATTCTGACTAAGGCCAAAGAGCTCCAAGACAACTCGTAACCTGTTCACCCTTCCAGTGGCTGCTTCCTGTCAGATTAAGTCAGTGGAAGCCAAAACAACAACAAAACATTTTCAGTTATACTTAAAGGACCTCAACGCATATGTTGTGTGGAAGAAAAAAACTGCATATTGCCTTTTAACTGGATGACTGCTCTTGTGGTCAGAGGTGACTGCTAAGAAAACAACAAAGCAACCATCATTGTGGTGAGGAGGAAATGCATCTCAGTGCATGATGGGGAACAGGTCCCTGTGGTCATCCTCCATTCTCAGCCATCTCTCCCATGGAGACTTGTTACCCTGACCAAGTTAGCATCTGGAGCAGTGGGAGGCATATGACATCGGTCCAACTAACTAACCAACCATCATTCTGAAAACATTCTGGAGAGCTTCAACAATGTTGTCAGCATTTTAACGAAACACTGCTGTTAAGGGCCGGTAAACCCTAACAACTGCAATAGTATTTGTTAGCGTATTAAATTTGTTTTGTTTTTTTCTCGATGTTTTTGGTTCTTGTGTGTTTTAAAAACGTGATGAATCCTGTAATTTTCTGATCTTTCACAGTGACAGTGTTAGAAAGGTAATTATGATGAAAAGATAACGTGTTTTGGAAAATAATTAGTACGACACTTCAGCATTGTGCCTTTAGCCCTGTTAATAAATGTATTTTGTTCTATATCACACCAACATATATTGAATTTTATTGAAAGGATTGCAAAACAAACAAAACATCTCGAGACAATTTACACTACCAATTATGTTCTGTTCTAAGTGCAGTAAATCTGCCAACTTTTTTTTATATATTATACTTTTAAAAATACTTGATAAACCCAGGTTTATGTTGCAAGCTACCTTGGGAAAATTTGTTGTCATCCATTTTATTTTTCTTTGCAGATTATGTGCCCTTCATGCAATCATTCAAAACTCACTTTTTCAACATTGTAAGGTTATTAACTGATCAACCCATTTTCGATTCGAAATTTTAAATGCTTTCTCCCAGTTCCCTGACAGATTAAATCATTGCAAGCCTTTTGGCAGTTTTGAATTGCAGTATGAATATACAGAATGTATCCATAAACCTTGGTCTACCACATATCACCGTCTCACAAACATGTTAACAGGGTAAAATCTATAAGTAAACTAAAGTTTCATCATATCATAATTACTGTTCGTTTATTGTAATGCACATAAACTGTAATGGAGTTCCTTATTGATTAATTACTTTATGCGTTGGTTGAATGTAGAGAGGAAGTGTTTAATGTTGGCCAATCTCTTTGTTTTATGTGTAATGCCAACTATCATTATATATATATTTTTTAATCTGTGTTTTGGGACCCGCAGTGACTGACTATTGGGGCACTTGACCACACACCATGTACACCATACTACCCTGTGATTTAGAGTTTCCACTAAATAAACACTCCATAGAAATTTGAATGTTGCACATTTCATGATTCACTGTTGATGTACTGGTACCTTTTGTGTTCAACATTAACTTTGTTTTCATCAGAAAGCTGCTTAAAGGAATGTATATTTGCTGAGGAGAGGGTGAAGATGAGAAACTCAACAGGGCTATTGGCATTGTGTGTTGCCAATGTAAAAATAGCTTATCAAATGTTTCAAATTCAAGAGACCAATGTTAATTCTCCAATGTTACAATGAAACTTTTGCATTTTTACCACATCTACTTTTTATTGGACAATTGCTATTTATTTCATATATGTATAATATTGGCACCAACACAATCAAGGAAATAACATTTTCCTTCCAGTAGTCTCCATACAATTATTATAAAAGTGCCACCTCCAGTTTAATTGTACCAAAACTGTAACATGTGCATGTATTCACCACAAATAAACCTTTTTAGCGTCAAAGAACCCCTAATTTTAACATTCTAATATTCCAGGTGTGTGAAGTGTAAACCATTATGAAGAACCTTACAATAGAAGTTTGTGTTGGGGACTGGTGGAGAGTGGAATAATAGTGTTCAATGTACTTGATATAAAGGGTTGTCATGTTGCATGTTCCAAAGTTTATAATCATGATTTTGTAATGAATCCAGTGTTAATAGTTGTATATATGTTTTTACTTGTTTTCTGATGTGCATTAAATTGAATGATGATGATACAACTTCCTTTACAGGAGTTTGAATTTAGCTGTCAGATGCTGGGTTTTTAATTAATATGATGAATGATGTTAACAAAAATCACTCCTGTGTGCCATTTTGATTGGGGATGTACTTCTACTGCCAAAGAGTAACATTGCTCAAATCTTAATTTAGACCTGGAGGCTATTAGCTCTAGTCTCTCTTCAAGACAGAAGATATTTAACTCAAGAGGAGGATGAGTCTGAAACGATTTTAATCCATATTTTAGAAAGCTATTCCTATAACGCCTGGATCAAAAAGTGAATTCACATTCAGTATCCGCATATTCATTGAGGATTGCTACATCTGAGCAACATACATTACACATTTTGCTCACCAAGTGGGGAGAAAATTGGACTGATGTATTACTCCATTGCTTGCATTATTATAAATGGCAAAATGGTCAAACATTACCCAAGTACATTTCTATTACTACTCAATGATTCTCATTTGATTTATACAGTATTTAACATGTGTTAAACATAATCAGGTCAGTTTGAGTGTTTGGCTGAATCCAACAATCTTCACATTGGTCGTTGCATTTTATTTGGCAAAAATACCCCTGAGAAAAAAAAAGTGGCAAACGGAAAAACAGATTCCTGCACACAATGTTTTTTTTTTGTCTGGCTTATGTATCGTTAAAATAAAACGCAATGGAACCCTGTATGGTACAGCCACTGATGCTCCCCATGTTTTATTTATGGCAAGAGGTAACAGGCTCATTCATTCAATCACACCTCACACTGACACTCACATTGTGTGCTTTTTCACCTTGACAACAACACTCACAACAAAGAGACAAAAACAAACAGCAACCTTTTACCTTGGTCAACTACAAGTATTTACAAAGAGTGCTACACTATCACCACCATATAGTAATGGGTGTATTTTAAGTTTGGATCATCAACTCACATTTTTACCGTGTTCATTTCCATAAAAAATGCTGTGATTACTTCATGACTGTACACAACAATGCTGCAATACAACAAAATTATACTTTTACTTTAATGAAAGACAAATCTCACTGCAACGACAATAATATCCCCCTCTCTCTCTCTCTCTCTCTCTCTCTCTCTCTCTCTCTCTCTCTCTCTCTCTCTCTCTCTCTCTCTCTCTCTCTCTACCTTTGCATAGCAACGCGAGAAAACGAGGAAGAGGGACAGAGGGGAGGTCGGACTTGTAGTAGAGGTAGGAGGAGGAGTCTGTTTGTTGACATCAGACGAAAACGAAAATCAGATGAGCGAAGACTGGTGATAACTCCGTTTGTCGCCTTTATCAAGACGCAAAGCCTTGGCGAAAGCTAAGGTAGAGCATTAGATGATGACTTATCTACTCAGAAATTGCTGACCATTGATTGTTTCCTGTATTTCCACAAATGTTTGGACCTAGCGCTAGCCGCACAGCTAAGTTCGCTAACATTGCAGGGAAAGTCATCGTTAGCCGAAAGCTAACGTAACCTGAAATACACTAGTGATGCCGGCTATTGGAACCCAATATAGAATAACAACTACTTTTAAGTAGTGTGTGCAACTGATCAAGTAGTTCGCTGCCCGATCATATCTGATTGTTAGGCGTTGGTGTTATTTAAGAAAATTGTTCTACTTAATCGCTATCTAGCTTGCTTGCTAACTTAGTCGCTTTGGATTCATTGCTTAATTGCTAACAACCCAGTAATAGCCACCACAAGAAGGTGAATCTATGTATTTATCCAATGTCCACCTACAAGAGTTGTATATTACGACAATAGGTCATATTGTTTTAAATGTTGAACAAGTTGTAAAGTAGCGAAGTTTAGTCACCAACAATCAGCAAGATGGCCAATATTGTACTTTTTTTTTGGCATGTAAATTGTATTTACACAGTCCTTCGATTGGCTAACTGCATGACATTTTTTCCTTCACACGTTTTTTTAAAAAATGTTTTTTTTAATTTCGAAATTAATCCAGAGACAGGATAAATTTTAGATCTAAGATTTTTGGGGGGAATGGCAAGTGTGCCACTTGCATCAGCTTTAAATGTATATATATGTGACGTGCGGTGAGGTTCATGACTGGGGAGGCGCTGACGTCAACCCCCCCCACCCCCGGTAAAATTTGTCCGGCACCTAACCATGTCACAAAAAAGATTGGGGAACGCTGCTCTAGTGTGACTTATTCATTATTTAATTTTACTTAAACTTTATTTAAACATTATTTAAATTATTTGACTATTTTCATATCAGCACTCTTCACGCCTAAAAACACTCAATAAAGCACATGGAATCATAAACTTGTTTTCGATCGTGCGTACCACTCCGTTTGAAAAGACATGGTCCTAAGTCCCGTTGTCCGACTCAAACCTTCTAACTCCGGAGTTGCTCTTGCTTTACTGATGACCTCCTGCTTTGATTGAAAATCCATCATTGAAAATCTTTTGGATATGCAAGCCTCCATTGTAAAACGAAATGTAAAAACGGGAAAACCCCCCGAAAAAAAACAAATGTAAAACGAAACAAATGGATGACTGCTCCTCAGTTGTTCACTTTAAATTTGAACTGGAGACAGCTGGCCTACCTAGGTAGGCGCATGAAGCATCCCGGGATCACTAGCACCCCCTGCCATAAGGCTGGAGAACCTTTTTTCGTAGCCTCCGTAAGGTCTCTTTTCAAAGCCGTTTTGTTCATCTAAAGCAGGGGTCACCAACTCCGGTCCTCAAGGGCGCCAATCCAGCCTGTTTTAGGTGCAGCCCTGCAACAACACACCTGATTCAAATGATCAGCTCATCAGCAAGCTCTATTAAGGCTGATAGCGATCCTGATTATTTGAATCAGGTGTGTTGCAGGGGGGATACATCTAAAACAGGCTGGATTGGCGCCCTTGAGGACCGGAGTTGGTGACCCCTGATCTAAAGAAACACGACGTTACAGACAGATGGCAAAAAACACAAGATATTATATACACCAGCTTAACTACGGAAATTAGTGAATATCGCCACGGTGTTTGAACACTTAAACAGCGACATAAAGACAGAGAGCAGTTCTGTCTAACTCAGGGGTGGGCAATTCCGGTGTCCTGCATGTTTTATAGGTCTCCCTGCTGCAACACACCTGATTCAAATGATCAGGATTGTTATCCAGCTTCTGCAGACCCTTGCTAATTATCTGATCATTTGAATCAGGTGTGTTGCAACAGGGTGACATAGAAAACATGCAAGACACTGGCCCTTGAGGACCGGAATTGCCAACCCCTGGTCTAACTGCATAGCCTGTCAACATAGGCGGCCGTGTGATTACACAATCCTCAGAGGAGGCTAGACAGGAAGTTGGCTCCTCCGAGCGAATCATCTTCCATTTTAAAATAACTATAAAAATTCAGCAATTTTGGTTCAAAATTATTGAAATTAAAAGGAAAATGACTTCTTAATAAAAGCAATTGAATTTGTTTTTCCCCTTTTCATGATTGCAGGGTAGGCGTCCTCTGACCGCACGTCCCTGATATTATATATATATATATATATATATATATATCCACCCAATACACACACCACACATCTATCTAGTATCTATATAGTATCTATATAGTATCTATCTCTATATATGTAAATACACACATGTAGTTAGGTCGTCCTCAGACGAGCTTCCATAGTAGAACCTATACATTGCTAACAATGACTGTGGGGCGCAGCTCCTCACAGCATCCCCAATCCAACCCTTAATGCTGAGTGTCAAGCAGGGAGGCATCGGGTTCCATTTTATAGTCTTTTGGTATGACTCGGCCGGGGATCGAACCCACGACCTCCCAGTCTCAGGGCGGACACTCATACCACAAGGCCACTGAGCTGATGTATGTATGTATGTATGTATGTATGTATGTATGTATGTATGTATGTATGTATGTATGTATGTATGTATGTATGTATGTATGTATGTATGTATGTATGTATGTATGTATGTATGTATGTATGTATGTATGTATGTATCCATGAATGCATGTATCCATGAATGCATGTATCCATGAATGCATGTATGCATGTATGTATGTTCTATTGACCTTTACTTTCAGTAGTGTTAGAAATTATTTCTGATTTGGTGCTGTATCTGTTTCCCTTGCCAAGTTAATCTCTCATCTCCATAGCCTTAATGCCTTTATATGGTTCTAAATATATAAAATATATAATGATCAAAATTTGGGTACTGCTCATCCACACTGTTTTGAAGGATGTCCTCATCCTTAGAATGCATGTAATTTGTCGTTGTCTCTTCAGGTCTCCTGCACTGCCCAGTCTTGGATCTGAGCCGGACAAGAAAAGGCAAACATGGCAGCCAAAGAAGGAGACAACCCTGACAGCCTCATGACTCTGGCCACAGTATTCTGCTTGAGGAACCTCAGAAAGACAATGTGCTATCAGGGTTTGAGGGACAAGCTCTGTTTGCGCTCAGACATCTTTCTTCCCAGTGAAATCTGCGACAAATTGGTCAACGTGTATGTATATGGAATTATTATGAACACTTGTCTAATTTTCATGTTTTTAGTTTAGTCAGTTATGAGCTTTCTTATTGTATTACAGATTCCATGCATTTCAAGTTGTATGATTTGTTTGCTTAAACAGGTACATGGAGTTGGTCCATACAGACAGTAACTTTGAACCAGAAGAGAACTTTTTCCAACTATTCTCGGAACCCCGGAGCACCAGACTCACCAGGGTGCAGCTGAAGGAAGACTTTGTCCATGACAGAGACTTGGAGGCTATAAGAAAACAGGTAAAAGGCTGTACTGTATTTGAACGAAGATCAATTTTCATAATGTATATTTATGTGTAATAGAACAGACCATATGCGGGGAACAGTTATAAGTGAAGTACATTCACATTGTTTTTATACTCATCTGCTCTGTGTAATTTTGACAACAAATATAAGCTTTGTAGTTAATCGATTTCCAGGATACGATCGAAAACTAAAAAAGAAAACACTCAAAAGACAAACTACTAGAGATGCAACTAGTAGTGGACAACTTACACAGTAAATGTAAAACTGAAAGTATGTCTCTGCTTCTCTCCCAAAGTACTATTTGTGTAGTTTACTTTGCTGTTCGACTTGTTATCTTAAGATTTATTATCCTGTCTAAATGTCACAAGGTGCATTTATTAATTTAATGCCTGTTTGCATGAAGCGCCAGTACACATTTGTTTGCCCATGTGTGAGGGAGGTCACATCCATTTGAACTTTGAACCAGTTAGTCAGTTTTACAAATATTAGTTAGCATGGTAGGTAATACTAATACTACTAGTACTTCTAGCTTATTCTGAAAATGGATCATTTGTGATGAGTAATTTAACTGAATCCAGTTGTTTATTGTCTATGATTCAGTACATGCTAGAATGGTTTTGATAATTTTCATCTCCATTTTCAAGTGTCACCATTTTATGGCAAAAAGAAAGATATAACCCTGACGTAAGATTGAGTTTCATTGATGATCTTGATTATTTAGGATTATTGACAGTGCCCCTCCCCCAAAAGTTTCTATTGAGCCTAAATTTGCTGTCCACTAAAAGTCCTTTAATACTTTTTAATGTGTTCCTCCAGGACCTGATTGAGCTTCACCTCACCTACTGCAACAGTCTGTCATCCCGCAGCTTGAAAACACTGACTTGCTTCCGCGAGACGCTGGTCTCTCTTTGTCTTTTTGGCTGCAGCAACATATTCTATAGAAAGGGCGGCGCCCCATTAGCTTGCAATGAAGATACAGAGGATGACGAGGAAGAAAGCCCTGTGTCAAGGCAGGCATTAAAGACGGACTTTAACTTTCAGGGGTTTAACCGCCTGCGGTTGCTCAACCTGGGTGGCCTACCAGATGAGATGCATGCTGAGACTTTGCTCAAACCCTTGAAGTCGCTCACCTCACTAGATCTGTCAAACGTACAGTTACTGGGGACAACCTTTCTAACTCAGTGGAAAGACAGACTGGCATCTCTTGTTCTCTACAATGTGGACCTTTCAGAAGAGTTGGTCAATACGGTGGTGGAACTTGTCAATCTCAGGTAAGTTCCAAGGTTTGTTTCTCCTCATTTTTCAACAAGTCTGTTGCCTAAAATTTTCTTGCATTTCTTTTTTTTTTGTTTTATATATATAAATTATTTAAAGATACATTTGCAGACAAATGTGCTAGTCCGCTTCTTTGAGAGGTTTTGGTGGTTGCTTAAGGGTAGCTCAGCAGTGCTCAGAAAGACATCTCTTGAGCAACCAGTCCTAATGGATGTTGTTTTGTGAACTCGTGAACCGCAAAACAAAGTGATAACCAATAAATAGGCTTTTGCACCGTACTCGTGGAGAGTGGTTTTACTTTCATTTCAATATCTGATCAAACACAATCTTAGTTTAGTTGTTAAAATGAGCACGTAAACCATTCTGAAAGTCCACCATTAACTAATAAACCTGCATTCCTCAGGCATCTTGACATCTCGCGTGAGAGTAGGAGGACTTCCAAGTTCAAGATGACAAGGAAGATCTTGACTGCTATCGTTCAAAGACTGGTCAATCTGGTCTCACTGGACATTTCAGGTCACATCATGCTTGACAACTGCACAGTTCCACACCTAGAAGAAGCTATGGGCCGTCCAAGGTGGGTAAATAGCATTAAACTAAGCTGACGATGGTTATAAAAAAAAAAAAACGTTTATGATCTTCTGAGAGCATTTATTCTTCTCTAGTAACGAGCCATGCAAGAGCAGCATCTACCCTTTCCAAGAGCTGAAGAGGCCCCTGCAGTTTTTGGGTTTATATGACACTACCCTTTGTAATGTGACGCATATCCCGGCTTATAAGGTACTACTGACACAAATGTCTTAAATCTTGAAAGTAAGGTATTTCTAATGCATTATCTTATAAACCTGTGGTGTAAACGTAGCCTAAGAAACCAGAAAACTCCAGCTGTGATCGATTCAATGGTCTGAGAGTGACCAGGATGATGAGAAAATTCATAGGCGCAATCAACAATATAACAAGTCAAGTTACATTTTAGTATACCAGTAACAGTTTTTGTTTGTGCTTTTTGGTGGTGTGGTGCATTTGCAGGTGACTGGTTCAAAGAATGAAGACCAGGTCCTAAATGCTATTGAAGCTTACACTGAGTTTCGTCCTGAATTGGCCCATAGAGCTATCAATCAACTGTTTGACATCGCCAGAATACAACACTGCGTCCAGCTACTCCGAGCATTACAGGTATGAGACTTTAAAAGCAAGACCATCAACGAATCGACAAAATTCTTTTGACAAAAAAAATGTTGGCTAATGTCGTGTTTCAGCTTGTTATAGCAGCATTGAAGTGCCACAAATATGATAAGAGCATTCAGGTGACAGGAAGTGCTGCGCTCTTTTACCTGACAAACACCGAATACCGCAGTGACCAAAGTGTGCGGCTTCGCCAGGAGGTCATTCGAGTGGTTTTAAATGGAATGGAGCAATACCAGGAGGTCACTGTAAGTGTGCTCTTTTTATTAATGCCATGAAGAAGGGTCATCCTTTTCTAGTTCTGTTATGTATGAAGTGTACCATCCATCCTTCCATTTTCTGAACTGCTTCTCACGAGGGTCGCAGGCGTGCTGTAGCTTATCCCAGCTGACTTCGGGCAGTAGGCGGGGGACACCCAAATTGGTTGCTAGCCAATTGCAGGGCACAAATAGACAAACAACCATTTACACTCAGACTCACAGCTATGTGCAATTGGGAGTGCGCAATTGGTCTACAATGCATGTTTTTGGGATGTGGGAGGAAACCGGAGCGCCCGGAGGAAACCCACGCAGGCGCAGGGAGAACATGCAAACTCCACACAGGAAGGCCTGATGAGCTAACCAGTCGACCATCATGCCACCATAGTGTACCATGTTGTTTCAATTTGTATTAACCAGGGATGAGAATTTTCCGCGGATCCGCTGGTTCCCGTGTTTTTTTCCGTCGAAAGTATAATTTTCGTGAATCGTGTAAATCCGTCGAGAAAATGTTGTTTATATGTATGGGGGGGGGCTGTAGTGAAGCGGGCAACGTTAGCCTCGGCACTCGCGAGCATTAGCTCGCCCGCCGTGAAGTTATCGTCCGGAAATCGGCTTGCCTCTGTAAACCTAACTAACTGGCAGCACTGATGCGACAACATCCGCCTTATTTTCTGCAGCATTTTGGCGCTACTTTCGTCACATCATTTCTCCTTGTTAACTTAACTTACGCAGAGAACTAAGTGTTTTTACACCGCCACAATGTGAATTGCAATTGGGTTTTCATCACTTGTAGACGAGTTATTTAGTTACCGTAATTTTCGGACTATAAGTCGCGTTTTTTTTCATAGTTTGGGTGGGGGGGCGACTTATACTCAGGAGCGACTTATATATGTTTTTTTCCACAAATTTTTACTTGATCATTAACACATCACTTACTTACAAGTATAGTTGACCACTTCACATGTTATTTTTAGTATAGTTGATCACTTCACATGCTTTGATATCTTTATCTTGAACATATTCAAAACATGAAAAATAGAGAAAAAATCAAATAAAGTAATTAACACTTTAAGGCGCCATATCCTCTGGACATGTCCTCTGTCACCAGGATGACATAAAGGACGAGAAATTTGATCGATGGATTTAATGATTTGGAGTGACACAAATGGTTTGATAATATTGTTGTTTATGTGATAGTTATTTAAAATATAGTTTATATATCATTGTATGGGCCTGTGGAATAATTTGAACTGCGGCGCGGCACACGGCATTGTTGACAAAGGACGATCGATGGATTTAATGAATTGGAGTGACAAGATGGTTTTATAAACGTGTTATTTATGTAATAGTTTTTTTAAATAACTGAATGTTACGTCAGGCCCGTTCTCAGCTCCTCGTTTGTGTTTGTCACGTTAGCATACCGTATCGTTTAGCCTGTTGTTGCTCGTTCATGTCTGTTCTTGGTGTTGGATTTTGTCGAATAAATTGCCCCCCAAAATGCGACTTATACTCCGGAGCGACTTATATATGGGTTTTTTTTTCACATTTTTGGGCATTTTATGGCTGGTCCGACTTATACTCCGGAGCGACTTATAGTCCGAAAATTACGGTAGATAGATCTAGGGTAGATATATATAAATATATATCACCCCCCTAGAACCCCGGCTACTTTTCAGTGATTTTTCACATTTGCCATTCTCATCCCTGATTAACACATTAAGTAAAGAACTGAACTTTATGATTTTGGTCGGGGAATGCAAAGCTTCTTTGCAAAATTAAAAAAAAAAGGTACTAACATAAAATTGTCACTCTTATTATTCATTCTCTTACTGATGTCTGCTGTGTCATTTATTTGTTTGATCTAATTGAGCTAGTAGAAATGTAGAATAAGCATGCATCATTACATTGCACAATGTTAAGTGTTAATTCCCTCCCCATCTCCACACAAGGTTCAAAGGAACTGCTGCTTGACTCTGTGCAACTTCAGTATTCCCGAGGAGTTGGAGTTTCAGTACAGTCGGGTAAACCAGCTGCTGCTAAAAATCCTGGAGCCGGCAAGGCAGGATGAATCCATTCAGAGAATCGCTGTGCACCTCTGCAATGCTTTAGTCTGCCAGGTTGACAACCACCATAAGGAAGCTGTGGGAAAGATGGGTTTTGTGAAGGTAACATTAAGATGAAGTTTTTAATTAGTAGAGTGAGGTTTTTTTCCCACCAAAAACACATATTTAAGGCTTTATCATAACGGGTGGATGTATTTGCTGTTGTAGTCTTTTGCAGCAAAATATTTTTTTCTTGTCATCCCTAGATGGTGCTAACGGCTTTATTTTCTGATCATTTTCAATTCATTCTTCTGTGTTCTCAGACAATGTTGAACTTAATACAAAAGAAGTTACAGGATCGAATGGTGAGTTGCAAGTCATTGATTTCGGTTTTCATTGAGGTTGTCTCAGTATGTTCATTATTTTAGAATTCTATGTATCTTGTTTTAATGTGAAGTCGATATGCTAGCGCTGTTAAAGGTATTGAATATGAATAAAATTGTATTGTTAGTTAAATTACGTTTGTTTACACTCAGTGTGACCAGGTGATGGAGTTCTCTTGGAGTGCTCTGTGGAATATTACTGATGAGACACCAGACAACTGTCAGATGTTCCTCAACTGTCATGGAATGACTCTCTTTTTAGACTGTCTAAAAGTGAGTTTGTTGTTCCCACATGTTCCAAAGACTCACAAATCTCTGTGGTTTATATTTTTAGCTGTGATTAAAGCCTCTTCTGTTCTTTTGAAACTTAATTGAAGGAGTTTCCAGACAAACAGGAGCTACATCGCAACATGCTGGGGCTTCTGGGTAATGTTGCTGAGGTCAAAGCGCTACGACCAAAGCTGGTCACACCACAGTTCATCTCTGTTTTCAGGTAAAACCAGTGAGGCATGAAGTCAATTCTCATTGATATATATGAAAATACAAAGTCTGTGTTGAAGAGACTGACTGTGTCTAAAGCCACCACTTGGGTACCATACCACTGTAACAGTTACCGTATTTTCCGCCCTAAAAGGCGCACCGGGTTATAAGGCGCACCTTCAATGAACGGCCCATTTTAAAACTTTGTCCATATATAAGGCGCACCGGATTATAAGGCGCATAAAATAGAAGCTATACTGCATCAAACTGAGGTTGACTAGGGTTGCGGTATGCATCCACTAGCCAATAACCAACGAGCCCTCTGTAAACAATCGCGTTTCTCAAACGATCTCCTATAAAATGATCAGAACTGACTAAAGTTCGATCTAACGCATTGGTACTACTTACCTATGTTTCCCTTCCATATCGATCCGTAGATTTACTCGAAACATTAACAGAGCAGCCTATTTTGACATGAAATAGCCTGGTACGTATAGCAGCTATCGCAATAGCATTAGCCATCCGCAAAGTCTCACGAGCCTCAGTTCGCAATCTCCCATGAGCCTCAGCAAAGTGTAAACAATCGCGTTTCTCAAACGATCTCCTATAAAATGATCGGAACTGACTAAAGTTCGATCTAACGCATTGGTACTACTTACCTATGTTTCCCTTCCATATCGATCCGTAGATTTACTCGAAACATTAACAGAGCAGCCTATTTTGACATGAAATAGCCTGGTACGTATAGCAGCTATCGCAATAGCATTAGCCATCCGCAAAGTCTCACGAGCCTCAGTTCGCAATCTCCCATGAGCCTCAGCAAAGTGTAAACAATCGCGTTTCTCAAACGATCTCCTATAAAATGATCAGAACTGACTAAAGTTCGATCTAACGCATTGGTACTACTTACCTATGTTTCCCTTCCATATCGATCCGTAGATTTACTCGAAACATTAACAGAGCAGCCTATTTTGACATGAAATAGCCTGGTACGTATAGCAGCTATCGCAATAGCATTACCCATCCGCAAAGTCTCACGAGCCTCAGTTCGCAATCTCCCATGAGCCTCAGCAAAGTGTAAACAATCGCGTTTCTCAAACGATCTCCTATAAAATGATCGGAACTGACTAAAGTTCGATCTAACGCATTGGTACTACTTACCTATGTTTCCCTTCCATACCGATCCGTAGATTTACTCGAAACATTAACAGAGCAGCCTATTTTGACATGAAATAGCCTGGTACGTATAGCAGCTATCGCAATAGCATTAGCCATCCGCAAAGTCTCACGAGCCTCAGTTCGCAATCTCCCATGAGCCTCAGCAAAGTGTAAACAATCGCGTTTCTCAAACGATCTCCTATAAAATGATCAGAACTGACTAAAGTTCGATCTAACGCATTGGTACTACTTACCTATGTTTCCCTTCCATATCGATCCGTAGATTTACTCGAAACATTAACAGAGCAGCCTATTTTGACATGAAATAGCCTGGTACGTATAGCAGCTATCGCAATAGCATTAGCCATCCGCAAAGTCTCACGAGCCTCAGTTCGCAATCTCCCATGAGCCTCAGCAAAGTGTAAACAATCGCGTTTCTCAAACGATCTCCTATAAAATGATCAGAACTGACTAAAGTTCGATCTAACGCATTGGTACTACTTACCTATGTTTCCCTTCCATATCGATCCGTAGATTTACTCGAAACATTAACAGAGCAGCCTATTTTGACATGAAATAGCCTGGTACGTATAGCAGCTATCGCAATAGCATTAGCCATCCGCAAAGTCTCACGAGCCTCAGCTCGCAATCTCCCATGAGCCTCAGCAAAGTGTAAACAATCGCGTTTCTCAAACGATCTCCTATAAAATGATCGGAACTGACTAAAGTTCGATCTAACGCATTGGTACTACTTACCTATGTTTCCCTTCCATATCGATCAGTAGATTTACTCGAAACATTAACAGAGCAGCCTATTTTGACATGAAATAGCCTCGCGGGTACAACAGCTATTCGGTGACGCCCCCTGACTACAGTTGCCGTAATGCTGGGAAGCGATGCGACCTTGTAATTTACTAGTCGTACTAAAACGTACTGAAACATTTTGGCAGAGCACTGTGTACAACCAGTATGGATCAACAAATTCATCAGTTGATCCATATATAAGGCGCACTGGCCTATAAGGCGCACTGTCGGCTTTTGAGAAAATTTTTGGTTTTTAGGTGCGCCTTTTAGGGCGGAAAATACGGTACTCTTAAAAAAAGAGACCTAATGAAAAAAGTCCCAATATGTTTTGGTACCTGTCACTACGTTTGACAATTGAAAAGCAAATTGTGTCTCATGGTGTAATTCCATCTTGCAAATTTAAAAGATTCTTTCCAAGTACGTAATATTATTGTCTTTTTTCCTTTCACCTACGTGGCAGTAATCTACTGGACAGTAAGGCCGATGGTATTGAGGTATCATACAATGCATGTGGCGTGCTTTCCCACATTATGTTTGATGGACCGGAGCTTTGGTCGATGGAAGAGCCACTAAGAGACACGGTGATGGACAAGATGTGGGATGCGATCCAAAGCTGGGACGTCAGCTCACGTCGCAACATCAACTACAGGTGACAATATCATCCTCACCATGAACATAATGTGACTAGAGTATGTTAGTTTACTTAGTTTGGTAGTTAGTATATACAGTGGGACCTCCAATTACAAAATTAATTGGTTCAATGAGCCCGTTGTTACACAAAAAGTTCATAAATCGAAGTATGTTTCCCATTGAAATAAATGGAATAAACTACGTGGCAGTAATCTACTGGACAGTAAGGCTGATGGTATTGAGGTGTCATTCAATGCATGCGGCATGCTTTCCCACATTATGTTTGATGGACCGGAGCTTTGGTCGATGGAAGAGCCACTAAGAGCCCGCGTGGGTTTTCTCCGGGCACTCCGGTTTCCTCCCACATCCCAAAAACATGCTTGGTCGGCCGATTGAGCACTCCAAATTGTCCCTAGGTGTGAGTGCGAATGGTTGTTTGTCTCTGTGTGTCCTGCGATTGGCTGGCAACCAGTTCAGGGTGTCCCACGCCTACTGCCCGATGACTGCTGGGATAGGCTCCAGCACTCCCATAGGGACAAGCGATACAGATAATGGATGGATGGTTGACTTCATACTTTCTTTTCCCCCCCCCCCTAGTTAGGAGCACAAGAGCAAAAAAACGTGATTCAATTTTATTATTTTCAAGTTTGCTGGATGTTGACTGGCTGCACGGCTGTCATGCGGTTTGCTCTGTTTAAAATTCTATATTGCCTTAGGTCATTCGAGCCCATCTTGCGACTTCTGCCTCAAAGTATCGCTCCAGTTAGTCAGCACTGGGCCACGTGGGCTCTGTACAACCTGGTGTCAGTTTACCGTGAGTATCCTAAGGTGTAGCCGTTGTGTCAAAATAGCAATATGATAGTCACAGATTCAGCAGTCACACATACAGTGTTTGAGTTATATTTTCCTCTTGTTTTTATTGTATATCATGTATTTACTGTATGTCCACTTTAAGTATTAAATTGTATCGATATAATTTGTTTCTGTTTTAATATTTCACTTACCTGCTTGTTCTTATCCTCTCTTTCAGTACACATATACATACATGCACAGACATACACGTGCAGTGCTTCTCTAAATACATTTTGTGGTATCAGCAATAATGCCCACGTTCTTCAAATCTTTGCTCATGTTCCATGTGCAGCAAGCAAGTACTGTCCCCTGCTCATAAAAGAAGGAGGAATTGGCCTTTTGGAGAAAGTTTTGGAGTTGGAAAGTTCGCAGCCAGAGACAAAAGACATGGCCATGTAAGACAGGCTTTTTCACACGCTCAATGCAAGTTACATGACATCTTATTCATAAAGCTAAACACTACAGCAAATACCTAAACCACATTAAGCGATGGGGGGTGGGCGGGGGATTAGATTTATGGCTGATTGGACAAGAGGGACTGTATTCCTCTCCTCAAATCAGACAGTATTGCATCTATTTATTTATAAATAAGAAATTTACCATATTTAGTCATAATGTTATTTGTGTAAAAAAATTAAACTAATAAATAATAATTGGATTGCATCATCCCACAGTTCTTTGCAGGCATGTGAATTTCTTGATTTTTGTTTTCAGGAAAGTAATGGAGCAGTGTGAGAGCTTCAAAGAAGACCCCATGGAAACAAATCATGTACACGAGGTAAACTATGGACAAAGAGGTTGACACGGCGGCACCTTGATATCTGGCAAAACAACCTGAAGCTCCTCGTTATCACCGCAAGGGTCAATGTGTGCATTTTCTTCTCGTAATTAGATTTTATTTTGTTGGCAGAGCTGCGTCTCTGACCCTTTTCACAGCAGTCTGAGCACCAGCTTAACATATATGACGTATAGGGGTTAAGAAGGTGGATGGTGTTTTTACCTTTGCTGCTCATAAACGTCTCCTCTGATGGGCTGGAGGGTTGTGTTGGTGGGTGACTGTTATCGCTCAGTGTGGGTTTTGTGAAATATTACTTGATAGAACGTAGCAGTTGATGCTTGATTCTCAGTGGAAGGAAACAGACACGCTTCGCAGCACACAACAATAGCCGGGTGGCAATGACCTCAGTAGAGGTTAAAGGTCATGTGGTGTTTTCCAACACCTACAAATGGTGGCCACCCCCTCCTAGTTGTGGTCACGTTCACAGTGGAGATCAGCCAATGCGCAAGTAGGCAGGGGTTGGCCGGAGGGAAGGCTCTGCAGATAGACCTTTTGTTATATATGTAAATATTGTTGTCCCCTCCTTTTAATGTGTGTATGTTTTATAATATAACTGTAAACACTTAAGGCTGTACCCTCCATTTAAAATTATTTAGGTTGGACTGGCAAATGTTCAGTGCATACTCAAGTGTGGTCTGTCGCCTGTGGTCGATAAAAGATCATTTGGATTTGACGCAGACTCACTTTATTCTGGCTTTTTAAAATTTGTATCCTTTTTTTTACATTTCCATTCACTTGAGAGTTGGCGAGAAAAAGTCAGCAAGCTTCCCTTGAAACATGAAAGGTAACATATAATTCATGTTCAGTACCTTCTTAGTCACAGTTTCACACTCGCACAGCAAGTCAGAGTGTCAAGGTACAATTTGCCAGTATCAATAAATAACATCCTGGTTAAACAGCAAATAGAAACCGCAATCATGGTGGCTATAATTGCAGATATTTCTATATAATTATATGTTCAATGTGTGTCCCAGGTTCCTCATTTGTCATTGCTGCAACAGCGTTGATTACATTCATATTTACATAATAGCGTACATTTGTTGCCTTTTATGTTTGCATCCACAAATCACAGCCATTGCCTATTCACGTCAGATGGATGGAAGATGTTTATGTTGAAAGAAATGATTATTCAGTTTTACTGATTAATCAGATTGCTGCACTATCACTTTAATCATCAAACTTTTCATAAGCTACTGAGGAAAACCATTTAGAATTTAAATTTAGTACTAATGAAGCATGTGGCTCTCAAAGATTTGCTCAACAAAATTAATACGAAAGTTGAGTGCTACATCATGTAGCACAGGTTAGACGACTCCTAAACTTTCATGGCTTTGGTTCTTTGGGGTTTAAAATGTTTTTGAGCTAGCTTTCTCCAATCCATTTGCTGTTGTGAAAGTAATGTAGATATCTTGCAAATAGTTTACATGCCTATCATTGGTGCAGGCAATGTGTGTTCACTTCCCACTCAGTGTGACAGCGAATGAAGGGTTATCTGTCTTGAAATGTGTCCTGTGACTGACTGGCAACCAGTCCAGGGTGTAGTAAGGTGGCTTTGGCTTTAGCTCACCCATGACCCTGAAGAGCATAAGTGGTATAGAAACTGGATATTTTATTCACATTTTTCTTTTGGCCCTTGTACTACCCTTTACCAAACTCATTATGCTGCTTGCACAAGATGCCACAAACATGGCCTCAACTTAAAAGCGCATTGAATAGTATTTTGTGACATGCTATCTGTAAAATCGCATTATTTGTGAATTGAGTTAAGGATCCACCGTTTTAACAACAATTTTAAAAAAATGTATTTGGCAAAAACAGATTGGTGTGACCTTTGGCTTTTGTACCATATGGGTGAGGATTACTGAGTATTGTATATGGCGTCAAAACAGATCAAGGAAATTGACTTGCATTTGTTGAACTAGTGAGTACAACCCATTGGATTATAACATTGGTGGAGAAAAATAATACCATCTGTTAGATTTTGTCCCAGTTCTTTATCTTTAATTCTCGCTATGCTAATAGTAATTACCAGGAGTCTGCCTTCTCAGTTTAACTATTTTTGTACATTGTACAGATTCATATTACATAGCTTTACTGTTATTTCATTCAATTGTCTTTTCAGTGTTTGTGTGGAGCAAAAGTGATTATAAAGTATTCCCTGAATTGTAATTGATTTCTTCATTGGATTTTTTTTCTGTAAATTATTTCAATCTGATTGACTGTATCGAAAAGGATTTTAAGAACTCTAATCTTTACATTGTAATGTTTTTTCAATGGAGTATTTCTGTTCCCTCAAATACATCAATCCATCCATCTGATTTTTGGAGCGCTTATCCTCATCACAGGTGAGGTGGAGCCTATCCAAGTAGACTTTGGGCGAAAGCCAGAATGCAACCTGTACTAGTCCTACATATTGTATACTCGCTGGCCGAAAATAATGGGAGCTACTATTAATGTGCAGCAATCAAACAGTCCTTTCTTCAGGTTCCACAGCAATCAATTAAATATTCACATTGTTGCCACTTGCACCTGACATATTTCATAAGCTAATGGGAATGCATCACAGTGTGTGTAGCAGGAACTGGTTCCCAATTTTAACTAACAACCTCTTTACAGTGCATCACTGAATTCTCTTCCACTATAACCAATATATTCATGCCTTTTTTGAAAGCCACGCCGTATCAGTTCATGATCCATGTTGGGTTTACTAACTACTTTTCTCATGTACAGTTGTGTGTGCGTGAGTGCGCGTGTGAGCGCACCTTACTCATGGCAGTCTCAATTGGTACTTTCATTGGGGCAGTTTCGTTTTTAGTGATTCGCATTCATGAAGGTGAGGTTGTAGTTTGCAGTGGAAAAAAAACACTCTTCAAGTCTTCAGATTCATATTTCTATGTGAACGAGTTTTTGATTATGAAAATCTCAAATGCTCACTTTTCCTAAGCTTTAATACAGTTGAAAGGGCGTCATGCTGTTGCTACTATTGAGATGCCGTCTTTATTGATCACGTACTATTTATTTAGTTAATACCGAAAGTAGAGATAATCATTTGGGATTCTCAAACCATAGTATATCAATTTGACCAGTAGTTATATAAAGTCAACAACTGGTTTATTTTTTAGCTGCAAGTGTAATTCAAATCTGAGTGAATTTGATCCTCACATTGTGGATTTTCTTTCCTGATATAAATAGTACCTGGCCATTACTGTAAAGGTGTAAAAGCAATAAAGATGGAGTGGTGAACAAACTAATTGAAGTTTGTCATTTTGTTATTTTCTGGGGCGCGGGGTGTAATCTCCAAGACAGTGATAAGACCTTTATTATTTCGTTTTACATACCATACCATCACTGTCAGGTGAAAACGTTCTTAATGCAAACAAAATCAACATGTATGTTTATAAACTTCATTTGCCAAATGACTGTTCAACCCTTCCTTTTGCTGCACGGTAATCCAAAAATAAACAAAAAATGAAGGACATTTATGCACAAATGTAAGTTGTTCAGTAAACATTAAATGTAGTTTCAGTTAATTTTTTAAAACCACTTCACTTTTAGTTTAGTTATTTGAATTTCGTTACTTTTTGTTAATTACAATAACCTTGGTTCGTACATCCATAGTCTTTGGAACGTTTGTGTAATTGTTTTAATGAAATGGCAACGGCAACAGCTCCACTTCCTCAAGCGATAGCGTGTAATCATGCAATCCACTAATCAGCTATGTCAGAAGGAGCGCTTGTACCGTAGTATTGGTTAATGCTGTCAAAAACACAGTCCGTCGGATTAATGAGTGAGATTATGAACATTTCTCAGTTCTGGGGAAAGTGTATGTACCGTATTTTCCGCCCTAAAAGGCGCACCGGGTTATAAGGCGCACCTTCAATGAACGGCCCATTTTAAAACTTTGTCCATATATAAGGCGCACCGGATTATAAGGCGCATAAAATAGAAGCTATACTGCATCAAACTGAGGTTGACTAGGGTTGCGGTATGCATCCACTAGCCAATAACCAACGAGCCCTCTGTAAACAATCGCGTTTCTCAAACGATCTCCTATAAAATGATCAGAACTGACTAAAGTTCGATCTAACGCATTGGTACTACTTACCTATGTTTCCCTTCCATATCGATCCGTAGATTTACTCGAAACATTAACAGAGCAGCCTATTTTGACATGAAATAGCCTGGTACGTATAGCAGCTATCGCAATAGCATTAGCCATCCGCAAAGTCTCACGAGCCTCAGCTCGCAATCTCCCATGAGCCTCAGCAAAGTGTAAACAATCGCGTTTCTCAAACAATCTCCTATAAAATGATCGGAACTGACTAAAGTTCGATCTAACGCATTGGTACTACTTACCTATGTTTCCCTTCCATATCGATCCGTAGATTTACTCGAAACATTAACAGAGCAGCCTATTTTGACATGAAATAGCCTGGTACGTATAGCAGCTATCGCAATAGCATTAGCCATCCGCAAAGTCTCACGAGCCTCAGCTCGCAATCTCCCATGAGCCTCAGCGAAGTGTAAACAATCGCGTTTCTCAAACTATCTCCTATAAAATGATCGGAACTGACTAAAGTTCGATCTAACGCATTGGTACTACTTACCTATGTTTCCCTTCCATATCGATCCGTAGATTTACTCGAAACATTAACAGAGCAGCCTATTTTGACATGAAATAGCCTCGCGGGTACAACAGCTATTCGGTGACGCCCCCTGACTACAGTTGCCGTAATGCTGGGAAGCGATGCGACCTTGTAATTTACTAGTCGTACTAAAACGTACTGAAACATTTTGGCAGAGCACTGTGTACAACCAGTATGGATCAACAAATTCATCAGTTGATCCATATATAAGGCGCACTGGCCTATAAGGCGCACTGTCGGCTTTTGAGAAAATTTTAGGTTTTTAGGTGCGCCTTTTAGGGCGGAAAATACGGTAGTTAGAAATCGTGTTTCATCGTGTCACTGCCGTCGTGACTTGTAACTGGATGTGCTGTCTCTTTAAACGCAGGGCGGAGAGTCGATTTCCAATTGTGGATGGGGTAGATTACTGCTTTAGTCTGATGCTACATCATCTCATCTGACTCTGACAGAGGATTCCCTTTGCGGGGAAGCAACCAACGAGCCTCCTGTGCAAAATCAGCTCAGTCCAGCAGCATGGATTTTAACGTAAAAAAACTGGCTTGCGATGCGGGGGTCTTTTTTACCAGGGCGGTGCAGGTAAGCAAAATCATGCACACCCCTGCAGGACCACTCATCGATTTACAGTCAGTGGAACTGCATTTAGCGTCGGGCCTCTGCTCGGTCTACCTCTAAGTGCGACGTTGTAAGGAATTTGTGTTTGTGGAAATACAAAACCAGTAATGTATTTTCGCTTCACGGGTAGCACTGTAAGATGATGAAGGTCCCTCCAACCTCCATCTATTATTGATAAACGTGAGGGTTACAAGTCACGTGATTCGACGCTCTGCTGCCCACCGTCAACAGGAAGCTCCAAAACTCTACAACGCCAATGTCTGACCCAAAATAACGTACACTTAACACACGCACACGAAAACGGAAGACATTTTAAATGACTAACTTTAAATTCATCAACAGTACATACTTCCAGATAAAAACTTAAAATGCATGTAGTATACCGCTTTATATTGCGGGGGTTGCGTTCCAGCCCCACGTCTGAAAATCCGCGGTATTGAGAGACCAGGTTCGCTAGTCTTACAACTTCAAACACGTTTACACTCATTATAACGCTCAAATTTACACTTTCGAAGTTCTTGCTCATTTGCACAGTTCTCCAAATAAGATGCAAAATGTGTTTGCTTCAAGGGGTTTCATTAGTCACTCTCGGTTAAAGTTTACTTAAAAAAAAAAAACACCTCACCACACTGCACTTTGCAACGATCAACTCCCTGACGACCTCATTCATTATGTCATTGGACAGAATGTTCTATTTTAGAGTGGCCACATCGTAATGTCACAAGGCGCATCCAATAGGAGAGGGACTGGCAGAGTGATTTCAGCTGTTTTGACAGTTCTGTTAAGACTCTTCCTTAAAATATTACAAAAATGCCTTTAAACTGAAACATGAAACAAAATGAAATAAAATGCATATTACAATACCATACAATAAAAAGTCCACCAGTTTAATCTTATTTTATACATCTTAGACATCCATCAATCCATCCATTTTCTGTACCGCTTTGTCCCCACGGGGTTCACGGGCATGCTGGATCCTATCCCAACAGTCATCGGCCAGAAGGCAGTGGACACCCTGAACTGGTTGCCAGCCAATTGCAGGGCACACAGACGAACAACCATCCGCACTCACACCTAGGGCCAATTTGGAGTGCTCAATCGGCCTTCCAAGCATGTTTTGGGGATGTGGGAGGAAACCGGCGTGCCCGGAGAAAACCCACGCAGGCACGGGGAGAACATGCAAACCCACAGAGGGAGGGCCGGAGGTGGAATCGAACGAGTACCCTCCTAACTGTGAAGTGGACGTGCAAACCAGTGCGCCTGCATCTGAGACCGTTAATGTAAATTGTTGTTTTGGTAATTAAAAGCCTACAAACATTACTTTAACATACACAAAGCTGGGGCCTATCATCCACATCCATCATGACATGATTGCAGCAGCGTTAGATGTATTGTCTTGGCATCGTCTCTCATCCAGTCAGATACTCAACCCACTTCATCTGACTCCTCTCAACGCAGAGGAGCAGTGGCTCTTTCCTGAAACTTTTTTCATGATCGAACTCCTCACCCTACAATAGTGCACACACATGTAGAGGAAACTAAATGCGTCTGTTTGTATTCACTACACTGACAGTTTACCACTACAAGGTTAGGACTGTGCATAAACCAATAAATTGTCTTCTCAGCAGACTGATGCAGACTCTGCACCACTGCAGATAGACCCAAGAGCCTGCCTGTTGATCTCCCACTACTAAGAAATGATTGATTGATTCATTCATTCATTCATTCATTCATTCATTCATTCATTCATTCATTCATTCATTCATTACCCTGGAATATGTTTCTAGTTCACAGAAGAGAAGTTGGGCCAGGCTGAGAAGACTGAGCTTGATCCTCACCTTGAAAATCTGATCACTCGGGCAGACTGTACCAAGAATTGGACTGAAAAGATCTTGAGACAAACGGAAGTGCTCCTGCAGCCAAACCCAAGTAAGCACTCTCATGGTTTTCAGTGAAAAAAAATTACATTAGTAGTCCTCACTGAGGACTTGAGAGACACCAGCACCTTGCTGCTCATCAGTGCTGTTTTCTTGATGTAATATATTTGCCTGACAGAAGCTTTACTTCATTCACCTTTATCGGAAGGAACCCTTTTGGTCTTTGAGGAAGACACACATTTTTTAATAAAATAGAATAGAATAGAATAGAATAGAATGCCTTTACGTATTGTGATTGTACAACAGCTATACAGCGAAATTGCTCCGTTGGTGCTTTGTAGGGGGCAAAGGGGTGTGGAACATAGAGTCGCATAACATATATAATAGGCATATATAAGGAGGACAGTATAGAATTTAACTTTGCCCACCGGTGCAGGATTGGAATTGTTGGACAAGTGAGACAGCACACTTTGATTGCGTAATCCATCTCACATGAGCTCAGTCTGTTGTTTTTTTTGGTATGCACAGTATGGTTTTCACTTTGCATTTTTTAAATGTTCTTGAACCTATGTATCATTAGAGTTTTTTTAATGCAGTGCCGTTTGAGGGAAGTGGTGGTCACAAACGTGCACTCAGATTTTGAAAATCTTTTGATATCATGGACGCAAGGAACATGCTGCAGGTGTATAATTTACAATGAGAGAATATTTGCAAAAACAATTGCGTTGATCTGTTTGAACATTAAATATCATTTTAGTGTATTCCTTTTATTAATGTTGGAAATGATTCAAATATCATTTTATTCACTTTTTATGTTTTACACGATGTGCCAACTTCATCGGAATTGGGGTTTCGATTCAGCGCTGTTCATAAATAGATAGTTCCCCCCCCCCCCCCCATCAGTCATAAAAACTGCATGGGCTAATTATGTCAAGAAACTTCTTTAAGTGTTTTTTCTTTAATTGGGCTTGACTGTGTTGTTAATTATCAAACCTGTCCAAGATTATCTGTCAAAATAGACAGGAGAAACAACATAGTATATTAAAACTTCCCCATTGTGCTTAAAAAGAGGAAAATAAATAGAATCTTCAAGTTCAACGGAACTATCCTCAACAAATCTACTGTACAGGATAAACAAGTTTATGCACAGTATGAGCAGTGAATTCAGTGATTCTTCCACATCCCACTGTAGGGAGTCTGCATACTTGTACCACATTTTAAGCACCATTGAGCTAGAATACAGGCAGACAGGCAGGAATAGGAACACAGTGCTAGAAAAGTGTATTATTAACCATGTACTTGTTTTAAACCCCCCCCACCCCATGCTTCAGTTGACCACACTGGTGAGTTCTGCCTTTATTTTCTAATGTAAGATACTGTATATAGTATAATAACTAAAAAGTATAACTGGGAAATGCCCTTTTTCAATTGTTTCAAAATGAAGAGACAAAAAAATTCAATATTTCACTGAGGTGCATCGTTGACTTCTAAATGTAGTTCCAAGTGTACTTATTAAGACTAAAAGAATTCCAAGAAATTTGTCAAATAACAATCTGCCCAAGCAATCTTTGTCAATCTTGTGTCAAGCGAGCCGTATGTAGGAGACCACTATCTTAGTGGAACCTTTAACTTCTTTTCTTATACGTGTGTGTGTGTGTGTGTGTGTGTGTGTGTGTGTGTGTGTGTGTGTGTGTGTGTGTGTGTGTGTGTGTGTGTGTGTGTGTGTGTGTGTGTGTGTGTGTGTGTGTGTGTGTGTGTGTGTGTGTGTGTGTGTGTGTGTGTGTGTGTGTGTGTGTGTGTGTGTGCGCGCGCGCGCGTGCGTGCGTGCGTGCGTGGTATATATTTCATATATTATCTGTAATAAATATACTTATCAGACTTGCCCAAGTGATACACCTAAAAGTCTGTCCTCTTGACACATTTACTTTCATGATTTTTGTAGGTGCTCGAATCGAGGAGTTTATCTATGACAAACTGGAGAAAAAGCTTCCTTCCAGGACAACCAATGCAGAATTGCTTGGCCAATACATGCTGGATGCTGCCAATGAATTTGGCTCCGGTACACCTTACGGTCAGTTGATTCGTTTCTGACATTAACACTGTTAGCAGCTTATGAGACTTTTAATGTTACCAAATTAATATTGAGAATAAAATTGTGTTATTTGATACCTACACTTTTACCAAGGCCTGCCGCACATCAAGCGACAAAGCTGAACGCAATGGAAATGGAGAATTGCAAACAAATTACAGTGCCCATATTATACCCGCACACTTGGCGATCGACCCTAACACACACGCTGAATTATCTATGGAAAAACTGCGAGCCCCGGTGTGTTCTGTCTGCATGATTTTCAAGGAAGAAATTATGACGGTCACTCTAGCAGAAAAAAAGGCGAGAAATAAAGTTTAGAGTGTGGATATTTGAAAGACTGTGCAATGATTGGGCCATTCATTGATTATACTCATGTACAGTAATCCCTGGTTTATCGCGGATAATTGGTTCCAAAAACCACCTGCGAAATCCGCGAAGTACGGTCACCAACAAGAAGTACTGGGCAGGCTAACGAGTTAGCGGAAAGATGCGAATTCGCAATCGTGCTAACACTCGAAAACGGACTTCTAAAGGAATGTAAACGAACATTTGGAGCAATACTACATTGTCCTAAAGGTTAGACACATGTTTCCTCAATTTAGAAGTTTTGTTTTGACTTTTAAATGTTTTTTTCATTTGGAAAAAAAATCTGCGATGTATTGAAGCCGCGATAAACGAAACGCAAAGTAGCGAGGGATCACTCTATTACAGAGACTCTCCATGATTAGCTTTTTAACCACAGGTACATATAAAATTGTAAATGTGCTTTTGAGTGTATTTGTCTTCATTAGATTGGTTATGTGTGGTTTGCCTGTTTGAAACGAATAAATTCAATTCAATTCAAAAAGTATACAAACACACACCTGCACACACACATACATATTCATAGATCTACACTCATACACATAAACACATACTGTTTAATGTGTTTTTTGAACGTCTCTAAATTATATTAATGTAGTTCAAACTGTTTTGCTAAGGCAAAAGATTAAAGTATATCAGACCCGTATCGGAAAAAGCACGCCTAAAAAAATCGTATAAAATCGAAAGACTCAACAAACTTGATGGGGACATCGCTAGTTATGACATGGCATTTGTGATTGCTCGTTACATGTGCGACATTGCAAATTTCACCACCCTTCAAATTTCAAATCGCAGCAAAAGTAGTTGCTGACTGTTGGCCATTCATGAAAAGACGTTTTTTGGTGCTCCATGCAACAAAACTTCGCACATTGATCATTATACCATAACAACGTAACTGTAGCGTGTGACTATGGTTATATCTTTGTGTATGCTGCCAACTCTAGGTAGTACCCTGATTACTGTGGGTGAATACCAGAAAAGACTGGGAACTGCTGAGCGAGAGTTCCTTCAAACATCTGCCACTACATTTCTCACTCCATTACGTAACTTCCTGGAAGGAGACTGGAGGACTATATCAGTGAGTGCAACCTTCTCGCCAATATTGCTTGCATTATTTGTTGTGTTTATAAGCCTCATACACTTTCTGACTGTATTTCACTTGGCCTCTCACAGAAAGAGAGGCGAATACTGGAGAATCGCCGGCTGGATCTTGACATCTGCAAAGCACGTTTGAAAAAAGCTAAGCAGGCAGAGGTCAAAGCAGCAGTGAGTTTTGTTATCATTATTATTATTGTTATTATCTTTTACCTTGTGAAAGTGAGTGGTAATAAGCAAGTAGGTGATAAGTATAAATAAATGGTATAAATTATTATTAACCACAAAACTCACAGCAGACAATAGTAATATGAAAGGAGTTAACCATTTGCGGTTGTGACATGTTAGATTTTGATTACTTAATCATTCTTAATGTGTATAAAATATACATAATGTATTTTAATTAAGTCCAAATATGAACGATGTTGTAGTTCATAGCACTTTTACACGATTACAAACAAACACAATTACTGTCAAGTTGTATTCTGACTTAACATATTGTTAAAACACTTCACTCACTTCACTCTTAAGACTTCTCTTAACTTTTGTTTTGAGGCACGTTCTTTTGTGCTTCATCAAATAATTTTTGACTACTAAACGAAACATCAGAGATTTTAGCAGAGCATGAGTACCCAATGTGGCTGTGCTGACAATTTACGTTACTTTGGCCTGGCCCCTCCCCACACGGCTTTTTAAGCATGAGTCTTGTCTTGTCACAAGCTACTGCATGTTTTGCACTTAGCAATTTTGAGTCTCTAAATATGAGATACTGCTGCATTTAGCTTGTCTTTAATAACGTTTTAATGCTTTTGTCACATAGTTATGCTTTTGGTGCTCTTGTTTCGTTTCACTAATGATTGGAAATGCATGACTTTGCCAATGTTTGTTCCCTCCTCCCTGCTCTTGTTTGTAGGCTGCACCTGATTTTCAAGAGACAAGGCCTCGAAATTATGTTCTTTCTGCCAGTGCATCAGCGGTAAGAATCCCAAGCAGAGCAAATGGCACAGACATTCAATACCAGGAGCTAATAATATGCTTACTGTTCTGCCATCTATCTATCAATACCCATAGCAAAATTAATCAATGATCTCAGTTTTTTTTACAAAAAAATGTAAATGTCAATTTCACAGAAAGTCACAGAATAACACATTATAACTGTAGGAGTCTGAATAATTGTCTAACTGAGAAAATGTTAGCATGGGAATGTTTCAGCATGTTTGTTTTTATTAATATTTGTTTTGTTAGAATTACGATTCAATCACACTGGAACTTCTGAGTTCGTACACAGTTTGTTGTTGAGTGCTCTCTCGTAGGAAATACCGGTTATGAAAAGAACAAATTGCCGGCACTCAAATGTTTGCCATCAGAAAACCTTTAACATGTTTAAAGTGTACTGATACTTCAGCAACAGTTAATATTAATAATAAACAAGTGTTAATATAAGTCAACCATTGTGAAATCAAATACTAGGACCCCATTGTCTGTGAGGGGCACCACTAAGTTGACCCCCTGTCCCTCCCACCACACCCCGTTGGCAAAATAGTTTCAGTGCATGAAAAACCGGTATTCGTACGATTTGCACGTTGCCAACATTATCCTCCGACTCCTTTCCTTATTCATTTACCCCCTACCTTTTGGGCACATTTTCCAGCCACCATTTTCCATGCCCGTGTGACCTGACATTATGATAAATACTTAAAGTCCACCTTCAAGAAGTTAAAAGACCACTTCATGAAAATAAATTCCCAATGACAGTGGCACGTTGGGGTTTACGTCAGTATTTTTGGTGTATTTAGTGGGATGGGAATGTGGCGCTTACAGTGAGATTATAGTGTATTGTAAATCTGTGATGTCATGCACGTGCATCTTGGATTGAAAGTTTATAGTACGTGCATGACATGCACTGCATGTGTAGTCAGGGGAAGGAAACTGCAGTGTGTAAGAGGAAATGATGGCGCAGTGACCATGACAAAATGCATTTTTTTGCTTTGTTTATTTCATTGAATTTATTATTATCATGTTGTCTTTTAGTTAGTGTTTATTAATGTTTTAATTTATTACTACCGTTTTTTTCCATGTATAATGCGCAAAATTTAACTAATTTATTGTCCTAAAATCTGGGGTGCGCATTATACATGGGTACAATTTTTTTTTTTTTGAAGAAGAAAATCATGGTACAACAATTTTTGAAGAAAATCTTGTCACGGATGGAGTGTGGAAAGGAGCGGGGCGACCAAGTGCAGCTTGGACGGGGGTTTATTGGAGGAACTCAAAACACAGACTTGGTAAACTAATTGTGATAAATAACTGGAACATCACTCAAATATTGGTGATCCCGTTGAGAGTCTCACATATTTCTTCGCTATTGAGTTTGCTACTGCATGCGCAGTGATACTGACCGGCAGAATAACATTAAAGATTAAAGATTAAAGTCCCAATGATTGTCACACACACACCTGGGTGTGGTGAAATTTGTCCTCTGCATTTAACCCATCCCCGTGTGATTTTAATCCATCCCCTGGGGGAGAGGGGAGCAGTGCGCAGCAGCGGTGCCGCGCTCGGGAATCAGTTGGTGATCTAACCCCCCAATTCCAACCCTTAATGCTGAGTGCCAAGCAGGGAGGCAATGGGTCCCATTTTTATAGTCTTTGGTATGACCCGGCCGGGGTTTGAACCCACAACCTTCCAGTCTCAGGGCGGACACTCTACCACTAGGCCACTGAGCTGGTCCGGTTGTTCCCAAAGATGATCTTTTTTCTGAAATAATTTTACGTTTACGGACTTAAGTAACCCGGGGGGCCAAACCAGGAGCAGATGGATGTAGTGTTTGTGTGAAGTAATATAAATGACATGTAAAGGTCATTGCATAAAAGGTTTTTACTTTTAGTAGATACTAAAGCATGGATATTAAAAAAAAGCTTTTTGAAAACATGCATTTATTAACAGCATTAAAAAAATATTTCACCAAAAAACTATCAGTAATTCTTATTAAATACGACCCTGTTATGATGAACAACATTTTCCATCACTTCAGCGCCTGCAGGTCAGATTTATGAAATATGTTTATCTAATGAGGCGAAATCACATCCAACGGCAAACATTCTGACCAAATTCATCTTGAAGAATCAGTGAAAGAATACATCTAAATAAAGTAATAAAGAAATCAATAGTATTGTTGGTTTCCCTTTTTTGCTAGTGCATCATAGTCTGGAGTAAAATCGGTTGTGGTAATTCTTAGGATAGAGCCGAGGTGTCGGTCCGTTAACCTAGATCTGTGACGGGCTTTGTTGACGTTCATGTGGCTGAACGTCTTCTCACACACGTAGGTCGAGCCAAATTGTCCACTCTTTTTTTAACATTCGGCACTCACTGTCCACCTTTCTTTTCTTCGGGCCACTCATTTTAATGGAAGGATTCCAGGGGAAGGTTTGTGGGTGGCATTAGCGTAAAACTGTATCTGAAAACTCAGCGCGCGAATTGCGAGAATATTGACGTCACAGCCGACACTCGAAATTCGGCACTGATAGATGAAATTACTACGTACTGCTGAGTACGCACACGCATTTGTGAGTGTGCACCGAGCTTTCTGACACGGCTCCCGGGAGTAAATGCGCGGACATTATACTCTTTCATCACAGCAACATCTTCATTACAAATCAAACAGACACACTTTCTGTTGATTTCTTTGAAGAAATACTCATTTTCCCAACGTGTTTGAAATATTCTACACTCACTTGCGTTTCTTCGGTGCAGCCATTTCTGGGGACTCGCGGTAGAAGTTTTTCTTCGCTTGATTTCATTTGTGTGGCGGGCTCCATCTAGTGTTGAAACTGAGACGTGCAACAGAATTGAGCTCAAGCTTCTTGTGCGGGCCGTATTCAATTATGTTTTCAGAATTTGCTGCGGGCCAATAAAAACTGGACCGCGGGCCGCAGTTGGCCCGCGGGCCGTAGTTTGGACACCCCTGACGCACACACACACGACTGTACTTCTAAGTTTCTTCTCTTGTATCCTACCCACCCAAATTCTTACATATGCACTTACACTGCTATGGGGACAAGTCCTTCAGTCAAACTGCCCCTCAACCTGCAACTTGATCGCCACACCTCCAAACACACCTTTTCAAATGACCCTGCTCTCTCATTATTACACCAACTGCAAGATTTTTCAAAAGTTACATGGACGGTTTTCCAATACACTTGGATTGTTCTTCTTATTCCACAAATGGGCATTACTTAAAAGGTATATAAACAGGTATCTGATGGCATAAAATTTACAGTTTGTGATCCTATCAAATTATATTCCTTTTAGTTTGTATTTTTTGGTTTATTGTTTTATGACTGTACCAGTTGCAGAGCGATTGGGAGAGTTGGGATGTGGAGGCAGAGCCTAGTATATCAGAGCAGCAAAAGGTTGTAAATATGGGCCTTGTGTCAACTTAGAAATGTAAACCCTTTGTTGTGTGTCTGGACAGTTAAGTGTTTAGTTACATCCCTCATGCAATTGTAGTTCACATGTAGTCATTTTGTCACAAAAACGTTTTGGACTATGACTTAGTAGTTGAAATCAGGTTGGTTTGATTTGTATATTGCTGATTCGCAGCAAGGCATATTTTCTTACGAAGCAGGCCCAGGATCATGCACCTCACACATTTGAGTAATTGATGTGGTAATATAAACCTGTTCATGACAGGCTTCAGCATAAGGTAATGCTATTGTCCTTCATAAAGTTTGCTGCTGGAGTTCTGACTTCCCATGGACTAAAATGTTGTTTTGGCACATTTCATAATTAGAGTGAATGATTGGAGTTACAATAGTCCTACAATATTATAGAAGAACATTTTGAACAGATCCTCCTTATCATAGTCCACCTCATAGTTTCACATGTGTGATACACACATATTTAAATTGTTAAGATGATGTGATGTTGAGAATGGCTTTCTGTTTCTGCTCTCTCAGCTCCTGAGTGAGGAAGTGGACAAAGTAAGTGAGACTTTCAAAGCAAATTTGCTCATCAATACAAGACAAAATCAAAGTGTGTGGTTGTACACATTCTGTATTATTCATGAAAAATACAATTTATTGACGCTTCTTTCCTTCATGATCCTTTGCTGCAGGCAGAGCATGAGCTCCGTGTTGCACAAACTGAGTTTGACCGACAAGCTGAAGTCACCAGACTGCTGCTTGAGGGCATTAGCAGCACCCATGTGAGTGTGTCATAATAATCGCAACTCCTACACTGCTGTATGGTGTCTCAGTCAAAAGGTATACCATAATGCAATGTAGCCTTATCAACGTTAGCTTCTGATAAATAGAAAATGCTTGTTTGCTGAAATGGTGGTAGGGTTGAAGTGTTCCCACGGATCCTTAAAGTAATGAAAGGCACTGAATCCACAAACCTAAAATAAGTTATTGGTTAGCATTAAAGTGCTAATATATTTCCCATGAAACTCGCACACTAATGGCACACAGAGACGAACAACCATTAGCACTCACACCTATGGGCAATTTGGAGTGCTCAATCGGCCTACCAGGCATGTTTTTGGGATGTGGGAGGAAACTGTAGTGCCCGGTTGAAGCCCACGTAGGCGCGGGGAGAACATGCAAACTCCACATAGGCAGGGTCGGAGGTGGAATCAAACCCACACGCTCTGAACTGTGAGACGGACGTTCTAACCAGTGCCCCCACCATGCCACCCTACTTAGAAATGTCCTTATTATTAAAATAAAAAGACTATTTATTTCAAAGAGGATAACATTAAAATAATCAGGAATATCACCTATACATTGTTAATATGGTAAATGACTATTCTTGCCGCGAACTTCTGGTTTTTAATGCAATATCCACATATAAATGAAAGTCCATTTCCAGCAACCATCCCTCCAGTGTTCTAATGGTCCATTGTGTTTGCTAATTGGGTTAGAAGGCTAATAGATGATTAGAAACCCCTTGAAAACCCTTGTGCAATTATGTTAGTTTTCATGGAAAACACTAAACACTTTGGTGACCCCAAACTTTTGAAGTAAGCAAGTCGTATCAAAATTTATGAGTGAGTTGATTTTTGAGGAGAAAACGTGCCAAATGAGATCAGAACTTAATGTTGCTTTCCCTTTGAGCAGTTTTGTGCCATCTGTGAATGGGAATATTCTCTCAAATACAAAATTTGGTTTGCAAGTGCCCAGTCCGGTCTGGCAGGGGGGCATGCTTGCAAAAATTTGTGACCCCTTCCAGTTGCCCATTCTTGCTCTAGATTATCTGAATGTTTTTTGTGTGCACTGTGCTTGGCTGGCAAAGTCAGCTGGGATAGGCTGCAGCTCAACTCACAATCTCAATATGGATAAATAGTATACGAAATGGATGGATAGATGGTCATCGTGCAAGTCATAATGTTGTCTAGTACCGTATGGTTTCACTTAAAAGTGAAGATCGCAATTTTCCTATGGTAGAATTTGATTGCTGTCATGGTAAACAATTTTGCAGGATCCTTTTACGAAGTCATCTTTCTCTTCACAGCTAAACCACCAGCGTTGTTTGCAAGATTTTGCGGAAGCCCAAGCCACCTACTATGCTCAGTGTCATCACTACATGCATGAATTACAGAGGGAACTTAGTAGGTGAGTGCAAAAGACAATTCAAACTTTTGTGACATTACGGACATGATGACAGAATCGCTTATAATTGGTATGATATTTACTATACTGAATTACTTCTAAATCCATTTTATTCCACGATCTTCATACAGATGTGCTAATTCAGTTAGCGGCCCCCACCAGTCTGCTGCTTGTCCCAACCCTGTATCTGCTGCATTCCCATCTGGACCATCTTCACCTGGTACCATAGTCCCCACCTCTTTGAGCAATAAGCCCAAAACACTGGCTATGGAACAAACCCAGCTTCCTATTACAGGCACCAGAAAGGCCAAAGTACTGTATGACTACGATGCTCATGATTCAAGCGAGCTGTCCCTATTGGCTGATGAGGTACGGTTGTGAATTATTTTGAATTCTACCAGTCCAAAGTACAAATTCTCACAATGTCTGTTTTTATTATCAACCGTAAATACAATACAATACAATACAATACAATACAACACAATACAATGCATCTTTATTGACAGAGTGCTTTCATGACTGCTTCCACTGTAACAAATCACTCTACAAAAAAATAAAAACAATAGCATTTGGGGCATTGAAAAATGAAGGGCAGTTGTCTTAAAAGTTAACAACAACTTTGACAAAACCATCTCCGCAAAGCACATATTCGATAACCAATTAATTTGGTTATCGAATATGTTTGTTAGCATGATTACACGAACCCTACGCTGAGGATTTTCACAATTCTTTGTGGTCCCACTGCATTTTGACATAAATATTGATTAAACAATTTACAGCATCTTCTCTTTGCTGCCTGAGACATATTAGAATGATTTGAATAATTCCTCATAAATTAGTAATGATAAAAAGTATACAAACATGGAAGGCAGTATCAGACCGATAATTTTTGGACCAATATTGGGGAAAAAAGTCACATCACTTGTATCGGATTTGGTCTGATATCAGCCTTGGGCACGGCCTGAGTCGAACGGCTGTTGGCTGTTTGGGGCTAATGAAAAGGTGGTATATAACACTGCACTGTTTCTTACTTTAGTCGTTTGAATATATATACGGCCGTAGCTTGTTGCAGCTGTGTAGAATAAATCATTTGTATTTTTTTTGGTCCTGAAAATTATTTGGGGACTGCTTTTCAGTCCTCTCACAGGGGCTCTCACAATGTTTTTCTTTTGATATAAACAACAAACCAACTAAAAATCACAGTAATTTGTGTTGGAAACATAATGAAAAAAATGTTTGTTTTTTTCTGGTGTGATTTTTCTTTGATATACAGTAAACAGTGTTGTCTTTTTTCGACCCCCAAAAGTCTTGGGGTCATCTCAATGCTCTGTAGTATCAATTTCTTGGTCTTGGTTGGTGTGTTGTTGACTGCAAAATTCAACACCTGAAGTGACAAGATTTTAAAAAGTTGCAAAGCTTGTTACTGTGTGTTGTTGCTGACCACGTTTTGTTATATATCCTTCACACCTGCTTCAATAATAGGAAGCAATATTGAAATGTTTTATTACGTATTTATGATGCAACATCAAGATTTGTTTGTGTTTGTAGTATACAAAAATGTTATCGTGTGTCGGGATCAGTTTGGAGAAGTAGGAAGTTATTGATACGGGTCGGACACAAACTGTTATTGTGCATCCCTGATACAAACCCAAACAACAAAAATAATTTGGAAACAAGTCGGAACAGCTACACCTAAACACTTACCCATGACCTTGTGGTGGCTATACAAATTAATTTTTAGATTAATTTTGACAATTTTTCATGTTTGTTTGAATGAAGTGTTCTCTGTGGTCACAAATAATAAGTATGGTATAAATAATAGCAAGATGGCAAAATAATTTACAAATTTCCACCACTGTTAAAGCAATCCATAGTAGACATAATGTGAGGTGTAATAATTGGGGTAATGGTGTAACTCCTTAAATACACCCAGTATTGTTACTTGAATAAATGAGAATGTGATTTTGCTTTTGGTTATATTTCAGCTTATTACCGTCTACACTGTACCTGGCATGGATCCTGATTGGCTGGTTGGAGAACGAGGCAATGAAAAGGGAAAGGTCCCTGTCACCTACCTTGAACTGCTGAGCTAATGGACCACATAACATTACAAACATAAAAATGCAAAATGCTCTTTCTATTGTCACTCTGTATGTTAATTTAGTGCACTTCATTACTCCTACTTTGGCTGGTATATGAAACACATTCAAACTTTCTGTGACTATAAAGGCAGAAATCGCATATGTGGCTTTAGCCATAGATTCAGTTCACATGGAATTGCAAATGACGATAGTAATCTGTTTTAGCAAACCACCATCGCTTTGCTAATGTATTCATTTGCTAATGTATACATTTTATTTATTCATTTAATTTTGGAAACAAGTCAGACCACCTACAGCTAAACATTTACCATGAATGACCTTGTGGTGGCTTACAGTAAATTTTTAGATCCCTTTTACAAACAATTTTTCGGGTTAGTTTGAATGAAGTGTTCTCTATGGTCACAAATAATAAGTATGGTATAAATAATAGCTAGAGGACTAGATAAGTAATAAAATTCTGCATTTGTCTAATTATTTTCTGGTAAAAACAATTTTTGATTAGTACAAGCACATAATTTCTGACAAATTTAGTTTGAATTTTGTCAAACCTTTGAATTTGAGCAGACTTACTCTACAAATATTTTTAAAAAATGCGTAAAACTGAAAGTCCACACCAACTTATTGCAAACATTCTTTGAACTGAATCCATAAGTGATATCTTATTTCCATGAATCTTTTTAAGTTGGTCCAATGATTTTGATACTTAAACAACAGGAAAATAGAACAATCTTCGTCAGAGGAGAGACATTTTTCAAGAATGTGAAACACATGGGTTTTAAGCAATTCGTCATTCTACTTTAATTTATGACCACATGTATCAGAGAAGTTCCATGACTGGTGTCACATAAGATACATTTCACAATTTCAAATTACAAAATTTTCCCTTTGAGGTGGCCAGGCTTCTCTGCCAAGCCTTCATGTACCCCAGCAGGAATTCTTTCCATCTCAATCTCATTCATATTGACCCATTTGAGCTGGGTTAAGAAGAAGAAAAAAATAAAATAAAATCACACGCCGCCAGGTCTGGTGACTGGGGAGGTTGATTCAGCATGGCACTGTTCGTCTTGGCCTGGAACTGCTCAAAACTCAGGACAATGTGAGCAAGCGTGTTGTCATGGTGAGGAAACCATGTGTTGTCCTACCACAATTCTTGCCTTTTTCACTGAACAAAGTAAACACTGAAGGAACTCTTTGTCGACGGTGAAAACTCGTAGTTTGGGTTTTGTGACCTCAATCCTGGACCTTTTTGAACACACCATAGATTGAGCACTGTTCTGAAAATATTAGAATAATAGTTAAGAAGAGATATCTAATTGCGATGGTGACTGCATTCTGCTAGATGTACCATTTTAACTTAAAAAATAAATTTGAGTTCAGAGAATTGTATTGATAACCAGCACTGTTTAGTACACATGAATTGCAAACTTTATTCTAAGTTTGAAGTGAGCTGAAGTTTATGAAATATATGTGATGATAGTTATCTGTGATTGGTTTATGTGCAAAATTGAAATTAGAAATGACTTGTGAAAAGATGTAAACTGCAGGTAGAGTACTGGTGTTCATTAACATGTAATTGTTTTACATGGATTCCCCAAAATAATGTCACAAATTTTCAGTATGCATGAACAGTTGTCATGTATGTAACAATGTCTGTGCGTGGTGGGGGTTGGTAGTATGCGTGCCTCAATTCAGAATTTTTCATCAGTTTCTTTCTGCTGTTCATGTTTTGAATTTAATGTTACGTCCACAGCCAAAACTAGTAATGGCACTTGTTAACCTAGTTTTTGTCTGGCATGGAGCACAATAAACTTGCATGAGTGGAACAGTAACAAGTGATTTTGATTTTTAATAGTTTTTTTCAGTTACCCTTGAGTCCCTGACATTCATTTGGTGTGAGGTGAAAAAAACAACTGGAATTTCAACTGCAACCACCCCAGGGGACACACCCACCAGAGAGATACTGTTAATAGGACCCTACACCTAAAATTTAGAACTCAACAGATATACAGGACTGTCTCAGAAAATTAGAATATTGTGATAAAGTTCTTTAGTTTCTGTAATACAATTAAAAAAACAAAAATGTCATACATTCTGGATTCATTACAAATCAACTGAAATAGTGCAAGCCTTTTATTATTTTAATATTGCTGATTATGGCATACATCTTAAGAGAACTCAAATATCCTATCTCAAAATATTAGAATATCATGAAAAAGTATACTAGTAGGGTATTCAACTAATCACTTGAATTGTCTAATTAACTCAGAACACCTGCAGGGGTTTCCTGAGCCTTGAAAAACACTCAGCTTGGTTCAGTAAGCTAAATCACAAGTATGGGGAAGACTGCTGATCTGACTGCTGTCCAGAGGACCATCATTGACACCCTCCATCAGGAGGGTAAGACACAAAAAGAAAATTCTCAAAGAGCAAGCTGTTCACAGAGTGCAGTTTCAAAGCACATCCACAAAAAGTCTGTTGGAAGGGGGAAATGTGGCAGGAAACGCTGCACAACCAAGAGAGATGACCGCAGCCTTAACGGCATTGTGAAGGAGAGTTGCTTCCAGAATTTGGGGGAGCTTGAAAGACAGTGGACTGAAGCTGGAGTCCAGGTGTCAAAAGCCACTGTTCACAGACGTGTCCGGGAAATGGGCTACAATAGTTGTATTCCCATGGTCAAGCCACTTCTGAACTCAAGACAACGGAAGAAGCGTCTGACTTGGGCGATGGAAAGAAGCACTGGACAGTTGCAGAGTGGTCCAAAGTCCTCTTTTCAGACAAAAGCAAGTTTTGTATTTCATTTGGAAGTCAAGGCGCCAGAGTCGAGAGAAAGGCTGGAGAGGAGCAAAATCCAAGTTGCTTGAAATCCAGTGTGAAGTTCCCACAGTCAGCGATGGTTTGGGGAGCCATGTCAGCTGCTGGTGTTGGTCCACTGTTTCATCAAGTCCAGAGGAAATGCAGCTGTGTACCAAGAGATTTTAGATCACTACATGCTTCCGTCTGCTGAAAAGCTCTATGGAGATGATGATTTCATTTTCCAGCATGATCTGGCATCTGCCCACAGTGCCAAAATCACCAGTAAATGGTGTACTGACCATGGCATTACTGTCCTCGATTGGCCTGCCAATTCCCCTGACCTGAACCCCATAGAGAATTTGTGGGGTATTGTGAGGAAGCACCTGAAAGACACCAGACCCAACAATGCAAATGAGCTAAAGGCCGCTACTGAAGCATCCTGAGCATCCATAACACCTCAGCAATGCCACAGGCTAATTGCCTCCATGCCACGCCGCAGTGGTTGCAGTAATCCGTGCAAAAGGATTCCCAACCAAGTACTGAGTGCATTAATGGACATTTTCAAATGTTTGATTTTGTTTTGCTGTTAGAAATGGTTTTTTTTACTTGGTCTGAGGAAATATTCTAATATTTTGACATAGGATATTTTGAGTTTTCTTAAACTGTATGCCATAATCAGCAATATTAAAATAATAAAAGGCTTGCAATATTTCAGTTGATTTGCAATGAATCCAGAATGTATGACATTTTTGTTTTTTTATTTGCATTATAGAAAATAAAGAACTTTATCACAATATTCTAATTTTCTGAGACAGTCCTGTACATAAGAGAAGGGGGGAAGGCAAAACAGCCCTACTTATGATTAAATATTAGTATATTGCACATAAAATAAAATAAAGTTTTTAAAAAAATACATAAAAGTTAAGAAACAAATGGGTCTTGGAAATTAAATCTAAGTGTACTGTACTAGAATTTCAGTACAACTAAACAGTGCTTGGACAGAGATTCTTTTGCGTAACACTGGAGAGCTTGTGTACCTCCAGTACAAATTAACTTTGAGAATCACTTCTTTGAAGAGACGAAGGTTAAAAAAATCCACCTGGAATTGACAATGTACTAGACTCGTGACGTCATCTCTTGGAGCCATGTGCTGGTTTTGTCTTAAGCAGGACTATTTTGTGCTGATGCCGTTTAAAATAACTCTATAGCGAGCGTTTAGCAAGAACTCAGAGCACGTACCAAAGTATGGAACATCTGATCCAACTGCGAGTGTCATTACAATAAAAATCAAGAAATATCACTTGCATGTTGCAATGTTATTGTCGCCTGTTGCCAATGGGGCCAATTGTGTAGACGTCTTGTGAGGTCAGGTTTGTCTTCACGCTTTAGGGTCATACACCCCTTTTTGTGGCGCTACCCCTAAATCCTAAGGAGAATTGGTAAACGTTGTAGACCTCATGATCGCGCATTTCTAGGGGGAAGGGACAACGTAAAGGGTGGCCCAATACCACCCCTGATGAAAGAGGTAGTATTGGGATTGAGCCTAGGTCTCATATCCTGTGAATAGCAGGAAGTCCATACTAGTAGCGACTCTGCACTACCGAAATCCTGACAAAACAGTTTTGAGAAATTGTACCTGACACTTACTCCACTGACGTTTTCCAAAAGAAAAGCTTCAGTGCAGTGTGCATGGGGCATACATAGGGCATCAAAGCACTTACCGTATTTTCCGGAGTACCTTCAAACACTTCGTCCTCCAAACAAAGCCGCTAATGATGCCGATAGTACGTGGGGCCCTTCGTCATCTTCGTCATCCCGTGATCGAATCTTTGTCCTTTATGTTAACAACCACCGCGCCGCGCCACTGACGTCACTTGAAATTCAAATTACAGTAATCCCTTGCTACATCGCGGTTCGTTTATCACAGTTTTACTTTTTTTTTTTTCTTTTTTTTTGGGGGAATTTTGAAAATTTGTGAAAACATTCACATATAAGTCGCTCCTCAGTATAAGTCGCCCCCCCACCCAAACTATGAAAACAAAACGCGACTTATAGTCCGAAAATTACGACGGTATATTGAATTTTATTGAAAGGATTGCAAAACAAACAAAACATCTCGAGACAATTCACACGACCAATTATGTTCTGCTCTAAGGGCAGTAAATTTGTCAACTTTTTTTTATATATTATACTTTTAAAAATACTTGATAAACCCAGGTTTATGTTGCAAGCTACCTAGGGAAAATTTGTTGTCATCCATTTTATTTTTCTTTGCAGATTATGTGCCCTTCATGCAATCATTCAAAACTCACTTTTTCAACATTGTAAGGTTATTTACTGATCAACCCATTTTTGATTCGAAATTTTCAATGCTTTCTCCCAGTTCCCTGACAGATTAAATCATTGCAAGCCTTTTGGCAGTTTTGAATTACAATATGAATGTACAGAATGTATCCATAAGCCTTGGTCTACCACATATCATCGTCTCACAAACATGTTAACAGGGTAAAATCTACAAGTAAACTAAAGTTTCATCATATCATAATTACTGTTTGTTTGTTTATTGTAATGCACATAAACTGTAATGGAGTTCCTTATTGATTAATTACTTTGTGCATTGGTTGAATGTAGAGAAGAAGTGTTTAATGTTGGCCAATCTCTTTATGTGTAATGCCAACTATTATTATTATTATTTTTTTTAATCTGTGTTTTGGGACCCGCAGTTACTGACTATTGGGGCACTTGACCACACACCATGTACACCATACTACCCTGTGATTTAGAGTTTCCACTAAATAAACACTCCATAGAAATTTGAATGTTGCACATTTCATGATTCACTGTTGATGTACTGGTACCTCTTGTGTTCAACATTAACTTTGTATTCATCAGAAAGCTGCTTAAAGGAATGTATATTTGCTGAGGAGAGGGTGAAGATGAGAAACTCAACAGGGCTATTGGCCATTGTGTTTTGCCAATGTAAAAATAGCTTATCAAATGTTTCAAATTCAAGAGACCAATGTTAATTCTCCAATGTTACAATGAAACCTTTGCATTTTTACCACATCTTTTAGTAATTGGACAATTGCTATTTATTTCATATATGTATAATATTGGCACCAACACAATCAAGGAAATAACATTTTCCTTACAGTAGTCTCCATACAATTATTATAAAAGTGCCACCTCCAGTTTAATTGTACCAAAACTGTAACATGTGCATGTATTCACTACAAATAAACCTTTTTAACATCAAAGAACCCCTAATTTTAACATTCTAATATTCCAGGTGTGTGCAGTGTAAACCATTATGAAGAACCTTACAATAGAAGTTTGTGTTGGGGACTGGTGGAGAGTGGAATAATACAGTGTTCAATGTACTTGATATAAAGGGTTGTCAGGTTGCATGTTCCAAAGTTTATAATAATGATTTTGTAATCATGTAATTTTCAAGGCTCGGGAAACCCTTGCAGGTGTTTCGAGTTAATTAGATGATTCAAGTGATTAGTTGAATACCCTACTAGTGTACTTTTTCATGATATTCTAATATTTTGAGATAGGATATTTGAGTTTTCTTAAGCTGTATGCCATATTCAGCAATATTAAAATAATAAAAGGCTTGCAATATTTCAGTTGATTTGTAATGACTCCAGAATGTATGACATTTTTGTTTTTTTAATTGCATTACAGAAAATAAAGAACTTTATCACAATATTCTAATTTTCTGAGACAGTCCTGTATGTATTGCAGGGCCCAATATCGATATACAGTAATCCCTTGCTACATCGCGGTTCGTTTATCGCGGTTTCACTACATCGCGGATTGTTTTTCAAATTTTTTTTTTTTTTTTTAAAAGTCAAAATAAAACTGTGCCCACACAATTGCAGTGCGTACACTTGTACCTTTTTATAAATTTTTTTTTTACAATAAGAGTTCTAAAAACATATTTACAGTGTTGTACCTTGTTATAGAATTTTTTTTATAATCATAGAGTACTAAAAACATATTTACAGTATGTACACTTGTACCTTGTTATAAAAAATGTATAAGAATAAAAGTTGTTCTAAAACAGTTGTTTAAAGTATTTAAGAATTCTCCATGTTATTTTTATGTTATTCACCCGTGCTTTGATTTGAGTTAGAGTGATTTATTTTGAAGGCCGTTTTCAGGCGATACCACTTCCTGTTTTACGTTCGTGTACGTATGTCGGTTACAGTGGTACAGGAGTCATTGACGATGTAAGTGGGTCTCCTAACAAGAGAAATGAACGATCACATGTGTCTAACCTTTAGGACAATGTAGTATTGCTCCAAATGTTCGTTTAAATTCCTTTAGGAGGTCCGTTTTCGCGTGTTAGCACGATCGCGAATTAGCATCTTTCCGCTAACACGTTAGCGTGCCCAGTACTTCTTGTTAACATGTTACACGCACACACGTATAATATTTATATTTTCAGTATTTATAAAAAAAATCTGTGTTATTTATACTATTAATGTATTATTTACATGTTTGAAGCAATTATTTAATGTTCTAATAATAAAATATGCACTTAAATGGTTTCATATACATTTATTGACACAAAAAATGTACAGATAAAAAACAAAGTGAGAGGGTGACCGTACTTCGCGGATTTCACTTATCGCGGGTGGTTTTTGAAACCAATTATCCGCGATAAACGAGGGATTACTTTATCATTATTTTTTCAATAAATTGTGCAGCTACTCTGCAGTTTGCATGGCTTTAAAATGCTGCAAGCATGTATGTGTGGCAAAATCAAAGGTGGTCTACCAAAATATTTACAACAAAGTCTACATCTTTATTTGGCTGGATAATGATCATGTTCCTTCATTACACTAGGCTTTTCTTTAGCTTTTTATATTTTATTTGAAATCATTTAGTCCAAATCTATTTACTTTTTATTCACACTCACATACATATACACTTAAGGCCAATTTAGAATATTCAGTTAAACCTATAGATGCATGTTTTGGCAATATAATAATTCATTTAATTTAATTTCAATATGTGAGGAAACTAGAGAACAATGGAGAAAACTCAAGCGTGTGGAGAACATAGACTTCGTATGGGAAGCAGAAGGTGAGATTCAACCCCTCAGTCTCAGAACTGTGAGACAGTAAGTTGCTTTAACTCTTCACAAATTAGTATATATCTATTTGCTATGCTCCAGCACCCACTGACACAGCCGAGTGCAGTACATCTGCGGACTTACTGTGGAGAATGTCCGTCCGGGATGCCTCAGTCTCTTCCACCAATATTCCAATCTTTTCTTTAAACTGTAAACTGTAAAAATATCAATGATGCCAATGAAGTAGCGTTGATCAGGTCCATCAATGACATGCAGAGCATTCTTTAAATTGAGCAGTAAACGTCTGTTTTGGACTTCAAAGTCTGGCAGCTCTTCTGTTTCATTGCCAGCAATGTGATGTGTTTCTCCACTTTGGCCGTCTCTTGCCTGCTTCAAATAGTCACTGTCAATTTGTGATGAAATGAAAGTGGCGTCATCCTCTGGGACTGCCCCGGTAACAGAAGGGATACTATAGATGGGGCTGGTGCTTGGATTCACGGATCTACAGCAATTGACACACGCACACGCAAGCACATGCACACGCAAGCACGCGCACGCACACACGCACACACGCACACACGCACACACGCACACACGCACACACGCACACACGCACACACGCACACACACACACACACACACACACACACACACACACACACACACACACACACACACACACAAAATCAGTCAAGCAATGAGCAATCACATTTGTGTGAAATCGATGGTTGGATTTTATGATTTTATGATGAAAGATGTGTTTCAGGTACCATCTTAGAGTCTGAATATAATTGCAAATTTAGGCTGTGCTTTTATTTGCATTTTTGTACTACAGTAAAAAAAAAACGCGTGAAGTTGCAATAATGTACATTTGTGGGTTATTGTGTGACGAATCAACTTTTAAAACATTAAGGCTATCTTCTTGACTATATGCTTATGTGTTGTTAGGCAAGGTATCAAAAAGGGCTTTAGATATTATTATTCCCTTTTTTAAGCTACGCGTTGATGCAAGCACACACAGATGGAGAGATACAGATACAGTGCCTTGCGAAAGTATTCGGCCCCCTTGAACCTTTCAACATTTCGCCACATTTCAGGCTTCAAACATAAAGATATAAAATTTTAATTTTTTGCCAAGAATCAACAAGGGACACAATCGTGAAGTGGAACGAAATTTATTGGATAATTTAAACTTTTTTAACAAATAAAAAATTGAAAAGTGGGGCGTGCAATATTATTCGGCCCTTTTACTTTCAGTGCAGCAAGCTCACTCCAGAAGTTCAGTGAGGATCTTTGAATGATCCAATGTTGTCCTAAATGACTGATGATGATAAATAGAATGCACCTGTGTGTAATCAAGTCTCCGTATAAATGCACCTGCTCTTTGATAGTCTCAGGGTTCTGTTTAAAGCGCAGAGAGAACCATGAAGACAAAGGAACACACCAGGCAGGTCCGAGATACTGTTGTGGAGAAGTTTAAAGCCGGATTTGGATACAAAAAGATTTCCCAAGCTTTAAACATCTCAAGGAGCACTGTGCAAGCAATTATATTGAAATGGAAGGAGTATCAGACCACTGCAAATCTACCAAGACCCGGCCGTCCCTCCAAACTTTCATCTCAAACAAGGAGAAGACTGATCAGAGATGCAGCCAAGAGGCCCATGATCACTCTGGATGAACTGCAGATAACTACAGCTGAGGTGGGAGAGTCTGTCCATAGGACAACAATCAGTCGTGCACTGCACAAATCTGGCCTTTATGGAAGAGTGGCAAGAAGAAAGCCATTTCTCAAAGATATCCATAAAAAGTCGCGTTTGCCACAAGCCACCTGGGAGACACACCAAACATGTGGAAGAAGGTGCTCTGGTCAGATGAAACCAAAATCAAACTTTTTGGCCACAATGCAAAACGATATGTTTGGCGTAAAAGCAACACAGCTCATCACCCTGAACACACCATCCCCACTGTCAAACATGGTGGTGGCAGCATCATGGTTTGGGCCTGCTTTTCTTCAGCAGGGACAGGGAAGATGGCTAAAATTGATGGGAAGATGGATGGAGCCAAATACAGGACCATTCTGGAAGAAAACCTGTTGGAGTCTGCAAAAGACCTGAGACTGGGACGGAGATTTATCTTCCAACAGGACAATGATCCAAAACATAAAGCCAAATCTACAATGGAATGGTTCACAAATAGACGTATCCAGGTGTTAGAATGGCCAAGTCAAAGTCCAGACCTGCATCCAATCGAGAATCTGTGGAAAGAGCTGAAGACTGCTGTTCACAAACGTTCTCCATCCAACCTTACTGAGCTCGAGCTGTTTTGCAAGGAAGAATGGGCAAGAATTCCAGTCTCTCGATGTGCAAAACTGATAGAGACATACCCCAAGCGACTTGCAGCTGTAATTGCAGCAAAAGGTGGCGCTACAAAGTATTAGCGCAAGGGGGCCGAATAATATTGCACGCCCCACTTTTCAGTTTTTTATTTGTTAAAAAAGTTTAAATTATCCAATACATTTTGTTCCACTTCACGATTGTGTCCCACTTGTTGTTGATTCTTGGCAAAAAATTAAACTTTTATATCTTTATGTTTGAAGCCTGAAATGTCGCGAAATGTTGAAAGGTTCAAGGGGGCCGAATACTTTCGCAAGGCACTGTACTAAGACGTGATTCAGACACCTTTCCACTTTACTTTTAGCTGTCACTAACACTGCTCCATGAAGCAATCGCACCAACTGAAGCAAACCGAGACGTGGTCTGTTTTGTTGTTTGATACACTCCAAGTTTGCTGACCAAACAATACGCAAAGGCCATCAGTGCAATTTCGTTTGAACCTAACATGACAATTGTGAAAAAAGTTACTAACCGCTTAGTTCTCATGATTAATGAAGCGAAAGAGAGAGCACGGTGACGTTCGTCTTGTTGCAAAGGCTGATGGGCAAGCAGAAGACTGTAATCCAATACGTTGAGGCTTCGGAGAAAGTCTGTGTCTATCTCCATTTGCCGCAGGAGCCAGGAACGCTGTTCGTCTGAGTGCATACATTCACACATATTATTTTCCTCCGTTGCATATTATTCACATCCGATCCAATCCAAACATATAGATTGTAAAAAAATTATACATAACACTTTCCCCTACCAAGAGTGATGTACTGTCCTTCAAAGTTGAGGTCTTTGAGGACCACAATAATCTGGCATCCATCTGGTGACGGATCTGTCCAGCGACTCACTTCACAACCTTTTATATCGTACCTAGCAAGTAGCATCACAAAGCCCCAATTAACATACATAGAGCTCAAGTATTGTTATTGTTCTTTGTAATAATACTTAATTACATGTGTAGACGATGGGGGTGGTGGCTGGTGCATTTCCTAATAGGGGAGTTTGCCTAAAAAAATAATTTATTTTGCCATACAGTTTGTTAAAACTGTCTGAATGACCTAAATGATTTTAAAACTTGTCACACACGGTCTATCACAGACTGTTGCGGCAGAAGGTGTGACCAAAGCAATAATTAAAATATTGCCGTGCAGACATATTACTCACACTCAGTCTGCCACACGCAGCACCGCCGCGTTTTTAGTTTTTTTGTGCATATTATGAAACTAGGGTGAGTAAAAATTGTTACAAATCTGAAAATTGAAAATTTTTGAAATAATTATATTGATTGAGTGTATATTCCACCCAAATACGTTAAACCAGTATCATTTAGGGCCCTATTTTCAAGACCGACGCAAGCCACCATATTTTTAAAAAAGCGGTGTGCGCAGTTGTGGGTGTGACTTCATTCACCATCAATCATTGCAGCTCATCTCATTCCTTTTAAATGTGCCGCACTCATATCATGCATTGAGACACCTCTTTGTGGATAAGGACGCAGTAATGCATGCGTGATCAGAGCATTGTCACTGCACTTTGACAGCATCAGATAAAGTAAGCAAGTGGGTCTATGTACATTGCCGCAGAACTCAGAGTAGGCCTGTCTGTGCCAGGATCAAATTAAGCCAAATTGCATTAGATCATCTGTGCTAGTATTTACACATGGCTTAACTTTAGAACAGGAGTATCCAATTAGTTGATGGAGGTCTGTGCACCGATCCCAAGACAACCGGGAGGAGTGTAGGGGGGGGGGAATTTTTTTTTTATAACATTTAAAAAAAATAAAATAAAAAATAAAATAAACACCACAGCCATTTATGGGGCATGGCTTTGGTCAGGGACCAAAAGGGGAACGGGAGGAGTAAAGCATACCATTCGAATCATAGCAACTTTCAGGTTACGTTTAGAATTTATTGTGTCCAAGTTTTGAGTAAAATAATTCTTACCTGGCATTTATTCGTTCATCTGGATAAAACACACTGTGCATAACGATGAAGTACTTCTGCAAATGAAATGAAAATTTGCTTGACAAGAATGCTTTGGTACACTGAAAAAGTGGTTATACAAACTTACTGTACCTTTTGCCAAAATGAAATTTTGATTCTGTGAACACCTTACAGGAAAAAATTAAACAGAAAATCATGTAACAAGTTATTTCAGTTATGTGGTGTCTCAGTGTGAACACTAGGGGCACTCTGTAAATGGTATACATAAGAGATACGAGATAGATTCAGTGACTGGTCAGCTGACCTGACGCACGTGGAAGGTGCTTAGGAGTGGAGGAGCTCTGAAAGGTATGGTCACGGTGGAGTGAGACTATTTAAAAACAATTAAAATAATATTTTTTATAGTAATAAAACCAAATAATTTACAGACACAAAGACGCTTTACAATTTTAGAAAGTCAGGAAAAACACAGTTAAAACATATATAGTTGTAACTGTTAGAATTATATATATATATGTGTTTTGAAATATAGAAGTTCCTTCAAAATATAGAAATATACATTTTAGAAAGTCAGGGAAAACATATACTGTATTTTCCGCACTATTAAGCGCACTTAAAAACTTAAAATTTACTCAAAAACGCACAGTGCGCCTTATAATGCAGAGCGCCTTATATATGGATCAATTAATGAATTTGTTGATCCATACTGGTTTTACACAGCGCTCTGTCGAAATGTTTCAGTACGTTTTAGTACGACTAGTAAATTACAAGGTCGCATCGCTCCCCAGCATTACGGCAACCGTGGTCAGGGGGCATCACTGCTGTTGTACCCGCGAGGCTATTTCATTTCAAAATAGGCTGTTCCGTTAATGTTTTCGAGTACGTTTACGGATCAATATCCAACGGAATCATAAATAAGCAGCACCAATGTGTTAAATCAGTCTTTAGTCGGTTCCGATCACTTTTATGGGAGAGGGTTTGAGAAACGTGATTGTTTACAGGGGGCTGCCACGACACTTTGCTGAGGCTCACGGGAGTCTGCGAGCTGAGGCTCATGGGATTTTGCGGGTGGCTAATGCTATGATGATAGCTGCTATACGCACGAGGCTATTTCATTTCAAAATAGGCTGCTCCGTTAATGTTTCGAGTAAATTTACGGATCGATATAGAAGGGAAACATAAGTAAGCAGTACCAATGTGTTAGATCGAACTTTAGTCAGTTCCGATCATTTTATAGGAGATAGTTTGAGAAACGTGATTGTTTACAGGGGGCTGCCACAACACTTTGCTGAGGCTCATGGGAGTCTGCGAGCTGAGGCTCATGGGAGTTTGCTGGTGGCTAATGCTATAATGATAGCTGCTATACGCATGAGGCTATTTCATTTCAAAATAGGCTACTCCCTTAATGTTTCGAGTAAATTTACGGATCGATATGGAAGGGAAACATAAGTAAGCAGTACCAATGTGTTAGATCGAACTTTAGTCAGTTCCGATCATTTTATAGGAGATAGTTTGAGAAACGCGATTGTTTACAGGGGGCTGCCACGACACTTTGCTGAGGCTCATGGGAGTCTGCGAGCTGAGGCTCATGGGAGTTTGCTGGTGGCTAATGCTATAATGATACCTGCTATACGCACGAGGCTATTTCATTTCAAAATAGGCTGCTCCGTTAATGTTTCGAGTAAATTTACGGATCGATATGGAAGGGAAACATAAGTAAGCAGTACCAATGTGTTAGATCGAACTTTAGTCAGTTCCGATCATTTTATAGGAGGTAGTTTGAGAAACGCAATTGTTTACAGAGGGCTCATTGGTTGTTGGCTAGTGGATGCATACCGCAACCCTAGTCAACCTCAGTTTGTTGCAGTATAGTTTCTATTTTATGCGCCTTTTAATCCGGTGCGCCCTATATGTGAAATAATTTCTAAAATAGAAAATTCAATGAGGGTGCGCCTTATAATCCAGTGCGCCTTATGGTGCAAAAAATATGGTATAGTTGCAACTGTTAGAACTATATATATATGTTTTGTTTTGAAATATAGAAGTTCTTTCAAAATATACACCAACTCAAATGACTGTGCCGCCATCTAGCGGTCGAAAGTGTAATTATACTCAAAACAGACATGAGGCCTAAACAGAGATAGGTATCCATCCATTCTGTACTGCTTACCCTCATGAGGGTCACAAGTGCGTTGTAGCCTATTTCAGCTGACTTCGAGCAATAGCCGGGGGCCACCCTGAACTGGTTGCCAGCCAGTTACAGGGCACACAGAGACAAACAACCATTTGCACTCACACCTTTAGGCAATTTGGAGTGCTCAATTGGCCTACCATGCATGTTTTTGGGATGTGGGAGGAAACCGGAGTACATGCAAACTCCACACGGGAAGGCTGGAGCCGGACCCAAACCCATAACCTTCACACTGTGAGGCGATGTGCTATCCACCATGCTGCCCAGAGATTAGGTATTAACAATACAAATTTTGTGAAACATGGAACCCGCGATCAAAGGGGGAAAGGAGGTGCTTGTATGAGGGTATGTATACCTAGCAACTTCACCAAAAGAGAATGGGGGTATTTCTGCAAATGTGCCATGTAGTTCTTCAGGTTGTCCAGAAGGAATCGTATTTCCCGTTCATTCTGAGTCTTCAAAAAGAAGCGTTTATCATTCCTACAATGTAAAGACACCAAAGAAAAGCACATCTCAGTTGAGCTAATTCACTCTTACATTTATTTGTTATATTTGTTAGTGAATAGAACGCAGTCTTATGGGGACACAAGCCAGTGTAAACCTAGGACGATCCCAAAAAGCTCGGATAAATGCAGAGCATTGCGCCATGAAGGGCATTTGGCGTAAAACTAAAAGATTGAAAGACGTGGGCTGTTCGAGTTAAAGAGGAGGATGCAGATGAGAGGCTTAAATGGAAAAGGGTGATGCGCTGTAGTGAACCCTAGCAGGATAAGCCAAAAAGAAAAGAAAAGAGGTTTTTATGTAAGATTTCAAAAGTTGTTGATTAGTGGGTTTACACATCAATTCACTCCAAAACAATTATGTTGAAGTGAATTGTTTCATTTAGATAACAGCAGTGCTTTGCCATTTTGGTTCCAAGGAACTATGTGTTGAAGAATTTAATTTAGAAAAAAAAAGTATTTTGCAGCCAACGTTTGGAATCATAATGCAATAAGATACTCTTTTAGCGTGTCGGTTTTTCATGAATGTTCAAATATGTGCTGTACAGCAACATCTCTGCATTATTCTCATTTCATTCTTAAAAAAAAAAAAGAGTCATGCAACAGTGCCTAGTGACTCACGTGAGGAAGAAGTCAGCCTTGCTTTTAGAGTTGCTGATGAACTGAAGGTAGCACTTGTCGGAGCAGAGGGACTGCTGATACTCCTGTTCTGTCACACCTAAAGATCGCCGTAGATTGGCAAACACTGGGCCAGCAAATGTCTCCAACTTAAAACCCTACACACATACATGTAAATTGGCAAAACAAACCAGGGTCATGAATGTGAATGAAAAAATTACATTCACCTTACCTTATGAATCTGAGTGTCCTCTGCTCTGAAATCATCTTCTAACAGTTGATTCTAAAGTGGAAAGGGGTTAGAGAAAGTGATTGAGAATGTTTACTTTCATCAAGGGTAATGTTAACATTTGTGTTGTTTGCACAACTAACATGTTTAATTTGTTTTGCATACTAACACCAATAATTCCTTTGAATCTATTATTTCTCATTGAAAAAAATGATTATAACAATCAAAATTTTTATTACTCTTGTTTTAAAAATTCATATAAAAGCAATTGCTGTAGCATCATTTTGTTTTGTTAGGGGGAAAAAAACACCAAAATTTATTGCAGGGCTCATTGAAGAATTCTAAACTTGATGAAACACAATTAATGTGAGGGGACAAACAAAGTCTTACTCTATTGTTTTCAGTCTAAAGAGACGGTTTGTTTTCAACCATAAACATCGATGCTGTTCAAAATACGCATTGTTAAGTTTTTAACAAAGCTCTTTCTTCTTGTGCCTTTCTGATGCAGGGAGCTCTCTATAGTGCACCGCATGGCCCCGGAGTGTGTATTGTATTTTTGGGACTGTGCACTCCACAACAAACCGGACAGTCATGAAATAATCTGCAGATTCAGCAGGTTGTGCTCCACTGGGATTACCTGTGACGTAGCAGTGCACAACAGTGTGTTGGGCAGAATTGAACTGACACAATGCACAATGTGTGCACTTGGCTTCAGCTAATTTTTATCAATTTTTGTTCTTGATATACCTGACTTACTTAGCTTAGCTTGTAAATTCTTATTGGGGTTTTCTTGTAAATTTAAAGGACACGTCATGGAAAATTGACTTTTTTTGCTTTTAAAATTTTATTGTGTATCTGGAGTATCCAGGAGTGTGGGAAAAGTGTATATATATCACTCCAGGGGCTGCAGAGATACTGTTATAATCATTTTGGGGGGCTATTTTTCACTCTGTTCAGATTTCTCCGTTTTCTATGACGTATTTTTATCTATTACATCACATCTGTTGGAGCGGAACAAACCAAACAAGGTCATGGGTATTGCCAAATGGAAATCCGAGTAACAAACATGACCTCAAAGAAACAAACCTCAAAGAAGTGCCTGGTCAGATTAAAATTTTCAAGCAGAGTTCCCACGTCTGTAGGCAAAGTCCTGGTTGTTAAGGAGTGTTTCAGAAATCTTTTGTCAGTATAAAGAGGGATTTGCCGAAAGACTTCATTTCGTTGATGGTTAAATTCATTCAATCTATGGAAACGACGGACCCAATAAAGCCGTAAGTTTGAGATGACACAAAAATAATAAAATGTACTTCACTTTAATAATATTGTGTGTCTCCACTCATTTTCATAGCATTAGCCTCAGGCTTTCTGCTGATTTTGGAGCCGTTTTCACTTCTTGTGGGTGTATTTTGAGTAGTTGTATCAGATGAATTGCATCGAAGGTGGAATTGCATCGAAGGTGCTGTATTATTCTTGGGTAACACAATGTGTTTAATGCATTCGTTAGCTTCTCGTCAATGCTAGCGCTAGCATTAGCTTACTTAATAGCTTGAATGCAGTGCTTGTTTACATAGGGTGACCAGACGCCCTGTTTTTCCCGGACATGTCCTACTTTTGAGACCTGAAAAAATGTCCGGGGGTCATTTCAAAATTGTCCGGGATTTTGTTCAACTGCCGCTGCCCACTCCAGCTCACCAACAACTCTGCCAAGCAACTCTGGCAAAAGAAAGTCTAACCTCGTGTTATTTTTTTCTTTCGTGCTGACGTGTGTCTGACTTCATAAGACCAAGTCGGGTTGTTGTGATGCGTCTAGTGTGTTGGTGGAGTGCCCAGTGCATGTCACTTCTCACTGTCAACCCTCACCGCTGGCTAGCAGTATGCGAACGGGAGAGCCGAGTGCGTAAGTCTGTCCCTGCCAGTACATAGCTTCTCTAACAGCAAGCCCTATGTAGTGCCTCCACGCGGCAACACATGGTAACTGGGTACAACACGGACCCAGGCTAAACTACAAGGGACTCGGAGGAGGTTTGGCTCCGAGACGTGCGGAACGCAGGCCCACCGGTGTGTGGACACGCCCTGGTGGCTACGAACCAGCCCCCAACTATGGGTAAATAGTACCACTGCCCAGTGGGCTCCTCGGGAGAGGAATGGGCTAAGGGAGTCAACCCCTACAGAAAATCAATTTCCCCTTGGGTTGGTGTCAGGAAGGGCATCCGACTGTAAAAGGTTTTGCTCCAAAAATATTCTCAGTCTGGCTAGACAAACACAGGAGAGGCTGGGTACAGCCTTAAGTACTCCGTGGGCATTTTCATCAGCCTACGACAAAAAGAATGATGGAAAAGGAGGCCAAACCGCAGGTAGATTATATGACGGCCCTCAGCCCGATGGACTGTGGGGAGGCCTGAACCGGAATAGAGAGGGGCAGGAGGCACGTGTTAGGGTGGCTACATGGAACATCGGCAGCATGTCGCACCGATCGGGGGAGGTGGTTGAGGCTCTACACAGGAGAAGGGTGGATGTCTGCTGTGTCCAGGAGTCGAGATGGAAGGGTGGAAGTGCAAGGATGCTGGGTGCAATCGGCAGAAGGTACAAGTTCTTCTGGCAAGGCTGCAACGAAGGGACTGGTGGTGTTGGAGTACTTATCGCTGAAAAGTGGATAGATCAAGTGCTAAGCATTAGCAGGGTAAATGAGCGGATCATCTTTGTGAAGTTGATCGTTGGGAAGCCCCTGACAAACGTAATTTCAATCTATGCCCCTCAAGTTGGCAGAAGTCAGGACGAGAAGGATGCGTTCTGGGACAAGTCCATCATGGTGCTGTCAGGGATCCCCCAGAATGAGGTTATAATTCTGGGAGGTGATCTGAATGGACACGTGGGGAGGGAGTCAGATGGCTTTGAGGGGGTACATGGGGGACAGGGGTACGGCATGCGGAACGCAGAGGGAGAGAGGATCCTGGAGTTCGGAGACGCACTGGAGCTGGTGCTGTGCAACACGCTTTTCAAGAAGGACGAAGCCAAATTAGTAACATACAGTTCGGGTGGCTGCAAGAGCACAATAGATTACATCATGGTCAGAAAGGAGGACCGCGTCCTGGTCAGGGATGCCAAGGCAATCCCCGGAGAAGAGTGTGTGTCTCAGCATCGCCTAGTCATCGGAGACCTCACTCTGCGGATCAAGAAGGTGGGGGCTAAGAAGCATCCTCCCAAGTTGAAGGTGTGGAAGCTACATAGCGGAGGGAATAAAAATGAGTTTAGGGAGAAGATTGAGCATATAGCAGAAGAAGTGGAGGAGATGATGGAGTCGGGTGGTGTGGATGGCAAGTGGCAGGCAACAAAGAAGGCTCTGCTTGAAGCTACAGAGGAGGTGTGCGGATGGTCAAAGGGTAAAGCAAGACAAAGAGAGACATGGTGGTGGAATGACAGCGTCGAAAGAGCGGTGAATGAGAAGGGGAGGTGCCATAAAGTATGGAAGAAATCTAAAAGGGAGGCAGACCGAGCGCGGTATGTAGAGGCAAGGAGGGCGTCACGGACAGCAGTGTGGGAGGCCCAAGAGACCAAGAGGAAAGAATTTGCAAGTGAATTGGAGAGTGAGAGAGGACAAAAGAGCTTCTTCAAGATAGCGAAGCAAATGGTTAAGGAGAGGCGTGATGTGACCGATGCAAACTGTGTGAAGGATGAGGATGGCAACATCGTGACAGACAACAGAGGAGTGAAGGAAGTATGGCGAAGGTACATGGAGAAGCTGCTGAATGTGGAGAATGACTGGGATGGAGAGGTGGGATGCGACAAAGTGGAGGGTGAATGTGGCCCAATCACGCGAACAGAAGTGGGGAAAGCCATGAAGGCCATGAAGGATGGAAAGGCAGCTGGACCATCTGGAGTGGTGGCAGGGATGCTAAAGGCAGCGGGAGACGTCGGTGTGCAGTGGATGACCGACCTGTGTAACAGTGTCATCGCTGAGGGGCACATTCCGGAGGACTGGACAAGAAGCGTCCTGGTGCCTCTATTCAAAGGGAAGGGGGACCCACTCGCATGCGGGTCATACAGGGCCATAAAGCTGCTGGAGCATGGAATGAAGCTATTAGAGAGGGTGTTGGAAAGGAGGGTGAGGTCACGGGTAGAGGTGGACGAGATGCAGTATGGCTTCATGCCTGGTAAAGGTACAACAGACGCAATTTATGTCATCCGACAGATGCAAGAGAAACACCAGGAGAAGAGGAAGAGGTTGTACTTCGCTTTTGTTGACCTGGAAAAAGCGTTCGACAGAGTGCCAAGGTAGGTGGTGAGGTGGGCCCTAAGGAAGTCGGGCATGGAAGAGGGACTGGTTAAGGCTGTGATGGCTCTCTACTGCAGAGCCTGCACAGCTGTTAGAACAGGAGTTGGCGACAGTAATGGGTTTGAAGTAAGGGTAGGGGTGCACCAGGGATCAGTGCTCAGCCCATTACTGTTTACTATCGTGATGGATGTGGTATCGAGGGAAGTGAGGGGTGGACTACCATGGGAGCTGCTCTACGCGGATGACCTGGTATTGATGGCTCACAGTCGAGAAGACCTAGCTAGGAAGCTAGCGGCCTGGAAGTGAAAGGAATGAAGGTGAATGCGGTAAAATCAAAGGTCATGGTCGGTGGTGCTGGCCTGGGAGTGATATCGCAGTCAGGAGCATGGCCATGTGTAGTTTGCGGGAAGGGCGTACAAGCTAACTCTATCCGGTGCAAGGGTTGTCAGAGATTAGAGATGCACCGATCCGACTTTTTCAGTTTCGATACCGATACCGATGCCGTGGCTTTGCGTATCGGTCGATACCCGATACCGATCCGATATTATGGTTGACTTAACAAGCTACATACCTCTACATGTGGAACAGAAAAGACTAAAGGCAATGGCATCAGGCATGACTACACAGTTCATTCCTAAGACAAAATGTAACAAGATAAAGCAGATTCATGCAATGAACTATTTATTTGTAACAAAAATTGTGCAACAGCAGCAATAAAGTGTATCAGCATTTAAATTCAAGTAAATTAGGATACAAACTTCTTTAAAAAAAAAATACAAATGTTGCAGCTGAAACTGCACTGGGCAAATATAGAAAGGGTGATCAAGCACACAGTAACCAAATATTAAAATAAATAGTAAACATGTAAACATTAGGTGCCGTTCCACATCACTCATGACCTGTTGATGCTCTAAATGCTCATTTAAGCAGCAATGAGAAGTGCTCCCTGAAAACAAGCTCCGCTTAGTACTAGTACTATAACTGGCAGTACTACCACCACCCCTGGCAACATTAGCTTTGCGGACATTACAAACTGCCGTCGAGCTAGTTGGCGTGTTCAGTATAAAGTACCTCCACACAGCTGACTCTTTCGTTCGCTCCATGTTTGCGTTTGTTTAGAAAACTCTCGTGGCATGCGGCACACGTGCTGCTGACGTATGACGTAGCCGCGTCCCGCGGCACACGTGCTGCTGACGTATGACGTAGCCCGCGTCCCAATAAGGAAAGGATCGGCTCACAGATCGGCTGCATTTTCCGATACCCGATCCATCAATTTTGTTGATATCGGGGCCGATATCCGATCCAGATATCGGATCGGTGCATCTCTATCAGAGATGGGTACACCGAAGATGCAGCGGAGTAAAAGGCAGCCTACTAGCTGCAAGTGAGACCTTCCAATGCAAGCGGTGCAGGGGAGAAGTCGCCCAAGCAGACCCAGCTGAGCAAGAGGGGCTCGTGGTAGATGGGGAGATGTACGAGGTGGTGGACAGCTTCTGCTACCTTGGAAACATGCTTAACGCTGATGGGGGGGTGGACCTAGCAGTGACCACAAGGGTGAGAAGCGGGTGGAAGAAATTCAGGGAACTCATGCCCTTCTTAACATCTAAGACCCCATCCCTGAAGATGAGAGGCCAAGTGTACTCAGCCTGCGTCAGAAGTAGTATGACGTACGGAAGTGAGGCATGGGCCCTGAAAACAGAACACGAAGACAAACTAAACAGAGCAGAAATGAGGATGATCAGATGGATGTGTGGTGTGTCAATGAGGGAGGAAAAGACCAGTGCAGAGCTGAGAAAGAAGATGGGAGTGGAGGCCATATTGGATGTGGTGAGGAGAGGCAGACTGCGATGGTACGGACATGTAGTGAGGAAGGACGAGAACGACTGGGTGAAGAAAGTTATGTCGTATAACGTAGCGGGAACAAGACCCAGTGGCCGACTTAAAAAGACCTGGCAGACGACCGTGGCAGCCGACATGAAGGCACTCGGCATCAACCACGAGATGGCCATGGACCGTTCCCGGTGGAAGAAAGCCATATCGAGAACCCAGTCCAACCCAGCGGCGCCTGGAAAGCGGACTTTAAACCGATGATGATGATGATGTGCTGACGCTATTTTCCCCATCTCCCACTTTCTATTTTTTTCTAATAATGCCTTTTAAATTCATATTCTCACTCATTATTCTCGCTTCTCCTGACTGCAAAAGGTGATATCAAACTGTGAAGGAAATACAAATGTGAATTGAAATACCAGCCATTCAATATTTCTACCCTCTTAGCTCTACTAAACAAATCTTCATTACATTCACCTTTAGATAGCCTTGTGACGTTAATGTTAATCTTCCTTACTTTTTATGGAGCACCCACATTGTGTTTGATGACATGTCTAAAATTCCTGATGCGCATGATCAGTTGATCCATACTCACTGTAGATGCATGGTCAATGGTGGTTAGGATTGATGAAAACAATCCCTCCTTCATCATGCAAGTGAGGCTGTAGAACTCGTGGTGCTGATCAATCTCAAATAAGCCCAAAAGCTCCCACTGACGTCTCAAACCGCCCCATCTTCTTCGCTTTAGTGTACCGCAATGCTTTCCAAAGCCACGCGGAGCCACCGACCTCTGCATCTGACATACAGAAAATTAGCAAATAAAAATAAATTATCGACCATGAAAATAATTAAATATAAGGTCAAAATTGTACATTTGTGCATCATGACCAATTAATTGTGCTGCTTCTTTTGGTATGCTCACATTGGCCACTGGGGGACAGTATAATACAGTCACAGAAATCAACAAAGAGTGACTACTACCGTATTTTCTGGATTATAAATCACTCTGGAGTACAAGTCGCACCAGCAATAAAATGCATAATAAAATAAGGAAAAGACAGTACCAGGGCTGTGGACTCGGTTCGGACTCGGGGACTCGGACTCGGTCGGACTCGGTCATGGTTTGCCGGACTCGGACTCGGAATCGGACTTGGTGCTGATTTTGACCGAGTCCACCGAGTCCGACAATAAAAAAAAGAGGCAAGACGCAGCCAGAGAGTGTCAGGTTACAGTCAGCGCGGTAGGAGTTGGAAGAAGCAGTAAAAACTCCACCAAACTCGTCGTAATGACCCGTGATATATGTTATATCCTTACTATTTTCCAGGTTCTTAGATAGCAAGAATAGGTCGGACAACGACGTGAATGATAACTGCTTTATTCCTTACTCACAGTGCGTTCACAGGGCGTACCAGAACAACACAGAATGCCCATCCCACTTTCGGGGTTTTTCTACTACGGAATTTGAGTTAGCCCAAAATACACAACATCTCTTCCCCTCTTACAATGAACGTGCTATATGCATGAACAACATAGTCTTATGCACCTATAACTTGACATCTTCAAGATCTATCAATAACTACCATTAAACAATTATCATATATGGTCCAGACAATTATGACAATAATATTCCCATGAAACCTTAACTTTGGGTGAGGGTGGACTACCTCAAATTATAGCGAAAAACCGATGTCGTACGGCGTCGTACGGCGTCAACACTATGTTGTTTTCAATAAAAACATGAAGAACTCACGTTTGCGTCAGTCAATTTTAATTTTTATAAAGGATTATTCTCATTTGATGTCTTTAAATTCTTCCGCGTTCTGCCATTGAAGCGGGGTGCATTCAAAGACCAGTCGTACAGACGGAAACGTTTTGTGATCAAATCTTTCATAACGAGAATGATTTGAGTGAATTGATTTGAATGAAATTGAGAAGAAATTTCAGTTCTGAAGGCTCCTTTTGTCCCAAGCAAAGTGACAGATGGTGGGGAGGGGGGATAAAAATTGTAAAATCAATTCACTCAAATCATTCTCATTATGAAAGATTTGATCACAAAACGTGTGTGGCTTTTTCTTAAATGAACACGTTTGACATTGCTATCGTGTCAGCTTTTAATTATATTATATTTATATAAGTATACCTTTGTAATATATACTCCTTGTAGCCTGTACCCAAAAAGAGGAGTTTCTTTGCATCGAGGTTTATGCAAAGAGCTCACGTAATTATATTGTTGCGTTTTGGTGAAGTGAATGAGTGTTCCGTCTGTACGACTGGTCTTTGAATGCACCCCGCTTCAATGGCAGAACGCGGATGAATTTAAAGACATCAAATGAGAATAATCCTTTATAAAAATTAAAATTGACTGACGCAAACGTGAGTTCTTCATGTTTTTATTGAAAAGAACATAGTGCTGACGCCGTACAACATGGGTTTTTCGCTTTCCAAATAAGGGGTCGTCACTAATTATTTGTGTTTAGATAAATGTCTGAGCTATAATGGTGTAATTAATGATTAAAACTTGAAAGTATCTGTTTATTGTATTCGTTTATATGTTTAATAAAGACAAAGCCATCACAAAACTGTTGTAATTATTTAGATTTTGATCTAAATTAGCCTTGAATAAAGACTAAGCAGTCACATGAATTAACAGAAAAAATGGACAGCCGGACTCGGACTCAGACTCGGACTCATGGTCAAGAGGCCGGACTCAGACTCGGACTCGGTGCAAAAATCCGACCGAGTCCACAGCCCTAGACAGTACCGTATTTTCCGGACTATAAATCACTCTGGAGTATAAGGTGCACCAGCCATAAAATGCATAATAAAGATGAAAAAAACATATATATAAGTCACACCAGCGTATATGTCGCATTTTTGGGGGAAATCCAACACCAAGAACAGACATGAATAGGTAACAACAGGCTGAACGGTACGGTATACTAACATTACATAAAAACATAAATGAGGAACTGAGAACGTAGCTGACGTAACATATTAAGAGTTGTTCAAATAACTACAACAGGAATAACAAATTTGTCGAACCATCCGTGTCACTCCAAATGATTGAATCCATTGACATGACGTAACATATTAAGAGTTGTTCAAATACCGTTTTTTTCCATGTATAATACGCACCCTAAAAATGGCATGTTGATGCTGGAAAAAAGCCTGTACCCATGTATAATACGCGCCCAATTTTTTTTTATTTTTTTTTTATTTTTTTTAAGTCCCAATGATCGTCACACACGCAGGGAGGCAATGGGTCCCATTTTTATAGTCTTTGGTATGGTCTTAACTAGGCTGGATGTATTTTTTTTTGTTGGCGTTGATTTCTCCGACTGCCCGTAAAGGCACCACCGCGATCAGATGAAAAGAGAGGAAAGTGACGTGCGGACATGTGAAAAAGGCGGCTCTGTATGGGAGAGACGTTGAAGAGGAATAAAAACACCCTTAGAAACCAAAACTTGCCCCTCGTCGTGACTCGGAGCCGCAACAAATGTTTCGGATTTGTGTAGGGTACATTGTGACAGCAAACGAGCAGGTGATCGAGCAAGCGTCTGATACGAGAGCATTGCGTTCGTATGGAGCGTGTTTGAAGTGAACAGCAGAGACGAAAGGAACAAGGCAAAGTGTTGTGAAATAAAATATTACCTGTAATACGCATTTTGTTATTTGCTGATTGTATTAAACTATCACATTCATTGTCAGTCAAGAAGAGAAGAGGACTATTATCCCTTCTTTGACGAAATGACCAGAGCACAGTACAAACACACTATTGTCGATCAGTCCTGTTGTTGGTTTTGTTGTACCATGATTTTCTTAAAAAAAAAAAAAAAAAAAAAAAAAATTTAAATTAAAATAAATTTGTACCCATGTATAATGCGCACCCCAGATTTTAGGACAATAAATTAGTTAAATTTTGCGCATTATACACGGAAAAAAACGGTAACTATAACATAAATAACAACTTTATCGAACCATCCGTGTCACTCCAAAGGATTAAATTCATTGAAATCTTTGTCCTCTGAGTCACTTATAAACAACTCCGCTGACTCCGGAAGTGCGGCTCTGATGTCAGCCTTGTCGTCAGTTGCGGCTCCAATTATTCCACAGATCTACGTATATATTATAGTCACTCCCCGTATGCCGCCAATTGCGGCTGGGACTTCCCGTATGCCGCCAATTGCGGCGGGGACTCCCTGAATGCCGCTGATTGCGGCGCGGACTCCCGGAATTACGCTGATTGCGGCGCGGACTCCCAGAATGCCGTCGCTTGCGGCGCCGACTCCCTGAATGCCGCCGATTGCGGTGCAAACTCCCGAATGCCGCCGATTGCGGCGCGGACTCCCCGAATGCCGCCGATTGCGGCTGGGGCTCCCGGGGAGTACAATATAGTTACCGTATTTTCCGCACTATTAGACGGACTTAAAAACTTAAAATTTACTCAAAAACCCACAGTGCGCCTTATAATACAGAGCGCCTTATATATGGATCAACTGATGAATTTGTTGATCCATACTGGTTGTACACAGCGCTCTGCCTAAATGTTTCAGTACGTTTTAGTACGACTAGCAAATTACAAGGTCGCATCGCTTCCCAGCATTACAGCAACCGTGGTCAGGGGGTGTCACTGAATAGCTGTTGTACCCGTGAGGCTATTTCATTTCAAAATAGGCTGTTCCGTTAATGTTTTCGAGTACGTTTATGGATCAATATCCAACGGAATCATAAATAAGCAGCACCAATGTGTTAAATCAGTCTTTAGTCGGTTCGGATCACTTGTATGGGAGAGATTTTTAGAAACGTGATTGTTTACAGGGGGCTGCCACGACACTTTGCTGAGGCTCATGGGAGTCTGCGAGCTGAGGCTCATGGGAGTTTGTGGGTGGTTAATGCTATAATGATAGCTGCTGTACGCACGAGGCTATTTCATTTCAAAATAGGCTGCTCCGTTAATGTTTTGAGTAAATTTACGGATCGATATGGAAGGGAAACATAAGTAAGCAGTACCAATGTGTTAGATCGAACTTTAGTCAGTTCCGATCATTTTATAGGAGATAGTTTCAGAAACGCGATTGTTTACAGAGGGCTCATTGGTTATTGGCTAGTGGATGCATACCGCAACCCTAGTCAACCTCAGTTTGTTGCAGTATAGCTTCTATTTTATGCCCCTTTTAATCCAGTGCGCCCTATATATGAAATAATTTCTAAAATAAAAAATTCAATGGTGCGCCTTATAATCCAGTGCGCGTTATGGTGCGAAAAATACGGTAAATCTCTTTACTCCGGAAGTCAGTGTATGGAACTCATTGTCAGTGAGGCTCCAATTATTCCACAGCCATTGTCAAGTTATGTCAATGTTTCACCCAGTTCTTGCTTAAACTTGACAAAAGCCTGGTCTGAAGAATGCAAAGGGACAACTCCAATCTTCATTTAGTTTTGCTTTAATTGGGTTTACATTCCTTTTAGGTCCCAATTAAGGTTGTAATGTTGATTGTATATCAGGTAAAAAACCTTTAAACAAGAACAGAAAATAAAGAATGTAAAAATAAACATTTTGTCTCATCGTAATTGTAATTCAAAATAAACATTTGTCTGGTCTTATATTTCAAGATAAACATTTGTCTAAATTGACACACTTAAACTTTGAAACAAGTACTCAAACTTCACATTTCAACTTATATTGACCATTCAAATCGATAAAGTTACTCAACAATCAATACAAATGTCCATTTCACACCAGTTGCGTCTTGACCGTGAGCTGAGTGATGTTTTGTTGTCTGTTCCAGTGCTACCAAACAATTTTCCTTTGTTCACTGCTCTCCATGCCATGCAGGCTACAGGACAGGAAGTATATAGGAGTGCCTGTTTGAGTGAATGTGGCATTCGCCTCTGAGTAAAATTTGTTGTGGCAATTCTTAGGAGAGATCCGAGGTGTTGGTCCGTTTACCTAGATCTGTGACGGGTTGATGTTGATGTTCATGTGGCTGAACGTCACGTCGCGTAGGTCGAGCCAAAATTGTCCACTCTTTTTTAAACACTCGGCACTCAGTGTCCACCTTGCTTTTCCTTGGGCCACTCATCTTAATGGAAGGATTCCAGGTAAAGGTTTGTGGGTGGCTTTAGCGTAAAATTGCATCTGAAAGCTCAGTGCGTGAATTACAAGAATGCTGACGTCACAGCCCACGCTCTAAATTCGGCACTGATAGAAATAGAGCGCGAGTGCGCCGTGTCCGTACTACTGAGAACGTACACGCACTTGTGAGTGTGCACCGAGCTTTCTAACACGGCTTCCGGTAGTAAATGCGCAGGCGAGCGGTTCCCCATCTACTGGGGAAACGCAGTAATTGCAGGCAAAATGACCAAAAAAAAAAAGTTTAATAATACAGTTTATTCAGGGTTGGCGGGCCGGATTAAACGGCCCCGTGGGCCGGATGTGGCCCGCGGGCCGTAGTTTGCCCATGCCTGTTCTACACCATTCACTTTATTATTATTGTGTGAAGGCGATGGCCTTCACACACGAAATTCTACACCATTCTCTATTATTATTGTGTGAAGGCGATGGCCTTCACACAGATATTATTCTACACCATTCTCTATTATTATTATTATTATTATTCTATTTTATTCTCCTCACTTTTCTGTCCTTCTTCCACATAATTCAACCGATTCACTCCATTCCACTTTTGACGTGTTCCAAATATTCACGAGATGAGCGCTTCCATTTTTCCAAAAATTTTCCTTTTTCGCAAAATTCGCAAATTTACGACAAATTTCTCCCCATTCATTCTTAATGGCACATTCAACATTTCGCCATTACGTCGTTCCAGTTTGAAATTCACATCATTCAGCAAATTCGAATCACATTCGGAAAGACTCTCGACATTCCCAAAATTGCCAAATTCAAAAATTTCACGTTTTCACGTTTAAAATTTCCCACAAAATTTCACAAAATTTCGTTTTTCACCTCTAATTTCTACATTTTTCAACCAATTCAACCCATTACAACTTTCAATTGTTCATCTTTTGCCTACCTATTCCACAACTTCCCACTTACAAAAAATTCCAAATTTTCAAATTTGAAATTCAACCAAATTCTCCAAAACTTCATTTTTCTACTCCAATTTCTACATTTTTCAACCGATTCAACCCATTCCAACTTTCAACTGTTCATCTTTTTTCTACCTATTACACAACTTCCCACTTACCAAAAATTCCAAATTTGAAATTCAACCAAATTCTCCAAAATCTTGTTTTTCTACACAAATTTCTACATTTTTCAACCAATTCAACCCATTTCAACTGTTCATCTTTTGCCTACCTATTCCACAACTTCACACTTACCAAAAATTCTAAATTTTCAAATTTGAAATTCAACCAAATTCTTCAAAATTTCATTTTTCTACTCTAATTTCTACATTTTTCAACCGATTCAACCCATTCCAACTTTCAACTGTTCATCTTTTGCCTACCTATTCCACAACTTCCCATTTACCAAAAATTCCAAAATTTCAAATTTGAAATTCACGCAAATTCTCCACAATTTGGTTTTTCCCTTCTAATTTCTACATTTTTCAACCCATTCCAACTTTATTCACTTTGTTCACCTTATGCTTACCATATTCACCCCCTTCACCCCCACTTCCACTATGCTTACCAAAATCACCCACCCCTTCACCCCCAGTTCAACAGTGTGGCGGCCATCTTGGATTGACCCAGAAGTGCCCCAAAATGAACACAAAGTGAACCGGAAGTGCCCCAAAACAAACAGGAAGGGCCCCAAAATGAACAGGAAGTGACCCAATATGACAGGAAGTGAACCGGATGTGCCCCAATTTTAACAGGAAGTGAACCGGAAGTGCCCCAAATCAAACCGGAAGTGACCAAATCAAACCGGAAGTGACCCAAATCAAACCGGAAGTGACCTCTTTAAACCGGAAGGGACCTTTTAAAACCGGAAGTGACCCTAAATAAACCGGAAGTTACCTCAGCTAAACCGGAAGTGCACTAAATTAAACCGGAAGTGCGGCAAATCAACCGGAATTGACCTTATTTCAACAAGAAGTGACCTAAATATAACATTTGCCCTAACTTTTACAATTTTTGTCCGATTCAACCCGTTTCAACTTTTGAACTCCAAAGTGAACCGAACCTCTTGAATAGAGATGCACCGATCCGATATCTGGATCGGATATCGGCCCCGATATCAACAAAATTGATGGATCGGGTATCGGAAAATGCAGCCGATCTGTGAGCCGATCCTTTCCTTAATCTATTGGGACGCGGGCTACGTCATACGTCAGCAGCACGTGTGCCGCGGGACGCGGGCTACGTCATACGTCAGCAGCACGTGTGCCGCATGCCACGAGAGTTTTCTAAACAAACGCAAACATGGAGCGAACGAAAGAGTCAGCTGTGTGGAGGTACTTTAAACTTAACACGCCAACTAGCTCGACGGCAGTTTGTAATATCTGCAAAGCTAATGTTGCCAGGGGTGGTGGTAGTACTGCCAGTTATAGTACTACCAATTTAATTAAGCATCTCCAGAAACACCACGCATCGGAGCACCAGGAGTTCCAGCAGTTGAGCAAATCAAAGGGAGCGGGAGGTGGACCTACAAGGCAGTTAACTTTAGCAGATGCACTGCAAAGACGGGAGAAATTCCCAGGCAATAGCGCAAAAGCAACGAGAATTACTGAGAAAGTGCTGGAATTCATGGTTTTGGATGGACAACCGATGAGTGTTGTTGAAAACGAGGGCTTCCGACGTTTACTTGAGCACCTGGAGCCACGGTACAATTTGCCATCGCGCAAGTATTTTTCTGAGACCGCACTGTCAGAAATGTATGAGAAAGTGTGCGAACACTTGTCAAAAGAATTAAGAGATGTAGATGCCATGAGCTTCACAACTGATATCTGGAGCTCGGAGGTGTGCCCCATGTCTATGTTGAGTTTAACTGTGCACTGGTTAGACAGGAATCACACCCCTCGCAGTGCCGTGCTGCAAGCTAAAAACCTCCCCGGAGCACACAACGGTGACACAATTTCGACTGCCATTAAGGCAATGCTTGATAAGTGGAATATTCCGCTCAACAAAGTGCATGTCATTCTCAGGGACAATGCCAGCAATATGAAAAAGGCCATGGAAAAGATGGGAGTGTGCAGCTTGGGCTGTTTTGCTCACACACTACAGCTCGTTGTTAACGAGGGGCTACTGTCTCAGCGAAGTGTGAGCGATGCGATTGCAAACGGCCGACAGATTGTGAAACATTTCAAACATTCTCCACTTGCTTATTCACGGCTATATGACGTCCAACTCCAGATGCAAATGCAACCTAAACGCTTACAACAAGACGTCAGAACAAGATGGAACAGCACCTACTTCATGATACAGAGTCTGCTGGAACAGAAGCGCGCAGTAGGTGCCTATGTTGTGGATTATGATCTGCCCACAACACTGACTGCTAACCAGTGGGCCTTGCTGGAGAAAACTAGCACTGTTTTGGAATCATTTGAAGAGCTGACCAGGAAAATAAGCTCATCCACCGCCTCCACTGCTGATGTCATTCCAGCCATCACTGTCCTCAAGCGCATCCTGACCAAGGAAGACGAGGCAGATGCTGGCATTAAAACGATGAAAAAGACCCTGCTCCAAGCTGTCAAACAACGTTTTGACTCAGTAGAAGATGAGCCTCTGTACGCCCTGGCCACTTTGTTGGACCCAATATATAAGGACAGGTAAGATATTTTAAGCTGACATACTCAACAGGCCGTGAGCTATTAGCTGTGATATAATCACAACATATCACGGTCTGAAGTGAGCTATTTCTTTTATATAACAGATACCAAGTATGGCAATATGAAAGTTATAGACACAATCCAAAAAAAACGGTTTTATTTAATAACAATTAGCCTACATTACAAGTCATTTACAAGAAAGTAGTTTCCGGCTGCCTGCGGTTGCTATGCAACGTTAGTAAACTGCTAAACTAGCTTTCAAGCTAGTCAGCGATCTAACCAGAGTTTATTTATTCACATGAGCTAATTTGAACGTTCCCATTAACTGTACACTCATAGAAAAACTGTCCGTCACTGGGGTCACGTTGCAAAGTGTTTAACATGTGAATGTGAAGATGCTTTGACATGCACTTGAGTATAACATTAAAAAAATGCTTTCTTATACACTAATTATGTTATTACAGTATTTGTATATTATTTTGATCTGTCTCAAGTTTCACTGTCAGATCACATATGTTAACAATGGGGTTTATAATTTGATCAATATTTTCATATTTAGCCTAAGCTGTTCTATGTCTGTTTCAGATACTTTACAAGTGAGACCTCTACCAAGCATGCAAAAGATGCACTGTTGAAGGAGCTTGAAGACAGGGGCTTGACCAGCACAGCAGGAGCAGCGGAGGCTTCACAGCGACCAGAGAAGGTCCCTCGGATGGAGACTGCAGCAGAAGCAGTAGCAGCTCCAAGCAAGAGCAGTTTCATGGAAGCATTTGAGCAAATTCTGGAGGAGAGTGAGGATGCAGGTGCAGCAAGCAGCTCAAGCCCTGCAGTTCAACTGAATGAATATTTAGCTGAGAAAACCATCACTGCATCAGACAGCCCATACAATTACTGGGAAGCCAACAAACATCGGCTACCTGATCTTGCTGCTACTGCCAAAAAGTATCTCTGTGCCCCCTGCACCAGTGTGGAAAGTGAGCGATTGTTCAGCACAGTTTCCAACACTGTGAATGACAAGCGAAACAGACTGACTGCAGACAGAGCAGAAATGCTTGTCTTCTTGACAAAGAATTTGTCATTGCTGCTTAAGTGAGCATTAATGAGGGGGTGAGACTGCACAAGTTTCAGAGCACCAGGTCATGAATGGTGCGATTGCACTATGTAGAGACATGTTTACGTTGCTTGATTATTGTATTTGACCAAGTCACTTGTTTATTCTCTTGTCCCGATGCTATATTTTATTTTTAATTCCACTCTGCACTTTCAGTATTTAGAAATAATTATGAATGTTTTTTTTTTGTGTTCGACTAAGCAAAGCTTGTTTTCAGGGAGCACTTCTCATTGCTGCTTAAATGAGCATTTAGAGCATCAACAGGTCATGAGTGGTGTGGAACGGCACCTAATGTTTACATGTTTACTATTTATTTTAATATTTGGTTACTGTGTGCTTGATCACCCTTTCTATATTTGCCCAGTGCAGTTTCAGCTGCAACATTTGTATTTTTTTTAAGAAGTTTGTATCCTAATTTCCTTGAATTTAAATGCTGATACACTTTATTGCTGCTGTTGCACAATTTTTGTTACAAATAAATAGTTCATTGCATTAATCTGCTTTATCTTGTTACATTTTGTCTTAGGAAAGAACTGTGTAGTCATGCCTGATGCCATTGCCTTTAGTCTTTTCTGTTCCACATGTAGAGGTATGTAGCTTGTTAAGTCAACCATAATATCGGATCGGTATCGGGTATCGACCGATACGCAAAGCCACGGCATCGGTATCGGTATCGAAACTGAAAAAGTCGGATCGGTGCATCTCTACTCTTGAACCTGTAGTTTTCGTTTTGTTCCAAATTAAAAAAGAAATTGCCGCAAATTTTTTTAAAATTCCCATTCATGGTCTTCGCCTTCACACGCAATTTCTCCAGAAATTGCATTTTCGAGTTGCTATGTGTAATTATCTGCAGTATTCATTAAGAAGTTGTCGTTTTTTGGCTGTGGAACGAATTAAACGAATTACAGTGTGTTCATATGGGAATATTTGATCCAACATACACCTATTTCAATATACGTCCCGGAACGAATTAGATTCGTATGTAGAGGTTTGACTGTAGTCTCATTACTGTTGGTGACCACTTTTCCATACCACTGCACTTTAAAGTGCTCAAAGACTCTCTGCATCATTTTCACCAGTAGCCTTCAAACCTATTCTGCAGGTTTCCTGGATGGTTTTGCAGGTTTCCTGCATTCCAGAAAGCAGGTTCAACATACTCTGAGTCTATCCCTGAACTCTGAGATGGGAGACTCTGAGTATTAAAAAGCCATCATCAATGAAGCCCCGATACCACGAATCACCATGACAACTAAGGAAAAACAGATCACCTTATTTTACCACAATGGAGTTGGAGGTCCTTATGCAAGTCTACGGCGAGTACCAACGTAATTTTCGCTACAAATCTCATACGGCTGTAGCAGTCCTGGGAGGAATTTGCTGCCCGTTGCGCAAGTTTGAATGTACTATTTCAGGGGTGGCCAACCAGTCAGAGACTAAGAGCCACATTTTTTTACTGTGTACCGCAAAGAGCCACAACCCCCCCGAAGCGAAGCGAACACGCAGCGTTTGACGTACCATTAACACACACACACCCCCGAAGCGAAGCGAACGCGCAGCGTTTGACGTCCCATTACCCCCCCCCGAAGCGAACGTAAAAGAGCCGCATGAAACCCGGCAAAGAGCCGCATGAAACCCGGCAAAGAGCCGCATGCGGCTCGCGAGCCGCGGGTTGGCCACCACTGTACTATTTCATTGATGTAACATCTAACCATAAGATCGTAGCATAGCCTATAGTTATGAATTTAAGTAGTAATGAAATCAGATTTTCATTTAGGTGCAATCCAACAGGAGAAAGAAAGGACTTGGAAACAGCTTAAAATGAAACGTAAAAACATTAGTCAAAAAAGTAAGGGATGTTTTGCTAGGCTGTGATTGCACCTCACTTTGCTTTTAATTTAATTATTTAATGGACTCATGCTATTAAACAAGGTCAATATTAATTGAAACTAAAATATTAATTCAGTGGCTACTTCAAATAATTTAAACCCCAAAGAAAATGTTTTCCAAGGTCCTCTCAGTTAATTCTACACTTCATGGATTAACACTTGACACAAATGCATTTATGTTTTATACCTATTGTAGTAATTCAAAATGTGACGCTGTAGCCTACACCAACACTCATTAAAATACTGAGTTCTGCTCAGCCAACAGAAGAAAAGTAATGCGCGGCCTCTCCCTCTCCCTCTCCCTCTCCCTCTCCCTCTCCCTCTCTCTCTCTCTCTCTCTCTCTCTCTCTCTCTCTCTCTCTCTCTCTCTCTCTCTCTCCCTCTCTCTCTCTCTCTCTCTCTCTCTCTCTCTCTCTCTCTCTCTCTCTCTCTCTCTCTCTCTCTCTCTCTCTCTCTCTCTCTCTCTCTCTCTCTCTCTCTCTCCCTCTCTCTCTCCCTCTCTCTCTCCCTCTCTCTCTCATTTTTTAACGAATCACTCCCAGGTTCTTAATTTGCACCATAGCAACACGTTTAACAACAGAAAATTCTTGTGTTCTGGTAATCTTGGAAGACGACGTCATTTCAAGACAACGAGTCTCCAGTCAGCCATTGTCCTGTATTGTTGATTGTCCCCGTACACTGTTCTTTGCCACTGTTATTGCGTTATTCGGCAAAATGTGACACACAAATATTATTCGGCACTGTATGACAATGCATTGATTGCTCACATTTACTGGCTTTGTATACTTTTTCTGTTGAGCTCTGCCATTGTTTTATTTTTTCAATTGTGTCACAGTGTCAACAGGTTTGCCGCTCGCCAGAACCTCAAAAACACTATTTTGTCGAATATACAAAATGGAAATTATTTTTTTTATGCTTTATTTATTGTAAGTTTAATGGTGACCCAACTACTAGATTGCATTTGGCAGTTTCTGAACTTACTTCACACTTGGTCTTAAAGTTTGTAAAGGTTTCCCAGATATGGTCATTTTAATTTTACACCAGATTAAAACATTACTCTGCCATCTTCTTGCTGACATGACAGCCTTGTTGAGACATCCACCAACCACCCACAATCATCCAAAGTACCAGAGCAATAAAAAGTTTAAAAAAAATAGACGCTGTGTCCAAATTCACGGGCTGCTTCCTCCAAGGCTAGTTCAAAGGCTGGGTACTTTAGAGCCCTGGAAGCTCCGCATCCATGGCATCATAATATGTAGCGAATTTGTACAGGTGGAGCAGCTCCATACAAATTAATAGGGAGCTTCCTTTAACGCAAAATATGGCAACGACGTGACGTCATTTTCAGCGTGACAAGACCACACCGCCGGTGTCCAACAAGCTGTCAAATCTGGCCTCGTTTCTATGGAGACGGGCTGTGGGTTAAGGCTATGAAAACGTGAGCTTCGCAGCCTTCATTGCCTGGCTCTTCTTCTACGCTGTCCTACTCTCTTCTTCGTTTAATATGTGGAGCCACCTGAAGATGACATGTCACTTGTGTTTGTAACGTCAAAATAAATGCACCAACGTAAACACTGAACATGTGTACAAGAGCTTTTTCATCTTTGTTTCCGACAGCTTGGGCTGGTGGACATGTCAAGCAATGTAAAAAACATTGTTGTAGTATAGAGTGGAGCAATGTGGGCAGTACAAAAGTCTGCTATGAAGCCGCCGTCACAAATATGAAATCTCACCTGCAAAACACATTGACGTTAATTGGTGAGTTGGTCAAGCATGGCTTGCCCTGGGATCAGATCATTAATTTTTATTGATGATGTAACACTTGATGACAAAAGCAAAAACACAAAGAAGAAAAAGTTTAGAGGGAAAGAGGTGGAATGTTTTACTGGCTCCAGAGTTTGACCCATTAGCGCATGTATTATTATTATTATTTTTTTAAACCTTCTAAAGAAGACTAGGAAATAATAGAGGCTTTTAAAAAACATCACAAAGGATAATGGAAAGGTTTGGTGATGTCAGTCGGTCACAGGCTTGGTGAAGTTATTGCAAGCAAAGGACTTGCAACTAAATTCTAAGTATATTCAATGTTAAGTATTCTTAGGTCTTCATCTGTCCCTTCTTCGGTTGGACGTGAAGCAAGGAAATGGCAGTGCTACTTTGCTGAAAGGTAATCGAGAGGATAGACACTGTCTGGCCTAACAGACAAGCACATTTGGGTCTATTACACCCATGGAAGGCCAAATTACAAGAAGGGTACTGGTGGCAGACAAGATGAAGAGCGGCTTCCATGTCCTGATTCACAAGTTCTATTTTAGCCATTGGATTGGGGAAGAAAGGCTGCAAGAGGCTCTCAGTGACTTACAGAATGTCCTCCAGACGTGAGAAATTAACTGTGGTCCCTGATCAACAACCAGTGTCGAAGGGTATGCCACAAATTCCGAAGATGTCCTTGATCAAGAGGTTGGCTGTCTCCAGGAGGAAAGCAACAGCAGTGTGATGAAATAAGTCACCTTAGTGAAACAATCCACCACATTAGGACTAATTGAATTTCGAGACTGAGGGTGGAACGGGATGGGAAGTGGATAATGCTGACCAGAAGGAGGACAATGGAGCATCTTATTATGAGCACAAACAGAGCATGCAGAGATAAATTCTGTCCACCAGAACCTTGGGTAATCAGAAAATGGATCCAATTGATTCCCAACATGCACAGCATATTGGCAGATTTGTATTGTATTTATTTTGGGCAATTAAACAAGCAAGCCTTAATGTATGAACACAGTTTTGCAAAGTGACATCAAACATGGCCGAAAATTCAAAACAACTATGGAAAAGCAGACAGTCGCAATTTGTTCACGACAATAAAGTTGATCTTCCCTGGCTCAGAGCGCTTCACCTATAATTCTCTGACATTAGAATCGCCGCTGGGGGAATCAATTACAAATGTTATGGCTTAAAATGGGAAAACAGTCTTATACCTAAAAGATCTGCAACAATAGACAGATCTTGTTTTCAACATCAACTGTACTGTGCTATCATTATCACGGGTCTCGGGAGTGCAATTAGAGTTCATGTGACATTTCTTAAAAACAAGAACGACAGTCACGCTCCCAAAAATTGTATACGACACAATCTGTTTTTAGTCATAATCCCGTAGGGAAGTCAACTCTGCGTGCTTAGTTTGTGAAATCGTTATCCCTGGACCCTTACGTTATCATTCGATACGTTTACAACTCTTGCAAATTACAGTTGACAGCATGACAAATACGTCCGTACGATCACTGTGAATAACACACATTTAATTCAGGTTAAAATCTTTGGACAAGCCTTACCTGGCTGCTGTGGTGGACGATGAATAGCATGCGCGCCCGCGCGTGTACGTTTCACTATCACATGTCAGCTCACCGCGTCATCATGCGTAGTGCAGCCTGTTCCAGAGTTGACTCAGGCGACACACGATGCAAAAGTACGGCGGGTGTGTGTTTCTGGGTGGAATTTATATCGGTAGCGCAATTTACGCGAGTGGGGAGAGGAAAAGATACGTGAATATACATCAATTTGTCAGAGTTTAATTTAAAAAAAATCTTGAACAGGTCTGAACACAATCAAGCTTGGGTGTGGTCGGTGAAAAAGAATCCATACCCCACCTTCCTACTACCATATCCAGAATAATGCCCAGGCCATCATAGTCAACCATTCGAGGTAAAAAAGCAAGTTTTTCCTGAGCCGAATTCACTAGATAATACAATTTACTTGCTTTGCTTTTGTGTAGTCTCATATCTAATTTTACTTCATACACTGATTTACTAACTCAGTGGCTCTGTCTTGTTCGGTCATGTACCACCTGTGAAATGTTATTTTCATCCAAGCACCCCCCAACCAGATCAAAGCATTTTGCATGGGGGGGAAACAATGCTGTGTATCAGTGTCTGGAATTCTCTCCTTTTTTACTGCCATCTCTGGAACTATTTGTATATAAAAGGAAATAACAAAGAAAAATTAACTAAATTGTAATTACTGTGTGTACATAAAAATACCTCTGAACATAAAGTGTCCTTTGTATAGTGTGCATGTGTTTGTCCCCTTCCTAATTCATTCCTTAGCATGTTTGTCACACCTAAATGTTTCCAATCATCAAAACAAATGTATATAGTAGTCCAAGACAAGTAAACATAACAGTTTTAGAATGAAGGTTTTTATTATTCAGGGAGGATAAAAAAGGCCCTGTGAAAAAAGTGTTTACAGCTCCTAAATCTAACAGGAATTTGGACCAACTTGTCTTTGCAGAATTGTAATTCAGCCTCATTGTCAGGTTTTCAAGCATGACCTGCCTTTATAACTAAACCAACTTTTTTTAAGCCTTTAGCTATTACAGCGCTAATTCCTCACTAAAAACACCCCTTAACAGCTCATCAATCTTCTGAAACTGAGCCATGATTGGTTGTGGTTGTGACCTGAGACCTGGCAACTGTGACGTCATCTTCAGTTGACGGCATGTGGCAGAGAATGGACGGGGGCAGGTGGATTTTGCCCGTTTATTTCATCAACCAAAAACGAAACATACATCAGAAAACTGTGCTTCGACTTAATGGGCTGCACAGAACATAAAGAAAAGACAGACTGACATTGTTTGATTGGATATAATTCATTAAAATGTCTTTGTTCATAATCTGAAACGCTTTTTCCTCATGCGTGCTAGAACTAGGGATGTCACGATACCAGAATTTCAGTAGTCGGTACCAATACCTGTGAATTTCCACGATTTCGATACTAATTCGGTACCAGGATAAAAAAACAAAACAGAATTTACTTACTTTAAAAATCACTAATCCATCTGCTACAGCCAAGAAGGCTTGCGCACACAGCCTCAACGTGCCCAAACGTAATTTTGCACATTTGAGCCTTTGTCTGCGCACTTTGTCTACGTGTTTGACATTAAATACGTTTAGTAACCGTATTGCCCCAGCTGACTCATGCCGAAATGACTGCACGTAGGCATATTCGGGTCAACGTATTTATAACGTAACGTGGCACAACAGTGATAGTAAACGGACGAATCTATAATTGCCCGGGTGGATCCGCCTCAAATGCAAAATATTTCCACACACGACTCTTTGAGCGACCTGGCTTCTCAACAAGCCGGCGTGTTGGACTTCCACTTGCTGAAGCCATTATGAAAGACCGAAGGTTTTCTTCTTCTTCAGTGCCGCTGACTGCTGCTTCGTTCTGCTCGCCTGCGTATACTGCCCCCTTCAGTTCCGGCAAGAATCGACAGAGCTCGAGTGAAAAATTCAATATTCCTGACCATAAAACGCAGGTATCGACGTATTTTTTGCGTGTTGGTACCGAATTGGTACCGAAAGTATTGGTTCTTGTTAGAAAGGTTCCTATGTTGATGTTGAAAATCAATGTATATTTTGTGTTGAATGTTGAGTTAGAAAGTTACGTCACCACGCCTTAAGTCTCGCGTGAGTTACATCAGCTTATCGCGATTGTTGCAGTCCGCTCGCAGTGGTAAGTCAGACGGCGGGAGTGGCTGGTATCGACTGAGCGTGTTGCTGTGATCGTGTGCGTAATTGCCAAAAAGTGAGTTTATACATTTAAGTGTTACTCCTGTTTACTGTTGTGCTGTTTGTCTGATCGCAGATTGTTTCGTGTGTGCGCCGTTTGGTTGGTAGCTTCGGCGCGCTCCTTTAAGTTGTCCTCGCATCATACGAGTAGCCGTTACGCAGCTCCACGGCGGCTAACGGTCGCCAGCAAGTGTGTTTTCTTGTCTCAATTTGGTGTGTTGTCCAGAGTATTTCATTTGTTTATTTAGTATGGCGGAACTGTTACGCGCAGTTAGTTATGTGATGTGTGCCTTCTATTAGTGTTGTGTGACGTCAGAATTTGAGCATTAACTTGCTGTATTTCTGTCTGTTGCAGAACCACACACTCACTCACACACACCGCCACACCCACACATAACACAGCCCCCCCACACACATCCCACACACCTTTCACACGCTTCATACCATAATCACACACACAAGAATCACATTCACACACCCAAAGACTCACCCATGAACACTACACACACCTGCTCTCACATCCTTACGACAAAACGTGTGCCTTTGCCAATTTGCCTGTATGCCCCTATGATCCAGTAAAGCAATCAAAACCAAACCACGTCTTCCCTCCTGTGTTCTGACCGACACCCGGGGGCGAAAAGCGCATAAACATCCGAGCCAACCCCCTATACAGTCCTCAGGCTCTCCAACATTGTGGTCCTTCGAGCCGGATGCTCTCTTTACCTTCGGACGATATGGAGTGGGAAGACCGTGTGACGAGACCCAGGCGTCAGACACGCCCCCCCAGCTCATCTCAACGACTACCGAGTTAGCTACGTAGGGCACAGGCAACCAGATAGGCATGGGTACGAAGAGGAGTGGCCTTCTCACCAGGTGGCAGCGGCCGAGATGACCCCCCCCCCCCCCTCACTTCACCCACTCTCCCTATACTGACCATCACAGGCGGGATGCTGACCTCCAGGAGGCGGACCTGTATCACCCAGAGCGGCAGAGCTACAGTCTGGAAACCCAGCTAGCCCACCGGCAGTATTCAGAGAGGGGGCCCAGGGAGGAAGTCCGAGAACCACCCTCACCATCTAGCACCTCACGCCCGCGTCTTGAGAGCAGAAATCTGAGATATAAGAAAGGAGAGTAGCATGTTACAACAGTCGCAGCGCTATTATACTGACTGTCTGCTGTATGCACAATTGCACCATTTCCATCAAGTTGCTCTTATTTATTCATTGCTCTTATTTATTCATTGTATGTGCCTCCTTATTTTTACTTTTTGTATTGTTTACTTGAATGTGTAATATGTCTTGTCACCGTGGGATAGTAGGAAACGCAATTTCGATCTCTTTGTATGTCTTGACGTGAAGAAATTGACAATAAAGCAGACTTTGACTTTGACTTTTCATCCACACCGATGTCGCCGCATTCAGGGAAGTTCAAGCCGAGATGTGAAGGCTAACCGACACAGTACTTATCCTTCAACAGGCTATGCCACAAATCGTCAACCAACAAGAATCCTATTCAGCCCGCCTTGATGAGGGGGAGGAAGAGGATTGGCCCGAACCCCCGCCGTGGCCCGACACTGTCGACCAAGACAACCTGCTGCCTCCGGCACCAGCAGTGACGGACAGAATAGATGAGCTAATCTCCGAGTTACAGCGGATGAAGAGTCAAGCATCCAGCAATGGCGACACGTCACCAGCGAAGCCCTTCCAACCAAGCCTGTCTTCCGCCTCTACAGCGCTTCCAGTCCCCAGTGCAGACTCTACCTCAGAGACCAGAGTACCAGCTCCCGCCTAGCCGGGCTACACCCTACGATGCTGCTTGCGCAGTTCAGCAGCCTTCAAACTTTCATCAGCCTGCCTACGCACAGCCTCTACCTCCTAGACTTGCTTCCTATGCAGCAACCAGTAACCCTCAACAGTTCGCTCAACCACCAGCCGTTGCACAGCGGGCTTCAAGGACGCCAGGACAAGCCTGGCAGGGCCCAGCCACCTTTCACCGTGATTCAGCCATCACAACCGAGCAGAGCTACAGGGGGCAGCGCCCAACCATACCTCACTTCAGCCGCCGAGATCCATGTGAGTGCACGTTTGAAGATGGCCCTGGAGAACCTTCTGCCAGAAGAAGCCACCTGTTGGAGCCTAGTTAATTCCCTATATTGATTGTATTAATATCATTATTATTTGTGGTCTGGCCTATGAATTATTTCTGTTCTTTTTGTGAAGCCAGATAGGGCCAGTGCCAGTCAGGTCTCCTCCTCCTTTGCTGCCACCTCCGACCTATAATGAGGGAGTTAGGACAGGTGTGTTTTCCTTTTGGCTTTTCTTGGTTTTGAAGGAGGAGTAGTGTTATAGTTTTTTCAACCACTAAGATCACTAAAATCATTACTAGATTATGTTTTATTGTTTTATTTTTCTTGTATGAATGTCAACCCGGAAATTTATGTTTAATGTAAATAAATACCTTTTTTGGTGTGAAGAACTATCTCCGCGAGTGCTTTTTGGTTTAGTGGGTTTAAGACCTCCTCCTTACAAGCTACTCTTTTATTTTTGTGGTGACAATTTTTGGAATGCAAGAGTAGCCAGAACACCACCGAACTCTTCAAGTACCAGATTCTGGTTGATCACCTTAAACTCGAGGAGGCTAAGTTGATCGCCGATTCCTACCTCAACTCACCTACGCTCGACACGGACACCATGTCCGCCCTCAACGAGAAAATTGGTCAGCCAGACCAACTAGCTCTCAAGAAGATCGCCAGCGTCCTTGACCCCCCTGACGTTCGCCGTGGTGATACCACAGCCTTCGAGTGTTGCTGTTCATGTCCAGTCGCTGGTTGGGCTTCTAAAGACACTGGGCGCTGATGGTGAAGCTGAACTTCGCTGTGGGTCCCACGTGGTGCGACTCCTCAGCAAACTACCGCCAGAGCAGCGAGCAGACTTCCGTCGGTGCACCTTCCAACAGGCAGGCACTACGCCTAACCTGCTTGACCTGGCTCAGTGGCTGAAATATGAATCGTGATGTCAAGACTTCGATGGGCCGACCGCATCTAGAGGGCTGAGAGAGAGGCATGCACCTAAGTCTGAGAGCCATCAAGGACAGCGGACTGTCACTGTTCTCCATGGCTCCAAGAGCCTAGAGGACACGGAGCACCCAGAGAGACCTGAAGAGTAAAGGGGGGAGAGCCAGACCCTACTGCCCAGCTCAGTGGCCTAGTGGTAGAGTGTCCGCCCTGAGACTGGAAGGTTGTGGGTTCAAACCCCGGCCGGGTCATACCAAAGACTATAAAAATGGGACCCATTGCCTCCCTGCTTGGCACTCAGCATTAAGGGTTGGAATTGGGGGGTTAGATCACCAACTGATTCCCGAGCGCGCCACCTCTGCTGCTCACTGCTCCCTTCTCCCCCAGGGGATGGATTAAAATCACACGGGGATGGGTTAAATGCAGAGGACAAATTTCACCACACCCAGATGTGTGTGTGACGATCATTGGGACTTTAACTTTATAACTTTAACTTTAACTACTGCCCTTTCTGCGAGAATGAAGAGCACTTCCTCAGTCAGTGTACGGAAGTCACCAAGTTGAGCAGAGAAGCACTCGTCGACTGGATAAAGGCCAACAAAAGGTGCTGGTGCTGTGCAAGACCCCACCAAGCAGCTCAGCTCAGTGCGACCTGAAGAAGCTTTGCGGTCTGTGCTAAGGTAAATATCTACAGGTCCTTCACGAGGTCAACGACAGGCGGCCTAGACCTTCAAACCGCGACGACGGTCAACAGGCGAGCCCCACAACTGAGGTACTGTCCGTCGACCGCCCACCAGAAGGCAACAGAGTCCTGCTAAAAGTCGTCCAGGTCATTCTTCGCCAGGACAACTGTACCCTGACAACCTATGCCATCCTGGACGACGGCTCAGAAAGAACAATGCTGCTCTCAGCAGCTGCCCAAGAGCTTGGCATGCGAGGAGTGAGGGAGGACCTTCCACTGCGAACCATCCGGCAGGATGTCCAGACACGTCGTGGGTCTGCTGTGTCCTTCCGCATCTCCCCGGCTGCTGACCCAAAGACCAGCTTCAAAGTCTCCAAGGCCTTCACAGCAGCACGGCTCGGCCTGGCAGACCAGTCCTACCCGACAAACCAACTCCAGAAGAGGTACCCTCACCTTATTGGACCACCTATAAGGACTTTCCACAACATCAGACCATTGGTGCTATTAGGCTCCGATCACCTACATCTGATTACCGCCGTCGAACCAATCAGACTGGGCAGTCCAGGCGGACCAGTCACTACCCGTACCAGACTGGGTTGGGCCCTGCAGGGTCCAGCAAAGTTCCTCCAGAACAATTTGGGTCCCCATCAGTGTCTGGTGACATCGGTCCTCCCGAACGATTCCGAACTGCTCAAGCACGTGGAACGTCTTTGGCAACTGACACTCTTCCCTACCGGAATGAGAAGATAGTAACAAGGTCAAAACAAGATCAAGCTGCCGTGGCCCTCCTCGAAGAGAAGACCACCCGCGTAAATGTAGCTGGGGTCCTTCGCTACGCCACACCCCTCCTGCGTAAAGGAGACATGCCTACCCTCCGCGCCCCTAAAGAAGCCGTCATTCCGAGCCTGTGAAGCACCGAACGGCGACTGGCGAAGGATCCAGACCGTGCTAAGGCCGACAGCACCGAAATCCAGAAGTTGGTGTATGCAGGGTCCGTCTCCAAGCTAAGCCAAGAAGAAATCGAACAAGAAGGAGAAGTGTGGTACATCCCGCACCACATGGTGAGCCATCGCGGCAAGAACAGAATTGTTTTCAATTGCTCTTATCGGTACCAAGGCCAGAGCCTAAACGATTCATTACTGCCGGGGCAACGCTTGGCGCATCACTTTTGGGAGTGTTGCTGCGCTTCCGGGAACATGCAGTTGCCCTTGGCGCGGATATTGAGGGTATGTTCCACCAAGTTCACCTCCTTCTAGCAGACCGGTCCCTACTTTGGTTTGTCTGGCGTGACCTGACCAAAGATGGCCCTCCAGAGGTCTACGAGTGGCAGGTCCTCCCATTCGGGACCACCTGGAGTCCCTGCTGCGCTACATTCGCTCTACAGCAGCACGTAGTCGGACATAGCCAGCCAGAGGACGATGTGAGATCTTCCATCGAGAGATGTTTCTACGTAGATAACCTGCTACAGAGCGTCTCTACCACCGAAGAAGCAAGCCGTCTGGTAGACGGGCTAAGGGAGGTCCTATCTGCTGGAGGATTCGACCTACGCCAGTGGGCAAGTAACGTGCCCAGCGTCGTCGAACACCTACCCAAGGAGGCCAGATCTGACAGCCTCGAGCTCTGGCTCACCCACAGCGGAGCAGACTCCACCGAATCCACCCTAGGACTCAGCTGGCACTGTCGAACAGACACCATCAGCTACAAGCACCGACCCATCGAGTAAGGTACGCCAACAATGCGGAATATCTACCGGGTCCTAGCCAGCCAGTACGACCCCTTAGGATTCCAAGAGTTGCCCCTATACGTTGCCTTTCCATTCCCAGACTGGAACTGTGCGGAGCCGTCACAGGAGCCCAACTAGCTAAGCTCGTCGAGAAGGAGCTCACACTGAAGATTGCCCAGACTGTCCTGTGGACTGACTCCTTAACAGTTCTGACGTGGCTGCAGTCCGAATCCTGTCGTTTCAAGATCTTCGTTGGCATGAGAGTGGCGGAGATACAAGAACTCACCAGCCCTGACTCCTGGCGCTACGTAAATTCAGAGAGAAATCCCGCAGATGACATCACAAGGGGTAAGCGACTGTATGACCTTGTGAAGCCCAACAGGTGGAGCCAAGAGCCCGCATTCCTTCTCCAACCTCCTGAAGAATGGCCAGTCAGACCCAGTGCTGACCCCGAAGATGACGCCTCCGAGCTGAGAACGTCCGTCTTTTGTAGTGTTACCACAGTCACGGCCAATGCAGCAGATACCCAGAAGCATGACGCTTAGCAAGACCTGCTGCATGCTACAGTCCAGGAGCTGCACGGGGTGGCAGATCAGAGCAGCAAACCCACCGCTGAAGATTACCGTAAAGCAGAGATCCTTATCTTCAAGCGATCCCAGCGTGAGAGCTTCCCCGACGAGCTGAGACTCGTGACAGCTGGTAGGCCTGTCCAGGTGAACAGTAGATTGCTCACCTTGTCCCCCGAGATGGACCAAGAGGAGCTCATTTGCGTCGGAGGTCGGATCCGCCATGCTGAAGACCTTAACCAAACAGCGGTACACCCCATTGTGTTGGACCGGAGCCAACCCCTACAGTCCTCAGGCTCCCCAACATTTCTTGTGACAACACTAGCTGGAACCTATGCCAGATGACTACGGCGGGGGACACCCTCAATACATACATACATAGACAAATAACCATTCACACTTCAATCACACCTATGTGCAATTTGGAGTGGTCAATTGGCCTACCATGAATGTCTTGGGAATGCCGGAGGAAACCCACGTAGGCACGGGGAGAACATGCAAACCACACAGGAAGGCCAGAGCCGGAATAAAATCCACAACCTCCGCTCTATGAGGCAGATTCAAGATTCAAGAATTTTTATTCGCCATGTTTGGGCGTACCAAACAAGGAATTTGACTTCAGTACATCACAGCCTCTGTTCAAACTTTAGGTGACTAACAACACTCAGGACGTGTGAAAAATGACAAATATTCTCAAGACGTGCTAATTAGTCCATCACCTTGCCACCCTTTTTGATGATTAGTTTTTATTTATTTACAAAAATACCTATTGGTAGGTAACTATTGAGGAGCACTGACAGATAATTGGAGGGAATGATTCTATATTTATTTACAGTTCCACACTATATATAAAATCAAGAGCAATCCCATTTTGAGGTTAATTAACTTTTTTGGGTTTTTGATTCTTCCAAAGGACTATAGCAGTGAAGGCCCCTGTGGAGGAGAAAGATACAGCATTCATTAATTTATTCTAAATTTTTAAATAAAAAAATGACACTGAAATTATTTTATCACATGAGAAAGTGAATGAGGCGTGTGGCAATATGCAGTGGGGAGATTTGGCACCAGGCTTACCAATACAAAGGAGCAGTAGTACAGCTGCGATACCAGGCAGAATGACTGAGTATTCCCGTGGTAGAAAGTACTTGTGTAGCACATGATCAGTGTCCATGAAAGGCTGGAAAATGGCAAGATACAAAACATTTAATTTGAAAACCTGAGATGAATCACAGACAACACATTTGAGTTAATTGAGACAACAAATTAGAGCTAGCAGGCAGGTAACAAGGAGAACTAGTCAGACCACGATTCTGCCACCAATTTATCTATGGAGGGAGCTTCTTTTGCTTGGAAGCTAATACCGTAATTTTCGGACTATAAGTCGCGTTTTTTTCATAGTTTGGGTGGGGGGGCGACTTATACTCAGGAGCGACTTATATATGTTTTTTTTTTACACATTTTTACTTGATCATTAACACATCACTTACAAGTATAGTTGACCACTTCACATGTTATTTTTAGTATAGTTGATCACTTCACATATCTTTATCTTGAACATATTCAAAACATGAAAAATAGAGAGAAAAAATCAAATAAAGTAATTAACACTTTAAAGCGCCATATCCTCTGGACATGTCCTCTGTCACCAGGATGACATAAAGGACGAGAAATTTGATCGATGGATTTAATGATTTGGAGTGACACAAATGGTTTGATAATATTGTTGTTTATGTGATAGTTATTTAAAATATAGTTTATATATTGTTGTATGGGCCTGTGGAATAATTTGAACTGCGGCGCGGCACACGGCATTGTTGACAAAGGACGATCGATGGATTTAATGAATTGGAGTGACACAGATGGTTTTATAAACGTGTTATTTATGTAATAGTTTTTTTTAAATAACTGAATGTTACGTCAGGCCCGTTCTCAGCTCCTCGTTTGTGTTTGTCACGTTAGCATACCGTATCGTTTAGCCTGTTGTTGCTCGTTCATGTCTGTTCTTTGTGTTGGATTTTGTTGAATAAATTGCCCCCCAAAATGCGACTTATACTCCGGAGCGACTTACATATATATGTTTTTTTTCACAGTTTTGGGCATTTTATGGCTGGTGCGATTTATACTCCGGAGCGATTTATAGTCCAAAAATTACGGTAATCTGTTTTAGAGCTTGTTTTGCTAGTGTCATGCTAGACGGGATTAAAATATTTTGAGATAAAGTTGCTCAAAATGAAACTATTTATACATTGCGTCATTTATCCCATTGCGTCCATTCAAACTCACAATTTAGATCCGTTGTCACGAGGGAAATGGAACACTAAACTATTACAGATACAAATCGTTAATCACACATTCTGAGAGTTGTTTTAGGACATACACAGCTTTCATTGAAGTAGAACTTAAGGATCCCAACGTACCAGAACAATGACCCAGATAGAATAGTAAGTAAATAGCATGAGGCTGAAGACGATAAGACTCATGCCTGCTGCTTGATCCACTCCAGTAGCCTGGGAACAAAGTAAAAAAGAAAAAAAAACTGAGTCAGTAATGGTTTAGCAGTGTATTTGTCTGACTTCAGTAAAGGCAGCTTGGTGTGAATATAGGAGTGAATGGTTGTGACTATAAATGTGCGCTGCAACAGACGGTGAGCAATTCAGGGTGTGCTTTGCATTTTGCTCAGAATCAGCAAGTATATGTGACCTTGAACAGGATCGTACCAGTTACAAGAACTTAGACCTCCAAGTAAAACCATGGGTCCATGAACAACATTATATGCAAAATATGTGATATGAATGCTGCTGGAAACCCAAATTTCCTCCCACGATTGTGTCCCACTTGTTGTTGATTCTTGACAAAAAATTAAACTTTTATATCTTTATGTTTGAAGCCTGAAATGTCGCGAAATGTTGAAAGGTTCAAGGGGGCCGAATACTTTCGCAAGGCACTGTACATGAGCTCGGGCCCAGAGAACCCGGCGGCGTTTCTGGATGTTGATAAACGGCTTTTGCTTTGCATGGTAGAGTTTTAACGCGCACTTACTGATGTAGTGACGAACTGTATTTACTGACAGTGGTTTTCTGAAGTTTTCCTGAGCCCATTTGGTTATATCCTTTACACACGTCGGTTTTTAAGGCAGGGATCGAAGGTCACGGTCATTCAGTCTTGGTTTCTGGCCGTGGCGCTTACGTGCAGTAATTTCACCAGATTCTCTGAACCTTTTGATGATGTTATGGACCGTAGATGTTGAAATCCCTAAATTCCTTGCAATTTTGCTTTGAGAAATGTGGTTCTTAAACTGTTCAACTGTTTCTCACGCAGTTGCGGACAAAGTGGTGAACCTTGCCCCATCCTTGCTTGTGAATGACTGGGCATGTTTGGGGAGGCTCCTTTTATACCCAATCATGGTACTCACCTGTTCCCAATTAGCCTGATCACATGTGGGATGTTCCAAATAGGTGTTTGATGAGCTTTTCTCAGCATTTTGTGACACCTTTCCCAACTTCTACTGGACGTGTTGCAGTCATGAAATTCTAAGTTAATTATTATTTGGCAAAAAACAATTAAGTTTATCAGTTTGAACATTAAATATGTTGTCTATGTAGCGTATTCAATTGAATAAGGGTTGAGAAGGATTTACAAATCGTTGTATTTTGCTTTTATTTACATTTTACACAATTTCCCAACTTCAACCAAATCCGGTTTGTATTTGAGTTTGGCAGTAGTGCAAAATAATGTGCAAAGATGCATGCATTAAATAATTGCAGGCTGCAGATGTACTGTATGTCTTTGAAGTCTAAAAAAATATACGTGACAATGAGGAGTTTAGTAACTATCAGTGCCACATGCGATTGAGCTTACTCAAGTCTATATTTTAGCAGAAAAATCCTCAACTCTTTAATTATGTATATATATACCGATGGCAAGAATGTAGTTTGCATTACAATATCTGCAAAATAATCAATATATTTTCAGATAGTTTCGGCCGTCAATATGAATATACTGGAGCACTTGCATCTACTGTTATTTAGGACATTTTTAAAAGAAATGTTTCATAATTAAAACACTGCAACACATTACTACGTCATGTTCGGATGTTACTAATCAAGTTATGATGACCAAATTTAATGTTTTACATTTCGACACAAAATCTACTACGAAAGAAATCAAGAAAAATAACTAAATTTCTGGCACATTTTGAGTTAGTCTCAAATATATTTTCCGGCCGATCGTTGGGTCTTAATTTAAAAATAGTGCCTAATTCAACTCATCCCATGAGATGTACCATACGTGAGCACAAGATCAAAACCAATGCACCAAGAGTCCCTGTTTCAGACTACCCGAAAACCGTTCCATTGACTACAGTAAAAACAAATTTATGATTGTGTGAGACCCAAAAAACGTTGCATCTTTATACCTTCATGTTAAATTCCATCGTCTTACCATTTTTCTGACGGGCAATATATGGGGACGCTTCCTGGTTGTCTTCTTCTTTGTAAATCCGGCTGCTGAGACGTGGTTGCTAATAGCTGCTGTCCCCTCTTGGTCAATATGCAAAACGTCTACAAACTATAGGACAGTGCTGCAGTACAATACAATATGGGAACAAGATGAGACTTCTACAAACATTATAAAACATATACCATTGTATTGTCTGTCTCGCATTCGAAACCTTAATTTTCAGTCGATCTCAAAAGTTTTTAAACGCATAAATGCGGGCTGAATTTTCAGATTTGGCTACATGCTGACCCAAATACCTGCCTTCATCCTGACCCAAACACCTGCCTTAATAGGTTTTATTTTGCTTCGTGTTTGTTCCCCACATCCTGTCCTCCACCACCCTTTTCCCGTCAATAAACCCTGGTCCAAGCTGCATTTGGTCGCCCTGTTCCAATCCGTACGCTGATCTCCCTGTGGGTTATGTACTTCGTGTACGTTATAACAGATCATCAGCAAGCCAAACTCATGTACAAAACACTTGAGCCAGGATTCAGAGCATCTTGCTCCCTTTATTTCCAGTGTAAAACACAACGAGTAAAACTGCAAAGGAAACAACAAAAACACTTAGTTTCTTCCATAGTATTGTTCTTATAAACAGTAATAAAGTTATCCAACAAAACGATTATAATATACAGCCACTGCTTCCGTGAGCATGAGAAGAAAAATTCGCCTGGATGGGGCGAGTAAGCCTCACGTCTCTCAAACTCATGAGTTGTCAAGTCGCTTTAACGAAAATATGCGCAACTTCCGGTGCATTACAAAATAAAGTTTAGCTTCCGAACGACAAATAACCACTTGTGTATGTTTCCTTACACAAAAAATACTTCCCAGCATAACGCACACACTCAACAAATAAATTTTAAGTACACCTACCTTTCTAACACCATGAAACAATTCTGAGGGCAGAACAACCTTCATATCTTGTAATTTGTATAAAATGATTGATGATAAAAGAGACTGGTCTTTAATTAAAATTCAATCAGGCACAAATAGGGTCACAACCAACAACATTACATCATTGATGTTATTTATTTCCAAATGTTATTTTACCCCAACGAAACCTTCAATGGTTGTGAAAAAGTAAATCATATTACAGGGGTATACACAGCCAAGTGCAGAGGAAAGCGAATATCAGAAGAGAGAATTAAAGACAATTCATCCAAAAAACAAGTTTTCCCTCAGATTGTAAATATTGAAATCCTTATTTGTCTTTCCATCTCTCAATTGACAGAGCGAGAGAGAGCGAGAGCGAGCAGCCTGCTGATCTGAAAATACAACAGAGATAATTCTCTAATGGAATGTATTCATATTCCAAATTTATAATGGCTACAGAAGCCCACTGTACAATAATTAATAGTTGAAGTACATAAATGCATCTGTAGTGTTTTTCTCTCATTTGTTTTTCTAACAAATCCTTAGCAGTATCTGATTAAAGTCTATTGCTGATCATATTTCCCCCATTAGAAGCAAGCCAAACACTTACAGACAGACATGGCCTGCATGCATGGGATGTACTGTATTACACACGCATACTGACATACACTAACACAGCAATACTGTCAGCAAACACAAATGTGTCCAGTGGAGGGAGGGTCCATTGTTTACACTGACAGTCTTGGCACATTGAAGGCTTTGTGGTGTCCCAGCCATGGGACGGGCGTTACTGCAGCTCCATACACAATTTGACAAGAGCAGAATTTTCACAAACAGTTCAAAAACAAAATGGATTTTCTTGTTACATAATCAATGAGTAGCATCCCCCAACATATCGCGTCACTCAGACTCAAACTGTCAAGAGATGAAAGTGCAATGTAAATTCAAGTTGAGTTTGTTGTGAAATTACTGTAGTCATAAGAAAAAAATTCAAATGTGTGCACAAATACTATGCGCAAGCCATCGAAAATAGGAGTGGTTTTATGTAAATTGCACTGAAATGGGGCACAAATTCATTGGCGTCTTATTGTTCTGATGAGCCTCGACACCTCTCATTTTCCCTAGCTCAGTGCAAGGCAACCTCAACCAAAAATAGTGGACACCTCGCTGAATGCAAGTGAGTTCTATTAGTGTTTATCATGTATATTATATTAAAGTGACTAAGGTTGAAATGATAGAGGAGCAGTTTGTCTCGTCTTTACTCTAGATGGCCTTGTCAAGCTACACTTTACATTACATTGGCTAGAAATGCATTGTCAATGTTGAGATCACAAGTCGTTTTGTATGTGAACACACATTTGAACATTATCTAAACAAAATTGTGACCTGTGAACCGTTTAGTAATTTGCTGGTTTCATTTAAAAAGAATGAAAACATAACGTTAAAAGAGCATTTAGATATAGTACAGAGATACATATGGCCCGCCATATGATCCTTTGAAAAAAAGACATTTGAATAAAAGGAAAAAAACATGTTTGCCATTTATACTGTAATGTCCATTGCCTTTAAGAGGTTCTAACAATTCTCTTAGATGTGTGCAAAATTGGAGCACGGATCACGTAACAATATAGAACCGAACAGAAGCTTTGAGGCCAGTTGTATGGACATTACTACCTACAACATACTACCTAATCTTGCCTGATTTGATATCTGCTTTTAGTTCCTTATATAGGATTCATTTGATCCGTTTTTTTAAATAGGCTCAGTGTTAAAATTATGTATCGCAAATTATTGTACATATAAATCTTAGGTGTGTATAAACTCCTAGAAGTCTGAAAAAGCATAAGTCATCATTTTGTCAGTGTTCTACTAAGTGAAAAGTTCAAGTAATTTGTTGATTTCGATGTCATTTAAAACAAATTAGTGAAGAAATTATAACTGATTTACCCTAAATTAGCTTAAATAAAATGTGTTTAACTATTGTACAGCCTTGAAAGCTTATTATATTTGATTTGAGTTAGATTTGCGTAGTGTTAAATAAATAGTCTATTCAAAAGAAAAATTTAATTATTGCTATAAATGTTTCACAATCAAGGATACTGTAACTCCTTGACATTCAACAAGGCTCATCAGGCTCTTGTACTTAATAACCTTTCTTTACGTAATTATATAAAGACAAGATTTACACTGCTTGTCCTTATTGGGGACGTGCTAACCAAGACATCACTATGCTGTTGTATATCATACGTAGCTGTTTTTTTTTTTTTTAATTCAGGTTTGGGACATGGAATCGAACCAACCTGCACTGTCGCCAAGAATGGCAGCGGCATGTACCACTACAGATTTGCACATACAGTACTTGTACACACAGTCACATACAATCTGATGCTTGAGAATCCTGATGTAGCTCATCCTGCTGCAGACGTGATGTTGCATCATTCAATGCGTCGCAATGACCACAGCTTCAAAGACACCAGGTGTTACTCTGAAGGCACACATGAAGAAACAATTGTACATTTTTTATTAAATAGTGGGGCATTTTTGGTGAGATGTGAGGGAAAAACAGACAACAGTGTACCTGTTGGAGAGTTGTGCCCCACTGAGTGTTGTGGTCCCGTCTTTGCTGACAAACAATTGCAAGTTGCTGTCTGGAAGGGAGCGTGTTATTTTTACTCATGATTGCATTTTACAGCAATGAACTTATAAGCACTGCAACCAAAACTGCAAAGATTACACATTATCTCAGGAAGTAACACAAAAACAACACTAAAGGTATTCATTCAAGGTCCTATTAGAGTAAATTTCAATCCCAGAAAGAGCAAGAGCCCAAACCTTCATTGTTGCTTTTGTCTGAAAAATTCTGACTACGAACAATCTTTTCCACAATGTCATCAGCATCAATGCGGGTATCATCAACACAGCTATGCTGCTTCTCCATCATGTCATTCTTCCTTCTGTGCAACACAACAAATAGAAGTTTTATATCTTACACTTTGAATTAGCATAAACAGCTGATGTATGAGTCATAGCTCATTATACAGTGGTAATGTCCTGAAACTTTGGATGGCTGAAAAAACACTCAGAAATTCAAATTATTATCATTTTGAATGTCACCACATATCATGCAGGGGAACTTCAGTGGACATCCTGTTTTTGTTCAGTTTTTGTTTTTTCCCTGACTCAAGATGATAGTGACAAGGAGAATTTGTGAATTGTATTTGCATTATTTATGACTGGCTTACATGTATTTACATATTTGTGATGTTTGACAAGAATTACATCGAGTGAAGATGTAGGCTGCTTCATTGGGTTCTTTGGCTAACCGAAAGCTAGCTAGCCACTGAATGCTTAGCTGCCGCATGCTTGTCAGTGGATTTTATACTGTTAATATTCAATTGCATTAATGTGATTTGCATGTGGTTTTTAAAAAGTATGTAAAATATGTTTCTTTGAATATTAAAAATTGAAAGTAAAATACCATTGTAAAGCTAGGCCTGGCTGCATTATACATTTTTTTGAAATTTAAATGCAGTTAATCACATGAAACAAGATTTTTACATAGCATCGAGCTTGTGAAAGTTGTTAGATGTGGTTTTTCATCCAGTTTCTTATCCTGTGAAAACTTTTTTGTTGTTGAAGCCTATCAGTCTACTAGTTCTTACTGATGGCCACTGATTCAAGAATTTTTAGTCAGCATCACATCTCCGCTCCTCAGTGGCGCCGATCGCCACGCGGAGTGGAGCTTATCCATGCCTTCTCCTTGCTAGCCTCGTGTGTCACATTGCGTGTTTTGTTGTCATGGTGTCCATTTACGTCTCTGTCCCGCGTCTGTCCCCTCGCCCCTCCCACCTGTGTCCGATCCGTAATCATTGTAATCACCGTCACCTGCCCCTCGTTACCCATCTTGTATTTAAGCCCTGTCCGCGTGTCACTCCCTGTCGGTTTGTTTTCCCTGTTTACTCCGTCTGCGTTTTCCCACGTCTGGTTCCCGTCCGTTTCTGCTGCCCGTACGTTGCCATGTTCTTCTGCCTGTTTGTTCCCATCATCATGTCCTTCACCACCCTTTTCCCTTCAATAAACCTTGGTCCAAGCTGCATTAGATCGCCCTGCTCCATTCCGCACGTGACAGTCAGACAGAAAGCCTTGAAGAAAGACTGACATATTTTCTGATAAGCCACAGATGTCTCTTGCAATACTGAAATTGAATGACGGGTCAATGTGACTGTGGCTTGATAAAACTATATTATGGAACTGAGAACTTTTACAAGCATCAAGCTCATATAACGTCAATGTTAAACACACTGAAAATGTATACTTTACCCAGACTCAAAATATTCTTGAGGAATGTCAAAAATGTGAATTTACACATTCTTGGGGAGTCTAACCCTTGGTCCCAGTGGGAGAGAAATGTGGTTGATATTCTACAGGATCTGGGTTTGTTTGCAAAAAGCAGAGCATGTGTTATCACCTGGATGATCTATTAGACATGATGGCAGCTACGGAGGGTAGTGGAGGCCTTTCTGGTTTGGTGGGAGTTCCTTGCTGATGCAGTTGTGTTGGGGTGGAGGGATATGGCAGTCCAAACCCACATGAAGCATTGCTGCTGTTAGAGGTGTTTCGATGGTGACTGAGATCAGTCAGGCTGGAGGAGCGAGAGTGACCTGTGCTGTAACCTAGAGTAGGAGACAAGCTTTGACCTTTAACAACCACTTAACTGATTATTTCTGATAAAAAGTTAGGTTTAACTAAGCAATGTAAAATAAACAGTAATACAGATTTGTAACATTTTCTGGGGCGTGCTGGAACCTATCCCAGCAGTCATCGGGCAGTAGGCGGGAGACACCCTGAACTGGTTGCCAGCCGATCGCAGCCATCCGCATTCACACTCACACCTATGGCCAATTTGGAGTGCTCAATCGGCCTACTATGCATGTTTTGGGGAAATGGGAGGAAACCGGACTTCCAGGGGAAAACCCACTCAGACACGGGGAGAACAAAAAACCCACACGGGCACGGGGAGAACATGCAAACTCCACACATGGAGGGTCGGAGGTGGAATTGAACCTGCACCCTCTGAACTGTGAGGCGGACATGCTTACCAGTGCCCCATCGTGCCGCCCTTTTATTGTAACATTAATATTACAAACAGGTTTCAAGGGTAGATGAGATCATAAGACTTTTCTATTATATTTCAGGTACCTCAGTGGAAATATGTATAATGGTACCTCAGAGTTTAACAACAATCTGCTCTGTGATGTTCATTGAACATTCAACACACAATTTCTCATTGAAATCAATTTGTATTAACAGTATATTCTTCTGTAATGATTCCAGAGTCCAAACTATGTCCATCATAAAACAATTAACAGCGCAGTTCATTTTAATACAAGAACAGTGGTAGTGTTTGATTTACCTTAATTTACATATTAAATTTTGTTTACCATGTTTAATTTGTTCCATGATTGAACTTCTAATTTTAATTGTTTGCCATTTTCACCATAAAATGTGTTGACTTATCATTTTGATCATATTGATCATTTATCTGTTCCACCACATTCATAAATATTTTTTTGTTTATTTTTACTGAAGAAAAAAAATAATAAAACCAATAATGTAAAATGTTATATTGCAACTATTGAGTTGGTGGTACTTAGAGTAGACGGCGTCCCTTTGAACCAGTCATTACCTTCAAAAGTCAACAGCAGACTTGGAAGGCTACAGAACTCATCCCCTTAACACTTCGTAAGTTCACATGCTCAAGACCATTTATGAACTCATTACCCAGTGCAGAGAAGGCCACAAGAAACGTTGCCATAAATAACCGGGTAAAATAATGCTTAACAGAGCATCACAAACCTTTACAAAAGAAAGTAAAATTCCTGACATTGGTTCAAGAGTAAGGAAGTTGTCTGACCTGATATCTTGCTGTGCTGGCTGGCAAAGCTGGAGTTGCGGAAATGACCAGTGTGAAAGACCTCATCTGGGTTGGAGACATTGCCCTCATCAGGCTGTCCTGCAGCCCAAACATAAAGTGGGGTTAGGGGAGGGTAGTCAGACAAAGTCTTGCGAAAATATATTAAGATTAACATCCCTCCATACTCATACTAGTGCTAGACATATCAGGTTTACAGTGAATACAAAGAAATAGAAAAACCCTGAAGATCTGAGTTTCTTTGCACAACAAATGTGGCATTAAAACTAGCATATAACATGTATTCCGGACTATAAGTCGCAGTTTTTTTTCATAGTTCGGCCGGGGGTGCGACCTATACTCAGGAGCGATTTATGTGTGGAATTATTAACACATTATATCATTTCACATGTTATTTTCACACTAAACTGCATGAGGGCGCTCTAGGCCTGTGGAACAATTGGAACTGCAATTGACTGTGAGTCTGACGTAAGCCACGTAGAAGAGGAAGCGCCGAGTCTTCTGCTTCTGGGGTTAGCGGAGTTGTTTATAAGTGACACAGAGGATGAAGATTTCGTTGGATTTAATGATTTGGAGTGATATGGATGGTTTGATAAAGTTATTTGAATAACTCTTAATATGTTACGTCTCTGTTCCTCGTTTATGTGTTTATGTAACGTTAGCATACCTTACCGTTCAGCTTGTTGTTGTCTATTCATGTCTATTCTTGGTGTTGGATTTTGTCAAATAAATTTCTGCCAAAAAGGCGACTTATACTCCAGTGCGACTTATATCAATATTTTTCTTCTTTATTATGCATTTTATGGCTGGTGCGACTTTTACTCTGGAGCGACTTATACTCCGGAAAGTACGGTAGTTGGATTTAGACAAATGTGTGTGACTGAATCAAGAAATTTTACATTATGAGTATATGTCAGCAAATTCTGTGAGACCAAGTCCTGGCAGAGGTTGATTAAGACAACAATCATCCAATGGAAAAGCTCATGAAATTCTACATTATGCTAAAAGTAGAACTGAGTGTTTATGTGTGTACAAAGCAGTTACCTAAGCTCCGAATTGATGTCTGTCTAGGTTTAAAAGCACAAGGTCCCTCCAAAATTGTGCTGAGTGGTTGTATTTTGACATCAGTGCTATCACCCTTACAGTCCAGCTGCAGGGTGGGATCCTCATCTCTGTCCGAGACAGATTTTGCTGTGCTGGGAGGCCTGTTAATAAAAAACGCATTATTTTTTAAGGAACCGGAGGGGAATTGCTCTGTGACAAAAATAAAGACGTACATTTTAAAGCATGGATCTCCAGACAGGAGCGCCATCCCAATCATTACCTAATAAAAAGATGGAAAATACTTGAATGATTCAGTGAATTTGTTGAGCTGACTAGAATAAGTGTCTACCTTACCTTGAGTATTGAGTTGTCCTGGCGGGTATTTTTTGTGTCATAGCCCTCCAGGATGCAACAGCGAACTGTGGAACCAGAGCCCGCAAATTCTGCAATGTTCAGATCAGCAAAACCAAGCTGGACATAGTAACACAAGCAAATTAGAGGAAAGGAAACAACTGAACATTTATGGTGGAATCATGAGCACATACCACAAAATTTAGGCCTTATGAATGGAATCTTGTTGAATCTTATTTTGTTCTTATTTCATATAGAAGGTTAGGGTTAGTTCTATGTTTGTTCCTTTTTGGAGTGTAATTCTGTCCATGTACGTATATAATGTCTTCACATAACTGTGTTCAAATGAGTCTCATTCATTATATTTTGAGGTAAAACCCAATCTTACACGTTTTAAGTCTACACCAAAAATAAAAAACAGTCATCCTATCCTAAAGATTTGGAAAGAATATATTGTGATTTATGTGAATTGCCAATTATTTTGTCTTTTCTATTCTATTGTGGTCTGTTCCAACAGTTACATGCTTTTGTAGATCAGAGTATTTGCTGAGGTTACTCAATAAACTTGCATGAGATTGTTAGTTCTAATTAGTAGGGAATCATCATTGAGGTAAAATCCATCCATCCATCCACTTTCTGAACCGCTTAGTCCCCACGGGGGTCGCGGGAGTGCTGGAGCCTATCCCAGCCGTCAACGGGCAGTAGGCGGGGGACACCCTGAACCGGTTGCCAGCCGATCGCAGGGTACACAGAGACAAACAACCATTTGCACTCGCACTCACACCTAGGGACAATTTGGAGTCTTCAATCGGCCTACCAAGCATGTTTTTTGGGATGTGGGAGGAAACCGGAGTGCCCGGAGAAAACCCACGCGGGCCTGGGGAGAACATGCAAACTCCACACAGGGAGGGCCGGAGGTGGAATCGAACCCGCACCCTCCTAACTGTGAGGCGGACGTGCTACCCAGTGCGCCACCGAGCCGCCTGAGGTAAAATCATTATATTAAATTCTTGAGCATTGTGTAACTCACCATACAATTGACTGTCTCAACAGTATACTGCTAGACTGGACTGGCTCAGGTTCAGTTGTTAGCACACAGTCAAAACATCACACTTATTACCTCTTAGCTGTGTCATAATGCCTTAACCCTACCTTTTACCACTGGGAACATTGTAAGAGTATGTTTTATGAAGGCACCATAAAACATTTCAATATGTTAGCTAAGACTTATGTGCTACTGTTTTATATTACTGTATTTTCTGGACTATAAGTCACAGTTTTTTTCATAGTTTGGGGTGCGACTTATACTCAGGAGCGACTTATGTGTGAAATTATTAACACATTACATCATTTCACATTTTATTTTCACACTAAACCGCGTGAGGGCTCTCGAGGCCTGTGGAATAATTGGAACTTCAACTGACGATGAGTCTGACGTAAGCGACGTAGAAGAGAAAGCGCTGCATCTTCTACTTCCGGGGTTAGCATAGTTGTTTATAAGTGACACTGAGGATAAAGATTTTGTTGGATTTAATGATTTGGAGTGATGCGGACAGTTCGCTAAACTTCTTAGCAAGTTATTTATACTATAGTTTTTTTAATAACTCAATATGTTACTTCAGGCACGTTCTCAGTTCCTTATGTGTTTATGCAACGTTAGCATACCGTACCGTTTAGCCTGTTGATGCCTATTCTATTTTTATTTTAAATTGCCTTTCAAGGCAACCTAACCATGTCCACGGAGGAGGTCGAGGACATAAAAAGGTCACTTGACTTCCTTTCGGAAGACGTTTCTGCAGTAAGGATGCAGCAGAAAAACATCTTGGCACTGGTGGAAGAGGTAAAGACGCTCCGTATGCTCAATGCTGAGAAGGACAAGCGGCTTGCCTACCTTGAAAGTCGGGTAGCGGACATCGAGCAATATACAAGAATAAATGACATTGTCATCACGGGAATAGCAATCAAACCTATATCTTATGCAAGGGCAGTGACGGCAAGTAACGATGGCTGTGAGCAACATGCAAGCTCAGCCGAGCAACAGGTCGCTGAGTTTCTGCAAACTAAAGGAATAACGATGGACTCCAATCAGGTTGAAGCATGTCATCCACTGCCCAGAAGAAACAGTAACGACAAGCCTGCAGTCATTCTGAAATTTGTCAACAGGAAGCACAAAGTTGCACTTCTAAAGCAGGGTAAGTTGCTCAAAGGTACAGACATCTACATAAATGAACATTTGACAAAGACCAATGCGGATATTGCAAAGAAAGCACGTCACTTGAGAAGAATGAAAAAAATACAGAGTACATGGACCAGAAATTGCAAGATATACATCAAGCTTAATGGATCACCAGAAGAGGCCAAGATACTGATGGTGAGGAGTATTGAGGAACTGGAAAAGCTCGAATAAGTATCCTCAATAGAAAATCAACTGGAGTGGACTTGGAACTGAATGGAGGTAACAACACAAAACACAAACATAATGCTCAGGGACACTACTCAACCTACATCAAGCAACAATGGACATGTAACACAGTGGATACAAGAACATGAACAACTCCAACTAACGTTTGATTACAGTGCAAGCAGCACTCTGGACATAGATCCGGACATCGACCCAGACAATAATTTCTTCTCCACCACAAGCAACACATATTATTACAGCAATGATCAGTACAATACGGACATCTTAACAAAAGATAAGCTATCTATTATCCATTTCAATAGCCGGAGTCTATATAAAATTTTTAGTAGCATTCGGGATTACTTAAACACGTTCAAACAACCATTTAATATAATAACTATTTCTGAGACCTGGATTACGACTGAGAAGGGAATGCACTTTGAGATGGAAGGCTATGAATTCATACATAACAACAGACAGAGTAAAGGTGGGGGTGGTGTTGCAATCTATGTTGATTTGAATATGAAATTCAAGATTGTAGAGGCTATGACACAGGTGGTGGACAATCTTCTTGAATGTCTCACGATACAGATTTGTGTTGAAAAGAAAAAAGACATTATTATGAGCTGTGTCTATAGAGCTCCTGGTTCTAGCATTGAGACATTCACAGAATGGATAGAAAGTGTGATTATACAAAAAGGCAACAAAAATATTTTTATTTGCGGGGATTATAAAACATTGATCTATTAAATCCAAATAAGCAACAAAATATTGATGATTTTTTAAATTTAATGCATAGCCTGAGTCTCTTTCCTACAATCACTAGACCCACGAGAGTAACATCACAGAGTGCTACTCTGATAGATAACATATTCACCAATATAATAGAAAACAGGACAACAAGCGGGTTATTATACTGATATTACTGACCACCTTCCAGTGTTTACAGTATATGACAATAATTTCAAATCTGAAATTGGGGTGTATAAACAACAAAGAAGAATTAGGACAGATGAGACAATTAAAACATGAATTAATGGAACAGAACTGGCATGCACTATATAAAGAAAAAGATGTAAATAACGCATACCATAAATTGATGACTATATTCACTTCATTATATAATAAGCATTGTCCAATCAAGGAATATAATAAAAAAACTAAATATAAGAACAGTCCATGGTTGACGAAAGGCTTAAGAAATGCCTGTAAAAAGAAAAATTTACTCTATAGGAACTTCATAAAACAGAGAACAGAAGGCGCTGAAGATAAATAGAAGAGATATAAGAATAAATTAACTAATATTATAAGATTAAGTAAGAAAGAATATTATAAGAATAAATTAGAGGATAACAAAAATAATATTAAGGGGATATGGACTCTCCTAAACCACATTATTAGAGAAGGTACCGAACAACACAAATTACCTAAATATTTTGTTATAAATGATACTGAAAATTATAATATGGAAGAAGTGGCAAACAGTTTTAATCAGTTCTTTGTAAATGTTGGGCCTCAAATAGCAAAAAACATACCGATTCCAGCGCCAGATGTAGGCAACAGAGATAAATTAATAGAAAGGAATCCTCACTCAATGTTTTTGAAGGCAGTTGATGAAAATTAAATCATTAACATTGTAAAACAATGCAAAAATAAAACATCTACCGACTGCAATGGGATTGATATGACATTAGTTAAGCAAATCATTGAGGGGATTTCAAAGCCACTTGTGTGCATCTGTAACTTGTCATTTTTAACTGGTTCATTCCCAAAGAAGATGAAAATTGCTAAGGTCATTCCTCTTTATAAAACTGGGAGCAAACACAACTTTACAAACTACAGACCTATCTCAATATTGCCACAACTCTCAAAAATATTAGAAAAGCTTTTTAACAGTAGAATGGATGGATTTTTGGAAAAACATAAATTATTTGCAGAGAACCAATATGGTTTTAGAGCAGGGGTGTCCAAACTTTTTGCAAGGAGGGCCAGATTTGATAAAGTGAAGGGGCCCGGGGGCCAATAGTTTTTTCGGACATTTTTTAACTACAAAAATGTCATGCAAATACACACTGTTATAAAACAAATTTCATTGTCACAATTGTCTTTATTTTTCAAATGACAAAATAACCAAATATGAGTCACTCAGGCAGATGTGAACAACTCTAAAAACACAAATTCTGCCTTTCATTCATATCTGAAGAGTCAGATAACATTGAACAAACTGTATGAAATACCTTAAATTTACATGAGTTTAAAATTACTTTTGCCTCATGAACATTTTAAACGGGAGTTATAAGTAATGCAAAGTTGTCTGTTATTATTAAAACTTAAAACTAGTGAATTTTGCTCTTGTCATTTACATTATCTTTCAGAAAATAATAGTTTGTGTCAGGTCTACAGGTCCATAACATCAACAGTCTTAACATGGCCACTTCGTAGCTTGCTTTAGTAATATTTATTTTTGACTCACAGTCCCGTGTGAAGAATCGCTGTTGTGATGCCAGTTCAGCTTGGAGCTGCTTCACTTTATCAGCGCGGTCACTCCCTGTTAGCTGGTCGTTTGTGTTCGCATGTTTAGTCTGATAGTGTCTCTTTAAGTTGAAATCCTTAAACAAGGCAACCGTCTCTTTACAAACTAACCTTTAGGACAATGTAGTATTGCTCCAAATGTTCGTTCAATTTCCTTTAAAGGTCCGTTTGCGCGTGTTAGCACGATCGCGAATTAGCATATTTCCGCTAACTCGTTAGCCTGCCCAGTACTTCTTCTTTGCTGCGGGCCAATAAAAACTGGCCCGCGGGCCGCAGTTGGCCCGCGGGCCGCAGTTGGCCTTGGCCCGCGGGCCGTAGTTTGGACACCCCTGTTTTAGAGTAAACAGATCAACAGCACAGACATTAATGGAATCAATCGAGGAAATCACAGAGGCAATAGACAACAAACGACATGCAGTAGGAGTTTTCATTGACCTCAAAAAAGCTTTTGACACAATTAATCATAATTAATATACTATTCAATAAATTAGAAAAATAAACGACAAGTATTAGACTGGATAAAGGATTATCTGCGAGAACGGCAACAGTATGTAAAGTTGGGTAATCACTGCTCTGGATATTTGGACATAGCTTGTAGTGTTCCACAAGGGTCAGTTTTAGGCCCTAAATTATTTATTTTGTATATAAATGACATGTGCAAAGTCTCTAAAGAACTAAAACTCGTCAATTTTGCAGATGACACAAATATCTTTTGTTCAGGTGATAACATCCAACAAGTGGAATCAGTGTTGAATGAGGAAATGAAAAAAATAAAAATGTGGTTCGACTGGAACAAATTATCATTAAATGTAAGTAAGACCAAGTTTATGGTATTTGGCAAAGCGAACAAAGATACGAATAGAAATAGATGGGACTGAAATTGAAAGGGTGCAGGAAAACAAATTTCTTGGGGTTATAATAGATGATCAAAAACGTAAAGTCTAAAATTTCAAGAAGCATGGCAGTCATATACAAGGCAAAAGAATTACTGGATTATCATTCACTTCATACACTTTATTGTTCTCTTGTCTTGCCCTATTTGCATTACTGTGCTGAGGTTTGGGGGAATACTTATAAAACTTCACTACAGCCACTTATCATTCTGCAGAAAAGCGCAATAAGGACTATTCATAAAGTCAACTACTTGGAACACACAAATCCACTTTTCATACAATCCAAACTATTGAAATTCACTTACATAGTATCTTATCAAACAGCAATCATCATGTATAGGGCAAAAGCAAAACAACTACCAGAAAATATCCAAAACTTATTTAGGAATCGGGAGGGAGGTTATAAATTAAGGGGGAATCACAACTTCACAATCTTAAAGTCAAAAAAGTCAAAGTCTGCTTTTTTGTCAATTTCTTCACATGCCAAGACACACAAAGAAATCGAAATTACATTCCCACTATCCCACGGTGACAAGACATAGTACACAATATACATACAAGTAAACAACACAAAAAAAAAAACAAGAAGGCACAAACAATGAATAAATAAGAGTGATGAATAAATAAACAAATAACAATAAATAAGAGGAGCAAAAATGGAGCAAGTGTGCATACAGCAGACAGTCAGAATATAGCGCAAAAGTACAGGACGCTACGCAGAAGGGGGAGAGAGTTCAGGATCCTAACAGCCTGGAGTATGAAGCTGTTGGTGAGTCTGGTGGTGCGGGAGCGCAGGCTCCTGTACCTCTTCCCAGAGGGCAGAAGATCAAACAAAGAGTGAGCGGGGTGACTCACATCACTCACAATCGTGGTCGCCTTGCGGGTGAGATGGGAGGTGTAAATGTCCTTCAGGGAGGGGAGTGAAGCACCAATAATCTTACCAGCCGTGTTCCCTATGCGCTGCAGGGCCTTCATGTTGTATTCAGTGCAGCTACCACCCCAAACAGCGATACAACTGGAGAGGACGCTCTCAATGGTGCCACGGTAGAATGTAGTCATGACGGCCGGAGGAGCACTTGCTCGCCTGAGTTTCCGCAGGAAGTACAGGCGGCGCTGAGCTTTCTTCGCCAGTGATGCGGTGTTGGTGGACCAGGAGAGATCCTCACTGATGTGCACCCCCAGGAACCTGGTGCTGCTCACTCTCTCCACCACAGCACCGTCGATGGTCAGCGGTAGGTGTTGGGTGTGACCCTTCCGGAAGTCAACAACAATCTCCTTGGTCTTGTTGACGTTCAGCAGGAGGTTGTTGTCCCTGCACCACGTGGTCAGAAGGTCAACCTCCAACCTGTATTGAGTCTCGTCGCCCTTGGTGATGAGACCCACCAGAGTCGTGTCGACAGCAAATTTCACTATGCGGTTGTTGCTGTAGGTTGCAGTGCAGTCATGCGTCAGCAGGGTGAAGAGCAGCGGACTGAGCACGCAGCCTTGGGGGGCCCCCGTGCTCAGCGTGATGCTGGCGGAGATTTTGTCGCCAACACGTACCACCTGAGGCCTCTGACAGAGGAAGTCCAGTAGCCAGTTGCAGAGGTAGGTACTGAGGCCCAGCTTGTCGAGTTTGCAGATGAGTCGTTGTGGCACAATGGTGTTGAAGGCAGAACTGAAGTCCACAAACAGCAATCTCACATACGAGTCCCTTCTCTCCAGGTGGGTGAGGGCTGAGTGGAGGGCAGAGCAGATGGCATCCTCAGAGGACCGTTGGGCTCGGTACGCAAACTGGAAGGATCTATTGTGGGGGGGAGAATGGATCTGATGTGCTCCATGACAAGCCGCTCAAAGCACTTCATGATGATGGGCGTCAGTGCCACGGGGCGGTAGTCATTGAAGCAGGACGGAGCACTTTTCTTCGGCACAGGTACGATGGTGGCAGCCTTGAAACACGAAGGGACGATGGCCTGCTGCAGGGAAATATTAAAGATGTCCGTGAAGACACCCGTCAGCTCCCCAGCGCAGTCCTTCAGCGCTCGACCTGGGATGTTGTCAGGGCCCGCCGCCTTACGGGTGTTGTTAAACATAAGAACAACCTTAAAAAGTTTCTGTATAACTATAACTGGGGTCAAACTAAGGAACAATCTAAGTGAGGAACTCAAGCAAAGTCCAAATATCCACCAGTTTAAAAGAATGTACAAAAATATGTTGTTTAGCGGGTACAAAGGCTAATAGTGCCAAAGGGCTACACACAAGTAAAAATGAAACAGAAAAATAAGTGCGAAAGTGTGTCTACTTGTGTTCTGTTGTAGAATTACAGTATATGTTGAATCATTGGTTTAATGGATAAAGTGAGAAAGGGGTAGAAATATCTAAAAAGCTATGCTTCCTCCTACTCCTTTTCGAGCATTCTTTATTAATTTATTTACTTATGTATTATTATTATTATTAATTAATTTAGTTATTTATTTCTGTTTGTTGGTTTATTTTTTGTTTGTTTGTTGTATGGACTTATATGTGGCACTTTAGAGTGATATTTGTTTTTTTTTTTTGTTTTTTTTTGGTTGTTTGAAATATCAATCAATCAATCAATCAATCAATCAATCAATCAATCAATCAATCTGACATGTCTGTTAGAAGGTGTTGGATTTTATCAGATAAATTTCCCCCAAAAATGTGACTTATACCGGTGCGACTTATGTCTTTTTCTTCTTTATTATACACGACTTATAACTTATAGTCCGGAAAATACAGTTTTGTAGATCAGGAGTCTACTTTACCTTTGAAAAGGCCTTTCCTCCTTTAAGCTCCTGCAAAGATAAATATAAAATGATCAAAATATAACAAGGGTCCATTAAATATACACAATGGCCAACCACGTTATTTTGAGACTTGTTGTCAATGTGATTTAACTTAATCTTATGGATGTCATAATTTCTCAGTGAATTTTAATTGTGACAGCAATGATATTGAAGATGATGTGGTAATACTGTGCTATTTGACAAATCCTTTGTGTACACCAGGCCTTAAAAACCAGCAAGTTACACAGACGGTATGTATCTGGCAGACATCAAGTAAAGTCCAAACATTAACTAAACATACGTAATCCAACTAAAAGACAAAACCATAACATATTTTTTCCTGAGAAGAAAAGTAATATGCCGATTTGAAAGTTGTGTTTTTTCAGCCATGGTGTCGATTAGAAGGACATAAATTATCCTTGAAATGAAAAAGCCTTGAAAAGTTAAATGCCAGATTAAAACAGGGACCATGAGAGAAGTGCCACTGGACAGTGAAAAAGAAATTAAACCTCAAAACCTTCACTGTTACCTAAAGTTTCACCCTATAATTGTGAATCACTCACTCTTCACTTAATATCTGGATATATAGTTTAGATTTTAAAAGATGTAAGATGATGAAAATGTAATTTACCTTGCGTACAGAAACCCTACAGATGCAGGGTTCCAATATGCCTGTGACTGGATTAGCGCTCATTTTACACACAAAGGAGAATTTCTTCCCCCATCGGACACAATTCTCTTGCACCTCCTCCCTGTGGACAGACACACACATGAAATGCGTGACAAAGCACAACACGAATGAACGAAATGACACAGGTCTAAAATTCTTTTCGAATGGGCACTGCAGATGTGAATTGCAAAATGTAACATTTACTATATTCTGTGCATCAGGGATGTGCGGTCAGAGGAGGCAAGCCTCCCCTGCCATCATGAAAAGGGGAAAAAGCAAATTCAATTGTTTTTAATATAAAGTCATTTTCCTTTTAATTTGAATAGTTTTGTATCATTTTGAACCAAAATCGCTGAATTTTTATAGTTATGTTAAAACCGAAGACGAGTCGCTCGGAGGAGCCAACTTCCTGCCTTGCCTCCGCTGAGGATTGCGTAATCACACGGCTGCCTATTCTGACAGGCTATGCAGTTAGACTGAACTGCTGTCTGTCTCTTTGTCGCTGTTTAAGTGTTCAAACACTGTGGCTATATTAACTAATTTCCGTAGTTAAGCTGATGTATATAATATCTAGTGGTTTTTGTCATCTGTCTGAAACGTCGTGTTTCTTTAGATGAACTAAACGGCTTTGAAAAGAGACCTTACGGAGGCAATGAAAAAACGTCAGTGCCTCCCCAGTCATGAACCTCACCGCATGTCACTGCTGTGCATATAATGAGATAATTAAAGACCTTTTATTGGATTTGATTCCACCGATTAGTATTACCCACTCTCGTAGTCACAGCACTGCAGTGCAAATGGAAATGAATGGCAAAATAACAAGCAGAACTTATTTTAGGAATTTGGGAGTTAGCAGAGCAAAATGTGGCCTCATGGGAATGTAGCCCTCCCTCCTCAGCCTGCAAACAGATTTTTCAAACTAAACTAATAAATGAGAGCCAGAGGAAGAATCCACCCTAATGCCCAAATTGAAGCAATGTTACTAGAAAAAAAGAGGTCATTGGTTAGCAAATGTCACAAAACACACACACTGCTGGAATGGCCTGTTGGCTTTTCCCAGCATAGTGGTGAACTCTGGTGTTCTCTCTCCCTGTCAAGATCATGTAGGAGGACATATGAACAAATGTCCACATGAGAAACTTCCAGATCTCGACATGAGCTGCACCTTGCAGTAATTACACAAAACAATGCGGACTCTTGAAAGACAGAAACATATCACAGAGGTTTTATGAAGTGTCAAAATGTATGGTTAATCAAACTTATTTATGCTTAATCAAACTGAAAACAATGATTGGTGCATTAATTGTTTTAATATTTTCATGGTTTATCGTATTGGCTCGAATATAAGAGGGTGTTTTTTGCATTGAAATAAGACTGAAAAAGTGGGGGTCGTCTTACATTTGGGGTCTAGACATTATACCCATTCACAACGCTAGATAGCGCCAGATATCTTTAAAGCGAATGCTAAACTTAACTCCCCAGGCCAAAGCGAACCCCTGTCACAAAGAATAAAAATAGCAGCAGCACGAAGAAGAAAAATAAAAAATAGCGGTAAGAATAAAAAGAGAAGAAAATAAGAGAAAAGATAACAGAAAATGGAGAAACTGTTAGAAAGGTTCCTATGTTGATGTTAAAATGTTGGACCGTTACGTCACCGCGCCTTAAATCTCGCGTGAGTTACCTCAGCTTATCGCGGTTGTTCAAGCTTGTGCGCAGCGGGAAGTTAAAACTTGCTGGTATCGACTGAGTGTATTGCTGTGATCGTGTGCGTCTTTGACACAAAGTGAGTACCATTATTTTCGGACTATAAGCCGCACCGGACTATAAACCGCACCGGACTATAAGGCGCACCAGCTAAAATTTGGGGATATTATTATTTTTTTTTCTTGTACAAGCTGCACCGGACTATAAGCCGCACGTGCGCATGAGTTATTTACAAAGAAAGACAGTACACAGAAAGCCTTTTTAAAGTTTTAATAACATACTTTAACATGTCTTTCTAAACGCTGCCTGTGACGCAGCAGTAGTACCACAGCAACATGGAAGTGTGCACGCGAGTTATTTACAAAGAAAGACGGTACACAGAAAGCTTTTTTAAAGCTTTAATAACATACATAATAACATTACTTTCCAGACACTGCCTGTGACGCGGCAGTAATACCGCAGCAACATGGAGGTAACACAGCACTAATAAGGCTGGATTAAAAAAAACATACCGGTAAAAGTCATTGAGAAGCGGCAGCAACACAGTAGCACAGCACTAACAGAGCTGGTTAAAAAAACATACCAGTAAAAGTAAAAAAAGAGCCGTCTTCATCTTCCTCCTGTGCACTGAAACTATCGAAGTCTTCCTCCTCAGTGTCCGATTGGAATAGCGTAAGATCTCCTTCACCACACACTTTCTCAGTCTCCCTTTCGTCGTTGCTTTTATGCATTTCTTCTTGCATTTTCCATGATGGTCTGTTCATGCTAATTTTATTCATGCACGAAGCGCTAAGTTACATTAAACTAGCGAGCTACACGTATAGCTCCAGAGTAGACGTGACTGGGAAATAAAGAAAGAAAAGGGTGACGCAACACAATGTCATCAAAAATGGGCAAAATCGACTGCCTTTGACTTAAAAGCGGTATAATATGCATTTCTTTTGTCCCCCATAATGACGGTTTGTGTATAAAAGCTTCCTTTCAGTAATGTCCGTCTTGATTTCGTTCTGTCTCTTCTTTGTGTGAATTATACGGCACTATTTGCCTGGCGGATGGACATGCGATCAACACACCACTTTTCTCCCCAGTGACCGTGTCACATATCCCTCCGCCCAGCAAAGCGGTGCCGCACAAAAGCGGTCCACAGCCTTTTTACGAGTGTATAAAAGTGATCAAGTCATCACAAAAATCACATAAAAAAAATCCTATATAAGCCACAGGGTTCAAAATTTGAGAAAAAAGTTGCGGCTTATAGTCCCAAATTTACGGTATATACATTTCAGTGACGTGCGGTGAGGTTCATGACTGGGGCCTGTCAGAATAGGCAGCCGTGTGATTACGCGGAGGCAAGGCAGGAAGTTGCCTCCTCCGAGCGACTCGTCTTCGGTTTTAACATAATTATAAAAATTCAGCGAATTTGGTTCAAAGTGATACAAAACTACTAAAATTGAAAGGAAAATGACTTTATAATAAAAACAATTGAATTTGGTTTTTCCCCTTTTCATGATGGCAGGTGAGGCGTGGCCTCCCTTGCCTCCTCTGACCGCACGTCCCTGATACATTTCATTGTTACTACTGTCTACTAGAGATGCACCGATCCGACTTTTTCAGTTTCGATACCGATGCCGTGGCTTTGCGTATCGGTCGATACCCGATACCGATCCGATATTATGGTTGACTTAACAAGCTACATACCTCTACATGTGGAACAGAAAAGACTAAAGGCAATGGCATCAGGCATGACTAGACAGTTCTTTGCTCTAAATGCTCATTTAAGCAGCAATGAGAAGTGCTCCCTGAAAACAAGCTCTGCTTAGTCGAACACAAAAAAAAAACATTCAAAATTATTTCTAAATACTGAAAGTGCAGAGTGGAATTAAAAATAAAATATAGCATCGGGACAAGAGAATAAACAAGTGACTTGGTCAAATACAATAATCAAGCAATGTAAACATGTCTCTACATAGTTGTGAAGCTCATGGCATCTACATCTCTTAATTCTTGTGACAAGTGTTCGCACACTTTCTCATACATTTCTGACAGTGCGGTCTCAGAAAAATACTTGCGCGATGGCAAATTGTACCGTGGCTCCAGGTGCTCAAGTAAACGTCGGAAGCCCTCGTTTTCAACAACACTCATCGGTTGTCCATCCAAAACCATGAATTCCAGCACTTTCTCAGTAATTCTCATAGCTTTTGCGCTATTGCCTGGGAATTTCTCCCGTCTTTGCAGTGCATCTGCTGTGTTTCTGGAGATGCTTAATTAAATTGGTAGTACTATAACTGGCAGTACTACCACCACCCCTGGCAACATTAGCTTTGCAGATATCACAAACTGCCGTCGAGCTAGTTGGCGTGTTCAGTTTAAAGTACCTCCACACAGCTGACTCTTTCGTTCGCTCCATGTTTGCGTTTGTTTAGAAAACTCTCGTGGCATGCGGCACACGTGCTGCTGACGTATGACGTAGCCCGCGTCCCAATAGATTAAGGAAAGGATCGGCTCATAGATCGGCTGCATTTTCCAATACCCGATCCATCTATTTTGTTGATATCGGGGCCGATATCCGATCCAGATATCGGATCGGTGCATCTCTACTGTCTACTGTTGTGCCGTTTGTCTGATCGCGGTTTGTTTCGTGTGTGCGCCTTTTGATTGATAGCTTCGGCGCGCTCCTTTAAGTTTTCCTCGCATCGTACGAGTAGCCGTTACGCAGCGCCACGGCAACTAACGGTCGCCAGCAAATGTATTTTGTTGTCTAGATGACTCATGTTTGGTGTGTTGCTGAGAGTATTTCATTTATGGTTATTTAGTATAGTGGAACCGTTACGTCCAGTCAGTTATGTAATGTGTGCCGTCGTGTTGTGTGACGTGAGAGGTTGAGCGTTGACTTACCTGCTGTATTTGTCTGTTGAAGAACCCCCCCCACACACACCCCACACACCCTTCATACAATAATCACACAGAAGAGAATCACATTTACACACCCAAAGACTCACCATGTACATTACACACACCTGCTCTCACATCCTTACGACCAAACGTGTGCCTATACCCTTTTGCCAGTTTGCCTGTATGTCCCTATGAGCCACAGTGCCTGTTACATTTTTGCCAATAATTCAGTAAAGCAATCAAAACTGAACCACGTCTTTCCTCCTGTGTTCTGACCGAAACCCAGGGTCGAAAAGAGCATAACCTTCCGAGCAAACCCCCTATACCAGGGGTGTCAAACAACATTTTTTCGCGGGCCGCATTGTAGTCATAGATTCTTTCGGAGGGCCATTATGACTGTCAACCCAAATAAATGTATTAGCACCTCATATTATATACAGTAAAAGCTACAAAACAAACTGACAAATAACTCGTTCTCAAATCAGATGAGTAAAAACTGGTCAAATATTTAAAAAAATATATATTATTAAAAGTGAAGACAATTTGCAATTCTAGTAATGACACATGAATTTGATGCACAATTTGTCTTCGCGGGCCACATAAAATGATGTGGCCAGCCGTATCTGGCCCCCGGGCCTTGAGTTTGACACTTGTGCCCTATACAGTCCTCAGGCTCCCCAACAGAAACGTAGCGACAATCTGGAGAAAAGTGGATCGAAGATCAACCAGGTTAACCGGCAGCTGAGAAGTTATGATGCAAACTTCAAGATGATGGTGATAAATGAGGCAGAGTCTTCAAACAATTGCAAAGCGGCTGTGAAATATGGTGTCACAGTGTAATGTACGGAGGTGGAGAGCTCAAAAAGATCGCCTAAAAAATCCTCACAATCAGAGAAAGGTTTTCCATGGTCCTCAATGTGGCCGCTTTCAAGAGCTCGACAGGATCATTTGTTTCAGATGTACTGTAATTATTTTCTGTATAAAAATTTTATTTGGTGTTCAAAAAGTCTTTTTTCAAACTTGAGTCTTGAAAAAGAGGGGGTCGTCTTATAATCAGGGTCGTCTTATATTCGGGCCAACACACACACACATAGGGCCTGTGGAATATTTTGAAGTGCAAGCGCCGTCAGTGGCGCGCACCCATTGTTGACAAAGGACGATCGATGGCTTTAATGAATTGGAGTGACACAGATGGTTTTATAAACGTGTTATTTATGTAATAGTTTTTTTTAATAACTCTGAATGTTACGTCAGGCCCGTTCTCAGCTCTTCGTTTGTGTTTATGTCACGTTAGCATACCTATCGTTCAGCCTGTTGTTGCTCGTTCATGTCTGTTCTTGGTGTTGGATTTTGTCGAATAAATTTCCCCCCAAAATGTGACTTATACTCCGGAGCGACTTATATATGCTTTTTTTCACGTTATTGTGCATTTTATGGCTAATGCGACCTACCGTGTGTTTCCATGCATAATGCGCCCCCGTGCATAATACGCACCCTAAAAATGGCATGTCGATGCTGGAAAAAAAGCCTGTACCCATGTATAATACGCACCCAAATTTTGACTCTTACTTAAGTCCGTAAACGTAAATTTATTTCAGAAAAAAGATCTTCTTTGGGAACAACCGGATGTTATTCTGCCGGTCAGTATCACTGCGCATGCGCTAGCAAACTCGATAGCGAAGAAATGTTTCGGATTTGTGTAGGGTACATTGTGACAGCAAACGAGCAGGTGATCGAGCAAGCGTCTGATACGAGAGCATTGTGTTCGTATGGAGCATGTTTGAAGTGAACAGCAGAGAAGAAAGGAACAAGGCAAAGTGTTGTGAAATAAAATATTACCTGTAATACGCATTTAGGTAGAGAACTGAAGTCTCGCTCTTTATATAGCTGACGTGTCTTGCGCATCCGTTCTGCGCATCTGTAATGGCGGCCTCCGTATGATATCCGGTTTGCGATGGAGATTAAAAAACAAACAATATTTGACAATAACATACCATCAAGGATTGCACCATCGCATCAAACGATGTGTCGTCAATTATGAATTTTACTGACTGTGTTGGGCAGGATGGCTGAATGCGATGCGCGATTGACAACAAACAAGAAGAAAGGTGTGATTTCAAGTTTTATTTTGAGGGAGATTTTCTTCAAAAATTGTTGTAACCATGCATAATGCGCACCCCAGATTTTAGGACAATAAATTAGTTAAAGTTTGCGCATTATGCATGGAAAAACACGGTATATTCCGGAGCGACTTTTAGTCCGAAAATTACGGTATATACGTATATATATATATATATATATATATATATATATATATGTATTCCCCTTTTCTTTGGCCTATATAATTTGACTGTGAATCAACCACTGCATAGGGCTCTAAATAGTGAACTACCTGTTTCTATTTAATTCCATTGTAATATTGAACTAAGACACCAAGAGACATTCCTCATCGCCCCAAAACATCAGTGGTACGTCGCTAAAATCAATATCTGTCATAATATATCATTGTCAATGTGAGTGATATTTACATTGAAACTTGGGGATGAGAGACCTCTTAATCCTGGTAGTTTATTCAAGAAAAAAAAGAATGAAAACATACCGTAATTTTATAATTTAATATTCCACAGGCCCATATAACGATATATAAATTAGATATCAAATAACTATTATATAAGGAATAATATTATCAAACCATCTGTGCACTCTAAATCATTAAATCCATCGATCAAATTCCTCATCCTTTGTCAACAACGCCGCGCGTGCGCCCTGACGTCAGCCTCGTTGTTATTCCACAGATCTAGTATATAACTATATTGTAGCGTTAACAAAGTACAAGGAAAGACGTGGGTTTGGTAAACGGCTCTTTATTTAACAAAACAAACTTCCAGGCGTGTGAGGGCGTGGCCTTCCAGCCACGGAGGTGGAAGAGAGATCCATAGAATAGGACCGGGCGTGCGTAAAAGCCATGACCGAGCCCCATCCACCGTCCCCGGACAGCCACCCGGCCGAGTGCCGGCCCCCGACTTCTATCCACGGAGGTGAAAGAGAGCTCCGTAGAGTAGGACCGGGCGTGCGTAAAAGCCATAATAGTTTTTCAAACCTTCTGTGTCACTCCAAATCCTTAAATCCTTCAAACTCTTCGTCCTCCGTGTCACTTAGAAACAAAGCCGCTAATGATGCCGGTAATAGGTGGGGCCCTTCGTCATCCCGTGATCAATCTTTGTCCTTTTTGTAAACAACCGCCGCGCCACGCCGTGCCGCTGACGTCACTTGAAATTCAAATTACAGTAATCCCTTGCTACATCGCGGTTCGTTTATCGCAGTTTCACTTTCTTTTCTTTTGAAATTTTTTGAAAAAATTAGCATATAAGTCGCTCCTCATTATAAGTCGCCCCCCCACCCAAACTATGAAAAAAACGCGACTTATAGTCCGAAAATTACGGTAGAAATCTATCTGTTCAAATATGACTGTCAAAAATCACCCCTAACTCAGATTTGCTGCATGTTGAAGCATGTGATCTTAAATACACAGCTTTTCTTTCAAGTAGTAATCACTGTTCAAAAGGACCAAAAATATTCATCCTATTTACTTCGACTTTTTTCAACCTTTTTTTCTTGCCTCCTTTGTCCACGAGAGCCAATACTATCAATATTTGCAACATAAACACAATCAGAGGGACTTTCCCTGTTTTCTTAGGTCAACGCTGGCTCAAAGTCAAGAAACAAGGAATAGTCTAACAGGTTCTGCAACATTTTTTTTTTACCACCCATCATTTCACAATCACACCATTGTACGGCAGGTAGCTACAAGCAATGCTCTATATCGCAGTGCGGTTACGCATTACAGAGCTGGTGTCATACAACACCCAGGACACGTTTTATTTGAGAACAATTATGAAGGTCAAACAATCAATAGCAAATTTGGTCAAACAACCCCCCCACCCAAAAAAAAACAACAACTTCTTTTGATAGTCTTTTGACCAGCAGAGACGGCCTTGCTGAACTCATCACTGCTGTACATACTTTCTGATCCCCTGATATTGACGGGACGCCTATAATATGCTGTTCAGCATCAATGAACAGCTTAATTACTTCCACCAGTATGGTTAGCTCAGTGCTTCTCAAATAGTGGGGCGCGACCCCCCCGATACCAAGGGGGGCACGTGTGACACCAGGGAACATGCTTTTCTTTTGGCTGTACTAGATTAAAGGGTAATTAGATATCCACTGCAGTAGGTGGGAGTGGCAGTATCACTGTGTACAAGGAGTAGTCGCTCTACAGCCGGGGTCACCAACACGTTGCCCGCGGGCACCAGGTCACCCGAGAGGACCGCATGAGTCGCCCGCAGGACTGTTCTAAAATTAGCTCAAATAGCGGCACTTGTCAGTGAGCTGCATCTATTTATTTTACGGTCAAACCTCGGTTTTCGAACGTCCTGGTTCTCGAACAAATCGGAATTCTAACAAAAAATTCTAGATTTTTTTGCTTCGGTTGTCGAACAAAATTCGGAGGTCAAACCTTGCGAGATGAGCCGGGAGGACCCGAGAAAACCCGACCGCGCGGCCCGGTTGCCAACTGACTCCGTTATTATTGTATTTTCGTTACTTTGAGGATTGTATTAACCCCTAATCATGCCTCCAAAGACAGCAAGTGGGAGCAGTAAAGCCATCCTAAAACACAAAGAGCTCTTAAAGCAATGCGACACTGAGCGCCCGGCGCCCTGCAGTTGCGCGATTGGACCAAATTAAGCTCCCTGCGCACTGAGGTCCACTTAAATTTTGGAAAGTACATCAGGACTTTAAAAATATTTTCTAAATTGTAGCGACGGCTCTGTCACAATAATGCGACCAGCGCGGTGCAGTTGCGCGTTCGGCGGTGCGCTGCAGTTGCGCGGTCGGACAAAATTAAGCTCCCTGCGCACTTAGGTCAACTTAAATTTTGGAAAGTACATCAGGACTTTCAAAATATTTTCTATATTTCAGCGACGGCTCTCTCACAATAATGCGACCAGCGCGGTGCAGTTGCGCGGTGGGCGACACGTTACGGTTGCGCGTTCGGCAGTGCGCTGCAGTTGCGCGATCGGACAAATATGCGCAAATGAAAAAATGCTTAAAAAAGGCGGGGGTTTTTTTTGTCTTGAAACGGATTAGAAAATTTTCCATTATTTGTAATGGGAAAAATAGATTCGGAATTCGACCGATTCGCTTCTCGAACCGCCTTCTGGAACGGAAAGTGGTCAAAAACCAAGGTTTGACTGTATTTTTGCTATTCTTGTTAAAATCACACTTACATGTGAACTGGAAATGACAATAATAACACAGTGAAAGCCAAATTGAGCAAATTGGCTATTTCAGAAGTCTGTGTCAAACTGGTAGCCCTTTGCCTTAATCAGTACCCAGGAAGTAGCTCTCGGTTTAAGAAAGGTTGGTGACCCCTGCTCTACAGTGTAGCGCGCACGGAACATACGCACACACAGCACTGAGCATGCGATAAAAAGTGCAGTGGGACACCATGGAAAAATATTGAACAGGGTTGAAAAGAACAGCGGAGAGAGACGGAGATAAGAGAATTGAGAGTCACACGAAAGCTAAGACAAGGAAATATGACGAAGCGTACATAGCGCTCGGCTTCAGTGCGACTACGATAGGAGACGAGGAAAGACCGGTGTGTTAACTGTTCCTTACAATGTTGGCAGCAGACAGTATGAAGCCAAATAAATTAAGGCGGCACTTATGAAGTCATTGCACTCCAATCACACCGATAAGATGCTTGAGGTTTTTCAGCGAAAACGGGCTGAATATTGCCAACAATCATCCCACTTTGTGAATGCTACTTCAGTCAATCAGCAAGTACTGTAAGCATCATATAAAGCAGCGTACCAAATTGCTCAGTGCAAGGAAAAAATCACACCATTGCAGAAGAGCTGATACTACCTGCAGCCGTGGATATGGTCTCCGTCATGCTGCCTCATTTTGAGCACAAATTGTTTTATTCATTTTTGTTTTGTAGGTTAAAATGTTTTTATATTGTGCTCCTGAGTTAATGTTGCTGATTACTTTGAATTGAATATTATTTAGTGCTGTTATTTAATTTAATATTATGTATGTTTATTATTTTATTGTATTTTTTCCAGCATAAAATGGCAGTTGGTCAATAATGTTTATAGTTTAAATAATTATAATTTATTTTTAATTTCAGGCAAAGTGATGCACATTGAATCTGTTCTGTTACAGACTAAAAACAATGTTCTTAATAGTTATTCTTTATTGTAAGTTGATCTTTCTTTTTTATTTATATTTTGTTTTCTTTAATGTTAACATGGCGTTGAGGGGGCGCGAAATGGTTCCTTCTCCCTGGGGGGGGCATCACAGAAAATTATTGAGAAGCACTGGGTTAGCTTAAGACACTGCAGAAATACATCGACTGAATCCCCCAGTATGGTTGGGTTGTTAAGACTGAAACATTGCGGAAATACATCTATTAAATAGTCAGTAATTCATTTCTAACCACCATAAAACCTTTCCTAATTTTTCTCCCCTCCTCCAGTATGATACTGTTTAAGTGTATCTGTGGCCTCTTGCAGAGAGAAATATGTCAGATATGATTGACCAGGCAAATAGTGATAAACTAAGGTACTAGTTGGGTAAACATTACTAAACATTCATCTAATCCGTCTCACACATACTTGAAAAACGTTTTGGAAGGAAAAGCATTGTTTTCAACTTCTCTGTCTCTTTTTATTTGTTGTGCAACAGTTCTTGTTGTCATGGGGAACACCTTGGTTTCACTGACAAGTCTCTGAGTGGCTCTCAGTGAGCAATAGTCACTATATATTTTTAAAGTAAAGTCGAGTACCATTAAAATAAATAACGTAAGTTCATCAGGAAGAAAGTCACGTCCGTGTTACAACATGCGAGTTAATACTGTGCCTCACCCCTTTTTTAATAACAGAGATGTTATATAATTTAAGTGGTTAATGTGTCATTATTCAATTTGCTCATTGTACATTTCATTAACACTCAGCACTTTCTCAAACTTGACTTCAGTACAGACAAAACCAATAAACAATAGACCAGGGGTGTCAAACTCATTTTTTTCGCGGGCCGCATCGTAGTCATAGCTTCTTTCAGAGGCCAGTATGACTGTCAACCCAAATAAATGTCTGAGCACCTCATATTATATACAGTAAAAGCTACAAAACAAAGTGACAAATAACTCGTTTTCAAATCAGACGAGTAAAAACTGGTCAAATATTTAAAAAAAAAAAAAAAGATATTAAAAGTGAAGACAATTTGCAATTCTAGTAATGACACACGAATTTGATGCACAATTTGTCTTCGCGGGCAACATAAAATGATGTGGCGGGCCGTATTGGCCCTCGGGCCAATACCCTCGGGCCGTATTGGCCCTCGGGCCTTGAGTTTGACACCGGTGCCACAATACTTAAACATAATGGAAATCCAGAAAAGTGCTCTCATGAAGCTTATTGCTGTAAACTCCCGTTGCAGCTTTGCCCAGTGGGCCTTTTTGACATCCCAATTGATACCAACATGCTACAACAGAATGACTCAAAGCCAAAGCTACAGTTAGGGCAACTTTACCAGGAAACAAAAAGGTGAACACCCAGAATGTAAAGGTTAACTGAACCACATGCAGAGACATCTGCGACTTTCTCCTTTGTTAATAAAGAAAGAAAAAGAAAAAAGCTGCAGCAACACTATAGAACACCACCCTGCTAAGACCAAAGTCAACACTAGCCCTGACCTGAGTGCGTTTGTGTGTACTGTAAAGGTGTGTTTATATACCTGGATGACAAAATGGCAAAGTCCCCACCATCGATCAACCGGATCTTACAGAACAGCACTCCGTTGACAACAGGTACTGCCGTAAGCTCCTCTAATGTAAAATGCACTTGAAACTTGAACTTCTTCTTTTTCATCAAAAAAGACATTGTTCTCTGTGCGCTCTTGTCTTGGCATTTAAAAAAAAATCCAGAAAATTAGAGATTATTGTGTTCGGCGTCACAGCGGCGCTTCGAATTCCTTTGCTTTTGGGTTATGCATCTCGGTTGTCTGACCTGAAATAGAAGAATAAATACACTTACTACATACAGCATACTGAGCATCTGAAATTTAAAAGAAGCAAAAACGCACATACTAATTTGTAGTTTTGTTTAGGACAAAACAACTAACAACGCAATTCATTTGGGGCGTTGCACTTGTTAGTTCTTTTACGGACTTGGTTTTGCAGAAGAGGCGTAAAATTAAACGGTTTGGTTGGTTCGGAGTATCTTGAAAACAGCTGCCACGCAAACACACTCACTCGACTCGTTTGAAATATGACGACGAAATCTCACCGTTCTGGCGGGTTGCTGGTCCACACTCGGTGATACTGTTGCAGGTGGGCACCGCTGAGGACAACTGCTACTTGGTATTTTGTCACTCCCAATGCTCGACTCGAAACGACCTTATCCCTCCGCAACACTTACCGGCCAGGGAGGTTCACGAACGTATCACGGGGAGTTTAGGGACTGTCCATAAAGTCAAAGTACCGCTACGCGTGCAAAAGTTGTTCGAGGAGAGGCCCGAATAGCAATCACTGATTTCAATTCCAAATTAACCGCAAAATCATTGCATTAATGCTGCACATGCGTTTTCATTTTCTTGTGTATGGGCAAACGATGTCGATCTCCAGCGATACATAATGTCATTTGAGTAACTATGTGAGAGTTGAAAATGCATTAAAATAAATGCATGTGCAATCCCAATGGACACTTTGCCCAAACCAAAAGTTCACTATGTCCAGAAGCCAATGGCACCTATTGTGAAGGCCAACTTCTATTAATCTCACTCCAAAAATTATACAATTTAATTTTCTTTCATGGAGCTCCATTAACAGGTAATAGATGATAGGAATTAAAAATATTATTGCAATGACAAATGCAGTTCTAGCCTTCCTGTGTGGTTCTTGCTCCCTGCGTTGTGTGGGGTTCTCTTCCTCCCACATTCTTAAAACATGTGTGGTAAGTTTGTTAAAGCCTCTAAATTATTCTTAGGTGAGAACGTGAGTATGAATGGTTGGTTGTATGGCAACCAGTCCAGGGAGAACCTCTTGCCCAAAAATCAGCTGGGTTCGGCTCCCGCACAGCATCAACCCTATTAGATATGCAATATACAGGACTGTCTCAGAAAATTAGAATATTGTGATGAAGTTCTTTATTTTCTGTAATGCAATTAAAAAAACTAAAATGTCATACATTCTGGATTCATTACAAATCAACTGAAATATTGCAAGCCTTTTATTATTTTAATATTGCTGATTATGGCATACAGCTTAAGAAAACTCAAATATCCTATCTCAAAATATTAGAATATCATGAAAAAGTAAACTAGTAGGGTATTCAACTAATCACTTGAATCGTCTAATTAACTCAAAACACCTGCAAGGGTTTCCTGAGCCTTGAAAAACACTCAGCTTGGTTCAGTAAACAAAATCACAAATATGGAGAAGACTGCTGATCTGACTGCTGTCCAGAGGACCATCATTGACACCCTCCATCAGGGGGGTAAGACACAAAAAGAAATTTCTCAAACAGCAAGCTGTTCACAGAGTGCAGTTTCAAAGCACATGCACAAAAGGTCTGTTGGAAGGGGGAAATGTGGCAGGAAACGCTGCACAACCAAGAGAGATGACCGCAGCCTTAACACACTTGTGAAGAAGAGTCGCTTCCAGAATTTGGGGGAGCTTCAAAGACAGTGGACTGAAGCTGGAGTCCAGGTATCAAAAGCCACTGTTCACAGACCGCGAAATGGCCTACAATAGCCGTATTCCCATGGTCAAGCCACTTCTGAACTCAAGACAACAGAAGAAGCGTCTGACTTGGGCTATGGAAAAGAAGCACTGGATAGTTGCAGAGTGGTCCAAAGTCCTCTTTTCAGACGAAGGCAAGTTTTGTATTTCATTTGGAAGTCAAGGCGCCAGAGTCTGGAGAAAGGCTGGAGAGGAGCAAAATCCAAGTTGCTTGAAATCCAGTGTGAAGTTCCCACAGTCAGCGATGGTTTGGGGAGCCATGTCAGCTGCTGGTGTTGGTCCACTGTGTTTCATCAAGTCCAGAGGAAATGCAGATTTTAGAGCACTTACATGCTTCCGTCTGCTAAAAGCTCTATGGAGATGATGATTTCATTTTCCAGCATGATCTGGCACCTGCCCACAGTGCCAAAACCACCAGTAAATGGTGTACTGACCATGGCATTACTGTCCTCGATTGGCCTGCCAATTCCCCTGACCTAAATCCCATAAATAATTTGTGGGGTATTGTGAAGAAGAAGCTGAAAGACACCAGACCCAACAATGCAAATGAGCTATTGAAGCATCCTGGGCATCCATAAAACCTCAGCAATGCCACAGGCTGATTGCCTCCATGCCACGCCGCTTTGATGCAGTAATCCGTGCAAAAAGATTCCCAACCAAGTACTGAGTGCATTAATGGACATTTCCAAATGTTTGATTTTTTTTTTTTTTTTTCCATGGGCTCACCACCTGTGGGAGGGGCCAAAGGGGTCGGGTGCATTGTGAGCTGGGCAGCGGCCAAAGGCAGGGACCTTGGCGGTCCGATCCCCGGCTGCAGAAGCTGGCTCTTGGGACATGGTATGTCAACTCTCTGGCTGGAAAGGAGCCCGAACTGGTGTGCGAGGCAGAAATGTTCCGACTAGATATAGTCGGACTTGCCTCCACACACAGTTTGGGTTCCGGTACTAGCCCTCTCGAGAGGGGCTGGACTCTCTTCCACTCTGGAGTTGCCCACGGTGAGAGGCGTCGAGCAGGTGTGGGTATACTTATTGACCCCCAGCTGGGCACTTGTACATTGGGGTTCACCCCGGTGAACAAGAGGGTAGCCTCCCTCCGCCTTCAGGTGGGGGGACGGGTCCTGACTGTTGTTTGTGTCTATGCACCAAACAGCAGCTCAGAGTACCCACCCTTCTTGGGGTCCCTGGAGGAAGTGCTGGAGAGCGCTCCTTCTGGGGACTCCATTGTTCTACTGGGTGACTTCAATGCTCACGTGGGCATTGACAGTGAGACCTGGAAGGGCGTGATTGGGAGGAACGGCCCACCCGATATGAACCCGAGCGGTGTTCTATTATTGGACGTCTGTGCTCGACACGGATTTTCTATAATGAACACCATGTTCAAGCATAAGGGTGTCCATGTGTGCACTTGGCACCAGGACACCCTAGGCCGCAGTTCGATGATTGACTTGGTAGTCGTGTCATCGGATTTGCGGCCGCGTGTTTTGGACACTCGGGAGGAGCTCTCAACTGATCACCACCTGGTGGTGGGTTGGCTCCGATGGTGGGGGAAGACGCCGGTCCGACCTGGCAGGCCCAAACGCTCTGTGAGGGTCTGCTGGGAACGTCTGGCAGAATCCCCTGTCAGGGAGAGCTTCAACTCCCACCTCCGGCAGAGCTTTTCCCACGTCCCGGGGGAGGCGGGGGACATTGAGTCTGAGTGGACCATGTTCCGCGCCTCCATTGTTGAGGCGGCCGACCGGAGCTGTGGCCGTAAGGTCATTGGTGCCTGTCGTGGCGGCAATCCCCAAACCCGCTGGTGGACACTGGCGGTAAGGGATGCCGTCAAGCTGAAGAAGGAGTCCTATCGGGCCGTTTTGGCCTGCGGGACTCCAGACGCAGCTGACAGGTACCGGACAGCCAAGCGGAACGCGGCTTCGGCGGTTGCTTAGGCAAAAACCCGAGTGTGGGAGGAGTTTGATGAGGCCATGGAGAATGACTTCCAGACGGCTTCGAGGAAATTTTTGTCCACCATCCGGCGTCTCAGGAGAGGGAAGCAGTGCAACGTCAACACTGTTTACAGTGGGGATGGCGTGCTGCTGACCTCGACTCGGGACGTTGTGAGTCGGTGGGGAGAATACTTCGAAGACCTCCTCAATTCCACCTACACGCCTTCCATTGTAGAAGCAGGGCCTGAAGACTCTGAGGCGGACTCTCTAATCTCTGGGGTCAAAGTCACTGAGGTAGTTAAAAAACTCCTCGGTGGCAAGGCCCCGGGGGTGGATGAGATCCGCCCAGAGTTCTTAAAGGCTCTGGATGTTGTGGGGCTGTCATGGCTGACTCGCCTCTACAACATTGCGTGGACATCGGGGATAGTGCCTCTGGATTGGCAGACTGGGGTGGTGGTTCCCCTCTTTAAGAAGGGGGACCGGAGGGTGTGTTCCAATTACAGGGGAATCACACTCCTCAGCCTCCCTGGTAAGGTCTATTCAGGGGTGCTGGAGAGGAGGGTCCGTCGGGAGGTCGAACCTCTGATTCAGGAGGAGCAGTGTGGCTTGCGTCCTGGCCGTGGAACAGTGGACCAGCTCTACACCCTCGGCAGGATCCTCGAGGGTGCACGGGAGTTCGCCCAACCAGTCCACATGTGTTTTGTGGACTTGGAGAAGGCGTTCGACCGTGTCCCTCGGGAGGTTCTGGAGGGTGCTTCGGGAGTATGGGGGGCCGAACCAACTGATAAGGGCGGTTCGGTCCCTGTATCAACGATGCCAGAGTTTGGTCCGCATTTCCGGCAGTAAGTCGGATTCGTTCCCAGTGAGGGTTGGACTCCGCCAAGGCTGCCCTTTGTCACCGATTCTGTTCATAATTTTTATGGACAGAATTTCTAAGCGCAGCCGAGGCATTGAGGGGGTCCGGTTTGGGGACCTCAGCATCGCGTCTCTGCTCTTTGCAGACGACATGGTGCTGTTAGCTTCTTCAGGCCGTAATCTCCAACTCTCACTGGAGCGGTTCGCAGCCGAGTGTGAAGCGGTCGGGATGAGGGTCAGCAGCTCCAAATCCGAGTCCATGGTCCTCGGTCGGAAAAGGGTGGAATGCCCTCTCCGGATCGGGGATGAGATCCTGCCCCAAGTGGAGGAGTTCAAGTATCTTGGAGTCTTGTTCACGAGTGAGGGGAGGATGGAGCGCGAGATCGACAAGCGGATCGGTGCAGCGTCGGCAATAATGCGGACTCTGTACCGGTCTGTCGCGGTAAAGAGAGAGCTGAGCCAAAAGGCAAAGCTCTCAATTTATCGGTCGATTTACACTCCTACCCTCACCTATGGTCACGAGCTATGGGTCGTGACCGAAAGAACGAGATCCCAGATACAAGCGGCCGAAATGAGTTTTCTCCGCAGGATGTCCGGGCTCTCCCTTAGAGATAGGGTGAGAACTCGGTCATCCGGGAGAGACTCGGAGTAGAGTCGCTACTCCTCCACGTTGAGAGGAGCCAGATGAGGTGGCTCGGGCATCTCATCAGGATGCCTCCTGGACGCCTCCCTGGGGAGGTGTTCCGGACATGTCCCACCGGTAGGAGACCACCCAGGACGCGCTGGAGATACTATGTCTCTCAGCTGGCCTGGGAACGCCTTGGGATCCCCTGGGATGAGCTGGATGAAGTGGCTGGGGAGAGGGAAGTCTGGGAGTCCCTCCTAAAGCTGCTGCCCCCGCGACCTGACCCCGGATAAGCGGAAGAAGATGGATGGATGGATGATTTTGTTTTGCTGTTATAAATCTTTTTTTTACTTTGTCTGAGGAAATATTCTAATGTTTTGAGATAGTATATTTGAGTTTTCTTAAGCTGTATGCCATAATCAGCAATATTAAAATAATAAAAGGCTTGCAATATTTCAGTTGATTTGTAATGAATCCAGAATGTATGACATTTTTGTTTTTTTAATTGCATTACAGAAAATAAAGAACTTAATAATAATAATAATTCATTAAATTTGTATAGCGCTTTTCAAAAACCCAAAGACGCTAACAGGGAACAAGGCAAAGACATATATGAGGGGAGGGGGACGGGGAAGAGACAATGGGATAAAATTAAGAAGAGGAAACCAGTTATGGGTGGGGGAGGTCATAGGCTTGAGAGAAGAGGTAAGTTTTTAGACGGGACTTAAATATGGGGAGTGTGGGTGAGTCACAGACAGACTGAGGGAGAGAGTTCCAGAGTCGGGGTGATGTGCAGGAGAAGGCTATGTCACCGAAGGATTTGAGTTTAGATTTTGGGACTGTCAGACGTGAAGTGTTGGAGGATCGGAGGGGACGGTTGGGGCAGTAGGGGACAAGGAGGTCGGATAGGTAAGTGGGAGCCAGGTGGTGAAGGGCTTTGAAGGTGAGGAGGAGTATCTTGAAGATGATACGCTCCTTAATGGGGAGCCAGTGAAGAGAGTGGAGAACAGGAGTGATGTGTTCACGGGACCGGGTGTGGGTAAGGAGGCGGGCAGCAGAGTTTTGGACTAGTTGAAGTCTATGGAGTAAGTGAGCAGTGATTCCAGTGAGAAGGGAGTTGCAGTAGTCAAGCCGGGATGAGATGAAGGCGTGGATGAGGGATTCAGCGGCAGGGAGAGAGAGGCAGTGCCGGATTTTGGCGATGCGTCGGAGGTGGAAGTAGGAGGTCTTAACAACATGAGGGTGGAAGGACATTGTGGGGTCAAAAATAACACCAAGGTTGCGTGCCAGAGGGGAGGGAGTGATGTTTGAGGAGTTGATGGTGAGTGTGATGGATCCAGTTTTATTGAGGGAGGATTTAGTGCCTATAAGGAGGAGCTCTGTTTTGTCACTGTTGAGTTTGAGAAAGTTGTGGGTCAGCCATGTTTTTATTGTAGAGATGCAGGTTTCAAAGTGGGTGAGGGAAGGGTTACGGGTTGGTGTGGTACGTATATAGATCTGGGTGTCATCAGCGTAGCAGTGGAAGTCCAGATTGAGTTTGCAGATGACATTACCAAGGGGAAAGAGGTAACAGATGAATAGGAGGGGGCCAAGAACTGAGCCTTGGGGGACCCCTTGTGTAACTGGGGAGAGGATGGATGTGTGACCGGAGAGAGAGATGAACTGGTTTCTGTTGGCGAGATAGGAGGTGAGCCAGTCGAGTGCAGTGCCCTCAACACCTAGTTGGCGCAGCCTTTGGAGGAGGATGGAATGCTTCACAGTGTCAAAGGCTGCGCTAAGGTCAAGTAGTAGTAAGATGTTGAGGGCACCAGAGTCTGCAGAAATGAGCAGATCGTTGGTGACTTAAACAAGAGCTGTTTCGGTGCTGTGAAGTGGGCGGAATCCGGACTGGAAGGGTTCATAGAGGTTGTTGGACTGGAGATGGGTGTGGAGTTGGGCGGAGACAATGCGTTCAAGGGTTTTGGAAAGGAATGAAAGGTTGGAGATGGGACGGTAGTTGGAGAGGTTGAGTGGGTCCAAGGTGGGCTTTTTGAGGACGGGGGTGATGGCTGCAAGCTTATAGACAGTGGGAAAGTGGCCAAGGTATAGAGACTGATTAAAAAGGGTGGTGAGGTGAGGGAGGAGGACAGGGAGGCAGGCCTTAGTTAAGGTCATTGGAATGGGGTCGAGAGAGCAGGTGGTTGTCTTGGATGCGGTGATGATGTCTAGGATGGTGGAGGAGTCGACAAGGGAGAAGGCAGTGAGAGAGGGGAAGGGCGGGAGGTCAGGAAGGGGGGGCAGGAGAGCAGGGGAGGTGGGGGAGGAGGAGTTATTGATGGTGTCGGTCAGAGAACTGTTGATTTGGGCGATTTTGTTGTTAAAGTTGACAAGGAAGGAGTTACAGAGGGCGGGTGAGGAGGGTGGCTTGGTGGTCGGTGGCTGGAGCAATTTGTTGACGGTGGAGAACAGTATGCAGGGGTTCCGGTTGGTGTTATTAATGAGAGATGAGAAGTAAGCAGATTTGGCAGCGAGAAGAGCATCACGATAGGAGAAGATGTGTTGTTTGAAGGTTTCAGCATGGACGGTGAGGCGGGTTCTTTTGTAGAGGCGTTCGAGTTGACGGCCAGTTTGTTTCATGGAGCGGAGTTCCGGGGTGTACCAAGGGGCAGAGTTAGTGAATGTAACAGAGGAAGTTTTCCAGCGGGCTAGGGAATCAAGGGAGTCAGAAAGGATGTTGTTGAGCATGGAGGCAAGGTCATCAGGGGAGGAAGAAGTGGGGTCGGAGGGAAGGGCAGAGGATAAGAGCTGGCAAAGCATGATTGGGTTTACAGTCTTGATGTTGCGGTAGGAGATGGTGCGTTTTGTGGAATTATGAGGCGAGGGTAGAGGGGCGGAGAAGAGGATGCAGAGATGATCTGACAGTGGAAAGGTGAGAGGACGGGGGTTGGATGTGAGTGGAAAGGAGGAGCATACTATATCCAGGGTGTGGCCTTTGGTGTGGGTGGGGAAGTTGATGTGCTGGGTGAGATGAAAGCAGTCCAGAAGGGAGATGAAGTCAGACGTCAGTGGAGCAGTTGGCTGGTCGATGTGGATGTTGAAGTCACCGATGAGCAGGAGGCGATAGGAGACTGAGGATACGATGGTGAGGAGTTCAGAGAGGTCAGAAAGAAAAGACGGATGTGACTTTGGGGGGCGGTAGATAAGAACAGCAGTAGTAGAGTTGGGGAGGGAAAAAGCTAGATATTCAAAGGATGAAATAGATGGGAGGTTGAGGTCCAATTCAGTGATGGGTAGGGACTGCTTATGGAGGACAGCAATACCACCTCCTCGCCCAGTGAGGCGGGGTTTGGCGATGTAGCTGTAGTTGGACGGAGTGGCTTGGTTGAGAGTAAAAAAGTCCAGGGGCTGTTGCCATGTTTCACAGAGAAGGAGCAGATCCAAGTTATTGTCCAATAGTAGTTCAAAAATAACTAGTGATTTATCGCAATATTCTAATTTTCTGAGACAGTCCTGTAGAAGGCATTTCAAAAGCCATTTGAGGACTCATTTTCAGAGATTTACTGTAAGTCATAATCTAACCCATGTAACAGCATATTATAAGACATGTTCAGTCACTTTTTCATCTAATTAACTTTAAAATTGAAAAGCAAAACAATGCGAGACCTGCTTAGCTACTTATCACAGTGTATACATTCACAGTGTATACCGTAAATTCCGGACTATAAGCCGCGACTTTTTTCCAAAATTTTGAACCCTGCGGCTTATAGTCAGGTGCGGCTTATATAAGGATTTTTTTCGTGATTTTTGTGATGACTTGATCACTTTTATACACTGCGGTATCTTGAAGAAAAAAACAACAAAAATACTATTTTGAAACACTACTATGGCTGCTGCTTATTCTGGCTGTGTTGCTTGTGACTATTATGAGCTTTAGTAGGAATGCACGCTAGGTGACCTGCGTCAAAGGGCTCTAAACCCTTTCTCTTACTCTGCCATGTGACTCAGAGATTACACAAAGCAGTGGCGCTGTTTGGACCATCTGCATTGTATTAAAACCCAATCAATCAGCATTTAAATTCAATTCTTCTGACATTTTGCTCACCAAAAACAAGTTGTAATGAACGTGAACTTTTAATGCATTTTATTCAGAAGGTTACTTTGAACCCCGAGGCTTAAATGGCGGCGCGGTGTATTTATGGATTTTTACGGCCTCCGGGGCGCTCTAGCAGGAAGCAAGAGCGAGACAGACGAAGAAGAGATAATGCGCCGAAGAAGACGTGCTAGTTTGTGTTTTGATAGGCGTATAATTCACACGAAGAAGAGACAGAACGAGATCAAGACGGACATTACTGAAAGGGAGCTTTTATACACAAACCGTCATTATGGGGGACAAAAGAAATGCATATGATGCCGCTTTTAAGCTAAAGGCAGTCGATGTTGATGACATTGCGTCACCCTTTTCTTTATTTCGTGGTCCCGTCTACTCTGGAGCTATATGTGTCGCTCGCTAGTTTAATGTAATTTAGCGCTTCGTGCATGAATAAAATTAGCATGAACTATATAAATTAGCTTATCACACTCGAAGAAATGCATAAAAGCGACGACGAAAGAGAGACTGAGAAAGTGTGAGGCGAAGGATATCTAACGCTATTCCAATCGGACGCTGAGGAGGAAGACTTCGATGGTTTCAGTGCACAGGAGGAAGATGAAGACGATGAAGCTCTTTTTTTACTTTTACTGGTATGTTTTTTAACGAGCCCTGTTGGTGCTGTACTACCGTGTTGCTGCTGTGTTACCGCCGCGTCTCGGTGACTTTTACCGGGTATGTTTTTTTTAATCCAGCCCTATTAGTCTTGTGTTACTTCCGTGTTGCTGCGGTATTACTGCCGCGTCACGGGCAGTGTTTGGAAAGAAATGTTAAGGTATGTTATTAAAACTTTAAAAAAGCTTTCTGTGTCCAGTCTTTCTTTGTTAATAACTCGCGTGCACACTTCCGTGTTGCTGCGGTACTACTGCTGCGTCACAGGCAATGTTTAGAAAGACATGTTAAAGTATGTTATTAAAACTTTAAAAAGGCTTTCTGTGAACAGTCTTTCTTTGTAAAAAATGCGTGTGCACGTGCGGCTTATAGTCCGGTGCAGCTTATATAAGAAAAAAACAAAAATATCTCCCAATTTTAGCTGGTGCGGCTTATAGTCCGGTGCGGTTTATAGTCCGGAATTTACGGTACATTCCCGATTGGTAGAGATGAACTGTTCTCATTTAATAAAAACACTAGCTTTTGTCAAAATGTATTCCCTCTCATTGTTTGTTCGTGACTAATGAACATGTAAAGAAGAGACTTGTTGGAGATGACCAGTGGTATTCTACATAAAAATGTCAATTCAAATCCAAAGTCGCAGTCTGGGGGGTATTCAAGAAAGCGGGTTATGTGAAAACTCTGAGTAAGTTACCACGGAAACGAGGGAAACTGAGTTATCCATTCCAGAAAGAGAGGTAACTTAAACTCTGGGTCAGTTACTGTGGTAACTTACTCTGTGAACATGACCTGCTCGCTGGCAGGTATACTATAAGAGACCTAGCGTTTCAATCTGTCGCCTCCCACACAAAGAAAGCAGTTAATCATGGATTAGCCGTTAATTCAAAATCCGATTACCATGGAAACCGCAATAATTCGTAACGCTTTACGTCGCGAGAGAATCTTTTGACCCAGATTAAATGTTTTATCATTTCTACAAGAATAGCTTTTCGAGCGCTACTGCTTTCTTTGAATAGTATAATTTATCTCAATAACCTTCGCTGGTCGTGGGATTCCTGATGGTGTAGTAGTACACTCACCTGTCTTGTATGCGGGCATCATGAGTACGATTCCCACTCACCCCGAACGAGCACTAACATCAGTGCAACCTTTATGCATAGCACTGTTTTTTTGCAAACGGCATTTTCTTTATAATATCGGGGAAGCAGAGCAATCCTTTTTTCTGTTGGCTGAGCAGAACAGCGTTTGTTTTAAAATAGTATTTTAATGAGTGTTGGTATAGGCTACAGCGTCACATTTTAAATGACTATAATAGGTATAAAACATAACTGCATTTGTGTCAAGTATTATTCCACAAAGTGTAGAATTAACTCAGGACGTTGGAAAACATTTTGTTTGGGGGTTAAAATATTTGAAGTAGCCACTGAATTAATATTTTAGTTTAAATTAATACTGACCTTGTTTAGTAGTGTGAGTCCATTTAAAATAATAAAATTAAAATCAAAGTGAGGTGCAATCACAGCCTAGCAAAACATACCTTACCTTTTTGACTAATGTTTTCATGTTTTATTTTGAGCCACTTCCAAGTCATTTCTTTCTCCTGTTGAATTGCACCTAAATAAAAATGAGATTTCATTCCTACTTTAATTCATAACTATAGGCTATGCTACAATGTTATGGTTAGATGTTACATCAATGAAATAGTACATTCAAACTTGCGCATCGAGCAGCAATTTCCTCCCATGACGTCTTTCTCTTCTTCGCTGCTGCAGCCGTACTAGATTTGCGGCAAGAAAATACGTTCACACTCGCCGTAGGCCTGCATAAGGACCAATAAAGTAAAATAAGGTGATGTTTTTCCTCAGTTGTCATGGTGACTCGTGGTATCGGGGCTTGATTGATAATGGCTTTTTATAGGAGTTGTGCACGCGTGTAACTCCAGGTGAACATACTCAGAGTTGATTGAACTAACTCAGATCAGCCTTTCTGGAACCGAATACCCAGAGTCTCCCATCGCAGAGTAAGTCAACGCAGAGTTCAGGGATGGACTCAGAGTATGTTGAACCTGCTTTCTGAACCCCCCTGATGTTAATGCAAAGCTAAAATCATACATATGCGCTTCCTAAGGCAACTTATAAAATGTTTTCAAGGCTTGTTGAAATCTATGTGCAGGGATTTCTCAGGAAAATGTGGAGTCAGTTTTATGGTGCCAACCAAATTAAGGATTCTATTGTGTTTCCTCTGTGTGCTGGGGAGCAGGTGGTGGTGTCGCTGGCTTGCTCTGTTCCTCTATTAATGCCCCATCAGGTGTCACTCCTGCTGCTGCGCTGTGCAAGTTTGTGACCTCAGTCCCACTCTGTAGGAATTTGCGGAGGTCCTTTAGAGTTGGCCTGAGCATCTGCACCAGTGCCAGCAGTGCAGCTTGAGTTCCTTCCAAGGCCTGGGCTTGGCGCTCCTGTGCAAATGCCTGGGCCTCCTGAGAGTGACGCATCATCTGTAGCAACTGGTTCTGACCCTCCAGGTGCTGGGCAATCTGTCGGATATGGACATTGGTGACTCTCTGCTCCTGTAGAAGACGAGCTGAGTTGAGGGCAATGCGGCTCTTCAGCTCTTGGGGTTTAGAATGAGCCTGAGGTGGCGGTGGCGAGGAAGCTGAGGATGATGCCAACACCTCCACTGGACCCTCAACCGTTGCAACCACAGCAGGGGTTGAATCGGTTACGGTTGTGGTGCAGTACTCCACTACGCCTCCGTCTTCTAATGCATGGTAAGCTGTTTCAGCTGGAAATCAAAGCAAATAAAGATGATCTTTTTCTCATCTTGGTGAGGGGAGGTATTTTTTCCCACTTAAAAGTAGTAGAGTAGCAAAATGTGGAAACAATACCACATTTAAATGTGTTTTTCCATCTGGTGATCTTTAATTCTATAATAATTGAATCTCAGCCTTGGCTCCAAAATTTTCAGCGACTGCACCATTTACTACAAACCGGATTCGGTTGAAGTTGGGAAATTGTGTAAAATGTAAATAAAAACAAAATACAACGATTTGAAAATCCTTCTCAACCCATATTCAATTGAATACACAAAAAAGACAACATATTTAATGTTCAAACTGATAAACTTAATTGTTTTTTGCCAAATAATAATTAACTTGGAATTTCATGGCTGCAACACGTCCAGTAGAAGTTGGGAAAGGTGGCAAAAAATACTGAGAAAGCTGAGAAAAGCTCATCAAACACCTATTTGGAACATCTCACATGTGATCAGACTAATTGGGAACAGGTGGGTACCATGATTGGGTATAAAAGGAGCCTCCCCAAACATGCTCAGTCATTCACAAGTAAAGATGGGGCGAGGTTCACCACTTTGTCCGCAACTGCGTGAGAAAATAGTTAAACAGTTTAAGAACAACATTTCTCAAAGCAAAATTGCAAGAAATTTAGGCATTTCAACATCTACGGTCCATAATATCATCAAAAGGTTCAGAGAATCTGGTGAAATCACTGCACGTAAGCGCCACAGCCGGAAACCAAGACTGAATGACCGTGACCTTCGATCCCTCAGACGACACTGCCTTAAAAACTGACATGAGTGTGTAAAGGATATAACCAAATGGGCTCAGGAAAACTTCAGAAAACTACTGTCAGTAAATACAGTTCGTCACTACATCAGTAAGTGCGGGTTAAAACTCTACCATGCAAAGCAAAAGCCGTTTATGAACAACATCCATAAACGCCGCCGGGTTCTCTGGGTGCGAGCTCAAGTAAAATGGACTGATAATGGAAAAGTGTTTTGTGGTCTGATGAGTCCACTTTTCAAATCGTTTTTGGAAACACTGGACGTCGTGCCTCCGGACCAAAGAGGAAGCGGACCATCCGGACTGTTGAATATAATCGAACATTCTGAGTGGTTTTTAGAGCATGTTAAAGGTGCCTTTACATACGCTTTAAAAGGAAAGGTGATGTAACAAAGTGGTAAACATGCCCTTTCCCAGCTTCCACTGCACGTGTTGCAGCCATGAAATTCTAAGTTAATTATTAGTTGAAAAATAAAGTTTAGGAGTTTGAGCATTAAATATGTTGCCTTTGTAGTCAATTTAATATAGGTCGAAAAGGATTTTCAAATCATTTTATTTTGTTTCTATTCATATTTCACACAATTTCCCAACTTCAACCGAATCCGGTTTGTAAAAGACTTCTATTGATTTCATCAAATGCTTTATTGTAGGTCTTGTGGATGTTTGCATATATGTACAAGTAACCTACAGTTAGCACAATGAGCCCACATTTAACACCTTTTCTAAAGTTGCTAATCTTACTGGGTATTAGTTGATTCTCAGTCTAATGGTAGTTCTCTCCAAAACATGTCAGCATAATTTTGTCGCACAAGTCATCTTATGCACAATAATCTGTTCAATTGTCAATGTCATGTCAAACAAATGTGAGATGAATCTGTAATAAGTGTGTTGTTAATGTACTTGCTAGAATAAACCAATCAAATCAAAATCAATGTAGTCAGTACAGTAATATATGGAAGTTACTCTGTGGGTGAATAAAAATTGCTACAATTTCCTTGGCAGCAACAGCATAGATCAGGATGGAAACAACAAACATTCTGCTAGTTTACGCAGTTTTTTGTTTGCTTGTTTTAAGCAGGCTAATTATTTTTGTATGTTGTGTGTTTCTGTGATTTGCTTGGGGACAATTGAATGATGAGTCCCATCGGACTATAAGCCGCGTTTCTTTTCATAGTTTGGGTGGGGGGGGGCGACTTATACTGACGAGCGACTTATATGTGATTTTCAAAATTCAAAAAAAAAAAATTGAAACCGTGATAAACGAACCGCGATGTAGCAAGGGATTACTGTAATTTGAATTTCAAGTGATGTCAGCGGTGCGGCGCGGCGGTTGTTTACATAAAGGACAAAGATTCGATCACTGGATGACCAAGATGACGAAGGGCCCCACGTACTACCGGCATCATTAGCGGCTTTGTAAGTGACACGGGGGACGGAGAGTTTGAAGGATTTAATGATTTGGAGTGCCACAGGTTTGAAAAACGATTATGGCTTTTACGCACGCCTGGACCTACTCTACGGAGCTCTCTTTCACCTCCGTGGATGGAAGTCGGGGGCCGGCGCTCGGCTGGTTGGCTGTCCGGGGACGGTGGATGGGGCTCGGACATGGCTTTTATGCACGCCCGGTCCTATTCTATGGAGCTCTTTTCCACCTCCGTGGCTGGAAGTGCCACCTCCGGGGATGGAAGTCCACGCCGCCACACACCTGGAAGTCGACGCCGGTGCTTGGGGCCGTGTGGCGGTGAACTATTTATGTTATTTGAAAATTTTTATTTCGTGTAGCAACTTGTATATGTTTTTATCGTTACAGTTTAGTAGTTGTTGACTCGTTGAACTCTTGTTTTGTTAAATGAAGAGCCGTTTACCAAACCCACGTCTTTCCTTGTACTTTGTTAACGCTACAATATAGTTATATACTAGATCTGTGGAATAACAACGAGGCTGACGTCAGGGCGCACGCGTGGCGTTGTTGACTCTCTCCCCGTTGTTTTACTTGTGTGTTAATCGTGTTCTGTGTCTCGTCACCGTGGGATAGGGGGAACGGTATTTCGGTTTCTTTGTGTGTCTTAGCATGAAGGAATTGACAATAAAGCTGACTCTGACTCTGAAAGGACGAGGAATTTTATCGATGGATTTAATGATTTGGAGTGACACAGATGGTTTCATAATATTATTGCTTATATAATAGTTATTTGATATATAATTTATATCTCGTTATATGGGCCTGTGGAATATTTTGAAGCGCAAGCACCATCAGCAGTGCGCACCCGGCCGCACCCGCACATTGTTGACATAAAGGACGATCGATGGATTTAATGATTTGGAGTGACACAGACGGTTTGATAATAATATTGCTTATATGATAGTTATTTGATATATAATTTATATATCGTTATCTGGGCCTGTGGAATATTTTGAAGTGCAACTGCCGTCAGCAGCGTGCACCCGGCATAAAGGACGATTGATGGATTTAATGAATTGGAGTGACACAGATGGTTTTATAAACGTGTTATTTATGTAATAGTTATTTGAATAACTCTGAATGTTACGTCAGACCCGTTCTCAGCTCTTCGTTTGTGTTTATGTCACGTTAGCATACCTATCGTTTAGCCTGTTGTTGCTCGTTCATGTCTGTTCTTGGTGTTGGATTGTGTCGAATAATTTACTTATAACAATAATAGCATGTTGAGAATCATGATGACCACGAAGCTGATGAGTTACTTATACGACTTATACTCCGGAGCGACTTATATATGGTTTTTTTTCACGTTATTGTGCATTTTATGGCTAATGCGACCTATATTCTGAAGCGACTTTTAGTCCGAAAAATACAGTATACAATAATAATATAAAAATACAGGGGCATACAGATAACGGAAGCAAAAATACACTTACCATTCAGTGTTTTTGCTTCATGACAAACAGTTACTGAAACTGCTGGGAGAGCTAAGATAGAAAGAGGAGAGTAAACAAATTATCACAATAAAGTGATGACTCCCTGAAAAATGAAATAAAATAAAATCGTGAAAACACTGAATAAAAGTAACATCCATCCGTCCAGATTCCCTTAAAATTGTTTAGGCTACAAAGATACGATGATTTCATTACCAATTAACCATCTTTATACAGTATCGGTGTCATCATATCACAACACACAATGCCGCCCGCCCACCCGCTGGCGCGCAAACACACGCACGCACGCACGCACACGCGCGTGCACACACACACACACGCGCACACACACACACACACACACACACACACACACACACACACACACACACACACACACACACACACACACACACACAATCAATTAAAATGCTGGAGCGCTTTAACTGGGGCTACACAGATTTCTGACGGGACTATAGCCTCCCTTAGCCCCGGTGTAGTGCCATCCCTGGAGGTCATCCTTTCACCCATTCCAAAGAACGAAATTATTTTGCCTTAAAAAAAAAAAAAAAACTCTCTTTTGCCTATTTGACTCAGCTCCAATACATTTTCACAGCTAAATGTAATATTAATGAGAGTGTTTCTCCCCCAATGGCTCTTGTAAATGGACAGAGGTCTCTGTTAAGCATCTAAATGACTGTCGTTTTTGCACTCGAAAAGAATTATATCATTTTTGGTTGCGGGGCATGCACTTCGAACTGAAATAGTTGAGTCTTTCCTGTACTAACTCAGGACAGGATAGTACAGTCCTAACTAAACCTTGTTGCATGAAGTCATTAGGCCTGCTAGAGTGAGAGGCAAAACGTTTTCTATAACCACAAAAGTCCAATTGCTGCAGATGCCCTATGAACAAAGTGAACTGGATTAATGTGCAAATACACATTTATTACTTACTATTATTATACACCGTTATTATTATTATTGTTTGCATTGTTCAAAACAATGTGGTGATCCCTCGCTGTGAATTGTGGGGCGGTGTTTTAGCGCACTCTATTGATTAGGTATCACTGCTTTCTAGATTAAGTATATTGAATAGTGTTATGGATTGACCCGGGCACAATTGGTAATTTGTAACACACTACTGTATTTTGAACCTTCAGTCCACCAACTGCAATAATAATGTAATCCATCTTCCTTCACAGGAAACGCAAACAAAAATATTTTGGCGTGATGGAACATGCATCTTGACTGTCCTCTCATGGATAAAAGTGGCTATTGCCACTAAGACAAATCTGAGTTGGCCTTTCGTAAATTAATGTGGAAGAATGTAATCGAACAAATAAACTGTATAATTAATGTGATATTGACTTTTTATTTATTTATTTATGATTTGTTTTATATACTGCAATTATGTTACAAGTTTGTATCAGTAATTTGTCAAATGACCCAATGCATGGCATTGGAGACTAAAAATGTTTTTATGAACATTTACAAAATACTCCGAGCTGACGTTTGTATGCCAAACTCAGTTCAAGGTTGTGAACTTTACTTTGCTCTTCAAAAAAGTACGATGACGTACTTAGATGATGATCATTTGTGTACCGTGTAATCGAAAGGTAAACAGCTGTCCAAATAACACATGAACAAAATCTTATGATACAACTTATGGAAAGAGTCTTAAATAGTAAGCTACAAGAAAGTGACAAATGCATTAAATCCTATTTTTGTGTAAAACTGGGACTTTGGCACAGTAGGCCTACTAAAGTATTTTTTTTATGTGCTCACCATCATAAAATCATTATATAATTCAGTCGCCCAAAAAAATTCAGCACATTTACTCATCACTCATCTTCATTTATAATAGCATTCAGAAAATAAGGCTGCACCGACCCTTGGGTTTGCAAACATTTGCCAACTTACGCTCTGTGAGTGTGACGGTGGTGGAGTTTGCCGTGACAGGCAAAGTGATCTCAGCATCCGAGTCTCCTGCAGGTAAACTGATGATGGTGGCTTCTCCAAGGAGGTTACAGATCCTCTGCTGCATGGCAGTGAGAAGGACGGGAACGGGAGTGCAGTCGGTGGACGTGCCTTCTATCGCAGCCCGCGCCTGCGCCACTTTTCTTCGAACCTCCGTCTTCATATCGGACCACTTTTTCTTGACCTCAGGCAACTCTCTCGGACATGTTGTGACAGCGTTCACCTTTCTGAGGATCTCCAACCATGCGTTGTTCTTTGCCATGTGGGAGACTCCAGCATTGAAGTGGTTAACCAATGTGTGCTTTTGTTTCTCTATTTCTTCCACAATAATTTCAACCTCTCTCTCCGAGAAATTCATTTTTCTCTTTTTTGCGACCGAGACCATAATTGCATAAAGTCAGAGTTTGGAGTAGTTTGCGTACTATACGCAAAAATAGTACTCAATTGATATGCGCAACGTAATGGCTTCCAGAATCGGCTTCTTCTTCCTACTAACGAGCGTACGTTAGCTAGCCCATGAATCCCGCCCCCTCACGATTCCATTGGTTGGATGTGTTGTAGTCGTTCAATATGGCCCATTATTATTGGCTGCGTAAAATGCCAGTTATTTAACAAGCCAAACAAACTATGTAATTCAAACCCAAAAGAAAAAAGCACCAACCTTAGCTGGTTTATATCCTCGTTCTTGTTTGGGTTTTTACGAAATATGACAACAAAACAGTAATTGCATACCAAGGATTTGGATTAGACAGACTGCATGCATAGAACTAAATCAGTAGCCCACTGTAAATGCCATCATGAATCAATCACCAATGTGCAATTGCACATTTGTTAAAATAAAAGTAAATAATCTTTTTATGGGATACCACTAAATAAGGTAGAACATACACAGCTAAGAAACAGTTTTTTCTGTCAATATCTAATGCACATACTACATTTCACAAACATCCCATACCACACCACCAAGGAAATGGGACGCAGCTTTCTCACAATTAGACATGTAGGCAAACTGTTGTACTTAAAGGTAGACTTTGCAATGATTGAAGAAAAAAAAAACACATTTTTGTCATGCAGTACACAGTATGTTAAACGTCAGTAGAATACTATATTATACTGTACAGATGATTTTTTTGGGGGGGGGGCTTGGGGGGACATGGAGGTCTGGCAAAGTAGACCTTGAAAGCTTGTTGGTCATTTATTTGACTCCAGTTAACAAAGAAAGTTAAAAAGAAGGAATTTTAAAGCTCTCGACTTCATGTGATATAAAGGTGGTATTTAAGGCGCAGGCAGTTGCTACAACCACCAGTGCAGATGTGACCGTTCCCATCGATCGCCTCTCTTGCTTTACTTGATTGTATGCTATTACCAGAGATGAGGACTCGAGTCGACTCGAGTCGCTGTTTTGATGACTTGTGACTTGACTTGACAAACATAAAAAAACTTGAGACTCGACTTGGACTTGGAAGTTAAAGACTCGGGACTTGACTTGACTTGAGACACGATGACTTGAATGACTTCAGTGTTATTTAGTTTATGTTTTCAGTTTGAATATAAAATTAATAATACTAATTTAAAAAAGTAATGTCGATAACACGGTAGGAGCGCAGGCTGAGAATGGCGTTGTCATGATTGGATCGCTACCCTGTCAATCAATCAGTCGTGCCCTCTCTACCTACCTAACATGTTTATTGGAGAATCACGCCCCTTTATATCATCCATCCATTTTATGTACCGCTGTATCCCCACGGGGGTCGCGGGCTTGCTGGAGCCTATCCCAGCTGTCATCGGGCAGTAGGCGGGGGACACCCTGAACCGGTTGCCAGCCAATCGCAGGGCACACAGAGACGAACAACCATCCGCACACGCACTCACACTCAGGGTCAATTTGGAGCGCTCAATCGGCCTACCAAGCATGTTTTTGGGGATGTGGGAGGAAACCAGAGTGCCCGGAGAAAATCCACGCGGACACGGGGAGAACATGCAAACTCCACACAGGGAGGGCCGGAGGTGGAATCGAACCCGCACCCTCCTTACTGTGAGGCGGACGTGCTAGCCAGTGCACCACCGAGCCGCCTCCCTTTATATCAGACATGCACAAACATGTCAGCGGAAGCGGTACCGCGAGTCATCACCTTCGGCTATCGTAATTACCTTTATGACGGCAAAAGACGGACAGCACAGTGCAAGATATGCAACAGAAACATTTCAGACAGCCAGACGACAACTTCAAACTTTGTCCGTTTGAAGTTTATAGAGCTCTGGTGTCTCCAGATGTTAAAGATGAAACATAAAATGTTTCTAATGCTCTTTAATGTGTTTCTTCTTTCAGATTTTTTTCAGATTATTTTTTCATATTTGCAACTCAAATGTGTCAGACACTGTCGGCAGACGTTCATTTGTTTAGATTGAGCTGTCAATCATTGTATGAGGTAATTTCTTTTTTGTTTGATTCCATGGTGTATTTTACTGAATATCAGTAATTACAGTGCAAATCCAAATTATTGTCATATTTTTTAAACAGGTTCGACACATTGGACAATGATGGTTACTTAAAGTTACTTATATCTTGTCTTTTCACGTTACTAAGATCAGATTCTGCGGGTAAAATTGCAATAATAAGGTGACTTGACTTGGACTTGACCTATTTAAGGACTTGACTTGGACTTGACCGATTTAAGGACTTGACTAGACTTGCCCAAGAAAAAAATGACTTGGGACTTACTTGAGACTTGAAGGTTAAGACTTGAGACTCACTTGAGACTTGCACATGTGTGACTTGGTCCCATCTCTGACTATTACCCCCCCCACAAAAAAACAACATCAAACCATGAGCATGTCATGCAAGTAATGTAATGTAGCTGCTTTTTGCGTGCCTCCGAGCACGAGTGTTAGTGAGTTGGGAGCATTTCTTTGGTTTTTAAATGTTGTCATTGTACATTTTTTAGTAATATTGGTAAACAACTTTTACTTTGTCTCCTTTGTTTCTGAATATTATTGTTCTGTTGGTGAATGCTTTTAGATGTTGTCTTTTCTTGTGTAACCTTGTGGCTTGTGTATTAAATGTGCTACAGTATATACTAAATAAAGCTACTTTGCCTTACATACTCCATCTTAAATGTTACATTTGGTTTTTTTAAATTAACAGATAGGCCACGGTATTCTTAGATGAGGTAAAAAAAAAATGTCATGTGGATGTAAAAATAGTTTATTCTAGGATACCCACTTTCCTCCCACATTCCAAAAACATGAATGGTGGGCCGATTGACCGCTCCAAATTGTCTATGTGTGAGCACAAATAGTTGTTTGTCTACTAAACCTTACCCAAAACTCCCGTAGAAAACCCACGCAGGCACAGGGAGAACATGCAAACTCCACACAGGGAGGCGGAGGTGGAATCGAACCCGCACCCTCCAAACTGTGAGGCGGACATGCTAACCACTGCGCTAGCGAGGCACCACGCAAGATGATAAATTTTCAAAAAAGGACAGATCCAGGGATGAGAAAGGCAAATGTGAAAAAGCACGGAAAAGTAGCGGGGGGGATATACGCTGTCGCGGCGGGCGGGGGAATGCCCGCGAGAGTCACCGAGGCTAACGTTGCCCGCTCCCCCCCATATATATAAAAAAAATAATTTTCTCAACGGATTCACACGATTTACGCAAATACTTTAGACGGAAAAAAACACGTAAATCCGCGGAAAATTCTCATCCCTGCAGATCGAAGCGAAGTCAGTCAAAAGCCAAAGAACGATCATAGTGGAGATCGAAAACTGGCAGAAAAGCACACCTTAGGAGCGACGAGCGAAACCCGTTTATTTCCGTGCTGAGTCACAAGTAAAAAGCGGAAATGACGTCTATTTACACTGTGACATCGATGTGGGTCGCAGGTTCAATGAGAATATTTAAACGTGAGTAACTCTGTCTGTTGAGACATGTAAACAGGTTATTTCAATAGTTCCAGACACCCAGATTCTGATTTTAACCCAAATATTGACTACATGTAAATATAGTCTATGACAATCAATGTTAAAGAAAAAGATACGTCAAGAGTCCCTGCAACTCAAATCAGGAGATTCACGTGCGCTGCAGTGTTTAACCTGATGATGGCGCCACACAGACAGCTTTTTCTTCAAACTTCAAGCTTTCCATAAACGTACCTTTTCCGAAATAACGATGAAGACATGTAGAGTTTTAGTAAACACCCATTTATACGGTTTATCCGCAAGAAAAAAAGTGTTTTGGTGGGTGAGTACTTATTTTTAATAGTGTAACTGTTTAGTCTCTGGCATGATAGCGTGTTAATACGTGTCGGCCTGCATTAATTTTAGAATGAGATGTTAAAGCATTTCTCTGAGCCCAGCGCTATCTTTGGCCATGTTGCTGTAAACTGCCTTATAAACCATCACCACGTCTAGGGCTGATGGTCGAAGTTTAGGGTCTTCTGCCTTACATGCCTTATGAATTTGAAAAAGATGGAAGTGGATCAAATCCGCTCCAGCCACTCTTCCTATCAGGAATTGTACCACATCTGGGATCTTCCAGATATCTGTCTTTTCATCATACTCATGCATGAGATCATCTGAAAAAGGCTTCCCTATATTATTGAAAGGCCATAGCTGCTCAGGAGCCACAAAAATACCACTAAGCTCCCTGTGGCCACATTTGACCCGCAAACCCCTGGATACGTCCACTTCAGGTAGTGCATCCAGGTCATTCACCACCAGGCGAAAGTCATTTGTGAGCAGAAACTGGGAGAGAGTTTTCTCCAGGGTGTTGGAATCACACATTACCCTCAGACCAGCTGGACTGTTGTGGAGGTAATGGAGGATGGAGACGTAGTCTATCGCCAACAACAGCCGCGTCTGCCAAATATTGCGATGTTTTTGCTGCTCCTGGGCCAGAACTGCGTTCAAATTTAGAAGTGAGCCCAGTGGATGGTACTCTGTGACAAAGGTATGGTCTTCAAGGCAAAAGCCTACCAACTGTACCACCAGGGGACCCTGCAATGCCTTTAACATCAAGAATCCGTGGAGAAAATCCTGAGAGTAATTCAGAGACGACAGTTTGGACACAGCAACCTTTTGTCCCTTCCATTCTGCCAAGTAGACCTAAGGGGGAGAAAAAAACCCCCCACATGTAAGAGTTTGGGACTACCATGTATGTTATATAACAGAACTTGCGTTTGTTTGATTACTGATCAACATCAACGTTTAGTCTAGAATTATCTGCAGTTCCCCAACATATGAATATTTGTCTGTCTGTCTGATATGAGATACTGGAAGAAGTATGGGACCTAGGATTTTAATGTACCGTATTTTCCGCACCATAAGGTGCACTTAAAAGCCTTTAATTTCCTCAAATCACGAAGGTGCGCCTTTTAATAAGGTGCACCTTTTGTGTGGACAAAATTCCAAAATCTGTAAAGTTGTTTTGTGTGGATTCCGTAATATACAGGCGTAATATGTAGACCCGATGAACCAATCAGAGGACATTCAATTTTACGTACATCAGGGCAAAAAAAACTGAGGATTGTACGCAACACGTAGAGCGTACCTCCGCCGCCGTTGATAAATAAATATTATCGTTTGTGCAAATCTGTAAAGTTGTCTGTGTGGCTTCCGCCACACAGAGACGTAATACACTGGCGTAATGTGTAGACCTGATGTAGATCGGGGCGTTAAACCAATCAGAGGACTATACATTACACGTAGAGTACGTACCTCGGCCGCCATTGATAAATAAATACTATTTAAGCAAACAGCATTATCACCCTCTAAAATGGCATAGACAAAGAGACATGCTTACGAGGCACAATTAGAGCTTTCTGGAAAGCCAGGATCATTGCAAAAGAGCAACTTTACAATGATGAGAGGGGACGTAGCATGTTTAATGGCGGACTTGCCCAATTGTTTAATTTGGATACAGAAGTTGAGGATTTTGATGGTATTAATATCAATTAACAATGCGAGTACAATACAGTACATGATTAAGTAGTAGAATTAAGTACAACAGAACTGACTGCATTGCTCCTGTGATTTTTTTTTTCCCCCCCCCGTAATTCATGGCATGCACTAAATACCGAAAAGCCCCCGGAATTGAGTCTGCGCCTTTTAACCCGAAGCGCCTCATAGTGCGGAAAATATGGTACACAAAATTGCGCAAGTATTCACTCACCTATTTTTGTTAATCTAAATTACATCCCATTCTTAAGCCATAGGGTTTATCGTGCCTTCGCAAATATAATAGCGTCAATACTATGGGAAGACTTTCTTTCTTAGGAATGTGGTTAGAGGAATTTTTAGGAAGCACTGTATATTACAGGGCAGCACAGTGGCACACTAGTTTGGTCATTGTAAAAACAGATGTTTTCAAGTGTCTTATTTTGTATTGTATTATTTTACATCATAAGTCTGCTCTCATAAAGGACTACAGAAATCATAATGTTTATGATTATGATGAGAGGCTGAACTAAAAGGATTTGGACAATTTCAGGGTTATACAATGGTCATAAACCAGGGGCAGGAAACCCTGGCCCCACAAGAGCCGTATCCTGTTTTCCAAGATGCCTCGCTGCAACACACCTAATTCAAAATAGTATCAGGATCATTTCAGGTTCCTAACATGGGTAGGTAACTCCGGTCCTCGAGGGCCGGTGTCCTGGATGTTTTCTTTGTCACACTTAAGAAAGAGGTTTAAGAAAGGTTGGTGACCCCTGCTCTATACTGAAATAGTTGCCAATTAATTTTGGAAGAGAGTGTTGAATGAAATGAATTAAGATTATTGGTTAAATGGCAAGTGAGTTGACACAATAAAAGAGACAAAATGTTTCAACTACTACTGTACCTTCTTCACTGCTCCCTGACCGATGAGTTTTAGTTTGCGAACCTCCGCCTCTATGAGGGGACAGTGCAGCCAAGGGGTGCAGTTCTTCATCGTTGGCATTTTAAAGTGTTGAGCAACACAACCCGTATGGGCAGTGACTGGGTGTCCACCTGACTGATACACAGAATCCAAATACAGATAGATCAAGACGTTGCTGAGGAGTAAAGCTGCAAGACAGATCACCACCACAGGAGTACTCTGGTACAATGAAGTGTTGCATCGACGCCCCATGTTGCACTGCAATCAAACAAGGAAACAAAGAAATAAATAACAAGATGGAGCAAATTCAAACTTCCAATAAGCTGCAGCATCATAAAGAGCAAGTGTAGATGTGCCAAACAAACCTTTATAAAATGTTGGGATTTAATTTGTTGTGAAGGTATTCTTTAAGAACAGTGGTTTTGAAAAACTCTACAACACCAGACAAATTGTGTAATGCTAACAGTTACAATTGCTAGCCAAAACAAACGGAACTATATGGCTCGTGGTTAGCTTTTGCAATATATCAATTTATATTAACGTTTAACGTTTGAATTTTTATTATAATTTGTTAGTTTATGTTTAAAGGATAAATCAAGCTTCCAGTTTCAGAGCCTAACTTATAATAAGATAACAAAACGCAGGGGGGAAACGGGAGAACGGAGTAACTCATGCAGTCATTGAAAAATATGGAGCAGATCTATCTGCGATGCGCTATCAGCAATAGAACCAAAATAAGTGTGCTGAAACTTGTAAACCCAATCAGATAGAGCAGATCTATCTGCGATGTGCTATGAGCAATATAACCAAAATACGTGTGCTGAAACTAGTAAACCCAATCATCTGCCCAATGATCTGACTTTAGACTGCCTTCTTGAATTAGCACAGTTTCAGAACGGTAACCGACGTAACTCCACACAAATGTTAACTTACCTAGAATCCCGTTGTGTTACATAGTACTCACAACACAGGAAAAACATCTACGTACGACCCACTTGGTAACTATTGACACTGAAGCGTTTATGAAAAGTTGCGTTCCACTGACAGGAAACCGGAAATAAAGCACAATTTCCCGTAAAACCTTCACAAGAAAACCAAAAGCTATGTATGGCTTCGCCTTTGGTGGGGGATTTCTTTGTTAGAATAGGCCTCTTTGGCACTTGTGATTCGCTAAGTAGCTTGAACTATGCCTTTATGGCGCTGTAACATTTCTCTTGCTTTTACTGGACTTCCCTTCTCTATGACACTCTTTGCACACATGTAGAACTTGATTTCAGTTCAGACTACAAGGTCACACATGATCACACAGGCTTGGCAGTCACTCCCTTGCAGGAGGGTGGCCAAGAGTAGTAAACAATAGAAACCTTGGAAGTGGGAGTTAGACCTTCTTCTGCAATCTCGCTCCAAAAAGCTGTGTATCGATCTTTCTGGCATACATTGAATAGTTAAACTGAGAAGGCAGCCTTCTGGTCATAGCTATTTGTATAGCGAGCATAACTGGGCCAAGAGCTAACATTTAAGGATTATTATTTGATTTTTTGGGACAGGCGTGTTAGGGCCAAAAATATATGTACAAATAACATATGTACATCTTCTTTCGGCTGCTCCCGTGAGGAGTCGCCACAGCAGATCCCGATGACTTCAAATGGGTGTTTGCGTTTTACATTGCTTTTATTTTGAAATTGTAGGAACCCGGGCAGATTTGTGTATGTTTACTTACTGTCAAGTTAAATCTGATGGGCATGACCTAAGTTGCCGATTTACCGTCATAATATACAGTCGATTGGAGGATATCGGCGTGTAGGTAAGCTACCATTCGTATTTTCAAAACCTTAGTAAAACTGTCTGACCTAGCACAGAAGGATTCTTATGTGGCCAACGATGGATTACATGTTAATAATAGGCTGTTATGGCATTTTAACCTGTCTAATGCTATTTTGTCTACCATCATAAGAAGTTACATCGACTTGGTTTATTAATCGCATTTCAAATGGCATTGCTTCTATCAGGTTACACGCCCATGCGATGGGTTTGGATGGGTTTATTAGCGGGTATGTTGCAAGAATTAAAGATGGCTATTTTGTAGCATTAAGTACCGTCCTGTTTATTTGAGGTGTGACATCATGTCAGAAATAGCATTTGCAATTGATACATCATCACTGGTTAACAAATTCAATTTAAACCAAACAAAGCGTTTAATATTGAAAGTATGACTAGCTCAGCCAATATAATTTGTTGTTTATTTTGTAACCGGTTGCATTTTCAGGTTAGCTACATGTTTGCTCGGCTATGTACTATTTTAGCACGAAATTGAACCACAGTCCTTCTCCATCGAGATGCAGGCGTGATAATTTGCTTGTAGAGTGTGTAATCGGTAGGTTTGTGATTGTGTTTACTCGTGGACTACGTGCTGTGTTCCATGATCGGACTCAGCTCTGTTTCCATAGTTTCCTCCCGTCATCTCCCATTTGAATGTGATGTCAGAACATACTGTGCGGTTCAGTCTCCTCCTACCCTTCATTTCCACTTCACTGTTAGGGATGAGTCACACAGTGAGTCACGCTGATCTGTGCTTCGTCGATTATTGCTATTATCAGTGGGTTTGGTCGAAAATGTCGCATTCATTTGTACGTCCATTGATCACTTTTGTTACAATTGCTGGAATTACCAATTACCACAACCACTTGTACTGAGCTATAGCGTACAAATAAAACACACATTTTTCCCCCCACCAGCTCTACATACGCAGTAAATACAGATCCACTCACATTAAGTACAACGTTGTGCTCTAATTGCGCTGCAAAAAAAAAAACACCTGCCTTTAATCTAAAGGTGTATTTTTTGGTACCGTGGCATTTATAAAACACTGCCAAATAAAACGAGGATAATAATCATGTTACATAAATACCCATCTGTCACTCCAAACTGAGCATCATTGTCTTTGTAAAGATATATTTTCTTAAAGTTATCTTTACAAAGATTCAGCAATTAATACACTTATACTGTAAATTCTATACAGGAGGGAGGGATGAATGGATAATAGATGGATAGATAATCCAATGAGTTAAACATTTTACTGTATCTCTGTAGATTGAGCTGTTATAATGAATTGAGAAACCAGGAAGTAAAATGTTTTACCTGGTTAAAATTAAGGAGGATACCACATTTTTGTCAAACTGATACAAGTATGTTTCATCAATTCATGAGAACTCACTAACACCATTACCAAGTAACCCATACCTTTTGCGCTTTTGATACGTAAAATATGTATTAAACCAATGACGGAAAAATTTTAAGAAATACTTGCGTTTATTTCTGTTAAAAGGCAGGACTGTCCCTCTGTAAAACAGAAATTAAGCTAAAAATAAAATACAAACAACTCACTCTGATTTTGAAGTCATTTGTAATAAATTAACAATTCTTGAATCTTGAAACAAAAGTGCAAAATGAAAAAATTACAAGTTCATGAATTTTAGTCTTTGCTCAAACAAACTTAAGTATAAAATAACACAGGTTCACCTGTAAAGCATATCATGATGAAATCTAAAAACAGGGCTACTGCTGAAAACTTTATCAAAGGTATTTACCGTAATTTTCGGACTAAAAGTCGCTCCGGAATATTAAAGATTAAGATTAAAAGATTAAAGTCCCAATGATTGTCACACACACATCTGGGTGTGGTGAAATTTGTCTTCTGCATTTAACCCATCCCCATGTGATTTTAATCCATCCCCTGGGGGAGAGGGGAGCAGTGAGCAGCAGCGGTGCCGCGCTCGGGAATCATTTGGTGATCTAACCCCCCAATTCCAACCCTTAATGCTGAGTGCCAAGCAGGGAGGCAATGGGTCCCATTTTTATAGTCTTTGGTATGACCCGGCCGGGGTTTGAACCCACAACCTTCCAGTCTCAGGGCGGACACTCTACCACTAGGTCACTGAGCTGGTATGCTAGCGTGACATAAACACAAACGAAGAGCTGAGAACGGGCCTGACGTAACATTCAGAGTTATTCAAAAAAACTATTACATAAATAACACGTTTATAAAGCCATCTGTGTCACTCCAATTCATTAAATCCATCGATCGTCCTTTGTCAACAATGGGTGCGCGCCGCTGACGGCGCTTGCACTTCAAAATATTCCACAGGCCCATATAACGATATATAAATTAGATATCAAATAACTATTATATAAGCAATAATATTATCAAACCATCTGTCCATCGATCAAATTCCTCATCCTTTGTCAACAACGCCGCGCGTGCGCCCTGACGTCAGCCTCGTCGTTATTCCACAGATCTAATATATAACTATATTGTAGCGTTAACAAAGTACAAGGAAAGACGTGGGTTTGGTAAACGGCTCTTTATTTAACTAAACAAACTTCCAGGCGTGTGGCGGCGTGGACTTCCAGCCACGGAGGTGGAAGAGAGCGCCATAGAATAGGACCGGGCGTGCGTAAAAGCCATGACCGAGCTCGCCCCATCCACCGTCCCCGGACAGCCACCCGGCCGAGCGCCGGCCCCCGACTTCTGTCCACGGAGGTGAAAGAGAGCTCCGTAGAGTAGGACCGGGCGTGCGTAAAAGCAATAATAGTTTTTCAAACCTTCTGTGTCAGTCCAAATCCTTAAATCCTTCAAACTCTTCGTCCTCCGTGTCACTTAGAAACAAAGCCGCTCATGATGCCGGTAGTACGTGGGGCCCTTCGTCATCTTCGTCATCCCGTGATCAATCTTTGTCCTTTTTGTAAACAACCACCGCGCCGCGCTGCTGACGTCACTTGAAATTCAAATTACAGTAAACCCTTGCTACATCGCGGTTCGTTTATCGCGGTTTCACTTTTTTTTTTTTTTGAAGATTTTTGAAAAAAACCCCACATATAAGTCGCTCCTTATTATAAGTCGCCCCCCCACCCAAACTATGAAAAAACCGCCTTATAGTCCGAAAATTATGGTACTGTATTTCAAATCAGGTGATCAATATTATGCATATTGCCTAATATGGTTGTATTATTGTATATAGTGAAATGTGCGACAATTAACAAGCTTTGTAATTCCAATGTAAAGTGTTTAGTTTTTGTTCTCCAAATTAGTTTGAAAGTTATACCATCATTAATTTTCTCAGTTTGTTTTCTTCTCAGCAAGCAAACTGGTTTCATTTAGTGCTGTGATACCTCAAAAAAGCAAACATTATAATGAGTTCATGACATTTTAATTCAAATATAAATGTATTTGAGGAACCCGCATAGTGCTGGGAAAAGCATAGGTGTATCTAGCTGCACTTATGTAGGGAGAAAATATTTACTTGAAAAAATAATTTCACCATCATTCAAGCATACATAAGCGCACAACCAGTGTTCCATCTCTGGAGAATATTCAAACCGTTTTAAAACAAACAACGGATGTCCTTCAAGGTTCAAAATTTTTTATTGGCCATGTTTGAGAATGCCGAACAAGGAATTTGACTTCGGTATATCTCAGCCTCTGTTCAACATTTAGGTGACTAACAACACTCAGGACATGTGCGAAAATTGACAATATTCTCAAACATCGCCTGATCTCCCAGGAGGGCAAGGAAAAACTCAAAACTCCTACTTGGGGAAATGAGAAACCTTGAGAAGAGACCACAGATGGGAGGATCCCTCTTCCAGGATGACCAAGCTACAATGGATGCAGAGTGGACACATAGTACACATAATATAGACAATTCAAAGATAAAGCATCGAGAGCAGGATGTTATTGCACAGCAATGTCTGCTGGAAATGTTTCATAATCATCCAACTATCCGTCCAATCTTTGAAGTACAACACATTTATGCGATTGACATTGCCTCGACTGTGTGATGTGGAGTAATGGCTATTACTAAGTGCATCTTCTTGCCTAGTTGGTGGAGCCTCAACCAACAAACAGCTCAACATGCCAATGGAGTAATAGAGTGAGTGCCTCCACCTTTGGATGCGCTTCCCTCGTCTCCTGACTTTTCAAGCAAAGTCAACTAGGTAAATACCGTAATTTACGGACTATAAGCCACACCGGACCATAAACCGCACCAGCTAAAATCCGGAAATATTTTAGTTTATTTCTTATACAAGCCGCACCGGACAATAAGCCGCACGTGCGCACGAGTTATTTACAAAGAAAGATAGTACACAGAAAGCCTTTTTAACGTTTTAATAACATACTTTAACATCTCTTTCTAAACGCTGCCTGTGACGCAGCTGTAGTACCGCAGCAACACGGAAGTGTGCACGCGAGTTCTTTACAAAGAAAGACGGTACACAGAAAGCCTTTTTAAAGTTTTGATAACATACCATAACATTTCTTTCGAAACACTGCCTGTGACGCGACAGTAATACCGCAGCAAGACGGAAGTAACACAGCACTAATAGGGCTGGATTAAAAAAAAAAAAACATACCGGTAAAAGTCACTGTGACGCGGCGATAACACAGCAGCAACACGGTAGCACAGCACTAACAGGGCTGGTTAAAAAACATCCTCTTGTGCACTGAAACCATCGAAGTCTTCCTCCTCAGTGTCCGATTGGAATAGCGTCAGATATCCTTTGCCACACACTTGGTCAGTCTCTCCTTCATCGTCGCTTTTATCCATTTCTTTTAGCATTTTCCATGATGAGGGTCTGTTCATGCTAATTTTATTCATGCACGAAGCGCTAAGTTACATTAAACTAGTGTGCGACACGTATAGCTCCAGAGTAGACGTGACCGGGAAATAAAGAAAAGGGTGACGCAACACCAATGTCATCAACATCGACTGCCTTTAACTTAAAAGCGGCATCATATGCAATTCTTTTGTCGCCCATAATGACGGTTTGTGTATAAAAGCTTCCTTTCTTCAGTAATGTCCATCTTGATCTCATTCTGTCTATTCTTTGTGTGAATTAGACGGCACTATTTACCTGGTGGACATGCGATCAACACACCACTCTTCTCCCCATTGACCGTGTCACATACAGTGCCTTGCGAAAGTATTCGGCCCCCTTGAACCTTTCAACATTTCGCCACATTTCAGGCTTCAAACATAAAGATATAAAATTTAAATTTTTTGTCAAGAATCAACAAGTGGGACACAATCGTGAAGTGGAACGAAATTTATTGGATAATTTAAACTTTTTTAACAAATAAAAAACTGAAAAGTGGGGCGTGCAATAAAAAAGTTTAAATTATCCAATAAATTTCGTTCCACTTCACGATTGTGTCCCACTTGTTGTTGATTCTTGACAAAAAATTTAAATTTTATATCTTTATGTTTGAAGCCTGAAATGTGGCGAAATGTTGAAAAGTTCAAGGGGGCCGAATACTTTCGCAAGGCACTGTATGTATCCCTCCGCCTCGCAAAGCGGTTGCCTCGCAAAGCGGTTGCCTCGCAAAGCGGTTGCCGCACAACAGCGGTCCACAGCGTTTTTACGAGTGTAGAAAAGTGATCAACTCCTCACAAAAATCATGAAAAAATCCATAGATAAGCCACACCGGACTACAAGCCGCAGGGTTCAAAACTTGAGCAAAAAGTAGCGGCTAATAGTCCGAAATTTACGGTACTGTCATTGTGACAGAATCTCTCTTTGTTTTTCAGTTTCACCCTTTCCAAAGTTCATGGCTGACAGCTGTTGTTCCATTCTTACAGGCATTAGGACCACAAACCATGATGGGCTACCCTAGTTTATGTGTGATACTGCTCGCATTCATTTGGAACATTTATGGCCAGGAAGCATTAAATCCACTTAATAGGTCTAAAAGGTAGGTAAAACCTCTTTTTCTTATTTTACATGTTTGCGAGGATCTATTTCGTAGTACTTGACTGATTTTGTTTCTTAAAGCTTAAAAAAACCATGATAGGTCCATGCCTTTTAAGACTGGCAGCGGACATCGTAGAAGAGCCTCTTACTTTTTCATCTCACAGTAGAAAAGAAATTAAATACCCTCTCTATGGAAATCGTTTTTTGTCAAATTATATTTTGTCAGTGCGTCAAACCGTTTTCAGAAAATAAAATAAAAAAATAGTAATATTACACTTGACTGTCACATTGGACTTTGCTAACTTTAATGTTACAGCAACTACCTGGTTCGTTTAATCAACAAGACCTCCAAATAGCCACCAAAATAACATACAGTATCTCACAAAAGTGAGTACACCCCTCTCATTTCTGCAATGTTTAAATTATATCTTGCCATGGGACAACACTGAAGAAATGACACTTTGAGACAATGTTAAGTAGTCACTGTACAGCTTGGATAGCAAAGTAAATGTATTGTTACTTCAAAGTAACTCAAAATACAACAATGAATGTGTAAAATGCCGGCAACAAAAGTGAGTACACTCCATGGTAAACTCCATGCCTAAAAGTGTTACGGCAGTGCTGGAAAATAATGGTGGCCACACAAAATATTGACATTTGGGTCCAATTTTGACATTTTCAGTTGGGGTGTACTCACTTTTGTTGCCAGCATTTTACACATTCATCATTGTATTTTGAGTTACTTTGAAGTAACAATACATTTACTTTGGTATCCAAGCTCTACAGTGACTACCGTATTTTCCGCCCTAAAAGGCGCACCTAAAAACCTAAAATTTTCTCAAAAGCCGACAGTGCGCCTTATAGGCCAGTGCGCCTTATATATGGATCAATTGATGAATTTGTTGATCCATACTGGTTGTACACAGTGCTCTGCCAAAATGTTTCAGTACGTTTTAGTACGACTAGTAAATTACAAGGTCGCATCGCTTCCCAACATTACGGCAACTGTAGTCAGGGGGCGTCACCGAATAGCTGTTGTACCCGCGAGGCTATTTCATTTAAAAATAGGCTGCTCTGTTAATGTTTCGAGTAAATCTACGGATCGATATGGAAGGGAAACATAGGTAAGTAGTACCAATGCGTTAGATCGAACTTTAGTCAGTTCCGATCATTTTATAGGAGATCGTTTGAGAAACGCGATTGTTTACACTTTGCTGAGGCTCATGGGAGATTGCGAGCTGAGGCTCGTGAGACTTTGCGGATGGCTAATGCTATTGCGATAGCTGCTATACGTACCAGGCTATTTCATGTCAAAATAGGCTGCTCTGTTAATGTTTCGAGTAAATCTACGGATCGATATGGAAGGGAAACATAGGTAAGTAGTACCAATGCGTTAGATCGAACTTTAGTCAGTTCTGATCATTTTATAGGAGATCGTTTGAGAAATGCGATTGTTTACACTTTGCTGAGGCTCATGGGAGATTGCGAGCTGAGGCTCGTGAGACTTTGCGGATGGCTAATGCTATTGCGATAGCTGCTATACGTACCAGGCTATTTCATGTCAAAATAGGCTGCTCTGTTAATGTTTCGAGTAAATCTACGGATCGATATGGAAGGGAAACATAGGTAAGTAGTACCAATGCGTTAGATCGAACTTTAGTCAGTTCCGATCATTTTATAGGAGATCGTTTGAGAAACGCGATTGTTTACACTTTGCTGAGGCTCATGGGAGATTGCGAGCTGAGGCTCGTGAGACTTTGCGGATGGCTAATGCTATTGCGATAGCTGCTATACGTACCAGGCTATTTCATGTCAAAATAGGCTGCTCTGTTAATGTTTCGAGTAAATCTACGGATCGATATGGAAGGGAAACATAGGTAAGTAGTACCAATGCGTTAGATCGAACTTTAGTCAGTTCTGATCATTTTATAGGAGATTGTTTGAGAAACGCGATTGTTTACAGAGGGCTCGTTGGTTATTGGCTAGTGGATGCATACCGCAACCCTAGTCAACCTCAGTTTGATGCAGTATAGCTTCTATTTTATGCGCCTTATAATCCGGTGCGCCTTATATATGGACAAAGTTTTAAAATGGGCCGTTCATTGAAGGTGCGCCTTATAACCCGGTGCGCCTTTTAGGGCGGAAAATACGGTACTTAACATTGTCTCAAAGTGTCATCTCTTCAGTGTTGTCCCATGACAAGATATAATTAAAACATTGCAGAAATGACATGGGTGTACTCACTTTTGTGAGATACTGTATTTCATAAGAAATTAGATCGCCATTTTTCCAAAAGTAATGTATAACCATATACGTACATGACTATAGTTATCTGTGGAATACTTAAAATAGCATGATACAGCTCTTTTAATGTGCAGTGATGCGCGTTATAAGTGTGTGCCCTATGTATGGACATTTCTAAATATAGACCTTTTCATTGCGACTGTGTTTTGTTATCCCGTGCACCTTATGGTCAGAAAAATAAGCTACTTATGCTAAGAAACTAAACTTTTTCTAATTTGATTGTGGATACCTTCAATGAAAACTGAGAGTCTGCGCTTTGTAAATGTCCACTACATAACTGTAATTGGGATATTCTTCATTAAACATGTATAAAATTCAAAATGTGTAGGTGTCCTAATATGTATTAGCCAGATATAAATCCGATACATTTGTATGTCCATAAGGATTCAGGAAAGTGCTGGATCAGATTTCAGTGATTGTTTGCCAAGGGCAAATGGGCCACAGATCTCCTCAGACTCTCCCAACTTCTCTATGGCTCTTCGGATGCCTGGGGTCATCCCAGTTAAGGTAGGCATGCTGAATTGAAAAACCCAACTGTATAAACTTTCACTTTCAATTCTGCATGAACTGTAGAGATTGGTTGATGAACGATTTTGCAGTAAATTGATTAAAGACCCTGTAACATGACAAAAAAAGTATTGTAAATTTGACACACCACAAATAAAAGTTTTATTAATAACCCTGCCAAATTTTAATGAATAAAACCAAAATATAAGGCTCCAAAATCATAAAGAATAGAGCCCGTCTTCGTCTGCAAACCTGCTTAGGTGTGTCCATTTAGGCTCAACTTCAGCTGTCAATCAAGTATGTGCCTGCTGCGGGATAGTACGATTTTACCGTCCTTTGCTTCTGTTCAAATTTATTGGGGCACTAGCAGAATTGTCGCTGACAGTGAACTGTGAGGCAGCCACAGCAGCACAATGCACTGATCTCACTGGCTGATATTTATTTTCCTTCCTCCTTCATGCCTCGCAATGTCGCGGCCAGCCAGCGAGCACTCTGAGACAGTTTACTACTGCTTTTTACATGCACTTAACACACACAAAAACTGTTGCCAAAATGGAATAAAGCTTAGAGAAGCCTCTTTAGCTCCTTCATGCAAGATTTACAATAACTATGTGTGTCTATATGTATATGTACCGTATGTATGATTTTATTTTTATTTTATTTTTGTAGTCCGACACTTACCTTTGCATGTCATTTCCTGTGCCAACTACCGGGAGTCGTGCTGCATATGTCGGTGAGTATCTTTCCTATCAAACATCTACTCAAAAATGTTGTTTTACTGGTTGACTTTAGTTGATCCCTTTTGTAGCCCTTGCTCAGCATTACATTTTTATAAATGCATGCATTACAAATTACACCAATAGTAAATAGGAAATTGAGTTCACTTATATAGCGCTGTATCCAAACCAGTGCAATAAGGTATATAATAATAAGGTGCAATAAGGTATGACATCATGATGTGAAAATAATTATCTAATGTTGTTACAAAGTCATTTTACTGCCAGGCCAAGTTCAGGTTTGTTTCAATAGAGGATTTTCATCATATCACAGCAGGGATTCCAAATTAAAAGTTGCGATTCACACACCCATTTTATTTTAGTGACTGACTGTGAGTAAATTCATTGTCAAATGTGTTTTGGTCTGCTGAAAGCAAGGTTGAACATTTGGGCCATTATCAAAAGCTATGTTTATTACAAACACAAAACTGTTTATTACCAAAAGAAGACCAAACCTACAGCATAGGGATGGTAGCGCCATTCTCAGGGGCTGTTTTTCTTCACCTGTATCTGGGGTCCTTAGTCAAGGGGTAGGGAATTATGATCAGAAAAGAATTCTTGAACTTTATTTGGTGTTAATGAAAGGCACTTTAAATTTTGGCAGGTGTGTGGTGGTAACCTCCATTTAACATGAATTGGAATGTAATTGGTGAATTTCATAGCCTACATTCGTGTGCACCCTTGCGCAACCACATTAAGTTTTTTTTTTAAAATTGCGCCGCCTCATACTGTTTGTATATCAGAATACGTGTTTTATATCCATTATATATATCCACTCTTGATGAGAGTAATTTACCACCACAGCAAATTGTATTTATATTAAAGATTATCTTCCAGAAACACTAAATGAATATGATCATTATATGATCTTTTTTTTTTTAAATTTGCATTCATGTCTTTGAATTTTTATTTTTTTTTTCAACTAGCATCTCTGTTTAACCGTGTTCTTTTTTTCATGCTTTCCCATTTGAAGAGACTGGTGTCTAAATATCAGTCCTCTAATGAATTATGTTCTTTATGAGTGTAGGATCAAGGCGCCATGAAAAACAAATGCGTTTAATGCAAAATCTGGTTAATCAGTATTATTTTAAAATTGTATGCTATGTATACAGTATAAGTACCGTATTTTTTGGACTGAAAGTCGCTCCGGAATATACGTCGCATTAGCCATGAAATGCACAATAAAGTGAAAAAAAACCATATATAAGTCGCTCCGGAGTATAAGTCGCATTTTGGGGGAAATGTATTCGACAAAATCCAACACCAAGAACAGACATGAACGAGCAACAACAGGCTAAACGATAGGCATGCTAACGTGACATAAACACAAACGAAGAGCTGAGAACGGGCCTGACGTAACATTCAGAGTTATTCAAATAACTATTGCATAAATAACATGTTTATAAAACCATGTGTCACTCCAATTCATTAAATCCATCGATCGTCTTTTATGTCAACAATGCCGCGTATGCGCCGCGCCGCTGACGTCTAAATATTCTAAATATTCCACAGACCCATATAACGATATATAAAGTATATATCAAATAACTATCATATAAACAACAATATTATCAAACCTCCATCGTGTCTCTCCAAATCATTAAATCCATCGATCAAATTCCTCGTCCTTTGTCAACAACACCGCGCGTGCGCCGCTGACGTCAGCCTCGTCGTTATTCCACAGATTAGTATATAACTATATTGTAGCGTTAACAAAGTACCAGGGTTTGGTAAACGGCTAAGAGTTCAACGAGCCAACAACTACTGAACTGTAACGATAAAAACATTTACAACTTGCTACACGAAATAAAATATATCAAATAACTATCATATAAACAACAATATCATCAAACCATCTGTGTCACTCCAAATCATTAAATCCATCAATCAAATTCCTTGTCCTTTGTCAACAACGCTGAGCGTGCGCCGCTGACGTCAACCTCGTCGTTATTCCACAGATCTATTATATAACAATATTGTAGCGTTAACAAAGTACCAGGAAAGATGTGGGTTTGGTAAACGGCTCTTTATTTAACAAAACAAGAGTTCAACGAGCCAACAACTACTGAACTGTAACGATAAAAACATATACAAGTTGCTACACGAAATAAAATATATAAAATAACTAAAACAAATAGTTCACCGCCACACGGCCCCAAGCACCGGCGTCGACTTCCAGGCGTGTGGCGGCGTTGACTTCCATCCCCGGAGGTGGCACGTCCAGCCACAGAGGTGGGAGAGAGCTCCATAGAATAGGACCGGGCGAGCGTAAAAGCCATGTCCGAGCCCCATTCACTGTCCCCGGACAGCCACCCGGCCGAGCGCCGGCCCCCGACTTCCATCCACGGAGGTGAAAGAGAGCTCCGTAGAGTAGGTCCGGGCGTGCGTAAAAGCCATAATAGTTTTTCAAACCTTCTGTGTCACTCCAAATCATTAAATCCTTCAAACTCTTCGTCCTCCGTGTCACTTACAAACAAAGCCGCTAATGATGCCTGTAGTACGTGGGGCCCTTCGTCATCTTCGTCATCCCGTGATCGAATCCTTTTGTCCTTTTTGTAAACAACCACCGCGCCGCGCCGCTGACGTCACTTGCAGTTCAAACTACAGTAATTCCTTGCTACATCGCGGTTCATTTATTGCGGTTTCACTTCTTTTTTTTTTTTAATTTTGAAAATTTGTGAAATAAATCGCATATAAGTCGCTCCTCAGTATAAGTCGCCCCCCCACCCAAACTATGAAAACAAAACATGACTTATATTCTGAAAAATACAGTACATATTCCTATTTAATCATTCTAACCAAATGTTTTTCCTTCTCAGTGGACTTCATGCCTCAGGCCAGTATGAACACAGTCCATCACATGCTGCTGTTTGGCTGCAAGACCCCCGTTTCCATCACCAACTACTGGTAATACCTAACATGGTGTTAGTTTTTCACATGTTCATTGTATATTTATTATTATAGCCAGGGGTGAACATAACAATTTGGGTGTGCTTCTCAAAGATGTCATTTTAATATTAATGAACTTTTTTCATTTTTTTCTTGGTCTCTATTTTGTCATTACAACAATAAATACAAGCGTTACACAGTGACAGCTTATTAAAACAATATAATATATTTTATAAAATACATTAAATTCATATTTATTCATATTTTACACTGTTGAGCTCCATGACCCATTGAAAATGTATTTGCCCACAGTGGTCATACTTGCAGTATGGGACCCTGTGCATTTTGTTAAATAACAAAATACATAGTACGGGCAGGTGCTGTCTGATGAGTTGTAGAAATTTGCAATGGTGGCTTGAATAGGTTGTGCACCAATTGAAGGGTGCAATGGTTATTGTCCAGGCCAATTTCATTTCCATTTTTTAAACATTTCATTTGGTCAAACACAACAACATAATGCCTGATTTTCACTCATTTCAAAATAATGTTTTGCTTTTGTTGCTTTCAAGACATTTTAGGCATCACTGTGAATTTTTCTTCAAGGGTACCAACACAGCAGATTTTTGTTGTGTGAGTCTGTTGTCTTTGAATGACTGACTTTGACATTTTCATTCAAGGGACTGTGGCACTACACGGGGTACTTGTGTTGATGAAACATCCATTTTGTATGCATGGGCTCGAAATGCACCACCAACAAATCTACCCAAAGGTACATTTTCCAAGAAATATTGTCATGCAGCATGTATGAATGTACATGAGCCTCACCCTCAGAGTATGTCATGACCTGGCCCAGGATCAATTTAAATGTCACTATAGTAAAGACTTGCTTGAGAATCCTTTTAGTCAAGTCAAAGTCTGCTTTATTATCAATTTCTTCACATGCCAAGACACAAAGAAATCGAAATTACGTTCTCACTATCCCACGGTGACAAGACATAGCACACAATATACATACAAGTAAACAACACAAAAAAAAAATAAAAACAAGGAGGCACAAACATTGAATAAATAAGAGTGATGAATAAATAACAAATAAACAAATAACATAATAAATAAGAGGAGCAAAAATGGAGCAAGTGTGCATACAGCAGACAGTCAGAATATAGCGCAAAAGTACAGGACGCTACGCAGAAGGGGGGAGAGAGTTCAGGATCCTAACAGCCTGGAGTATGAAGCTGTTGGTGAGTCTGGTGGTGCGGGAGCGCAGGCTCCTGTACCTCTTCCCAGAGGGCAGAAGATCAAACAAAGAGTGAGCGGGGTGACTCACATCACTCACAATCGTGGTCGCCTTGCGGGTGAGATGGGAGGTGTAAATGTCCTTCAGGGAGGGGAGTAAAGCACCAATAATCGTACCAGCCGTGTTCACTATGCGCTGCAGGGCCTTCATGTTGTATTCAGTGCAGCTACCACCCCAAACAGCGATACAGCGATTTAGTTTATTGACCACTTGCCTGCTCCACCATTTTACTTAATGTCTTGGGAATAACAGTGAGAGGCATCTGTCTGAATGCTCAGGCCAACTCCCAAACTATTTCAAAATAACTTTCATACAAGACACTTAAATGTACAGCCATTTCCCAGAGAAGCCAAATGCAATCTGTCTTCTCTCTTTTTTCAATGAAACACATTTGATTTTTACTGCTAAAGCAACTATTTCACTGCAAAGTGAGTTGCCGGTCTGAGTCCTGAGATGGCAACACACTGTGTGGTGAGATTACCTTGCACCTTTTAAGCCTGAAGCAATACACCTCAATTTAAAGTCTTTGCAACCTTTGTTTTTGAACAACCGGTTTTTAAGGGGAGTTTAACCACCTAGTAGGGATACACCCAATAATGGCACCCAAAACAGGTACCATTAGGTCTTGGAATTGTTTTGAACATGTAGGCTACTTTAATTCAACATTATTCTACAAAAACACTTGTATAACAAGTTTTAAAGTAAGAACTTGTAATTGCTGACGTTTAACTGCATGATACATTTTACTTGAAAGCAACCTGTAGTACATTTCAGAATTTCAGTTAAAAATATAACTGTCATGACAACCAAAGTGAAACATTAATTTTTTAAAATGTGACTTTATTTTTTCAGCTGATTATGGTTAAATAAATAAATATTTTGTCTATAATTAATTTAATAGCATTATCTTTCATGTACAATTAAGATACCAAAAGACAAATTCAATAATTTTATGTTTTTGTTTTGATAGTGAACTGTATTATAAAATTGTATTCTTGTTTTCCTTCATTTTAATTTGCCCCTGTTCCTTGATAGATGTTGGGTTTGAAGTTGGACGGAATTCAGGAGTGTCTTACTTTGTGCTACAAATCCATTATGGAGATGTCAATGCTTTCCGTGGTAAGTACTCAAATTCTGTTGGCAAAAATTGCTAGATTGCTATGCTACACTTTAATGCAGATGTACATGACTTATTGTCTGACTTCCCCTTCTGTGAAATAGATTATATATCATTCACCAGATCAATTGTTTGGAATTAGTTGATTTGATGATTAGGTGAAAAGTATATCGTGTGTCCATGAGACTAGGTGGCAGAGATGGGACCAAGTCACACATGTGCAAGTCTCAAGTGAGTCTTATGTCTTAACCTTCAAGTCTCAAGTAAGTCCCAAGTCATTCTTTTCTTGGGCAAGTCAAGTCAAGTCAAGTCCTTAAATAGGCCAAGTCAAGTCCAAGTCAAGTCCTTAAATAGGTCGTCAAGTCCAGGTCAAGTCACCTTATTATTGCAATTTTACCCGCAGAATCTGATCTTAGTAACGTGAAAAGACAAGATATAAGTAACTTTAAGTAACCATCATTGTCCAATGTGTCTAACTGGTTAACAAATATGACAATAATTTGGATTTGCACTGTAATTACTGATATTCAGTCAAATACACCATGGAATCAAACAAAAAAGAAATTACCTCATACAATGATTGACAGCTCAATCTAAACAAATGAACGTCTGCCGACAGTGTCTGACACATTTGAGTTGCAAATATGAAAAAATAATCTGAAAAAAATCTGAAAGAAGAAACACATTAAAGAGCATTACAAAAATTTTATGTTGCATCTGTAACATCTGGAGACACCAGAGCTCTATAAACTTCAAACGGACAAAGTCGTCTGGCTGTCTGAAATGTTTCTGTTGCATATCTTGCACTGTGCTGTCCGTCTTTTGCCGTCATAAAGGTAATTACGATAGCCGAAGGTACCGCTCCCGCTGACATCTTTGTGCATGTCTGATATAAAGGGGCGTGATTCTCCAATAAACACGTTAGGTAGGTAGAGAGGGCACGACTGATTGATTGACAGGGTAGCGATCCAATCATGACAACGCCATTCTCAGCCTGCGCTCCTACCGTGTTATCGATATTACTTTTTTAAATGTATTATTAATTTTATATTCAAACTGAAAACATAAACTAAATAACACGGAAGTCATTCAAGTCATCGTGTCTCAAGTCAAGTCAAGTCCCGAGTCTTTAACTTCCAAGTCCAAGTCGAGTCTCAAGTTTTTTTATGTTTGTCAAGTCAAGTCACAAGTCATCAAAACAGCGACTCGAGTCAACTCGAGTCCAAGTCACAGTGACTCGAGTCAACTCAAGTCCAAGTCACAGTGACTCGAGTCCCCATCTCTGCTAGGTGGACAGGTAGTAAGGCCAGACGTTTCGGGGGCAGAGTTTCGATTGCTACGGTATAGATTGGAAGAGAAATGGAGTAGGGGTTATCCATCCATCCAACCATTTTCTGTACCGCTTAGTCCCCATGGGGGTCGCGGGCGTGCTGGAGCCTATCCCAGCCGTCATCGGGCAGTAGGCGGGGGACACCCTGAACCGGTTGCCAGCCAATCGCAGGGCACACAGAGACAAACAACCACACGCACTCGCACACACACCTAGGGACAATTTGGAGCGCTCAATCGGCCTACCAAGCATGTTTTTGGGTTGTGGGAGGAAACCGGAGTGCCCGGAGAAAACCCACGCGGGCCCGGGGAGAACATGCAAACTCCACACAGGGAGGGCCGGAGGTGGAATCGAACCCGCACCCTCCTAACTGTGAGGCGGACGTGCTACCCAGTGCCCCACCGACCCGCCGAGTAGGGGTTATGTTAAAGGAAAATTAATATCCTGAGGGTGAAAGTGTCAGATCGCGGGATGAGGCTGAAACCTGAAAAACAGGGTGTGGTAGTTAATTATAGTTAGGGTTAGTTAGTGGTTATGCCACACCGGTAGGTTATGATTTTATACATATATGTATACACACACACACCGTATTTTTCGGACTAAAACTCGCGTTTTTTTTCATAATTTAAGTGAGGGGGGCGACTTATACTCAGTAGCGACTTATATGTGAAATTTTCAAAATTAAAAAATCCACGATGTAGTGAAACCGCGATAAACGAACCGCGATGTAGCAAGGGATTACTGTAATCTGAACTGCAACTGCGGCGCATACGCGGCGGTGTTTTACATAAAGGACAAAGGATTCAATCACGGATTTAATGACTTGGAGTGACAGAGATTGTTTGATAAAATTGTTGTTTATAATTATATGGGCCTGTGGAATATTTTGAAGTACAACCGCCGTCAGCGGCGCGCACCCGGCCGCAGCCGCACATTGTTGACATAAAGGATGATCGATGGATTTAATGATTTGGAGTGACCCAGATGGTTTGATAATATTATTGCTTATATAATAGTTATTTGATATATAATTTATATATTGTTATATCGGCCGGTGGAATAATTTGAAGTGCAACCGCGGTCAGCGGCGCGCATGTGGCATTGTTGACATAAAGGACGATCAATGGATTTAGTGATTTGGAGTGACACAGATGGTTTGATAATAATATTGCTTATATGATAGTTATTTAATATATAATTTATATATTGTTATATGGGCCTGTGGAATAATTTAAAGTGCAACCGCCGTCAGCGGCGCGCACCCGGCATTGCTGACATAAAGGACGATCGATGGATTTAATGATTTGGACTGACACAGATGGTTTGATAATATTATTGCTTATATAATAGTTATTTGATGTATAATTTATATATCGTTATGTGGGCCTGTGGAATAATTTGAAGTGCAACCGCCGTCAGTGGCGCGCACCCAGCATTGTTGACATAAAGGACGATCGATGGATTTAATGATTTTGAGTGACACAGATGGTTTGATAAAGGTGTTATTTATGTTATAGTTATTTGGATAACGTCAATGTTACGTCGGGCCCGTTCTCAGCTCTTCGTTTGTGTTTATGTCACGTTAGCATACCGTATCGTTTAGCCTGTTGTTGCTGTCTGTTCTTGGTGTTGGATTTTGTTGAATAAATTTTCCCCAAAATGCGACTTATACTCTGGAGCGACTTATATTTTCACTTTATAGTGAATTTTATGGCTAATGCGACATATATTCCGGAGCGACTTTTAGTCCGAAAAATAAGGTATATACAGGACTGTCTCAGAAAATTAGAATATTGTGATAAAGTTCTTTATTTTCTGTAATACAATTAAACTGGCTCTTGGGACATGGAATGTCACCTCTCTGGCTGGAAAGGAGCCCGAGCTGGTGTGCGAGGCAGAAAAGTTCCGACTAGATATAGTCGGACTTGCCTCCATGCACAGTTTGGGTTCCGGTACAAGCCCTCTCGAGAGGGGCTGGACTCTCTTCCACTCTGGAGTTGCCCACGGTGAGAGGCGTCGAGCAGGTGTGGGTATACGTCTTGCCCCCCGGCTGGGCGCCTGTACATTGGGGTTCACCCCGGTGAACAAGAGGGTAGCCTCCCTCCGCCTTCGGGTGGGGGGACGGGTCCTGACTGTTGTTTGTGTCTATGCACCAAACGGCAGCGCAGAGTACCCACCCTTCTTGGAGTCCCTGGAGGAAGTGCTGGAGAGCGCTCCTTCTGGGGACTCCATCGTTCTACTGGGTGACTTCAATGCTCACGTGGGCAATGACAGTGAGACCTGGAAGGGCGTGATTGGGAGGAACGGCCCCCCCGATCTGAACCCGAGCGGTGTTCTATTATTGGACTTCTGTGCTCGACACGGATTTTCTATAATGAACACCAAGCATAAGGGCACCAGGACACCCTAGGCCGCAGTTCGATGATCGACTTTGTAGTCGTGTCATCGGATTTGCGGCCGCATGTTTTGGACACTCGGGCGAAGAGAGGGGCGGAGCTGTCAACTGATCACCAACTGGTGGTGGGTTGGCTCCGATGGTGGGGGAAGTTTGGCGAGGCCATGGAGAATGACTTCCGGACGGCTTCGAGGAAATTCTGGTCCACCATCCGGCGTCTCAGGAGGGGGAAGTCAGAGTCAGCTTTATTGTCAATTCCTTCATGCTAGGACACACAAAGAAACCGAAATACCGTTCCCCCTATCCCACGGTGACGAGACACAGCACACGATTAACACACAAGTAAAACAACGGGGAGAGAGTTCAGGACCCCAACAGCCCGGAGATCACAAACTTCGCCAGTGGCGAGCAGTGCTGGCATCCCACAACAAAGTCCCGGCACCATTCTTCACGGATGTAGACGCACAGTCCACCTCTACGCGATGTTCCCCCTCGTACAATGGCCCGGTCCGCCCGATAGCGCGCCATCCGCTCCAGACGCACAGCAGCTACGCACTGTCCGGTCCGCAGAACTCAGCAGGCATGTTGATGTCCAGCGATCGAACGTCCGCCAGAAGAATGGAAGGCACGGCCGGGCGAGCTGGGGTGGCCGCCAGCCAGGCCCGGACGCCCAACCGGGGGAAGAATAGCAGGCGAGTCCGGCGACGCTCCAGGACGGCGCAGACCGAGCGCCTTTAATGTCCCCGCTTCAAAGTGCAGATCGCCACAAAACTCGCTTTCGCCGATGTCGAGCAGAACCAGCCCGCCGCACTTGAAGCACAACCCGGTACGACGAGACGAACACACAAAACTGGCGGACAAACCCACATTAAACGACAAAACAAAACACCGTTCGGGACAGAGAGAGGCCGCAGCGTGTGCACGCGCCGCCATCTTACTTCCTTAAGTAGTGCAACGTCAACACTGTTTACAGTGGAGATGGCGTGCTGCTGACCTCGACTCGGGACGTCGTGTGTCGGTGGGGAGAATACTTCGAAGACCTCCTCAATTCCACCTACACGCCTTCCATTGTGGAAGCAGGGCCTGGGGACTCTGAGGCGGACTCTCCAATCTCTGGGGTCGAAGTCACTGAGGTAGTTAAAAAACTCCTCGGTGGCAAGGCCCCGGGGGTGGATGAGATCCGCCCGGATTTCTTAAGGGCTCTGGATGTTGTGGGGCGGTCATGGCTGACACGTCTCTACAACATTGCGTGGACATCGGGGACAGTGCCTCTGGATTGGCAGACTGGGGTGGTGGTTCCCCTCTTTAAGAAGGGGAATTACACTCCTCAGCCTCCCTGGTAAGGTCTATTCAGGGGTGCTGGAGAGGAGGGTCCGTCGGTAGGGCGAACCTCGGATTCAGGAGGAACAGTGTGGCTTTCGTCCTGGCCGTGGAACAGTGGACCAGCTCTTCACCCTCAGCAGGATCCTCGAGGGTGCATGGGAGTTTGCCCAACCAGTCCACATGTGTTTTGTGAACTTGGAGAAGGCGTTCGACCGTGTCCCTCGGGAGGTTCTGTGGGGGGTGCTTTGGGAGTATGGGGTACCGAGCCAACTGATAAGGGCGGTTCGGTCCCTGTATCACCGATGCCAGAGTTTGGTCCGCATTTCCGGCAGTAAGTCGGATTCGTTCCCAGTGAGGGTTGGACTCCGCCAAGGCTGCCCTTTGTCACCGATTCTATTCATAATTTTTATGGACAGAATTTCTAGGCGCAGCCGAGGCGTTGAAGGGGTCCGGTTTGGGGACCTCAGCATCGCGTCTCTGCTTTTTGCAGACGACGTGGTGCTGTTGGCTTCTTCAGGCCGTGATCTCCAGCTCTCACTGGAGCGGCTCGCAGCCGAGTGTGAAGCGGTCGGGATGAGGGTCAGCACCTCCAAATCCGAGTCCATGGTCCTCGATCGGAAAAGGGTGGAATGCCCTCTCCGGATCGGGGATGCCTGCCCCAAGTGGAGGAGTTTAAGTATCTTGGGGTCTTGTTCACGAGTGAGGGGAGGATGGAGCGCGAGATCGACAGGCGGATCGGTGCAGCGTCGGCAGTAATGCGGACTCTGTACCGGTCCGTTGTGGTAAATAGAGAGCTGAGCCAAAAGGCAAAGCTCTCAATTTACCGGTCGATTTACGCTCCTACCCTCACCTATGGTCACGAGCTATGGGTCGTGACCGAAAGAACGAGATCCCGGATACAAGCGGCCGAAATGAGTTTTCTCCGCAGGATGTCCGGGCTCTCCCTGAGAGATAGGGTGAGAAGTTCGGTCATCCGGGAGAGACTCGGAGTAGAGTCGCTACTCCTCCACGTTGAGAGGAGCCAGATGAGGTGGCTCGGGCATCTCATCAGGATGCCTCCTGGACGCCTCCCTGGGGAGGTGTTCCGGCCATGTCCCACCGGTAGGAGACCCCGGGACGACCCAGGACGCGCTGGAGAGACTATGTCTCTCGGCTGGCCTGGGAACGCCTTGGGATCCCCCGGGAGGAGCTGGATGAAGTGGCTGGGGAGAGGGAAGTCTGGGAGTCCCTCCTGAAGCTGCTGCCCCCGCGACCCGACCCCGGATAAGCGGAAGATGGATGGATGGATGGACAATTAAAAAAACAAAAATGTCATACATTCTGGATTCATTACAAATCAACTGAAATAGTGCAAGCCTTTTATTATTTTAATATTGCTGATTATGGCATACATCTTAAGAAAACTCAAATATCCTATCTCAAAATATTAGAATATCTTGAAAAAGTATACTAGTAGGGTATTCAACTAATCACTTGAATGGTCTAATTAACTCGAAACACTTGCAAGGGATTCCTGAGCCTTGAAAAACACAGCTTGGTTCAGTAAACTAAATGACAAGTATGGGGAAGACTGCTGATCTGACTGCTTTCCAGAGGACCATCATTGACCCCCTCCATTAGGAGGGTAAGACACAAAAAGACATTTCTCAAAGAGCAAGCTGTTCACAGAGTGCAGTTTCAAAGCACATCTATAAAAAGTCTATTGGAAGGGGGAAATGTGGCAGGAAACGCTGCACAACCAAGAGAGATGACCGCAGCCTTGTGAAGAAGAGTCGCTTCCAGAATTTGGGGGAGCTTCAAAGACAGTGGACTGAAGCTGGAGTCCAGGTATCAAAAGCCACTGTTCACAGACGTGTCCGGGAAATGGCCTGCAATAGCCGTATTCAAGGCAATGGAAGAAGCGTCTGACTTGGGCTATGGAAAAGAAGCACTGGACAGTTGCAAAGTGGTCCAAAGTCCTCTTTTCAGACGAAAGCAAGTTTTGTATTTCATTTGGAACTCTCCTTGAGTTCTAGCGCCTTGCTAGAGTCTGGAGAAAGGCTGGAGAGGAGCAAAATCCAAGTTGCTTGAAATCCAGTGTGAAGTTCCCACAGTCAGCGATGGTTTGGGGAGCCATTTCAGCTGCTGGTGTTGATCCACTGTGTTTCATCAAGTCCAGAGTAAATGCAGATTTTAGAGCACTACATGTTTCCGACTGCTGAAAAGCTCTATGGAGATGATTTCATTTTCCAGCATGATCTGGCACCTGCCCACAGTGCCAAAACCACCAGTAAATGGTGTACTGACCATGGCATTTTTTTTTTTTATTGATTTTCATATTATGTATTATTTGTGCCCTCTCTGCATCCATTTCAACCTGGTGATCCTGAAAGGGGGATCCTTCCATCTGTGGTCCCTTCTCAAGGTTTCTCATTTTCCCCTGGAAGGGTTTTTGAGTTTTTCCTTGCCCTTTTGGGAGCTTAAGATCAGGGGATGCTTTGAGAATAATTGTCAATTTTTGTCTATGTGAAGCCCTTTTAGACTGCTTGTGATTTAGGGCTATACAAATAAACTTGACTTGACTTGGCATTACTGTCCTCGATTGGCCTGCCAATTCCCCTGACCTGAACCCCATTAGAGAATTTGTGGCGTATTGTGAAGAATAATCTGAAAGACACCAGACCCAACAATGTAAATCAGCTAAAGGCCGCTATTGAAGCATCCTGGGCATCCATAACACCTCAGCAATGCCACAGGCTGATTGCCTCCATGCCATGCCGCATTGGTTGCAGTCATCCGTGCAAAAGGATTCCCAACCAAGTACTGAGTGCATTAATGGACATTTTCAAATGTTTTATTTTGTTTTTCTGTTTTAAATCTTTTATGTTTACTTGGTCTGAGGAAATATTCCATTTTTCTGACATAGGATTTTTGAGTTTTCTTAAGCTGTAAGCCATAATCACCAATATTAAAATAATAAAAGGCCTGCAATATAATGAATCCAGAATGTATGACATTTTTGTTTTTTTAATTGCATTCCAGAAAATATACATACATATACATACATACATACTAGGGATGCACCGAAAATTCGGCCACCGAAAATTTTCGGCCGAAAATGACCCAAAAGTGCATTTTCGGTTTTTGGCCGAAAGACCTAAATCACAGAAACAACACGGCCGAAACTTTTGATGACGTGAGCAAACAGCGCAGCCAGCACGCGAGAAAACGGGATAAGAGCCAGCATGTCTGCGGTGTGGACTGATTTCACTATCTCAGAGAAAGACCCACGGATAGCGATTTGCAAAACATGCAATGCTGAAATTTCAAGAGGGGTGCATCTGCAAAAAGTTTCTCCACGTCGGGTTTAATTCATTACCTGAAATCCAAACATCCCGATCGCCATTCTGAATATGAGAAGAAGGCGACACAGAAAAGGAAACTGACACCGAGCACGCCCACTCCGTCTGTGGCAAGCGTTTTTGAAAAGGCAAGAAAGTTCTCCAGTGATTCTGCCAAGAGAACATATTTAATTTTACAGTCTTTCAGCAGGCCAGTCAGTTATAAGCCTGTAAATTATTATTTAATGTACACATGAGTGGGGTCAAGTTAAACATTTTATTTTTATTTCATTTTATTTTTGAATTTGAATTTATATTGTGCATTGTTGTAATGTCAGTGCTAAATAAATATTTTCATACTTTTGTAACTGGTTTATTGCAATGCCTTGATTTTAGTGAGGTTAGTACACATGTAGCCATAAATGCTGTGGTTCTAATAACTGGCATAATCATTTCTTTCGGTGTTTCGGTTTTCGGTTTTCGGCCTTGGTTTCCTCATTTTTGGTTTTCGGTTTCGGCCAAGAATTTTTATTTCGGTGCATCCCTAATACATACATACCGTAATTTTCGGACTATAAGTCACGTTTTTTTTCATAGTTTGGGTGGGGGGGCGACTTATACTGAGGAGCGACTTATATGTGAATTTTTTCAAAAATTTTCAAATAAAAAGAAAAAAGTGAAACCGTGATAAACGATCCGCGATGTAGCAAGGGATTACTGTAATTTGAATTTCAAGTGGCGTCAGCGGCGTGGCGCGGCGGTTTACAAAAAGGACAAAGATTGATCACGGGATGACGAAGATGACGAAGGGCCCCACGTACTACCGGCATCATTAGCGGCTTTGTTTGTAAGTGACACGGAGGACGAAGAGTTTGAAGGATTTAATGATTTGGAGTGACACAGAAGGTTTGAGAAACTATTATGGCTTTTACGCACGCCCGGTCCTACTCTACGGAGCTCTCTTTCACCTCCGTGGATGGAAGTCGGAGGCCGGCGCTCGGCCGGGTGGCTGTCCGGGGACGGTCGATGGGGCCCGGACATGGCTTTACGCACGCCCGGTCCTACTCTACGGAGCTCTCTTTCACCTCCGTGGATGGAAGTCGGGGGCCGGCGCTCGGCCCGGTGGCTGTCCGGGGACGGTGGATGGGGCTCCGACCTGGCTTTTACGCACGCCCGGTCCTACTCTACGGAGCTCTCTTTCACCTCCGTGGATGGAAGTCGGGGGCCGGTGCTCGGCCGGGTGGCTGTCCGGGGACAGTGGATGGGGCTCGGACATGGCTTTTACGCACGCCCGGTCCTATTCTATGGAGCTCTCTTCCACCTCCGTGGCTGGAAGTCCACGCCGCCACATGCCTGGAAGTTTGTTTTGTTAAATAAAGAGCCGTTTACCAAACCCACGTCTTTCCTTATACTTTGTTAACGCTACAATATAGTCATATACTAGATCTGTGTAATAACGACGATGCTGACGTCAGGGCGCACGCGCGCCGTTGTTGACAAAGGACGAGGAATTTGATCGATGGATTTAATGATTTGGAGTGACACAGATGGTTTGATAATATTATTGCTTATATAATAGTTATTTGATATATAATTTATATATCGTTATATGGGCCTGTGGAATATTTTGAAATGCTAGTGCAGCGGCGCGCACCCGGCTGGTATTGTTGACATAAAGGACGATCGATGGATTTAATGATTTGGAGTGACACAGATGGTTTGATAATATTATTGCTTATATAATAGTTATTTGATATATAATTTATATATCGTTATATGGGCCTGTGGAATATTTTGAAGTGCAACCGCCGTCAGCGGTGCGCATTTATGTTGACATAAAGGACGATCGATGGATTTAATGAATTGGAGTGACACAGATGGTTTTATAAACGTGTTATTTATGCAATAGTTATTTGAATAACTCTGAATGTTACGTCAGGACCGTTCTCAGCTCTTCGTTTGTGTTTGTCTCGTTAGCATACCTATCGTTTAGCCTTTTGTTGCTCGTTCATGACTGTTATTGGTGTTGGATTTTGTCGAATAAATTTCCCCCAAAATGCGACTTATACTCTGGAGCGACTTATATAGGTTTTTTTTCACGTTATTGTGCATTTTATGGCTAATGCGACCTATATTCCGGAGCGACTTTTAGTCCGAAAAATAAGGTATTGTTAACACTTAAGTATTGTAACATTCTAGTCTTGGTTATTCGTATTAGTACAAAGTAAAAAAAAAACTAAAAAAACACCATTTATTATATTTATAACTCAATTTGTATTGTATCTCTGCTGTATTATTTGCTTTTTCAATTAATCTTTTTCAGTAATTGTTTTTCTTCCTTCTACAGATCATCACAAAGATTGCTCAGGTGTCACTCTAAGAATAACATCCACCCCGTGCGTATTGGATTTGTTTATTTTTATTTTTTTACAAACTACATTGTAAGCTATGCTACGTTCAATAATAATGGTTTGCTAAAAGAGTTCACGTTGCCATTTCCAGCAAGAAAGTTTGATTTTTTCTATCATTAATTTCATTTGACAATATTATTTTTCTTGTTCACTTAATACATTTGAAAATGTGTTATGCCATTTGCTTAATGCCTGATGTTATTTTCATTTGATAGTAAGTGGTGAAATTCGTTTTTAAATGTACATGAAAAATAATGAAATTGTCAACAAAATATTACCTATATATTGGTGAAAATTGCTAAATACATGCACTATCCCTTTAAGTACGGTAAAGTGGAACCTTGATGTAATAAAGGGGAGAGTGGCCTAAAAACATCCAGCATACTACAGTTAGCTTTTTTTTCAAAGTTTTAACCAGACTGACCTCGTTGGTGCTTGGAAGGGGTGATGATTGGTGTGCAGCTAGTCAGTTTAATGAGTCATGAGGTTGGCCTGCGACCCTTGTTATCACAGTTATGATTGGATGCCAAAGAGAAGAGCTTGACAAAATCAACTGTGCTGCAACAAAATCAATAACGCATGTTTAAAAGATAGTACACAACGCATTAGCAAGAGTAAGCAATAGCTATAGATATGAAAAGGTAGATTCGACCCTCTTAAGGTGTGTCTATGGTCGTGTTAAACTGATCTTAAGCTGAGGAGACATTCTCTCAAACGGCTTTCATCTTTTGTCATGTGAGAGGCCTGAGAGAGAGGCTAGCCACAGAGGTTTCATAATTCATAACAATAAATAACCATTTAAAGCTCATTAGTTGGCTAATTTACTATTCACATTCACTTAAGGGCACCCATTTTTCCAGGTTAACATTCACATTTGGTCTGAGCGTAGCGTTTCCATTTCCATCAGTTTTCAGTGAAATGGGCGTCCGTCAGTGACAGCATGAGAGGTTGGTCAGCACTTGACGCGGATAGGGATGATTGATGACACTTCTGTCCGTCCTTTTTGGAACTTTCTCGTCTCTCGTCCGCATAACGGGCGTTCTTCAGTGACAGACGAAGGGACCATTTGGTCACCTGTGTCTTCAACTTGTCTAAATGTTGTCTTGTCCAACAAAACCCAAATCTGAGAGTAGACAGACACACAGCGTTATTTATTATGTGACTCATTCATCACTCACACTCAGAGACAATGAGAGAGAAATGGCTTGTGGGGGAAAATGTATAAATATTTTATCAGATTACTTCTTGTAACCTCTGATTCAATTGTTATTTTGTTTGCAGGCAGCCGTTTATTGCTGGTATATACCTGCTCATGTCCATGGACACTGTTATCCAGCCAGGAAAAAGAGGTAAACTATTTTGATGTCCACTACATGTGGTAGTGCTTGGGAAAGTTAATAAATTCCAATTCTCTGCATCATATTTTGCAATACAAAGCAATGTGTTTTGCCAGTCCAATGGTCCGGTATGTACATACTACGTGCTTCTGTGATACACAATGTACTGTAGAAAGTTGGCATAGAAAAGATTCCAGAGAATATTCTCATCCATCCAGTAATTTCATTTCAGGGCATTGAATTGACTGGACTGGTTGTCTTAGAATTTTGCCATCCCAGCAGGCTTGATCAGTTCATGCATCACCTAAAGACTCTTGTTGACAGTCCTTGGGGCATCATAACAATTGTCACTTTGCATTCCAAAATATAATACCCTTTGTAGTTAGGAGCCTAGTCCCAATTTGGATATTAAGTACTTAAGTTTCCACACAAAACCCAGGCTACAGCTGTTGTAACTAGCCTCGATGCATGAACTGCTATAACCTTGCACCAATGAGAAATGAAACATCAAACAGAATTTAACCAGTGATTATTAGACAGACAGACAGACCGACTGATCGATCGAGTTTCATCTGTTAAAATATGGTTGATCAAGTTTACTTCACACTTTAAAGAACTTCAAAGATGACCTATCTTTGCAAAAAGAAACAATAAACATACAGCAAAAGCAGCTTCCACAGTGGTTTTTGAAAAATACTTTTCTAAGCTTCTCTTTTACCCTTGTGTAATCCATGCCTGACTATCTTTACTTAACATGGACTATGTTCTATCTGACTAGCATTGTTTTCGCTTTTCTCAGGGAGATGGTCTTGTATTACATTGTTCTCCTACAATTTAATCAAATAGGAACTATCCACCTTCAGTATTACGTGAGCCACATTGTATATGTAAGACCTGACCATTACTAAGAATGTAAAGAAATCAAACTATATTATATTTCCATGAGAGGGTAGTTGAGTATACCGTTTTTTCCCATGTATAATGCGCAAAATTTAACTAATTTATTGTCCTAAAATCTGGGGTGCGCATTATACATGGGTACAATTTTTTTTATTTTTTTTATTTTTTCATCCGGATATCATACGGAGGCCGCCATTACAGATGCGCTTTCTTCTCTGCTGTTCACTTCAAACACGCTCCATACGAACACAATGCTCTCGTATCAGACGCTTGCTCGATCACCTGCTCGTTTGCTGTCACAATGTACCCTACACAAATCCGAAAAATTTCTTCGCTATTGAGTTTGCTAGCGCATGCGCAGTGATACTGACCGGCAGAATAACATCCGGTTGTTCCCAAAGATGATCTTTTTTCTGAAATAATTTTGCGTTTACGGAATTAAGTAGGAGTCAAAATTTGGGTGCGTATTATACATGGGTACAGGCTTTTTTCCAGCATCAACATGCCATTTTTATGGTGCGTATTATACATGGGGGCGCATTATACATGGAAAAAAACGGTAAATACTTTACTGATCCCCGGGGGGAAATTCATTTGCCAGCAGTTGAATACATACAGTGCCTTGCGAAAGTATTCGGCCCCCTTGAACCTTTCAACATTTCGCGACATTTCAGGCTTCAAACATAAAGATATAAACATTTAATTTTAAGAATCAACAACAAGTGGGACACAATCATGAAGTGGAACAAAATTTATTGGATAATTTAAACTTTTTTAACAAATAAAAAACTGAAAAGTGGGGCGTGCAATATTATTCGGCAAGGCACTGTAAATAAACAGATAGACAATATAATATTGGACACACCAAAAACGACATCTCAAATTACGATTATTATATTTTCCATTAGAGGGTAGTTGAGTCTAAGTCAAAATTACCTCTGCATAATATTTGGTTTTACAGACTGACAAATTCCCGTCATATCCCTATATGGCTAAATCTGTCAAATTTGTCACAATATAACATCGGACACGACAAAAACGACATCGAAATAGAGGAAGAGAATAGATTTTAATTAATTAATTAATAATTAAAATTAGAAAATAAACACAACACTACAATTGGCAATATGGCAGCTTGCTAGTCGCTGACCAGCTAGCCAGCGGCTAGCACGAGAAGTTTAAATTGTTTTCTGCCTCGTCATTTGTGTTGGTTTCAGTCGTTATATTTCATAATGATTGAGTCTATAAATGTGTTCAACATAGTACATGAGTATGCTCCCTCTTAAAATGTAAGCTTTCCCCCTTATTTTTCAATGAACAATTAATTCTATGCAAATTCTTATAAGACTGTAACTTATTGAAATCTGCAACATTGTAATGATTTTATGTGTGCACATTCACGGATCTTAATTGCAATTAATGGCTCACATTTGTGGGAGTATTTTATCACATAGTATGCCATAGAAAATAGTAGTTCTTAAAACTAAATTGGGTTGTACTCATTTATGGTGGCCACTGAATCTTTGTAAATAGAACATAAGGATAGTATTTTCCGGACTATAAGTCGCTACTTTTTGCACAAGCTTTGAACCCTGCATCCAGTGTTCCCTCTAATTCTTCAAGTGTCTATGCAAACACACAAGCTCCATGTGCACAAGTGCACACTGTGGACCACTGTGTGCAACACCAGATTAAATAAATAAATAAATAAATAAAGTCAATGGGAACTTTAACTTGCTCTGGGTCGGATTTTGTTTTGTGTGACAGCTCGTTCCTTTTCTGTCGACCTTTTGCGCTCTCTCGCAATAATGTACCGATCCCCTGTCACATCTTGAGTCTTTGTACAATTCCAACAGCTTTCAAATAACATTTCTGCTGAATGTGACACTTGAGGTAGTCCAACTTCCATTCCTTCCATATTTTTCCCTCCGTGAACTCGCCCGCCACTTTGGCTTCACTGCATGTTTTGCAGAGGAGACCTTTCTCATTTGAAAAAGAGAAGTTTCACCGTTTCCTCTTGTAGTTGCACACACTCCGACAGCCATCCAATCTTAAAAGAACTGCCGCATCTCTTCTTTATTTTGGCTTAGCGAGTGAATGTGATGCTGCTCATTCGTTTTGCCATGATTAGTTAATTTAGCATTTGCATCGCTTGACATCGCCGCACTGTCGTTAGCTAGCTAACCTGCACGGCACGGATGGGCAGGACACAAATGTGTCATACATATATGTAGCGTAAGTGAACCATGTCATATCATTGGCTGGACACCTGTCAATTACTTATTTACACTACAAAAATGCACAGAAATAAAATCATTCGTCCACTTAATTAGATTAGATTACTTCTATCATTAGATATTAATCAATCAGTTTATGCTGAATTTTATTTTGTGCGCAGCCTGGAGTTTCTTGTGCGCAAAGACTGCGCGACCAATGCGCAACTGCGCAGCTTAGAGGGAACACTGCCTGCATCCAGTGCGGCTTTTCTATGGATTTTGATTTGATCTATGATGATTTTTATGATATTGCATGATATGCGCCTATTTTCTTGTATATGGAAATTAAACATTAACACACCTGCGGCTTATAGTTCAGTGTGACATATAGTATGAACAAAACGGGATTTTCCCCTAATTTTAGCTGCTGCGGCTTATATTCGAGTGCGGTTTATAGTCCAAAAGTTGCGGTAATACACCTTAACACAATATTCAGAGGTAATTTAGTGTTGTAAATGTATTTTATTCTAATTAAGTTCCCATGTACCCCCAAACTTACATTATCTTTTATGCTATTTTGGTTTTCGCTTTAATCTGATATGGTAAAAGGCTTCCCATTTTTTTAAACGCATCTCCATGGTGATGCTCGTGGACTGACAAATATCTGTGTATGTGTGGCTGTTGCCTAAAACCCTCAAATACATTTTTAGCATGTTTGAAAGCTATAGGAAGTGGGGTTGTCACAATACCAGAATTTCACCAATACCTGTGATTTTCCACAATTCTCTATACTAATTCGGTACCATGGTAAAAAAATACAAAACAACAGAATCAATACTTTTAAAAATATAAATAAAAATATTCAACAATACATTAAAAAAGAGCAGCAGCGGCATGGAGACTCTCAAGCCTCAAACCTCTCAATCATTTTTTGCGCATTGGCTTGTTCGAATCTATTATTGCTCCAGTTGCATCCGCCTCGAATGCAAAATATTTCCACACATGACTCTTAGAGCGGCGTGTTGGACTTCCACTCACACTTGCTGAAGCCATTGTTATGAAAGACCAAAAGGTTTCTTCTTCTTCAGCGCTGCTGACTGCTGCTCCGTGCTGCTCTCACGTGTATACTGCCCCCTTCAGTTCCAGTAAGAATCGAGACAGCTCGCCAAGTGGAAAGTTAAATATTCAGGTACCACAAAAAAGCAGGTATCGAATTGGTATGAGAAGTATCGGTTCTTGTGACAACCCTAATAGGAAGCCTTGCTCTACTGACACAGTTATCATTCCGAAATGGTTGAGGGATTCTCTCAAAATAAATTTAAAGCAGTTTATTCTTCAACACCTCTATGGTTGGCAAGTGATGCAGATGCAGGTTGAGTGGGCCTGTAGCAGTCATGAAGTAGGTAGGCACTTGAATAATGACAATTCACATTACAATGACTTAAAAATCAGATGCACTCTTTTTGCAAAAAATCAACAAACCACATAATTTTCAAACTTAAATCATGTCACAGACTCATTTTGACCTGTCAAATAGTGGGATTCACTTTGATGGAATGGGACCTTAAAGCTTACATATCACGTTTCTAAATTCTTCCGTTTTACTCCTTCAGTTGTGGTCTATATAAAGTGGAACAGCGATGCTTTAATTTGAGTTCCTCATTTTGATAGCATTACAGGTCCCTCTTTTATACTTGTTCTGAGGTGCGGCTCAGAGCAAGCCGTTTTGGTCCAGTGTCTTTAAATGCAAATGAGATACTCCACACCCTCCAGACCACAAGATGTGCGCTTCACTTTCCGGTTGACCTATTTGTAGTTTTTTTTTAGCTGAGATAACGTTTACTTGCGCCTCAAACTTTTTGATCGATTAAAAGATGTCAATGGCAGAAGACTTGGTACATACATAACACGTAACAAAATAAATCCCCTCGCAATATTTATGAACACGTCTCGTAAACAAGCATTGCAGACAAGTTAACCAGTAAGCTAATGGTAATGTTAGCGAGAAGCTAACAAATGCATTGAACACATTATTGTGTTCCCCAAGAATAATACAGCACCTTTGGTGCAATTCATCTGATACAACTACTCAAAATACACCCACAAGAAGTGAAAACAGAGCGCACAGCTCTAAAATCATCAGAAAGACTGACTATAATGCTATGAAAACGAGTGCATAGACACGCAATATTATTATACAAGTGAAATACAATTTATTATTTTTGTCATCTCAAGCTTACTGCTTTACTGTGTACGTCGTTTCCATAGATTGAAGGAACTGAACCATCAATGAAACAAAGTCTTTCGGTCAATCCTTCTCTATACTGACAAAAAAAGACAAAAGACACTCATCCTTGAACAAGCAGGACTTTGCCTACAGATGTGGGAACACTGCTTGAAAAATGATCAGGCACTTGTTTGAGATTCTGATGCTGGGGGATGGTGCAATGAGTTGTGTGGATTGGTGCATCCAACAACGGAAGATTATGATCTCTCCACTTCGGCATCCTTGAGTTGTTTGGACTACAAAAGTCTCTCCGAGTAATAAAGATGGCAGATTTGCAAAACCGTTTGGCCACACCCATTACCTTGTTTGATTGTCCCACCCCAAAGGATGTGACATAATAGATAAAAATACTAGGGGTGTAACGATTCATCGATACACATCGATTAATCGATATAATGCTCTACGATTTATTGGCATCGATGCTAAACGTAAACATCGATTTATATCGCCGTGTTTGACCTCGGACATTAGACGCGACTTTATTTTGAAATCCAGTTCATTGTTGCTTGCTTCCTCTTTCCGGGAGCAGTACGCGGCGTGTTGTGTTGTGAGCAGAGCAGGCACGGGAAAGGGGAGCCGACAACTACGCGGCTCCTGGGCTGGTGCTATGGCTAGTGTCCAAGAAGACGAGGAAATTCGCTCCCCTTTGGGCTTCAAGTCATTCGTTTGGAAGCACTTTGGATTCCAAAGAAAAGATGGCTCAACGGACAATTAAAATTATTGTAAATAAATAGTTCAGTAATGCACTTTAAAGTTAATGGTATTACAAAAAAAGAAAGAATATTCATTTTTCTTTACTTATATGAGAAAAAATATAGGAATTTGATCAAGTTCAGTGTTAAAATAAGCACTTTGTATACTACAATACTCTTGTAATTTCCTAAATAAAGAGTTTGCAGTACCTTGTTGATTTTGCGTATGAATTGTTATAAATCAGGATATTGTTCTATATTTTTTATTTAAAAAATAAAAATATCGATCGTGGAGCACTATATCGTGATGTATCGTGAATGAATCACAGCAGGCTTTAAGATATCGGCAAATATCGTATCGTGGTTCTTTGTATCGATATGATATCGTATCGTGACAAAACCCGCGATTTACACCCCTAAAAAATACATAATAGAAAATGGAGAAAACTGAACGGAGTAAAGAATAGCCCCCAAAAAGATCATAAAAGTATCTCTGCAACACCTGGAGGTATAGATTACACTTTTCTTCAATCATAGAGACTCCAAGTGCACAATAAAATGAATATAAAAGCAAAAAGAAATGGATTTTCCATGATATGTCTATCGGCAAATCGGAAACTTCCTTTCAAGCTACAATAGATATTCTTGTGTTCTTGTGAAATGTTGAGACTGTTGCTACTTACTTTGTGTTTATCTTTTTAGTTACAAATGCGGACATCGCCTGTGACTACAAATCTTATCCAATTTACCCGTTTGCCTTTAGGACCCACACACATCGTCTGGGTAAGTAATGCCCAAATATTTAAAAATATACATATACGTATATGCGCGAACATTTTATCTTTGAGGCAATAGGGAAGGATGCAATATTTGTCACTGTGCTTCTGAGTTCTCATTACTGTTGTGAATACAAAAATGTAGTCAGAGGCTTTTTGGGAAGTGTAACATAAATCGACTATTGCCAGCAAAAAGGGACCATTCTGTTATGAATTTAGTGTTGATGCAGATGTAATTTTAATTGTTTGGCTGATGAAACAATAATAAAAAGATGCATTGTGACCCAGTGGTTCAAATTATTTTGTGGTATAATACTGTATAAAGACCTACAGAGGTCACGAGCCCATTGCATTGTGAAAACACTACATAATTAGAAAATTATTGTATTTTACTTAATCATTCATGACTTTACTACAAACATACAGCATTATTTACTACCCATTTCTCCAATAGGAAAAGTGGTCAGTGGCTACAGGATTCGAAATGGAAAATGGAGCCTGATTGGGAGACAGTCTCCTCAACTACCACAGGTATTAAAAAAAACAAAACAGCTGCAGTGATTGAAGATTGGGTGTACATTGTTTGGTTTTACACGGCAGAGGGGGTTGTTAATCATTTTCAGCTGCATTAGTGTTGATGGAATTAACAACAGGTGCACTAGAGGGGCAACAACGAGATGGTCCCCAAAACAGGACTGGTTTTGCAGGTTGAGGCCATTTCAAGTTCCTCCCTCTTGATCTTTTTTAACTGGTTTTCCACAAGTGTTGGCTTTAGCTAGAGTCATTATCACGACTGGGAGCATGAGGCGATTTCTTAACCCTCCTGAACTTGCGCAGATTGTCCAACTCCTCCAGGATGGTACATCCATGCGTGCTGTTGCAAGAAAATTTGATGTCTCCCAGTACAATCTTCAGAGCATGGAGGAGATTCCAGGAGGCAGGCAGTTACTCTAGGAGAGCTGGACAGGGCCGTAGACGGTCCTCATCCCATCAGCAGGACCGATATCTGCTGCTTTGTGCAAGGAGAAACAGGTTGAGCACTGCCCGAGCCCTACAGAATGGCCTCCAGCAGGCTACTGGTGGGAATGTCTCTGTCCCAACAGTTAGAAACAGACTTCACGAGGGTGGCCTCAGGGCACGACGTCCTGTAGTGTACCCTGTGCTCACTGCTCAGCACCGTGGAGCACGATTGGCATTTGCCATAGAACACCAGAATTGGCAAGTCCGCCCCTGAACCCCTGTGCTTTTCACAGATGAGAGCGGGTTTACCCTGAGCACCTGTGATAGACGTGAAAGGGTCTGGAGAAGCCAAGGAGAGCGCTATACTGCCTGCAACATCATTCAGCATGACTGGTTCGGTGGTGGGTCAGTGATGATCTGGGGAGGCATTTACATGGAGGGACGAACAGACCTCTACAGGCTACAGAATGGCAGTCTGATTAGGTATCGGGATGAAATCCTTGCACCCATGGTCAGACCCTACGCTGGTGCAGTAGGTCCTGGGTTCCTCCTGATCCACGACACTGCCCGGCCTCATGTGGCAGGAGTATGCAGACAGTATCTGGAGGATGAAGGAATTGACACAATTGAATGGCCCTCACGATCACCTGATCTAAACCCGATAGAACACCCCTGGGACATAATGTTTCAGTCCATCAGACGCCGCCAGGTTGCTCCTCAGACTTTACAGGAGCTCACTGATGCCCTTAGACCAGGGGTCACGAACTCCGGTCCTCAAGGGCGCCAATCCAGCCTGTTTTAGGTGCAGCCCTGCAACAACACACCTGATTCAAATGATCAGCTCATCAGCAAGCTCTATTAAGGCTGATAGCGATCCTGATTATTTGAATCAGGTGTGTTGCAGGGGGGATACATCTAAAACAGGCTGGATTGGCGCCCTTGAGGACCGGAGTTGGTGACCCCTGCCTTAGACAGTTCTGGGAGGACATCCCACAAGACACCATCCGTCGTCTCATTAGGAGCATGCCGCGACGTTGTCAAGCATGCATACAAGCACGTGGGGGCCACACAAGATATTGAAAATAATTTTGAGTTGCAGAAATTGAATTTAGGCAAAATGGACGAGCCTGCCACATCATTTTTTCACTTTGATTTTTGGGGTGTCTATATACTGAGCCCTCTGTAGGCTGAAAACTTTTACTTTTACTTCCATCAAAAGATGTGGCCTCTTTTTGTTCCTGAGACATTAAACTGTCCATATCAGTATGGATATCCAACATTTTTGTTGTCACCATTGAAATCTGATGTATTTTCAGTGTTCCTTTAATTTTTTTGAGCAGAGTGTGTGTGTGTGTCTATATATACATACTGTATATATATATACTATATATAGTATACATACCGTAATTTTCGGACTAAAAGTCGCCCCGGAATATAGATCGCATGAGCCATAAAATGCACAATAACGTGAAAAAAAACATATATAAGTTGCTCCGGAGTACAAGTCGCATTTTGGGGGAAATTTATTCGACAAAATCCAACACCAAGAACAGACATGAACGAGCAACAACAGGCTAAACGATAGGTATGCTAACGTGACATAAACACAAACGAAGAGCTGAGAACGGGCCTGACGTAACATTCAGAGTTATTCAAATAACTATTACATAAATAACACGTTTATAAAACCATCTGTGTCACTCCAATTCATTAAATCCATCGATCGTCCTTTATGGAAACGATGCCGCGTATGCGCCGCGCCGCTGACGTCTAAATATTCTAAATATTCCACAGACCCATATAACGATATATAAAGTATATATCAAATAACTATCATATAAGCAATAATATTATCAAACCATCTGTGTCACTCTAAATCAGGGGTGGCCAACCCGCGGCTCGCGAGCCGCATGCGTCTCTTTGCCGGGTTTCATGCGGCTCCTTTACGTTCAGCTCGCGAGCCGCATGCGGCTCCTTGCCGGGTTTCATGCGCCTCCTTTACGTTCATATCAACATTTGTGGGTTTATTTGTTTGTTTGTTTTTGTGCGTGTTCGCTTCGCTTGAGTTCAATATGGTATTTTCGTCAAACGCTGCGTGTTCGCTTTGCTTGAGTTCAATATGGTATTTTCGTCAAATGCGCATGCGCATGAGGTGAAATCCCGCAAAGGAGGAGGGGCAAACCCATTCGAGGGGGGGGGATGTGGCTCTTTGCGGTACACAGTAAAAAAATGTGGCTCTTAGTCTCTGACTGGTTGGCCACCCCTGCTCTAAATCATTAAATCCATCGATCAAATTCCTCGTCCTTTGTCAACAACGCCACGCGTGCGCCCTGACGTCAGCCTCGTCGTTATTCCACAGATCTAGTATATAACTATATTATAGCGTTAACAAAGTACAAGGAAAGACGTGGGTTTGGTAAACGTCTCTTTATTTAACAAAACAAGAGTTCAACGAGCCAACAAGTACTGAACTGTAACGATAAAAACATATACAAGTTGCGATACGAAATAAAATATATCAAATAACTATAACATAAATAGTTCACCACCACACGGCCCCAAGCACCGGCGTGGACTTCCAGGTGTGTGGCGGCGTGGACTTCCATCCCCGGAGGTGGCACTTCCAGCCACGGAGGTGGAAGAGAGCTCCATAGAATAGGACCGGGCGTGCGTAAAAGCGATGTCCGAGCTCCATCCACCGTCCCCGGACAGCCACCCGGCCGAGCGCCGGCCCCCGACTTCCATCCATGGAGGTGAAAGAGAGCTCCGTAGAGTAGGACCGGGCGTGCGTAAAAGCTATGTCCGAGCCCCATCCACCGTCCCTGGACAGCCACCCGGCCGAGCCCCGGCCCCCGACTTCAATCCACGAAGGTGAAAGAGAGCTCCGTAGAGTAGGACCGGGCGTGCGTAAAACCCATAATAGTTATTCAAACCTTCTGTGTCACTTCAAATCATTAAAACCTTCAAACTCTTCATCCTCCGTGTCACTTACAAACAAAGCCGCTAATGATGCCGGTAGTCCGCGGGGCCCTTCGTCATCTTCGTCATCCCGTGATCGAATCTTTGTCCTTTATGTAAACAACCGCCGCGCCACTGACGTCACTTGAAATTCAAATTACAGTAATCCCTTGCTACATCGCGGTTCGTTTATCGCAGTTTAACTTTTGTCTTTTTTTTTTTTTGAATTTTGAAAATTTGTGAAAAAATTCACATATAAGTCCCAAGGCGTTCCCAGGCCAGCTGGGAGACATAGTCTCTCCTGCCCGTACTGGGTCGTCCCCGGGGTCTCCTACCGGCGGGACATGCCCGGAACACCTCCCCAGGGAGGCGTCCAGGAGGCATCCTGATGAGATGCCAGAGCCACCTCATCTGGCTCCTCTCAACGTGGAGGAACAGCGGCTCTACTCCGAGTCTCTCCCGGATGACCGAGCTTCTCACCTTATCTCTAAGGGAGAGCCCGGACACCCTGCAGAGGAAACTCATTTCGGCCGCTTGTATCCTGGATCTCGTTCTTTCGGTCACGACCCATAGCTCGTGACCATAGGTGAGGGTAGGAGCATAGATCGACCAGTAAATCGAGAGCATTGCCTTTTGGCTCAGCTCTCTCTTCACCACGACAGACCGGTACAGAGTCCGCATTACATACACCCTTTTCCGACCGAGGACCATGGACTCGTATTTGAAGGTGCTGACCCTCATCCCGACCGCTTCACACTCGGCTGCAAACCACTCCAGTGAAAGCTGGAGATCACGGCATGAAGAAGCCAACAGCACCATGTCTGCAAAAAGCAGAGACGCGATGCTGAGGTCCCCAAACCGGACACCCTCAACGCCTTGGCTGCGCCTAGAAATTCTGTCCATAAAAATTATGAACAGAATCGGTGACAAAGGGCAGCCTTGGCGGAGTCCAACCCTCACTGGGAACAAATCCAACTTACTGCCGGAAATGCGGACTAAACTCTGGCATCGGTGATACAGGGACTGAACCGCCCTAATCAGTCGGCTCGGCACCCCATACTCCCGAAGCACCCTTCACAGAGCCTCCCAAGGGACATGGTCGAAGGCCTTCTCCAAGTCCACAAAACACATGTGGACTGGTTGGGCGAACTCCCATGCCCCCTCGAGGATCCTGCCGAGGGTGTAGAGCTGGTCCACTGTTCCACGGCCAGGACAAAAGCCACACTGCTCCTCCTGAATCCGAGGTTCGACCTTCCGACGGACCCTCCTCTCCAGCTCCCCTGAATAGACCTTACCAGGGAGGCTGAGGAGTGTGATTCCCCTGTAATTGGAACACACCCTCTGGTCCCCCTTCTTAAAGAGGGGAACCACCACCTCAGTCTGCCAATCCAGAGGCACCGTCCTCGATGTCCACGCAATGTTGTAGAGGCGTGCCAGCCAGGACAGCCCCACAACATCCAGAGCCTTTAAGAACTCCAGGCGGATCTCATCCACCCCCGGGGCCTTGCCACCGACGAGTTTTTTAACTACCTCAGTGACTTCGACCCCAGAGATTGGAGAGTCTGCATCAGAGTCTCCAGGCCCTGCTTCCACAATGGAAGGCGTGTAGGTGGAATTGAGGAGGTCTTCGAAGTGTTCTCCCCACCGACTCACGACGTCCCGAGTCGAGGTCAGCAGCACGCCATCTCCACTGTAAACAGTGTTGACGGTGCACTGCTTCTCCCTCCTGAGACGCCGGATGGTGGACCAGAATTTCCTCGAAGCCATCCGGAAGTCATTCTCCAAGGCCTCACCAAACTCCTCCCACGCCCGGGTTTTTGCCTCAGCAACCGCCGAAGCCGCGTTCCGCTTGGCCATCCGGTACCTGTCAGCTGCCTCCGAAGTCCCGCAGGCCAAAATAGGACTCCTTCAGCTTGACGGCATCCCTTACCGCCGGTGTCCACCAGCGGGCTCGGGGATTGCCGCCACGACAGGCACCAGCGACCATACGGCCACAGCTCCGGTCGGCTGCCTCAACAATGGAGGCGCGGAACATGGTCCACTCGGACTCAATGTCCCCCGCCTCCCCCGGGACGTGGGAAAAGCTCTGCCGTAGGTGGGAGTTGAAGCTCACAGAGCGTTTGGGCCTGCCAGGTCGGACCGGCATCTTCCCCCACCATCGGAGCCAACCCACCACCAGGTGGTGATCAGTTGGCAGCTCCGCCCCTCTCTTCACCCGAGTGTCCAAAACATGCGGCCGCAAATCCGATGACACGACTAAAAAGTCGATCATCGAACTGCGGCCTAGGGTGTCCTGGTGCCAAGTGCACACATGGACACCCTTATGCTTGAACATGGTGTTCATTATAGAAAATCCGTGTCGAGCACAGAAGTCCAATAATAAAACACCACTCGGGTTCAGATCGGGGGGGCCGTTCCTCCCAATCAGGCCCTTCCAGGTCTCACTGTCAATGCCCATGTGAGCATTGAAGTCACCCAGTAGAACGATGGAGTCCCCAGAAGGAGTGCTCTCCAGTACTTCCTCCAGGGACTCCAAGAAGGGTGGGTACTCTGAGCTGCCGTTTGGTGCACAAACAACAGTCAGGACCCGTCCCCCCACCTGAAGGTGGAGGGAGGCTACCTTCTCGTTCACCGGGGTGAACCCCAATGTGCAGGCGCCCAGCTGGGGGGCAAAACCCACACCTGCTCGACGCCTCTCACCATGGGCAATTCCAGAGTGGAAGAGAGTCCAGCCCCTCTCGAGAGGGCGCATTATGCATCACCGCGCACGCACTCGCTTCTTTCATTTAAACTAAATAAAGTTTATTACCAGCAAAAATGAGTGGGGTTGCTGGACCAAGAAGCCAAACCAAATCACTTTAATCCCATCGCTTGATTGACATACAGGTAAGCCTATCGCGAGACAAGCACAGTGAACCCCCCCCCCCCACCGCAGCACATAACGCAAGCCCGTCATCAAAGCTAATCAACGCATTACGCATCAACGCACGCACTTGCTTTTTTCTTTTAAATTAAAGAAAGTTTATGACCATAAAAAACGAGTAGGGTTGCTGGAACAACTAAGAAGCCAAACCGTATAACTTTCCTACAGAAAGGGAGTAGGAATTTACCTCGTTGACTGGGTTGACATTCCCTTTATTCCATTTAGCACAGCACCATCTAGTGGATGCATACCGCACCCCTAGTCAACCTCAGTTTGATCCAGTAGCTCTATTTTATGCACCTTTTAATCCGGTGCGCCCTATATATGAAATAATTTCTAAAATAAAAAATTCAATGAAGGTAATCCAGTGCGCCTTATAGTGCAGAAAATACTGTACGTACCTCCGCTGCCATTGACAAATAAAAACTATCGTTTGTGCAAAGAAAACAGCATTAGAACCCTCTAAAATGACATAGACAAAGTGACATGCTTATGAGGCACAATTAGAGCTTTCTGGAAAGCCAGGATCATTGCAGAAGAGCAACGTGACAATGACGAGAGGGAACTTGGCATGTTTAATGGCAAATTTGCCCAACTGTTTAATTTCGATACAGTGTGTGTGTGTGTGTGTGTGTGTGTGTGTGTGTGTGTGTGTGTGTGTGTGTGTGTGTGCGTGCGTGCGTGCGTGCGTGCGTGCGTGCGTGCGTGCGTGCGTGCGTGCGTGCGTGCGTGCGTGCGTGCGTGCGTGCGTGCGTGCGTGCGTGCGTGCGTGCGTGGATGGATAGATGTACGTGTGTGTGCGCGTTTGTGCGCGCGTGCGTAGGTAGGTAGGTAGGTCGGTCGGTCGGTCGGTAGATAGAGTATATAACAGTTTTGCACAAAACAGTTTGTTTGTTTTTTTACAAATAACTGAAAAGTAGGGAATCTGAAATTTTCTCAGTGCAGCAAACTGACTTCAGAGTTCACTTCTTTTTCCCCCCACATTTTAGGCTTCAATCTGTTTTATGTGAAGAATTTAGTAGTTCCCTAATGATAATGTTAAGCTAAAAGACTTATTATTATTATTATTATTATAGTAAATCGTTGTGTAATCAAGTCTCAGTATACAAATGCGCCTGCTCTGTGATTGTCTGAGGGGTCTGTTAAAAGAATATTGGGGAGTAAACAGCATCAGGAAGACCAAGAAACACACCAGACAGGTCCGAGGTAAATTTGTGTTTAAAGTTTAAAGCCGCATCATGATATAAAAAGATACACAAGATTTAACTCATTCACTGCCAACCCAGTTAATATATTTGACGTCTATAACCGTCAATGGCACTGAATGAGGTAAACATCTCCCGGAGCACTGCTTGATCAGTCATATTGAAATGGAGATTGTATCAGACCACCGCAAACCTACCAAGATTCATCCGCCCCACTAAACTATTAGCCTAAACAAGGAAAGCACTGATCAGAGATGCAGCCAAGAGCCCCATAATAACTATGAATGAACTGCAGAGATCCACAGCTAAGGTTAGGTAATCTGTTTGTGTGTAACGTATTAGTCGCATACTGAACACATCTTGCCTTTATGAAAGAATAGCAAGAACAAAGCCATTTCACATAGAAAACCATAAAAAAGTCCTGTTTGAAGTTTGCCATAAGCTTCTTTGCTTGGTGTTGGGGTTAGGGTTAGAGTTCTAATGGTTAAGGGGTAGGTAATACTTTTGATAGGCAAGGCACATGCGCACACACACATTCTCACACACACACACACACTCACGCACACAAACATACAACAATGTACCACCCTGTCCCGCTGTAATGGTTTTGGCAGGAATTCAAAAATATATTAATTCAGATAAATTGTTCAGAAAGTCAGTTTAATCTGTTGGCAGGTGATTAAAGCCCCAACTCAAATACATAGTTAATCAGTTTGACACATGGCTGCACCACTGAGTGCATCATTCTCATGACAAAGAAAATAACTTACCACTCACATGATCTACTGTAAAACCCTCTCTAGGCTTTCTATCCTACAAACCATGATGTGGATGTGCAGTATGGAGATATGCTCGCAGCCAGATGTATGTTCACTGGTGAAGGCAGAAGCAAAGAAACGTACATTGGGTAAGTTGTGCTCTGCATTCCATTCCAGTGATTGTACGATACAATGGGGAAGACAAGATATAAAACAATAATTTACCTGTGAAAGATTTCACTAACTGTGACCTGCAAATATATATGCACATTGTCATCGGCTGATTTATTTACATCCATGCATTTTTTTTTTAATGTGAATGGGTAATGTGTACATACAATAATTAATCAGAAGACACGAAGAGATGCTTTCACCAGATTTTGCATAACAATCATTTCCCTTTTGTAATCCAGCAATACATTTTTCTTCATATAACACACTAACATGCCTAACTATATTTACATTTGATTTTATTCTTTCTTTCTAATTTCTACCACAGGGGTTCCTCTGATGACGAAATGTGCAATTTCTATATTATGTACTACATGGACAGCAAACATGCCATCCCATATATGAACTGCATGAAGCAAGGTTCTACCAAATTGTTTCAGCACATTCCACCTGAAGCCAATATTCCCATTGCTGTTAGTCCCGAAACTATGAACTCCATAATGCATATGGAACATTCAACAGGTACATTCCTACTCTTTGCAATTTTATATGTCAATACTGCATGTGGTAAAATGTGATTCCAGTGTAACTGGAAAGTGTTCACAGTGCTTCACTTTTTTCACATTTTAAATTAAGACTAATTCCATCCAAATAGATTAAAAAATCTAAATTGTACACCCAATACCATATAATGACATCTCAGTGATGATGATTTTTTTTGTTCCAGTGAGCACAGTAGTCTCCATATCCATTAAGGAAAGTCATTATGAACCATTAGAACTCTTTGTAATACTGGTCACCATTGTGAAATAAGCCAATGGGGGAGGAATCGCCTTTGTTGGATTGTTGAACACAGAACATTGTCACAATGTCAGAGCTCCAGTGTTTATTTGTGGAAAGGGGAGAACATTAAGAAGGGCAGCAATCCACAAATCAGGGGCTGTATGTTAGATCCCATGGAGTTTGAGATCAGACTCAGATCTGACTCAGACTGGGACAATGGTGAATATTCTCAGCAAAACAATGACTAAAACACATTGTCAGAGTGCCCTTCGGGACAACTCTGTAAATGTCTGTGGGCAGCCTAGCTAGAGATCCAACTTTATAGAGCTTGAGTGGTGCCTCAAAGAGGAATGTGTAAACCTGGCCATATGTAAGTGTGCCAAACCGAATGTGGCATCATCAAAATATTCAAACAGCAGTGAGCAAAAGATAGGAATGCTTAGTGTTTGTACAGTATTCATGTTTTATTTTTCAATAAATTCGTAAGGAAAAAAAACACATCTAAACAACCTTTTTCATGTTATCAAGAGTTCTTATATGAAGAATGCTGTAAGATCAACATACACTGTGAATACTTTCCTAAGGCACTACCCATATTGTCCATACAGTTCTTGAAAATAATAAATACCGTAAGCTTAGTAACCTTATCATTCTCACCAACTCACCTTAAAGGTCATCAAGATAGCTCATCGATGCCAGGTACAACTAGTGAAGAGCAGCCAGTCGATAAGGGTAAGCAAATAAACAACAAGGAGCAAATATACAAGAGTACCAAGGCAAAACAGTTTTTTTTTTTTTTCTTTCAAATGTCTTTGCATCACTGAGAACTGCCGTATTCTTTGTTGCATATTAGGAATAAATCAATTAATATGTATTAATAAATTAATACGATGTACATGAATACATCCATCCATCCATTTTCTGTACCGCTCTGTCCCCACGGGGGTCGCGGGTGTGCTGGAGCCTATCCCAGCCGTCATCGGGCAGTAGGCGGGGGACACCCTGAACTGGTTGCCAGCCAATCGCAGGTCACACAGAGACGAACAACCATCTGCACTCGCACTCACACCTAGGGGGCAATTGGCCTACCAAGCATGTTTTTGGGATGTGGAAGGAAACCGGAGTGCCCGGAGAAAACCCACGCGGACACGGGGAGAACATGCAAACTGAATACAATGTATTGTTAATACAGGTTTAATATATACCGTATTTTTCGCTCCATAAAGTGTACTGGATTATAAGTCGCACCCTCATTGAATTTTTTATTTTAGAAATGATTTCATATATAGGGTGCACCGGATTAAAAGGCGCGTAAAATAGACGCTATACTGCAACAAACTGAGGTTGACTAGGGTTGCGGTATGCATCCACTAGCCAATAACCAATGAGCCCTCAGTAAACAATTGCGTTTCTCAAACTATCTCCTATAAAAGTGATCGGAACTGACTAAAGTTCGATCTAACACATTGGTACTGCTTACTTATGTTTCCCTTCCATATCGATCCGTAAATTTACTCGAAACATTAACGGAGCAGCCTATTTTGAAATGAAATAGCCTCGTGCGTATAGCACCTATCATAATAGCATTAGCCACCCGCAAACTCCCATGAGCCTCAGCTCGCAAACTCCCATGAGGCTCAGCAAAGTGACGTGGCAGCCCCCTGTAAACAATCACGTTTCTCAAACTTTCTCCCATAAAAGTGATCGGAACCGACTAAAGACTGATTTAACACATTGGTGCTGCTTATTTATGATTTCGTTGGATATTGATCCGTAAACGTACTCGAAAACATTAACGGAACAGCCTATTTTGAAATGAAATACCCTCGCGGGTACAACAGCTATTCAGTGACGCCCCCTGACCACGGTTGCCGTAATGCTGGGAAGCGATGCGACCTTGTAATTTGCTAGTCGTACTAAAACGTACTGAAACATTTTGGCAGAGCGCTGTGTACAACCAGTATGGATCAACAAATTCATCAATTGATCCATATATAAGGCGGTCTGCATTATAAGGCGCACTGTGGTTTTTTGAGTAAATTTTAAGTTTTTAAGTGCGCCTAACAGTGCGGAAAATACGGGACGTAATAAAATGTATGAAATCCCACATTCTACTAAATCTGTGTCAATAAACATGACACGGGAGTCACTCATCCTTTTAGAATTGTGCAATTTCTGTCTTAAAGGTTACGCAATAATTTTGGACATTATGGCTATTTTCCATAAAACAATTACTCTACCAAACTCGGAGGGTTGAAAAGCTGTACATAATTATTTCTTCCAACATCCAACAGGTTCTCCCGGATACAATCGCTGGCGTTTGTGACCATACATTTTCATCACACATTCTTTGTATTAAAAACGAGTTTGCTCTTTTCAGGAATATGACTTGCTTTGTAATGTTTCTCTAATTTGGAGTGACAGTATCTTTTCCATTCATCTTTGTCCTTTTCTGCCAGTTTTCCTGGACCACATTTACATGAGAATGACGCCTTGTGTTTTCATGAAATTTCTCATACAGATCACAAAATGTTCTTAAAATGGTAAACTTTTACATAGACTGCAAAAAAAAATCTCAATTAAGAAATACGTATCTCCATCTTTGAGTTGAGGATTGTTAGTGGAGTAGTATGTCCACACTGGACTTAAATTTCCACTTTCCACTCTGGACATGTATTGCCACTTAAATTTCCACCTTTCACTTTGGAGCTGTATTGCCAGTAGTGGCATATTAATTAATTAAAAAATAAGTATCACATAAAACAAATTCAAACCATATCCCAATTAAGCAATATTAAAGGTTTTAAAATATGCCATCTCAATGCAAGAAGCATCACATCAAAGCTTGATGAAATAAAAATACTCACTGAACAAGGCAAACCACATCTTCTCATCATTACAGAATCGTGGCTTTCTCCTATCACACCAGACTCGTTTATCTCCATAGACAATTATCAACTACACAGAAGAGACCGGCCAAATAAACCTGGTGGTGGTATTCTATTACTAGTAAATAAATTATATGCACACACAGTAACCCCAATCACAACAGAAACTGAAACAATGCAACTGGTCATCAGCTTTACCAACCAACATGCAATCACAGTTATTGCCAGTTACAGGCCGCCTAACACAAACCCCACAGATTATATTAAAAATCTATCCAATCTCCAGCACTCCCGCGACCCCCGTGGGGACTAAGCGGTTCAGAAAATGGATGGATGGATGGATTATAAAAAATATAAAAACAAAGGAATATATCATAATTGGCGACTTGAACTTAGACTACAAAGACAAATCATCCAAACCTCTAAAAAGCATGGCAGAAAAACTAGGACTCCACCAACTGATAAAAGAACCAACTAGAATATGTCACACTCGCAGCTCTATTCTTGATCTCATCTTCACCAATCAACCCGCAAAATATAGCATATCAGGAGTCATCCACGTAGCTGTATCAGACCATTCTCTCATATACACAGTTAGGAAAAACCCGAAACCTCGGAAAAATCATCAACAGTGCACTATTTCAAATATACCAAGATCTAAGCTACCACAGTATGAAACCGAAATAAAGAATATTGATTGGAGCAATCAACGAGCACTCACCGACCCAGAACAAATCTTAGCAGATTTCCAGAATCTTATAGAAGCCATACGGAAAAAATACACTACTACCAGAAAACTCAGTCTACGACAGAATAAATTACCATGGATAAACTCAGATATTCTCAATTTAATCGCACAGAAAACCACTGCACTGAAATTGTATAGGTCAATAAAAACTATTGAAAATAAAACGGCTCTCACACATCTTAGAAATAAATGCACCTTAGAGATAAGTAAGGCTAAAACCACTTACTTCCAGAAGCAAGTCACTCAGGCCGCCACGAACCCCAAAATCCTCTGTCAGACACTAAAATCCATCACTGGGCAAATTTATGAAAATACAAACAACAACATACAAATATCTTTACAAAATACACTCACTACTGATCAGGAACAGATTGCAAATGCATTTAATAATTACTTCATCACCTCTATTAAAGAACTAACAGAACACTTTGATCCTCCGTCTCCACCCACACCTATAACTCCCTCATCAGACAAGCTAACCTTTTCTGAGATTACGCTCTCAGAGTTATCCAGTATTCTCAGCTCACTCAATAACTCAAAGGCCAAAGACATATATGAACTAAACACAGACTTCTACAAAACCCATGCCAGTAGCTTCCTACCCCTAATCCTTCATTTAATCAATCTCTGCATAAGACATTCCATATTTCCGACTGCGTGGAAAAAAGCAAAAATTACCCCCATATTTAAATCAGACGACCGAACAACCCTATCCAACTACCGTCCCATATCAATCCTCCCACCTATATCAAAACTTTTAGAAAAAACCCTGTCAAAACAACTTATAGAACATCTTGAAACAACCTTCTCAACAACTCACAATTTGGCTTCCGATCAGCTCGTTCTACACTATCTGCACAGCTACTACTCACAGAATATATACGCACTTCTCTTAATAAAGGCCACATCACAGGAGCAGTCTTTGTAGATTTCCGTAAAGCCTTTGACACAGTTAATCACCAAATACTCCATAACAAACTAGCTTCCTTTCATCTCTCCCCGTCAATGCTAACTATGCTCTCATCATACCTCTCGGGTAGAATCCAGGTTGTTAATATTGGTCAGGCCACATTTACTCCATTAACCATCTCCCACTGGTGTCCCCCAGGGCAGCATACTGGGCCCATTATTATTCATTATGTACATCAATGACATGCCTAACATATGCAAACAAACTCAAATCATATTATATGCTGACGACACAGTTATTTTCACCTCAGATTCGAACATCGAAACCATAAACTCCAAACTTACTTCTGATCTTCAGCTCCTACATGACTGGCTAAAAGTAAACCATCTGACGATCAATATAAAAAAAAAACGGAAATAATGTATTTCCACTCCCCTAGGAAAAACATCTCCATAACTGTCCCCATTACTCTATCCGATCAAACTCTAGTAGTCACAAACACATATAAATATCTTGGAGTGCACTTAGACTCCCACCTCACCTACAAAAAACATGTTAACACTCTCACTAATAAGCTCAAACAGAAAATGTATGTCTATAACAAGATCAGGCCATATCTCACCCATAATGTCTCGAATATTTATCTACATTCTATCATACTGTCTAACCCAGGGGTGGGCAAACTTTTTGACTCGCGGGCCGAACTGGGTTCTAAATTTGTACCGGAGGGCCGAACCAGGAGCAGATGGATGTAGTGTTTGTGTGAAGTAATATAAGCGACCTGTAAAGGTCATTGCATAAAAGATTTTGGCCTTTAGTAGGTAGTAAAGCATGGATATTCCAAACAAGTTTTTTTAAAACAAATGCATTTATTAACAGCATTAAAAAAAATAAAAATAATTCACTAAAAAACTGCTATCAGTGATTCTCATAAAATACGACACTGTTATTATGAATAACAGTCTCCATCACTTCAGTGCCTGCAGGTCAGATTAATGAAAGATGTTTATCTTATGAGATCACAGCAAACATTCTGACCAAATATATCATCTTGAAGAATCGGTGAAAGCATACATCCAAATAAAGTAATCAAAACGGCAACACGGTGAGGGGTATCTGAACATCAGAGCAGAGTTTTAACTCACAAACACCTGGTAACAGAGGTGAGGAAACGGGAAACACTTCCTTAAAGTAAGCCTTAAGAACTTTACAGGTTAAGATTAGTCGCAAGCAGGTGGTGCATCAATGTCCTTGAGCATCCTGCATTGTTTCAAAATGAGAATGGTCGCTAGTTTCAATACCTGCTATGTGTACAAATCATATTCAAAATGCATTTTTTTACAACAAACTTGAGAGCCTCCCCTTTATTTTCAGTGGGAACAGTGTTGTTGGTCTCTCTTTTTTGCTAGTGCATCATAGTCTGGAGTAAAATTTGTTGTGGCAATTCTTAGGAGAGATCCGTTTACCTCGATCTGTGACGGGTTGATGTGGCTGAACGTCACGTCGCGTACGTCGAGCCAAATTGGCCACTCTTTTAACATTCCGCACTCACTTCTTTTCTTCGGGCCACTCATTTTAATGGAAGGATTCCAGGGGAAGGTTTGTGGATGGCTTTAGCGTAAAACTGTATCTGAAAGCTCAGCGAGCGAATTACAAGAATGCTGTCGTCACAGCCCACGCTCTAAATTCGGGACTGATACAAATAGAGCGCGAGTGCGCCATGTCCGTACTACTGAGTACGTACGTACACGCACTTGTGAGTGTGCACCGAGCTTTCTGACACGGCTTCCGGTAGTAAATGCGCAGGCGAGCGGTTCCCCATCTACTGGGGAAACGCAGTCATTGCAGGCAAAATGACCAAAAAAAAAGTTTAATAATACAATTAATTCAGGGTTGGCGGGCCGGATTAACCGGTCCCGTGGGCCGGATGTGGCCCGCGGGCCGTAGTTTGCCCACCCCTGGTCTAACCTATCATACTGTCTTCCCATTTGGTCTCTCACCACAAAAGAAACTCTGGATCCTATAGCCAGACTATACAATAGAGCATACAAAATACATGGCAGACTATCAATCTGGACCCATCACTGCACGTCACTTGCACGCTCCAATGCACTAACCTTCCAGAATTACACAATTCTCATGGCAATAAAACTCTTCCATCAACGACACATAAATTCTCTCCCACCTATAGTTAATTCACTCATCCCAGGCCGTAATGAAAGACAGGCCCGCATCACCCGCTCAGTTACACAGGACCTCATCCGAACCCCAGCATACCAAAACAATTTTGGTCATAACTCATTTATCCGCACATCTATTTTGATTTGGAATAAGATACCCCTTCAAATCAGATCAGCCACCTCTATTATGCAATTTAAACGGCTATACACATATTTTTTAATAACAAACCAAACTTGCACCCATTAACAATAAGATATATATATATATTGTATATATTGTATTGAAATGTATGTAATGTTATAGGAACCTGCTGTAAAACAGTTCTTGAACTGAGTCAGGCCAGTCCATGAAACTTTGATGTTACATGTCGACCTTTCCTTTAAATAAACTGAAACTGAATTAACTTTTTTTTATTCTTTTTTTTTTTTTTATTCTTTTTTTACTACTGTTCATACGGCAACAATAATGCGTCTAAGTTTAGGGGTGGGTCCAATTTGAGACACTGTTTTGTCAAGTTTGTTCTATTTTTGTTTAAAAACCTTTGCGTAAAATGGCTCATGAATCTACTCTGGTTTTCTATCAGTAAATAGGATGTGATAAATCTCCTCATGACCTGCAATAGGAAATGTCTGCCTGTGATAAAGGACTTTAAGTTGCTGCAGCATTGCACCTGTTATGCAGTCAGAAGGTTGATTCTGAATTCTGTTGATTGCAATAATTGAATTAATGATTTAACATTTGTTTTATGCAGTATTTTCTCATTTCAATTAATTGAAAATATATATTTTTAAACACCTGACTAACACCTCTGCCTCTGTGCAAAGCTAAACAAGCCTCTGTGTCAAAGCTTCCTCTGTTCTTATCTTTTTATATTTCCTTCCTTTCCTTTGCCGTTTGTGCAGGTGACCTCTATTCTCTAATGTCCAAGTTGCTAGGCCAAAACAAGGATGTAGTACACATTCAAAAGTACAACCCCAGTAAGATACAGAGGGTCCAGCCAGAGCTGATGTCTCAGATTCATAGCTTAATACAAAAGAAAAACTTGGGCTCTCCTGGTCCTCCACTAGCTCTTCAAACCAACAGGCATCCTGTTTTGATGAGGGACAGAGTCCACAAATTCCATCAGCTTGAGGCGGTGCCCAAGCTGACAAAAAGCAAACTGCTGTCTCAAAGACAAGGTGGGTGTATGGGTGTAGGAATTCAAATAATCAGTCATACCTTTTGTAGTATTCAAACATATCTTCGAGACTGTGCTATAAATCAAAGTTCTTGTCTCTTCAATACGTGATGTTCATTATCTTTCTCGTTTCCACTCCTGTTTCCTTCCTTTTTCATCTTCCCTCTGCCTGGATCATAAAGAGAATGTTATGATACTGCATGTTAATTTTCCGCTTTTGTGGTTTGATTTTAAATGAATTAAAATTTGAATTATTATTATTATTATTAGTAGTAGTAGTAGTAGTAGTGGTAGTATTACCGTATTTTCCGAACTTTAAGTTGCGCCGAAATATAAGTCGCACCAGCCATAAAATGCAAAATAAAGAATGAAAATACATGTATAAGTCGCACCGGTGTATAGGTTGCATTTTTGGGGGAAATGTATTTGATAAAATCCAACACCAAGAGCAGACATGTCATCTTGAAAGGCAATTTAAAATAAAAATAGAATAGGCAACAACAGGCTGAATGGAGTGGTATGCTAACGTTACATAAACATAAACAAGGAACTGAGAACGTACCTAACGTAACATATTAAGAGTTATTTGAATAACTATAGCATAAATAACATGCTAACAAGATTATCGAACCATCCGTGTCACTCCAAATCTTTAAATCCGTCGAAGTCCTCTGTGTCACTTATAAACAACTCTGCTGACTCCGGAAGTAGATGCGATGTTGACGTCAGACTCATCGTCAGTTGCAGTTCCAATTATTCCACAGGCCTACACTATATCTAAACTATATATCAAATAACTAGAACATAAATAAGTTTATCGAACCATCCACGTCACTCCAAATCATTAAATCCATCGAAATCTTCGTCGTCTGTGTCACTTATAAACAACTCTTCTGACTCCGGAAGTAGATGTGGTGCTGACGTCAGACTCATTGTCAGTTGCAGTTCCAATTATTCCACAGGCCTATATAACTATATATATATATATATAACTATAACATTATAAAATCATTAAATCCAACTTATAAACAACTCCGCAAACCCCGGAAGTAGAAGATGCAGCACTTCCTCTTCTATGTGGCGTACGTCAGATTCATCGTCAGTTGCAGTTCCAGTTATTCCACAGGCCTAGAGCGCCCTCATTTGGTTAAGTGTGAAAATAACAGGTGAAATGATGTACAGTCAAACCTCGGTTTTCAACCACAATCCGTTCCAGAAGGCGGTTCGAGAAGTGAATCGGTCGAATTCTGAATAAATTCTTCCCATTACAAATAATTGAAAACATTTTAATCCGTTCCAAGACCGAAAAAAACGCCTTTTTTAAGCATTTTTTTCATTTGCGCATTTTTGTCCGATCGCGCAACTGCAGCGCACCGCCAAACGCGTAACCGTAGCGCACCGCCGACCGCGCAACTGCACCGCGCTGGTCGCATTATTGTGACAGAGCCGTCGCTGAAATTTAGAAAATATTTTTAAAGTCCTGATGTACTTTCCAAAATTTAAGTGGACCTCAGTGCGCAGGGAGCTTAATTTGGTCTGATCGCGCAACCACAGCGCGCCGGGCGCTCACTGTCGCATTGTTTTAAGAGCGTTTTTGTGTTTTAGGATGGCTTTACTGCTCCCACTAGCTTTCTTTAGAGGCATGATTAGGGGTTAATACAATCCTCAAAGTAACGAAAATACAATAATAGCGGAGTCAGTCGGCATCCGGGCCGCGCGGTCGGGTTTTCTCGGGTCCTTTCGGCTCATCTCGCGAGGTTTGACCTCCGAATTTTGTTCGACAACCGAAGCAAAAAAATTTCGAATTTTTCGTTCGAATTCCGATTTGTTCGAGAACCGGGACGTTCGAAAACCGAGGTTTGACTGTACAGTAATGTGTCAATAATTTCACACATAAATTGCTCCTGAGTATAACTCGCACTCCCGGCCAAACTATGAAAAACACTGCGATTTATAGTCCAGAAAATACAGTAGGCTGTTTTTTTTATTCTGCTTGACCTTAGTAGGATGATGGGTAACCTGAGACTTATCAGTCCATTGCATTGAAAAGGACATGAGACAATCAACCATTCACACTCAGTACATCTATGAGCTATTTAAAGTCTTTAATTAACCAAAAAACAGGTAGCTTGAGAAAACCCAGTATAGGGAAAACATTTAGTAATCTTATTATTATTATCAAGCTTGAAAATAATAATGTCTCTCATGTCTGTAATTTTATTCTATCTACAAATTGTAACTATTTGTTTAGATGTCCATCTGGAGCAAGACCCACTATGGCCACAGAATTCTCTTCAGCTGGGTCAGGTGTCAGGACTTGCCATTGACTCAGATTCCAATCTGGTCATTTTCCACAGAGGTGATCACCACTGGGGACCAGAGTAAGTTTTTTTTTAAAATCAAACAAGCAATATATTAGTGCTGTCAAGCGATTAAAATATCGCAATTGATAAAATTTTTGTGATTGATGTGATTAAGTTTTATTTCTCATAAAAGATCTCTTCATTTTCTTTTCTGATCCATTTTTTCTAGCAAATTTTGATACCTTTAAGACGAAGAAGAGGATTGATTTTTTTATGCGGACACATTTTTTATCTAATTGGATTCAATTTATAAAAAGTCACACAAACAGCCCCTAAATGGTCCATTCTAAGAATTGACAATTTGGGCAATATAAAAAAATATATCATGCATACGAAATGTAAACAAAGACTCAGCCTCATAGTGCAACAAACCATTTTTAAAGTTTGTTTTGAACTATTACCTACTAACCCTGTTTTTGATTTCTCAAAGAATCAACAGACCATTCGCCATGATGCTTTTATTTCTAAAAACGGATGAAATGTCTGCACAAGCCAAGACTAGTTTCACCACTGTGGTGTATACTTGATGTTTATTTACGGTATCGCAAGATCTGGTGAGGTGTTAGTTTTTTTGCAGCAACAGTACGTGAAAAGAGTATAAGTTTTCTTAGGCCAAAATAAGCCTTAATTGCATGATTAAAAAAATGAATGACATTAAAAATGGGTTGGATTAAACACGTTAATAACTCGATTAACTGACACCACTAATATTATACAGGGTATATACACATACAGGGTTCATCAAAAATGTGCACCAACAGTTTAGTGGGGGGGTTTTATGTTCCGGGAAAATTTTGAACATGTTCAAAATTCCCTTGTACAGATGAACATTTGAGACTGAATGATCACTGACAAGAACCTTTGGAAGCAAATACTAATACTGTCTTGTGAAGAATCTATGAAACTGATATTTTTTTTTTGTCCATCTTATTTTTAGTTCTTTTGACAGCCAAGCTATATATCAGCAGAGGTTCCTTGGCCCTATTCAACAGTCCACTATTTTGGTTGTTAACAGAGAGAATGGAAACATCCTCAAGGCTTCTGGAAGAAATATGTAAGTCATACTGAGACTTAAAACAATATTTAGTAAGATTCTTCCTATCATGTCAAGTGAATGCGAGAGGCTGTCCCAGATTATTCTCAGACTGAGAAGGAGAGTACACCAGTCCACAAGGCTGACACGCAGTCAAACGAATATTTTACAGTTGACACACGAGAGTAAAATTGCTGGTTCCCCTCTATTATTATTCCGGACTTGTGTTAAACAAACAAATGATAGATCATATAAAGGCTTATCTGTTTTTCAATGGCCAATTTCTAAACGGGAAACGCCCTGCTCCCGTTCATGCAGACAGTGACTCTGTCTCCCCGTGGATGGAAGAGAGATTGGCTTTCAACATGTGAATATCTGAGAATTGTGTCTGTGTGTGGATCTCTTGAAAACGGCATGATGTTTGTGTCAAAAATGAATACACGTGTTTGTTGATTCACAAACGCATGAATATTTACAAATGATAAACGCACAGACAAAAATAAAAAAAAACTGAAAATCACATATTTGTATCATGCATCGGAAAGAAACGTGTGAAAATCACAAATATGATAGTACGTAGATCCAAAAATCACGTGATAATCACAAATTAATGTATGTAGGATTTGAAAAACGTGAAAATTGTATGTATATTTGTGTGAACAATTTTGAACAATATATATATTTAAGCTGTCATAAATGTATCCTTATTTGGATTATTTGTATTATTTTATCACTTTGTAAAGGTTAATTGTTTTTTGCAATTTTACAGATTTTACTTACCTCATGGAATAACGACGGACAAGGACAATAACTACTGGGTAACTGATGTGGCTCTTCATCAGGTAAAAGCAATTCAACCTTTTGCTTAAACTTTTTATTAACTTTCTCGTGTTAGTTTTACATATGATGTACTTTAACTTTTGTGCTTTTCTATGAAAACTGTATAAACTATATGTACATATCAGCTACCGTATTTTCCGCACTATTAGGCGCACTTAAAAACTTAAAATTTATTCAAAAACGCACAGTGCGCCTTATAATGCAGAGCGCCTTATATATGGATCAATTGATGAATTTGTTGATCCATACTGGTTGTACACAGCGCTCTGTCAAAATGTTTCAGTACGTTTTAGTACGACTAGTAAATTACAAGGTCGCATCGCTCCCCAGCATTACGGCAACCGTGGTCAGGGGGCATCACTGAATAGCTGTTGTACCTGCGAGGCTATTTCATTTCAAAATAGGCTGTTTCGTTAATGTTTTCGAGTACGTTTACGGATCAACATCCAACAGAATCATAAATAAGCAGCACCAATGTGTTAAATCAGTCTTTAGTCGGTTCCGATCACTTTTATGGGAGAGAGTTTGAGAAACGTGATTGTTTACAGGGGGCTGCCACAACACTTTGCTGAGGCTCATGGGAGTCTGCGAGCTGAGGCTCATGGGAGTTTGCGGGTGGCTAATGCTATAATGATAGCTGCTATACGCACAGGGCTATTTCATTTCAAAATAGGCTGCTCCATTAATGTTCCGAGTAAATTTACGGATCGATGTGGGAGGGAAACATAAGTAAGCAGTACCAATGTGTTAGATCGAACTTTAGTCAGTTCCGATCATTTTATAGGAGATAGTTTGAGAAACGCGATTGTTTACAGGGGGCTGCCACGACACTTTGCTGACGCTCATGTGAGTCTGCGAGCTGAGGCTCATGGGAGTTTGCGGGTGGCTAATGCTATAATGATAGCTGCTATACGCACGAGGCTATTTCATTCCAAAATAGGCTGCTCCGTTAATGTTTCGAGTAGATTTATGGATCGATATGGAAGGGAAACATAAGTAAGCAGTACCAATGTGTTAGATCGAACTTTAGTCAGTTCCGATCACTTTTATAGGCGATAGTTTGAGAAACACAATTGTTTACTGAGGTCTCATTGGTTATTGGCTAGTGGATGCATACCGCAACCCTAGTCAACCTCAGTTTGTTGCAGTTTAGCTTCTATTTTATGCGCCTTTTAATCCGGTGCGCCCTATATATGAAATCATTTCTAAAATAAAAAATTCAATGAGGGTGCGCTTTATAATCCAGTGCGCCTTATGGTGCGAAAAATACGGTACTTAGTATGTAGCTGAATAAAAAAGGACATAAGTGCGTTTTACGTAAAATATTGCCTTGAATAACACTATTATGCTAATTATTTACAGTAAATTGTTATTCTAACAAAGTGATAGAATCAGATTGTTTTATTTTGATAGTTTTCTGCAAATAATAAAAATGGAAAAGTTTTGGGAGAAGAAATCAATAAAATGCTCTCTCTTACACTCTTTGCACTTAGGTCTTAAAAATGAGCAGTGATGGTAGTGATACAATCTTGCTGTCTCTGGGAGAGGCTTTCACACCAGAAAGTGACCATAACCATTTTTGTCAGCCCACTGATGTGGCCGTAGATTATGAAACTGGGAATATTTTTGTGTCTGATGGCTACTGTAATGCAAGGATACTGAAATTTTCTGCTGATGGAAGATACCTTTCAGAGTGGGGAGCTGGTAAGAACATGAACATCACAGTATCAATAGAACAAAATACTAGTAAAAGGCTAAATCAAGTATTTTACAAGCTAAAATTATGTTCTATCAATCCAGATCATTCTGGATTCAAGTTGAAAGAAATCGTACTGAGACTCTATTTAAGCATAACCAATAGCGAGCGACCTGTTGTGGTTACTATGTCAGTTTCAGTTTTCTTTCTTTAATTTACAAAGCTTTACCAAGGCACGTCACATCAGGAGCAGGGCTAAAACCTTGCCAATTTAAATGGTCCTTATGTAAAGTACCTTGACTGTGGATCGGAGTTTGATAAAGGAAAGTGATGTCATGATAATCATTAAGAATCCTGTCATCTAGGCTCATCAGACCGGAGAAGGCGTACGCCGTTCCGGATCCCACATAGCCTTGCATTTCTGCCTGAGAAAAATGAATTGTGTGTGGCTGACCGGGAGAATGGACGCATCCAGTGCTTCATAGCTCAAACTGGAGAGTTTGTTAAGGAAATTAAAAAAGAAGAGTTTGGTGAAAGTGTCTATGCCATCACTTTCAGTCCGGCTGGAGGTGAGTTCACAAACCGGGACATAGAGCTTTCTTTGATTTGTGTTTTACGCCCTTACTCTTCAGGACATTCCAAATGGTTGTGTTGACTGATTTTTCAATTTCTCTTCTGTTATCAAAATCCCGTCTTCATCGGTAAAATCCAAATACATAAGTGAGTGTGGAAGTTGAATGGTATTTGTTTACATAATGTATTAGGACACACCTGGGCAAAGTGTGGTTCCTGTACTTTTGCTTGTATAAAAATAATGAGCAGCTTCAAATAACAACCCTGTCTTCTAAGTTGTGTATCAGATCTTAATCGACAGTAACTACTGCAACTGAAAATGTTTGTCTCTTGTCTCATATTCACCACTGGTTGTACTTCGCAAATCAAATGTATCAAATGTTTTGTGTCCTTAGCAAAAATTGACAATTTGGTCTCATGGTTTATGTAAACTGCAATGTCAGACAGCCATATAGGGGTATCGGGGAAAAAAAAAATCAAAGAATTAGCGGCGTGGCAATTAATTGGCTAATTGACAATAAATTGATTAATAAACTAATCGATAATGATTTTTGATAATCGTGTAAGCATTTTGATACTTTTTTATGTATTTATTAAATGTACTAAATTGGCCAAACCCTTAGACTGATTATATTTGTGTTGAATCAAAACAAAACCTTTGCATTTATTTTGGAAAACAATGATCACAGGGTAAGCCAGTCGGTGCCTCCATATGATATCCGGTCTGCGATGGAGATTAAAAAACAAACAATATTTGACAATAACACACCATCAAGGATTGCACCATCGCATCAAACGATGTGTCGTCAATTATGAATTTTACTGACTAAGGGATGGTATACTACCGTATTTATTCTAATTATCGCCCATATTCTAATACTCGCCCAGTGTGTGTTAGCGATGACATAAATAAAAAACATTGATACCTCTAATTATCGCCCATGCTGCTAAAAATTCCCCCCCAAAACTTGGGTTTTCCTCCGCGACCGCATGCCGACGTCATTGCCCAAGTTTAAATATGACTGATTTGACAGCACGCCGAATGTCCCTTTTCTCCATAAACTATGATACAATTACACTCGTCACTCCGCTACAGTATCCTCACACAATTACGTTATCGGGGCGTGCGCTCGAACAAGACGATCGCAATAACGTGACGTGTGCAACATGTGATGTGCGACGGTAACGTGTCGCATCGGTGGAGCGTCAATTGATGCACCCCGCTGTTAGAGGTAGATCAAAACAGCTGCTGTTCTAGTGTTAAGAATACCAGTGAGATGCAGGTATTGCATACTACATAAGGAAAATATACATATTATCGCCCATTTCAGTGCCCCTTGGCGATCGGACAAAAAGTGTTAATCGCCAACGGGGGGGTTGGACATAAACCTTCTCTAATTATCGCCCTGGGTGATAATTAGAATAAATACAGTAATTGGCATTTTTCTAATAGAACTTATGTCTTTCTTATTTTTTTGTCCAAAGATAGCTACTGCGGTATGAAATTTTAATTTTCTTTTGAATGTGCTTGTCTGCAGGTGAAGATGGCATAATCTTTGCAGTAAATGGAAACTCTCTGTCTGAAAACTTTCCTCCTCCAACTGGTTTTGCTATAAATTATGGAACTAAGGACATTCTGGATACCTTCGCCCCAAAGAAAAGGGTAAACAAACCTTTATACGCACATAAATGTATGTATGGATGTATAAATTGTTGGATTTATTATTACAGTTAAGATTATAAAGTCACCGTCCTTTTATTGTATTTCAACAACCACATTAACACCGATTATCCAGCCATAATACTGTTCGAAGGGCTTATTAGTCACTCAAGCGAATGGTCTGTGAAATCCTGCATACCGGGTGACCATCCGATACCTGTCGGCTGTCTCCGGAGTCCCACAGGCCAAAACAGCCCAATAGGACTCCTTCTTCAGCTTGATGGCATCCTTTATCGCTGGTGTCCACCAGCGGGTTCGGGGGTTGCCGCCACGACAGGCACCGACCACCTTACGGCCGCAGCTCCGGTCGGCTGCCTCAACAATGGAGGCACGGAACATGGTCCACTCGAACTCAATGTCCCCCTCCCCCGCCTCCTCCGGGACGTGGGAAAAGCTCTGCCGGAGGTGGGAGTTGAAGCTCTTCCTGACAAGGGATTCTGCCAGACGCTACCCTCACGTTCACCAGGATGAACCCCAATGTGCAGGCGCCCAGCTTGGGGGCAAGACGTATACCCACACCTGCTCGACGCCTCTCACCGTGGGCAACTCCAGAGTGGAAGAGAGTCCAGCCCCTCTCGAGAGGGCTTGTACCAGAACCCGAACTGTGTGTGGAGGCAAGTCCGACTATGTCGAGTCAGAACTTTTCTGCCTCGCACACCAGCTCGGGCTCATTTCCAGCCAGAGAGGTGACATTCCGTGTCCCAAGAGCCAGTGTCTGAAGCCGGGGATCAGACCGCTAAGGTCCCCACCTTTGGCCGCCGCCCAGCTCTCTTTGTACCCGACCCCTTTGGCTCCTCCCACAGGTGGTGAGCCCTTGGGAAGGGGGAAACACGTTTCCTTTTCGGGCTGTGCCCGGCCGGGCCCCATGGGCGAAGGCCCGGCCACCAGACGCTCGCCTTCGAGTCCCAACTCCAGGGGAAAATAACTTATTTTTATTAAATATGCTATGATTTTACTGCTCCAGCATACGTAATATTAAATTACACTGTAGGTGATCCCTGAGAGTTTGACACAAATTATTTTGATTGCATTGCTTGTCTTCCCAGTGATAGTCTTGTTGGCTTCGTTATAAACAAAATTTAGAGGGATGCTTTTATACGAATTTTTGCAGCATTTAGTTCTGAAGGTAGCACTGACTGTAACCAGAAATGTACGTACATACTTGATTGGGAAACACAATGAGGAACACTGCAGGGCTAAAACCCGCAAACCAAATTGAAGGTCAAACTCAAAACAAAATGTCCCCAAATAGCAAATGTTGATAATAGCAACTTAAAAATAATATGCAACCTAATAACATTCTGCTTTGGATCTGCTATACCTGTGTTGATATAGTTTATTGTATTTGTTTCACATTATATTTAAATTCATTTTCAGGAGTTCAAAATGCCTCACGACATTGCTGTAACCAAAAACGGTAGTGTCTTTGTGGGGGATGCAGCCAGCATGACTGTTTTCAAATTTACAGCTGAAAGTAAGTACTACTACATTTATCACAACTCTACTTTTTTTGTCTTTCCACATTAATTGACATTGTTAATACTTTTGTTTGCTGTCCCAGAGGCACATCGTTCTGTCAAGAAGGCTGGTATTGAAGTTCAAGAACTTGAAGGTAAGTTTGAAAATACTTGTTATGCAAATGTCGTTCTGAATGTCGTCATACCTCTTGAGGTTTTCCACATCTGAGGTTAATAATCATCCCTCTCCCCTCCTTAGTGTTTTTTTTTTTTTTTTTTTGCATTTTCTAAGATGTAATAAAATAGGTTATGGTTCCATCCATCCATCCATCCATCCATCCATCTTCTTCCGCTTATCCGGGGTCGGGTCGCGGGGGCAGCAGCTTCAGGAGGGACTCCCAGACTTCCCTCTCCCCAGCCACTTCATCTAGCTCATCCCGGGGGATCCCAAGGCGTTCCCAGGCCAGCCGAGAGACATAGTCTCTCCAGCGCGTCCTGGGTCGTCCCCGGGGTCTCCTACCGGTGGGACATGCCCGGAACACCTCCCCAGGGAGGCGTCCAGGAGGCATCCTGATGACATGCCCGAGCCACCTCATCTGGCTCCTCTCAACGTGGAGGAGTAGCGACTCTACTCCGAGTCTCTCCCGGATGACCGAACTTCTCACCCTATCTCTAAGGGAGAGCCCGGACATCCTGCGGAGAAAACTCATTTCGGCCGCTTGTATCCGGGATCTCGTTCTTTCGGTCACGACCCATAGCTCGTGACCATAGGTGAGGGTAGGAGCGTAAATCGACCGGTAAATTGAGAGCTTTGCCTTTTGGCTCAGCTCTCTCTTTACCACGACGGACCGGTACAGAGTCCGCATTACTGCCGAAGCTGCACCGATCCGCCTGTCGATCTCGCGCTCCATCCTCCCCTCACTCGTGAACAAGACCCCAAGATACTTAAACTCCTCCACTTGGGGCAGGATCTCATCCCCGATCCGGAGAGGGCATTCCACCCTTTTCCGATCGAGGACCATGGACTCGGATTTGGAGGTGCTGACCCTCATCCCGACCGCTTCACACTCGGCTGCGAACCGCTCCAGTGAGAGCTGGAGATCACGGCCTGAAGAAGCCAACAGCACAACGTCGTCTGCAAAAAGCAGAGACGCGATGCTGAGGTCCCCAAACCGGACACCCTCAACGCCTCGGCTGCACCTAGAAATTCTGTCCATAAAAATTATGAACAGAATCGGTGACAAAGGGCAGCCTTGGCGGAGTCCAACCCTCACCGGGAACGAATCCGACTTACTGCCGGAAATGCGGACCAAACTCTGGCAACGGTGATACAGGGACCGAACCGCCCTTATCAGTTGGCTCGGTACCCCGTACTCCCGAAGCACCCCCCACAGAACCTCCCGAGGGACACGGTCGAACGCCTTCTCCAAGTCCACAAAACACATGTGGACTGGTTGGGCGAACGAATAGACCTTACCAGGGAGGCTGAGGAGTGTAATTCCCCTGTAATTGGAACACACCCTCCGGTCCCCCTTCTTAAAGAGGGGAACCACCACCCCAGTCTGCCAATCCAGAGGCACTGTCCCCGATGTCCACGCAATGTTGTAGAGGCGTGCCAGCCAGGACAGCCCCACAACATCCAGAGCCTTTAAGAACTCCAGGCGGATCTCATCCACCCCCGGGGCCTTGCCACCGAGGAGTTTTTTAACTACCTCAGTGACTTCAACCCCAGAGATTGGAGAGTCCGCCTCAGAGTCCCCAGGCCCTGCTTCCACAATGGAAGGCGTGTCGGTGGAATTGAGGAGGTCTTCGAAGTATTCTCCCCACCGACACACGACGTCCCGAGTCGAGGTCAGCAGCACACCATCTCCACTGTAAACAGTGTTGACGTTGCACTGCTTTCCCCTCCTGAGACGCCGGATGGTGGACCAGAATTTCCTCGAAGCCGTCCGGAAGTCATTCTCCATGGCCTCGCCAAACTCCTCCCACGCCCGGGTTTTTGCCTCAGCAACCGCCGAAGCCGCGTTCCGCTTGGCCACCCGGTACCTGTCAGCTGCCTCCGGAGTCCCGCAGGCCAAAACGGCCCGATAGGACTCCTTCTTCAGCTTGACGGCATCCCTTACCGCTGGTGTCCACCAGCGGGTTCGGGGATTGCCGCCACGACAGGCACCAATGACCTTACGGCCACAGCTCTGGTCGGCCGCCTCAACAATGGAGGCGCGGAACAAGGTCCACTCGGACTCAATGTCCCCCGCCTCCCCCGGGACGTGGGAAAAGCTCTGCCGGAGGTGGGAGTTGAAGCTCTTCCTGACAGGGGATTCCGCCAGACGTTCCCAGCAGACCCTCACAGAACGTTTGGGTCTGCCAGGTCGGACCGGCATCTTCCCCCACCATCGGAGCCAACCCACCACCAGGTGGTGATCAGTTGACAGCTCCGCCCCTCTCTTCGCCCGAGTGTCCAAAACATGCGGCCGCAAATCCGATGACACGACTACAAAGTCGATCATCGAACTGCGGCCTAGGGTGTCCTGGTGCCAAGTGCACACATGGACACCCTTATGTTTGAACATGGTGTTCATTATAGAAAATCCGTGTCGAGCACAGAAGTCCAATAATAGAACACCGCTCGGGTTCAGATCGGGGGGGCCGTTCCTCCCAATCACGCCCTTCCAGGTCTCACTGTCATTGCCCACGTGAGCATTGAAGTCACCCAGTAGAACGATGGAGTCCCCAGAAGGAGGTTATGGTTCATGCTGAATTAAAATCACATTGATGTCAATATCAGTTTATACTCAAGGCTGCACTCTTTGTATCATATTGTAAGTGAAAACATTATTGGGACATTCTTATAAATACTGCTGCTGCAAAGCCCTGGTTTGTTAGAGAATCGAAATTGACCAATATTTTTTATTCTGGGCCAATGCAGATTGTTAGTACTCAAGGATGCCAATAACCAATATTTGGAGCTGATATTAATTTTCAGTAAAATAAAAAACTTTGGCATCAAAATAAAAATGAACTCTTTCGGAAAAGTCTTTTGGCATATTGGACAATTTTTCTGATTTTCAGATTTTTATATATATTTTTTTATCTTAGACAGTAAACATCTTAAAACAAAAAGTTAAGGCAGCTCCCATCATTCATCAGGGTCATTGGCATTTCTTAAAATTTCAGTGGTTGCCGCTCCAACCATTTGCTGCGCCACTTGACATCTTCCTTTTGCCTAAAACCATTTGGGATAGACTTAGCTCCCTGGTGACCCTAAACAGAAAAAGTGGTATCAAAAATAATGTCCTATTTTCCAAGCACTTCCAAATTATGCACTACTTTGTGTGCCAAAATGAGAAATCACACACTGCTACCCCAGACACAAATAAAATACATTTGTTTGTGACTGAAATGTGACCAAATGTGGAGAAAAAAAAGTCTGAAAACTCTTGCAAGCCACTCTGTATATATACATACAACATTGTCCCCCTTCCTGATTTTGGATTTTCTTTTGCATATTTATTTGGGTTAAACATTTCAGTTCATCAAACTAATTTCAGTGTCTTAAAAAGACTACTCAAGTAAATATAAAACAGACATCACAGACATGCGGCTTAAAAAATAAATAGAACAAATAAAAATCTCGTTTTCTTTGTGAACGACACTTCTTACTTTCATTGTTTTCTGTGTAGAAATGGAGACATTTATCCAAACCAAGGTGACTCCAGAGCAGAACATCTCAAAGACAGCAGCAGTTAAACAGAAGCCATATGTGGCTCAACATCTTAAGCCACTAGAAAATGAGAAGAAAAAGACTGTTCCACAACCAAAAAAAGAGCATGGTTTCCTACCAGTGGCCATCATGGTGCTCTTGCTCATCCCTCTTCTGCTTGTTATCTCTGTAGGAGTCTTCATCTGCTGGAGGAAAAACAGTAAGTATGACAGGAAGGCAATTATGTCGCTGTGGTTATCTCTGTTAAAGGGGTTTCATGTTCAGTGTGATTTTTTTTTTTTTTTAAGCAAAGTAACCTAGTGGCCATAATGACAGATAGATTGGATTATCATGCATGTTGTTTCTGCAGTGCACACTACCTGCTTTGCTAGATTGTTTCTTTCACTCACTCTTAACTTTGATCTATCTGCAGACCGGTATGAGGTGAAAACAGAGCCCAGTGCTGTTGGAGGGATTTTGGGAAAAATCAGTGGTAAGTTATTTCTCATCTGTGATGGCCTGTAAATAAAGGGAACTAGGGCACCACATTACCACCCAGCTGAGGCACATTGAAAGGGACAAAAATTAAAACATGAACATCAAATATTATTATGAAAAACCTTTGACGTATATATATTTATATACAATTTAGTGAGTCAATTTAGTTAGTGTTCAAGTTTTCCCACTTAAAATGATGAGCGAGTTCTGTCATTTTCATCATAGGTACCCTTCAACTGTGAGAGACATGAAAAGAATCTATTTGTAAATTATGGAGTGAAATAAGTCTCTAACAGAAGTTCAATTTCATGCTTTTGAGTAACTTTTGGGCAATTACAGAATTTACTTTCGATAATCACCAGATCGACACGCTGTTTGGTATTTTGGCCCATTCCTCCATGCAGATCTCTTCTGCAGTCGCTGTGCAATTCCCTTTGCAGATTTTCTCGGGTTGAGGTCTAGAAACTGCCGCGGCCATTGCAGGTCTTTGAAATTCTTCTTACTGCCCCAACTTCATTGCCCGAGCGTTGTGTTTGGAATCTTTTTTAAGATGGAAGACCCAGCAACATTTCATCTTCAACACTCTCATTGATGAAGGACGTTCTGGCTCAAAGCATCACATTGACTGGGATCAATGCTTTGCTTAACACAGAACACTTGTCCCCGTTGCAGAAAAACAGCTTCAAAGCAAAATGTTCTCACTTCCATTTTGTCTGCCACATCTACTGCCATATTGGATGTAATCCAGCTAGGCTCTTCTGTCTTCATGTTCAAATTACTTCGGTGAAGTAATTTCAAAATATTACGAGAGGAGAACATAAAGCCCAGGCCATATGGGTAAAATCCAATATACAGTAATCCCTCGTTTATCGCGGATAATTGGTTCCAAGACCACCCGCAATAGGTGAAAATCCGCGAAGCAGTGTCACCCTCTCATTTTTAACCTATATGCCGTTATGTGCAGAACCCACAGCTTATTCACTGTATTTTTTTTCACGTTCTCCACTTGTTTTTTTTTTTTGTATTGGACTTAAAATCCTTGACAAAGCTGTTTGATGTGATTCATACATTTTCCAGCCGCGCAGTAACTGTAGCAATATCTACTGAATCTGGTAGCCACCTGGCTTACAGGGCCGTGCTTCAAGTGGATGTTAATAGTGACGTGAAATCAAGTGATTGTGTCCACACCTTTTAATGAAAATCAAAATTGAATGTGTTGTTTGTTGGTAGATGTGCAGCCCTTCTAATCAGTTTGAGAGGAATCAGTTGTGTATATTTTGGGCATTGAAGTGACTAACCCTGTATAGTCGCTTCCGGGGGCTGATGGCTGAACGTTAGGACGTGAGCCTTTGCACTTAAAATAAGTAAATAAGCAGGCGGAGAGTTCTGTTGCTGATGGAACAAATAAAAAGATATTTGCAGGTTTATTTTCCTTTTCCTTGACACTGTAAATAACTCTTAACACAACGGTGATCAGAACAATCTCGTACCTTTCTGGCATTTAGGCACAATCGAAAACTGTTTCCGCCTTTCAACCGCGCCCGTGTCCTAATTCACCCCGGGTTTTATAGGCTTCCCAAGTAATTAATACGAGAGAGTCCCTCTAGTGGCGTGGAGGTAAACCACATCAACCCAAAAACGATTCAAGAGGGCCAGATGGCTCATACAGGCATATTCCATGCTTTCTGATGAACCAACCAACCCAGCCACCTTTCAATATTGGCAGCTCAATTGGGACTAATATTCTTAGAGAGAGGCATTTGTGCAAAGAGAAATTCAGTATTACTAAAATGATGCAACTTTTTTCCTTTTTTTACAGAATGATTTATATGTTTTAAAGGCAGAGTTGTTGCTCCAATTTATAAGGTGTTATTAAGTTTCAATATGCTCTACATGTTGTCATATTATTTGTGGTGTATCCCCCCCCCCCCCGGTCAGGTAAAGCAGTCGGCAGCCTGAACCTTGGAAACTTCTTTGCCTCCCATAAGGGTTACAGTCGACAGGGCTTTGACCAACTCAGTACTGAAGGCAGCGACCAGGAAAGGAACGGCGAGAGCAGTGAGTCTGAGAATGAAGAGTACATGGCTCGTCCCCCACCGCCTCCATCCTCCTCTTAGGAAATTTGGACAGCACCACAACCTTCTGCTTAGAATGCCAGGTGTATGTCATGTCATTCATCATCATAACTCTTGAGTTCGATGCCTTATTGTTTATATATTTAAGTATGAGTTGTACATAAAATATTTACTACAACTTAAATCAATTTATTTTATCTTAATTTAACGTGCCCGTGTTTTTACAGTAAATTAGGATTCTCAACTTGAACAAATTACAGTGAAATTATTTCCTAGAGTTTCATTGAATTAAATTTTTGTACTGTTGTTTTTTTTAAGTCCACCAAACGTTTTTCACATTGAATTATTAGACACATTTGACATTTTATAGCAGCATTACAACCAGGATGAGCATGTAAACATCTGGATGGTAAATATGATCACAGTTGGGGAAAACAAAACTACATGGCTCTGTCATATTACTTCACTTATATCATGGCTCTTCATTAGTATAAGTTCCAAAATGTCCAGATTGTAGTTTGTCTGTTTTGTTTGTTTTATATGTCCAGACTAAGTGTTGTTTAGATGGCACAAGTGTTTATGCTGGTTGTTGTGCTTGCTCCATAATAATGATGAGGATAGGACAACAAAAAACACATGCTTGGTAATAACAGTTACCTTTTTTCTCTCCCAATTGCTCATGAGCTTTGACTTAACGTTCTACAATTTGTGTTGTTAGACCTGTAAGCTTTTCATGAGATTTTGGATTGCATACAAAGATGTTTGGATTTAGAAGATTTAATATTTTTAATTTAATGCAAGATTTAACAGTAAAAGTACATCCTTCCAACGATAAATATCTTTGTGTATTATAATTCCATACATTATTATATTTCTATTCAACTTACATCCGCGGCTTGAGTCAGTCACATTTCGATTGCAATTGTGTGCCTTTTCATATTTTGCCTTTTGTCATCATCTGCCATTACAAAATGTACTATAAGAGAAGAATTGCTGCTGCTACTATAGCTTGTACTCCTTTACTGGTTTTTCTTCCTTCACGTCAGAGGAAAAATGACACATTTACTCATAAATGTTTTGTTTTGTGGGAATGTAATTGGTCGATCAGACTCTGGTGAACTGCCTCATCCATAGCACTGTGTCCAGGATTATGTTACACTCATTTCAATTATTTACTCAATAGTCCATCAGTCCATTTTCTATACCACTTATCACTGAGGGCATGAGTGAGGTGAAGCCTATCCCAGCTGACGTTGGGTGAGAGGTGGGGTATACGCTGAATTCTTGGCCAGCCAAAATTGAAGGCCATACTTACTCAGTAATCAATAGTGCATTTGGTTTCATTTGGATGTACAAACACGGACAATGTGCTAAAAATAAACATGCAATGAAAATAAATAATTTTGGATTAAACTGACCTACTTCTAAATTTGTTTAAGTTTGAAAATAAACAACAAATTTGCTCAAACTAAAGAAGCAAGCGAAAACGTTTTCCCTGTGTGTTCTACTTGGTAGATACATTTCCGTCCACCAAATACATGTCTGTTTGCTTCATTTGAATGATTAATGTATTAAAAGCATGCCATGGATATAGGATGTTGCAGTCACATGTGAACTGATATTTATTGTAACACTGGTTTTGCTGCAAAGGTACTATTTTAGTAACAATGTTATTTGTGTAATAAAGTGTTTGCAATGCATCCTGTTGTCATGGAGGTGTCTTTGGATTTCCAAGGTGTTTTTTTTTTTCAACAATCTTAAATCATTTACATTTGGAATTTATCCTCTTCATTAAGGTGTTGCATCTAAATAGTGACATATGTATGTGTATACATCAATCTGTGAGAGAGAAAAACAATGATTGCTCTATTGTTCTTTACTTGAGTGACTTGGGGGGGACTGGACGAGCAGGACAGGAACACAAGGTGCTTACAAAGACGGGAGACAACAGTAGACACCGACAAGGAGGAGCACACGGGCAGGGTTTAAATACATGAGACAACAAGAGGGAGCAGGTGACAGACATAACGGTAATGAAGGGGTGTGGCTGAGGGAAGTTGCCGAGCGTGCTCTGGCACGGGCGTGACAATCATGAACATGATTGTGTTTTCAAAGATTAATCTGAAAAGGTAATAATAGTGATGATTTGAGCATGTTTATTTCAGATGTATGCATCAATATACACTGCTCAAAAAAATTAAAGGAACACTTTGAAAATACATCAGATTTCAATGGTGACAACAAAAATGTTGGATATCTATACTGATATGGACAGTTTAATGTCTCAGGAACAAAAAGATGCCACATCTTTTGATGGAAGTAAAAGTTTTCAGCCTACAGAGGGCTCAGTATATAGACACCCCAAAAATCAAAGTGAAAAAATTATGTGGTAGGCTCGTCCATTTTGCCTAAATTCAATTTCTGCAACTCAAAATTATTTTCAATATCTTGTGCGGCCCCCACGTGCTTGTATGCATGCTTGACAACGCCGCGGCATGCTCCTAATGAGACGACGGATGGTGTCTTGTGGGATGTCCTCCCAGATCTGTCTAAGGGCATCAGTGAGCTCCTGTAAAGTCTGAGGAGCAACCTGGCGGCGTCTGATGGACTGAAACATTATGTCCCAGAGGTGTTCTATCGGGTTTAGATCAGGTGATCGTGAGGGCCATTCAATTGTGTCAATTCCTTCATCCTCCAGATATTGTCTGCATACTCCTGCCACATGAGGCCGGGTGGATTGTCGTGGATCAGGAGGAACCTAGGACCTACTGCACCAGCGTAGGGTCTGACCATGAGTGCAAGGATTTCATCCCGATACCTAATGGCAGTCAGACTGCCGTTCTCTAGCCTGTAGAGGTCTGTTCGTCCCTCCATGGATATGCCTCCCCAGACCATCACTGACCCACCACCGAACCGGTCATGCTGAATGATGTTGCAGGCAGCATAGCGCTCTCCTTGGCTTCTCCAGACCCTTTCACGTCTATCACAGGTGCTCAGGGTAAACCCGCTCTCATCTGTGAAAAGCACAGGGCGCCAGTGGCGGACTTGCCAATTCTGGTGTTCTATGGCAAATGCCAATCGAGCTCCACGGTGCTGAGCAGTACACTACAGGACGTCGTGCCCTGAGGCCACCCTCGTGAAGTCTGTTTCTTACTGTTTGGACAGAGACATTCACACCAGTAGCCTGCTGGAGGTCATTCTGTAGTGCTCGGGCAGTGCTCAACCGGTTTCTCCTTGCACAAAGCAGCAGTCGGTCCTGCTGATGGCATGAGGACTGTCTACAGCAGGGGTCTCAAACTCCAGTCCTCGGGGGCTGCATTCCTACATGTTTTCCAAGTTTCCCTCATTAAACACACCTGATTCAAATGATCAGTTCATCCTCACGTTCTGCAGGAGCCTGATAATTGAATCAGGTGTGTTTAACGAGGGAAACTTGGAAAACATGTAGGAATGCGGCCCCCGAGGACTGGAGTTTGAGACCCCTGGTCTACAGGCCCGGAGACTATGTCCAGCTCTCCTAGAGTAACTGCCTGCCTCCTGGAATCTCCTCCATGCTCTGGAGATTGTACTGGGAGACACATCAAATGTTCTTGCAACAGCACGCATGGATGTGCCATCCTGGAGGAGTTGGACAATCTGCTCAACTTCAGGAGGGTTAAGAAATCACCTCATGCTCCCAGTCGTGATAATGACTCTAGCTTCTCAGCCCAGACTCCCAATACTTTTCAGGCTTGGACGATTTTGTTTTCTCCAGCGTGGAACTCATCTCCCTGACCCTAAAGTAAGTTTGAATCTTTTTATTACACTGTTCGATCTTTTTTACTTCGCAGCCGGAGTGCCTGGGAGAGCGGAGGCTTCGTGGCCGTTTGTCTACCGTCGATCATCGGACACAAAGTATGGCTGCGGATCAAGAGGTTTGTACGGCTTCGTGCACCAACTGCACCCTTCTCTTAGAGAGGTTGTCCCTGCTAGAGGGACGTGTCCGCCAGTTAGAGCAGAATTGCGCGATAACAGTAGATGTGGCGGATACAGACGCGGACTGTAGTCAGCCCGCTAGCCCAGTTAGCATTAGCCCCAAGCGGCTTGCTAATCGCGATGAGCCAGGTAAGACGCATAGCCGTCCAAAGTCATCTCGGTCTACTGGCCCTCGCACTTTGGTCATAGGTGACTCCATTACCCGAAATATTACGCTTAAAAATCCAGCCACGGTAATGTGTATTCCTGGGGGCAGAGCACCCGACATAGAAGCTAATCTTAGGGAGCTGACTCGCAATAGGTCTAGTCAACAGCGTAGTTCCAACAACACTAGCTACTCGGACATAGTGATACACGTCGGCTCCAATGATGTTAGGATGAGGCAATCGGAGATCACAAAGAGAAACATAGCGAGGACTTGTGATCTCGCCAGAAAGATGAGTCGGCATCGAGTATTTGTCTCTGGCCCCCTGCCTGGGAGAGGCACTGATGAGAGGTTTAGTAGATTAGTCTCCCTTAATCGATGGATGGCTGGGTTCTGTAAAAAGCAGGGACTGTATTTTATAGATAACTGGCCCTCCTTCTGGGGCCGCCCCGACCTGCTGAGGAAGGACGGCCTTCACCCTAACCGTGAAGGCGCCTTCACTCTTTCTTTACTGTTTGAGCCACACATGACAGGTCACTTTAGAGCAGGCCGGGGCACAGGTGATTAGACCACCTGTCAGGATGGGTTTGGAGTCTGTTAAGCTAAAGTTAACTAGCGCTAGGCTAGACTTCCAGCATGCACATAGCTCCTCGTGTAGACTAGAGCGTGACAGTTTGAATAGTGCTACAGTACACATAAACACACTTTCTACTGGGGTAGTAGACAAATCCAATCACTCCACCCCGACCGGTTTTGCTGATGAAACGGTGCCTGTTTCAGATAATTTTACATGTGTAACAAATATTTACTATCAGATTCCCACGGTCGTATCGTCCCGCCGCGCTAACAAACATTCGAGAGGTGATGTCAGGCCTAGAGAACACAATCTTACTCGCATCTCGTTTAAATATCCTTCGATAGATACGCACCCTGATCGACAGATTACACTTAAATAGTTGTACTAGGTTCATCTTGTTTTTTCTTTTTCAATTACTTCACTGGTTCTTCTATATCAAACAATACAAACATTTGTTTGATATAGAAGAACCAGTGAAGTAAAGGAAGTGATTACACTTAAACTCGGTTTTATGAATATTAGATCGCTTCATACAAAAGCAGTTCTCGTTAATGACCTCATCACGGAACATAATCTAAACGTTTTTGGTCTCTGCGAGACCTGGTTAAAACCTAATGAACTGCTGCCGCTTAACGAGGCCTCGCCTCCAAATTTTGTGAGCTCGCATGTGGCGCGTCCTCGAAAAAAGGGTGGGGGTGTCGCCCTCATCTCGAATTCCGAGCTTAGACTTAGGCCTCGTTCGATCAACGTATTTAAAACATTTGAAGTTCTCACTGTCCGATCCACCGCTTTACCGTTATTTTATCTTGCTGTTATTTACCGTCCACCCGGGGCTTACTCTGGCTTCCTGGATGAATTTTCAGAATTCGTGGCTGATCTAGTAACCAATGCGGATAATATAATTATCATGGGCGATTTCAACATCCACATGAATTTACCGTCAGAGCCACTTACTTCGGCGTTTCAGACTTTAACTGATACGTTTGGTTTTACGCAAGCCGTACAGGCAGCAACGCATAAGAATGGAAATACCATAGATCTGGTATTATCCCGAGGACTTGCAACCTCAAATATAGCAGTACTGCCATACACTACTGTTTTGTCTGATCATTACTTAATAAAATTTGAAATTCTAGTTCCTTGTCAAAGACAAGAGAGCAATCGGAATTATAGGAGCCGTAATTTTAACTCCATGACTGCAACTGCGCGATCTGAGTTACTGTCGCCGGCAACCGCTATATTTCCCGCATACACCGGCTCTGTTGATAATCTTACAAATGAATTCAATGCGACATTGTTAAATGCCATTGACTCTGTGGCGCCGTTATGTCTGAAAACTCGCCGTAGATTGCCTACTCCGTGGTTCACAGATGAAACGCGTACGCTTAAGCAATTATGTAGAAAGCATGAGCGCAGATGGCGTCTAACCAAACTTGAGGTTTTCCATCAGGCATGGCAGGATAGCCTCCTGAAATATAAAGATGCGCTTATCTTAGCAAAAACTCGGTATTTTTCGCAAGTTATTAATCTCAATAAAAACAATCCGAAACACCTATTTGATACAGTGGCAAAGCTGACTCTACGCCAGCCGACCCCCGATAGTTCCTTCCACTCAGCTGACGAGTTCATGAAATTTTTTGCTCAAAAGATTGAATCCATTAGGGACGAGATCAAGAATACCATTCCAATCGCTCGGTCGAGCCCGCCGTTTACCAACGCTGATGATCATGCAACAACCCTCTCAACTTTTAATAGCGTGTCCCTTGAAAGGCTTACACAATTGGTTAGTGCGGCTAAACAAACAACATGTTTACTCGACCCTCTTCCAGCCAAACTACTTAAAGAATTATTTCAAATTTTAGGACCGTCTGTCCTAAATATAATCAATCTGTCTGTCTCCTCTGGGATAGTGCCAACAGCCTTTAAAACCGCTATCATTAAACCGTTACTTAAGCGACCAAATCTTGACCCGGACTGTCTCAGTAATTATAGGCCAGTTTCAAACCTCCCATTCATAGCAAAACTTCTTGAAAAAGTAGTAGCACAGCAGCTTATTGATTACATGGTCGTCAATAATCGATATGACTCTTTTCAGTCTGGTTTTAGAGCTAATCATTCCACTGAGACAGCACTTGCTAAAGTGACTAACGATCTCCTCATAGCTATGGATTCAAACACTTCATCTGTACTGTTACTACTCGATCTTAGTGCTGCCTTCGACACTGTAGACTTCGATATTTTATTAGGGCGTCTTAAAAGTTGTGTTGGTATTTCAGGGTCAGCACTAGGCTGGTTCCATTCCTATCTATCAAATAGGACGCACCGAGTGGTCCACGGCAATGCGTCCTCGGAGCTCTATAACAGTGGTCCCCAACCACCGGGCTGCGGACCGGTACCGGTCCGTGGGTCACTTGGTACCGGGCCGCCAAGCCACACAGAAAAAAAAAAAAAATTGTTTTAATCGACGATCAATTAATTCAGGTCAAGACGCTCGTCCCGGTCACGTGACATGTTTCCCCAGTCGAGCCCGCAAAGCTAGCAAAAATGAGTAAGTATTTATTTTGAAAAATATAAAAAAATGGGCGATTCTCTCCCAATTACATCCGTCGGTTCAGGTCAAGACGCTCGTCTCGGTCACGTGACATGTCACCTCAGTTGAGCCCGTGAAGCAAGCAAAAATGAGCAAGAAACAGAGATGTTTGGAAAGCTTCTTCGGAAAGGGAAAAAAGCCCAATGAGGAGACGGAAGAAGAAGAGGCTACGACTTCTAAGAAAAGGAAAGTTGCATTTAAAAGACTATGACGCGCCAAGCCCACTCTGCATAATATGTGGCGACAGGCTAGCTGACGAGGCAATGAAGCCCTCAAAACTGCTTCGGCACATGGAGACCAAGCATCCTGCATTAAAAGACAAACCTTAACCACTTCGGGTGTCATTGTCTCCGATTACGCCTAGATGGGACCGGCTGGTTTCTGAGAAACAAGCTCAGTGCTCCCACTAATTCAATGTAATGGTGAGTTTTATTTTAATGTCGTTTATACTTGTTTTTATGCCAGTCGTATCATTTTATTTCATCGTATTCATATATTTATTATACATGTATTATTTATTTATATAAATGTATTATTTAGTTATATAAATGTATTATTTATTTATATAAAGGCCGGTCCGCGAAAATATTTCTGACACGTAACCGGTCCGTGGCGCAAAAAAGGTTGGGGATCACTGCTCTATAATGTTGCGTGTGGTGTCCCACAGGGATCGGTTCTCGGACCAATTCTATTTAATATTTATATGATTCCGCTTGGGGACATAATACGTAAATATAATATTAGTTTTCAATGCTACGCGGATGACACCCAATTATATATGCCGTTATCGATGACGGATCCGCGGGATTGTTGTAATCTTGAGGCATGCCTTGCGGAGATCAAGCAATGGATGTCTCTCAACTTCCTTCGTCTTAACCCAGATAAAACTGAGATGTTGATAATTGGTCCAACTCGTTTTCAACACTTGTTCAAGGAAACCGCTATAACTATAGATAACCGTACTATCACTCAGAGCGATACTGTAAGTAATCTCGGGGTAGTGTTTGACCAAACTCTCTCCTTTCAAAAGCACATTAAGAATATAACCAGAATTGCGTTTTTTCACCTTTGTAATATTGCAAAGATTCGTCCGATCCTCTCGACCGGTGATGCGGAAACTATTATACATGCGTTCGTCACGTCGCGCCTGGACGACTGTAATGTACTATTCTCTGGTCTTCCTAAGTCCCGCATCAAAAGTCTACAGTTAGTACAAAATGCTGCTGCAAGGCTGCTCTCACGGACAAGAAAATTTGATCACATTACCCCAATATTAGCCAACTTACATTGGCTCCCGGTCCATTTAAGATGTGACTTCAAGGTTCTTCTATTAACCTATAAATCACTGCATGGCTTAGCGCCTTCATATCTCGTCGACCTAGTTGTTCCTTATGTTCCGTCTCGTAACCTTCGTTCGCAAAACGCTACCCTTTTAGCGACACCGAGGGCCAAGAAAATGTCTGCAGGGTCTAGAGCATTTTCTATCCGGGCTCCAGAGCTTTGGAATGCCCTACCAATGGATATTAGGACTGCTACCTCAGTAGAAACATTTAAGACACGTTTAAAGACACATTTCTATGACATGGCCTTTAACTAACCTGTAGTGGCCGATTCGGCCGGAGTTTGTTTTGTTTTCTCTCCCCCCCCTCCCCGGCCGGGGAGGTGGTTAGGTGGCACCCAAGCTGACAGCGGCTATCTGGATTCTCGTGGGTCAATTCAGGTTGGGGGAACTGCAGCTCAACCTCCTCGAAGACACTGCCAGGATAGTAGAGGGCTCCTCCGGCAGCCCCTCGCTCTGACTTGGACATCCACTTTTTTTGATTTTCATATTATGTATTATTTGTGCCCTCTCTGCATCCATTGCAGCCTGGTGATCCTGAAAGGGGGATCCTTCCATCTGTGGTCCCTTCTCAAGGTTTCTCATTTTCCACTGGCAGGGGTTTTTGAGTTTTTCCTTGCCCTTTTGGGAGCTTAAGATCAGGGGATGCTTTGAGAATAATTGTCAATTTTTGTCTATGTGAAGCCCTTTGAGACTGCTTGTGATTTAGGGCTATACAAATAAACTTGACTTGACTTGACTTAAAGCCAACACTTGTGGAAAACTAGTTAAAAAAGATCAAGAGGGATGAACTTCAAATGGCCTCCACCTACAAAACCAGTCCTGTTTTGGGGACCATCTCGTTGTTTCCCCTCTAGTGCACCTGTTGTTAATTCCATCAACACCAATGCAGCTGAAACTGATTAACAACCCCCTCTGCCTCGTACCTGACCAAAACCTTATCAGAAAAGTGTAATTGAATTCATGCCATACCCTGATAAAAAACTGTTCCTTTAATTTTTTTGAGCAGTGTATAAATAAATAATAAGATATTAAAATTTGAACAATTATAATTGGGGTTTTTTTCATCATATGAGCATCCTAAAATGTATCAAAAGTCATTACACATAAATAATTTTCTTGATGCTGGATCATTTCCGTCATCTTGGCAAGCATGAAACGATGAGCACTGAATTAATATTAATAATATCAATACTGGCTGCGGTATCACTGAAGATTAGACATAGTAAGCTGCTTTATGTGTGAGAATAGTAACAATAAGAAGTGGAGCAGTGCAACCACACAGTCAACGTGGCCAGTGAATGAGCTGCAATTATTCAAATGAAACATTTTCATCAATATTGGCCATTAGAAGGTAAGTCTGTTACCATCATTGCATTTGTCACTCTGTAGTACTTACCAGTATAACCTTCTTGGGATACCAAGTTTAAAAACAAACCCCCAAAATGCAATCTTCTTCTTGTTTTGTGGTCTCTTGACTGTTTTATAGGGGGGAGAGAGTTCAGGATCCTAACAGCCTGGAGAATGAAGCTGTTGGTGAGTCTGGTGGTGCGGGAGCGCAGGCTCCTGTACCTCTTCCTAGAGGGCAGAAGATCGAACAAAGAGTGAGCGGGGTGACTCACATCACACACAATCGTGGTCGCCTTGCGGGTGAGATGGGAGGTGTAAATGTCCTTCGGGGAGGGGAGTGAAGCACCAATAATCTTACCAGCCGTGTTCACTATGCGCTGGAGGGCCTTCACGTTGTATTCAGTGCAGCTACCACCCCAGACAGCGATACAACTGGAGAGGACGCTCTCAATGGTGCCATGGTAGAATGTAGCCATGACGGCCGGAGGAGCACTTGCTCGCCTGAGTTTCCGCAGGAAGTACAGGCGGCGCTGAGCTTTCTTAGCCGGTGATGCGGTGTTGGCGGACCAGGAGAGGTCCTCACTGATGTGCACCCCCAGGAATCTGGTGATGCTCACTCTCTCCACCACAGCACCGTCGATGGTCAGCGGCAGGTGTTGGGTGTGACCCTTCCGGAAGTCAACAACAATTTCCTTGGTCTTGTTGACGTTCAGCAGGAGGTTGTTGTGTGTGTGTGTGTATGTGTGTGTGTGTGTGTGTTTTTTTTGCCTCATTTTCTCATCACTGCCTGCAGTTCAGGCAAACTGCCATCTTCTGGCTGTGATCATTGCACACAGGTACACACCTATTGCTGACCTTGCGGTCTTTTCTGCTTGGGCAGATCTGACACCGCTTCCTCTTTGGTTGGTCCAGGCTGCTACTTTCCTGTGGCTGGGTTGTGCGTTTTGTCACCCCACACCTTTCCATTGTTTCCATAATCGGGGTTTGTAGCTGGGGGCAGTGTTCCAGCCGACTCCTCATGTGTGGTGTGACGAGCTCCTTTGACAGCTCTTTGAGGAAGAGCCGTCGTGCATTGGTGATGCCACTCTTGAAATCTGGGTGTTGAGCTGTGAAAAACGTGTAGGCATTCAGGTGGCCACCTCTGTGTTTGGCGCTTGCAGGTGTATGTGCTAACCATCTGGTTAGTGGTGTCGACTAGGGGTGTAACGATTCATCGATACACATCGATTAATCGATATAATGCTCTACGATTTGTTGGCATCGATGCTAAACGTAAACATCGATCTATATCGCCCGTTTTTGACCTCGGACATTAGACGCGACTTTATTTTGAAATCCAGTTCATTGTTGCTTGCTTCTTCTTTCCGGGAGAAGTGCGCGGCGTGTTGTGAGCAGAGCAGGCACGTGAAAGGGGAGCCGACAACTACGCGGCTCCTGGTCTGGTGCTATGGCTAGTGTCCAAGAAGACGAGGAAATTCGCTCCCCTTTGGGCTTCAAGTCATTGGTTTGGAAGCACTTTGGATTCCAAAGAAAAGATAGCTCAACGGACAAGACACGTGCAGTTTGTAAATCCTGCCATGCGGTGATCAAATATTCAGGGAACACCACAAATCTCGCCGCACATTTAAAGAAAAAACACGACATCTCTTAGTAATTCAGTAATGCACTTTAAAGTTAATGGTATTACAAAAAAAGAAAGAATATTCATTTTTCTTTACTTACTTATATGAGAAAAAATATAGGAATTTGATAAAGTTCAGTGTTAAAATAAGCACTTTGTATACTACAATACTCTTGTAATTTCCTAAATAAAGAGTTTGCAGTACCTTGTTGATTTTGCGTATGAATTGTTATAAATCAGGATATTGTTCTATATCGATCGTAGAGCACTATATCGTGATGTATCGTGAATGAATCACAGCAGGCTTTAAGATATCGGCAAATATCGTATCGCGGTTCTTTGTATCGATATGATATCGTATCGTGACAAAACCCGCAATTTACACCCCTAGTGTCGACACCTCAGTGGCGTAGCCAAGCCGGGGCGAGCCGGGGCGGCGCCCCGGTTAGGACTCCCTGCGCTCCGGTTGAAAAAAATCGAGCTTTTTCGATTCTTCATTTTCATGCCGTTTTTTTCTTTCGGTCTTGCGCGAATGTGCTTGCGCTATTCTATGTGCGCGATGTTATCCATTCACCGTTTGCCTCCCGGACCCGGATGTTGTTTTAGCGATCAGCGAACGGCGTGGGTGATGTTCGATTTTTTTTACTGTGGGCGCGCGCCCCTACTGGAAAAATTCCTGGCTACGCCACTGCGACACCTCCTTTCGTCTTATTGTAAAATGTGATCTCGTTTTTTTTCTTCGCGCTAGTTTCATCCACTACTTTGTCGTGGTGCATCGTGCTCAGGAGCACAACAGCTTTTCCTGACATAACTGACCATGGTAAGGTTGCCATTGAATCCAAACTCTGTGCTGTGAACCTCCCTGGACTTGGAAGGCTTCATCAGAGGAGGGATATCTGGCTTGTTCTGGCATAGTCCCCACAATGGTGAGATCCTTATCCAAGAGATGCTGCGCAAGTGGCACACTGGTGAAGAAGTTGTTTCGACCTGTGTCTAAATTGACTACACAAATGTGTCTTTCTTCAAAGTCGCTCGACTAATTTTCCATAGTAGTCTCCAATAACTTCAACCATTCAACCTGTATTTTCCTTTCATTCAGGCATTCAGTCATCAATGCTCATTTGCATCTCACACACAGTCTCCAAAAAGGAGTCTTTCTATCACATTGGTCCCAATTCATCTAAGCTCTCCACACAACATTCATATACCATTTTCAACTCAAGGTTCCTGATAGAACAATCCACCAATCCAAAAAAACTCAACACAAAAAAACTGCTGGCAAATTAATCAGAATTTCTTCTTTCTTTTTAAATTTGAAGAACTCAATCTCTCAGATTCAGCTCGCATATAGAAGTTTGTATAATCTTATAACACAACCAATCAATTATTTCTATTAAATGTAGCATTGCAATGTCTTAAATTCACAATTTTGCTTCTTCCAATTCCTGAAAGCATGTTCTGTTATTTTATTTTATTTTTTTTTCGAATTTCTCATGAGGGCTTGACACTTAACATGCACTAGTGTGGATCAGTTTCTGCTCGCAAACAGATTTCTCTCTTTTCCTCTCATTTTTATCTTTCAAAATCGTTTCTGTTCTGCGGTGCAAATTGGATAGACCACAGTCTAGCAAATTTCTTTACACTAAAAGTTTAGCCAATTTTCATCATTTTAACACACATGCACAGCTCTCGCGCGCGTAAGGTAGGTCCCAGCACCAATGATTCGTCACAGGCTGGCCATTTCCTGCGGTCGATCATGAGCTGGTCCCTCCCACGCACACGAGGACAGCACATTCTAATTTTTCATTTATCTTCTAGAAGCAAGTTGCATTTATTTACCACTTGATTTGCAAATTTTAACTTTAGTGTACACACACAATTTGATCTCTGGTCATTTGTCATTGGGCATACAAACAGCATTGTCATACTTCCTGTGTGGACAGGAGCTCTAATAATAAAAAAAATTCCAATAATCTGACTATGACATGTTTTGCTGTCATATGGGCATCTATTCTTTCTTTCTCTGTATTAGCTTGAGCGGTCAAAGGGGAGGAAGCTTGTCATGCTGAAAATGTGACTTTTCCTCTGCCTCTTCCTCTGCCCTTTCATTGGTTTTGTTTTACACGACGACACTCTTTTGACCAGTGTCCACGTTTCCCACAGTTCCAACAGTTGTCAGAATCTGATGGGGGTTTTGATTTGAATGGTGGCTTGCGACCTTGTTGGTCTCTAAGTCTTCCTCTGCAGCTTTGGGAACTTTGGAAGAAGATCGTTGTATCTTCATTTAGATCATTATCATCATCTAGATGAAATACATCAGAACTTTTGCCTTTCTCAATCACTTTGTCAGCGTCTCTGGCCCACTGCATGGTTGTAACACAAGCAGTGTCCGCTTCCACCAAGTGTTTCCTCACCCAGTTGCCTAAGTCAGGGGGGAAACCAGTGAGGAGCGCATTTTTAAGATGTTGCTGATAAGCACTCTCAGCTGCATCATTGAATGGGATGCCACTGTGCGCCCAGAATTCTTTTTCAAATCTTAATTGAATGGCGGCATTGACTGGTAGGATAAATTGACTAGATGGCAGTTCTAGCATTGATCCACGGCAATAACACAGGCTAGTAATTTGTTGAAAGGTCAATTTAAACCTGCATTGAGGATCCTCAAAGAAATAAAAAAAAGAATTTGAAAAAAATTGTATAAACCTAAAAAATACTAAATTAAGATGGGAAATAAGAATGATAAATCCCTAGCTCTTGATGGAGATGAGAAGTACATGGCGAGTAAATTTCTTAATTGTATGCAATACATGCCGAAGTGGAAGAAAAAGTATGGAGTAGAAGGGAAGTTGAAAGTTGAAGTGTGGAAGATAGTGGTAGAACCTTTGGAGGAAAGTGTGGCTAGGAAGGGACTGAGAAAGGAAATAAAAGAGAGAGTATCTTTCTATTTTTTGTCTTTTGAATTTGTTCTCTTCTCTCTTGTGAAGCTTTCAACCACATTCTAGCACAATTCAACTCTCTCTCTTTTATTTCCTTTCTCAGTCCCTTCCTAGCCACATTTTCCTCCAAAGGTTCTACCACTATCTTCCACACGTCAACTTTCAACTTCCCTTCTACTCCATACTTTTTCTTCCACTTCGGCATGTATTAAGAAATTTACTCACCATGTACTTCTCATCTCCATCAAGAGCTAGGGATTTATCATTCTTATTTCCCATCTTAATTTGGTATTTTTTAGGTTTATACAATTTTTTTCAAAAATTTTTTTTTCTTTCTTTGAGGATCCTCAATGCAGGTTTAAATTGACCTTTCAACAAATTACTAGCCTGTGTTATTGCCGTGGATCAATGCTAGAACTGCCATCTAGTCAATTTATCCTACCAGTCACACTCTCAACCACACAAGTTTCTTATCCCTGCCTACGCGAAGTCCTCTTTTTAAAAAAAGAGCTGCTTCATCCGGAGAGGGGACTCTACAACACCCCTTCCTTCCCTGGGAACTAAAGACAACAGTCCTGTTACCCAGCCCTGCCAACGCGAAGTTGTACTCTTTAGAACAGTGGTTGTCAAATGAGGGTACACGGAGGTACTCTAGGGCAGTGGTCCCCAACCACCGGGCCGCGGACCGGTACCGGTCCGTGGGTCACTTGGTACCGGGCCGCCAAGCCGCACAGAAGAAAAAAAAAATTATCGACGATCAATTAATTCAGGTCAAGACGCTCGTCCCGGTCACGTGACATGTTTCCCCAGTCGAGCCCGCAAAGCTAATATGTGGTGACAGGCTAACTAACCAGGCAATGAAGCATTCAAAACTGCTTCAACACATGGAGACCAAGCATCCTGCAATAAAAGACAAACCTTAATCACTTCAGGTGTCATTGTCTCCGATTACGTCTAGATGGGACCGGCTCGTTTCTGAGAAACAAACTCAGTGCTCCCACTAATTCAACGTAATGGTGAGTTTTATTTTTGTCATTTGTACTTGTTTTTATGTCAGTCGTATCATTTTATTTCATCGTATTTATATATTTATTATAAATGTATTATTTATTTATTTATATAAATGTATTATTTATTTATATAAATGCCGGTCCGCGAAAATATTTCTGACATGTAACCGGTCCGTGGCGCAAAAAAGGTTGGGGACCACTGCTCTAGGGGGTACGTGAGATTTTACAAAAATATATATAAAACAGGTTGAGAACCACTGCTCCAGAAGAGCCACTTCATCCGGAGGGGGACTCTACAACACCCCCTCCTTCCACAAGACTTAAAATCTTCTGTCCTGCCTATTTGGCTCGGACAAACCAAAGCCGTATAGCTCGTGCACCTTTAACTTTTTACACGTTTCACAACAACACAATCACACAACGTTAGGGCTTAACTTACTTGTCCCCTGGTTCGTTGCATTGCCGGATCCCGTCAATCCACCTCTGTCATATGAAGGCAGACCTAAGATGCTGGCCCAGCGAAGAAATTCTCTTCCCAGGTCTTTCTTTACCAGGTCCTCCTAAAGGACGCTGGCTTGTCGACAATGCAGCACGTCCTCCTCCGTCAGCCAGATGGCGGGTATGAGGGTCCCGGGTTTCGGCACCAAAATGTTAGGGTGGTGCTCACTCTAACTTATTTTGCAAGAACCACACGGGAGACAAGTAAGTCCTTTTTGACACCTGCAGGTGGAGAGTCCATTCGTCGCTGTGCGTACAGCGATGATCGAATGAGGTCTGACTCAGGCCTCCTGCAGGAGCATTTTTATTGAGAGAAACAGAGTGGGGGTGAGAGTGGACAGGATGGGGTTGAAGCCCCTGGCCTGCTGATCAAAGCATAGCAGGGGGTCTTTTACGACGTTGTGTAAACAAAGCAACTTTGATTGCTTCCTCTGCAGCTAGTCAATCAGTTCAAAAGATCTTAGCACTTTGTTCTACTACTTTTGTTAAGACAGGACAAGCTAGGTTAATTTTTACAGGTTACATTCCAACATAATCATACGATCAAGATAATCTGTAAACCCTAACAACTTCTGTGTCTGAACTTCGCTGCAGATCTTCCCTATGTCAGGGCTGTAGGATGTGACTTGGATCTTCTTACAGGCCTGTAGGCTCTCATCTACGAGGCGGGAACGGTGTTTGTTCTTTTCATGTTAAATGGCACTCCATGTTTCAAAAACAAGTTTGGCGGGGTGGGGGAGTTTCTCCATATCATTCCATTTGTGCTCTTTAACGAGTGTAGCCTTCTGACGGGCGACTTCTTCAATATCCGCCGTCAGTGATTTGAACTTATTTACCCATAAATCTTTATCCACTATGTCGGCCAGTTCAATTTCTAGATCAGGCTTACTTACTCCGGTGAATGCAACTGCGTTCAGCAGGGATGGGTCGATGTCCAGCGGTGTGACAGGAAAAGAGCATTCAGGTAAGCCAGCGTCGTTGGTGGTGAATGCAAATAAATAAGTCCACGCTGAATTAAACTCTATTTTCTTCCGAAACTTTCCTTTTTTGGGTTTTTTTCATGGCTATTCAGGGTTCACAACTTCGCACACAGGTTCGCACGGGTTCACACAATCTAAAAGCTGCCAGCAGGTAAAGGCGCGGGATGTTGACGTTGATGTGACGTAGCCTATATTTTGTTGACAAATTATGAATTCGAAATAGGTCTAGCTTTTTAAAAATTGGATCGTATCAACTCAAACTCCAAGATAACTGCGCAACAAAATAAACTAATAATATGTGAATACAAATGAATTAAGAAATACTCTTTATTATGTTCTTTTTTTTTGTTTGTTTTTGTCAAGGCCAAAGGGAGCCGCTATAAGGAGGCTGAAGAGCCGCATGCGGCTCCGGAGCCGCAGGTTGCCGACCCCTGGCATAGGGGATGCGTGCATCACAAACCCAAAAGATTTTTAGGCCGTACTTTGCAGGCTTGCTTGGCATGTACTGTAGGAACTTGCACCTACCCCTGAAAGGCACAAGCTGTTCGTCCACAGCAACACAATCACTGGGGATGAATCGCTGTCGGCAATTGACCAGAAACAGGTCCCATACATAACGAAAGGCTGCCATGTGGTCTGTTTCCAGCCGGAAGGCTCTGGTCCTTTTATCATCAAAGCACAAGGTACGGCGAATGTCTTCGAATCTCCCAATCGACATCGTGGCCTTGTACATATTATATGAGATAATACTGACATGTATCAGCTCTTGCTATGTAAAATATCTTTGTGAGGAGTGACACTTCTCATATAGATTTGTCACGTACTGGCGCCACCTGTGACAGGACCACGCCCTCCCCTATCAGCGGAATCGCCGCCACCTGCGACAGGCTCACGGACAGCGCTATATCAACGCCGCCAGCGCAGACCCGAGTGTCAGTCTGTCCCGTGATGTTGCTTCGCTCTCCGGTCCACGAGAAACTGACTTCCTTGAAAGTTTCGAAGATCCAGCAGAATAGCCTGTATTCCCCAGCCAGATCGCCGCTCCAGCGCCAGCTCCAGCTACTCCCACCTTACCCCCGCCTGCAATAAAGTCTCTGTCGCTACGCACTTGGCTGTACTGTCCGATCCCTTACAGTACAGACTGACCAACGCTATGCAGCCAGCGAACGAAGAGACGGCATTGACCCGACTGGAGCGAGCCGAGACCACAATTAGCAGCCTGTCCGCCGACATCCGGACTCTGATCGAGGTGGGCCAACAACAACAGCTACAGCAGCAGGAGATGGCCCAAGCCCTCCAGAGATTGTCGGTGGCTGCGCCCCCGGCTGTCACGGCACCCCCACACCGCCCGTCAACCGAGGCCAGGAGGCTCGTGGACGTTCCGGATCCCCGCCTCGGCAACATCGAGAAATTCAACGGAGATCCCAAGCACGTGAGGGCGTTCGTGACCAACTGCCGTATAATGTTCGGCCTCCAGCCCGTCACGTTTGCATCGGAGTCTGCCAAAGTCGGGTTCGTCCTAACCCACCTCACGGACAAGGCGCGGCTGTGGGGTCTGGCCGAATACGAGAGGGGGGCCCCGGCTTGTGATTCGTTCGACGCATTCGCGGAAGAATTGCTCTGCCTATTCGACCTGGGCTCTGCCGCTGAAGACGCCGCCGAGGAACTGGCGACGCTGCGTCAAGGTAGCCGATCGGTCGCAGACTACGCGCTCAAGTTCCAGACATTGGCCGGCAGCAGCGGGTGGAACGAGCGGGCGCTCGTCAGCATGTTCCTCAACGGTCTCGCTGAGTACATGAAGGACGAACTAGTGTCCTACGATCGCCCGCGAACCCTGAAGGGCGCGATGGACTTGGCGGCCCGAGTAGACCGGCGGATCCGGACGCGGCGGCGCGATCGGGAGCGGAGGTCCCTGCAGGACCCGCGTGGTCGCCTTCCTCCGTCGGCTGGGGACCCGCCAACCACACCACCCGCCGAGCCCATGGATCTGGGTGGGGCGCGGATCCCCTCAGAGGAGCACCGTCGACGCCTCTCATTGGGCTTGTGTTTTTACTGTGGGGAGGGGGGTCATCGAGTGGCGGTGTGCCCGTTAAAAGGCCGGAGCTCACGCGGCGTCGGGGGATCCGCGTGAGCTCGACCGGCACCGGCTCTCCAAGTTCCAGTACGCTCACGCTACGGGCACGTGTCCAGCTCGCGGCGGGCGACCAGAACGTGGCTGCCCTGGTGGATTCCGGGGCGGAGGGGAACATCATGGACATTTGCCTGGCACGTCAGTGGGGGATCGACTTCCTGCCTCTGAGCCCGTCCATTCCCGCACGCGCCATTGATGGCCGTCTGATCGGCGAGGTGGCTTTCGCGACAGAACCAGTGAAGGTACTGCTCTCCGGCAATCACCACGAGACCATCCAGTTTTTTCTTCTTCCCCTCCCAGGACAGCAGCTCATTCTGGGGCACCCTTGGCTGCGGCAGCACAACCCGGTACTGGACTGGGAGGTGGGGGTGGTTCGGCAGTGGAGTGAACGCTGCCATCGGACGTGCCTGAGGGCGGCCACCAGCCCACTCGGTGGAGCCCCGCCCAGGTACAGTCCCGACATCTCCACTGTACCGGCAGTTTATCACGAACTCAAAGAGGCTTTCAGTAAAGCCAGTGCCTCTTCTCTTCCCCCACACCGGTCTTACAATTGCGCCATCGACCTGTTGCCCGGCACCTTCCCCCCCAAGGGGCGCGTCTACTCCCTGTCCGCTCCTGAGCGCCGGGCTATGGAGGAATACATCCGGGAGTCCCTGGCGGCTGGGATCATACGGCTGTCCTCTTCACCTGCTGGAGCGGGGTTTTTCTTCGTGGAGAAGAAGGAGGGCACGCTCCGCCCGTGCATCGACTACCGGGGAATAAACGAGATAACTGTTAAGAACAGATACCCTCTGCCTCTTCTTTCTTCCGCCTTCGAGTGCCTTCAGGGTGCCACCATCTTTACGAAGCTGGATCTCCGCAACGCCTACCACCTGATCCGCATCCGGGAAGGAGACGAGTGGAAGACGGCTTTCAACACCCCGAGCGGACACTACGAGTACTTGGTGGTTCCGTTTGGGCTCACCAACGCCCCAGCAGTTTTCCAGTCCTTAATAAACGACGTGCTACGAGACATGCTGGACAAATTCGTGTTCGTTTATTTGGACGACATCCTCATCTTCTCCCGCTCGCTCCCTGAACACATCAAGCACGTTCGGGCGGTGCTACGCCGCCTCCTGGAGAATTCGCTCTACGTGAAGGCAGAGAAGTGCGAGTTCCACGCCTCCTCTGTCAAGTTCCTCGGCTACGTGGTGCGTGAGGGATCCGTCGAGATGGACCCAGGGAAAGTGCAAGCGGTCACGTCATGGCCTGTTCCCGAGACACGCAAGCGGCTGCAACAATTCTTGGGTTTCGCGAACTTCTATCGCCGTTTTATCCGTGGATACAGCACGGTGGCCGCGCCCCTCACCGCCCTTACCTGCCCCGCCTCCCCGTACAAATGGACGGAACGGGCAGAACAGGCGTTTCGGGAGCTCAAGAGGAGGTTCACGTCCGCTCCCATCCTCCGAGTCCCCGATCCCGACAGGCAGTTCGTGGTCGAGGTGGACGCCTCGAACGTGGGTGTCGGGGCGGTGTTGTCCCAACGTAGCCGCCAGGACGATCGTCTCCACCCGTGCGCTTTTTTTTCTTGCCGCTTGTCGGCCTCGGAGCGGAACTATGACATCGGTAATCGGGAGCTCCTCGCCGTCAAGTTGGCCTTGGAGGAGTGGCGGCATTGGCTGGAGGGCGCCGCCTCACCGTTCATTGTCTGGACCGACCACGGCAACTTGGAGTACCTGAGATCGGCCAAGAGGCTGAACGCGAGGCAAGCACGGTGGGCTCTATTCTTTGACCGGTTCGAGTTCTCTCTTTCCTACAGACCGGGTTCCCGTAACGCGAAGGCGGACGCCCTGTCGCGTTTGTTTCCTGGGGGGGAGGGGGGACAGGATCCGCCTCCCACTATCCTCCCGAGCTCGCGGCTCTGTCATGGGACATCGAACGCCAAGTGGAAGCCGCATCGCGCGATCAACCCGGCCCCAGCAACTGCCCGGAGGGTCGCCTGTTCGTCCCTGAGGGCCTGCGCTCGTCCGTGCTGCAATGGGCACACGACTCACGCCTGGCCTGTCATCCCGGAGCTGCACGCTCGAGGTACGTGGTAGCACAGCGTTTCTGGTGGCCCACCTGGCAAGTGGACACCAGCGATTACGTCAGAGCCTGCTCAATTTGTAACCGCTGTAAGACGTCTACTCGTCCGGCAAGGGTTGGAGCAGCCCGGCTGGAGGACGCTCCAGCCGGGCTGTTCCAACCCTTCCCGGTTCCCCAGCGTCCCTGGTCTCACCTGTCAATCGACTTTGTCACGGGCCTCCCCCCCTCGGAGGGAAACACGGTGGTCCTCACGGTGGTGGACCGGTTCAGCAAGATGACACACTTCATTCCTCTGCCTAAGCTTCCGTCCGCGAAGCAGACTGCATCCATCATGGTGCGGGAGGTGTTTCGTCACCACGGGCTCCCACAGGACATCGTGTCAGACCGAGGCCCGCAATTCGCTTCCACCTTCTGGGCGGAGTTCTGCCGACTCCTCGCCGCTACGGCCAGCCTCTCCTCGGGGTTTCACCCTCAGTCTAATGGTCAAGCGGAGCGTCTGAACCAGGAGCTGGGCAGGTCCCTCCGATGCATGGCCGCCGGGGACCGGCGTGGGTGGGTCCAACAGCTTCCTTGGGTGGAGTACGCTCACAATTCCCTCCCCAGCTCGGCTACGGGACTGTCGCCCTTCCACTGCGTCTTCGGGTACCAGCCACCCTTGTTCGCCCACCAGGAACGTGGCACGGTGTGCCCGTCGGCCCAGGCTTGTGTCCGCCGTTGTCGTCGAGCCTGGGCGAGGGCCCGGACCGCTCTTCTCCGCTCTGTTTCAGGCTACGCCCGCCAGGCGAACAAGCGCCGGTCACCGGCTCCAGAGTACAGAGTGGGTCAGCGGGTGTGGCTCTCGACGCGGGATTTGCCGCTGCGAACGGAGTCCCGCAAGCTGGCGCCGCGCTTTGTTGGACCGTTTCCCATTCAGAAGGTGATCAGCCCGTCCGCCGTCCGTCTCCTCCTTCCTGAGTCCATGAAGGTTCACCCCACGTTCCACGTATCCCGCGTGCGGCCCTTCTTTGAGAGCGCATTGGCGCTGGCGCCCGTTCCACCGCCGCCGCCCCAGCTCGTCGATGGGGGTCCGGCTTACGCCATCCGCTCTGTTAGAAAAATGTATATATATGTTATCATGCGTTCTCTAATCGATGCTTTACTGCAATATTACTGCAATATATGCTTGCTGTTTGGCCTTGCTGTACCACAGAAGAGAGAGGTTACAGCTGGGTCCGACAGGTCGCAGCGGACAACTCAGCAAAATGAAGACATCTACCAAGACAGTTCCTTTTTAACAAAGACCCTTTTGATCTGATCAACAACATGCCTCATCGCTATCTTGCACCCCCCAATGAACCTGCAAGTGATCACTCATGTTTCCTGATTTCATCACAGACACAAAGAATGGTTGCTGATCACTCATACTCCTCATCATACTGTTCCTTTTTTAATATGTAACACCTTGTGATTTTTCTTCTTACGAGACAAAGCCCACGTGCTATTCCCCTCCCCTTTAGGGGCTTTATCTCATTTTGTGGGTAGGGCCAATCCAAATAAAAAGCGCAGGAGTGCGTACAGATATTTAGTGTAGTGAGATTGTTGTAAGCGATCTGTACTGCACTCCTCGCGAGAAAAGAACTAATATTCCGTCTCACTTGTGGTTTGTTTGCTGATGCTTTTCTCTTAATAGTTATTCAGTCAGTGAATTAAACCTGACAGAAATTGGGGGCTCGTTCCGGGGTCTCGACACACCTGGCGGTTCCAGCGGACTCTTCGACGCAGGCGAAAATCCTCGGCCGAGGTAAACAAAAGCCCTTTGACGGGACTGTCTCGATCAGTCCGGCTGGACACCGGGAGGGTTGACGAGATCTTCCGAGGAGGAGAATCAGCAGACCGTGAGTAGGAATATTAATTCTACTGAAAAGGAATGAATGAGCTGTGACAAGAGGTCACTTGAAACGAGCAGTGACAAGAAGTCACTTAAAGACCTTGGGAATTCTAGACCCTGTCAAGTGCAATTAGAAACAGTTAAATTCCGCAGGGGCGGTGTGGAGCCCCCTAACTTTTTACGTTAGTTAAATTCCGCAGTAGGAGTGCGGGCTCCTCTGTTATTAAAAAACGCGCGTGGTGTGATTGTGTATGGTTTGACTGAGAGTGATCTCATTAGAGCGCTACTCTATATAAACACACAGGATTGTAAACAGTGGCTTTGTGTGGATGCAGAGGCAAGAACTCTCCGCTCCCTTCGGGGAGGTGAAAGGAGACTTACCACACATCGAATTTTTAACCACTGTCCTGTGAATAAAGTTGGTTTTAGGACACTGTAGGTGCCATTCAAACTACCAACTCCAAAATTTAGAGAAAATAAACCATGGGAAACTTATGTAGTAAGCGAAAGTCTCTACCCCGACATGAATTAAAATGCAAGGATTGGAAATTAATGGAATGGGTCGACCAAGAAAATGTAAAATATCTTGACAAATGGATAACCAATTACAGTTTTGATGGTCAGCTGAGCTCAAAATCATTAAACGACCTCAAGCAATCAATTAAAGCCAAGTGTGGCGCGAATAAAAAGAATAAAGACGGGTATCATTTAATAGTACAATGGGAATTGGAAGCTGAGAAAAGAAAATGTGGACAAATGAAAGAAAAATTGAAGAATAAGGGAGGTGAAGAAAAGTCCAAAGAGAGCTTGTTGTTGCATAGGCAGGAAGATGATGAAACGACATCAGCGCGGCCTCGTTTGAGGGCCGTAGCTGAGGGTGTGATAAATGAAGATGAGAAGGATGATCAAATTACAAAGAAAGGTGTTGTGGGACGCCAAAGCGAACCATCCCTTCCGACTTTGTACCCCAAATTGCCAAGCGCAGATGATCCTCCAAAATATAGCGATTCTGGTCATGCCATGGTGACGCGGAGCCGCGTGAAGTCAGAAGCTTCCTCTCCCTCGGCTCCCGCGGCAAGCTGCGGCCCAAGCTACATGGGAGCGGAAGTAGCTGACGCTTACCCAATGATTCAAGTAGCAAATCCTCATGATGACGGGGGACCCACAATTTTAGTATACAGAACATGGACACAAGCTGATGTAAAATCAGCTACAGAGGGAATAGCATTGCCTTCTGAAGACGTTGAACAATACTGCACCGACATAATACACCTCATTGCTTCCTATAACTTGAGAGGTGATGAGGTACAGCAGGTTTTTATGGCTACCTTGACCAAAGATTGGGCCAGTGTCAAGGGCGGGTGGAATCCTTTTGATGACCATGGCCGTCCATTAGAATATAATGGGGTGCCATTGAGAACTCAAATTGACCAACTATTGGGTAGGATCAAAATAAGATTTCAACGTAGAGCAAATTATACGGATATTAGCCGAATCAAACAAAAAGAGGATGAGTTGTTTGAAGATTATAGACACAGATTGGAGAAGGTGTTCAAAGCCAATAGTGGTTTGGTGCCTGGAACTGATGTCTATAACCAACAGCTCAAAAATGCTCTACATGCAAATTCACGGCCAGCAGTCCAGAGCTGGGTTGCTAAACACATGATTACTTTCCCAACCTCTACATTGCCCCAATTTATTGATCATGCTATACACGCTGAAAAAGTTGTCAATTTAAAGAAGGGAAAGGAAAAAGGGAAAGTGGCCGCCATCTTTTTTGCAAATGATGATTCATCTGACGTGTTTTATCAAAATAGAACTTTCGAACCACGCCAGAGAGGGCGCGGTCGTGAGAATTTCCGTGGCAGAGGCAGAGGAGGGTATAATCGTGGTGCGCTCGATTATGACCCAAACGGCCAGGGTCAGTCAAAGCGATATGGCTCCCGACTTCCTATTTGTTGGTCATGTGGCAGAGAGGGCCATATAGCAAAGGACTGTCCGAATCCCCATAAGGGTCAGGCTAATCCTCCCTTATGACTAACCGATGGTCAACAGAAAATTGAAAAGACTGTCCTGGTGACAACTCCCCCTGCTGATGTAGATTTGAATATTCAGGACTTGTTGATGAACAATGTAGAGAAACCTGTGATAACTTTGATGGTAAATGGGACTCCCATAACGTTTTTGTGTGACTCAGGCGCGTGTGTGACCACGTGTCGCGACATACCTGCTGATGTGCGTGAAGGAGGGAAGACTTTCTGGGTGAGAGCGGCAAATGGTTTGACAACTCCGGTACCCCAGTCCCGTCCAGTCTGGATACGGGACCCAGAAGGGGGAAGTTGTTGCATTCCCATTTTGCTGATGCCCAATTGCCCTGTTAATTTGCTAGGAAGAGATGCTCTCACGGCGCTTGGTCTTTCCCTTGTGCCCCTTAATGACAAAATCGTTGTCAAAAGGTGACACCAATTGCAGATTTTTTGGCCAGTTTCATTGCTATTATTTCTATTCATTGGATTTGACTGATGCAGAAGTTGTGCATTTTGGAACCCCTCTTCTAGCCCAAACTAGCACCCTTTTGCGCTGCCCTGAACAGGCGGTGGACCCAACCAGCCTGCACGTAACCATGTGGCATAAAGACACGCCTGGTCCTGATCACAACTACGAAAACATGCTTGAGGCTGTTACGCCTGCCTCCTTGAGGGCATCTTTCCTCCTGCATGATGGAGAAAGCCGGGCCTGTGTTGTCATAGGGCCGGCTCCCTCTGAGATACAGAACTTACACATGTCTCCCACTCCGCTCCACATCTCATTGTTTCGGCCTTTCACGGCCACATGGCAGAGTTTGGGATTTATGGCCAGAGATGCATTGTCGGCTTCTGATTGGACTCAAGTTGGGCCTGACTCCTTTTATAGTCCTTCTACTAAGCTTTTTAAACAAAACATGAACCGGGTCCTGTCATTTATTAGTGGAGTTCACGCTGACTCCTATTCTGAGAAATCATCCTCATTTTGAAATCTTGTGCTGTCGTCGGATGACGAGCAAATTCTTGCTGGGGTTCCAAGTGAACTTTGGTCGACAGGTCCTTCTGACGTGGGTTTGGTGAAAGGAGCACTTCCTGTTGTTATTAGACCTAAAACTGAATACCGTCCTTGTGTGAGACAGTACCCATTGAAACCCGATGCCTTGCAGGGTATTGCACCTGTTATTTCGGATTTATTAAGGGCAGGTGTCATCATTCCTTGCCCTGATTCTCCTTGCAATACTCCAATTTTCCCTGTAAAAAAGGCACTACCTTCTGTCGGTTGGAGGTTGGTGCAAGATTTGCAAGCCGTGAACGATGCTGTCATTCAAAGAGCACCTTGTGTCCCTGACCCGCATACTCTGTTGAATTCGTTAACACCTGATGCGAAGATATTTTCAGTGATTGACATTAGCAATGCCTTTTTCTCTGTCCCTATTGCTGAAGAAAGTCAGTTTTGGTTTGCTTTTACATATGCTGGTTTGAGGTACACCTTTACCCGGTTGCCCCAGGGGTACTGTGAAAGCCCAACAATTTACTCACAGGCGATGGCAGCCAGCATGGCAAAATTTGTCCCGCCGATGGGGAGTCAGATTTTGCTCTATGTTGATGACATTTTGATTGCGTCCCCTGATTATGCCTCTTGTCAGTCAGACACACTTGCGGTGCTGCATCACTTAGCAAAAGAAGGCCACAAAGTCAGCAAAAATAAACTCCAATTGTGGTCCACTGAAATTAAATATTTAGGCCACAATCTGAGTTCCCACGGTCGAACTATAGTAGACAGTAGAATGACCTCTATTTTGCAAGCTCCCAAACCACTCACAAAGAAACAAATGATGTCTTTTCTGGGCCTCACGGGTTATTGTAGAAGCTGGATACCTGACTATGCACAAATTGTTGCTCCTCTGTCCAAATTGATGTATGATGAGAACATCTCAATGTCCACTCGATTAAAATGGACTCCCGAAGCTGAGGATGCTTTTGTGCTAATCAAGCAGGCTCTGGTCTCCAGTTCCACTCTGGCCCTACCTAACTATGACAAAGCGTTTGTCCAAACTGTTGATTGCAAAGGTCATTATATGACCTCCGTTTTGCTACAATCGCATGGCTCAAAGTTTCGACCTATTGCCTTTTATTCTTCTAAATTGGATAGTGTTGCTTGTGCTCTCCCGCCATGCGTGAGGGCCGTGGTGGCAGCCTCCATGGCTGTGGAAAGCAGTGCTAGTGTTGTGCTATTTCATCCTTTGACGCTGAAGGTTCCCCATGCGGTCTCGGCTCTTTTGCTGCAAACAAATATGACCTTTTTGTCACCTGCACGTCATCTGTCATGCATGGCTACGTTGCTTTCTCAGCCGCATTTGACCGTTGAGAGGTGCACGACACTCAATCCTGCTACTCTTATTCCCCTTCCTGACGATGGCGAGTTCCATGATTGTGTCGATGCTGCTCAACAAGTTGCGAAGGCTCGACCCGATCTGGAAGATACACCTTTACCTGACAGTCATGTGGTTTTCGTTGATGGGTCGTCGAAGAAAAGTGAACTAGGCGTGACCCTCTCTGGGTATGCCATTGTTTCTGCTACTAAGGTTTTACAAGCTGTCAAACTGCCGTCCCATATGTCGGCACAGGCCGCTGAACTCATTGCTCTCACTGAGGCTTGCAAAATGTTTGCTAACGAATCTGTCACTATTTGGACTGATAGCCGGTATGCTTTTGCTACGGTGCACGTTTTTGCTCAACAATGGAGCAACCGCGGTATGATAACTTCTACGGGCAAGCCCGTCACCCATTCTACGTTGCTGCCTCAACTTTTGGACGCTGTCCAATTGCCCGCTAGGGTGGCTGTCTGCAAGTGTGCTGCTCACTCTGCCAGGACTGATCCTGTTTCACTTGGAAATGCTTTTGCTGATAAATCTGCCAAGGCCGCCGCTGAGGGCCTGCTCCATGTCCTCTCGTCTTCCACTGATTTTAGTTCGATGTCGCACATTTCCTCTGATGTGCTGCTTGACATGCAGTCTCAGAGCCCCTCTCAGGAAAGGCTCTCTTGGGAGAAGCGAGGGGCGCTAAAAAACAACGATGGCCTTTTGGTGTGACCTCTGGGCAAGCCAGTTTTGCCACGGAACTTGTTCAAGTGGGCTGCTATTTCGAGTCACGGGGTCACCCATGTCTCGACGGGGGGTATGGTAAAACAAGTTGAAGCTATTTATACGGCATACGGATTTGCGGGTTTTTCACAGCAATTTTGTAGGGCATGTTTGATCTGTGCTAAACATAATCCACAAGGTAACTTAAGACCTCGGAGAGGGAAGTTCCCGACTCCAATATATCCGTTTCAGACAATACATATGGATTATATCCAATTAAATAAAAGCGAAGGAAAGGAATATTGTTTGGTCATAATAGATGCGTTTTCTAAATGGGTAGAAATTTTTCCTACCAAACATGCTGATGCACTCACAGTGGCAAAAGCCTTATGCAAAGATATCATTCCAAGATATGGTATTCCAGAAACAATTTATAGTGACAATGGTCAACATTTTGTTAATCAGGTAGTACAGAACATTGGGAAAATGTTCCACATAAATATAAAAAATCATTGCTCATACCATCCGCAGTCTGCAGGTCTGGTTGAGAGATTTAACGGAACTATAAAAAACAGGCTAAAGAAATGTATGGAAGAAACCAAACGGCCATGGACTCAGTGTTTAGACTTGGTCAAAATGTACATTAATATAACAAGTACAACAGGGCTAACTCCCTACGAAATCGTTTTTGGAAGACCTTATAGGCTTCCTCAGTTTAAAAATATATGGGACATTCCTGAAGAAGAAGAATTATACTAAAACAGCTGGAGTGAGGATCACGAGTGTGCTCCTCACTGATATAGATAGCTATTTCATGGCCTCCACAGGAATAAGTGGTCAGACGAACAACTGGCTTCTTATGATTGAACAAGCCGCAAAGATGGCTAACACCAGTTGCGTCGTGTGTATGGGACCAAGACCCCTTTTAAAAATTATACCTGCAAACGTTGTTCCAAAGTGTGCTGTTGTTTTAATGTTGAACTCATCCATACCACCTACTCATGATTGTTTTATATGGGATAGGATTTATCCAGTTACTCCCATGACGAAAAATAAACCCCTTTTTTCTTCCACTGTAGCTAAGGGTACTTACACGTGCATCAAGCTGCCTGGTACCGGTGTGAAGCTGGGTGCTCTAGCTGCACCAATGTGTGCTTCCCTGATAGATGTTACCGCCCCTTTTTTGCCCATTGCTCGTAGTGATATTTGGTTTTGGTGTAATAGTAGCAAACTTTATGATGGGTTGCCTTTGAATAGCTCTGGAGTTTGCGCTTTGCTTCCTGTTCAATTGATACCCATGACTCCTTATGATCTGGGATCTTTTGTTAAGTCTATGGTACCCAAATTCTGGTTAAGAACGAAGCGAAGCGCTGAATGGCAGGGCGCGACAGATCCAACGTACATAGATGCCATTGGTGTTCCTAGAGGAGTACCGGATGAGTATAAGCTGGTGAATCAGATGGCAGCTGGTTTTGAATCTGCCCTGTGTTGGTGGTGCACTCTTAACAAAAATGTCGACAGGATCAATTACATCCATTACAACGTGCAGAGGCTTGGAAATTGGACCGAGGCGGGTTTTAAGGCGGTCCACTCCCAACTGGCCGCTACTTCCCTAATGGCTTTCCAAAACCGAATGGCCCTTGACATGCTACTCTCAAAAGAGGGCGGCGTCTGCGCCATGTTTGGGGAGCAATGCTGCACGTTTATTCCAAATAATACTGCCGCTGATGGAAGCCTGTCCCAGGCTCTTGAGGGCCTGAGGACCTTGAATGGCAAAATGAAGGAACACAGTGTAGTGAACACGGAGGTTTGGAACAACTGGCTAAATGTGTTCGGAAAATACCGTACCCTGGTTTCCTCGGTCCTAGTCTCCCTTGCCGTTTTTTCTGCTGTTTTGACCTTGTGTGGATGTTGTTGTATTCCGTGTCTCCGGTCTCTAATTAACAGATTAATTACAACTGCTATCTCTCCAGCAGCTGAGACTTTTCCGTTGCTCCAAGGGGACGACTTTGTGACTGACGAGGGTTGTCTTTCTAGCAATGGCTCCATCTTTGAAGCTTCTGTGGTAAACTTGTCCCAATTGTTTCCCGACTCTGACATTGAATATTAAGGCTCAATCTCCTCCCGAGTGTAAATTTGTTCTTATGAATTGTGATCCTACGGCCGAAAATCTTTTTGAAGTGGCCGCTTTTAGGTGATAAGATGGTCTCTGAGAACTTATGATAAACAGGAGGGAATTGTTAGAAAAATGTATATATATGTTATCATGCGTTCTCTAATCGATGCTTTACTGCAATATTACTGCAATATATGCTTGCTGTTTGGCCTTGCTGTACCACAGAAGAGAGAGGTTACAGCTGGGTCCGACAGGTCGCAGCGGACAACTCAGCAAAATGAAGACATCTACCAAGACAGTTCCTTTTTAACAAAGACCCTTTTGATCTGATCAACAACATGCCTCATCGCTATCTTGCACCCCCCAATGAACCTGCAAGTGATCACTCATGTTTCCTGATTTCATCACAGACACAAAGAATGGTTGCTGATCACTCATACTCCTCATCATACTGTTCCTTTTTTAATATGTAACACCTTGTGATTTTTCTTCTTACGAGACAAAGCCCACGTGCTATTCCCCTCCCCTTTAGGGGCTTTATCTCATTTTGTGGGTAGGGCCAATCCAAATAAAAAGCGCAGGAGTGCGTACAGATATTTAGTGTAGTGAGATTGTTGTAAGCGGTCTGTACTGCACTCCTCGCGAGAAAAGAACTAATATTCCGTCTCACTTGTGGTTTGTTTGCTGATGCTTTTCTCTTAATAGTTATTCAGTCAGTGAATTAAACCTGACACGCTCCCTGCTCCGATCGCGGCGGCGCGGATGTGGCTTCCAATACCTGGTGGATTGGGAGGGCTATGACGACGCCCACCGCTCCTGGGTTCCGAGCCGCTGGATTCTCGACCGTTCGCTCATCTCAGAGTTCCATCGCTGTCACCCGGACCAACCGGGCCCTCGGCGCGGGCGCCCGAGGAGGGTCGTGGGGCCCGGGGGAGAGGGCCCGGGACGGCCTTGTCCGCTGGTGCCGGAGTCTTCTGCCCCCGCGTCCGTCAATCCTGCGTCCGGCGAGGAGTCGGACGTTTCAACGGAGTACTAACCGCCCCGCCTGGTCGTCCGGGGGGTTGCCTTCCTCTGCCTTCTGGGTTTTTTTTGTGTTGTAGTGCTCTGGGGACGTCGGGAGCCGTCCCTTGTGGGGGGGGTTCTGTCACGTACTGGCGCCACCTGTGACAGGACCACGCCCTCCCCTATCAGCGGAATCGCCGCCACCTGCCACAGGCTCACGGACAGCGCTATATCAACGCCGCCAGCGCAGACCCGAGTGTCAGTCTGTCCCGTGATGTTGCTTCGCTCTCCGGTCCACGAGAAACTGACTTCCTTGAAAGATTCGAAGATCCAGCAGAATAGCCTGTATTCCCCAGCCAGATCGCCGCTCCAGCGCCAGCTCCAGCTACTCCCACCTTACCCCCACCCGCAATAAAGTCTCTGTCGCTACGCACTTGGCTGGACTGTCCGATCCCTTACAAGATTGTGTGGTCCACAGCCACAGTTGATGAGGATCAAAGGTTCCCACTGGATTTCATAGAAAATGCATTTTTGACCCACTTATGGAAACTTGGGGTAGTAATACAAAAACTACAATTTCTGAAAATATATACCGTTTTTTTCCGTGTATAATGCGCCCCCATGTATAATACGCACCCTAAAAATGGCATGTTGATGCTGGAAAAAAGCCTGTACCCATGTATAATACGCACCCAATTTATTTTATTTATTTTTTTTTTTTTTTTTTAAGTCCCAATGATCGTCACACACGCAGGGAGGCAATGGGTCCCATTTTTATAGTCTTTGGTATGGTCTTAACTAGGCTGGATGTATTTTTTTTTTGTTGGCGTTGATTTCTCCGACTGCCCGTAAAGGCACCACCGCGATCAGATGAAAAGAGAGGAAAGTGACGTGCGGACATGTGAAAAAGGCGGCTCTGTATGGGAGAGACGTTGAAGAGGAATAAAAACACCCTTGGAAACCAAAACTTGCCCCTCGTCGTGACTCGGAGCCGCAACAAATGTTTCGGATTTGTGTAGGGTACATTGTGACAGCAAACGAGCAGGTGATCGAGCAAGCGTCTGATACGAGAGCATTGCGTTCGTATGGAGCGTGTTTGAAGTGAACAGCAGAGACGAAAGGAACATGGCAAAGTGTTGTGAAATAAAATATTACCTGTAATACGCATTTTGTTATTTGCTGATTGTATTAAACTATCACATTCATTGTCAGTCAAGAAGAGAAGAGGACTATTATCCCTTCTTTGACGAAATGACCAGAGCACAGTACAAACACACTATTGTCGGTCAGTCCTGTTGTTGGTTTTGTTGTACCATGATTTTCTTAAAAAAAAAAAAAAAAAAAAAGAAAAAAATTAAAAAAAAAACAAATTAAAAAAAATTTGTACCCATGTATAATGCGCACCCCAGATTTTAGGACAATAAATTAGTTAAATTTTGCGCATTATAAAAAACGGTAATAGGTAAGTTAAAAATGTCAATAGCATGATGTCAAATACATGTTTTTTGAGGAATTTCTGGAATATGAAATAACAGTTTTCAATTACAAAGATATTTTAAAAAACCAACCTCACCGGGTCATTTTTGACCCACTCATGCATCTAAGGGTATAAGTTAGATGCTTAGCTTTTGTGCCGATACGGTATGAATAATAATTGCATTCGGTAAGGTATGATTTCCTAATAAACTGTACAAAAAGATGTGTGTGTGTGTCTGTATACGTGTGTGTGCGTGTGTGCGTGTGTTTGCGTGCGCGCGCGTACGTTTGTGTGTGTACTTACTGAGTGGTAGATGTGAAGCTCCTGAAGTATGCAGACGACACCACGCTCATCGGACTGATCCGGGACGGTGACGAGACTGCGTACAGACAAGAGGTGGAGCAGCTGGTCCACTGGTGCAGCCAAAACCACCTAGAGCTGAACCCGCTCAAGACCGTGGAGATGACAGTGGACTTCAGCCAAGACCCTTCACCACTTTCCCCCTCACTATCCGCAGTAATACTATTCTCTCCACAAACACCTTCAAGTTCCTGGGAACCACAATCTCTCGGGACCTGAAATGGACCGGCCACATAGTCTCTGTCCGGAAGAAGGCCCAGCAGAGGCTGTACTTCCTGAGACAGCTCAAGAAGTTCAACCTGCCGCGGGAGCTGCTGAAGACCTTCTACACTGCCATCATCCAGTCTGTCATCTGCACCTCCATCACTGTCTGGTTTGGATCGGCCTCCAAACAAGACAAGCACAGACTGCAACGGACAATCAGGACTGCAGAAAAGATAATTGGAATCAACCTCCCATCTATCCAAGACTTGTACCTGTCCAGGACTAGGAAACGTGCAAGTAACATCTCTACAGACCCTTCTCACCCAGGTTGCAGTCTGTTTGAACTACTCCCCTCTGGACGGCGTTATAGAGCTCTGTACGCCAAAACCAGCAGACACAGAAACAGCTTCTTCCCCCAGGCTGTCGCTCACATCACTCTTAGAGTCTCAGAGTCATTGCTGTGCAATAACATCCTGCTCTCCAAACCTTTTTTTGAATTGTCTACACTATTGTACTATGTGTCCTCTCTGCATCCATTGCAGCCTGGTCATCCTGGAAGAGCGATCCTCCCATCTGTGGTCTCTTCTCAAGGTTTCTCATTTCCCCTAGTTGGAGTTTTGAGTTTTTCCTTGCCCTCCTGGGAGTTTAAGATCAGAGTTTAAGATCAAGGGATGTTTGAGAATATTTGTCATTTTTCACACATCCTGAGTGTTGTTAGTCACCTAAATGTTGAACAGAGGCTGTGATGTACCAAAGTCAAATTCCTTGTTTGGCACGCTCAAACATGGCGAATAAAAATTCTTGAATCTTAAATCTTAACTGGTCTGATGTGCATGAAGCATGTTCTCCTTCTTCTTCTTTTCCTTTTGGCTTTTCCCCTCAGGGTCAGCATCTTCATCTCTGCCACCTCCAGCTCTGCCTTCTGTCCTTTCCCCAGTGCTACTGTATCTAAACCATACAGCATCGCTGGTCTTGTACACCTTTCCCTTCATTTTTGCTGATATTCTTTTATCACACATCACCCCTGACACTTTTCTCCACCCATTCCACCCTGCTTGGATGCGCTTCTTCACCTCTTTTCCACACTCTCCGTTGCTCTGGACTGTTGACCCTAAGTACTTAAAATCCTCTACCTTTTGGAGCTCTTCTCCCCGTAGCCTCACCATTCCACTTGGATCCCACTCATGCAACATGCAAGCATGTTCTCTCTCTACATTATTCTTGTTAATATTCTTAAATACTCAATATAATTTACAGCAAATGTTTTTTTAAACTGTGTTTCAAAGGAGGTTGTTGCTGAGTTTAAAGAGTTTGAAGTTCATTTGCTGAATTTGTAATTCTTGTATTCTGACCATGGGCTCTGATTTTGAGTGTCGAGCACAGGCGAGACTTTGTTTTGGTGTTTTACCCAGCTTGACGTAGTTTAAAATGGGTGTTTTGCACCATTGTGGGCGTGAACATAACTGGCTTGACCGCCAAAACAAGCCTGTGGATAGTCCTGATGCATTCAGTCTTTTTATTTTTTATTTCACTTCTTTTGAAGTAGCGACACCACCTTTGTATCAACAACTGTCAACTGCTGATTAACAGGCTGTTAAAGGAATCCTTTAAAATCTTCTAGGTCAATAATTACTATCAAGGAAAAACCCAAGACTACAAGCTTCCCTGTCATCTTAGATTGCAATAAGCTTTAATCAGTACTGTAACAGTCATTAGTTAACATCAGGTGAACAGTACATGTGTGATTGGCGAATGGAAACAGAGGGATGCAAGAGGTGAGTTTATATACAGTACACAGTACCATTAGGTTTGTACACCCTTTGAATGTGTTGTAGTTTGTTAATTAATAAAATGTTCATGAGTTATTTTAATCAAAGGAATATTTTATGAATTATATTGCATATCACATCCCACACTGGAGATGATCTGTTGTGGGGCAAAATATTTTTTTAATTTCAGAGCAAAACAATAAAATGTGCCGAAAAACAAAAACTCAAAAGGTGTACAAACATTTCTCCAGGACTGTGTGTGTCCATGGCTTGCAAAAGTTAAATAAAGCAGCAAAGTGTGTGATCTGGTGCTGACACAAAAAGATTCACAACTGTTTTTGACTGCGATGCCATCAGGGACAGAAAACAAGTAAGTTTTAAACAAACACACTCGTAAAAAAACACACAATTTATACTGTGCTGGGCCAGTGTCAAATAATGCACATACAATATATGTACATCCCCACATACAGTGGGGAGAACAAGTATTTGATACATTGCTGATTTTTCAGGTTTTCCCACTTGCAAAGCATGTAGAAGTCTTTAATCTCTATCATAGGTTCAACTGTGAGTGATGGACTCTAAAACAAAAATCCAGAAAATCACATTGCATGATTTTTAAATAATTAATTTCCATTTTATTGCAGGAAACAAGTATTTGATACATCAGAAAAACAGAACTTAATATTTGGTGCAGAAACCTTTGTTTGTAATTACAGGGATCAGACGTTTCCTGTAGTTCTTGACCAGGTTTGCACACACTGCAGCAGGGATTTTGGTCCACTACTCCATACAGATCTCCTCCGCAGCCTTCAGGTTTTGGGGCTGTCGCTGGGCCACACGGAATTTAAGCTCCCTCCAATGATTCTCTATTGGATTCAGTTCTGGAGACTGGCTAGGCCACTCCAGGACCTTGAGATGTTTCCTACGGAGCCACTCCTTAGTTGCCCTGGCTGTGTATTTTGGGTCGTTGTCATGCTGGAAGACCCAGCCGCGACCCATCTTCAATGCTCTTACTGAGGGAAGGAGGTTGTTGGCCAAGATCGCTCAATACATGGCCCCATCCATCTGTCTACGGTGCAGTCGTCCTGTTCCCTTTGCAGAAAAGCATCCCCAAAGAATGATGTTTCCACCGCCATGCTTCATAGTTGGGATGGTGTTCTTGGGGTTGTACTCATCATTCTTCTTCCTCCAAACACGACGAGTGGAGTTTCAACCAAAAAGTTCTATTTTTGTCTCATCAGACCACATGACCTTCTCCCATTCCTCCTCTGGATCATACAGATGGTCATTTGCAAACTTCAGAAGGGCCTTGACATGCGTTGGCTTGAGCAATGGCACCTTGCGTGCACTGCAGGATTTTAATCCTTGACAGCGTAGTGTATTACTAATGGTTTTCTTTGAGACTGTGGTCCCAGCTCTATTCAGGTCATTGACCAGGTCCTGCCGTGTAGTTCTGGGCTCATTCCACACATTCCTCATGATCATTGATGCCCCACAAGGTGAGATCTTGCATGGCGCCCCAGACCGAGGAAGACCGAGGGTCGCGGCTGGATTTTCCGGCCGGACAATGACCCAAAACACACAGCCAGGCCAACTAAGGAGTGGCTCCGTAGGAAACATCTCAAGGTCCTAGAGTGGCCTAGCCAGTCTCCAGACCTGAATCCAATAGAGAATCTTTGGAGGGAGCTTAATGTCCGTGTGGCCCAGCGACAGCCCCGAAACCTGAAGGCTCTGGAGGAGATCTGTCTGGAGGAGTGGGCCAAAATCCCTGCTGCGGTCTGTGCAAACCTGGTCAAGAACTACAGGAAACGTCTGATCTTTGTAATTGCAAACAAAGGTTTCTGCACCAAATATTAAGTTCTGTTTTTCTGATGTATCAAATACTTATTTCCTGCAATAAAATGGAAATTAATTGTTTAAAAATCATACAATGTGATTTTCTGGATTTTTGTTTTAGATTCCATCACTCACAGTTGAAGAGTGCCTATGATAGAAATTACAGAGTTCTACATGCTTTGCAAGAGGGAAAATCTGAAAAATCAGCAGCGTATCAAATACTTGTTCTCCCCACTGTATATGCAAGCAAAGCGTCAAGTACTAAACAGATGTAAAGTGGTTTTCCACATAAATACGCCTAACTTATCTCTAGCATGTAAAATTGGTCCAATCTGACCTGTTCAATTCGTACTATGAAATTTCACTGTCATATCTGTCTTTACTGTGTAGAATGACGGGGTGTTATCACAATATTTGATAAGTGCAACGAGTTTAAAGCTCAGCTGAGGCTCAAGTGAGGATTCAGCAATCTGATTTAAATTGGTAATTTTTAGAAGCAGTGTTGAAAATGGATGGATGGACGGATTGTAGCAAATATATTATATATACTTTGAGACACACTACAAGGCGTGGTTCTTTACTGCTCATGCTGCAAATGCGTCCAAATAGTCACAAGTAACTAGTATGTCGTTCTCAACACCGATTGGCTGTTGCCGATGCGATGCTGGCAAACAAAAAGGTCTGACAGCCCTAAATAGTGACTGATGATAACAAATTCACTTGGCTTGAATTGACGGATTTACGATAACGAATGGGTAACTCTGTTGCGAATGACGCACCGGCAAAATTTACTGATGCGCCCACCTCTGGTTTATCACCAGTAAAGTGTTAAATGCTCAATTATGTCAGTAATAATTTATACTATCTAGTTTTATTACAAATTCATTTATTTTGATTATTATCTGTTTGAGGATGAACAGGCTTTTTTAACACACAACATTCAAGCAGTGGTTAGTTGAATTCTGTATAGTGTAGCACAAAACCTTTAAACATCTTTGGGGGAATCAATTTAAAAACACAATTATTAAATGACACGATTAAATAGACAAAGTATCTAAAACAAATAGAACAGATGTGGTTTGTCATGTTAATTTTACAGTAGTCCCAGGAGTCATATCAAAACAAAGATCACACATTAAACAAGTTTTATAGATGACATTAGGCAGTAAAACTGGCATGATTGTAATTTAAAGCTGATACACTGTGATATGTGCATGTATCAGCTGTAATAAATACAGTAAGTAAACCAGTTATTGCTAAGATATCATTCACATTTTGACCCCCATTATCTCAATACAGTGCGAGTACTAAAAGGCTTCTCTTCAACGTTACTTTTTCAGTGCAGGGTTTAATCCCAGTTAATAAGAGAGCACAATTATCAGGCCGTCTTATTAAAGAACTGTTTCTCATCTGAGCGCACAGAAACTGAGCTGGAAATAGCACCCATATCCCACTACCAGTGTGAAAGACGTCTAAATGATGTCATCTTCTGTGCCTTTAAGTTTTATTTCTAGTGAACATGCGCTCTCCCCGCAGGGTGAGGTGCTGCAGTTGGTACTGTAACACCTCTGTGTCTGATGACTCTTTGATAGTGATTTTGTCAAGGTTAAGGTAGTCCAAAGACTTGGACTGGGTCCTCTTCCCTTTAAGCCGACACAGGGGCAGCGGTGCGTGCACACCCCTGCCATGTTCTCCTGTAGTCATAGACCTGAGGAAGGTGTCACTCGAGCTGGGCATGCGCCGCCTTCTCCGACCATTAGCAGCAGGAATGTCGTAAGGCTGGTAGTAGCGATTTTTGGCCTTAAAGATCCTTGACGACCGATGGATTCCCACATCTAAAGATTTAGCGACACTCGTCTGGATGGGACTGGCCACAGCCTCTGATAACAAACTCTTTTCAGGGGAGTTTTCCGACCATTTGTGGGCCAGTTTGAGCAGCTCCTCACCAGTTGTGAAGCCCACTAGATAGTTTGAGTCCATGTGGAGGATCTGGTATCCTGCTACAGTACCTCTGATGGGGGAGCATGGCGTGCTGGCGCAACGAGGTCTTTCTGCTTCCGCTTTCAACGTAGCTTTGATCTCAGCTGAAGGTAGAATGGAAACATGAGCCCTCGACACTCCACTGAGATCCACTTCCATGGTTAGAGACCTGTAATATTGGATGAAAGAGAAACAAAAAAAATTGACATTCAGGAAACTAGACTGCGGGTAATTTTACATGAGAACGGCAATGAAAAAATGGAACATTCCTGCAGCTTTGTCAAAGTGTCGTAGTTGTAGTGTAGTAAGGGTTTGGTATTTAATATTCGAATTTAGATACCATACATAAATATCATTACAATATTGGAACTGGCACCAACAACACGTTTCTCCAGAATTAATCCATCCATCCATCCATCCATCCATCCATCCATCCATCCATCCATCCATCCATTTTCTGTACCGCTTAGTCCCCACGGGGGTCGCGGGTGTGCTGGAGCCTATCCCAGCCGTCATCGGGCAGTAGGCGGGGGACACCCTGAACCGGTTGCCAGCCAATCGCAGGGCACACAGAGACATACAAACATTCGCACTCGCACTCACACCTAGGGACAATTTGGAGTGCTCAATCGGCCTACCAAGCATGTTTTTGGGATGTGGGAGGAAACCGCAGTGCCCGGAGAAAACCCACGCGGGCCCGGGGAGAACATGCAAACTCCACACAGGGAAGAATCGAACCCGCACCCTCCTAACTGTGAGGCGGACGTGCTACCCAGTGCGCCACCGAGCCGCCTCCAGAATTAATAACGTTTAAAATTTTTGGTTCTCAATTTCAATGCAGAGTAATGAGATTTTACTAGACCTGCAATTATATAATATATAAAAACGTACATTGACATGTTTTTGCATATTACTGAAATTGATTGTAGGTTTTTAAAATAAATGACTGAACATTGAAAAATCAAACTGCCCCTTTTTTAACCTGTGTAACCACAGATGACATTTTTGGTTAGTGTTGTGATGTGAGAGCTTTTCAATATATGTGCTTGCAACACTGCATTAGACGACAGATGTTGTCCCCAAATTGCATATAGACTAGGCTGCATTATTGTGTGTATAATGGCATTTGTGTGTAAAATATATATTAACCAGCTCACCCACACTTCTTTTCTTCTGGTTTAGCCTTGTAATATAACGCTAAGAAATTCAGTTGAATTGACCATAAACAAAAATAGTGATCTGTTAAGGTCAAGAACTTGATATAAAAGCAGTCAGCACCCGGTGGGCTGTTGGCATTGCTGCACTGCCACGGTTACATTGTTGAAAACCAGCCTAAACCAGAGGGGGAGAGAGAGAAGGGCTACTCACTGCAGAGGCAAGCAATGGCGCGGCGACGTCGGCAATTGGACAGGGGCAAACCCGTCAAAATAGAAGACCATACAATTTAATGACTAGACTTCAATAATAATCATTGTGTAAATTACACCAGAACACAGTACCATTAGATCCGATTGCAGGGCGACACAACACGTTTATTGTTGTACGTACTGTCGGACAAATATATGGCCTGGTGAACGAATCGGTGAAGCCGCAGAACATAAAAATCATACCAAACCTGGCGAATTATCAATAACCGCTACGCATTGATGGGTTTGTAAATGTAATTATGTAATGCAAGTGCAGTGTAGAATAAGAGCGGAACCGGATTTAAGCACGTTTCACGATAGCAATAAACTCAATTCCTCTCATTTTAGTTATTTGATCTTCTTCCTAATTCACAGTGTCATACGTGAGCAAAAGAGACGCGACAAACTGACAAAAAAAAAAAAATGAAAAAAATTAAGCACAAACCTGTTTGACAGCAGCAAGTAGGATTCAGCCTCTCCCTCTCTCTGGCCTTCGCTCCCGCAGTCACCCGCAACAGGAGGAGCACTTCCTGTTTGGATTCGTCACAACAAAGCTCCAAACGTGAGGAAGAAAATGCTGGGAGTCGATCCTTTACAGTGTAAATAACGCATGTTATAAGTGTAAAGTTTCCACTAATAACATGCGTACAGATGATATAAATAATGAAATAATGTATACGGTGAGTGCGAGTGCGGATAGATGTTCGTCTCTGTGTGCCCGGCGAGTGCGGATAGATGTTCGTCTCTGTGTGCCCGGCGATGGATGGATGGATGGATGGATGGAAGGGTGGACGGACGGACGGACGGGCGGGCGGATGGATGGATGGATGGATTCCCCTGTTTGCTTTGAAAGATATATGGTTTGGCACGTCCGTCAGCACTAATTTGTTTGCTGGTGCCAGATGTATCTCTACTTGTGGCAAGAGGAAGCTGAACGCTGATCGGGCCTTTTCAGTCGCCGTGCCAAAATTGTGGAATGCTCTCCCTTGAACATCAGACAGGCCAATTGACTTTCTGTTTTTGAGTCACTGCTGAAAACTCATTTATTCTCACCGACTTTTAAATCGGCTTAAGTTGTCTCTTGTTATGTTTCATTTTTATGTCTCCTTTTATTGTTTTTGTCCATTTGTGCTTTTTCCCTTCCGTTTGTGAACAGCACTTTGGTCATCTGTGTTGTTTCCAAAGTGCTATCTACATAAAGTTGGATTGGATGCGTCAGTACTCACCTGCAATAAAGCTTTAACAACACTGGTCGGTTCCTTGTGTATGCCTTCAAAAGTGGTCAAGGTTTCAACTTTGGGTAATGTCGAAGGTGGCCTCTAGTGTGAGTTTTGCCGGTTAGGTTTTGAAGTGATGCTTCATCATTTTCATCCGGTGTAGCTATTCAAATGTGACACTTTGGTAGCTTTTGGCGCCACCCTGTGGCATCTCTTGGCAATTACAGTACAGTGTAAAGCACAGGTGTCAAACTCAAGGCCCGGGGGCCGGAAACGGCCCGCCACATCGTTTTATGTGGCCCACGAAGACAAATTGTGCATCAAATTCGTGTCATTTCTAGAAATGGAAATTGTCTTCGCTTTTAATAACATCTTTTTTTTTTATATTTGACCAGTTTTTACTCGTCTGATTTGAAAACGAGTTATTTGTTAGTTTGTTTTGTAGCTTTTACTGTATATAATATGAGGTGCTCATACATTTATTTGGGTTGACAATCATAATGGCCCTCCGAAAGAAGCTATGACTACAATGCGGCCCGTGAAAAAAATGAGTTTGAGCATTACACTGTAATGCTTTTTAAGGGGGCTCAATTATTGCAGATGTTCTATTTAATTCACGGAAGGGTTCACTTCCTATCTAATAGAGTGGGTTCACTCAACATTTTGTGCCAATTTTCTGATGGTTTGGCCTTTTTAAAGGTATGCGTTGTCTCAAGAACAGTGTTTTGTGTTTGGTATGTCTGACTACTGCAGTGCTTCTCAATTATTTTCTGTTACGCCCCCCCTAGCAAGAAGAAAACTATTCGCGCCCCCCACTCCCCACCGTGACTATCCATCTCTGCATAACATTTTATCCTTATTAACATTAAAGAAAAAAAGAAAGACATATGGTCAAACTTACAAAGAATAACTTTATCAAATCGTGTTTTAAGTCTGCAACAGAAAAGATTTTAAGTGCATCAATGCCTGAAATTAAGAATAAATAAATCCTTGTTTGAACTGTAAACATGTTTGACCAACTAATTGTACCATTGCAAAATTAAATCAAATCAATAAAAAATATTTAATAATTATAATAACTAATAAACTACAAAAACTAAAAAAATAATAACTTATTTATATTCAGAAGTAACAATGAGAGCGCCACTGCCGCCTACTGTAGTAAATGCGCAATTACACTTTATTCTAGTACTGCCAAAAAAAAAGCCTGTTCCCCAGGGTCACACGCGCCCCCCCAGGTATTGCACCGCGCCCCCCTTGGGGGGCGCGCCCCACTATTTGAGAAGCACTGGACTACTGCAACAATATAGGCCTATCCTTTGAGCTGATACATTATTGAGGCCTGTCTGTCCTTGTGCTCATCCCCCCAAAACACCACTTAGGACAGCAAGGGGGGTTATCCTAAAGTTAGGACAATTTATTTAAGATTTTTCGAAGTTAGGATGCTTCTGTAATACACTTTTCTTATCTTGAAATAGCAAACCAAGTTAGGAAACGCTGTTCTGTAACACGCTTTTCGGTCCAAAAGTGCCATTGCCACGGCAACTAGACAGATAAGATTCTCAAGTTAGGATGTTTCTGTCATACGCCCCGTAGAACAGAGTGTTGAAAGTTTTCTGTCGCCTTGCAGCCACGTCCACTGCCCACTAAAGACGGCATTTCTTGAGTGCCCGCCTGATCTCGGCCGAGTTGGCCACGTGGACGAAGCGGACAGGTTCTACGATGATCCGCTTCTGTGGCTCGGACTTCCTTTCCACAGGCGCAGTCACAGCCGACGCACTTGGTTCTCTTTAACGTCTTGGAGAAGGTAAACGTGGCGTTGCATCTGTCGGCTTATAGAAAGCTCAAGCGGACAAATGACCCAATGCATTTCATATTGTAGGAGATCTCTCTGTTTCTGCGGGACAATAACTACAAGAAAATGGCCGACTTATTTCACACTCATGTTCCTGAGGGTAAAGTTGGAAGAAGAATCTATATTTATGAAAGACACTGACCACCGTGGGAACATCTCGGCGACTATGTCTGATATTCGGCTGGAGGTCATGTTCTGTTTTTCCTGGCTGTTTTTTTGGGGGGATTTTTGGGTGGACTTGGCAAGGAAGGACACATGCGCCTAGGAGCAATTGGTAATAGGGCTATCACTACCAAATTGTTTTAGAATGTATTACGAGATCGAATATTTCATTATTTCCAATAATCAGTTAAATTGTTATTTTCCATTGAATTTGGTATTTTTTAGTGGTACTCTGAGTATGCACTGAATGTCACGTTTGTTTATTTGAACGCTACTGTTATGTTATTTAATACTGTATGGCTATTCTGGTCCACACTCCTAACCGATAGGTGGCGATAATTTTGTTCTTTGCCAACCGCCGAAAGTTTGCACAGTGTTTTTATAATTTCGGCTACTATAATTTTATAACCGCGAAAAAGGGAATCTTGTTCAAATTACAGCCGTGTGTCAGAAAACAGGAAATCAAGTGACATATTTCTCCCGGTTAGGATGTACGAATGCATTTCCTGTCTTGCAGGAAACTGTTAAGTAGAACTCAATTTCATTCAGAAAGATGCTTTTTATTTGGAAACTTTCGGCTGATCCGTCTAAAGCAGGGGTCACCAAACTACGGCCCGCGGGCCGGATACGGCCCACGGGACCGTTTAATCCGGCCCGCCAACCCTGAACAAATTGTATTATTAAACTTTTTTTTTTTGGTCATTTTGCCTGCAATGACTGCGTTTCCCCAGTAGATGGGGAAGCGCTCGCCTGCGCATTTACTACCGGAAGCCGTGTCAGAAAGCTCGGTGCACACTCACAAGTGCGTGTACGTACGTACTCAGTAGTACGGACATGGCGCACTCGCGCTCTATTTGTATCAGTCCCGAATTTAGAGCGTGGGCTGTGACGACAGCATTCTTGTAATTCGCGCGCTGAGCTTTCAGATGCAGTTTTGCGCTAAAGCCACCCACAAACCTTCCCCTGGAATCCTTCCATTAAAATGAGTCGCCCAAGGAAAAGCAAGGTGGACACAGTGCCGAGCGTTTAAAAGAGAGTGGCCAATTTGGCTCGACGTACGCGACGTGACGTTCAGCCACATGAACGTCAACATCAAACCGTCACAGATCGAGGTAAACGGACCAACACCTCGGATCTCGCCTAAGAATTGCCACAACAGATTTTACTCCAGACTATGACGCACTAGCAAACTTTAACAAAAAAGACAGCGGTGTCTACAAGCCTACTGGAACCTACAAAAGGATTATAAGGAAGGAACACAAGAACTTTAAGAGACTGCTCATATGTGTCAGAGAGATTCTGCTCTGACAACTGAGCTGAACTTTTATCTGTTAAGATTGTGCATGGCACAACAGAAAGTTAATGTTCCATGGCTTCTTTTTCTATGAGGAACCCAGAGAGAGTTATTTAGTTATTATTTATTTCCTGTTTTTTCTGTGAAGAACTCAGAGAGGGCTATTTAGTTATTTATTTCATTAATAGTGTTATTATTTGTTTCCTGACTTTTTTTCTGTAAAGAACCTGGAAAGGGTTATTAAATAACCGTTATTTGGTTATATGTGGCTTTCTGGAAAACAATACATTTTTTAAGCTCCCCTACGATCGTCACACTTTTTCTGTTACAAACTGACACCGGCCCCCCATCAGAGAAGGGAAAAGTTATGTGGCCCTCACAGGAAAAAGTTTGGGGACCCCTGGTCTAAAGGAAAGAATGAATGGGGTCGTGTATCGTGAGATTTTGAGTGAAAACCAACTTCCATGGATGCCCTTGCATTGAAGATGAAACGTGGCTGGGTCTTTCAGCATGACAATGATGCCAAACACACCCCCTGGGCAACAAAGGAGTGGCTTCGTAAGAAGCATTTCAAGGTCTTGGAGTGGCCTAGCCAGTCTCCAGATCTCAACCCTATAGAAAATCGTTTGAGGGAGTTGAAAGTCCGTGTTGCCCAGCGACAGCTCTCGAGGAGATCTGCATGGAGGAATGGGCCAAAATACCAGCAACGGTGTGTGAAAACCTTGTGAAGACTTACAGAAAATGTTTGACCTCTGTCATTGCCAACAAAGAGTATATAACAAAGTATTAATATGAACTTTTGTTATTGACCAAATACTCATTTTCCACCATAATTCGCAAATAAATTCCCTAAAAATCAGACAATGTGATTTTCCGGATTTTTTTTTTCCTTTTGTCTCTCATAGTTGAAGTGTACCTATAATTACAGGCATCTCTCATCTTGGAAGTGGGAGAACTTGCACAATTGGTTGCTGACTAAATACTTTTTTGCTCCACTGTGTGTATGTGTGTGTGTGTGTGTGTGTGTGTGTGTGTGTGTGTTTGAGTGTGTATGTGTGTACATACTGTATCTATCTATCGCTCTCTCTCTCTCATTCTCTCTCTCTCTCATTCTCTCTCTCTCTCCGTCCATCCATCCATCCATCCATCCATCCATCCATCCATCCATCCATCCATCCATCCATCCATCCATCCATCCATCCATCCATCCATCCATCCATCTATCTATCTATCTATCTATCTATCTATCTATCTATCTATCTATCTATCTATCTATCTATCTATCTATCTATCTATCTATCTATCCATCCATCCATCCATCCATCTATCTACAGTGCCTTGCGAAAGTATTCGGCCCCTTTGAACCTTTCAACATTTCGCCACATTTCAGGCTTCAAACATAAAGATATAAAAGTTTAATTTTTTGTCAAGAATCAACAACAAGTGGGACACAATCGTGAAGTGGAACGAAATTTATTGGATAATTTATACTTTGACACCGTAAGCCTTAGTTGAAACCTAACTTTGAAATATCGTAGGTGGCCTGGTTGGGGGCGCGAATCACCAATGGACGCACAATTGTGGTTGCAAGGCAGTCTACAATTGCCCATGTCTCAAGTAAATCTGAAGTCATTCAACCCCTGAGTTGAACCCCCCTCAGGAGTTGCATATAATCCATTTTATTAACTTTTAAATATAATTGTCGGTGCTTATTTACCGTGTTTTTCCATGCATAATGCGCCCCCATGCATAATACCCACCCTAAAAATGGCATGTCGATGCTGGAAAAAAGCCTGTACCCATGCTAATAAGCACCCAAATTTTGACTCTTACAGTGCCTTGCGAAAGTATTCGGCCCCCTTGAACTTTTCAACATTTCGCCACATTTCAGGCTTCAAACATAAAGATATAAAAATTTTATTTTTTGTCAAGAATCAACAAGTGGGACACAATCGTGAAGTGGAACGAAATTTATTGGATAATTTAAACTTTTTTAACAAATAAAAAACTGAAAAGTGGGGCGTGCAATATTATTCGGCCCCTTTACTTTCAGTGCAGCAAACTCACTCCAGAAGTTCAGTGAGGATCTTTGAATGATCCAATGTTGTCCTAAATGACTGATGATGATAAATAGAATGCACCTGTGTGTAATCAAGTCTCCATATAAATGCACCTGCTCTTTGATAGTCTCAGGGTTCTGTTTAAAGCGCAGAGAGAACCATGAAGACAAAGGAACACACCAGGCAGGTCCGAGATACTGTTGTGGAGAAGTTTAAAGCCGGATTTGGATACAAAAAGATTTCCCAAGCTTTAAACATCTCAAGGAGCACTGTGCAAGCAATTATATTGAAATGGAAGGAGTATCAGACCACTGCAAATCTACCAAGACCGGGCCGTCCCTCCAAACTTTCATCTCAAACAAGGAGAAGACTGATCAGAGATGCAGCCAAGAGGCCCATGATCACTCTGGATGAACTGCAGATAACTACAGCTGAGGTGGGAGAGTCTGTCCATAGGACAACAATCAGTCATGCACTGCACAAATCTGGCCTTTATGGAAGAGTGGCAAGAAGAAAGCCATTTCTCAAAGATATCCATAAAAAGTCTCGTTTAAAGTTTGCCACAAGCCACCTGGGAGACACACCAAACATGTGGAAGAAGGTGCTCTGGTCAGATGAAACCAAAATCGAACCTTTTGGCCACAATGCAAAACGATATGTTTGGCGTAAAAGCAACACAGCTCATCACCCTGAACACACCATCCCCACTGTCAAACATGGTGGTGGCAACATCATGGTTTGGGCCTGCTTTTCTTCAGCAGGGACAGGGAAGATGGCTAAAATTGATGGGAAGATGGATGGAGCCAAATACAGGACCATTCTGGAAGAAAACCTGTTGGAGTCTGCAAAAGACCTGAGACTGGGACGGAGATTTATCTTCCAACAGGACAATGATCCAAAACATAAAGCCAAATCTACAATGGAATTGTTCACAAATAGACGTATCCAGGTGTTAGAATGGCCAAGTCAAAGTCCAGACCTGAATCCAATCGAGAATCTGTGGAAAGAGCTGAAGACTGCTGTTCACAAACGCTCTCCATCCAACCTCACTGAGTTCGAGCTGTTTTGCAAGGAAGAATGGGCAAGAATTCCAGTCTCTCGATGTGCAAAACTGATAGAGACATACCCCAAGCGACTTGCAGCTGTGATTGCAGCAAAAGGTGGCGCTACAAAGTATTAGTGCAAGGGGGCCGAATAATATTGCACGCCCCACTTTTCAGTTTTTTATTTGTTAAAAAAGTTTAAATTATCCAATAAATTTTGTTCCACTTCACGATTGTGTCCCACTTGTTGTTGATTCTTGACAAAAAATTTAACTTTTATATCTTTATGTTTGAAGCCGGAAATGTTGAAAGGTTCAAGGGGGCCGAATACTTTCGCAAGGCACTGTATCTATCTATCTAGAATACTTTCGCAAGGCACTGTATCCATCCATCCATCCATCTATCTATCTATCTATCTATCTATCTATCTATCTATCTATCTATCTATCTATCTATCTATCTATCTATCTATCTATCTATCTATCTATCTATCTATCTATCTATCTATCTATCTATCTATCTATCTATCCATCTATCCATCCATCCATCCATCCATCCATCCATCTATCCATCCATCCATCCATCCATCCATCCATCCATCCATCCATCCATCCATCCATCTTCTATACTGCTTGTCCCCACAGGGATCGCGGGCGTGCTGGAGCCTATCCCAGCCGTCATTGGGCAGTAGGCGGGGGACACCCTGAACAGGTTGCCAGCCAATCGCAAGGTACACAGAGACGGATAACCATCTGCACTCGCACTCACACCAAGGGGCAATTTAGAGTGCTCAATCAGCCTACCATGCATGTTTTTGGAATGTGGGAGGAAACCGGAGTGTACCGTGATTTTCCATGCAAAATACGCCCCCGTGCATAATACGCACCCTAAAAATGGCATGTCGATGCTGGAAAAAAGCCTGTACCCATGTACATATAATACGCACCCAAATTTTGACTCTTACTTAAGTCCGTAAACGTAAAATTATTTCAGAAAAAAGATCATCTTTGGGAACAACCGGATGTTATTCTGCCGGTCAGTATCATTGCGCATGCGCTAGCAAACTCGATAGCGGAGAAATGTTTCGGATTTGTGTAGGGTACATTGTGACAGCAAACGAGCAGGTGATCGAGCAAGCGTCTGATACGAGAGCATTGTGTTCGTATGGAGCATGTTTGAAGTGAACAGCAGAGAAGAAAGGAACAAGGCAAAGTGTTGTGAAATAAAATATTACCTGTAATACGAATTTTGTTATTTGCTGATTGAAACTGCTAATTAAACTGTGAATTGAAACTAATAGGTAGAGAACTGAAGTCTCGCTCTTTATATAGCTGACGTGTCTTGCGCATCCGTTCTGCGCATACTGTCATGGCGGCCTCCGTATGATATCCGGTCTGCGATGGAGATTAAAAAACAAACTATATTTGACAATAACACACCATCAAGGATTGCACCATCGCATCAAACGATGTGTCGTCAATTATGAATTTTACCGACTGTGTTGGGCAGGATGGCTGAATGCGATGCGCGATTGACAACAAACAAGAAGAAAGGTGTGATTTCAAGTTTGATTTCGAGGGAGATTTTCTTCAAAAATTGTTGTACCCATGCATAATGCGCACCCCAGATTTTAGGACAATAAATTAGTTAAATTTTGCGCATTATGCATGGAAAATCACGGTATATATAAACCGTGCCGCCCGGATATTCAACATGTTGAATTTTTTTGGGGCTTGACTCCACATGGGGCCCGGCCAGGCACTGCCCGAAATGGAAACATGGTTACCCGTTTCCATGGGCTCACCACCTGTGGGAGGGCCAAAGGGGTCGGGTGCAAAGTGAGCTGGGCGGAGGCCAAAGGCGGTCCAATCCCCGGCTGTAGAAGCTGGCTCTTGGGACATGGAATGTCACCTTTCTGGCACAGAAGGAGCCCAAGCTAGTGTCCGAGGCCGAAAGGTTCCGACTAGACTTGCCTCCACACACAGTTTGGGTCTGGTACAAGCCCTCTTGAGAGGGGCTGGACTCTGGAATTGACCGCAGTGAGAGGCATCGAGCAGATGTATGCATACTTATTGTCCCCCGACTGGGCGCCTGCGCATTGGGGTTCACCCCAGTGAAAGAGAGGGTAGCCTCCCTCCGCCTTCGGGTGGAGGGGATGGGTCCTGACTGTTTGTGTCTATGCACCAAACAGCAGCTTAGAGTACCCACCCTTTTTGGAGTCCTTGGAGGAAGTGCTGGAGAGCGCTCCTTCTTTACTCCATCGTTCTGCTGGGTGACGTCAATGCTCACGTGGGCAATGACAGTGAGACCTGGAGGGGCGTGATTGGGAGGAACGACCCCCACCCACGATCAGAACCCGAGCGGCGTTCTATTATTGGACTTCTGTGCTTGACTTGGATTTTCCATAATGAACACCATGTTCAAGCATAAGGGTGTACCGGCAGGTACCGGATGGCCAAGCGGAACGCAGCATAAGCATGCTGAGGCAAAAACCCGGCCGTGGGAAGAGTTTGGTGAGGCCATGGAGAATTACTTCCGGATGACTTTGAGGGAATTCTGGTCCACCATCCGTCGTTTCAGGAGGGGGAAGCAGTGCACCGTCAACACCGTTTACAGTGGAGATGGTGTGCGGCTGACCTCGACTCGGGACGTCGTGAGTCGGTGGGGAGAATACTTCGAATACCTCCTCAATTCCACCAACACGCCTTCCATTGTGGAAGCAAGGCCTGGAGACTCTGAGGTGGACTCTCCAATCTCTGGGGTCGAAGTCTCTGAGGTAGTTAAACTCCTCGGAGGCAAGGCCCCAAGGGTGGATGAGATCCGCCCGGAGTTCTTAAAGGCTCTGGATGTTGTGGGGCTGTCCTGTAATGCGGACTCTTCACCGGTCCATCGTGGTGAAGAGAGAGCTGAGCCAAAAGGCAAAACTCTCAATTTACCGGTCGGTCTACGTTCCTACCCTCACCTATGGTCACGCGCTATGGGTTGTGATCGAAAGAACAAGATCCTGGATACAAGCGGCCGAAATGAGTTTCCTCTGCAGGGTGTCCGGGCTCTCCCTTAGAGATAGGGTGAGAAGCTCGGTCATCTGGGAGAGACTCGGAGTAGAGCCGCTGCTCCTCCACGTTGAAGGGAGCCAGATGAGGTGGCTTGGGTATCTCATCAGGATGCTTCCTGGTGTTCCGCGCATGTCCCACAGGTAGGAGACCCTATGGATGAACCAGGACGCGCTGGAGAGACTATGTCTCTCAGCTGGCCTGGGAATGCCTTGGGATCCCCCAGGATGAGCTGGACGAAGTGGTTGGGGAGAGGGAAGTCTGGGCGTCCCTCCTAAATCTGCTGCCCCCACGACCCAACCCCAGATAAGCGGAAGATGGATGGATGGATGGATGGATGGATGGATGGATGGATGGATGGATGGATGGATGGATGGATGGATGGATGGATGGATGGATGGATGGATGGATGGATGGATGGAATGACTTCACACCGTGTATGGTGTCCCTCGAGAAAAAAAAACAAGCATGCAGCTCGAGAAAAAAAACAAGCATGCAGCTCAACAAAAAAAAACAAGCATGCAGCCAGTTGAAAGTGATGTGCAGCGCGGTGGGGAATCCAAAATCAAAACAGTCATGGCACAACAGAAATACCGTGCTCGTGCTGTCTTCACTCCTTTGACTCCTTTTTTTCTGCTAGAAACAAATCACTTCTTTGTCTGTCGTGTTTGTTTACTCTGAAGTCACGTTCAATTTCGGGAGGATTAGCGAGATTTCTTATCTGACATGGGAATATTTGTGAATGAAATCCCTTCGAGTGTGATTTGTTGCTCTTGCCACGTGGTTAGGCAGCACACGTCATGTTCAAAACTGTTATACCTGTGATTTTTTTTTCCAGCCAATGTGGAGTCTCTCATAGTTTGGAAGTCGACAATTTTAAAATCTCAGGCTTAAGTAGAATCTCACATTCCAGTTTTGCCAACGGCCAACTATAGAATAGAAAGGTGATGCAAAATAATAAATAGTTCTCGAGGCAAACGCTCAACTTCCATGTTACTGTTGCTGAGATCCACACCTCTCATCCCCACTTAGGTTTTGAAAGTTGATAGAAATGCAAGGTATGGAGCAAATAGATGAGTCAAAACATGTACGTATACATATGGTGCATATTTTTTTTATTCTAAAAAAGCATTGCTCAAGTCACATTGATGTCTTTACAAATTAAATCAAGAGCCTTGTATTTATTCATGTTTCATACAAACTAGATATTTGCCTTCGATGACATCATCACCAAACCCGGGAAATCGTATTGGATATTTGAATCGGAAACCCGATGTCATCCTTTAAAATTTCACACTCGTGCATTACTGATTCATTGATGAACTGACATTAAGGTTGAAGGAAACTTGACAAAGACGAGACTATTGATCGTGTTTCTTAGTGTTTAGTGTTTCTTAGAACTCAATGATTACATCTGCATTTTGCTTGCATGTGTTACCTGTAATGTAATCCACTGACAAGTATGAACATCTCTACATATTCTGATCACAAACATTGCGTTAAAATAGACATGAAATCATCCAAATCAGTCCAGTCTCTGTTGCGGTTTTATATTGCATTCAGGACACAATGGACAACAACACTGATGATTTGACTGGACAGATCCAATGTCTTTATGACACAAAATCACGCAGTCGTTCCAGGACAGGATGTAGCATGCATTTTAAAATTTGTTACCAAAATGAAATATTTGAGCTTCTTCACTTCAAACTATGAGACATTGAAGGCAGTTTGCATGTTATTCTTGATTAGAAAATTAGGATGGTGAATATATGGCCCTGTTATATTTGCAGTTCCCTTAAGCATACCTAACAAAAAGGCACGATTGATATTTTTACACGCTACTATATACAAGTATATTTTCACACACTACTACATACTCGTGTATGGCACTTCATCTACAGGACATCATCAATTTTGTACATTATTTTAAATTTATAAAACTCTCTATTCACTACAACATTAAAATAAAAGTCTTGCTTTTCATTTATCATTAAAAGTATTTTTGCTGCGAATAATTTAGTAGAAAATAAAGGTTAAGTAGTGAGTGTAATTTTTTCTAAACAAGCAACTTTCTGCCCTTCTTTACACAGTTCTTGGGTCTTGTTTGGTGGATGACATGAGTTGCAGGTCACCATTTCGTGATGTTGCAGTAGTCCTACTGCTATCTTTAGCCCTTAAAAGCAGGGCTTTAGCGTTCTCTATCGAAATGAATGGTGTGTGATCCCCCTTTGGATCCTCTGGTTCACTGGCCAACATGCTGTCAATATTGAACTCTTTATTATGCAGCACATGACCATTCATAACCGTTGCTTTTCTGATGCTATGGTTATTAATAGTGTTGTTTGCATTAACTAGCTTCTCTGTAGATGCTGAGATCATATGGCTAGCTGCAATAGTGACTGTGACTTGGTAGTTATTCTCCATGGCACAGAGCGGGCTAGGTGGTAAGCTATGTGCTTCTTGGCCATGATTGTAATGTGCAGAGGTCCTGTTTAGTTCATCACGGCTAAAGGACTTAGATGGCTGATGTGCCTTTGACAGCAGCAGGGGGCGCTTCTCTTCAGCAGAGGGGCTTAAAGCCACAGAGGGGACAGAGATGGCTTGGCTGGAAAGAGTGGCAGACATCTCTGAGGGAGGAGAGTTTGGAGTTCCAGGAGTGCTGCAGGAAACTGAAGACAGATGAGGCAGGGTTTTTTCAGTTGATGGATGCCTACAACACAAAAAACAACACAAGAACATGTCAAACAAACAAGGAAATAGTAAATACTTAAAGTAGTTGAAGCGATGCTCATCTTAGCAGGAGCATTCAAGAAGACATGGTGGACAGACACCCCTCTAAAAATGATGATAAATGCACCTCTAGAAAGTAGTGAGCTTTTAGACATTTTGTTAGGTTACAACATATTCCCAAAATGGAATAAATTCATAGGCTGTTGGGGGGGGCGTAACAAATAAAATCGTGCACCAGGCCACAATTTGTCAAGCGGCGGACCTGCTCCAATTTCTGACTTCTAAAAACATCCCCACACGATGATGCTGCCTCCAACATTCTTGGTGGTATTGGTCAGGTGATGAACGCTGCCTGGTTTCCATCAAACATGACACCTGGCATTCATGCCAAATAATTCACTCAGACCAGACAGAGAATTTTCTTTGTAATAATCTGAGAGTGTGCCTTTTACAAAGAAGTGGCTTCCGTCTGGCCACTTTGCCATACAGGCCTGAGTGTTGCAGAAATGCATGGCCTTCTGGAAGGTTCTCCTCTGTCCATAAAGAATCGCTGGAGCAATCATAAGGTTCTTGGTTACCTGCCTGACTAAGGCCCCTTTCCACAGATTGCACAGTTTAGACAGTCAGTAAATTCTCTGAGAAGTTCTGGTGTTTTGAACATCTTCTACTTATCACTGAGGCCACTGTGCTCATTGGAACCCTCATAGTAGCATAATTGTTTTGGTTCCCTTTTCCAGATGTGTGCCTCGAGACAATCCTGTCTCTGAGGTCTTCAGACAGTACCATTGACTTCAAGTTGAGTTTGTGCTCTGACATGCACTGTCACCTGCAGGACCTTATATTGATAGATGTGTGAGTGTAAAATAATTCATGTCAACTGAATTTAACACAAGTGGATTCCAATTAAATATTGGAAATATTACGTACCTGATCTGAATTTTAAGTTTGGTGGCAAATGCTGTGAGTACTTCTGAATGTATTTATTGTTGTTGTTTTATATAAATTTGAAAAGAAAGCCCTTTCCTCTGTTGATCCATTTTCTATACTGGTTATCCATGCTTACATTTGCGGGAAGCTGAAGACTGTCCCAACCAAGCTCCGCCCCCAAAGTGTGCCATAAAGATCTGTAGGTTATTTTCTATTCATTCACTGAAGACTTGATTGCAGGTTTGATATGTTGATCATCTTGTGCACAGTACAAGGACACCACAGCTTGTAAAACCAACAAGAACACAATTAACTTCTCATGCGGGGTCATTTATATTTAAACAATCCTCATGTGTGCAATAGTTTGTGGAGAATGATACCAGGAACATACTGACTGCACTCCATGTTAAGTCACAAACCCTCCCAAATGTAACTTCTTCAAATTAACATACAGTGGAGCCTAGGTTTTCGAACGTCCCGGTTCTCGAACAAATCGGTATTCGAACAAAATATTCGAGATTTATTTGCTTCGGATGTCGGACGAAATTCGGTTGTCGAACCTCGCGAGATGAGCCGAGAGGACCCGCATGCCAACTGACTCCGTTCGTTATTACGTTCTCGTTACTCTGAGGATTGCATCAACTCTAATCATGCCTCCAAAGGAAGCAAGTGGGAGAAGTAAAGCCATCCTAAAACACAAAGACGCTCCTAAAGCAATGCGACACTGAGCGCCCGGCGCGCTGCGGTTGCGCGATCGGACCAAATTAAGCTCCCTGCGCACTGAGGTCCATTTAAATTTTGGAAAGTACATTAGGACTTCAAAATTATTTTTAAAATTTTTGCGACCGCTCTGTCACAATAATGCGACCAGCGCGTTGGAGTTGCGCTGTCGGCGGCGCGCTGCAGTTGCGCGATCGGACAAAATTAAGCTCCCTGCGCACTGCTGTCCACTTAAATTTAGGAAAGTACAGCAGGACTTTAAAAATATTTTCTAAATTTCAGCGACGGCTCTATCACAATAATGCGACCAGCGCGGTGCAGTTGCGCGGTCGGCGACGCGCTACGGTTGCGCGTTCGCGGTGCACTGCAGTTGCGCGATTGGACAAAAATGCGCAAATGAAAAAATGCTTAAAAAAGGTGGGTTTTTTTGGCTTGGAACGGATCAATTTTTTTCCATTATTTGTAATGGTAAAATATGATTAGGAATTCGAACGATTCACTTCTCGAACAGCCTTCTGGAACGGATTGTTTTCGAAAACCGAGGCTCCACTGTATTTTAATTATATTCATGCCTAATGTGAAGTTTGCGCATCCTAGCTCAAACAGTTTTCAAGTTATGGGCTTTCAATGTTTGTGTGTTATGCCTTTTGGGATGGAGAAATTGCAAAAAACTCATCCGTTTTAGCACACACATTTTTGTGGCTCATACATTTAAATGACACAGTCATAGGGAAGATGCCTGACTAAGTTGAGCAGGAGTGCTTTCTGAACATTCAGCTCACGCATTCGGTCTTCAATTGGGGTGAGAAATGCTTGATTTTTCCCAATTCTGAAGCCCTCATTTTAAACACTTACACATAAACCTACTTCAAATTTGTCAATGTTGTTCACAACACTCTTCTCTGTGATGCATCAACTTTAGAAGACATTTATTATCACTTTACAGGAACTTTAAATGTATATATATTGATTAAAATTCTAATATCTAGCCATCCATTTACTACACCGTTTATCCTCATTGAGATCAGAGATGTGCTGGAGGTTCTCCCAGCTGACTTCTGGCAAGAGGCAGGAGCCACCGTTGACTGAGTGCCAGCCAATCACAGAGCACATACAGTATATTATAGAGAAACAACCATTTTTTCTCACATTCACACCACAGGACTATTTGGAATATCAACACAGGAAATTGCGAGCACAGGTACAAACTCATAAACCTCTGCACTGTGAGGTAGAGGTGTTAACCAGTCGTCCACTAGGCTAGCAGGATTATATTATTATGTTGTTGTTTTATTTGAGGATGTTTTACATTTGGATTTTCTTTTGTGCTTCTTCTGAAAAGTCTTGGAATTATTATTGGTCCAACTGGTCTTGTTTGTGACGCAAAGTTGAAATTAATCGGTTACCTTACTTTAAGGCACATCCCTGTTGGAGTTGCATATGTCTCTGCTCTTCTTTGAATAAGCACTTAGGTCTTTGATGCCACCAGTGGCATTCAGTCGACCCCTACGGGCTTGTGTGGCATGCTGGCTATTCTCCGTCACTGACATCATGGAGACAGAATCAGTGTCAGACACAACACTGTTGCTCCAGTCATTATTCCAGCTGTGGAGACAGGGAGGGGGATATTTATATGTAGACAGCTCTCAGACAGGCTTCTTTAAAATGACATCACTGTTTTGGAGGGAAAATTGCAGTTTGCATAATTTTTTTCTTTTTTTTTTATACATTAGTTGTTAGATTCACTATTACCCCAGTTGGTTTTGGTCAGTGTCGCGATTACAAGTTACACGGAACAACATAATAAAGGTTCAGTTTTTTGTTTAAAATTTTTCAGAACAAATCCAGGGATAATATTGCTGGTATTGCAGACCTTAAGCTGCCGTCTGCCCGTCTATATATATATATATATGTATATATATATATATATATACATATATATATATATACATATATATATATATATATATACATATATACATATATCACACACACACACGTGTGTGGGGGGGTGCGTGTGTGTGCGTGTGTATACATATATATATATATATATGTGTACAGTGGAGCCTCGGTTTTCGAACACAATCCGTGCCAGAGGGCTGTTCGAGAAGTGAATCGTTCGAATTCCGAATCATATTTCCCCATTACAAATAATGGAAAAAAGATTAATCCGTTCCGAGCAAAAAAAACAAACCAAACCCTGCCTTTTTTAAGCATTTTTTCATTTGCGCATTTTTGTCCAATCACGCAACTGCAGCGCACCGCCTAACGCGCAACCGTAGCAGGACTTATAATAATATTTTCTAAATTTCAGCAACGGCTCTGTCACAATAATGCGACCAGCGCGGTGTAGTTACGCGGTCGGCGGTGCGCTACAGTTGCGTGTTCGGCGGTGCGCGTTCGGTGGTGCGCTGCAGTTGCGCAATTGGACAAGAATGCGCAAATGAAAAAATGCTTAAAAAAGGCGTTTTTTTAGTCTTGGAATGAATTAAATTTTTTTCCATTATTTGTAATGGGAAAAATAGATTCGGAATTCAAACGATTCACTTCTCGAACCACCTTCTGGGACGGATTGTGGTCGAAAACCGAGGTTTGACTGTATATATATATACTATATATATAGTATATATATATACAGGCCTTGCGAAAGTATTCGGCCCCCTTGAAGCTTTCAACATTTCGCCACATTTCAGGCTTCAAACATAAAGATATAAAATTTTTATTTTTTGTCAAGAATCAACAAGTGGGACACAATCGTGAAGCGGAACGAAATTTATTGGATAATTTAAACTTTTTTAACAAATAAAAAACTGAAAAGGGGGCGTTTACCAAACCCACGTCTTTCCTTGTATTTTGTTAACGCTTCAATACAGTTATATACTAGATCTGTGGAATAACGACGAGGCTGACGTCAAGGCACACGCGTGGCGTTGTTGACAAAGGACGAGGAATTTGATCGATGGATTTAATGATTTGGAGTGACAAAGATGGTTTGATAATATTATTGCTTATATAATAGTTATTTGATATATAATTTATATATCGTTATATGGGCCTGTGGAATATTTTGAAGTGCAAGCGCCGTCAGCGGCGTGCACCCATTGTTGACATAAAGGACGATCGATGGATTTAATGAATTGGAGTGACACAGATGGTTTTATAAACGTGTTATTTATGTAATAGTTTTTTGAATAACTCTGAATGTTACGTCAGGCCCGTTCTCAGCTCTTCGTTTGTGTTTATGTCACGTTAGCATACCTATCGTTTAGCCTGTTGTTGCTCATTCGTGTCTGTTCTTGGTGTTGGATTTTGTCGAATGAATTTCCCCCCAAATGCGACTTATACCCCGGAGCGACTTATATATGGTTTTTTTCACGTTATTGTGCATTTTATGGCTAATGCGACCTATGTTCCGGAGCAACTTTTAGTCCGAAAAATACGGTATATATACTTTACCATCATAATTTCTAGATCAATCTGGCCCAGAACAAATACAGACTTGACAGCAATAACATTATAATGTTATATATGTTTCTGTTCTAAGATGTTATACGCTTATACTTATCCTTCATTATATTTCCATAGCTAACAAATACTCTTTAATTAATTTTTTAAACATGATTTTGAAAACATCAGTGTTTTGTTCATTTAAGAAGTGTTTGTCGGCAGTTTTACGTGTTCGTCTCGTCTTACTACGTCGTGGTACAAGTACAGTAGGCAGTTTCTACTAGACATTGGCAAAAGCGAGTTTTGCAACGTTCTGAACTTCGAAACAGAGACATTAAAGGAACTCGGACTACTCCGGCCTGAAATAACACCGGACTCGCCTGTTACTCCTCCCCCGAATAGGAGGCGTCGGAAGCGGTGTGCGAGGAGGCAGAAGAGGGGCAAGCGCAGAGGCGTCTGGGCCAGGCTAGCGGCCGACCCAACTCGCCCGGTCATACCTTCCATTCTTCTGGCGAACGTTCGATCACTGGGCAAAAAATGGATTACCGTATTTTCCGCCCTAAAAGGCGCACCGGGTTATAAGGCGCACCTTCAATGAACGGCCCATTTTAAAACTTTGTCCATATATAAGGCGCACCGGCTTATAAGGCGCATAAAATAGAAGCTATACTGCATCAAACTGAGGTTGACTAGGGTTGCGGTATGCATCCACTAGCCAATAACCAACGAGCCCTCTATAAACAATCGCGTTTCTCAAACGATCTCCTATAAAATGATCAGAACTGACTAAAGTTCGATCTAACGCATTGGTACTACTTACCTATGTTTCCCTTCCATATCGATCCGTAGATTTACTCGAAACATTAACAGAGCAGCCTATTTTGACATGAAATAGCCTGGTACGTATAGCAGCTATCGCAATAGCATTAGCCATCCGCAAAGTCTCACGAGCCTCAGCGAAGTGTAAACAATCGCGTTTCTCAAACGATCTCCTATAAAATGATCGGGACTGACTAAAGTTCGATCCAACGCATTGGTACTACTTACCTATGTTTCCCTTCCATATCGATCCGTAGATTTACTCGAAACATTAACAGAGCAGCCTATTTTGACATGAAATAGCCTGGTACGTATAGCAGCTATCGCAATAGCATTAGCCATCCGCAAAGTCTCACGAGCCTCACCTCGCAATCTCCCATGAGCCTCAGCAAAGTGTAAACAATCGCGTTTCTCAAACGATCTCCTATAAAATGATCGGAACTGACTAAAGTTCGATCCAACGCATTGGTACTACTTACCTATGTTTCCCTTCCATATCGATCCGTAGATTTACTCGAAACATTAACAGAGCAGCCTATTTTGACATGAAATAGCCTGGTACGTATAGCAGCTATCGCAATAGCATTAGCCATCCGCAAAGTCTCACGAGCCTCACCTCGCAATCTCCCATGAGCCTCAGCAAAGTGTAAACAATCGCGTTTCTCAAACGATCTCCTATAAAATGATCGGAACTGACTAAAGTTCGATCTAACGCATTGGTACTACTTACCTATGTTTCCCTTCCATATCGATCCGTAGATTTACTCGAAACATTAACAGAGCAGCCTATTTTGACATGAAATAGCCTGGTACGTATAGCAGCTATCGCAATAGCATTAGCCATCCGCAAAGTCTCACGAGCCTCACCTCGCAATCTCCCATGAGCCTCAGCAAAGTGTAAACAATCGCGTTTCTCAAACGATCTCCTATAAAATGATCGGAACTGACTAAAGTTCGATCCAACGCATTTGTACTACTTACCTATGTTTCCCTTCCATATCGATCCGTAGATTTACTCGAAACATTAACAGAGCAGCCTATTTTGACATGAAATAGCCTGGTACGTATAGCAGCTATCGCAATAGCATTAGCCATCCGCAAAGTCTCACGAGCCTCACCTCGCAATCTCCCATGAGCCTCAGCAAAGTGTAAACAATCGCGTTTCTCAAACGATCTCCTATAAAATGATCGGAACTGACTAAAGTTCGATCCAACGCATTTGTACTACTTACCTATGTTTCCCTTCCATATCGATCCGTAGATTTACTCGAAACATTAACAGAGCAGCCTATTTTGACATGAAATAGCCTGGTACGTATAGCAGCTATCGCAATAGCATTAGCCATCCGCAAAGTCTCACGAGCCTCACCTCGCAATCTCCCATGAGCCTCAGCAAAGTGTAAACAATCGCGTTTCTCAAACGATCTCCTATAAAATGATCGGAACTGACTAAAGTTCGATCTAACGCATTGGTACTACTTACCTATGTTTCCCTTCCATATCGATCCGTAGATTTACTCGAAACATTAACAGAGCAGCCTATTTTGACAGGAAATAGCCTCGCGGGTACAACAGCTATTCGGTGACGCCCCCTGACTACAGTTGCCGTAATGCTGGGAAGCGATGCGACCTTGTAATTTATTAGTCGTACTAAAACGTACTGAAACATTTTGGCAGAGCACTGTGTACAACCAGTATGGATCAACAAATTCATCAGTTGATCCATATATAAGGCGCACTGGCCTATAAGGCGCACTGTCGGCTTTTGAGAAAATTTTAGGTTTTTAGGTGCGCCTTTTAGGGCGGAAAATACGGTACATACGACTGCTGAGATCTACGAACCGGACAGTGAGTAACTGCTGTGTGCTCGTGTTCACTGAGACTTGCTTAAATGTCAACATTCCGGACTCTGCTGTACAACTGGGGCAGCTAGCATGCTATCGAGCAGACCGGGCCATTGTAAAGGGTGGAAAATCACTGGGAGGAGGAATCTGTGTTTACATCCGTGACGAATGGTGCCGGGACACTGGTTGTATGCAAACACTGCTCGCCACTGGCAGAGTTTGTGATCTTAAAGTGCTGTCCTTTTTACCTGCCAAGGGAAATTACTGCGATTCTGCTAGTCGCGGTATACATCCCGCCTTCCAACGTTGAAAGCGACAGGATCACGGCTCTTAGTGAACTGTACCAGGCTGTCAGTGAACAACAGACGGCGCACCCTGATGGTTTCACCATCTTCGCTGGGGATTTTAATCATGCAGACCTGAAGACTGTTTTTCCAAAGCTACACCAGCATGTTGATTTTCCAACACGAGGAGACAGCTTCCTGGACATGGTCTACACTACGCATAAAGGAACTTTCAAAGCCACCCCGCTCCCCCACATTGGACTTTCTGGCCATATCGCTGTTATGCTAATGCCTGCATACAGACAAAGAGTGAAAGCATACAGGCCGGTTCGCAAGCAGGTAAAAGTGTGGCCTGAGGGAGCCTCTGATGCTCTTTGAGACTGCTTTGACACAACAGACTGGGAAATGTTTAAGCAGGCAGCCACTTACAACAATCAGACAGACAAAGAGGAGTATACAGACTCTGTAACCTCTTACATCACAAAGTGCATTGATGATGTGACCCACACAAAATACATCATCACTCGAGCTAACTGGAAGCCATGGCTGACAGCGGATGTCCTCAGGCTGCTGAGGGCCAGAGACGAAGCCTACAGAGCTGGGGATGAAGCTGGCATGAGAACAGCGAGGGCCAACCTGTCCCGTGGCATCAAGGAAGCGAAAAAGGCATTCACTTGCAAGATTACTGCCCACTTCAAAGACAGCAGGAATGCACGAAGCCTATGGCAGGGCATTCAGACCATCACGGACTACAAGCCCGCGCCGTAGAGCTGTGAGAGCAACATCCCTCTGCTCAACGATTTGAACCGCTTCTTTGCCCGCTTTGACGCTCAGAACAGCACTTGCCCGCTGAAGACCTCTCCCCCTCCACACGAGCAGCCCCTGTGCCTCTCTGCCGATAGCATGAGGAGGATACTTGCTGCTATCAACATCCCAGGTCGAGAGCTGAAGGACTGCACTGAGGAGCTTAAGGGTGTCTTCACAGACATCTTTAACACTTCCCTGCAGCAAGCCATCGTCCCATCATGTTTCAAGGCTGCCACCATCATACCTGTGCCGAAGAAAACTGCCCCACCCTTCTTCAATGACTACCGCCCCGTGGCACTGACACCCATCATCATGAAGTGCTTTGAGCGACTTGTCATGACACACATCCGATCCATTCCCCCCGCCACCCTTGACCCCTTCCAGTTTGCATGCCGAGCCAAACGGTCCTCTGAGGATGCAATCTGCTGTGCCCTCCACTCAGCCCTCACCCACCAGGAAAAAAGAGACTCGTACGTGAGATTGCTGTTTGTGGACTTCATTTCTGCTTTCAACACTATTGTACCACAACGACTCATCTGCAAACTCAACAAACTGGGACTCAGTACCTACCTCTGCAACTGGGTACTGGACTTTCTCTGTCAGAAGCCTCAAGTAGTACGTGTTGGCGACAATATCTCAAGCAGCATCACGCTGAGCACGGGGGGCCCCAAGGCTGCTCAGTCCGCTGCTCTTCACCCTGCTGACGCATGACTGCACTGCAACCTACAGCAACAACCGCATAGTGAAATTTGCTGACGACACGACTCTGGTGAGTCTCATCACCAAGGGCGACGAAACTCAATACAGGTTGGAGGTCGACCTTCTGACCACGTGGTGCAGGGACAACAACCTCCTGCTGAACGTCAGCAAGACCAAGGAGATTGTTGTTGACTTCCAGAAGGGTCACAACCAACACCTGCCACTGGCCATCGACGGTGCTGTGGTGGAGAGAGTGAGCAGCACCAGATTCTTGGGGGTGCACATCAGTGAAGACCTCTCCTGGACCACAAACACTGCATCACTGGCGAAGAAAGCTCAGCGCCGCCTGTACTTCCTGTGGAAACTCAGGCGAGCAAGTGCTCCACCAGCCATCATGACCACATTCTACCGAGGCACCATTGAGAGCGTCCTCTCCAGATGTATCGCTGTGTGGGGTGGAAGCTGCACTGACTACAACAGGAAGGCCCTGCAGCGCATAGTGAACATAGCTGGAAGGATTATTGGTGCTTCACTCCCCTCCCTGAAGGACATTTACACCTCCCATCTCACCCGCAAGGCGACCACGATTGTGAGTGATGCGAGTCACCCCGCTCACATTTTGTTTGATCTTCTGCCCTCTGGGAAGAGGTACAGGAGCCTGCGCTCCCGCACCACCAGACTCACCAACAGCTTCATACTCCAGGCTGTTAGGATCCTGCACTCTCTCCCCCCTCTACCCTCTGCTACATGACGTCCTGGCCTTTTGGGCCACGATGGCTGCCTTGCACTACTCCACTTGCACTACTCCTCCTGTACTTTTGCGCTATTATACTGACTGTCTGCTGTATGCACAATTGCACCATTTCCACCACATTTCTATTATTTATTCATTGCTCTTATTTATTCATTGTATATGCCAGGGGTCTCAAACTCCAGTCCTCGGGGGCCGCATTCCTACATGTTTTCCAAGTTTCCCTCGTTAAACACACCTGATTCAATTATCAGGCTCCTGCAGAACGTGAGGATGAACCGATCATTTGAATCAGGTGTGTTTAACGAGGGAAACTTGGAAAACATGTAGGAATGCGGCCCCCGAGGACTGGAGTTTGAGACCCCTGGTATATGCCTTCTTATTTTTACTTTTTGTATTGTTTACTTGAATGTGTAATATGTCTTGTCACCGTGGGATAGTAGGAAATGCAATTTCGATCTCTTTGTATGTCTTGACGTGAAGAAATTGACAATAAAGCAGACTTTGACTTTGAATTGTTTTCTCTTTTTTCATTACTGTACTGTTTCATTTTATTACTGTTCCGACTTAAACCGAAATTCGGTTTACATTGCCATGTACGAACAGATCGACGTCGTAAACTGAGGACCCCCTGTATATCTTTTTTGTTTTATTTTTATCATTTTTTTTTTTTACAACATCATCTGCTTAGCATGCTAAAAGTCAGAATTAAAAGGTTAGCTGGAGCCACAATGAAAACAGCTACAATGCCTTTTCTTTTGCTCCAACCACAATAATTCATCAATGTGCAATACCGGTACTGAAAAAGCACCTTTTAAGCCAGTTACTCTTCCATCAGTCCAAGACCATGCCAAAACTATGTTCCCCAGAAAATCTTGCAAGCTCACAAGAAAATTTCTGTTGTATAAATTTGGCGTGATAATTCCAGGCCTTCAACGACAAGGGTCCTTGCTCAAGAGTCAAAAGTGACACGGTCTAGTGACAAAGTCACTATGGGCACACTGCAACATCCAAAGTAATTTTTTATGGCAAAGGATTAAGATCACATCACTTGTACAAAGTACCATTGGCTGCATTTTCTGTAAAGAATGCCTGCATTAACTCAGTCTAATCCAGTTTCAAACCCTCAAAGAGCTAAAAAGCCAACACATTTGATCTAACTCATCTTAACATCACTCCCTTGGCAGCATGCGTAAAAAATGGCTCTGTGGTGTAATGTATGAAAAAGAAAAATGAATACATCAATATTACCTGGTAGATAAATTGTGTGATTAATTTACTTAGTCTGATCTGAGGGAAGGGAACATTCTCCATCAGCAACAAATGTGTTCTGACTTTCTTTCGTTCTTACTTACTTTCAGGAAAAATAAGAATGAGTATGAGCAATAAATTTAGCTGTCAAGTCGGCTACTAAAGTGAAATGGAGTAAATATGAATCAGTTGTTACTTTTAGAAATGCAATCCTGACCATTACAGTATAAAACATCTGAACCAACCATGGAATCCTCCACATGATACCAGTACAAACAAGTCTCTCTTTACCTTTGGCTGGAGGTGTTGGTGAGTGTGGTAGCTTGTTGAGTTGATAAAGCATATTTGCTTGTGGAGAATGTTGTCTCTGTCTCTTTCTCAGCTGCATGTTGGATTGCTGCCCCATTACACTACGATGAAAACATTTTGAAAAAGAAAGTAAGTGATTAGTATCAACCATTCATTACATTTGAAGCATTATATTACATGTCTGTGAGTTAAAGTATACGTTGGTCTGCTGCAAATCCTGGAGCGGCAAATTGGAAACCTGCCGTCGGCTGGCTGATTTTGCCAGCTTGTTCCTCTTGGTTCTCAGGTTCTGCCTGAGACGGTCATGGAGCTTCTTCCTCTGCTTCCTGTTTTAGAAGAAACATACAGTACTACATTATGATGCTACTCAGAGACGATGTGCTAAAACTATATAAGTTAAAGTTAAAAAGTCCCAATGATCGTCGTCACACACACATCTGGGTGTGGTGAAATTTGTCCTTTGCATTTAACCCATCCCGTGATTTTGATCCATCCCCTGGGGGAGAGGGGAGCAGCAGCAGCAGTGCTGCGCTCGGGAATCATTTGATGATCTAACCCCCCAATTCCAACCCTTAATGCTGAGTGCCAAGCAGGGATGCAATGGGTCCCATTTTTATAGTCTTTGGTATGACCCGGCCGGGGTTTGAACCCACAACCTTCCAGTCTCAGGGCAGCCCACTGAGCTGAACTATTCATTTTCCCCCTACATTAAATAGCGTTATTATGTTTTTACTGTGTACGTACAGCATGTTGTTGGAACAACACATCATACTGTAGTTATTGCATTTATTTATGGCACTTGGTGCACTAAGTGTCATTTTAAGGCTAAAGCCTTTTAGTTTTAAGGTATACCATTAGAGATACACTTACAGTATATACTATCATATAAAACCATTTATCATTCGGTGGCCTTTTTTTCTTTCAATTCTTGATTCTCGCATGCGCAGATCTTCTTCTTTTCCTTTCGGAAATCTGCAAATTTTAGTGGTGGGTATCGTCAGTCTGTAAGTGAGTTTCTGTCAGAATATCAGGCTCTTATATAGGCCCAGTGACAACAGCCAATCAGCGTTTATAACGTAATTTTCATGTCACATTGCAGGACACGCTCAAAGAAATAAAGAAAAAACTCAAATGAACACCACACGCACAGACAGACAGACAGACAGACAGACAGACAGACACGCACACACACACACACACACACACACACACACACACACCGATTCGTGATCTGTGGAATATACTAAACAATATGGGACATGATGATAAAAATGAATGGATCACGTTTTCCCTCGCCCGGACGCGGGTCACCGGGGCCCCCCTCTGGAGCCAGGCCTGGAGGCGGGGCTCGAAGGCGAGCGTCTGGTGGCCGGGCCTTCGCCCATGGGGCCCGGCCGGGCTCAGCCCGAAAAGGAAACGTGGGTCCCCCTTCCCATGGGCTCACCACCTGTGGGAGGGGCCAAAGGGGTCGGGTGCATTGCAAGCTGGGCGGCGGCCAAAGGCAGGGACCTTGGCGGTCTGATCCCCGGCTGCAGAAGCTGGCTCTTGGGACATGGAATGTCACCTCTCTGGCTGGAAAGGAGCCCGAGCTGGTGTGCGAGGCAGAAAAGTTCCGACTAGATATAGTCGGACTTGCCTCCACGCACAGTTTGGGTTCCGGTACAAGCCCTCTCGAGAGGGGCTGGACTCTCTTCCACTCTGGAGTTGCCCACGGTGAGAGGCGTCGGGCAGGTGTGGGTATACTTATTGCCCCCCGGCTGGGCGCCTGCACATTGGGGTTCACCCCGGTGAACGAGAGGGTAGCCTCCCTCCGCCTTCGGGTGGGGGGACGGGTCCTGACTGTTGTTTGTGTCTATGCACCAAACGGCAGCTCAGAGTACCCACCCTTCTTGGAGTCCCTGGAGGAAGTGCTGGAGAGCGCTCCTTCTGGGGACTCCGTCGTTCTACTGGGTGACTTCAATGCTCACGTGGGCAATGACAGTGAGACCTGGAAGGGCGTGATTGGGAGGAACGGCCCCCCCGATCTGAACCCGAGCGGTGTTCTATTGTTGGACTTCTGTGCTCGACACGGATTTTCAATAATGAACACCATGTTCAAACATAAGGGTGTCCATGTGTGCACTTGGCACCAGGACACCCTAGGCCGCAGTTCGATGATCGACTTTGTAGTCGTGTCATCGGATTTGCGGCCGCATGTTTTGGACACTCGGGCGAAGAGAGGGGCGGAGCTGTCAACTGATCACCACCTGGTGGTGGGTTGGCTCCGATGGTGGGGGAAGATGCCGGTCCGACCTGGCAGACCCAAACGTTCTGTGAGGGTCTGCTGGGAACGTCTGGCGGAATCCCCTGTCAGGAAGAGCTTCAACTCCCACCTCCGGCAGAGCTTTTCCCACGTCCCGGGGGAGGCGGGGGACATTGAGTCCGAGTGGACCTTGTTCCGCGCCTCCATTGTTGAGGCGGCCGACCGGAGCTGTGGCCGTAAGGTCATTGGTGCCTGTCGTGGCGGCAATCCCCGAACCCGCTGGTGGACACCGGCGGTAAGGGATGCCGTCAAGCTGAAGAAGGAGTCCTATCGGGCCGTTTTGGCCTGCGGGACTCCGGAGGCAGCTGACAGGTACCGGATGGCCAAGCGGAACGCGGCTTCGGCGGTTGCTGAGGCAAAAACCCGGGCGTGGGAGGAGTTCGGCGAGGCCATGGAGAATGACTTCCGGACGGCTTCGAGGAAATTCTGGTCCACCATCCGGCGTCTCAGGAGGGGGAAGCAGTGCAACGTCAACACTGTTTACAGTGGAGATGGCGTGCTGCTGACCTCGACTCGGGACGTCGTGTGTCGGTGGGGAGAATACTTCGAAGACCTCCTCAATTCCACCGACACGCCTTCCATTGTGGAAGCAGGGCCTGGGGACTCTGAGGCGGACTCTCCAATCTCTGGGGTTGAAGTCACTGAGGTAGTTAAAAAACTCCTCGGTGGCAAGGCCCCGGGGGTGGATGAGATCCGCCCGGATTTCTTAAGGGCTCTGGATGTTGTGGGGCTGTCATGGCTGACACGTCTCTACAGCATCGCGTGGACATCGGGGACAGTGCCTCTGGATTGGCAGACTGGGGTGGTGGTTCCCCTCTTTAAGAAGGGGGACCGGAGGGTGTGTTCCAATTACAGGGGAATTACACTCCTCAGCCTCCCTGGTAAGGTCTATTCAGGGGTGCTGGAGAGGAGGGTCCGTCGGGAGGTCGAACCTCGGATTCAGGAGGAACAGTGTGGCTTTCGTCCTGGCCGTGGAACAGTGGACCAGCTCTTCACCCTCAACAGGATCCTCGAGGGTGCATGGGAGTTCGCCCAACCAGTCCACATGTGTTTTGTGGACTTGGAGAAGGCGTTCGACCGTGTCCCTCGGGAGGTTCTGTGGGGGGTGCTTCGGGAGTACGGGGTACCGAGCCAACTGATAAGGGCGGTTCGGTCCCTGTATCACCGATGCCAGAGTGTGGTCCGCATTTCCGGCAGTAAGTCGGATTCGTTCCCAGTGAGGGTTGGACTCCGCCAAGGCTGCCCTTTGTCACCGATTCTGTTCATAATTTTTATGGACAGAATTTCTAGGCGCAGCCGAGGCGTTGAGGGTGTCCGGTTTGGGGACCTCAGCATCGCGTCTCTGCTTTTTGCAGACGACGTGGTGCTGTTGGCTTCTTCAGGCCGTGATCTCCAGCTCTCACTGGAGCGGTTCGCAGCCGAGTGTGAAGCGGTCGGGATGAGGGTCAGCACCTCCAAATCCGAGTCCATGGTCCTCGATCGGAAAAGGGTGGAATGCCCTCTCCGGATCGGGGATGAGATCCTGCCCCAAGTGGAGGAGTTTAAGTATCTTGGGGTCTTGTTCACGAGTGAGGGGAGGATGGAGCGCGAGATCGACAGGCGGATCGGTGCAGCGTCGGCAGTAATGCGGACTCTGTACCGGTCCGTCGTGGTAAAGAGAGAGCTGAGCCAAAAGGCAAAGCTCTCAATTTACCGGTCGATTTACGCTCCTACCCTCACCTATGGTCACGAGCTATGGGTCGTGACCGAAAGAACGAGATCCCGGATACAAGTGGCCGAAATGAGTTTTCTCCGCAGGATGTCCGGGCTCTCCCTTAGAGATAGGGTGAGGAGTTCGGTCATCCGGGAGAGACTCGGAGTAGAGTCGCTACTCCTCCACGTTGAGAGGAGCCAGATGAGGTGGCTCGGGCATCTCATCAGGATGCCTCCTGGACGCCTCCCTGGGGAGGTGTTCCGGGCATGTCCCACCGGTAGGAGACCCCGGGGACGACCCAGGACGCGCTGGAGAGACTATGTCTCTCGGCTGGCCTGGGAACGCCTTGGGATCCCCCGGGATGAGCTAGATGAAGTGGCTGGGGAGAGGGAAGTCTGGGAGTCCCTCCTGAAGCTGCTGCCCCCGCGACCCGACCCCGGATAAGCGGAAGAAGATGGATGGATGGATGGATGGATGGAATATGGGACAATGTATTTGTGATTTGATTGACCGAAAGGTTTATAACACTATTCTATTCTATTCTATTCTATTCATTTCATTTCATTTCTTCTTTTATTTGGCTGCATGTTAGGTGTGCAACACCTGCGCGAGCCGTCCATTCTCAACGCTGTTTGGCTGTCGCTGACGACTTGGATATCCATCCTAGCTGGCCTTATAGTATATTGATGGAGGCTCACTGACAATGCTCACCTCTGCTATAATTAAATCATTGTAACTATTGGGTCATCATTGTATCATCATTGTACTGTTTAGTTCTACAAAATCATCCATAAAAATGTGGAATACTGTACTTTGTTTTGCAGTAGGCAACCACACACATGATTCCAACGACTAGGAGTGCAATGCAGATTCCTGTTATTGTTAAAATACGTTTCTGATACAGCTCCTCAGCTTCTGAAAAAGAGGACAGTACATTCTTTAAAACTCAGGTCACACACATATACACACACATACCGTATTGGCCCAAATATAAGACGGTGTTTTTTGCATTGAAATAAGACTGAAAAAGTGGGGGTTGTCTTACATTTGGGGTATAAACATTATACCCATTCACAACGCTAGATGGCGCCAGATATCTTCAAAGCGAATGCTGAACTTAACTCCCCAGGCCAAGGCGAACCCCTGTCGCGAAGAAGAAAAATAAAAATAGCGGTAGCAGTTTGCATTATTTTATTGCAATGTTTTTCCTTATTCAGATTTGTTTCAAGACTACAGTTACAGTTAGACTTTACTTTGATGGTTAATGCAATTATTGCAATTGTGTTGTTTTATCACAGTAGATTGGTTTATTTACATTTCAAAAACCAGAAGCCATTCATTTACAAATGTGATTGCACTTAAGTTTACAAATTTAAATGTTCAGATATTAAGATGTGATAGAAAGGTTTTGCATGATTTGAATGAGGCAAAATAACATGCTTTTTCTCTCGAGTATGTTGTTAGAATCATTTGTGTCAGATGTACTGTAATTATTTTCTGTATAAAAATTAAATTTGGTGTTCAAAAGGTCTTTTTTCAAACTTGAGTCTTGAAAAAGAGGGGGTCGTCTTATAATCAGGGTCGTCTTATATTCGGGCCAATACGGTACATATAAAGTCAATACGATATCGTCGACACACACACACACACACACACGTACACACACACACACACACACACACACACACACACACACACACACACACACACACACACACACACACACACACACGTACACACACACAGACGCACACGCAAACACACTTGTGTACAAACATCAGTCGGACATAAAGGTTTGTAGAAGAGAAGCAAAACAAGAACTGCAGCACGAGGGAATGGGGATATACAGTAAAGAAGATGGAAATGGTGGAAATGGAAATGAGGTTGAAAAAAAAAGGAGCAAGACAGTTGTGTATCAAGATTGAATCACATTGAAGAAAACACGACAACACGATATGTTTCAAGAAATAGTTGAAGGGATGTAAACATACGGTATCAGATATTTAAAACCCCATTACCCTTTCATGGAGAAATCAGACAATGTTTGCCTGACTTACATTTTCAAAATGAATGTATTTGGTGTTCAAACAACTGCTATTTCATATGTATGTTTTGTAAAGGAAATTATTCCAATTAGTAATTGTTCTTTTGTTTTAATTGGTTTAGTGCAGTGGTTTTTAACCTGGGTTCGATCACCCCTCGGGGTTCGGTGACTCGGTCTCAGGGGGTCGACAGAGCCTCCACTGAGGAGGTCCAAACAAACCCGATTTACTGTGTAAATCCTGATTCGCCAGTATGTAATTTGTTGTGAGTTTAGGCGATGTGCTGGTTTTGTTCTTTGAACAAGGTGATGTTCATGCACGGCTCATTTTGTGCACCAGTAAAAAACATCTATATCTTGAATTTAAAAAATAAAAAAATAAAAATCACTAACGAGGGGTTCGGTGAATACGCATATGAAACTGGTGGGGTTCGGTACCTCCAACAAGGTTAAGATCCATGACAGGTGAGCCACGCCTTCATTCATCAGCTGATAAAGACACGTCACACCTACACCAGTGACAGTCTGATGAAGGCGAAAGTACACGCCGAAACATGTCAGGTAAATAAAACAACCTAAATAATTTGTCTGTGATAAAAGAACCAGTCAACTAATTTACAAGTGAAGATAAAATGAACTTAGTACAACTAAGGTTAAGAACCACTGGTTTAGTGTCTAAAGAATCGTATTTGTGCTACCAATTCTGGATGTACGACCCCTTCATTTGACAAGCTAAACTAACTAAGGGCTTACATTTTCAAACGAATTAAAGAAGGAATGGTCCATACCCATAAATTCAACTCCAAGATGTTCATGTAGCAGCAGTGACAGGGAGAATGTAGATTATTTTTAGATGAAATTCATTTGCTGATTATGAATGTGATAAAATCAAAAATCAAAATAAAGATGGGTTACCGTGTTTTTCCATGCATAATGCGCAAAATTTAACTAATTTATTGTCCTAAAATCTGGGGTGCGCATTATGCATGGGTACAACAATTTTTGAAGAAAATCTCCCTCGAAATAAAACTTGAAATCACACCTTTCTTCTTGTTTGTTGTCAATCGCGCATCGCATTCAGCCATCCTGCCCAACACACTTACTCAGTAAAATTCATAATTGACGACGCATCGTTTGATGCGATGGTGCAATCCTTGATGGTGTGTTATTGTCAAATATTGTTTGTTTTTTAATCTCCATCGCAAACCGGATATCATACGGAGGCCGCCATTACAGATGCGCAGAACGGATGCGCAAGACACGTCAGCTATATAAAGAGCGAGAGTTCAGTTCTCTACCTAAATGCGTATTACAGGTAATATTTTATTTCACAACACTTTGCCTTGTTCCTTTCTTCTCTGCTGTTCACTTCAAACACTCTCCATACGAACACAATGCTCTCGTATCAGACGCTTGCTCGATCACCTGCTCGTTTGCTGTCACAATGTACCCTACACAAATCCGAAACATTTCTTCGCTATCGAGTTTGCTAGCGCATGCGCAGTGATACTGACCGGCAGAATAACATCCGGTTGTTCCCAAAGATGATCTTTTTCTGAAATAATTTTACGTTTACGGACTTAAGTACAGTGCCTTGTGAAAGTATTCGGCCTCCTTGAACCTTTCAACATTTCGCGACATTTCAGGCTTCAAACATAAAGATATAAAAGTTAAATTTTTTGTCAAGAATCAACAAGTGGGACACAATCGTGAAGTGGAACAAAATTTATTGGATAATTTAAACTTTTTTAACAAATAAAAAACTGGAAAGTGGGGCGTGCAATATTATTCGGCCCCCTTGCGCTAATACTTTGTAGCGCCACCTTTTGCTGCAATTACAGCTGCAAGTCGCTTGGGGTATGTCTCTAGCAGTTTTGCACATCGAGAGACTGGAATTCTTGCCCATTCTTCCTTGCAAAACAGCTCGAGCTCAGTGAGGTTGGATGGAGAGCGTTTGTGAACAGCAGTCTTCAGCTCTTTCCACAGATTCTCGATTGGATTCAGGTCTGGACTTTGACTTGGCCATTCTAACACCTGGATACGTCTATTTGTGAACCATTCCATTGTCGATTTGGCTTTATGTTTTGGATCATTGTCCTGTTGGAAGATAAATCTCCGTCCCAGTCTCAGGTCTTTTGCAGACTCCAACAGGTTTTCTTCCAGAATGGTCCTGTATTTGGCTCCATCCATCTTCCCATCAATTTTAGCCATCTTCCCTGTCCCTGCTGAAGAAAAGCAGGCCCAAACCATGATGCTGCCACCACCATGTTTGACAGTGGGGATGGTGTGTTCAGGGTGATGAGCTGTGTTGCTTTTACGCCAAACATATCGTTTTGCATTGTGGCCAAAAAGTTTGATTTTGGTTTCATCTGACCAGAGCACCTTCTTCCACATGTTTGGTGTGTCTCCCAGGTGGTTTGTGGCAAACTTTAAACGAGACTTTTTATGGATATCTTTGAGAAATGGCTTTCTTCTTGCCACTCTTCCATAAAGGCCAGATTTGTGCAGTGCACGACTGATTGTTGTCCTATGGACAGACTCTCCCACCTCAGCTGTAGTTATCTGCAGTTCATCCAGAGTGATCATGGGCCTCTTGGCTGCATCTCTGATCAGTCTTCTCCTTGTTTGAGATGAAAGTTTGGAGGGACGGCCGGGTCTTGGTAGATTTGCAGTGGTCTGATACTCCTTCCATTTCAATATAATTGCTTGCACAGTGCTCCTTGAGATGTTTAAAGCTTGGGAAATCTTTTTGTATCCAAATCCGGCTTTAAACTTCTCCACAACAGTATCTCGGACCTGCCTGGTGTGTTCCTTTGTCTTCATGGTTCTCTCTGCGCTTTAAACAGAACCCTGAGACTATCAAAGAGCAGGTGCGTTTATACGGAGACTTGATTACACACAGGTGCATTCTATTTATCATCATCAGTCATTTAGGACAACATTGGATCATTCAAAGATCGTCACTGAACTTCTGGAGTGAGTTTGCTGCACTGAAAGTAAAGGGGCCGAATAACATTGCACGCCCCACTTTTCAGTTTTTTATTTGTTAAAAAAAGTTTAAATTATCCAATAAATTTCGTTCCACTTCACGATTGTGTCCCACTTGTTGATTCTTGACAAAAAATAAAAATTTTATATCTTTATGTTTGAAGCCTGAAATGTGGCGAAATGTTGAAAAGTTCAAGGGGGCCGAATACTTTCGCAAGGCACTGTAAGAGTCAAAATTTGGGTGCGTATTATACATGGGTACAGGCTTTTTTCCAGCATCGACATGCCATTTTTAGGGTGGGTATTATGCACGGGGGCGCATTATGCATGGAAAAACACGGTAAATAAGCACCGACAATTATATTTAAAAGTTAATAAAATGGATTATATGCAACTCCTGAGGGGGGTTCAACTCAGGGGTTGAATGACTTCAGATTTACTTGAGACATGGGCAATTGTAGACTGCCTTGCAACCACAATTGTGCGTCCATTGGTGATTCGCGCCCCCAACCAGGCCACCTACGATATTTCAAAGTTAGGTTTCAACTAAGGCTTACGGTGTCAAACTGGGGTTAGTGTTTCAATGTAGGGTTTCAAATTACAGCTAGACTTTCAAATAGTCTTAAGGTTTCAATTTAGATGTCACGGAAGATGACAGGGCGACCAAGTGCAGCACGATCCTTCATGGAAAAAAGGGGGAAAGGGGAAGTGGAACGCTGGACTTGCGGTCTGGCAGGCGTGGCTGAGCAGCAGACCACAGCGCATAGTCGTAGTCAGAGGCAGGCAGGTTGTCGAGGCAGGCGGCGATCAGAAGCGTGGTCAAAGGACAAGCAAGTAGTCGGGGCAGGCGGCGATCAAAGCGTGGTCGGTCAGTTTACGGAAGCAGTTGGCAACAGAGATCGTTCAGGGGACAAAAAGGCAGTGGTGTCATGAGCAGGGTAAGTAGACGAACTGACAACCACTGGCAGAATACACAGAGGTTAAGTAGGGGACCTACCGAGCTGTAGCAGGTGCTGGCAATTCCTTGATTGGGGCTTGGCTGGAAGTCAGGCGACGCAGGAACGTGACAGAGCTTCTAAATAGGGTTAGGGTTTTGCAGTAGGGCAGGGGTGATAAAATTATTTTTGTCGGGGACCGCATTGTCCTCATAGTTTTCTTCGGAGGGCCATTATGACTGTCAACGCCTTCTATTATATACAGTATAAGCTACATGACAAACTGATGAATAACTCGCTTTGAAATCAGAGACTAGTAAAAACTGTTCAAATATTTGAAAAAGATGAATAGTGATAGAAATTCATAGCAATATCTATAGTTTTTAAAAGTGAAGACACGTTGCAATTTTATCATTGACACATGGAGTTGATCCACAATTTGTCTTGGCAGGCCTCATAAAATGATGTGATGGGCCGCCACTGGCCCCCGGGCCTTGAGTTTGACACCTATGCTGTAGGGTTTCAAACTAGTGTTGGTGTTTCAAAGTAGGATTTCAAATTAGGTTCATGGCTTCAAAATAGTATTTTAAACCAGGGTTAGGGTTTCAAAGTAGGGTTAGGATTTCAAACTAGGATTATTGAATCAAATTAGGGTTTCAAACTAAGGTTGGGGTTTCAAAATAGAGTTTTACACTAGGGTGAGTGTTTCAAAGTAGGGTTTCAAATTAGGGTTTTGAGAATACTTGGATCAGAAGTACCACAGGGTAAAAGTGTTTACTAGCGGGGATTTTATTTGTGCACTGCGTTTTTAGAACATTCGTATATGTAGTTTAGCATAATTAATCATTTTTTACATCCCTGTTGCTTCCTTTCTATTTTTTTAACAGAACGTGTGTGTGTGTGCATGTGTGTGTGTGCGTGCGTGCGTGCGTGCGTGCGTGCGTGCGTGTGTGTGTGTGTGTGCATGTACATGTAATTGTGTGTGTGTGTGTACTTAATCAAATCTGCATGCAGCTTTAACATAATGAAGCAAAACCATGCAGGTTTATAGTGAAGCATAACATGGAAGGAGTCACAAAACACACACAGCTAATTAAACATGCAACATTAAAAAAAGAGAGACAAGTGGAATTAGACATACTGTAAAAGCTGGCCATTACATATTTTTGGCAGCGATCACCAGTAAATTCATTTGGACACCTGATTAGGAAAAAAGAGAAACATACAAGAGGAAACAGGCAGTTAGTTTATAAAAGTGAAGAATAACCCACAATGGTCATCACTGGTGTTGACAGAAAGGGCAAGCTAGACAAATGTCTAGTTGGAATTTTTACTTTTTTACTTTTACTACTTTTTTTTACTTCAAGCGGATGACTGAAATGTGCATGTAAATAGGTAGCCACTTGGACTGATCCATTCTGTAGTTTCCAAATACAGGTTTCGGTGAAGTCCAACCTAGGGAATACATTGGCTCTGACACACAGGACTCATAAGACCAAAGGAGGAGCCTCAGCCCCCAGTGGTCACTTGAATCCCAGTGTTGGCAGACATTTGATCAGAAACTTTGTAAAAAATCACAATCTAGAATTGTACGTGCAAGTGTTAGCCTACACGCTGGTGTTGGAGGGGCGTACTGAATGAAAAATTAGTAGTGGGTTGAGTGTTTGAAAAAGAAGAAAAAAAAAGACTGTTTTTCAGTGGCGGACACCAGAATGGGATGTGATGAAGTCGAAGATCATGCAAGTTTCAGTTCATTGCTGTTCTAAAAGGAAGACGTCAGTCCTCGATCAAAACCAGATCACAGAATTAATTATGGCTTTCTCATGACCAAATTTAACCATCATTGTTCATAAAAGAAAGATGAACTTCTCAACTTTTCAAAACATGAGGGTGAAACACCAGTAATGACGTGTGGGACTGAATACAGTGGTCACATACGTTTTGGGTTTGAGACTTTCTTAAGCACAGCTTGTTCACATCGGTGCCCAGTGAATCCGGTCAAGCACCTGGCCAATGGGTAGAAAGGACAAGAGAATAACAGTACGTAACACACGGGACAAACAAGATGGACAAAAAACAAAACAAACAAAAACACTGATGTGGGAGTAAAACCTTGGTGTATGGTGAATTAAAAAAAAAAAAAAAAAGTCACATTCTTACTTGATGACCCACATGTAGCAATGGGGATATGTTCAAGTAAGATCAGACAAATTACCTTACCTTATAATGTAAACTAGACGACTCCAGCACATTATTCACCAGCTGTGTTACTCACGATCTGGGTTACACACTAGCTGATTGTAAGCATCAAAACCCCTAAATCCCCTAAACATTGTCAGATAATGAGATAAAAATATTAAGATATTCAGGAGGAGGAGCACATGACACCAATTAAGGACTTTGTCACTCCCACCGATTTGCACCTAAACACAACAAACACAGATGATGGTGGTGGTAGCAGTTAAGATAGAAGAAGCTATCGACAACCTTGCAGTTGTCCCATGTTTATATTGGTTCATTTAAAGAACACGACACCATGGTAGAAAAGCCAAAGTCCCAGAAATAATGTTCAAAAGGCGTATCAATGTAACGAAAGGATGGCTATTGTTTAAGATAGATCTCTATGTACACGGTTGTTATCACGTGAACTCAACTCTTCTGCGTGAACTTCCGTGATCTTGTGGTCTCGCCTGTGCAGATTTTGGGACACGCACCGCACATGCACCGCAGTCGATCTGCATTGCATTCAAAATGTCTTCCGTACAGACACCACAACGCATCATTGTGAATTAGCCGGACTCAATCACTGGTACAGCATTGAGTCTAGATTTCCAGGCTACTTGTGCTGTAGAGTTTCCTTGCTTGCCTTTAAGGGTCATTGTCAAGAAAGTGGAATGTGTGAAATTGTTTCCAAAGTAGCTTGAGGGACCGAACGCAGTAAAACACAAAACCATCACACACTCACTTGAGCTTGACTCAAAGGCAGTGTCTTAAGTTCCATCTTCTTACCTGCACAAAAACTTTGTGCTGCCAGGCATGATTTCAAGGGTAAAGCACTCCCCTCCATTGACACAGTAGTTCTTCTGGCTATCACTACAGCGTGTCACATGACTGGAAGTCTTGGCTGTAGTGGTGGTGCTGGTGGAAGCTGCAGAAGACAGAATGAATCAGAAGTTGAACTGGAATTTATTCATGTCTTGTGAGAACTGACACTGGACTTTCTGTAAAAGACATGGGTGGACTTTGGTGGAGGCTCAATACAAAAATGATTGTATTCATGAATTTTTCATTATGCATTAAAATATCAACTTACAATCAAATGAAATACTGTTAATGTTTTATAACATAGACACTCAGGAATGTTAGTTGTTTTTTTTGTGCCTGACCACCCGATGTGATGTACATGTCTGCCTTATACTGATCAAAAATAAGACTGCTTTGTTGATTCTTAACATCCTAAAAGGCATACAAATAGTACTGCTTTTATTGTTGATATTGGGTCCAACATAATAATGTTGGAGCTTAGCCAACAGGCTACTGGTTTAATTTTTCTGATGGGTCCAAGTCTGCTGCAGTAGCTGGTGCTGCTGTTAAGTCACGTTAAGGACAAAACATGATGCACTGCATCAGAAGTCCAGGAATATTTCACTTGCGTCATCTCACATGTCACTGAAAAAACATGAATATTTTAAGAAATAATTTCCATTCAAGAAAGGCAAATCTTGTCCACATTGAAAACAAACAAAATAGTAATAAGGAGAATTAGGCCATAGAATCTTGTGACTGAATTCAAGTGTTATATACAGGACTGTCTCAGAAAATTTGAATATTGTATAGTTCTTTATTTTCTGAAATGCAATTAAAAAAAAAAAAGTCATACATTCTGGATTCATTACAAATCAACTGAAATATCGCAAGCCTTTTATTATTTTAATATTGCTGATTATGGCTTACAGCTTAAGAAAACTCAAAAATTCTATCTCAAAATTTAAAAAGATTTATAACAGCAAAACAAAATCAAACATTTAAAAATGTCCAGTAATGCACTCAGTACTTGGTTGGGAATCCTTTTACACGGATTACTGCATCAATGCTGCGTGGCATGGAGGCAATCAGCCTGTGGCATTGCTGAGGTGTTATGGATCTGTATGCCAGGATGCTTCAATAGCGGCCTTTAGCTCATTTGCATTGTTGGGTCTAGTGTCTTTCAGCTTCTTCTTCACAATACCCCACAAATTCTCTATGGGGTTCAGGTCAGGGGAATTGGCAGGCCAATCGAGGACATTTATGCCATGGTCAGTGCACCATTTACTGGTGGTTTTGGCACTGTGGGCAGGGGCCAGATCATGCTGGAAAATGAAATCATCATCTCCATAGAGCTTTTCAGCAGACGGAAGCGTGTAGTGCTCTAAAATCTCTTGGTACACAGCTGCATTTACTCTGGACTTAATGAGACACAGTGGACCAACACCAGCAGCTGACATGGCTCCCCAAACCATCGCTGACTGTGGGAACTTCACACTGGATTTCAAGCGACTTGGATTTTGCTCCTCTCCAGCCTTTCTCCAGACTCTGGCGCCTTGACTTCCAAATGAAATACAAAATTTGCTTTCGTCTGAAAAGAGGACTTTGGACCACTCTGCAACTGACCAGTGCTTCTTTTCCATAGCCCAAGCAGACGCTTCTTCCATTGTCTTGAGTTCAGAAGTGGCTTGACTATGGGTATACGGCTATTGTAGCCCATTTCCCGGACACGTCTGTGAACAGTGGCTTTTGATACCTGGACTCCAGCTTCAGTCTTTGAAGCTCCCCCAAATTCTGGAATCGACTCTTCTTCACAATGCTGTTAAGGCTGCGGTCATCTCTCTTGGTTGTGCGGCGTTTCCTGCCACATTTCCCCCTTCCAACAGACTTTTTGTGGATGTGCTTTGAAACTGCACTCTGTGAAAAGCTTGCTCTTTGAGAGATTTCTTTTTGTGTCTTACCCTCCTGATGGAGGGTGTCAATGATGGTCCTCTGGACAGCAGTCAGGATCAGCAGTCTTCCCCATACTTGTGATTTAGTTTATATATATATATGTATATATATATAACGGAGCTTCGGTTTTTGACCACAATCCGTTCCAGAAGGCTGTTCGAAAAGTGAATCATGTTTACCCATTACAAATAATGGAATAAAAATGAATCCGTTCCAAGCCAAAAAAAACCCCGCCTTTTTTAAGCATTTGTTCATTTGCGCATTTTTGTCCGATCGTGCAACTGCAGCGCACCGCCGAACGCGCAACCGTAGCGCGTCGCCGACCGCGCAACTGCACCGCGCTGGTCGCATTATTGTGACAGAGCCGTCGCTGAAATTTAGAAAATATTTTTAAAGTCCTGATGTACTTTCCAAAATTTAAGTGGACCTCAGTGCGCAGGGAGCTTAATTTTGTCCGATCGCGCAACCGTAGCGCGCCGCCGACCGCGCAACTGCACCGCGCTGGTCGCCTTATTGTGACAGAGCTGTCGCTAAAATTTAGAAAATATTTTTGAAGTCCTAATGGACTTTCCAAAATTTAAGTGGACCTCAGTACGCAGGGAGCTTAATTTGGTCCGACGCGCAACCGCAGCGCGCCGGGCGCTCACTGTCGCATTGCTTTAGCAGCGTCTTTGTGTTTTAGGACGGCTTTACTGCTCCCACTTGCTTCCTTTGGAGGCATGATTAGAGTTGATGCAATCCTCAGAGTAACGAGAATGTAATAACGAACGGAGTCAGTTGGCATGCGGGTCCTCTCGGCTCATCTCGCGAGGTTCGACAACCGAAAAAACTGTGAACTCTATTCACCCATCAAGCCATCTTTATTTTGGTACTATTGTTTTCAATCGAATGCAAGACAACTTTAGTATTCAAACACTCACCTTCTTCTTGTTATGACTCTTTTCATGGAGAATTTGTGGCTTTTTTCCCTTTCTCTTAAAAGGACGTCCTTGTCTTGCTTTAATGTGGGCCTTAAAACATTTGTCTATTCAACACATCGTCAAAGGCAACACATGGGGGAAAAGGTAGGTAATTTTATCCTAACCCTTTCAGAGTTTGTCAAGACTGCAATTCTATTTTGATTTACAAGTTGTTCAAGTGAACTGAAAAATGTATATAAAAATAATACTTCAATCCAAACACCAATTAACATTGGTTACACACAGTGCAAGCGCATATGTCAAAACTGTGTCAATGGACGGACGAACTGTAGCATTTTTAAGGGACACGCCCTCATCCAAATGAATATCAAAAATAGCCACAAGAGGGCTCTACTGTCCCTACTGTCCATGTCACTGTGTTAGCTGGCTGAGGACTGCGGGGGTAACTTTCTCACATAACCTTGGGAAAAAAATGATGACTCATTCAAGCCATTCTACTTTTCTCATTCATTAGATGGATGGTGTTCAAGTTCAAGATGACGATTATGGCAAACCATCACAGCAATGAGGTTATGACTTGGCATGTTTGGTAGGAAGCACAGGATGCCAAATCCAGAGCCTATATTAGTAATACTCACAAATACCTGGCATGCTGTAACCAATTTTTAACCCTTAATGGGATGTATTTGCTTACCAAATCTTTTTTGTTCAATTATTTCCGTTTTTTCTCAGTGAAAAATGTGCACATACACTTCAAATACTAAACTCCCTGTGCAAGGAAATATATTTTGAACTCTTTCCAGCACACATTAGGATCCCCCAGAATACTATGTTAGTAAATATTACATATACTATACATATATATCATACTAAAAATAAATTACAGTAGCAGTGCATTGCGTTGTACGGTCAGCTAGAAGTTGGCACACGTTAGCAAGGCCGCTCTCATCTTAGACATGACTTTGATGTAGACATGTGGTAGGACACAGCAGAAGATCGCCAATCTTGGAGGCATGCTGTACATAAGGGAGTAAAGGATACAGACACTCGACTTAGCCAGGCACAAAATGAGAAAAGAGAAAAACGATTGGTAGGAGGTTCCCAGAGTACCCAAAATCACACAACTTGCATCTGTGACATCTGCACAGCCACTCAAAGATAGGGCTATACAGCCATCACAAACGTTTGAGAATCACTTCAGGGCACAATCCATCGTCTTCACGGAGGCCAGAGAAAATATTACACATCATACTAAAAATAAATTACAGTAGCAGTCCATTGCTTTTGGTGGCTATCATCCCACACTTACTAACTACTGAAAATATTGTATAGTGAAGGCCTTGCATTATGTTATAATAATCTTACGAAAAAGTTACATGCATCTTTTCAATGTTTTCTGCCCATGAATTTTGCAAATTTTCTAGTTCATTTGTTTAATATCTATATTAAATTTAAAGGAAGAGTGTGTAAGATTTATTTATTTTTAGATCTCTATGTGTGACCTGTGACGGGCTGGCAACCAGTTCAAGGTGTAGTCTGCCTTTTGGTTAGGGTCAGTGTTTGAACTACAATCCCATCTCCGCAAAACAGACCAACCACAATCTTAAACGTCACTGTACTGTCCTAGACAATTATGTAGTGCGCAGATGTCAAACTCAAGGCCCGGGGGCCAGATACGGCCCGCCACATCATTTTATGTGGCCCGCAAAGACAAATTGTGCATCAAATTCGTGTGTCATTACTAGAATTGCAAATTGTCTTCACTTTTATTAATATATATTTTTTTTAATATTTGACCAGTTCTTACTCGTCTGATTTGAAAACGAGTTATTTGTCACTTTGTTTTGTAGCTTTTACTGTATATAATATGAGGTGCTCATACATTTATTGGGGTTGACAGTCATAATGGCCCTCCGAAAGAAGCTATGACTACAATGCGGCCGACGAAAAAAATGAGTTTGACACGCCTTTTGATTATGTCACACTACATTGTAGTGTGACATCATCAAAAGGCTTAGGCCCCCGAGTCAACCTGAACGCCCGAGCAGATGTGATAGTAGCTAGGAGATCGATAGAGCTAGTAGCTCATCTACTGGGAAACTATTATAGTTGCTTCCTTCCTTCAATGATCCTGAGTTTCCTCCCCAGGGTGTCTGTAATAGATTTATTCCATTTCCATTATCTTTATTGAGAACACTCGCTTCTAAGTAAAAACAAATCAGACTTTAACTAGCATACAATTACAGGTTTAATTGTTAATCTAGCTAAATATGCATTTTCTCAATCCAGGAATTCCTAACGCCTTGCCTTCATCAAACGATGATAGCATGCAAACCGCAATCCCCAACAGGATGATTTCTTCTTCCGCAGATCTTTGTCACTCCTGTTCACTTAAGTACTCTTAAACATTGTCATTGTAGCTGTTATCTCTATGCATGCATGCTTTATCTGACAGTCTCTTCCTACTTCTCTAACTTTGATCTTTTGTGGCCTCAGACTTCGCGCAACCAAATTTTTTTCTCTGTGCCTTCAAGCAAATGGTTCCTCTCTGGAGTCTACGTGGAACCATGCATTTATGTATGCTGCACAATCAGCAAAAAGCCTTTGAAGTGGTTGCATTTTTTGTCTACTGTATCATTCTACACCATTTTACTCTCTGGTATTCCTCTACACAAAAGAGCATTTTGTCCTTTGAAAATATGCCTTTCCTTGTTGCTAGCCATTTCTTTCTTTAATTCCTAGCTCATTCTGGTTTATCTGCCTGGCCAACTTCATCAATCACTCGCGTCTATTATATGAGGTCTTGTAAATGTGTCTTTGTGCAACAAAAAAAGAACGTGATCTTTCATTAGCTAAGTACGTATATGGTGAATCCGTTAATCAATTTGAAGAGTCAACTTTATTAATCCCAAAGGGGAATTTGAACATCAGATGCCGCAGTCAGCGGCAAAAGAGGATGTAGTGTCATTCTAGTGCAGCACTATTGAGAATGCGAATGCAAGCGTGGCAGACAGAGGTGATGCAAGTGCAACGTTGACTGTTGCAGTATCGGGGTGTGGCTCGAGCTGAACCATATTTGGGGAGACAGTGTGCAGTTGCTCTTGAAATACATAGACTATTGTGATAAATTAGTGAATCAAAAATATTCTTGGAATACATCAGTCTCTCTATTTCAATCAGTTATAATTCAAACTATTATGATTGTCTTATTACTGCACGTAGAGTGACTCAGGTATCCCTGTTCACCTATGAATCAATATACAACTAACAGAGTGGTTCAAATACTCACTTGTGATTTGAAAGCAATTATTAGCTAACAACAAGAACAACAAAAATCGGATTCAAGATTAGCCTTTGATTGAATATTTATTGATCCCCAGGGGTGGGGAAATTCAGGCCCCAGCAGTATCCATACCACAGAGTGGGTATACAAAAGACACACAGATGGCATGAGCGCAACTCAATAGCTCAATAAGGCTGCCACACAACGGCGCCACAAAGAAAGTCAGAAAGTGCACAAGATAAAAGCCATCAAAGCAAAAACAAAGCTAAAAGACAAAGGAAAAAAAGTAACAGCGGCCAACCAGCACCCCTCAATACAAGAGAACACCCCAAAACACACAAAATAGCCTCCACGGGGTCCATATACAGGTGTAAGGCCAGTCCAGTTCAACGGCGCCCAATGGACCGTGGTCGTGAATCGGTGAAAAACATCACAAAGCAGGCAAACGTGTGAGCAGCGTCCTGGGCACCCAGTCGGGTGCACGTGCAGATGGTCACCACGGGGCTAGCATGGCGAAAGTCGTTGGTTCCGACGAGCACGAGGGAGCGGACTCCCCACAGGGGTCGCGGCTGCAAGGCCAAGGCGAGGGACCCGGTCATCACTGGCCGGATAAGCAGGAAGCCGCCGTAGAGTTACGCCGACCGATGATCCCGGTCCCACGAAGAAAAAAATAAATAAAAAACATCCGATCCGAAGAGATACCGAGGTGCGGTAGAAGGCACCAGCATCACCGAATGGACAAAAAGTCAGAAAGAAAAAGGCGAAAAGAAGGAAATAACGAGGAAAAGAGAGAACACTGCTGGGAGGCAGCCACTTACGGCGCCATACCGGAAAAAAAAAAAATATATATATATATATATATTTATTGTCAATAATGACTATTTACTATTTAACTATTTTTAATATATTTGACTATTTACCCCTCATACTGGTAAATTAAAAACCGAAGACAGGGAGCTGATGTCAGGATTTGTTGTATTTACTACATAACTGACCATCATTATGACTCATAGTATAATTACATCCTGAGTGCATTGTGAGTAATCGCCGGTACAGAAGTCTAAAAATTACACTACATTGCGTACATACAGTTAGATGGGGGTTTTTCTGCCTCATAAGACTCCAAGATGTCAACAAGGATGGACTTACCAATACAGGCAACTTCAAAGGACCCCGAGAGTTCGAGGTTAAAATAGAATTGCATGAAAAAAGTTTGTATCCATTTAAAGAAAAAAAACATTATTGTTCCTTCCCATTGCTTAAAAACAGGGATGAGAACGGCAAATTAAAAAAACCACTGAAAAGTAGCCGGGGTCTGGGGTTCGCATGCTCGGGGGGAAAAGCTCCCTGGAAACTCCTGGATTTTGGCAGTATAGCAACCCCAAAACTATTAATTTCATCACTCAATTTCAACAGTTTTGTTAAAAAAATATTCCTGCTTGGTGGGCTACCAAGGTGAATATAATACAGTCAAGCCTCGGTTTTCGACCACAATCCGTTCCAGAAGGCGGTTCGAGAAGCGAATCGGTCGAATTCCGAACCTATTTTTCCCATTACAAATAATGGAAATGTTTTAATCCGTTCTGAGGCTTTAAGCATTTTTTCATTTGCGCATTTATGTCCGATCGCGCAACTGCAGCGCACCGCCGAACGCGCAACCGTAGCGCGTCGCCGACCGAGCAACTGCACCGCGCTGGTTGCATTATTGTGACACAGCCATCGCTGAAATTTGGAAAATATTTTTAAACTCCTGATGTACTTTCCAAAATTTAAGTGGACCTAAGTGCACAGGGAGCTTAATTTTGTCCGATCGCGCAACTGCAGCGCACCGCCGAACGCGCAAACGTAGCGCGTCGCCGACCGCGCAACTGCACCGCGCTGATCGCATTATTGTGACAGAGCCGTCGCTGATATTTAGAAAATGTTTTTAAAGTCCTGATGTACTTTCCAAAATTTAAGTGGACCTCAGTGCTTAATTTAGTCCGATTGCGCAACTGCAGCGCGCCGGGCGCTCACTGTAGCATTGCTTTAAGAGCGTCTTTGTGTTCCGAGTTGTAAGATGATGCTGCTGCCATGCCCATCTGAAACAGTTCCTGATCCCGTTCCACTTGTCTATTTCCCTGGCACGATCCTTGTCTTTTTCTCTAAAACATTCGCCATGCTGGCTAAAACCTTTGCTAATTAGGCAAATGAGTAGGCAAATGATGTGACGAAAGTAGCGCCAAAATGCTGCCGAAAATAAGGCGGCTGTTGTCACAATACTGCTGCCAGAGCCATATAAAAACAATTTTCTCAACAGATCTACACGATTCACGAAAATGATACTCCCGACGGAAAAAAACACACAAATCCGCGGATCCGCGGAAGATTCTCATCCCTGTAAAAAACATGAAAATATACAGTATAATGACGATTCCCCCGCTACCCTCGTAAGGATAAGCAGGTCAGAAAATGTCCTTCTGGACTAGTACATGTACAGATTCAGGAAGAGAGTAACAATTAGCAAAACAAAATGAACAAAATGAAGTAGACAAGGTGAAAGGAACTACCGTTTTTTTCCGTGTATAATGCGCCCCCATGTATAATACGCACCCTAAAAATGGCATGTTGATGCTGGAAAAAAGCCTGTACCCATGTATAATACGCACCCAATTTTTTTTTTTTTTTTTTTTTTTTTTAAGTCCCAATGATCGTCACACACGCAGGGAGGCAATGGGTCCCATTTTTATAGTCTTTGGTATGGTCTTAACTAGGCTGGATGTATTTTTTTTTTGTTGGCGTTGATTTCTCCGACTGCCCGTAAAGGCACCACCGCGATCAGATGAAAAGAGAGGAAAGTGACGTGCGGACATGTGAAAAAGGCGGCTCTGTATGGGAGAGACGTTGAAGAGGAATAAAAACACCCTTGGAAACCAAAACTTGCCCCTCGTCGTGACTCGGAGCCGCAACAAATGTTTCGGATTTGTGTAGGGTACATTGTGACAGCAAACGAGCAGGTGATCGAGCAAGCGTCTGATACGAGAGCATTGCGTTCGTATGGAGCGTGTTTGAAGTGAACAGCAGAGACGAAAGGAACATGGCAAAGTGTTGTGAAGTAAAATATTACCTGTAATACGCATTTTGTTATTTGCTGATTGTATTAAACTATCACATTCATTGTCAGTCAAGAAGAGAAGAGGACTATTATCCCTTCTTTGACGAAATGACCAGAGCACAGTACAAACACACTATTGTCGGTCAGTCCTGTTGTTGGTTTTGTTGTACCATGATTTTCTTAAAAAAAAAAAAAAAAAAAAAAATTTAAAAAAATTTGTACCCATGTATAATGCGCACCCCAGATTTTAGGACAATAAATTAGTTAAATTTTGCGCATTATACACGGAAAAAAACGGTATTTAAGCCTTCAACCTTGTCACCAAGTGTGTGTAACCTAAACAACAACAGCAGAGGAGGATGCAGTAGAAATAAAGCAGTGAGTGGTATAAGGATGGAGAAGCTGTAAGCAAGTATTCAACCGATTGAAGTGGGAACATTTATTAAACATTGATTAATTTAAATTAAATCAGTTTTCGCTGGGTATTCCAGTTTGTTCTCACATTCCAAGCATGGTAAGTAAATTGAGCACTATGAATTGCCCGTAGGTATGAGTGTGAATGGTTGTTTGTGTGTGTGTGCCCTGCGATTGGCTGGCGACCAGTTCAGGGTGTTTCCCATTCACTGCCCAAAGGCTGCTGGGATAGACTACGGTACACCAATGACCCTTGTGAGGATAAAGAGGCTCGGATCATTGGATATGGATAATACTTCTATATTACAACAGAACCGTTGCGCTTACCCACTAGTTAGATCAGAGGTGTCAAACTTCTTTTCGTGGTGGGCCGCATCATAGTCATAGTTTGCTTCAAAGGGCCATTCAAATTGTCAACCCAAATAAATGTATGAACGTCTCATATTGTATATATGGTATAGGCTACACAACAAACTGATGAATAACACGTTTTCAAAACAGAGACTAATAAAAACTCTTCAAATATTTAAAAATGAAATATTGAAATCAAATCAAATCAAATATTTGAAAATAGAAATTATTTTTAAAAATTATTGGTAATAAAAACGGTTAACAATATCTCTATTTTTTAAAAGTGAAAACAATTTGAAATTTTGAATTGAATTCGATGCACAATTTGTCTTCGCGGGCCACCTAAAATGATGTGGCGGGCCGTATTTGGCCCCCGGGCTTTGACTTTGACACCTGTGAGTTAGATAGTAATCCTCGAGAAAAATTTCAAGGGCTTTATTTTACCTCCAGGAACCGTTACTATTAAAGTACAGTCAAACCTCGGTTTTCGAACGTCCCGGTTCTCGAACAAATCGGAATTCGAACAAAAAATTCGAGATTTTTTTTACTTCGGTTGTCGAACAAAATTCGGAGGTCGAACCTCGCGAGATGAGCCAGGGGGCCCCGAGAAAACACGACCGCGCGGCCCGGACGCCGACTGACTCCGTTGTTATTGTATTTTCGTTACTTTGAGGATTGTATTAACCCCTAATCATGCCTCCAAAGAAAGCAAGTGGGAGCAGTAAAGCCATCCTAAAACACAAAGACGCTCTTAAAGCAATGAGACAGTGAGCGCTCGGCGCGCTGCGGTTGCGCGATCGGACCAAATTAAGCTCCCTGCGCACTGAGGTCCACTTAAAGTTTGGAAAGTACATCTGGACTTTAAAAATATTTTCTAAATTTCAGCGACGGCTCTGTCACAATAATGCAACCAGCGCGGTGCAGTTGCGCGTTCGGCGACGCGCTACGGTTGTGTGTTCGGCGGTGCGCTGCAGTTGCGCGATTGGACAAAAATGCGAAAATGAAAAAATGCTTAAAAAGGCGTTGGTTTTTTCTGTCTTGGAATTTGTCATTTGTATAGTCTAAAAACGACAGCAGATTAGTATGAAGAGGAACAATGTCTTTAAATAAAAAATAATCTTATATTAACACACTCAAAATGTATTGACAGTACATTTTAAAACAATGCAAAATGGAGTATTCTAGGAAGAAGACAATGCCAATCATATTGAACAGTTAAGATAAACTGTCATGTTTAGTCTTCATAACACATGGTGTAATCTTTCAATGCTACATCATTTTCCTGCATGACTCCTGGTTTCACAATGTGGGTGTTTAAGTTAGACAAATGAATCTAGGGCACTATTTATGTTAGTATACCAGACAATAACGTTCACAGCGCTTGTTTGAAATGTCCAAGACAAGTTCATTCTTGCAAAGGTGGTTGTGGTACAGAAGAGTGGAAGAGAGCAAATTCCAAAGAGGTGACAAATGGACAGTTGTGAACTCCTACCACACCTGACTGGATAACTGAAAGGATAACTCTGATGTGAAATCCCAATGGTAATTATTACCATACTTGGATGTTTAGCGTAAAACACTACACATACGCATCGCTTCGCCAGCTACAATTACCACATACTTCACATCACGCATTTCGAAAGCATATGACCAAAAGTAATTTTAAATATGGTCAAAATCCGTGGATATGTCTGTTTTTATTGAATCAATGTACAGTAAAATATCTTAATTTTTCACAATACATTTCTGAGTATGTTTAAAAGCCAGCCTTCCACAGCAAAGGGTTTAACCAATGTAAAATTATTTTATTTTCCTACCAGTGCAAAAAAGTAGATTTTTTTAAAACAATAAATAGAATTAAAAATGAAATAAAACAATTATAATATCGAATAATGTTACAAAATCCACAAAAAGGGTTGAATTTGCAAGTGTCCAGTCACATACTGGACAACAGTCTCGACATAGCAGAAGTGGTATATTTGTGCTAGGAAGTGGGCACCTAGAGACTGCTCCCCACCCCACAGCTGTGTCACCAAGTGCTACGACTTAAAAAATATACTACAGTAGTTTTAAAATGGTTTGATGTTGGTTCCAAGACTGATTTAATATTTACTTTACATTTTACTGTCATACTTGGGTACTTTTTAGAAATCGTAGTTTTTACTTAACCCTTTGATGGACAACATGGGTCTAAAAAGACCCGGCTGAGTTTATATCTTATATATCTTTGCAATAAATTAATTCCACCGGTTGGTACTCAAGGAATGCCTCAATTAACTAGTTTATGACATCCCTACATCCTTATTTTCATTTTTACTTTTTGAACAAAAAACGTTTTTGTATCACTACCCCTCTAATGCGCAACATGGGTCTAAAATGACCCGTATCCATTTTCTATGGTATTTCATGTATGGCTGAGTATTTCAATGCTGCAGGAAGAAGCAGATGAGGAAGATGAGGAGGAAATTTTTCCAAACTTAGAGTGTGAGGTTTCTTATCATGACCCAGAATATTTGCCACAGGGTGAATTGGTTTCTGGGAATTCATCTACATTTCACGAAGACCACTCCTTTGATAATACAGACGACTCATCAGTCAGATGTGTTGTCCGTATTATCAAAGGAGTCTTCTGAAGAGGAAACTCAGACCCAGTCCAGCAGACTGAGTAAAAAGCAATCTTACTGGGATGAGAATCCTCCCACTCGTGGCAGAACCAGAAGCCATAACATTCTCAGGAGCAGCCCAGGACCTACACCTGGATCAACAGCTGTTTCACCAAAATTTGCCTAGGAAATATTCATGAGTGACAACATCATTGAGGAGGTTCTAAAATGCACCAACTTAGAGGGACGACGAACAGCAACAGCAAGAGGGAAAGAGTGGAGAAGCGTAGATAAAGATGCATTTTTGGCAGTTTTGGGTTTGACCCTCCTTGCAGGGAAGGAGAAGAGCTGGGATGTGGTTTTACAGGAGCTGTTTCTGGATCCCCTGCAGAATCCACTTTACAAAGCCACCATGGGGCTGAGGAGATATAAAGATTTCCGTTGCACTATATGCTTTGATGACAAGAGGACCAGGGCTCTGCGACTGGACACAGATCACATGGCACCCTTTAGATATGTATGGGACTGTTTCCTGGCAAACTGCAGAAAACGGTTCATCCCCAGTGACTGTGTCACCATAGATGAGCAGCTTGTACCTTTCCAAGGCAGGCAGGTGCAAGTTCCGGCAATATATGCCAAGACAGCCTGCAAAATATAGCATATGTAATAGTATAGAAACTATATTAGTTCATAAAGTATGAAATAAAAATAGAAATAATGATCAGTGGTGATAAAGTACAAGATATTTAAAGAATATTTGGAATATTCAATCATAAAATAAACTGATTTCAAAAGATAGAACAAATAAAAACTCAGCCAGCATGAAATACCATTGGAAATGAATGCAGGTCTTTTTAGACCCATGTTGCACATAACAGGGGGTGTGCATATGTTGCACACCAAAGGGTTAAGAGAAGTTGAATAAGTACAGTAATCCCTCGCTACATCGTGGTTCGTTTATTGCGGTTTCACTACATCGTGGATTTTTTTTCCAAATTAGAAAAAAAAATTAAAATTCAAAATAAAACTTCTAATTTGGGGAATTATGGCACCAAAGTTGCCCACACGCCAGCAGAAGGCAGGGAGTGCCCACACAATTGCAGTGTGACAAAGTTAAAGTCCCAATGATCATCGTCACACACACATCTGGGTGTGGTGAAATTTGTCCCCTGCATTTAACCCATCCCCATGTGATTTTGATCCAGCCCCTGGGGGAGAGGGGAGCAGTGAGCAGCAGCGGTGCCGCGCTCGGGAGTCATTTGGTGATCTAACCCCCCAATTCCAACCCTTAATGCTGAGTGCCAAGCGAGGAGGCAATGGGTCCCATTTTTATAGTCTTTGGTATGACCGGCCGGGGTTTGAACCCACGACCTTCCAGTCTCAGGTCGGACACTCTACCACTGAGCTGGTCACTTGTACCTTTTTATAAAAAAAAATTATAATAATGAGTTCTAAAAACAGATTTACAGTGTTGTACCTTGTTATAGATAATTTTTTATAATAAAAAAAGAGTTCTAAAAACATATTTACAGTATGTACACTTGTACCTTGTTATATAAAAACATTTTATAATAATAAAAGCTGTTCTGAGGGTTGGACTCCGCCAAGGCTGCCCTTTGTCACCGATTCTGTTCATAATTTTTATGGACAGAATTTCTAGGCGCAGCCGAGGCGTTGAGGCGGTCCGGTTTGGGGACCTCAGCATCGCGTCTCTGCTTTTTGCAGACGACGTGGTGCTGTTGGCTTCTTCAGGCCGTGATCTCCAGCTCTCACTGGAGCGGCTCGCAGCCGAGTGTGAAGCGGTCGGGATGAGGGTCAGCACCTCCAAATCCGAGTCCATGGTCCTCGATCGGAAAAGGGTGGAATGCCCTCTCCGGATCGGGGATGAGATCCTGCCCCAAGTGGAGGAGTTTAAGTATCTTGGGGTCTTGTTCACGAGTGAGGGGAGGATGGAGCGCGAGATCGACAGGCGGATCGGTGCAGCGTCGGCAATAATGCGGACTCTGTACCTGTCCGTTGTGGTAAAGAGAGAGCTGAGCCAAAAGGCAAAGCTCTCAATTTACCGGTCGGTTTACGCTCCTACCCTCACCTATGGTCACGAGCTATGGGTCGTGACCGAAAGAACGAGATCCCGGATACAAGCGGCCGAAATGAGTTTTCGCCGCAGGATGTCCGGGCTCTCCCTGAGAGATAGGGTGAGAAGTTCGGTCATCCGGGAGAGACTCGGAGTAGAGTCGCTACTCCTCCACGTTGAGAGGAGCCAGATGAGGTGGCTCGGGCATCTCATCAGGATGCCTAAAAAACCTGGACGCCTCCCTGGGGAGGTGTTCCGGGCATGTCCCACCGGTAGGAGACCCCGGGGACGACCCAGGACGCGCTGGAGAGACTATGTCTCTCGGCTGGCCTGGGAACGCCTTGGGATCCCCCGGGAGGAGCTGGATGAAGTGGCTGGGGAGAGGGAAGTCTGGGAGTCCCTCCTGAGGCTGCTGCCCCCGCGACCCGACCCCGGATAAGCGGAAGAAGATGGATGGATGGATGAAAGCTGTTCTAAAAACATATTTACAGTATGTGTTAAGAATTCTCCAAGTTATGTTATTCAGTCGTGCTTTGATTTGAGGTAGGGTGCTTTATTTTGAAGGCCGTTTTCAGGCGATACCACTTCCTGTTTCACGTTCGTGTACATACATGTTACTAGTGACGTGCGGTGAGGTTCATGACTGGGGAGACACTGAGGTCACACACACCCTCCCCCCCGGTAAAATTTGTCCGGCACCTAACCGTGTCACAAAAAAGGTTAGGGAACGCTGCTCGAGTGTGGCTTATTCATTATTTAATTTGAACTATTTTAATTAAAATCTCATATCAGCAGTCTTCACACATAAAAACACTCAATAAAGCACATGGAATCAAAAACTTGTTTTCGATCGTGCGTACCACTCCGTTCCGAAGTCCCGTTGTCCGAATCAAACCTTTTAACTCCGGAGTTGCTCTTCCTTTACTGATTACCTCCGGCTTCGACCGAAAATCCATAGTTGAAAATCGTTTGGATATGTAATCCTCCCTTGTAAAACGAAATGTAAAAACGAAAAAAAAAAAAGAAAGAAAAAAAAAAAAGAATGTAAAACGAAAGAAATGGACGAGTGCTCCTCAGTTGTTCACTGTAAATTTGAACTGGAGATCTCTTATTCTTCAGGTAAGCGCATGAAGCATCCCGGGATCACTAGCACCCCATGCCATAAGGCTGTGGCCTCCGTAAGGTATATTTTCAAAGCCGTTTTGTTCATCTAAAGCAGGGGTGTCAAACTCATTTTTTTCGCGGGCCGCATTGTAGTCATAGCTTCTTTCGGAGGGCCATTATGACTGTCAACCCAAATAAATGTATGAGCACCTCATATTATATACAGTAAAAGCTACAAAATAAACTGACAAATAACTCTTTTTCAAATCAGAAGCGTTAAAAACTGGTCAAATGTTTAAAAAAAAAAAAGATATTAAAAGTGAAGACAATTTGCAATTCTAGTAATGACACACAAATTTGATACACAATTTGTCTTGGCGGGCCACATAAAATGATGTGGCGGGCCGTATCTGGCCCCCGGGCCTTGAGTTTGACACCTGTGATCTAAAGAAACACGACGTTACAGACAGATGACAAAAAACACAAGATATTATATACTACGTCAGCTTAACTACGGAAATTAGTTAATATAGCCACAGTGTTTGAACACTTAAACAGGGACATAAAGACAGAGAGCAGTTCTGTCTAACTGCATAGCCTTTCAAAATAGGCAGCCGTGTGATTACGCAATCTTCAGAGGAGGCTAGACAGGAAGTTGGCTCCTCCGAGCAAATCGTCTTCGGTTTTAAAATAACTATAAAAATTCAGCAATTTTGGTTCAAAATGATACAAAACTATTGAAATTAAAAGGGAAAATGACTATAATAAAAACGATTGAATTTGTTTTTTCCCTTTTCATGATGGCAGGGGAGTCGTGGCCTCCCTTGCCTCCTCTGACCGTACGTCCCTGCATGTTACAGTGGTACAGCAGTCATTGACGATGTAAGTGGGTCTCCTAACAAGAGAAACGAACGATCACATATGTCTAACCTTTAGGACAATGCGGTATTGCTCCAAATGTTGGTTTACATTCCTTTAGAGGTCCGTTTTCGCGTTAGCACGATCGCGAATTAGCATCTTTCCGCTCAGTACTTATTGTTAACTGTTACACGCACACGTATAATATTTATATTTAAAATATTTATAAATTTTCTGTGTTATTTATGCTATTAATGTATTATGTACATGTTTGAAACACATATTTAATGTTCTAATAATAAAATATGCACTTAAATGGTTTCATATACAATTATTGACACAAAAAATGTACAGATGAGCGGGTCATCCTACTTCGCGGATTTCACTTATCGCGGGTGGTTTTTGGAACCAAATTATCCGCGATAAACGAGGGATTACTGTACCACTTTTTTTGTTGTTGCCTTTTTAAACAAGTAGCTGTATTTCTACTTGAGAGAATTTGAGTATTTGCCATGTCACCCAGTGGCGTAGCCAAGCCGGGGCGAGCCGGGGCGGCGCCCCGGTTAGGACTCCCTGCGCCCCGGTTGAAAAAAAATCGAGCTTTTTCGATTCTTCATTTTCATGCCGTTTTTTTCTTTCGGTCTTGCGCGAATGTGCTTGCGCTATTCTATGTGCGCGATGTTATCCATTCACCGTTTGCCTCCCGGACCCGGATGTTGTTTTAGCGATCAGCGAACGGCGTGGGTGATGTTCGATTTTTTTTCCTGTGGGCGCGCGCCCCTACTGGAAAAATTCCTGGCTACGCCACTGATGTCACCTAATCTAAACCAAACAGAGCATGAACCATTTACTGCATCAGTTTGAAAAATTTAGTATGACTATGTTAATTATTCAAATATTTTTAAACACTACTGTACAAATGGAAAATGGGTGGAATTTCTGAGTGGTGAGGGCCAATATAAAAACTGAGAAAAGCCTAGTCTACACGACACACTAAAATAAAACCACCAATAGGTATTGATGGTTTTATTTCACATTCATTGGTGTGGTATAGAAAGGTAACATTATAAATGCCGTCTTTTCCAATATGCGTCAGTGATTCGTGAGTCGGTGATGGTCAGCGTACAATGCTGTAAGCTTTTAGTCATAATAAATTCATGTTGCTTGTGTTCTTGTTCTTAATTTGTATGTGTGTGTGTGTGTGTGTGTGTGTGTGTGTGTGTGTGTGTGTGTGTGTGTGTGTGTGCGCGTGCGTGTGTGCGTGCGCATGCGCATGCGCTTATGCGTGTGTATTTTGTGCTTTTCATTGTGTAATTTCATTTTTAATTTATTTCATTTAATTTCATTTCCCGTAAAGTGTTATTTTAAATGAATATTTTAATCTTATTATTTTCTATCCTGCCCTTTTTAGAGCACACATACATATAATGTTGGGCTTACTGTTGGTGAAGGTACTTTTTTTTATCACTATTCCCCAGGGAGTTGTGGGCATTAACCATATTGCTTCTGGGGGCCATATTCAGATCTTGTTCAATGAAGCTCACAGGTAATTAACTTCACACATTTATAATTATGATGGAAACCAGAGCACACAGAGAACCCTTGTAGGCATGGGGAGTCCCAATGAACCCTAAGGTGAGTGGACTGAAGAGGGATCCAAGCTGGAATTAAACCAATGAACGTGTTGCTGGTAGGGAGCAGTGCTCACTTCCGCTCTCCCGCCTACAAACTTGGAAATCCAGAATTACACACCTCCACAGTTATTAGCAGCACCTATATAACTAGCTAATTAAAAAAAAAAGTATTTGTATTATCATGTAGCGTGTAATGCTATATCACTCATCTATCCAACCATAAGCATTATAATAAAAGTATGTTTCACAGTATTCCGTTACAATTTACCAATTTTTCAAATTTACAATTATTTCTAACTGGTTGGCTGAGACAAATCCTCCCTCTTTTAGGAATGCAGTGTTCATTTGAACAACAACTCTTGTAACCACTACTCTTTTTTTTTTTTTTTTGCTTTATTAAAGTGCCACGGTTGTGACAAAAAAATCTGAGAAGTCGTGAGGAATAAAATGTCAAATGTCAATGTTGTATCATCATCATCATAATGTTTTGAGAAACATTAATGAGCATTTGAACAGACATACACTAAAAAGACTCTTTCCTAGCCCACTTGCTGGGTAGCGTGGATATCGAGTAGAACGGGTTACTTTTATCTAAGGTTGGGTTAAATATTGTTTTAACACAGAGGTTTAAGGTGGTCCACCCATAAAAAATGTGCGGGCTGCATCTAGAAGTGCATTTGGTGTTAAAAACAGTGGCAAACACCTGAAAGGGGGGAAGTTGCAGCTTCTTAGAAAATTGAATTTAACCACCACTGTTAAATTGATGATCTCGCAATCAATTTCTTAGCAGCTTTAACTTATCAAGATCATATTGATACCCATATTATATGGGTAGTTTTTACATCTTGATCAAATTGGGATTAAATAACTCAGCATTGCCTCACTCCCTTTTGGACCCAGTACTTGGTTTGCCATTTCAGCCAATTTGTCTTACTTTTGTCCCAGCAATTTTCAAAGTGAAACTTTTTTTGTGGTACAGTTGGAGCGATAATTTTGCATCTGATAAAGTTATTGTCAGCGTCATCGGACTCGCGGCCGCCATCGGGCCCCATCCCAGCGTCACCGGAGGCGGCATTGCCGGGCCTCGTGCCAACAATGCCGGACCCGCGATCATCAGAGACCCTGCTCCCACTGCTGGAACACGCATCTGACTCCTGCTGCTGCGTGCAGCTCTGGCTTCCTGTATGCCGCTGTGTGTGCGGCTGTGACTCTTGCCGCTGCACGCGGTTCTGACTCTCCGTTTGCCGCAGAGTGCGGTTCTGTTTCCCCAAGTTTCCGCCGAGTGCGGTTCTGTCCCAGAGTTTCCGCCGTGTGCGGTTCTGTCCCCGATTAGCCGCCGATTGCGGTTCTGTTTCCCCGAGTTGCCGCCGATTGCAGTTCTGTTTCCCCGGGTTGCCGCCGATTGCGGTTCTGTCCCCGAGTTTCCGCTGATTGCGGTTCTGTCCCCAAATAGCCGCCGATTGCGGTTCTGTTTCCCCGAGTTGCCGCCGATTGCGGTTCTGTTTCCCCAAGTTGCCGCCGATTGCGGTTCCGTTTCCCCGAGTTGCCGCTGAGAGCGGTTGTTTCCCCAATCGCCGCCGAGCGCGGTTCAGTCTTTATCACAGACCAGTGGGGTCGTCTGGACTGGTGCGCTTCCCCCCGCCCCCCCGCGTGCCCCGTGGGGGGTTGGTTTTTTGGGACGTCGGGAGCCGTCCCTTGTGGGGGGGGGGGGGGGTTCTGTCAGGACTCGTCCCGGGTTGCTCTATTATGTAGGTTGTCATGGTTTCTGTTCGCGTCGCCCCTCCCCTCCTGTGTTACCTCACAATCATTGTAATCTCAGTCACCTGCCTCTTGTTACCCGTCTTGTATTTAAGTCCTGTCTGTGTGTCACTCCCTGTCGGATCATTGTCAATGTCACTCTGTCTTTTTGTTTCACGTCTCTGTTCAGTTTCTGTTGTTGGTTTTGTTAGTGAGTCATGTCAGTTTACCGAGTCTGTTAGTTTGTGTTTGTCAATAAACCCTGGTCCAAGCTGCACTTGGTCGCCCTGCTCCATTTCCATTCCGATCCGTGACAGTTATCACTATTAGACTAGAAAGTAATATACTGGAGTCCAACTTGGACACTTGAGCTGTCATCCCTCACCACTAGCTTTACATTGATCATCCAAAGAACATTGCAATAAATCTTACGTATATGTGACTACCATGGAATCATTATGTTGCAGACAGCATTAGCGAGTTGTGTTTTCCCCCTTGCGGTAAAGGGATGCCGGTCGGGGACATCAATTAGCCTCCAGCCAGCTCTGACCTTGAAAAGAAGCACTGGCAGTGAACAGGAAGTCTTCCTGTGCCCACAGCCTGGTGTTTCAGTTTGTCATGCATTATTGATTTTCATTTTTTCTTAGGACTGTAATATTGTATGCTTCCTCCAAGTGCAGATGTGCAAATTAGCGCCAGCTAAATCCATTCTTGTGTGCCAAAATCTAAGTGTAGAACTTGAAACAATGATAATTACATTCAGCCACTGTTGTATGTTGAAGTCAGTTTGACTAGCACATACCTAGAGGGGGAGCAATATTTCAGAGGCTTAGTCATGCACCTCCACGGTGCTCTCAGCAAGTCACAACGTGCCCGCTCTAAGGCAAAGGCCTGACAGCCTATACTTCCTTCCTGCAGTAGTCGATAGAACCGATAATTGCTTTGGAACAAAACACCTTTTTTGTTTCTGTTGATAAAAATCACAGTTCAAGATGCAGATGAAGTGCTCCTTGCCTATCCCAAATTCCTATCATGATGTCTCGCAGGCATTTATGGAACAAAGAAAGGAAAAGATAACCCATTCCCAGTTCTTTTGAGAAGTATGTACTTACAGAGAGTTGGGATGAATATGTCGTTCACTTCTTTTGTTGTAAAAGGGAGAGGTGTCTGCTTTGGGATGGTGGGAAATTCAGCAGTTGATTTAACTGTGACTGACGGTTCAGGTTGGGTTCCTCGTGGAGGCACGTATGAACCTCGTGTAGACTTGTCCTCCAGTAAAACGTCAGGATGTGCCGAGGTTATGGCGGCGGTGGTGGTCAGGGAGACAGTTGACGGAGACGAATAAGCAATTGACATAGTTAGTCCCAGTGTGGGGTCCACTGATATGATAATAGGGTCCTGCCCTATGCGTTTAGGATCTAAATGAGTGGGGGGTTCATACTCAAAGATCTTATCGGCGAAGACCCATTTGAGTCCAGCTGTGCACAAAGCTAAACTAAGCAGGCAGGCCAGGATGGGCAGAATGCAGATTTTCTCAGAGTGCAGGCAATTGTTAATCTGTTCCATCTCTATGCACACACAGCAGGTGGCTGACAAAGCCATAACTCCTGAAGCTCCCGGATGCTCCCCACCATCATCATCATCACCGCCTCCCTCTGCAGTTACCTCTGCAACCTCCTCCCCGTTCTCTCCAGCTGCCTCTGTCTCCTCTGGTTTCTCCTCTGGGACTTGTCCAGTATCAACGGTGGAGCCAGAGGGGGAGGCTAATCCAGAAGGGGGGACTGGCTCTGCAGAGAAATCCTCCACTCCTTCAGTCATCTTAACTGCTGGATGCAGGTCTCGGAACACGATTAACTAAGACAGCGTCAGCCGCCAGTCACTTTAAGTATGTTATCCATCACTAGGTGAGCCAGGATTGCAGAGGAAAGTGGGGAAACGTTCTTGATTTTGACCTTGTTAACAGTCTGGGGTTTATGTGGACGGCCTTCCATGCACAACGGAAAGGAGTTCCATGCGCTCAAAGAAATGTACTCATGTGTCTACAAGTGGAATATTCAGATATGCTGCAGGATAAAAACAGAAAAGATTTCATTAATTCCATGGAGGTTCTGCATAGTCTGAGAGGATGATGGGAATAGTGAAGACTCACTCACCTGAGTACTTGGACGGAGGAGATGGCGTTGTCGTGATGGGACGTCTGCAGCTGCGGTAGTTGAAGTGCATAGGATAGGACGGCCAGGCACTGCAGTGGCAGGCGGAACATGCTGCCTTGTCTGTCTGTGAAGCTTCAGGCAGCAGAATGGCTGAATCATGAGGGAGCGGCAGGTGTCCTTCCTCTCCAGAGCAACCACAGAAACAGATGAGTAAGGGAAAAAAGAGAGAATGATAGAGAGGAGGTGGGAGGGCAGGAGGGAGTGAGGGAGGCTGGCTGCAGCAGCAGCGGCAGCAGCACACTAGGGCAAAGAAGATGGGTTACTCCCCTTTTTCTTCTTTCACCCCTCCTCTCTCACTAAAGTGGTGAGCGGGGCAGGCCTCCTCCTCTCTCTCCTTCACTTCCTGTCTTGCCACTGCGTCCGTGCGCTCTTGTGCAGGCTGCTCCCAATCCCAGCACAAAGCATCAAGCTAAGCAAGTTCCTTAATCCAATTAAGAGCCCATGTCAGCGAATCACAGGCAAGCCAACTGCTCCAGCCACCTCCTCCAACAGCAGCCCCCATTGATTATGCCGAAACCAAAGGGTGTGTTTTGTATCCAGGGGAAAGAGCCAAGCAAGCAGACATATGATCCATCCCAGGAGGATAGAGCCAGTGTGCTCCTGTCCTCTCAAGTAACCGAGTAATAACACAGACAATAATGGTAATGAATAAGATGGTGCTTTGATCATCGACGGTGCATTAATTCTGTTATATATATACTATTTTAAGAAGTGATTCCTTAACATCTGGATTGAAACAGACATTTGTCCTACAGGGACAAATAACAGGACGTAAACGTCAAGAGCCCCTTCAAGCATTATAAAGGTTTACCAGACCACCATTAAAACTATTAAGTATATAACCCAAAGACATCAGGTAAGTGGCTTCCAAAGCAATCCAAGGACTTCTGGGGCTCGAGGGCCCAAACAAGATGAAGAAAGGTCAGGTAACCTCCACACGGAAAGCTGACCCTGTGGTGACCCTTTCCAATCCTCAGACAGAATTAATACCAGTAATGGTATCTGTGGGAGAGGACTTCCTGTCAGGCCCTTGAATTAGAAACCCGCATATTGATTATACTCAGCATTTTCGTTCACTTTTTTTTTGTTTAGAAGAGGCCATTTGTCACAAAGGCAAATAAAAAATGCTGGGGAGGTTTTCCTATTTTTATAATGAATCAATAGATTGTTAAATTGTTTAAGATTTGATATTGACACAAGGACAACAGTAAACACAACCCTTTTTGAAAAGTTTTGACTAAAGGCCCACCATAAATGTAAAACAAAAATAAAAGTAACAAGCCCAAAACATGATGCTCCCACGACCATGATCATACTGAGTAATTGCAATATTTCTGAACCAAACATTCATTCAAAATAAAATGTTTTTAATGTTGGCTTCATCCAACTAACACATTTAACCTCTTGCTTGATCATGCTGCATGGTGACTGTCAGTCTTTTATGCTAGCTAGGAGTTATTCTGTGCAAAATGGTTAGCGTTACGTTTCACGTTTTTGTATATATTTGAGAAATATACAGTACTTGATTTCATCTCATTTGATTTTTTTTTTTTAAATGAAAAGACCACACTTCTTTTTACCTGAGATTTATTTCCACTCAGGTTCCCTTTGTATCTTCTTATCGAGCACCGAATACAGAATATCAGAATTATCTGAAGATGGGTTATAAAATGGCAAATTTGGTTAAAAATTACAACATGCCATTTACAATGCATACAGTTGGTATAATCACCAAGAGCATTCAGTCAACAAAATGATGACAAAATGCAACTGTAAAGCCATACATATTGATTCCAAGGAAAGATAACATTAAATGTATAATTATGCATCCCTTATAGCCTATAGTCCCTTTGACCCGCAGTCAAATACATCCCTACGACTCGTCTGAGCAGGAGTAATCAAACATCTAAAGTTACCATCAAAGAACCTTTTATCACATCACAATCCCACTCGCTGGGCGACAGAAGATAACAATGTCATTACATTCCTGGTGGATGTTGTACATGTGTGACAATGACAATAAAGATCTATTCTATTCTATATGTCTTTTTTTGGTAATCATTTTAAAGGTCCATCACATAATCAAAACCCTGCCAGGGAAGGTGTGAATTTACATGAAGAACTGAGCCACCAGGTTGGTCATACCCAACAAGATAAGAAAACTGTGAAAGACAGCTGACGGCCAGCGGAGGGAGCCCTGTCGTCTCAAGGAGATCATGTGAATCAAGGAGGGGAATACAAACACTAAGGCCAAGCCGCACGTTGCTCCGGAAAACCTGCAACAAGACATTGCAATAAATAAACAATAGGTCCTTGAGAACTTTGCTGCAAAAAAGTTTAGACAACTTAAAAGATGAAATGCATAAAAACAGACAAAATATACCGAATGATGGATCCAATATTGGGATAAAACTTTGCCATCAGGACACCAGCTCCAACAATCAAAATGTTCAGGATGAGGACATGGAAGAAACTAAAGAGATAGAAAGAAATATATGAATACAGAAGTCCTTTATTATAAACCCAACTATGAAGCATTGAATGATTCGATGAATTGTGCCTCACTCACACCGGATGCAGAATGGATGCGGCGCGGTCATCCACCGAACGCCGAAAGGACTAGACAGTATTGGACTCAACAAGTTAACTCACACTGGCTACAGTGCGCCGCTGCCGTTCGCTCGCCATCCGGACTCTTTCTATTTTTTCCGGATGTTCCAAGCGTATTATCATGAAGCTGAAGAGATTACACGACTCAGACAGGAAATTGGGGGTCGGCGTACAAGGTGGATCCGGTATATTTATATATATATATAAGAAAAAAGTTCTGCTATTTACAAAAACATCACATATCTACAACCTACAGACCATCCATTTCAGCTAACTACATAGCTTGGCATGTGTTGGACATTTAAAAGGCAAAAAACGAGCTCGAAATGAATGAAACATGAGAAAATAACACTATATAAACACAAAACGTGCTTCACCATGGTAGAAGAGCCATAGTCCTGGAAATAATGTCCCAAAAGCGTATCAATGTAAACGATTGTTTACAATAGCTCTCTTTTACTCTCTTCTTATTGCGTGAGTGCGACTCGTCAATGTTTGTGTCACTTTGTGATCGGGGCTTTAACAAAGAGACCATCGCAGGACTCCATGTTAAATTCGTCAGTAAAGGCTCTATGTTTTGATATCTATGCAATTTTATTTTAAAGGTATTATTTAATAAGTACACAAAAAGTAAGTAATTATCAATATTGTCAACAGTATGATTTTTCTTTAAATTGCAGCATTTGTGATTTAAAAATTGCATTATTCTACTTCAATGCCATGTCTATCTGAATTCTATTATTTGTTCAGCCTGAATTATTTTGCATTGCAAGTGTATGCATAATGAACTGCTTTACCTGGGATAATGATTGCCAAATATCTGGCTCATCATCTGGACTCGCACCAAGTATCCCAGCAAAGGATAGACTGTGATCATTTGGAACAACAGGAAGGACCGAGCAACAAACACCATCACATCACCACTGGAGAAATTGTCTAAGAAGTTCTGAGGAGAGAGGTACAGCAATAGGTATGTTTTGAGTTTCAAAAAAATTTGATGCCAAATGATGTACTAGTTTGTCTTAAAACACGACATGAGAAAATGTGAATTTGTTTCACAAAAGCACAACCTCTCTGCAATCAAGTATGTACAGAACATTTTTCAGTCTTACTGGTTCAATGCAGTCTTTGCTGAGAGGGGGTGATGGAAAAGCTGCAAAGATCAACACGCCCACATAGATGTAGGTCAGCCCAACAAGGAGATAAGCCACAGACAGGTCCCGTACCTGAAAGCAGCAAAACTCAGTCACATTGTGCTTCTAAGTCAAGCAGAGAGTATTCGAGGAAAACAAAGGTTGGAGTAACTGAATGGCGCAACTGCGGATTCTTTCTCGTGTCAAGGGTGGAATTTAGAACCCCAGTGAGCAATGATTCACTCAGAACTAGTATGAGCTTCCAGAGATCAAGGTATGTTTACATCCCATGAAGCGCAGTATAAACGAGAATAACAAAGGCTCACATTGTTCTCTTGATGCTTGTTGTTCTTCATCAATGTGATGATACAGTTGTGAATGAAGAAAGCCAGCGTAAGGACACCCGTCAGTTGAGGGAAGAGCAGCCGCAATTCTGGAGGAACAAAAATCATACAGATACCATGCATCTCCCCTTACTTGCAGCACTTGTTTAAATCAGTCAAAACCAGACATGGTTTCTTATAAGCGGGGAGCATGAGATTGAGGTTATAGGCAGAACTCAATACAGCAGAAATTCTACAATGACCCCAAACATATAAACATATATATAAATAAACATTATTCACTTTGACTGAACTAAATATTCATCAATATTGACTACATACCACTTGCTGTGTGGTTAACATCGCCTGTTAAATATTACAGAATTGTTGCTTCAGGAGGATGATCATTTAAATACTAAATAACAAAAAAAAAGGCAGCTAAAACACCGTAGACTCTATGTTACATCACCCACCCTCTATGGCATAGAGGGTGGGTGATGCAACAGGACAACAACCCCAAAAGAGGAAGCACCTACTTGAGATTGTTGCTGCCAACACACTATATTTCATGTGATAGACCAACACAAAGTGACACGTGAAAACGTATCCAATGTATATAGAAAGTCTACATTTACCTGTGTTTTTTCAAATGTTTCTGTGACACAAAAAGTCTGAGGGGGAAAAAACGGTTTCAAAAGTGCCAAGAGATTACCCACCATATTTTAACTTTGCACTTTACAATCTGGAGTTGAATAGTCTGAACAGAGCACTTACAGAAAGTAATAAGATGGGATGAAAAGAAAACGAGATTCATAAGAGGGGAAAAATGCACAACGAAGAAGGTACGTATTAGGATTACCTGGAACATAGATGCTAGTACTGTCAAACCAGTGGAACTCAAGGTGAAAACCAAGACGGGCAGCTTTGATTGTGACCAGAACAATTAGGTAGATCACTGATATGGTGCCTAGACAATGAATGACAGAGCTTCAGTGATTGTACTCAATGCATCACAATCTAAAATGATAAAGGGGACAACAAACCTGAAATTTTCTTTATAATAATATGTTGTATGCCCCCCCTCCCACTGCATTCTTAATATTGCTTTTGTGAAATTTAAGTTAAGTAGCTAAATTCCCCCATTTTTATCGACCCATTTTGCCACTCACTGTCAACTAAAAATGAGATCACAGTTGCCAGGTCTCACATCACAACCAATCAAGGCTCAGCTTCAGGAATCTGGTGAGCGGTGACCTTAGATTTGGCAACTGTGATTTCATTTTCAATCAACAGCTGAAAAATGGCAAGGGGTTGTTGAGCTTTTACTTGTCCTCCTCTCCTGGGGGTTAAGATCAGGGGATGTTGAGAATAATTGTCAATTGTGGGCTTGTAAATACCTTTGAGATGTTTTTGTGATCAATGGCTATATAAATAAATTGGATTTGACTGCCCCCCCCTACACCCGAGATGGACAAAAACAGGTGGAATTTGCCTATTTAATCCATGTTCCACGAACAAAACATTAATCAGAACACTGTGTTTCGGACAAATTGGCCTGCACAGAACATATTACAATGTAGATTTTGGGGTTGTCTTTCCCTTAAACAATTTTTTTAATCTTATATTCATGCAGTAACAACAGTAAAACACTCTGGTTTATAATTCATTGTAATTATATATTTCTCAACATTGACAAAATCGGAAAATAAGATGTTTGAATAAGATGGGGGCTGAAGGCGAAAACAAGTGAAATTACACCTTGATACGATTTTATCTAACACATACAATAGCTAAATGGAACATGTCTAAAGTAGTTTTAAGACACAGTCAGCTTGGAAACATACACATTCAGACTTACCCAAGAAGGTGAATCTTGCAAAGAAGGAGGCTGATCGGAAGCAAAGTAATGGCAGCAGTAGAACAATGAGGAAGAATGGCACAGTATTGGCTTTGCTCCACCAGTGTTCAAAGGAATTGACATCAGATGTATCATTTCCACTGGTACTGATGTAATGTGTGCTGAAATTGTGGTTCCCTCCAGAGTCGGTGTTTGGGTATGGACAAATTACTGGTGGAGAAATAAACAAAGTACCGTAAATTTCGGACTATAAGCCGCGACTTTTTTCTCAAATTTTGAACCCTGCGGCTTATAGTCCGGTGCGGCTTATATAGGATTTTTTCCGTGATTTTTGTGATGACTTGATCACTTTTATACACTCGTAAAAAGGCTGTGGACCGCTGTTGAGCGGCACCGCTTTGCTGGGCGGAGGGATATGTGACACGGTCACTGGGAGAAAAGTGGTGTGTTGATCACATGTCCATCCGCCAGGCAAATAGTGCCGTAAAATTTACACAAAGATGAGACAGAACGAGATCAAGACGGACAATACTGAAAGGAAGCTTTTATACACAAACCGTCATTATGGGGGGCTTATATATGATTTTTTCCGTGATTTTTGTGACAACTTGATCACTTTTATACACTCGTAAAAAGGCTGTGGACTGCTGTTGTGCAGCACCGCTTTGCTGGGCGGAGGGATATGACATGGTCACTGGGGAGAAAAGTGGTGTGTTGTCGCATGTCCATCCGCCAGGCAAATAGTGCCGTAAAATTTACACAAAGATGAGACAGAACGAGATCAAGACGGACATTACTGAAAGGAAGCTTTTATACACAAACCATCATTATGGGGTGCTTATATATGATTATTTCCGTGATTTTTGTGATGACTTGATCACTTTTATACACTCGTAAAAAGGCTGTGGACCGCTGTTGTGCGGCACCGCTTTGTTGGGCGGAGGGATATATGGACACGGTCACTGGGGAGAAAAATGGTGTGTTGATTGCATGTCCATCCGCCAGGCAAATAGTGCCGTATAATTCACACAAAGAAGAGACAGAACGAGATCAAGACGGACATTACTGAAAGGAAGCTTTTATACACAAACCGTCATTATGGGGGGCTTATATATGATTTTTTCCGTGATTTTTGTGACGACTTGATCACTTTTATACACTCGTAAAAAGGCTGTGGACTGCTGTTGTGCAGCACCGCTTTGCTGGGCGGAGGGATATGACATGGTCACTGGGGAGAAAAGTGGTGTGTTGTCGCATGTCCATCCGCCAGGCAAATAGTGCCGTAAAATTTACACAAAGAAGAGACAGAACGAGATCAAGACGGACATTACTGAAAGGAAGCTTTTATACACAAACCATCATTATGGGGGGCTTATATATGATTATTTCCGTGATTTTTGTGATGACTTGATCACTTTTATACACTGGTAAAAAGGCTGTGGACCGCTGTTGTGCGGCACCGCTTTGTTGGGCGGAGGGATATATGGACACGGTCACTGGGGAGAAAAATGGTGTGTTGATCGCATGTCCATCCGCCAGGCAAATAGTGCCGTATAATTCACACAAAGAAGAGACAGAACGAGATCAAGACGGACATTACTGAAAGGAAGCTTTTATACACAAACCGTCGTTATGGGGGACAAAAGAAATGCATATGATGCCGCTTTTAAGCTAAAGGCAGTCGATGTTGATGACATTGTGTTGCATCACCCTTTTCTTTATTTCGTGGTCCCGTCTACTCTGGAGCTATACGTGTCGCTCGCTAGTTTAATGTAATTTAGCGCTTCGTGCATGAATAAAATTAGCATGAACAGACCCTCATCATGGAAAATGCTAGAAGAAATGCATAAAACCGACGACGAAAGAGATACTGAGAACGTGTGTGGCAAAGGATAACTAACGCTATTCCAATCGGAAGACTTCGATGGTTTCAATGCACAGGAGGAAGATGAAGACGATGAAGCTCTTTTTTTTACTTTTACTTGTATGCTTTTTTAATCAGCCCTGTTAGTGCTGTGCTACCGTGTTGCTGCTGTGTTACCGCCGCGTCTCAGTGACTTTTACCGGTATTTTTTATTTCATCAAACCCTATTAGTGCTGTGTTACTTCCGTGTTGCTGCGGTATTACTGCCGCGTCACAGGCAATGTTTAGAAAGACATGTTAAAATATGTTATTAAAACTTTAAAAAGGCTTTCTGTGTACTGTCTTTCTTTGTAAAAAAACTCGTGTGCACGTGCGGTTTATAGTCCGGTGCGGCTTATATAAGAAAAAAAAACTAAAATATCCCCGAATTTTAGCTGGCGCGGCTTATAGTCCGGTGCGGTTTATAGTCCGGAAATTACGGTATTGCAATTCTAACTCCAAATTTATAAACTAAAATAAATATTTATGTGAATGTTTATATATACTTGTATTACACAGAGGCACACACACCCAGCCACCCAGCCACCCACGCACGCGCACACGCACACGCACACGCACACGCACACGCACACACACACACACACACACATTAGTATTTAAAAAGTTATAACATTGTTTACAGTCGCCAAACAAAGAGCGGGAACTACATTTTAGTGCTGCTTATAGTGCGGGACTATATAGTGATTGAGAGGGTAGGCAAGTCTTGTCCTCGAGAGCCACCTCCTTCATACCTGATTCAAATCATCATGGACGTTATAAGGCTTCTACATAACGTAATTTGTGTGAAGGACACTGACAGGACATTGGCTCTCTAGGACCGGCCTGTTTTCACTCTTCGTTCAAATTTATTGTCAAATATAATAGCGTGCCATCACCTACTAGTGGCTGGCAGTCAGTGGAATTATACCCTAAATAAACAGGAGGAAGAATAAAAAAGTTAAAACTGTACAAAAAACCCCACAAAATAGCAGGACAGTGGACCCAGAAGCAGAGACGTTTTTTATATTTATATTTTACCGCTAAAAAGTTCAATCTAGGCTGAGATATTGTTTTGGTTTTGTGAAATTATGCAGACTTTGAGCTACCATGTTACATCAGTTGTTGTTGTTTTTTTGCCGCTTGTTTGTTTAGTCATTTATTTCTAATTCCATTTCCATTTCATTTTTCAACAGCTGAGTTGTAATGATGAGTTGAAATGATTCGTCTTGGTCTCATCTTTTGAATGGGGGTGTTATTATGTATGAGTTTTTATATCCTTTATATTCCTCATTAACATGAACAATAATTTTTACTTGGAAAATCCAATAGTTTCAATAAAATATTTTTTACCATGATTAAACATGCATACAAATGAACACACCATTTTTTAATGGGAGCTCAGCCATGCTACATGGGTGCTTGTCTCTCATCTAACTTAAAACCCGCTATTAATCAATATCATCAGTAACAATAAATGAACACGGACTATTCCTACATTGTATACAAATGTGAGATGATATGAAAGCCAGGGGTCATCAGACATCTTTTGTTGCGATTTGTGATTCTAATATGTACTGTACATAAAAATGTAATCTCTCACTTACCTCTATCTGTCCCATTGGTTCCAAACTCCCAATCTGACATGTTAACATTATGAGCATAGTCTGTACACAGGAGGAGGGAATCCATGAATGAAGGCAAATTTATAAATGCATTTATTGTAAACTCTACAAAAACTAAAACTAATGGCCTTCATATTCTCACATCCGTGTGTAGTCGTATTCGGTCACTAGCTTTTATGAAAACTCAATAAAACGAAAGAAGAAAGTAGCTTGCAACAAAATTTCAACAAAGATTTAGGTTACACGGCACGGGTCTAAAATGCTTTTCTGGTTGGATAAGAATTTTGTTGTCTTACTGTAGATAAACTGCCCAGTGTTGTAGAGAAAATTGGACATGAGGACCCAATAAACCACCATGGCTCCGATAAGAGACACCATTGAGAAGAATAAGCTGGACCACTGGCCAAACTTGCCAAAGTAGTACCGACAAACATCAGGAAATTCCCAGTCGGATGTGTCCACATAGGCTGCACAAGACAAAGACAGAGGGGTGACAAATATTTCATGGTACTAACACATAGTTGTTCATTGGCATACAAAACCCACATTTTCTTTTATCAGAGTCAAACAATTTCGCATACAGTAATCCCTCGTTTATCGCGGATAATTAGTTCCAAAAACCACCCTCGATAAGTGAAATCCGCGAAGTACGGTCACCAACAAGAAGTACTGGGCAGGCTAACGAGTTAGCGGAAAGATGCTAATTTGCGATCGGCTAACATGCGAAAACGGACTTCTAAAGGAACGTAAACGAACATTTGGAGCAATACTACATTGTCCTAAAGCAGGGGTGGGCAATTCCGGTCCTCGAGGGCCGGTGTCCTGCATGTTTTATAGGTCTCCCTGCTGCAACACACCTGATTCAAATGATCAGGATTGTTATTCAGCTTCTGCAGACCTTGCCAATTATCTGACCATTTGAATCAGGGGTGTTGCAACAGTGTGACAGAAAACATGCAGGACACCGGCCCTTGAGGACCGGAATTGCCTACCCCCCGTCCTAGAGGTTAGAAACATGTTTCCTCGATTTTGAAGTTTTATTTTGACTTTTAAATGTTTTTTAATCTGGAAAGAAAAATCCGCGATATAGTGAAACTGCGATAAACGAAACGAGAAGTAGCGAGGGATCACTGTAAATGCGGTTTGTCGATTGTATGTAATAGCTGGCAAAATGCCTAGTAAAATAGGGGGTCAGAATTTGGTGTTGTGGCGTGAATCATTTTCGCATTATTGAAGTATCTACCCGCTTCATGGTTGCTACACGTCCACTCAAGTAGGGAAAATGGCATTACAGCAGCGCACCCGTATTCTATGCTAAAATTTTGCATCATCTGCAAACCATGGCTGAGTTGATTAATGAATGGCTTCAATTGATTTTTAGAGAAACCAACTAAAATTGTGTTGTGTTCATAGTTTGTGGAGGATGACAGTAAACGATAGATTTCTCACATAAAAATACATTTTGGGGTTTTACAAAAATACTTCACAATAGTTATAATTTAAGAATGAATAGAATTTTTACTTAAAATGTAATTAAATTAAAAGCAATTTCTGTATTTTTCTCTGTTGGATTAAAAAGAGATTTTATAATGAATACACAATAAAAAAAAAAAACTAAGATTCAGTTGACAAATAAATACCTCTGGCAGTACAACCCAGTTTGTCAAGGAATGCAATAAAGTGCAAAGAACTGAAATAAATACAATATTAACAGAATGTCAAGTTATGTTCACATATACTACAGTTTAGCCAGTAAATAAGCTAATAAATTGGCTGTAATGAAATATGGGAAAAGAGAGGCTTGTAGGGAAAATGATGTAAAAAGACTGGCCAAAAGCAATTCACTTGTGTTACTGTTGAGTTCTAGCATTTCCAAAATCTTGAGTTTGCCTCAGCAGATTACAAAGACGCATAGTTGAAGTAATGCTTTCAATTTGTGATACTCACGTATTGCTTTTGGTGATTTGAGGACAATGTAACAACAGTACAGCATAAGCAAGCCTACAAAAATAAGGATGAGGATCCCAAGAGTGAAACCAGCCTAAGAAACAATCACAAAAAAACAATCACAGGCTTTCTGTTGTTGGGACAATATTTAACATACACAGACATACACTATTTGTTTGGTAATATGTCAAATTAACTTGTTTTACCTGCTTTATACCCCAAGGTATACTGAGTATGGATGTGCCCATCATTGTGTTCCATATTGCAAATCTGCAAGATGACAGAAATAAACGCAGACCAAAATAATGACATCAGCTCGAACAGTGGTTGGATTTGACTCAAGATGCTTACATGGTAATGATACTGGGGTTTTTAGTCATGTGATCCTTTCCCGACATCTTAAATGCCGTCCCCAATGGGCTGTAGATGTAGATTTCCTCTGCCCTGGGGATGACATGGTTTGGCGGACTCTAGAGGATAGGAAGGGGGGAAAAAAAGAAAATCATATCAATATTCTATAATTCTTATTGAATAAAAGGATCTTACCTGCCACCTACCATCTAGATCAGCGGTCCCCAATTAATGGCGGACCGGATTAGTGACAGACAATAATTTCACAGCCTGGCCTTTAAGGTGTGGCAGATAAATACAACAAAATAAAATTACACCACCGGCATAAAGATAATGGTATAATACAATAATAAATGTGAATCCATTTTGTACTCCTATGCAACTTTACTAGCAGCGTCCTCATACATAACATCGCACCAACAACATAACGTGAGTAATGTTATGTTCACATCACCGAGGTGCAGCAGAGAATCCGGTCCCTTTTACAAAATAAAAGACTATTCAGGCTCAGATAAATGAAATGGAAATAATGCAAGTTATTTATTCTTTCTTGTGAATGGACCTTTGGGAGGATTTAAGAGATTAGCCAGTTTCTTGTATGCAGTTTGTGTATGTCATGATTATTCAACTACTGTATTGAAGTGCAAGATGATGGATGAGACCTACCAACAGCCTGTCAGAAGAACCAGTTAGTTTGCTATAGTAATGCACTCTGCTGTTGAGGATGGCAGCCTCGGCTGACACGCGCTCTTGCGGTTCATCATCTATGATGTTTCTAGGCTCCACGTAGAATGGTCTGGAAGTAATGGACAAAAAGCGAAATTCATTAGATTTACTGTTATTATGTCTCTTTGTGAGCAGGATTAGGCAAAAAAATAACAACAAATTTGACTTTGTGGGAAGAGTAGTACGTGAGAAAACGGTTAATGCAGATTCACAGATGTTTTCTAGAGAGGCCTGCTTGACAATTTCAGTAGATTATAAATTGATTATAATGACAAATTTAGCAGATGAGTACAATTAAAGGTGTAAAATCTATCTTTATATTTTACGGGTTTTGGCTAGATGTTGAAAAAAGGAAGCTAATTTTAAATTTCAATTATAAATAAACACAACTATACACACACATATATAGTGTATATATATATATATATATATATATATAGTATATATATATCTCCCCGGATTCGGTTGAAGTTGGGAAATTGTTTAAAATGTAAATAAAAACAAAATACAACGATTTGAAAATCCTTCTCAACCCATATTCAATTGAATACAGTACAAAGACAACATATTTAATGTTCAAACTGATAAACTTAATTGTTTTTTGCCAAATAAAGTCAAAGTCAAAGTCAAAGTCAGCTTTATTGTCAATCCCTTCATATGTCAAGACACACAAAGAAACCGAAATTCTGTTTCCTCCATCCCACGGTGACGAGACATACAAGTAGGCGACACAAAACAAAAACAAGAAGGCACAAACCATAAATAATAAATAATAAATAAAATAAAATGAGCGATGAATAAATAACAGACCAATAACCCATTAAATAAGAGGGGCAAAACCGAGCCAGTGTGCATACAGCAAGAACAGGACGCTACGCTGAAAGGGGGAGCGAGTTCAGGATCCTAACAGCCTGGAGTACGAAGCTGTTGGAAAGTCTGGTGGTGCGGGAGCGCAGGCTCCTGTACCGCCTCCCAGAGGGCAGAAGTTCAAACAAAGAGTGAGCGGGGTGACTCACATCACTCACAATCTTGGTCGCCTTGCGGGTGAGATGGGAGGTGTAAATGTCCTTCAAGGAGGGGAGAGAAGCACCAATAGTCTTACTAGCCGTTTTCACTATGCGCTGCAGGGCCTTCAAGTCGTGGTCAGTGCAGCTGCCACCCCAGACAGCAATACAGCTGGAGAGGACGCTCTCAATGGTGCCGCGGTAAAAAGTAGTCATGACGGCCGGAGGAGCCCCCGCTCGCCTGAGTTTCCGAAGGAAGTACAGGCGGCGCTGGGCCTTCTTCGCCAGCGACGCGGTGTTGGTGGACCAGGAGAGATCCTCACTGATGTGCACCCCCAGGAACCTGGCGCTGCTCACTCTCTCCACCACAGCACCATCGATGGTCAGCGGCAGGTGTTGGGCGTGACCCTTCCGGAAGTCAACAACAATCTCCTTGGTCTTGTCGACGTTCAGCAGGAGGTTGTTGTCCCTGCACCACGCGGTCAGAAGGTCAACCTCCAGCCTGTATTGAGTCTCGTCTCCCTTGGTGATGAGACCCACCAGAGTCGTGTCGTCAGCAAACTTCACTATGCGGTTGCCGCTGCAGGTGGCAGCGCAGTCATGCGTCAGGAGGGTGAAGAGCAGCGGACTGAGCATGCAGCCTTGGGGGGCCCCTGTGCTCAGCGTGATGCTGGCGGAGATCTTGTCGCCAACACGTACCACCTGTGGCCTCTGACAGAGGAAGTCCAGTAGCCAGTTGCAGAGGCAGGTACTGAGGCCCAGCTTGTCAAGTTTGCTGATGAGACGCTGCGGCACAATGGTGTTGAAGGCAGAACTGAAGTCCACAAACAGCAACCTCACATACGAGTCCTTCCCCTCCAGGTGGGTGAGGGCCGAGTGGCGGGCAGAGCAGATGGCATCCTCAGAGGACCGTTTGGCTCGGTACGCAAACTGGAAGGGGTCAATGGTGGGGGGGAGAACTGACCGGATGTGCTCCAAGACAAGCCGCTCAAAGCACTTCATGATGATGGGCGTAAGTGCCACGGGGCGGTAGTCATTGAAGCAGGACGGAGCAGGCTTCTTCGGCACAGGTACGATGGTGGCAGCTTTGAAACACGACGGGACGATGGCCTGCTGCAGGGAAGTGTTAAAGATGTCCGTGAAGACACCCGTCAGCTCACCAGCGCAGTCCTTCAGCGCTCGACCCGGGATGTTGTCCGGGCCCGCCGCCTTACGGATGTCGATAGCGGCAAGCGTCCTCCTCACGCTGTCGGCGGAGAGGCACAGGGGCAGCTCGTGGGAAGGGGGAGTGGCCTTCAGCGGGCAAGTGCTGTTCTGAGCGTCGAAGCGAGAAATAATAATTAACTTCGAATTTCATGGCTGCAACACTTCCAGTAGAAGTTGGGAAATGTGGCAAAAAATACTGAGAAAGCTGAGAAAAGCTTATCAAACACCTATTTGGAACATCCCACATGTGATCAGGCAATTGGGTACCATGATTGGGTATAAAAGGAGTCTCCACAAACATGCTCACTCATTCACAACCAAGGATGGGGCGAGGTTCACCACTTTGTCCACAACTGCGTGAGAAAATAGTTGAACAGTTTAAGAACAACATTTCTCAAAGCAAAATTGCAAGTAATTTAGGGATTTCAACATCTACGGTCCATAACATCATCAAAAGGTTTAGAGAATCTGGTGAAATCATTGCACGTAAGCGCCATGGCCAGAAACCAAGACTGAATGACCGTGACTTTCGATCCCTCAGACGGCACTGCCTTAAAAACCGACATGAGTGTGTAAAGAATATTACCGAATGGGCTCAGGAAAACTTCAGAAAACCACTGTCAGTAAATACAGTTCGTCACTACATCAGTAAGTGCGGGTTAAAACTCTACCATGCAAAGCAAAAGCCGTTTATGAACAACATCCAGAAACGCCGTCGGGTTCTCTGGGCCCGAGCTCCTGTAAAATGGACTGATGCACAATGGAAAAGTGTTTTGTGGTCTGATGAGTTCACTTTTCAAATTGTTTTTGGAAACACTGGACGTCGTGTCCTCCGGACCAAAGAGGAAGCGGACTATCCGGACTGTTATCAACGCTAAGTTCAAAAGCCAGCATCTGTGATGGTATGGGGGTGCATCAGTTCTCATGGCATGGGTGACTTACATTTCTGTGAAGGCAACATAAATGCTGAAAAGTACCTACAGGTTTTGGAGCAACATATGCTGCTATCCAAGCGACGTCTTTTTCATGGACCTCGCTGCTTATTTCAGCAAGATAATGCCAAGCCACATTCTGCACGTGTTACAACAGCGTGGCTTCGAAGTAAAAGAGTCCAGGTTCTCCCCTGGCCCGCTGGCAGTACAGACCTGTCTCCCATTGAAAATGTGTGGTGCATTATGAAGTGTAAAATACGACAGGGAAGACCCCGTACTGTTGAACAACTGAAGCGGTTCATCAAGCAAGAATGGGAAAGAATTCCACATGAGAAGCTAAGAGAATTAGTCTCTTTAGTCTAATTAGTTCCTTTCCAAAATGTTTATTGAGTGTTACTAAAAGGAAAGGTGATGTTACGAAGTGGTAAACATGCCCTTTCCCAACTTCTACTGCACGTATTGCAGCCATGAGATTCTAAGTTAATTATTATTTGAAAAATAAAATACAGTTTATGAGTTTGAGCATTAAATATGTTGTCTTTGTAGTGTATTCAATTGAATATAGGTTGAAAAGGATTTTCAAATCATTGTATTTTGTTTTTATTTACATTTTACACAATTTCCCAACTTCAACACACACACACACACACACACACACACACACACACACACACACACACACACACACACACACACACACACACACACACACACACACACACACACACACACACACACACACACACACACACACACACACACACACACACACACACACACACACACACACACACACACACACACACACACACACACACACACACACACACACACACACACACACACACACACACACACACACACACACACACACACACACACACACACACACACATTCATTCGGTTGAAGTGATATTTGACAATTACAGAAAGTGTGCAATCATTACTTAAACAAAACTAGGCAGATGCAGAAATTTAGGCACCCGTTTTATTGATCTGAATACCTTAAGCACTAGGGGTGTAAATCGCGGGTTTTGTCACGATACGATATCATATCGATACAAAGAACCGCGATACGATATTTGCCGATATCTTAAAGCCTGCTGTGATTCATTCACGATACATCACGATATAGTGCTCCACGATCGATATTTTTATTTTTTTTTTATATATAATACAATATCCTGATTTATAACAATTCATACGCAAAATCAACAAGGTACTGCAAACTCTTTATTTAGGAAATTACAAGAGTATTGTAGTATACAAAGTGCTTATTTTAACACTGAACTTTATCAAATTCCTATATTTTTTCTCATATAAGTAGAGAAAAATATTCTTTCTTTTTTTGTAATACCATTAACTTTAAAGTGCATTACTGAACTATTTATTTACAATAATTTTAATTGTCCGTTGAGCCATCTTTTCTTTGGAATCCAAAGTGCTTCCAAACGAATGACTTGAAGCCCAAAGGGGAGCGAATTTCCTCGTCTTCTTGGACACTAGCCATAGCACCAGCCCAGGAGCCGCGTAGTTGTCGGCTCCCCTTTCACGTGCCTGCTCTGCTCTGCTCACAACACAACACGCTGCGTACTGCTCCCGGAAAGAGGAAGCAAGCAACAATGAACTGGATTTCAAAATAAAGTCGCGTCTAATGTCCGAGGTCAAACACGGCGATATAAATCGATGTTTACGTTTAGCATCGATGCCAATAAATCGTAGAGCATTAAATCGATTAATCGATGTGTATCGATGAATCGTTACACCCCTATTAAGCACTAATTATTGGAACACAAAATGTGTTTGGTAAGCTCATTGACCCTTGATCTACATACACTTGTTAAGGCAATTATGAGAAAGGGTATTTAAGGTGGCCAGTTGCAAGTGTTTCTCCTCTTTGCATCTTTGAAGAGTGGCAACATGGGAGCCTCAAAACAACTGGCAAATGACCTGAAAACAAAGATTGTTCAACGTCATGGTTTAGGGCAAGGATACAAAAAGCTAGCTCAGAAATTTCTGCTGTTATTTTCCACTGTGAGGAACATAGTGAGGAATTGGAAGACCACAGGCACAGTTCTAGTTAGACCCGGAGTGGCAGGCCAAGCAAAATCTCAGATAAGCAAGAGGCGAAGGATGGTGAGAGCAGTCAAAATCAACCCACAGACCAGCTCCAAAGACCTACAGGACTGTCTCAGAAAATTTGAATATTGTGATAAAGTTCTTTATTTTCTGTAATGCAATTAAAAAAACAAAAATGTCATACATTCTGGATTCATTACAAATCAACTGAAATATTGCAAGCCTTTTATTATTTTAATATTGCTGATTATAATAATAATAATAATAAACTTTATTTGTATAGCACCTTTCATACAAGAAATGCAGCTCAAAGCGCTTTACAACAATGAAAGAAAAACATGAATACATAAAAACAAAACATTAATGTATGCATACACAATTAATAAGTGAGTTTAAAATAGGAGCACGCTTTAATAAAATAAAGAATATATCTTTAAGAAAAGGTAAAAATAAAATAAAGATAAAATTAGGCTTAAAATGAAATTTATAAAACGTAATTAGTTAAATGCTCGGGTAAAGAAATGAGTTTTAAGTTTTGTTTTGAAAATATCTAGCGACCTGGCCTCCCTGATACCTATTGGCAGTGTGTTCCATAGTTTGGGGGCGTAATTAACAAAGGCTGCATCACCGATCTTCTTTCTGCTGTTGCTGGGAGCCTCCAATAAACCAGCAGCAGATGATCGCAGGGTTCTTGGAGGTATATAGCTAACAAGAGAATTTGCAATGTAGCTTGGTCCCTGCCCATTGAGGGCTTTGTATAGAAGGAGAAGGATTTTAAAATCAATTCTAAATGTTACAGGAAGCCAGTGCAGAGCAGCTAGAACTGGTCTAATGTGCTCTCTCTTCTTGGTCCTGGTTAATAGGCGAGCTGCAGCGTTTTGGATGAGCTGAAGTCTATCAGTGGTTTTTTTCGGGAGACCAGTAAAGAGTGCATTACAGTAGTCAAGCCGGCTTGAAATAAAGGCATGAATCAGTTTCTCAGCATCATTTTGATTTATGAACGCTCTTACTTTGGCTATATTTCTAAGGTGGAAAAATGATGTTTTGGTAACCTTGTTAATGTGGGACCTGAAGCTTAGATCTGAATCTAAAATAACACCAAGACTTGTAATCTCGGATTTAATCCAGGGAGTTAATTTCCCCAAATTATTAAACAGCATTTCTCTTTTAGTTTTAGGGCCGATTAGCAAGATTTCAGTTTTATCCTCGTTTAACTTTAAGAAATTGTTGCTCATCCATTTATTTATAGCCAGAAGACAGTTGGTGATGGAGTTTATAGGTGTAGCCTCATTGGGTTCTGCAGATATGTACAATTGTGTGTCATCCGCATAACTATGGAAATATACATTGTGCTTTCTGATGACGTCGCCAAGCGGCAGCATGTAAAGTGAGAATAATAGTGGACCAAGGCAGCTGCCTTGTGCAACCCCATAGCGACTGTCATGTGTGTTGGACACATGCTCTCCTAAACTGACATAGAACTTTCTCCCTTTGATATATGTTCTGAACCAGTTTAACACACAGTCCGAAAGACCGACTAACCTTTCAAGACGATTGATTAGGATATCATGCTCAATGGTATCAAACGCTGCACTTAGGTCTAAGAGGATAAGAATCGACACCTTGTTTTCATCAGAGTTTAATCTGAGGTCGCTGATTATTTTAGTAAGAGCAGTTTCAGAGCTGTGGTATGTTCTAAAGCCTGACTGAAATTCCTCCAGGATATTGTTTTCTTTCAGAAACGAGTTTATTTGCACTGAAACTATCTTTTCAAGTATCTTACTAATGAAAGGAAGGTTGGATATCGGCCTATAGCTGGTCAGTACATTTCCATCTAGGTTGGGCTTCTTTAATAAAGGTTTTACCACAGCTGTTTTAAAGGCATCTGGGAAGATGCCTGTTTGAAGGGATGTGTTTATAATGTTTAGGACATGACTTGAAACACTGTTGAATACCCGCTTAAAGAATGCTGTCGGTACAGGGTCAATACTTGAAGTGGAGGAGTTACACTCAGTGACAGTCTTGCAAAGCTCATTCAATGTAATACAGGTGAATGTTCCCATGGTTACACAATTCTTATAGGATTTACTGAGATCATCTATGTTTATATCGGCAACAATACTGGCTCTAATTGAAGTTATTTTACTAGTGAAGAATAATGCGAGTTCTTCACATTTTGATGCAGAGAACTGTGGGGGTGTGGAGGCAATGTTGAGTAGTTGATCAATAGTGGAGAATAATATTCTAGAGTTTCCAGTGTTCTCTGAAATAATCTTAGAAAAGTAATCCTTTCTTGCCAGACATATTATTTTATTATAAGCAGTCATGGCGTCTCTGTATATATCACGATGAACTGTGAGTCTAGTTTTCCTCCATTTTCTTTCAGCTGCCCGACAGACTCTCTTGGTTTGCCTAACATTGCTATTGTTTATGGCTTACAGCTTAAGAAAACTCAAATATCCTATCTCAAAATATTAGAATATTTCCTCAGACTAAGTAAAAAAAAAGATTTAACAGCAAAATAAAATCAAACATTTGAAAATGTCCATTGATGCACTCAGTACTTGGTTGGGAATCCTTTTGCACGGATTTCTGCATCAATGCGGCGTGGCATGGAGGCAATCAGCCTGTGGCATTGCTGAGGTGTTATGGATGCCCAGGATGCTTCAATAGCGGCCTTTAGCTCATTTGCATTGTTGGGTCTGGTGTCTTTCAGCTTCTCCTTCACAATACCCCACAAATTCTCTATGGGGTTCAGGTCAGGGGAATTGGCAGGCCAATCAAGGATAGTAATGCCTTGGTCAGTACACCATTTACTGGTGGTTTTGGCACTGTAGGCAGGTGCCAGATCATGCTGGAAAATGAAATCATCATCTCCATAGAGCTTTTCAGCAGACGGAAGCATGTAGTGCTCTAAAATCTGCATTTACTCTGGACTTGATGAAACACAGTGGACCAACACCAGCAGCTGACATGGCTCCCCAAACCATCGCAGACTGTGGGAACTTCAAACTGGGTTTCAAGCAACTTGGATTTTGCTCCTCTCCAGCCTTTTCTTCAGACTCTGGCGCCTTGACTTCCAAATGAAATACAAAACTTGCTTTCATCTGAAAAGAGGACTTTGGACCACTCTGCAACTGTCCAGTGCTTCTTTTCCATAGCCCAAGTCAGACGCTTCTTCCGTTGTCTTGAGTTCAGCAGTGGCTTGACCATGGGAATACAGCTATTGTAGCCCATTTCCGGGACGCGTCTGTGAACAATGGCTTTTGATACCTGGACTCCAGCTTCAGTCCACTGTCATTGAAGCGCCCCCAAATTCTGGAAGCGACTCTTCTTCACAATGCTGTTAAGGCTGCGGTCATCTCTCTTGGTTGTGCAGCGTTTCCTGCCACATTTCCCCCTTCCAACAGACTTTTTGTGCATGTGCTTTGAAACTGCACTCTGTGAACAGCTTGCTCTGAGACATTTCTTTTTGTGTCTTACTCTCCTGATGGAGGGTGTCAATGATGGTCCTCTGGACAGAAGTTAGATCAGCAGTCTTCCCCATACTTGTGATTTAGTTTACTGAACCAAGCTGAGTGTTTTTCAAGGCTCAGGAAGCCCTTGCAGGTGTTTCGAGTTAATTAGACGATTCAAGTGATTAGTTGAATACCCTACTAGTATACTTATTCATGATATTCTAATATTTTGAGATAGGATATTTGAGTTTTCTTAAGCTGTATGCCATAACCAGCAATATTAAAATAATAAAAGGCTTGCAATATTTCGGTTGATTTGTAATGAATCCAGAATGTTTGACATTTTTGTTTTTTTTAATTGCATTACAGAAAATAAAGAACTTTATCACAATATTCAAATTTTCTGAGACAGTCCTGTACAACATGATCTTGCTGCAGATGGTGTCACTGTGCATCGTTCAACTATTCAGCGCACTTTGCACAAGGATATTCTGTATGGGAGAGTAATGCGGCAGAAGCCTTTTTGCACACATGCCACAAACAGAGTCGCTTGAGGTATGGTAAAGTACATTTGGACAAGCCAGCATCATTTTGGTATATGGGGCTGTGGACTGATGAAACTAAAATTGAGTTATTTGGACATAAGGGGTGATATGCATGGTGGAAGAAGAACACAGCATTCCAGGACAAACACTTTCTACCCATAGTCAAATTTGGTGGTGGTTCCAACATGCTGTGGGGCTGTGTGGCCAATGCAGGTACTGGCAATCTTGCACGCACGCACGCACGCACGCGCGCGCGCGCACGCACGCACGCACGCACGCACGCACGCACGCACGCACACACACACACACACACATAGTTTCAAATGGCCAACATTGGCACATTAATGTGACTTATTCGAAGAAGGTGTTTTGAAATTTAGTCAGTCATTGTGAAATTCCCAACTGGATTAAAATTCTAGAGAGAGTTAAAGCGGTTGTGATTGATTTGGTCAAACAAGCACATTAGGAATTGCATGTCAACTAAATTCCTGGAAGACCTACTCGAAGAAAATACATAATTTATTATTTAGCACACACTATAGGAAATGCCAGACGTGCATGGTCATGTACGGTCACTTGACTTATCTGGGGTCCATTCCTTGCCTGAGCTTCGTCATTGACTTAACTTTTCACAAAGATAATCCTGAGTAAACATAAGCTTGTCTGAATCAATGTCTGGATAACATGGTTTTCATTGATTTTCCAGATACTATACAGATATACAACATAAGTATTATGTAAGCATTTCGTCTTATCTACTTTTTACTTCTATTTGTCCTAAAAAGTGGAACCCCTACTATTCACAGCGAATTTGGAGCAAATAGCGAAAATCCATGTAAAACTGAGGCCCAATGAAATGCATTGGAGGGAAGAAAATTGTACAGTCGTGTGTATATACAGTAATCCCTCGCTACATCACGGTTCGTTTATCGCGGTTTCACTACATTGCGGATTTTCTTTTCAAATTTAAAAAAATTTAAAAGTCAAAATAAAATTTCTAAATTGAGGAATTATGGCACAAAACGTGCCCACACACCAGCAGAAGGCAAGGAGTGCCCACACAATTGCAGTGCGTACACTTGTACCTTTTTATAAAAATAATATTTTTTTATAAAAATAAAAATATAATATTATAATTTGTTATAAACTGATTTTTTTAAACAATAAATAGAATTAAAAATTAAATAAAACAATTATAATACAGAATAATGTTACAAAATCCACAAAAAGGGTGAATTTGCAAGTCTCGACATAGCAGAAGTAGTATATTTGTGCCAGGAAGTGGGCACCTAGAGACTGCTCCCCACCCCACAGCTGTGTCACCAAGTGCTATGATTTAAAAAATATACTACAGTAGTTTTAAAATGGTTTGAAGTTGGTTCCAAGACTGATTTAATTTTTTTTCTTTACATTTTCCTCTCATGCGTGGGTACTTTTTAGAAATCGTAGTTTTTACTTAAGAGAAGTTGAATAAGTACAGTAATCCCTCGCTACATCGCGGTTCGTTTATTGCGGTTTCACTACATCGCGGATTTTTTTTCCAAATTAAAAAACTAATTAAAATTCAAAATAAAACTTCTAATTTGGGGAATTATGGAAAGTTGCCCACAGGCCAGCAGAAGGCAGGGAGTGCCCACACAATTGCAGTGTGTACACTTAAAGTTAAAGTCCCAATGATCATCGTCACACACACATCTGGGTGTGGTGAAATTTGTCCTCTGCATTTAACCCATCCCCATGTGATTTTGATCCATCCCCTGGGGGAGAGGGGAGCAGTGAGCAGCAGCGGTGCCACGCTCGGGAGTCATTTGGTGATCTAACCCCCCAATTCCAACCCTTAATGCTGAGTGCCAAGCAAGGAGGCAATGGGTCCCATTTTTATAGTCTTTGGTATGACCGGCCAGGGTTTGAACCCACAACCTTCCAGTCTCAGGTCGGACTAGGCCTGTACCTTGAGCTTGTACCTTTTTATAAAAAAATGTTATAATAATGAGTTCTAAAAACATATTTACAGTGTGTTATAGAAAAATTGTTATAATAATAGAGTTCCAAAAACATATTTACAGTATGTACACTTGTACCTTGTTATAAAAAAATTATAATAATAAAAGATGTTCTAAAAACATATTTACAGTATGTGTTAACAATTCTCCATGTTATTTACTGTGATTTTCCATGCATAATGTGCCAAATTTAACAAATTTATTGTCCTAAAATCTGGGGTGCGCATTATGCATGGGTACAACAATTTTTGAAGAAAATCTCCCTCGAAATAAAACTTGAAATCACCTTTCTTCTTGTTTTTGGCAATCGCGCATCGCATTCAGCCATCCTGCCCAACACACTTAGTCTGTAAAATTCATAATTGACGACACATCGTTTGATGCGATGGTGCAATCCTTGATGGTGTGTTATTGTCAAATATTGTTTGTTTTTTAATCTCCATCGCAAACCGGATCTCATACGGAGGCCGCCATTACAGATGCGCAGAACGGATGCGCAGGACACGTCAGCTATATAAAGAGCGAGAGCTCAGTTCTCTACCTAAATGCGTATTACAGGTAATATTTTAGACTTAGACTTAGACTTAGACAGAACTTTATTGTCATTTTGTCAACACTAGGTGTGTACAAAACGAAATTTCGTTTCATACGGCTTTCAGCAATGTAGAGGTATTTCGGCTGGTTAAAAAAAGTGACATTCTATATAAAAATATGAAATAAGATAATTATAAAGTACAAAGTGCAGCAGTGATAAAGTATGTGAACAGTGCAGGAGACAAAAGCAGTATTTACAAGTGTGCAGAGGAATGCTACGTTTGAATGTTCAACAGTCTGACGACAGCAGGGAAAAAACTATTGCAGAACCTGGTGGACCTGCAGCGGATGCTGCGAAACCTCTTCCCAGAGGGCAGCAGGGAGAACAGTCCATGGTGGGGGTGTGATGGGTCACTGATAATATTTCGGGCTCGGGACACGCAGCGCTGGGATGACAAGTCCTGAATGGAGGGAAGAGGAGCCCCGATGATCCTCTCTGCTGTCCTCACCACTCTCCTCAGGTTCTTCCAATCGGAGGCGCTGCAACCTCCACACCACACCGAGAGACAGCTTGTCAGAATGCTCTCTATGGTGCTTCGGTAGAACGTCCTCATGATGGGTGGGGGCAGGTGGGCTCTCCTCATCCTCCGCAGGAAGTACAAGCGCTTCTGTGCCCTCTTGACCAGTGTTGTGGTGTTCACAGTCCAGGTGAGGTCGTCTGTGATGTGGACTCCCAGGAATTTAGTGCTGCTGACCACCTCCACAGCTGAGCTGTTGATGATCAGTGGAGCGTGGTGAGGCTGGTTCTTCCTGAAGTCGACGATGATCTCCTTCGTCTTCTCCACATTCAGGATCAGGCTATTTTCTCTGCACCAGCCCACCAACTGCTCCACCTCCTCTCTGTAGTCCAGGTCGTTGTTGTCCCTGATGAGGCCCACCACCGTTGTGTCTTCTGCAAACTTCACGATGTGATTGGTGGTGAACCTGGGGGCGCAGTCGTGTGTCATCAGGGTGAACAGCAGGGGGCTCAGGACGCAGCCCTGAGGGGAGCCTGTGCTGAGGGTGATGACATCTGAGGTGTTCTGTCCGACCCGGACTGACTGAGGTCTGTTGGTGAGGAAGTCTAGCAGCCAGTTCCGAAGGGGGGTGCTGAAGCCCAGGTGTTCCAGTTTTTCCACCAGATGTTGTGGAATGATGGTGTTAAACGCTGAGCTGAAGTCCAGGAACAGCAACCGCACGTGGGTGTTCCTCTCCTCCAGGTGAGCCAGGCTCAGGTGAAGAACGGAGGAGATGGCATCCTCAGTGGAGCGGTTCTGCCGGTAGGCAAACTGGAACGGATCGAATGTTGGGGGGAGTCTGGAGACGATGTGATCTTTGAGCAGCCTTTCGAAGCACTTCATCATGATGGGAGTCAGTGCCACAGGTCTGTAGTCATTCCATGAGGTGATTTGAGGTTTCTTCGGCACCGGAATGATGGAGGCAGCCTTGAAGCACACTGGCACTTTGGCTTGGTCCAGCGAGATGTTAAAAATGTCTGTGATGACACCAGCCAGCTGGCCTGCACATTCCTTGAACACCCGCCCAGGTATGTTGTCGGGGCCTGGGGCCTTACGTGGGTTGACTCTTCTCAGAGTCTTCCACACGTCGGCTGAGTCAAGGCAGAGGACCTCCTCTTCCTGGTGGGGAACAGTTTTAACTGCCGGAGTGCTGTTTAGTGCCTCAAAACGCCCAAAGAAGTTATTTAGACCATTTAGGAAGTCAGCATCAACCTCACCCACCGGGGGGGAGGGTGAGTTGTAGTCCGTGATCGCCCGTATGCCTTGCCACATACTCCTGGTGTTATTGGCGTCGTGGAAAAAATCCTGAATTTTCCGACTGTGGCTTCGCTTCGCTAGCCTGATGGCACGGTTCAAGTTGGCTCTCGCTGTCCTCAGTGCCTCCTTGTCGCCAGACTTGAAGGCTGAGTTCCGTGCTCGTAGCATATGACGTCCATCCTCAGTCATCCAGGGTCGTTGGTTGGCTCGGGTGATGATGTTCTTAGTGGTGCTGACGTCCTCGGAGCATTTGTTGATGTAGGCTGACACAGTCATGGCGTACTCATCAATGTTGATCTGATTGTCATATGTTGCTGCTGATTTGAACATGTCCCAGTCAGAGCACTCAAAGCAGTCCTGGAGTGCCTCCATGGCCCCCTCAGACCACACCCTCACCTGCTTCACTGTGGGTTTTGCTCTGATCAGCAGGGGCCTGTATGCAGGGGTTAGCATAACAGATAGGTGGTCTGAAGAGCCGAGGTGGGGGCGGGGGGCTGCTCTGAATGCATCCTTTATATTTGTGTAGACCAAGTCCAGAGTGTTCTCTCCCCGAGTTGGAAAATCCACGTGTTGGTAAAAATGAGGGAGAATAGTCTTCATGCTAGCCTGGTTGAAGTCCCCAGCAATGATGAAAACCCCCTCTGTGTGCGTGGATTGCAGCTCACTGATTGTCCGATAGAGAACCCTCATGGCCTCTTTAGTGTTAGCGCTAGGAGGCACGTACACAGCCGTGATGCTAACAACAGTAAACTCTCTGGGCAGGTAGAAGGGTCTGCAGTTAACAGTCAAAAGCTCGATGTCCGAAGAGCAGAAGCTGGCGACAGATCTAGCATTTTTGCACCAGTTGTTGTTGATGTAGACACACAGCCCACCTCCTCGGGATTTACCGCTTAGCTCGCTGTTTCTGTCGGCGCGGAATGTAGCGAGCCCCTCCAGGCTAACGGCGTTGTCCGGCATTGATGAGTTCAGCCATGTCTCCGTCAGGATGAGAGCGCAGCAGTTTCTAACTTCCCTCTTTGAAGAGAGTTCCAGTTTTAGATGGTCCATTTTATTATCCAGTGAGCGGACGTTGGAGAGGAAGATGGATGGAAGCGGCGGTTTGTAGGGGTTAGCTCTCAGCTTAGCCGTTAGCCCACCTCGACAGCCGCGCTTTCGCCGCCGGTCACACCGCCTACGCTTACTCCTCCTCCGGCGTGTGCTGCCCGGCGAGCCCGCTGCGTCGTGAGCTCCTGGGGCTAGCGCCCTAAGCACTCCGAGGCTACGCAAACAGACTAGGGTAGTTGTGGCTACGAGTCCGAAAACACTCGATGACCGTACCTCCAGCAGGCGCTGGCGATCGTACACTACTCTACTGGATGGATAAACTAAACTTTGTGTTGTTTGTAGTGTCCTAGGCGACATATTTTGTGAATATCCTCGTCGATTGCTGAGACGCGTAGCGGCCGCGGCCAACTGGGGCGCCGCCATCTTGGATTTTATTTCACAACACTTTGCCTTGTTCCTTTCTTCTCTGCTGTTCACTTCAAACACGCTCCATACGAACACAATGCTCTCGTATCAGACGCTTGCTCGATCACCTGCTCGTTTGCTGTCACAATGTACCCCACACAAATCCGAAACATTTCTTCGCTATCGAGTTTGCTAGCGCATGCGCAGTGATACTGACCGGCAGAATAACATCCGGTTGTTCCCGAAGATGATCTTTTTTCTGAAATAATTCTACGTTTACGGACTTAAGTAAGAGTCAAAATTTGGGTGCGTATTATACATGGGTACAGGCTTTTTTCCAGCATCGACATGCCATTTTTAGGGTGCGTATTATGCACGGGGGCGTATTTTACATGGAAAATTACGGTATGTTATTCAGCCGTGCTTTGATTTGAGGTAGAATGATTTATTTTGAAGGCCGTTTTCAGGCGATACCACTTCCTGTTTTACGTTCATGTGAGTGATGTGCATTCCAGTTCTTTTATGTGAACTGAATCTTTAGAATCCGTTCACTCAAAAAATACGTTCAAACGAATCGTTCAATGAATCGTTCCCCACCCCCTACACACACACTGATCCGTTTTTTTCCGTTCATACATAACTAAGCAATACACCTCACAATACACCAGACAAAAAACAATCAAGTAAACACACGGTAATGTCGACAACGGCAACGCACACATTTTCCTCTATATTACAACATCCCGTGGAAACAACCCATATACATCAAACAATACAACTACACAAGCCCCTCCCAAAAAAATTAATTACATAAAAATTGATGTATAATAATAACAATAATTGGCTCGGGTAATTCACACATTTCTTTCTGTAATACAACACCTACACCAGGGGTGTCCAAACTTTTTGCAAGGAGGGCCAGATTTGATGAAGTGAAGGGGCCAATAGTTTAAATTGGACATTTTTTAACTACAGAAATTTCATGCAAATACACACTGTTATAATACAAATTTCATTGTAACAATTGTCTTTATTTTTCAAATGACAAAATATCCAAATATAAGCCACTCAGGCATATGTGAACAACTCTAAAAACACAAATTATGCCTATTATTCATATCTGAAGAGTCACATAACATTGAACAAACTGTATGAAATAACTTAAATTTACATGAGTTTAAAATTATTTTTGCCTCATGAACATTTTAAACAGGTGTTATAAGTAATGCTGAATTGTCTCTTATTATTAAGACTTAAAACAAGTGAATTTTGCTCTTGTCCATCCATCCATTCATCCATCCATCCATCCATCCATTTTCTTCCGCTTATCCAGGGTCGGGTCGCGGAGGCAGCAGATTTAGGAGGGACTCCCAGACTTCCCTCTCCCCAGCCACTTTATCCAGCTCATCCCTGGGGATCCCAAGGCCGCTCTACTCCGAGTCTCTCCCGGATGACCAAGCTTTTCACCTTATCTCTAAGGGAGAGCCCGGACACCCTGCGGAGGAAACTCATTTCGGCCGCTTGTATCCGGGATCTCGTTCTTTCGGTCACGACTCATAGCTCGTGACCATAGGTGAGGGTAGGAGCGTAGATCGACCGGTCACCACGACGGACCGGTACAGAGTCCGCATTACTGCCGACGCTGCACCGATCCGCCTGTCGATCTCGCGCGCCATCCTGCCCTTACTCGTGAACAAGACATACTTGAACTCCTCCACTTGGGGCAGGATCTCATCCCCGATCCGGAGAGGGCATTCCACCCTTTTCCGACCGAGGACCATGGACTCTGATTTGGAGCTGCTGACCCTCATCCCGACCGCTTCACACACAGCTGCGAACCGCTCCAGTGAGAGCTGGAGATCATGGCTTGAAGAAGCCAACAGCACCACGTCATCTGCAAAAAGCAGAGATGCGATGCTGAGGTCGCCAAACCGGACACCCTCAACGCCTCGGCTGCGCCTAGAAATTCTGTCCATAAAAATTATTAACATAATCGGTGACAAAGGGCAGCCTTGGTGGAGTCCAACCCTCACTGGGAACGAATCCGACTTACTGCCGAAAATGCGGACCAAACTCTGGCATCGGTGATACAGGGACCGAACCGCCCTTATCAGTTGGCTCGGCACCCCGTACTCCAGAAGCATCCTCCACAGAACTTCCCGAGGGACACGGTCAAACGCCTTCTCCAAGTCCACAAAACACGTGGACTGGTTGAGCAAACTCCCATGCCCCCTCGAGGATCCTGCCGAGGGTGTAGAGCTGGTCCAATGTTCCACGGCCAGGACGAAAGCCACACTGCTCCTCCTGAATCCGAGGTTCGACCTCCCGACGGACCCTCCTCTCCAGCACCACTGAATAGACCTTACCAGGGAGTCTGAGGAATTTCGCTCTTATCATTTGCAATATCTTTCAGAAAGTAATAGTTTGTGTCACGTCTACAGTCAAAGTCTGCTTTATTGTCAACCTCTTCACATGCCAAGACACACAAAGAAATCGAAATTACGTTTCCACTATCCCACGGTGACAAGACATAGTACACGACATACATACAAGCAAACAACACAAAATAAAAACAAGAAGGCACAAACAATGAATAATAAGAGTGATGAATAAATAATAAATAAACAAACAACACAATAAATAAATAAGAGGAGCAAAACGGAGCAAGTGTGCATACAGCAGACAGTCAGAATATAGCGCAAAAGTACAGGTTCATAACATCAACAGTATTAACATGGTCACTTTGAAGCTTGCTTTAGTAATATTTGCTTTTGATTCACAGCCCCGCGTGAAGAATTGCTGTTGTGATGCCAGTTCAGCCTGGAGCTGCTTCACTTTATCAGCACGGTCACTCCCTGTTAGCTTGTTGTATGTGTTAGCATGTTTAGTCTGATAGCAGAGATGGGACCAAGTCACACATGTGGAAGTCTCAAGTGAGTCTCAAGTCTTAACCTTCAAGTCTCAAGTAAGTCCCAAGTCATTTTTTTCTTGGGCAAGTCAAGTCAAGTCCTTAAATAGGTCAAGTCAAGTCCAAGTCAAGTCCTTAAATAGGTCAAGTCCAAGTCAAGTCACCTTATTATTGCAATTTTACCTTCAGAATCTGATCTTAGTAACGTGAAAAGACAAGATATAAGTAACTTTCCGTATATTTATACAAAATTTTCTGTATGTTATTTGTACTATTAATGTATTATTTACATGTTTGAAAAATTATTTAATGTTCTAATGATAAAATATGCACTTAAATGGTTTCATATACATTTATCCATCCATCCATTTTCTGAACCGCTTAGTCCCCACGGGGGTCGCGGGAGTGCTGGAGCCTATCCCAGCCGTCATCGGGCAGTAGGCGGGGGACACCCTGAACCGGTTGCCAGCCAATCGCAGGGCACACAGAGACAAACAACCATTTGCACTCGCACCCACACCTAGGGACAATTTGGAGTCTTCAATCGGCCTACCAAGCATGTCTTTGGGATGTGGGAGGAAACCGGAGTGCCCGGAGAAAACCCACGCGGGCCCGGGGAGAACATGCAAACTCTACACAGGGAGGGCCGGAGGTGGAATCGAACCCGCACCCTCCTAACTGTGAGGCGGACGTGCTACCCAGTGCGCCACCGAGCCGCCCATATACATTTATTGACACAAAAAAAATGTACAGATGATCGCAGGTGGTTTTTGGAACCAATTATCCACGATAAACGAGGGATTACTGTATATATATATGTCCCGGTTCTCGAACAAATCGGAATTCGAACGAAAAATTCGAGATTTTTTTGCTTCGGTTGTCGAACAAAATTCGGAGGTTGAACCTCGCGAGATGAGCCGAAAGGACCCGAGAAAACCCGACCGCGCGGCCCGGATACCGTCTGACTCCGTTCGTTATTGTATTTTCGTTACTTTGAGGATTGTATTAACCCCTAATCATGCCTCCAAAGAAAGCAAGTGGGAGCAGCAAAGTCATCCTAAAAAACAAAGACGCTCTTTAAGCAATGCGACAGTGAGCGCCCGGCGCGCTGCGGTTGCGCGATCGGACCAAATTAAGCTCCCTGCGCACAATATTTTCTACATTTCAGCAATGGCTCTGTCACAATAATACGACCAGCGCGGTGCAGTTGCGCGGTCGGCGGCGCGCTACGGTTGCACGGTCGGTGGTGCGCTGCAGTTGCGCGATCGAGCCAAAATTGGGAAATATTGTCTTGTACATAGAGTGTCATTTTTTGAATTGTTGAAAAATGTTTCTTTTGTCTTGGAACGATTCAAATCTTTTCCATTATTTGTAATGGGAAAAATAGATTCGGAATTCGACCGATTCACTTCTCGAACCGCCTTCTGGAACGGATTGTGGTCGAAAACCGAGATTTGACTGTGTGTGTGTGTGTGTGTGTGTGTGTGTGTGTGTGTGTGTGTGTGTGTGTGTGTGTGTGTGTGTGTGTGTGTGTATATATACCGTGATTTTCCATGTAAAATACGCCCCCGTGCATAATACGCACCCTAAAAATGGCATGTCGATGCTGGAAAAAAGCCTGTACCCATGTATAATACGCACCCAAATTTTGACTCTTACTTAAGTCCGTAAACGTAAAATTATTTCAGAAAAAAGATCATCTTTGGGAACAACCGGATGTTATTCTGCCGGTCAGTATCACTGCGCATGCGCTAGCAAACTCGATAGCGAAGAAATGTTTCGGATTTGTGAAGGGTACATTGTGACAGCAAACGAGCAGGTGATCGAGCAAGCGTCTGATACGAGAGCATTGTGTTCGTATGGAGCGTGTTTGAAGTGAACAGCAGAGAGGAAAGGAACAAGGCAAAGTGTTGTGAAATAAAATATTACCTGTAATACGCATTTTGTTATTTGCTGATTGAAACTGCTAATTAAACTGTGAATTGAAACTAATAGGTAGAGAACTGAACTCTCGCTCTTTATATAGCTGACGTGTCTTGCGCATCCGTTCTGCGCATACTGTCATGGCGGCCTCCGTATGATATCCGGTCTGCGATGGAGATTAAAAAACAAACAATATTTGACAATAACACACCATCAAGGATTGCACCATCGCATCAAACGATGTGTCGTCAATTATGAATTTTACTGACTGTGTTGGGCAGGATGGCTGAATGCGATGCGCGATTGACAACAAACAAGAAGAAAGATGATTTCAAGTTTTATTTCGAGGGAGATTTTCTTCAAAAATTGTTGTACCCATGCATAATGCGCACCCCAGATTTTAGATGTATAACATGGTTCTGTCAGTCGCAGGGTGCGTTTGTCAATTGATGTACGCATGCAGTACGCATGCAGCCGACACCAATACCAGCTAACCCCACCGTATTGACAGCTTTACCCTGCAATCAATATGGGCTGCGGCTTATCAGAAGCAAAAGCTTATCTGTGCGTCTCCAAAAAAGCCAATGCAGCTCAGCTTGACTTTCGGCTTTGACACTGTTAGAGACAGTCTAGTGCGTGAAAGCTGTTGGGCAGTTTATTATGTAAATGAACCAAATTGTGACGACAAAATGCACAGGACTTCTCACTTGATGGGCAGGCATACTAGGTTCTCAACTAATTGTATACAAACAATGGAAAGTCAAGTTTACATGTTTCCTATAACTATAGAAACAATGTAGCACAAAATGAGGTATAGCAAAGCAAAATGTTGGAGGGCTCAGTGCCACATGCAGCATACTGCTGATGACAGCATAGGTCATCAGTCTGCTATTGTTTGTCACAAGTACTACTTCCTCAAAGGTACGCAATAAATTCAAGTAAAACGCTGATTTAGAAAACTGCTGAGCCTTTCCGGAGGAGTGAGAGGCCATCTACTTTGTATAGGTTTGTGGATTATGAGGAAATATCTTGTGAGATTTGATAGACAGTCCCCAAAAAGACCCGCAAGCACAGAATAGACAAAGTCATTTGCAACACAGTTTACTTGAGGAAGTAAATTTGGGCTAACCAGAATGCGCCATGGGCTTATCTTTTTATTATCTCATATCCACAGAGGAGTGATTCCGGAAGCGGTGGAAATACGGTATTTAGGGAACGTGAGGTAAAGCTTTTCGATCGCATTTCATGGCGACGTCACTGAAAATGACGTCACTGAAAATGACATCACATCATTGTCGTGTTTTACATGGCTACTAACACCACAAATGTCCACTTTATGCTTCATGTTTCAAGAAGGATTAAAATAAAATAAAATATAAAGTCAATAATGCTACGCAAAACAAGACAATCTCCCTGCCAAGCAGTCTGTCTGCCTGAATGATGATATCTTGGTTGGATTTACGCAATCGGGCTATTCAGACAGCAGCTGCAGTCCAAAATATCTGATCTAGAACCACTTATTAAAAGGGGCCCCAGTCGGATTTGAAAAAAGAAAAAAAAATTGAAATTGAGCCATTCAGACTGTCCGACACAGGTTGCATATTGGCAAAAAAAATGTGAATTGAGCTACAGCATGAAAGTAGTCTTAATCTACTGATTTTTGAATCAGTGATATAAAAGTATTCTACTTCTTCATTTCACAAACTTGAAAAAACATTAGACTGAAAAATAGAGGATAGTTTTCTTAGTTCAGCAATGTCGTTTAAAGATGACTGAATGTTTCCTTCCCCTCGTGTCACGACATTACCAAAGCTGCCTCTTCCCTTGAAATTACAATAGATTGAAGTCACACACCACTGCTTATGTGCCAGGTTTTTGTGATATAAAAAAAACAGAGACCAAGATGAATCATGTGAACTTTTTCCACCATTAATGTGACCTATAACCTAAAAATTTATATTTTAGAGAAGTAAAAAAAAAGTAGATGTGGTAGCAGGGGTGCACACCATCTTATAATGGAGTCAAGTTGAAATATTTCTTTACAATAATTGTTATAACCTTTCCCCCACCACTAGTCTGAATATAGTATTCTGATTAATATTGTGTGTGCGTGTGTGTGTTTTCCATCAGCACACAGGGCATGTGATGCGTCGGTGCAGTAGTGTTGGATTAGTAGTGCCTGTAATTTGTGCATGCTGCATGCTGCCTCTGCTTGCCTCTTTTCTGCTTTCAGCTACCGCCACCGGCTAGCCCTCTGTTTCTGGGGGTGAAAAGAGGAGCCGAGTGCATAAGCCTCCTCAGCTGGTACACAGCCTCTCCATTGCCAAGACTTACACACGCCTCCTCGTGGACACACACGGCAACTGGCACCCTGCGGTCCCAGGTTAAGTTGTGCAGGATCTCGGAGCAGCAGTGGGCCCCAGAGATGTGGCATGTAGGCCCACCGGTGTGTGGACACGCCCTACCAGAGATGGGACCAAGTCACACATGTGCAAGTCTCAAGTGAGTCTCAAGTCTTAACCTTCAAGTCTCAAGTAAGTCCCAAGTCATTTTTTTCTTCGGCAAGTCAAGTCAAGTCCTTAAATAAGTCAAGTCAAGTCCAAGTCAAGTCCTTAAATAGGTCAAGTCAAGTCCAAGTCAAGTCACCTTATTATTGCAATTTTACCCGCAGAATATGATCTTAGTAACGTGAAAAGACAAGATATAAGTAACTTTAAGTAACCATCATTGTCCAATGTGTCTAACCTGTTTAAAAAATATGACAATAATTTGGATTTGCACTGTAATTACTGATATTCAGTAAAATACACATGGAATCAAACAAAAAAGAAATTACCTCATACAATGATTGACAGCTCAATCTAAACAAATGAACGTCTGCCGACAGTGTCTGACACATTTGAGTTGCAAATATGAAAAAATAATCTGAAAAAAAATCTGAAAGAAGAAACACATTAAAGAGCATTAGAAACATTTTATGTTTCATCTGTAACATCTGGAGACACCAGAGCTCTATAAACTTCAAACGGACAAAGTCGTCTGGCTGTCTGAAATGTTTCTGTTGCATAGCTTGCACTGTGCTGTCCGTCTTTTGCCGTCATAAAGGTAATTACGATAGCCGAAGGTACCTCTCCCGCTGACATGTTTGTGCATGTCTGATATAAAGGGGCGTGATTCTCCAATAAACACGTTAGGTAGGTAGAGAGGGCACGACTGATTGATTGACAGGGTAGCAATCCAATCATGACAACGCCATTCTCAGCCTGCGCTCCTACCGTGTTATCGATATTACTTTTTTAAATGTATTATTAATTTTATATTCAAACTGAAAACAAACTAAATAACACTGAAGTCATTCAAGTCATCGTGTCTCAAGTCAAGTCAAGTCCTGAGTCTTTAACTTCCAAGTCGAGTCTCAAGTTTTTTTATTTTTGTCAAGTCAAGTCACAAGTCATCAAAACAGCGACTCGAGTCCACTCGAGTCCACTCGAGTCCAAGTCACAGTGACTCGAGTCCCCATCTCTGCGCCCTACTGCCCATCAACCACTGGGTAAACAGCTCCAGCTATGGGTAAATAGTGAAGACCTCAATGGTGGACCAGGCAGAGGATGATGGCTGACCTAAGGGGAGGCGTCACAACGGCTGGGAAGGCGGATGAAGGCTGCAGCAGAAAAGGGTCACCAGTCGTCTTGGTCTCCATGCCACTGGATTCTGACCCCGATCTGTCAAGGACAGTGTGGTGACTGTCTGTGCACCAGTCTCCCCACTTTAAACAAAGTCACGCACAGGCGTCTTTTTCAGGGAATCCACCTTACATCCCGGATTAAAGTCCTGTGGCGACCAGTAAGTGGCAACGGGGGCAGGATTGTGAAGTCTGGAAGCCCCTAGTCACAAGCTGGCACATCAGGCGGTGGATGTTAGATGATCGTTGGGCTCTTGGACCGAGGAAGAAAGAGCTCTGTGGTAGCTGCATCCACGACTGAGCAGCCCTTTTTAAGATCCACTCGGCTCACCCCTGACGGGGAAGGGGCTAGAAAAGGTGCCCTAAACATAGCCTGCCTCAAACCTCCCGACTGGATTACCGCGTTCAGAGGGATCACCAATATGCAGTCAAAAACACAGAAACATGAATTTTGGAGCATGGAATGTGTGGACACTAATGGACAGTGTAACCAGTGATAGGCCAGAGAGGAGAACCGCCATCATTGCCAGGGAACTGAGAAGATGCCTGACTGACATAGCTGCTCTTTCAGAAACCCGACGGGCAGAGGAAGGTCATCTGAAGGAGGAATAGGGTGGATACACAGATGAGCCTAGGATTCATGGGGTTGGTTTTGCCATCAAGAACCAACTGATCAGTCAGCTCTCTGAACTCCCTATGGGAATCAGTGAGCGCCTGATGACCCTCCGTCTGGTGCTGGCCAACAACCAGACGGCAACAGTTCTTAGTGCTTATGCACCTACCCTCGTTTCCAATGAGGAAGAAAAAGAGGCCTTCTATGCCTGTCTGGATGAGGTATTGTCAAAAATCCCCGAGGAGGACAAGATTATTATGTTGGGAGATTTCAATGCCAGAGTGGGCCGAGACCACCACCTCTGGAAGGGCACCATTGGAAAGGAAGGCATTGGAAACAAACTCCAACGGGGTTTTGCTTGTTAGCAAATGTGCTCAATACGACCTCACCATCACCAATACCATCTTTTGCCAGAAGAACAAACTCAAGGGTTCATGGAGACACCCTCGCTCTAAACAATGGCATCTTATTGACTATGTCAGCGGTGGCCAACCCGCGGCTCGCGAGCCGCATGCGGCTCTTTGGCTGGTTTCATGCGGCTCTTTTACGTTCATATCAACATTTGTGTTTATTTTTCGTGCGTATTTGCTTCGCTTGAGTTCAATATGGTATTTTGGTCAAACGCGCATGCGCGTGAGGTGAAATCCCGCAAAGGAGGAGGGACAAACAGAGCGATTGGTTTTGCTGGCTTTTTAATGAATGGCGACTGTGACTACGGGGGCCCATTAGGTCCAGGAAAGCTTAAAGTTGTTTTTTGTTGAACGTTATGGCAAGCCATTCTGCCTGATATGTCGGACGTCATTGGCGCATTTAAAAGCTTCAAATGGTCAGCGCCACTTCAGCTCACTTCATGCCAATATCGATAAGGATTTTGCAAAAGGGACTGAATTTCGCAAGCACAAGTTTGGAGACTTTGAAAAGTCAGGCAAAAAAATAGGTACAGTTTTTCAAAAAAATTACGAAGCACTCAGAGACTGTCACACTTGCATTGTTTCAACAGGCTTGGAACATTGCACGGGCTAAAAAGCCATACTTTGGTCTGTGGTTTTAGTACTGCAGGAGTCAATTTGTCATTATCATGTTGGTGCGTGACATAATAATGTCACACAATAAATTTGGCTGAGCAGAGGGGTGTGTGTGTGTATGTGTGTGTGTGTGTGTGTGTGTGTGTGTGTGTGCGTGTGCGTGTGTGTGTGGGGGGGGGGGTGTTCATGTGTGCTCATGTGTATGATGTGGCTCTTTGCGATGACACAGTAAAAAATGTGGCTCTTGGTCTCTGACTGGTTGGCCACCCCTGGACTATGTCATTGTCAGAGCCACGTGAGCATCACAAAAGCCATGATGGATTCAGAGGCCTGCTGGACAGATCACCGCCTGATACGATCCACGATGTCCATCAGACTCAAGAGGAAGAGCAGACTGCAAAAGAAGCTGAGCCGGTAGAGACTAAACCTTGAGACCCTGAACGAAACTGCCGCCCTGCAGCTGTTTCAGGCCTCTCTTGGAGAAAGCCTCAATCAGAAATACCCTGAGGACATTGAAGAACACTGGAGCCTGCTCAAGTCTTCCATCATCGATACCTGCAGTGCTACTCTCAAGTCCAGAAAGCATCAGAACTGGTTTGATGAGAACAACACAGAGATAGAACAGCTCATCTCCAAGAAAAGGGAAACCTTTCGTGTCTGGCAAAATGACATCACCTGCAAAGCAAAGAGACAGGCTCACTCCAGAGCCAAGGCTGACGTCCAGAGCCTGGTGAGACAGATTAAAAACTCCTGGTGGACAGAAAGGGCACTGGAAATCCAGAGTTTGGCAGACTCTGGTGACACCAGAGGCTTTTTCAGCGCTACTAAAGCTGTCTACGGCCCAAGCCATCGCAGCCAAAACCCCCTACGCTCTAAAGACGGGCAGGAGCTGTTGAAGGACAATGAGTCCATAAACAACTGGTGGAGAGAGCACTTTCAGGAACTCCTCAACCGTGACAGCACAACTCAGTCAGATTTCCTCAGTCACATCCCTCAGAGTCCCATCAGGGAAGACATAGGTGAACCTCCCACTTTAGCAGAGGTCCAAGATGCCATCAGGAGCCTGAAGAACAACAAGGCCTCGGGCCAGATGGGATCCCATCTGAGGTCCTAAAGGAAGGTGGACCAGAGCTCCAGCGCCACCTCCATTCCCTCCTTCTGAAGGTCTAGGAAAAAGAAGTACTCCCCTCGGAGCACAGGGACGCTCTGATAGTGACCATTTTCAAGAAAGGGGACAAAGCGGATTGCGGAAACTATAGGGGCATCTCGCTCCTTTCAACAGTTGGCAAAGTACTTGCTCGTGTTCTTACCAATCGCCTACTGCAGCGGTGGCCAACCCGCGGCTCGCGAGCCGCATGCGGCTCTTTGGCTAGTTTCATGCGGCTCTTTTACGTTCATATCAACATTTGTGTTTATTTTTCGTGCGTATTTGCTTCGCTTGAGTTCAATATGGTATTTTGGTCAAACGCGCATGCGCGTGAGGTGAATTGGTTTTGCCCGCTTTTTTTATGAATGGCGACTGTGACTACGGGGGCCCATTAGGTCCAGAAAGGCTGACAAGACGCTTGCCAAAATGGCAAGGAAAAAATACACAGCTAAACGAATATATGACGATGAACACAGGACGTTTTTAACAGAGTTAAAGTTGTTTTTTGTTGAACGCTATGGCAAGCCATTCTGCCTGATATGTCGGACGTCATTGGCGCATTTAAAAGCTTCAAATGGTCAGCGCCACTTCAGCTCACTTCATGCCAATATCGATAAGGACTTTGCAAAAGGGACTGAATTTCGCAAGCACAAGTTTGGAGACTTTGAAAAGTCAGGCAGAAAAACAGGTACAGTTTTTCAAAAAAATTACGAAGCACTCAGAGACTGTCACACTTGCATTGTTTCAACTGGCTTGGAACATTGCACGGGCTAAAAAGCCATACAATGAAGTGTTCGTTAAAATATGCCTCAGTGACGTTATTGAAATTTTGTCTCCTGAAAACGACAAACTAAAACGAATGGTCCCGAAATGTCCCGCCACACATAGTAAGTGAAAAAACTTATTATATTTTTGTTTGTGGAATTTGTTGAACTGAGAGTTTGTCTGTGTGAGACAATGCACACAATGCTCATTGTTGAAAATGTGGTCTTTGGTCTGTGGTTTTAGTACTGTAGGAGTCAATTTGTCATTATCATGTTGGTGCGTGACATAATAATGTCACACAATAAATTTGGCTGAGCAGAGGGGTGTGTGTGCGTGTGTGTGTGTGCGTGCGTGTGCGTGCGTGTTTGTGTGCATGTGTGCTCATGTGTATGATGTGGCTCTTTGCGATGACACAGTAAAAAATGTGGCTCTTAGTCTCTGACTGGTTGGCCACCCCTGGCCTACTGCCACTGTCTGAGGAAGTTCTCCCAGAATCGCAGTGCGGTTTTCATCCATCTAGAGCAGGGGTGTCCAAACTACGGCCCGCGGGCCAACTGCGGCCCGCGCTCCAGTTTTTATTGGCCCGCAGCAAATTCTGAAAACATAATTGAATATGGCCCGCACAAGAAGCTTGAGCTCAACTCTGTTGCACCTCTCAGTTTCAACACTAGATGGAGCCCGCCACACAAATGAAATCAAGCGAAGAAAAACTTTTACCACGAGTCCCCAGAAATGGCTGCACCGAAGAAACGCAAAATAGCAAGTGAGTGTAGAATATTTCAAACACGTTGGGAAAATGAGTATTTCTTCAAAGAAATCAACAGAAAGTGTGTCTGTTTGATTTGTAATGAAGACGTTGCTGTGATGAAAGAGTATAATGTCCGCGCATTTACTCCCGGGAGCCGTGTCAGAAAGCTCGGTGCACACTCACAAGTGCGTGTGCGTACTCAGTAGTACGTAGTAATTTCATCTATCAGTGCCGAATTCCGAGTGTCGGCTGTGACGTCAATATTCTCGTAATTCGCGCGCTGAGTTTTCAGATACAGTTTGACGCTAATGCCACCCACAAACCTTCCCCTGGAATCCTTCCATTAAAATGAGTGGCCCGAAGAAAAGAAAGGTGGACACTGAGTGGCGAATGTTAAAAAAGAGTTGACAATTTGGCTCGACCTACGTGTGTGAGAAGACGTTCAGCCACATGAACGTCAACAAAGCCCGTCACAGATCTAGGTTAACGGACCGACACCTCGGCTCTAACCTAAGAATTACCACAACAAATTTTACTCCAGACTATGATGCACTAGCAAAAAAGGGAAACCAACAATACTATTGATTTCTTTATTACTTTATTTAGATGTATTCTTTCACTGATTCTTCAAGATGATGAATTTGGTCAGAATGTTTGCCGTTGGATGTGATTTCGCCTCATTAGATAAACATTTCATAAATCTGACCTGCAGGCGCTGAAGTGATGGAAAATGTTATTCATCATAACAGTGTCGTATTTAATAAGAATCACTGATAGTAGTTTTTTGGTGAAATATTTTTTTAATGCTGTTAATAAATGCATTTGTTTTCAAAAAGCTTTTTTTTAATATCCATGCTTTAGTATCTACTAAAAGTAAAAAGCTTTTATGCAATGACCTTTACATGTCATTTATATTACTTCACACAAACACTACATCCATCTGCTCTTGGTTCGGCCCCCCGGTCAAAATTTAGAACCCAATTCGGCCCGCAAGTCAAAAGGTTTGCCCACCCCTGATCTAGAGGCACTGCAGACATGGTTTTTACAGCATGCCAACTTCAGGAGAAATGCCTTTGTTCATGGCTTTCATATACCTGACAAAGGCCTGTGACACGGTGGATCGCCAGGCCCTATGGAGCATCTTTCAGAGGTATGGTTGCCCGGATAAATACGTCAGAATACTGCGATTAATACATGACGGAATGACAGCCAGTGCTCAACAACAGATCCTTGACTGAGCCTTTCACTGTAGAGATAGGGGTCAAACAGGGATCCATCATTGCACCCACCCTGTTCTCGTCTTCATTGCCGCCATACTCCAGCTCATTGACGAAGAACTAACACAGGAAATCCCAATTTGGTACAGAACTAATGGCAGGCTCTTCAACCTTAACAGGTTCAAAGCCAAAACCATGCAGACGATAATGCCATTTATTGCACGCTCTGCAGAAGACTTCCAGGACATCCTGAACTCCTTCGCTAAGGCATACAGAGCCCTGGGTCTGACCATGAACATCAAGAAGACCCAGGTGCTACATCAACCCCCTCCCAACCAGCAATCTACTCCGCCCATTATAAGTGTGGACAACACTGCACTTGAATATGTTGACCACTTCCCCTACTTCGGCAGCCTTCTCTCCTCCAAAGCGGACATTGACTCTGAGGTCAACCATCGCCTGAGCTGTGCCAGTGGAGCGTACGCCAGACTCCGGAAAAGAGTCTTTGAAGACAGAGACCTCCGGGTTGACACCAAGCTCCTGGTTTACAAAGCTGTGGTTCTCCCTACCTTACTTTATGGGACAGAATCATGGACAACCTACAGCAGGCACCTAAGAGCTCTTGAACAACACCACCAGAGAACCTTGAGGAAAATACTCAGGATCAAATGGGAGGACAGACGCACAAACATCAGCGTTCTGGAGGAAGCCAGGATACCGAGCATCACCACCTTAATAATGCAGCACCAACCGATGGACAGGACATCTCATCCATCATTTCTGCGGATCAATCAGTGTCTCTGGCGGCTACCAGCAGCCTTCCTGACTACTGTATTTTCTGGACCAGGGGTCACCAACTCCGGTCCTCAAGGGCGCCAATCCAGCCTGTTTTAGGTGCAGCCCTACAACAACACACCTGATTCAAATGATCAGCTCATCAGCAAGCTCTATTAAGGCTGATAGCGATCCTGATTATTTGAATCAGGTGTGTTGTTGTAGGGCTGCACCTAAAACAGGCTGGATTGGCGCCCTTGAGGACCGGAGTTGGTGACCCCTGTTCTGGACTATAAGCTACACCAGCTAAAATTAGGGGGAAATCTTGTTTTGTTCATATATACGCCACACACCGGACTATAAGCAGAAGGTGTGTGTGTGTGTTTAATTACCATTTGTAAGAGTATAACATACACAGGTGGCACGGTGACGCACTGGTTAGCACGTCTGCCTCACCTCCTGCAGCTCTTCACTTTGAATTGGATATCCACTTTTTCTTAGATTTTTTTATATTATGTATTCTATGTGCCCTCTCTACATCCATTACTGCCTGGTCATCCTGGAAGGGGGATCCTCCCATCTGTGGTCCCTTCTCAAGGTTTCTCATTTTTCCCCTAGTAGGGGTTTTTCGAGGCTTTCCTTGCCCTCCTGGGAGTTTAAGATCAGGGGATGTTTGAGAATACAGTCAAACCTCGGTTTTTGACCACAATCCGTTCCAGAAGGCGGTTCGAGAAGTGAATCGGTCGAATTCCGTATCTATTTTTCCCATTACAAATAATAGAAAAAATCTTAATCCGTTCCAAGACTAAAAAGAACGCCTTTTTTAAGCATTTTTTCATTTGCGCATTTTTGACCGATCGCGCAACTGCAGCGCACCGCCGACCGCGCAACCGTAGCGCGCCGCTGACCGCGCAACTGCACCGCGCAACTGCACCGCGCAACTGCACCGCGCTGGTCGCATTATTGTGACAGAGCCATCGCTGAAATTTAGAAAATATTTTTAAAGTCCTGATGTACTTTCCAAAATTTAAGTGGACCTCAGTGCGCAGGGAGCTTAATTTGGTCCGATCGCGCAACCGCAGCGCGCCGGGCGCTCACTGTCGCATTGCTTTAAGAGCGTCTTTGTGTTTTAGGATGGCTTTATTGCTCCCACTTGCTTTCTTTGGAGGCAAGATTAGGGGTTAATACAATCCTCAAAGTAATGAAAATACAATAACGAACGGAGTCAGTCGGCATCCGGGCCGCGCGGTCAGGTTTTCTCGGGTCTTTTCGGCTCATCTCGCGAGGTTCGACCTCCGAATTTTGTTCGACAACTGAAGCAAAAAAAATCTCGAATTTTTCTTTCGAATTCCGATTTGTTCGAGAACCGGGACGTTCGAAAACCGAGGTTTGACTGTAATTGTCAATTTTATTTGTATATATGAAGCCCTTTGAGACTTGCTTGTGATTTAGGGCTATATAAATAAACTTGACTTGACAGTTATGAAGGTGCGGGTTTGATTCCACCTCCGGCCCTTCCTGTGTGGAGTTTGCATGTTCTCCCCGTGCCCGCGTGGGTTTTTTCCAGGCACTGCGGTTTCCTCCCACATCCCAAAAACATGCTTGATAGGCTGATTGAGCACTCCAAATTGCCCCTAGGTATGAGTGCGAGTGCTCTGTGTGTCCTGCGATTGGCTGGCAACCGTTTCGGGGTGTCCCCCGCCTACTGCCCGATGACTATTGGGATAGGCTCCAGCACGCCCACGACTCCAGTGGGTACAAGCAGTATAGAAAATGGATGGATAATATACACAAAGAAGATTGTCAGGAAAGAATAGAATAGAATAGAATAGAATAGAATAGATCTTTATTGTCATTGTCACACAAAGAGATGGTTCTTTGGGGACGCATACCTTTTATTAGCATAACATTTATTGACAGAGATGACGGAGCTCTGCAAACATACAAACATGTAAAAATCTCAGCGACGACCATAATAAACTTAATGTGCAGGGAGCATTCAGTGGTACGGTCAACAGCCTCCTCAACGTCCTCAATGTGTGGCCCAGCAACACATCCCAATCAGTAGACCCAAAGTAGTCTCTCAAAGACTGCTCAGCCTCAAGCGACCTTCCTGATTTTTGAAATGTAAATAAACCAATCTACTGTGATAAAACAACAAAATTGCAATAAGTGCATTAACCATCAAAGTGAAGTCTAACTGTAGTCTTGAAACAAATCTGAATAAGGAAAAACATTGCAACATTGCAAACTGCTACCGCTATTGTTGGGGAGTCTGAGGACTGTATAGGGCAGGGGTGGGCAAACTACGGCCCGCGGGCCACATCCGGCCCACGGGGCCGTTTAATCCGGCCCGCCAAACCTGAATAAATTGTATTAATTGTTTTTGGGTCATTTTCCCTGCAATTACTATGTTTCCCCAGTAGATGGGGAAGCGCCCGCCCGCGCATTTACTCCCGGGAGCCGTGTCAGAAAGCTCGGTGCACACTCACAAGTGCGTGTGCGTGCGTACTCAGTAGTACGTAGTAATTTCATCTATCAGTGCCGAATTTCGAGTGTAGGCTGTGACGTCAATATTCTCGTAATTCGCGCGCTGAGTTTTCAGATACAGTTTTACGCTAATGCCACCCACAAACCTTCCCCTGGAATCCTTCCATTAAAATGAATGGCCCGAAGAAAAGAAAGGTGGACAGTGAGTGCCGAATGTTAAAAAAGAGTGGACAATTTGGCTCGACCTACGTGTGTGAGAAGACGTTCAGCCACATGAACGTCAACAAAGCCCGTCACAGATCTAGGTTAACGGACCGACACTTCGGCTCTATCCTAAAAATTACCACAACAAATTTTACTCCAGACTATGATGCACTAGCCAAAAAGGGAAACCAACAATACTATTGATTACTTTATTACTTTATTTAGATGTATTCTTTCACTGATTCTTCAAGATGATGTATTTGGTCAGAATGTTTGCCGTTGGATGTGATTTCGCCTCATTAGATAAACATATTTCATAAATCTGACCTGCAGGCGCTGAAGTGATGGAAAATGTTATTCATCATAACAGTGTCGTATTTAATAAGAATCACTGATAGTAGTTTTTTGGTGAAATATTTTTTTAATGCTGTTAATAAATGCATTTGTTTTCAAAAAGCTTTTTTTTAATATCCATGCTTTAGTACAGGGGTCCCCAAACTTTTTCCTGTGAGGGCCACATAACTTTTCCCTTCTCTGATGGGGGGCCGGTGTCAGTTTGTAACAGAAAAAGTGTGACGATCGTAGGGGAGCTTAAAAAATTTATTGTTTTCCAGAAAGCCACATATAACCAAATAACGGTTATTTAATAACCCTTTCCAGGTTCTTTACAGAAAAAAAGTCAGGAAACAAATAATAACACTATTAATGAAATAAATAATAACTAAATACCCTCTCTGAGTTCTTCACAGAAAAAACAGGAAATAAATAATAACTAAATAACTCTCTCTGGGTTCCTCATAGAAAAAAAAAGCGATGGAACATTAACTTTCTGTTGTGCCATGCACAATCTTAACAGATAAAAGTTCAGCTCAGTTGTCAGAGCAGAATCTCTCTGACACATATGAGCAGTCTCTTAAAGTTCTTGTGTTCCTTCCTTATAATCCTTTTGTAGGTTCCAGTAGGCTTGTAGACACCGCTGTCTTTTTTGTTAAAGTTTGCTAGTGCGTCATAGTCTGGAGTAAAATTTGTTGTGGCAATTCTTAGGCGAGATCCGAGGTGTTGGTCCGTTTACCTCGATCTGTGACGGTTTGATGTTGACGTTCATGTGGCTGAACGTCACGTCGCGTACGTCGAGCCAAATTGGCCACTCTCTTTTAAACGCTCGGCACTGTGTCCACCTTGCTTTTCCTTGGGCGACTCATTTTAATGGAAGGATTCCAGGGGAAGGTTTGTGGGTGGCTTTAGCGCAAAACTGCATCTGAAAGCTCAGCGCGCGAATTACAAGAATGCTGTTGTCACAGCCCACGCTCTAAATTCGGGACTGATACAAATAGAGCGCGAGTGCGCCATGTCCGTACTACTGAGTACGTACAGTGTACGTCGTACACGCACTTGTGAGTGTGCACCGAGCTTTCTGACACGGCTTCCGGTAGTAAATGCGCAGGCGAGCGCTTCCCCATCTACTGGGGAAACGCAGTCATTGCAGGCAAAATGACCAAAAAAAAAAGTTTAATAATACAATTTGTTCAGGGTTGGCGGGCCGGATTAAACGGTCCCGTGGGCCGTATCCGGCCCGCGGGCCGTAGTTTGGTGACCCCTGCTTTAGTATCTACTAAAAGTAAAAACCTTTTATTCAATTTATATTACTTCACACAAACACTACATCCATCTGCTCCTGGTTCGGTCCCCCGGTCAAAATTTAGAACCCAATTCAGCCCGCAAGTCAAAAAGTTTGCCCACCCCTGGTATAGGGGGTTGGCTTGGATGGTTACCGTATTTTCACGTTTGTTAGGCGCGGATAAAAGTCTTAAGATTTTCTTCAAAATGTGCGGCGCGCCCTATGATGCAGCCCTATGTGTGTTGTTGTATGGCGGACGTATTAAAGAGCGCCATGAGAACGTTAGAGGGAGAATTGTGGGTGTGGATTTGCAGTATGAATGAATTTAAATTTGGTCTGCACCAGTTTTGTTTCTTATATTTTTTGCGGGAGCTTGAAGCAATGTATAAGGTACTATCTATAAAAGGGGAGATGTTAGAGGGAGTGGAAAACCCCCCGCCCCCACATGCAATGTGGCACTGCTGTGTTGTGTTACGTCATGACGCACGGGCGTCGGTTCAATACAGTCACACACTTGAGCACTCGCTGTCGTCCTCTGTCTCATTATTATCTATACATATACACACAAACATATGTAAGGAGACCAGGTGGTTTTTTCCACTCATCACCATCGCTGTTGATCTATGACTCTGAGTGCCCATCTCACAGCCGATGTGAAAAAACAAGTGAAGCAAATGAACACCGAGCTTGCTAACATGCTAACATGTCTGCTGGCACTATTGTTCGAGCTTTCGTAAAAGCCGGCATCATATTCGAGGAGCCACATGGCACGGAAAGTGACTCTGACAGTGAAGAAAGTGAACCTGGCATGTCAGTTGGAGATTTAGCGCTGCTGTTCAATTCGGAAACAGAGGATGAGGACTTCGATTGGTTTAATTGATGACCATTACCTGTAATCAAAATGTGAACACCAAACTCAGTTTTGCTCCCGCTTCATTTTTAAATACGCACACTTGTATGCTAGTGTGTGTGTGTGTGTGTGTGTGGTGTTGTTGCCATGAGAACGTTTACTGGGGAAGTGTGGGCGTGGATTTGCAGTGCGCCCTGTGTGTGTGTGTGTGTGTGTGTGTGTGTGTGTGTGTGTGTGTGTGTGTGTGTGTGTGTGTGTGTGTGTGTGTGTGTGTGTGTGTGTGTGTGTGTGTGTGCTGTTGTCACAGCCGATGTGAAAAAAACAATTGAAGCAATGAGCGCCGAGCTTGCTGTCATTCCGGGAGGCACGACAAAGGAACTCCAACCGCTGGACATCGGTGTGAACCAGCCGTTCAAAGTAAACATGTAAAACAAGTAAAGCTACCATGTCTGCTGGCCCCGTGTGTGTGTGTGTGTGTGTGTGTGTGTGTGTGTGTGTGTGTGTGTGTGTGTGTGTGTGTGCGTGCGTGCGTGCTGTTGTAAGGCGGACGTAGTTGAGAGCGCCATGAGGACGTTAAAGGGCTAAGTGTGGGCGTGGATTGTATATATAAAACCCGTGCCCTATGAGCCGTTGCGCCCTATGTGTGTGTTAAACACAGTCATGACACACAACTGAGACTGCGCCTTTTATTACAGTGCGCCTTTTGAACGTGAAAATACGGTATGCTCTTTTCGCCCCCTGGTGTCGGTCAGAACACAGGACAGAAGACGTGGTTCAGTTTTGATTGTTTTACTGAATTATTGGAAAAAATAAATAAATAAATAACCATAAATGAAATACTCTCGGCAACACACCAAACATAAGTCATCGATCGAGACAACAAAATACCGTAATTTTCGGACTATAAGTCGCGGTTTTTTTTCATAGTTTGGGTGGGGGGGCGACTTATACTCAGGAGCGACTTATATACATATATATGTTTTTTTTTCACTTTTTTGGGCATTTTATGGCTGGTGCGACTTATACTCCGGTGCGACTTATAGTCCGAAAATTACGGTACATTTGCTGGCGACAGTTAGTTGTCGTGCCGCTGCGTAACGGCTACTCGTACGATGCGAGGCAAACTTAAAGGAGCGCGCTGGAGCTGTCAATCAAACAGCGCGGACACGAAGCAAACCGCGATCGGACAAACGGCACAACAGCGGACAGTAGTAACAATGAAATGTACTGTATATACTCACCTTTGACACGCACGATCACAGCAACATACTCAGTCGATACCAGCAACCTTTAATTTACCGCTGCGCACAAGTGAAAATCGGTATAGTGTCTAGACCAGGGGTGGGCAAACCTTTTGACTTGCGGGCCGAATTGGGTTCTAAATTTTGACCGGGGGGCCGAACCAGGAGCAGATGGATGTAGTGTTTGTGTGAAGTAATATAAATGACATGTAAAGGTCATTGCATAAAAGGTTTTGGCCTTTAGTAGGTAGTAAAGCATGGATATTCAAAAAAAGCTTTTTGAAAACAATTGCATTCATTAACAGCATTAAAAAAATATTTCACCAAAAAACTACTCTGTGATTCTCATTAAATACGACACTGTTATGATGAATAACATTTTCCATCACTTCAGCGCCTGCAGGTCAGATTTATGAAATATGTTTATCTAATGAGGCGAAATCACATCCAACGGCAAACATTCTGACCAAATACATCATCTTGAAGAATCAGTGAAAGAATACATCTAAATAAAGTAATAAAGAAATCAATAGTATTGTTGGTTTCCCTTTTTTGCTAGTGCATCATAGTCTGGAGTAAAATTTGTTGTGGTAATTCTTAGGATAGAGCCGAGGTGTCGGTCCGTTAACCTAGATCTGTGACGGGCTTTGTTGACGTTCATGTGGCTGAACGTCTTCTCACACACGCAGGTCGAGCCAAATTGTCCACTGTTTTTTAACATTCGCCACTCAGTGTCCACCTTTCTTTTCTTCGGGCCACTCATTTTAATGGAAGGATTCCAGGGGAAGGTTTGTGGGTGGCATTAGCGTAAAACTGTATCTGAAAGCTCAGCGCGCGAATTACGAGAATATTGACGTCACAGCCTCCACTCGAAATTCGGCACTGATAGATGAAATTACTACGTACTACTGAGTACGCACACGCACTTGCGAGTGTGCACCGAGCTTTCTGACACGGCTCCCGGGAGTAAATGCGCAGGCGGGCGCTTCCCCATCTACTGGGGAAACATAGTAATTGCAGGGAAAATGACCCCAAAAAAAATGTATACCGTAATTTTCCATGTAAAATACGCACCCTGAAAAAGGCATGTCGATGCTGGAAAAACGCCTGTACCCATGTATAATACGCACCCAAATTTTGACTCTTAAGTCCGTAAACGTAAAATTATTTCAGAAAAAAGATCATCTTCGGGAACAACCGGATGTTATTCTGCCGGTCAGTATCACTGCGCATGCGCTAGCAAACTCGATAGCGGAGAAATGTTTCGGATTTGTGCAGGGTACATTGTGACAGCAAACGAGCAGGTGATCGAGCAAGCGTCTGATACGAGAGCATTGTGTTCGTATGGAGCGTGTTTGAAGTGAACAGCAGAGAAGAAAGGAACAAGGCAAAGTGTTGTGAAATAAAATATTACCTGTAATACGCATTTAGAACTGAACTCTCGCTCTTTATATAGCTGACGTGTCTTGCGCATCCGTTCTGCGCATCTGTAATGGCGGCCTCCGTATGATATCCGGTTTGCGATGGAGATTAAAAAACAATATTTGACAATAACACACCATCAAGGATTGCACCATCGCATCAAACGATGTGTCGTCAATTATGAATTTTACTGACTAAGTGTGTTGGGCAGGATGGCTGAATGCGATGCGCGATTGACAACAAACAAGAAGAAAGGTGATTTCAAGTTTTATTTCGAGGGAGATTTTCTTCAAAAATTGTTGTACCATGCATAATGCGCACCCCAGATTTTAGGACAATAAATTAGTTAAATTTTGCGCATTATGCATGGGAAATCACGGTAATACAATTTATTCAGGTTTGGCGGGCCGGATTAAACGGCCCCGTGGGCCGGATGTGGCCCGCGGGCCGTAGTTTGCCCATGCCTGGTCTAGACCCTGAATATAAGATGACCCCCACTTTTTCAGTCTTATTTCAATGCAAAAAACATTGTCTTATATTCGGGCCAAAACGGTAATTAGGGATGCATGTTCAAGAAAAATAAATATAACAATCAACCAATATTTGTATACATCAGAATAATGTTACCCTGAGGAATTCTAACAAAGTGGAGTACAGCATATTCTTTAATGTCGCAAAGTTATGCATAAAAAGTTAATTAAAAAGTTAATTTTGATAAATTAATATTTTGATATATTTTCTGCTTATGTCCTGACCATGGCCCTTCATCAACCTAGCAAAATATTTTATTTCTTTACCTGTATGGTAGTTATGGTTGTCTAAATTGTATTCATTTTACATACATACATACATACATACATACATACATACATGTCAAACTCAGTGTCGAGCAAGTGACATCTTAAAAAAATATAGACCTTCAATCATATGGCAATATGTGATAGTATTTTGTTTTGAAAACACAATCGGTGTGGAGATGGTTTGCAACTTCCAAATGCAAGTCATTTATCTTTAACTGTTGAGGATGGAGAATGTGTGTACCTATCTCGTATTAGTATTTTTCTGAGAGGAAAAGTGCAGTGCTGGTAATAAGAGGATACCGATGGACTGTGGCTCAGTGAAACGTACCTTTTCCCTCTGGATTCCAGTGAGTCTGTGGAACCTCTGTGCGAGAAGCTCTCTCCAGCCTGCTCCGAGCTCAGCAGAGGCCTGCTGTCGTTCTCCATGATACCTGAGACAGTCAAGTCCTGATAACTACCATCACCTGACTGGGATGAAGATGTCATAAAGTTAACAACTGACCACAAGGCATTATGGCATCAAATATCACAGAGGAACAATAACACATTTGTGCAGTACAATAAGGAACTGCAGTTTTCTGTTGCATTCTAAGTTCTATAACTTCAGTCACAGAAAATAATTTAGGGAGTTCAAAACAACACACTAAAGCAGGATACTGATTAGTTAAATAACTAAACCCAACTAAAATTTACCAGTGGCACCACAACAAGACACAATAGCATGTCATCTCTTTATTCGCTAAATTTCTGTGCAACTTTTGCAAATTATAAAAACGTTATACAATAGATCCAAGTTGCTCACAAATAAACCAGCACCATGACGTTATGCTAACCTTACAAGTGGTGTGTATCCCCCAAATAAATGATAAATTGATACATATCTTGAGAGTGGAAGCATTCGGTTCAATACACTCCCATCCTAACAGTCAAAACTAATTTTCCGAATGATCGTTAGCTAGTGTCGGGAACACAGGCCAGTCACCACGTGACAATGGAAAAACGTATTGTCTCAATTTGATTGCTTAAAATTAAATTCAACCATATAACCAATACTGTTCATCAATCACTGTAGTAGATTTGTGGAGAAAATCAAGATAATGTGTTTTGTGTCTGAGACGAGCTAAAGCATTTAAAATAAAAGTACAGTACTAAAGAAGAAGTCTTCGAGGGACACAAAACACAAAATATGTTCATGCTTAAACCTACCGATGTTTACAATGATGACATCCTTCCCGGGTATCTTCAGTTTGTCTCAATTTAACTGTTAGACTGTGGCAGCCCTGACTAACTACAGTACAGTAAACGAGTGAGTAACCAGTCTTAGAAAGTACAAATATGCTTCCTACATATGTGTGTATGTCCTCCTTCGTCCTCCATCCATCTACTGCTTATGATCGTTATTCTTTTTTCCTTCGTCTTGTATCGCTGTTCTTCTTCTTCTTCTGCTTCTTCCTCTTTGGTGTTTAACAGCGGCTGTTGCGTTGCATTGCCGCCACCCTACGACTCGTTTGCGCTCTTCACTACATTTCCTTTCCAATCCTCCGGTTTGCAAATTCTTGCTTTAAGTCCTTTCCGATTTGAGATACGGGGTACTTCATTCACTTTCCAATTATACTACACCAAAATGCGTTTTAGTTTTTGTCAAGGTAATATTTTGCGCATCTAAGGCGTTTTGCATTGTTTGTTGGCATTAAGCCGAACAGACTGTCATAAGGCAAAGCCGCAGGGTGAGAATCCCTGAGCTAAAACTATAGAAAAGAGATGGTCGAAAATTTGAGATTTTGTTTATGAGAAATCGTGAGTGTTGATTCAAATAATTAGACCTAGTTTGTTTGAATGTGCAGCACATCGTATAGGATGACACAAAAGCAATCTAAGCACAGGATACTTTAGGAAAACGTTTTATTGAAGAAAAGAATAGTTAAACCAATAAAAATATGTAGTTTTTTTCCACATTTGTTTTGTTTTCCCAACTCAAAGAACAATGATAAGACGAATTTAATGTTTCCTATATTTTGCTACATTAAACCATACTTCAACACATAACCATCTAAATAATAGAGAACATTAAAAAATATAAACAGAAAAAATACAAGATTGTCTGTCTTCTAGGCTGCAGGCACAAAGGCTATGCAACTGTTAAGTAGACATGTCATTGTTTTCAACATTTAACCTTACGGCCGAAAAACTTCCAACTTCCAACTGATCTTTTCAAATACAAATGTTTGGGATGTGGATGTGACTATTTGGAAACAGCAGTGAGACATCAAATTATTTTTTTCTAGTCTGATAGCTCCTCTTGGCATGCATTTAGCTTGGGTCCAAATAAGCACCTTTATATATGTAATATAGCACCATTTTTTCCCCCATATAATTTTTCTTTTATACTAGGACCCAACCAATGGCATGCATACACTCTAAAACTTTGCTGTTTCAGTTACCATTTCTAAACATAGCTTTATTTCAAACATTACAAGGCAAGTAATGATTACTGATAAAGTACCTTACATAGAGTTGATGAACTAGTACAGTACAAAACTAGTTAGATTTTTTTTTTTTTATGTCATACTCTAAAGGACAACAGGTCACACTGATATATGTAACAATTACCTAAAATGTACACAGCTTACCATGTTTTTCAGGTCATTTGACTTTCAAACAAAACCCCAACTTATCTCTTAAGTTCTTTACTCCAGAACTGCGGAGAGAGCAAAATGAAACAGCAAACTATCACTTCTTCAGTACACAAACATTCACATGACAAGCACAAATACATTTACACTTTGTCACCACTTGTCCCACCTCTGTACCTTTTTTGTGTAATTTGTTAGACGATCATTTTCATCCAAAAATACCATGGTCATGTCCAAATTCATAGAAATAACACAATCAGAACAATATACCTCAGTGGACTTCATTGTTCCCAAACCAAAAAAAAAACACACATTGAAAATCAATTATACAGTCGCATTGTGAAGGTACTTTAAGGCATTGGGGTTGGAAACATCTTTGTTATAAGTCCAGATTTTCCTTTGAGTTATTCATCACAGTCTGAAAATCTTGTGATCATAATGCCAACAGGAATCTTGATACCTTAAGAATGATCTCTGTCCCTTCTGGCCTTAACCAAACACTAATTTTGAGTCCTTTGCATCACTCATCTTATCTAGCATTCGTGATGTCACTGACACGTATTCTATATGTTCATTGCACCCTTAAGTATAGTCATTAGTGTTCAAACAAAATATTTCAAGTTTTCACACCTATATAAATGAACAGTGATTGTTATTATCACTCATTTAGTGTAAACACAACTAAACAAAACTGTCAAGTACTGAATAAACACAGTAGGAGAGAGAAGAAGCTGTCATTTGGGATGAATCATCTCTAACAGGACCATATTTAGACATTTTATGAAACGCATATTCATAGTGTGTCACACATTTATTAGTAGTCTGCTCTTTTTGTATGCATTTGTTACTTATTTGTAGCTGAACACATTCTTTAATACACTTGATTGTTATACAGTATAAGCTTTATGAAGTTTTGGTTTTTCTTGAGCCAAATAGTAAAAGGAAAACCAAAATAAATCAGACTGCTTACGGCATGCTTTGGAAGTAGCTGTGTCGCTTTTCATTTTTTTTACAGGAAGCAGCACATGCAGTGCCATTTCCAAAGACGAATATGCTTATGGTTTCGGACACCATTCAACATGCTCATCGGTAAAAATGTAATGTTGTCCTTTGAAGTCTTGAGGTAGTCCACATTGATTTACATATGTGGTGCTTTCGAGCACTTGGAAGATGTGTGTTACAAGCATGAACCGCATAAAACAAAGAATTAACCCTGTCTCCTCCCTCTAAAGACAAAGACAAAAAAACATTCAAAAGGCAGCAGTATTTTGCCAAGTAACAATGCAGACACTTTTAATTCATAATGATAAGAAGTTACCTTAGTTGATCAGTTCACAAATATAATTATTACATTTGGATTATTTTTTTATTATGACATCTACCGTATTTTCCGGACTATAAGGCGCATCTAAAAACCTAAAATTTTCTCAAAAGCCGGCAGTGCGCCTTATAGTCCAGTGCGCCTTATATATGGATCAATTGATGAATTTGTTGATCCATACTGGTTGTACACAGTGCTCTGCCAAAATGTTTCAGTACGTTTTAGTACGACTAGTAAATTACAAGGTCGCATCGTGATTGTTTACACTTTGCTGAGGCTCATGGGAGATTGCGAGCTGAGGCTCATGGGACTTTGCGGATGGCTAATGCTATAACGATAGCTGCTATACGTACCAGGCTATTTCATGTCAAAATAGGCTGCTCTGTTAATGTTTCAAGTAAATCTACGGATCGATATGGAAGGGAAACATAGGTAAGCAGTACCAATGCGTTAGATCGAACTTTAGTCAGTTCCGATCATTTTATAGGAGATCGTTTGAGAAACGCGATTGTTTACACTTTGCTGAGGCTCATGGGAGATTGCGAGCTGAGGCTCGTGGGACTTTGCGGATGGCTAATGCTATAACGATAGCTGCTATACGTACCAGGCTATTTCATGTCAAAATAGGCTGCTCTGTTAATGTTTCGAGTAAATCTACGGATCGATATGGAAGGGAAACATAGGTAAGTAGTACCAATGCGTTAGATCGAACTTTAGTCACTTCCGATCATTTTATAGGAGATCGTTTGAGAAACGCGATTGTTTACAGAGGGCTCGTTGGTTATTGGCTAGTGGATGCATACCGCAACCCTAGTCAACCTCAGTTTGTTGCAGTATAGCTTCTATTTTATGCGCCTTATAATCCGGTGCGCCTTATATATGGACAAAGTTTTAAAATGGTCCGTTCATTGAAGGTGCGCCTTATAATCCGGTGCGCCTTTTAGTGCGGAAAATACGGTAATAATAAGAAATAGTATTAATGAATGTAAAGTCACATTATCTGCTGCTTTAATATATGTCTTCCAAATGTACTTCTACTCTTATTTAATTTGATTTACACAAAATGGGGAAATTCTATTGAGTCAAATTAGAATACAGTTGTTTTAAAGAGCAGCTCATCAGAGTCTTACAGTTTTAGATCCATGGTTGGCAAGACATGAATAGAAGTAGTCCCACTAGATTAACTGATTACAAAACAGTAGAACACAAAAAGTGCAACTTTCATTTAAAGTGCTTTTTTAAAGCATATTTGTAATTCAAGCAACAGATTCCAGGGCAATTTTCAAGAAATTCATGTTCTAGTCACTAGAAAATGAACACAAATCTTTGCATTAATTATTGGCAAAAGCATGTTTTACAACTTGCCTCGGAACCAAATTCACTAATTTCAACTAATTTGTTAATGGAATAAGTAAATTGCAATCTGTACTTTTCTATGACATTGTGCTTAGAGTTTCACTTTCTATAGTTCCACTTGTATGAAAATAAATAAATGTATCATATAATCCTTCACCAAAATGTTCTTCACACTCTTAAAAGACAGCACAACAAACACAACAAACCCATTCAACTGTGCTTACACCAATCGGGACTAACTGTAACAAATAACCCAACTTTTAAAGCTGTTCTTGACAACTGACTATATTATTGTTCCACCAGATCCGATTATTTCCTCGCTTCACCGAACTGCAAGATACGAACGTCAAGAAAACGGAAGATGGCCTAGCTAGTCGGAATACTTTCTGCTCAGATACGTATCAGAGAACATCAAAATACACTGGACAAATGATTTGTTGAAATTTGTAAAAAATTGCTCAAACAAGTATTCTACACTTGACGATTTACTCCTATTTTTGCTAACGTTTCAAACTTGGCTAGGGTCTGTGTGAGTATAATTGCCGTTGTAATGGTGCTTACACACTTAAAACTGCTGCGTCTAAAGTAATCCAATTTGGGTAAAATGGCTAACCCAGCACTGAGTCCGAAAGGTGCCAAGCCATTGTTTCGTTATTCATTTTATTTGATTCAAGTGGTGATTTCATACAACATGTAGGATTAAAATTTTGACCCAAAGGGGTAAAAACTACCCATGCTGATGCATTCAAGCTACCAATTAATGGGATACCAATTTCCATTAAATAAATAAAATAAAATACATAAAAAAATGGACAGACCATTTTCTGTGTCATTTTAGTTTGTGCGAAACGATCCAGAAAGGTCAAATTGACCTTGTAACCAAATTGAATTGTAAGTCATCCATTTTTGACCCACATTTATTTATCAAACTGTTTTAATAGCGTACCAACATTTTCAGAGCGGAAGACGCAACTTTCACCTATCAGGAGTCACCACAGCGAATCACTTGCATTACACTTTTAAACTGCTGGGTCATAAAATCATAACTCAAATTGGGTGAAATAGATAATCCAATGCTGGGTCCAAAGAAGACAGAGCCTATGCTGGCTTTTTATACGCAACGCAGTGGGTTGAGGATTCATTTTGTCTTAATATATGCTTTGTTCTATGTATTACAACCTTTGATCAGTTAGTAAACTAAAGAATTACTGAAATACTGCTGAAAACGATTTACTGGTCCATATTAGCATATTGGAGGTTGAATCCAAATAAATAAATCAGAGTTAGGCCCACTGTCTTTAGTTATGACTTCCATGCAGCTCATATACATATTTACATATATATGTATATATATATATATATACACATACATACATATATATATATATATATATATATATATATATATAAAATATGGAAAGAGAGAGAGAGAGAGAGAGAGAGAGAGAGAGAGAGAGAGAGAGAGAGAGAGAGAGAGAGAGAGAGAGAGAGAGAGAGATACCAACAACATAGCCCCATTAAACATAGAACTTTACATTTCGAAGGTATAAAGCCCCTACGGTAGCAGGAAATTGAGCCCTTTCTATGCTCTCACTTTGTTTATCCAACCAGTATGCACTCAATGAGTCTGATTTTACCTTCACTTGTGTTCTTATCATGTTCACACTATTGACCTGAGCTATCCTCTACGTAGCAACTTAATACAGAAATCAGAAGAGGGGGTGAAAAATCTATAGCACCATGTATTTTTGTTCATATTTCAAGTATTTTTAAATTGGATTTCATTTTTCTAAACATTCAGCTGAGACTGGAAGGTTGTGGGTTCAAACTCCGGCCGGGTCATACCAAAGACTATAAAAAATGGGACCCATTTCCTCCCTGCTTGGCACTCAGCATGAAGGAATGGAATTGGGGGGTTAGATCACCAAATGATTCCCAAGCGCGGCACCGCTGCTGCTCACTGCTCCCCTCTCCCCCAGGGGATGGATCAAAATCACATGGGGATAGGTTAAATGCAGAGGACAAATTTCACCACACCCAGATGTGTGTGTGACGATCATTGGGACTTTAACTTTAAAAATATGAAATGAGGAAATTACCCTTCTGTAATTTTCTTCCTGTAAATGTTGTAAAGTGTCAAAGTCTTGTTTGGGTATGTGGGAAATGAAATTTAATTGTCCTTCAGTTTTGAGAATCCAAAATAATTTTGAAGGCATTGTTGATTTGAAGACTAGTTGAGGAATCTGTCCAGGAAAATACAGAAAACATAAAATGTATGTAATTCAAACCTTCTAATGATTTGGTCCATTTGTAATATTTTTATATTTATCTAATTTCTCAAGGACTACTGGTCCTTGTGGCTTCTAAACTGGAGATTAGATGATCATCGTATCGTAAAGTACTTCACAAAAGTAGCACATAATAAAATCAGAAAAGGTGCAACTCTGAAACATAGATACACAGAAACATGGCATTTTTGTTCATTTTGATTTTTGTGTGACAATTGTACGTGCTGCAGCAAAAAAAAGGTTTGAAAAAGTGATAAAGAAATTATTTTGTGTAACGTGTTCCCTACCACTGCAAAGCCAGTTAGCGCTGCCTCTTAGCAAAATGATTGTCTGTAATAAAATAATGTAAGCATGACATTTTTGTTTTTGATAAATCAGACAGAATGTGAAAAGAAATAATACTCCTGTATTATATACAAAGGTTCATGATAATTGGACATTTTTAGGAATTACCCACAGATGAACCGAGTACTATAGAATGCAACAAGATGAAGATCCCTAGCCTAGGCAACAGAATCATTTTACTCATTGTAGTTGCAGCCGCTAGCTTTGTTTGTCGGATACAAAATATGCTGCAACTTTCATCTACAGTAAACAAATCCCCAAAGCTCAACATTCATCAATTTTAAATTGCAATGATTTGACTGTATTCACTTGATCATGAAGAAAGAAAAAAAAAAAACGTTAAACTATTTTAGTCTTGTTGATGTTAAAATATTCTAATGGTACGGGATAAGATTTCTTTGATGGCTTACTGTGTATCCCTTGTTCACTCCCTTAAAGCTGCAGGGTTAAAAATTGGACTGATCCAAGAAGTTGAGTCCCAAACTTTCAGTTGTTTTGCAAAAACAAGAACCAAATTTTGTCGGGTTGTTTTGTGCAAAACAACTTTGCCACTTTTTAACCCAAATTGGGTTACTTTTAACTCAGCATTATTAAGGGTGCGTGGTAAAAAACATCTTTGTGAAAAGACTTCTAAATAATATCAAGTATAACATAATTAGCTACACTGGGGGTAAAATATAAGTTAGACCAATCATAGTTTTATAGTTACAGTGTTCTGATTCATTCAGATAAACATATTTGAGAGAGATACAGTAAATCTCAAAGTGCTTATGTTTGATTGCAGGATACATTTTTACGTACCGCACCAGTTAGTAAGCTGTCTCTCGCCCGAATGCTGACTATTACCATGTGGCAAAAAGAAGTGAGGGGCTATGTTTTTATGTCAATCAACACCTAAGGTCTTGATTGAGAGATTGTCAGCTCCTAGGTAATGAGGTAAGCAGTTAGTGTGAAAAATGCTACATTTTCTAAACTGCAGGAAAGAAATGTG